>NC_084852.1:38757753-40079186 GCF_951802175.1 Populus nigra
AAACAACATATATATATATATATATATATATATATATATATATATATATATATATATATATATATATATATATATATATATATAGAAGCTTGGATTAAAATTACATGACCTCCATGATCAAGTTTTATCAGAGGAAAAGGTGGAGATCAAATGACCTCCAACGTTACTTTCTTTGATAGATAGCGTCTATGAATCTTGATTTGTTTTCTTAGAGAAACACCAACATGGAATACACGCATAGGTTCAATTCACTTAACTTGTGAAACTAAAATTTTGCATATTGATTCTTATCACGTCACAAGCACATTGTATGGCGCATTTGAGCGTCATCAATATTGCACATATATAAAATTAAAGAATTCAAAACTTCCAAGTTTCTTCGGATATATTTTTTAATTTTTTTATTTGAAGAAAATAAAGTTTTTAGTTTATTTTTTTATATTTAACATATAAAGTATTGTAGGTTGTGTTTGATATTAGGGTTGTGATTGTTTTTTAAAGTGTTTTTATCTTGAAAATTTATCAAAATATTTTTTTAATTTATTTTGACATCAGCACATTAAAACAATCTAAACATATAAAATAATTAACTTAAAAAATAAATTTTTATAAAACACCGTTTGAGTCGCGTTGCCAAATAACATCATGATAGCTTTTTAACAAGTGAAATTAATAAAAATTTAGTGATGCTTTTGCATTTTAGGGTTTTCATATATAATAAACCTTGTTATCATTCAATCAGTTTGTGTTTTTTATTTTTTATTTTTTATATTTAAATCATTAAAATTATCAATAATTCTTCTTAAATACATCATATCATATCAATGAGTGATGTATTATTGCAATATTTTAAATAAAAAACTTAAACTAACATAAGAATAACCTTCTCTTCTAATAAAAATATATTGGTTTGCCTCTTCATTTTGTTTTTTTTTATATATAATAAAAAAGAAAAAAACAAAACAAAGAGGTCTGATCTGATGGAGAGGAATGCAAATCAGCAACACGCACTAGCAAAACCTACCCCAAAGCACCGCGTAGAATGCGGCTTGACATCCTGAAAAAACAAAGTGCCGAAAATAGCCCCAGTGTAAATGGTCGGATTTTAGATTCTTGTTACGAGCAAAAGCCGTGTTTCCTTGTTCTCGTCACTGAACTTATTACCATACCCACATGTCTCGCATTCACATCCTCGCCTTTAATATCTATCAAAGAAAAAAAAACATTATTGTTACTAAGCGTTGAAACTGTAAATTCACTCTCTTTTACAAAAATAATACAAAAATCATTTTAAAAAATAAAAAATATTACCACTACCCTAAAACACTTGCTTGTACCTCTCTAGAGAAATCACAAACAGGGGACTCGGTCTTTTTAGTTGGAGAGACCTGCATTTTCAACAAAAGGTTTTTTTTTTTTTTCTAATAAAATAGAAATGTTATTGGTGTCAGTATTGATATGATATGATGGGTTTCAAGAAATAATATTGGTGGCTTGAGGTTCTGAATCGGACTCGGTCCCTCTGTTTTTTGTTTTTTTTTTTCCCTGTTGTATAAAGAGGCACGCTTTGTAGGAAACTCTCTCTTCCAGTTTTGTTTGCTTCATTTCTCAACTACTCTCTTGAGACTTTATGTTTATGTGAAAATTTCAAAGACAGGATTATTTTTTTTATTTCGTCAATTGTTATCTGTGGTCATATAAACGAGTTCTGCTTTCAGTTTTTTTTTCTTCTTTAACCCATGTTTCCTGTCTTAAAAAGAGGAGATAAAGAGAGAGAGATTGGACTTTTTTTTTTTTTTCTAAAGAAGAGGATTGATTTTGGGCTGTTTTTGCTCATATAACCACTTTTGATTTCAGGGTCTGTTCAGTTCAATATTGTCTGCTAAACATTACACAGTCAACAACATGGCTGCTGATCCATTCCAACTAAGAAGAGCGCCCACAATTCACCACTATAGTAACTCAAGGGAGGATCTTGATAGTGAAATCGGTAGTGTAGAATTTGCTACATATACAGTCCAGATACCGCCCACACCTGATAATCAGCCAATGGAAACCCCTGTAGAGAATGAAAAGAAGCTGGAGAGGAGTTGCACGTCGAATTCTATGTTTACTGGTGGGCATAATTGCGCTACGCGTGCACATTTGAAAGAGAAGATGACCGAGTTCCAAACAAGCCATCCTCAAATAGCAAGCGCAAAAGGGTCGTATTGTGCGATGTCGGGTTGTGATGCTCAGGTCATCACTGATGATTTAGCGCCTTGTGAATGTGAATACAAAATTTGTAGGGATTGTTATAAGGATGCCTTAGCTACTGGTGATGGGATATGCCCTGGTTGTAAAGAGTCTTATAGGAGTCACGATGTGCCTGAGTTGAACAGGAGGTCATCTTTCGCCGAATCGAATAAAGCGTTGGCGAAGAGCCAGAGTGATGACTTTGATTATACCCAATTTTTGTTTGAGTCAAAGACGAATTATGGGTATGGAAATGCTGTGTGGCCAACAGATGGTGTGAATGACAATGATGAGGGGAGTAGTGATGTCCCTAAAACATTTGTTGAGAAGCAATGGAAAACGCTTACCCGTGAAGTGAAAATATCTGCTGCAGTTATTGCTCCATATCGGTAAGAATACCAATTTTCCTCTCGTGTTCTCTTTTAGTTACCCTGAGTTGTGAGTTTTCCTTGTGTCCTGTCGTTGCTTATCTGGAGTGGGGAATAAATAATACAGAGATTCAGGAATAGGGTTTTTAATCCATTCTTGTAACATAAATTTACCGGTTGTGTTTTCAAGTCATGAGTCGTTTCTAGCATAAAACAATCTGTGCACCATTGCAATGTATTGGGTGGTAGATTATAGCAAAGTTAAACAGAGAGTTACAGAACAGTAAGAGATGTCCTTATAATCAGTCCGGGACACTGAAGTTTCTGAACATTTTACCAATTTCTATGAATTGCAAGGTTCGTATATTTCCTATGGATAGGGATAATTTAGCTCAATCTGCATTGGTGTGCATGTGGACCATATAACCTCTGGACTTTAAATCGCTAAATAACTTTATAGGCTTTGGGAGCACTTTGCATTACTGCTTTGGCGTCTGTTCCATCCTTGATCCGCTATATATACTACAGCTACCATATTTTCAGCAAATTTTAAAGTTTTCTGCTTTTTGGTCATGTTTTTAGTTTTTTTTGGTTATCGTTACATGACATGATTATTCTGAGCTTCTGTTTTCTTATTCCTGGGAGCTTTTGCTTTTCACAGCATTTACGCGCAATAGGAATTTGATTTTATAATTCATGCGTTCTGCTGAACTATTGTTGCAGGATTCTAATCCTTGTCCGAATGATTGTTCTTGGATTTTTCCTGTATTGGAGGGTCTCAAATCCTAATGAAGAAGCAATGTGGTTGTGGGGCATGTCTCTGGTTTGTGAAATCTGGTTTGCTTTTTCTTGGCTACTGGACCAGCTCCCAAAGCTCTGTCCAGTTAACCGTGTTGCTGACCTTGATGTTCTGAAGGAGAAGTTCGAAACTCCTAGTCCAGGTAATCCTACAGGAAAATCTGATCTTCCTGGCATAGATATCTTTGTTTCTACTGCAGATCCAGAGAAAGAACCACCCCTTGTTACTGCAAACACCATTCTGTCTATTCTCGCTGCTGACTACCCAGTTGAGAAGCTCTCGTGTTATGTTTCTGATGATGGAGGATCTCTGCTGACTTTTGAAGCCATGGCAGAGGCTGCTAGTTTTGCCAACTTGTGGGTTCCATTTTGTAGGAAGCATGAAATTGAACCCAGAAACCCAGAATCTTATTTCAATCTGAAGACAGATCCTTATAAGACAAAGGTCCGCCCAGATTTTGTTAGAGATCGAAGGCGGGTAAAACGCGAGTATGATGAGTTCAAGGTTCGAATTAATGGCCTTTCTGATTCAATTCGCCGACGTTCTGATGCTTATAATAGTCAAGAGGAGCTTAAGGCAATGAAGAGATGGAAAGAGAAAGGTGATGATGAACCATTGGATAGATTGAAGATCCCAAAAGCTACTTGGATGGCTGATGGAACCCATTGGCCCGGCACCTGGACAGTTCCAGCACCTGAGAACACTAGGGGTGATCATGCCAGCATCATACAGGTAAGATTACTAGTTCTAAAACTTACATTTTATTACAGGAACTCTTCTTTTTTGTTATCTAATATAACAGAAAAAAGCATCTATTAATTTCTCATCACATCTTGCTTGCTATATGGAGTGTTATTTTCCTTGATTAAGAAGCAAAAAGTTTAGGCATAGTGTTACTAGAGTTCCGTGGCAAATGCATTAATTGTCCAGCAGGGTACTTAGTAACTTCTATTGAAATTTATTCAAGTGTTTTATATGTAGTGAGATTGATGTGTTGAATAACAGGCTGAAAAATCAACTGCAGGTAATGTTGCAGCCTCCTATTGAGGAACCACTAAAAGGAACAGCTGGTGATAGCAATTCGATGAACCTATCTGAAGTGGACATTCGCCTTCCTGTATTGGTTTATATTTCTCGGGAAAAGCGACCTGGTTATGATCACAACAAGAAGGCTGGAGCAATGAATGCACTGGTTCGAGCTTCTGCTGTTACGTCTAATGGACCGTTCATTCTTAACCTTGACTGTGACCACTACATATACAACTCCCAGGCATTGAGAGAAGGCATGTGCTTCATGATGGACCGGGGTGGGGAAGGCATTTGTTATGTTCAGTTTCCTCAGAGGTTTGAAGGAATTGATCCTTCTGATCGCTATGCCAATCACAACTCTGTTTTCTTTGATGTCAACATGCGAGCCCTTGATGGGATACAAGGTCCAGTATACGTTGGAACAGGATGCCTCTTTCGTCGGACTGCCCTCTATAACTTTGATCCTCCACGGTATGAGGATCATGGCAGTTGCTGCAGCTGCTTCTTTGGTCGTCACAAGAAGGCTGCCATTGCTTCTGCCCCGGAAAATGGCCAGTCTCATGAAGCGGAAGACACAGACAATCAGGAAATGAACCTTGCACTTATTCCTAGAAAATTTGGAAATTCAAGTTTGTTTCTTGATTCTGTACAGGTGGCAGCATTTCAAGGTCTGCCCCTTGCTGATAATTCATATATTAAATATGGACGACCTCCTGGTGCTCTAACTCTTCCAAGGGAGCCCCTGCATCTAGCCACAATTGCAGAGGCAGTGAATGTCATCTCTTGCTGGTATGAAGACAAGACTGAATGGGGCCAATCTGTTGGATGGATTTACGGGTCTGTAACTGAGGATGTGGTCACTGGGTATAGGATGCATGAACGGGGATGGAGATCCGTTTATTGTGTGACTAAAAGGGATGCATTCCGTGGGACTGCCCCTATTAATCTCACTGATAGACTTCATCAGGTTCTCCGGTGGGCAACTGGCTCTGTTGAGATATTCTTTTCTCGCAACAATGCCCTTCTGGGTGGTCATAGGTTGAAGCTGCTGCAGAGAATTGCTTACCTCAATGTTGGAATTTACCCTTTCACTTCTTTGTTCCTTATTGTTTACTGCTTCCTTCCCGCTCTTGCACTCTTGTCCAATCAGTTTATAGTTGCGTCTCTAACTGTCACATTCCTAGTATACCTCTTGATCATCAGCTTGACCCTTTGCATTCTTGCTGTGCTTGAGATCAAGTGGTCTGGAATTACACTGGAAGAGTGGTGGAGGAACGAGCAGTTCTGGTTAATCGGAGGCACAAGTGCTCATCTTGTTGCCGTGCTCCAGGGGCTACTGAAGGTGATTGCAGGAATTGAGATTTCATTCACACTAACATCTAAATCAGGTGGAGATGATGTTGATGATGAGTTTTCTGATCTCTATGTATTCAAATGGACATCTCTTATGATACCACCTTGCACAATCATTATGGTCAACCTTATTGCAATTGGAGTCGGAGTTTCCCGAACTATATACAGTGACGCACCTCAGTGGAGCAATTTACTTGGAGGCGTGTTCTTCAGCTTTTGGGTCCTGGCTCATCTCTACCCCTTTGCAAAAGGGCTTATGGGAAGACGTGGAAAGACACCCACCATCATATATGTTTGGTCGGGGCTCCTTTCTATATGTATTTCACTACTCTGGGTTGCTATTGACCCTCCATCGGGAAATACTCAAATAGGGGGGCTATTCCAACTCCCATGAGTTTCGTGTTTCTGCTATATCTAGGTGTGGGCTGCATCTAGGCTTCATCATGTATTTTTTTCCTGATCTTTAACATAGATTTGATGTTCTTACAGGGCATGGGTTATATAGTAATACATTCAATTCTTTACAGATTTTCAGGTGTAACTTCAGAAACTAATGTGATTAACATCTTACCCTTTTTACGATTTAAAGTTTGCACTCTTTACCTTTTCTCCTTCTTTCCTTTTAGAATTGATCATAGGTAGACATGCAGTGCAAGATTTTCTCTACATCTTTGAATTTTAGTTTTTCTTCCACTGTTTGATTGAAAATCTTTGAGAATGTTATAGAACAAATCCCCTGTTTCCTCCAAATATTAGTTGGTTTGTGCTTAGTAGATTTTAATGTAATGAAAAGGGACGGTTATCATTCTTTCCTCGTTTCCATTATAATGTATGCATTTCATCACATTCTGCCATGCATATTATCAACATAGTTGCTGTTATAATTTTTTCCTTTTACTGCAACAACCTTGTATCTTATCAGCGAACTGGTCGCAGCTGACAGCTTTAGTGCCGTGCTTTAAAATCTAAACAGGGGGCTTAAGCTCCTCGTTCGTGATTTCATTATTAAGGTTTGAGAATAGAAATGTTCCTTGTTCAAGACCTTTTGCCGGCGGCCCCCGATGGTTCCTAGTGCCGCTCAGGTCAATCAGTTAAAGGGAAACAGCTGGAAACACATCTAGATACACAAGGTTGCTTGTGACGCCTATGATCGATGACCTATTCATTCGGCTTATTAGAGTCGGTTGAATGTCAAAGTCAGAAACATCTTCCAGAGTTGGTAATTGTTGAATGTATATCAGCCAAACCAACCTGTCTCCAACCTCCTTCGGCTTATTAATGTTTTTGTGCTCAACTGCTCTCACTGATTCAAAGGCATGGCGATTCTGCAGTAAGAGTTACGAATAAAATCCTCTGTCTTTCTCACCTGCCCATCAATATGCAGTCTCTTTCCATATTTAATTTCTCGTTACCTTGTAAAAATTGTATTTTCTTTTTTATGAAATATAGAAGGCCTCAATTGAAGCATCAAAATAATTTGAGGACAAAATTACCACACGCTATGACATTTCGTGCTTGTTTATCGCGGTGCATTTTTAATAATTTAATTAATTTAATTGAAGTCAAATATGTCACATGAACTAATAATAATTAGTACATAATTTATTTTATTTTTCACAATAATGTGATTCTATATTGAACACAAAAACAACGCATAGAATGACCTTTGGTCAATGGTCATGACTACATATTACGAGACCAGTCATAAAAATTGGCAGGCAGCTGTTATACTGCAAAACATCCTCTTAATTACCATCAAAAGCTAGCATTCTCTTCAGTCTTCACGTAACCATATTGGAATTTTTATATTAAAAATAATTTTTTAAAATAATTTTTTTAAAAAATATTATTAACATCAACATATCAAATAATTTTTAAATAAAAATATATATTTTTTAAAAATACAATTTCAATCGCATTTCTAAACACTACATACCAATCCTTACCTTGAAAATGTTAAATATACAATACTAGCATTTTGATATTTAATTACAATCTCCTTCTATATATTGCACCCATGATAGTGGGGTGAAAGTCTTTGATCATCATGGCTAAGCTATTTGAATATAATTCATGTTATGGTACTGGATTATTAATTATTCTAGCAACCAAGCGTCTCAATAGACAAGTTCGTATGCTAAACGAGAAGAACTAACCAATAATCCAAACCATGCATGCAGCTGCAATATAATCACCAAATTGGATTATTCGATCAATCCCTCTTTCTCTATATATATTAACAAAGATTTAAAAAAAAAATTACAAAATGGAAGCCAAACCCCATACGATATACTAATTTACAAATCAATGAAATGGTATCACACATCCGGATCAGATTCTATACTAGAAACTTGAACTCGACCTCGCCGCCTTGAGCGGCGTTTGCGGCCTTGATGGCTGCCACCGAATCTCAATCTACCAGTGTCCCTGAACCTGTCCTTCTCTGTTGGAATCACAACACATTCTGGTGGTGGCACGGGATACCTTAATGAATCGTAGCAGTAAGAATAATACATGTAACGCTGGCGAAATTTACGCATGGCTGACCGTTGTCTCCTTGTTATGGTGGCATAATCGGCACTCTCAAGCCTGGAATAACTCTCATAGCAATCCACAGAAGGAAATTCCTCGATGGGGTCAGAAGGGCATCCCTCTAGGACAAAGTCCTTAAATTCGGACACAAATGGTGCATACTTATAATTGACCTTGTATTTGCCACCAGAAGTTGCCCAATTTGACGCATCCCATATTGTAGCATACAGGGACATTGGTTTTGATGGGTACTCGCCGCCCATTTCTTCACTGCGAATCACCTCTCGGATGGGAACATCGTCGATGTAGAATCTGAAAACCCACCACCATAAATGGCACCTTTTATTGTCAGTCAAAAGTGGGGTAAAAATCTTGGTGCATGTGAGTTGTGGGAGAATATTAGCAGGAATCAAGAAAAGGATCAAATCAATAGCAGTAGCTACAAAACTCAATTAATTAATTTACTAGTTTTTGTAAAATGGTGGTAAGTGGTTGATGATAATTATTTATATCCAGTAGGTAGAATTATTACAAAAATAAAAATAAAAATAAAAGCAGCGGTCAATCTTGCATATAGAAATCAAGGAGCTCACAAGTTGGTGACCTAAGAAATATTACTATCCATGTTACATATTTAATGTGCTCACTTCATGAATTTAAAGTTTTGCGAATTCAATCCGAGTACAACTAGAATTTTCCGGCGTAACATTTATTTCAGAAGGCACCTCCTGCTAAAGGAAAAATCACTCCTAAAAAGTCTTTCGATCCAAGAACACAATTTAAAGTTGGAAAGAGTACAGTAGTGTTGATGAAAAACAATAAATTAGGTTGCATCCCTCTCCAAAACCAACCAGGATCACAAGCAACCTAAAACTGTTGTCTCGTTAATAAGTCGACGTTTGTCCACTGGTAATTTAATATTAACATCCCAATTCCCTCACGCAATTGCCAACTTCTCTTCCTTTATTACACCTGTGTCCCTCCCCCCCCTCTCTTGATAGGTCAAACAACAACCGAAAACAAAAGCTTTGCATGACATAAAATACGACATTGACGTGTATGTGCAAAAACACACATCATGTTCAAAAAAACAACTGAATAGCCAGCGAAGAGCCAAGAGGTGGGTATAAAGTTGGAGGGAGAAGACAACTCACATGGTGTTCTTTGCCGTCCATAGAATGCTATACCTATGGAACTGTTTGGAAGGGTCAAACCATAATCGATATCTTTCTTCTCTGCCACGACTCGTGCTTCCATTACCATACAAGTTTGTTTGGAACCTCCATGGCTTCCCTTCAGTGTTTCCTAGGAATTCAAAGTCCAATTCATCATGGGTCTTCTCGAACACGTCCCCGTTTGATGTCTGCGCCCGCGTTGAAAAAACACAACATTCATCATGATCGATAATTATATATTGACCATGATAATCATATATTTATTAATTTGACATTAAATATTTTTTTAACAAAACTGTTCGGTAGCGCGCATATATATATATATATATATATATATATATATATATATATATATATATATATATATAATCTTCATTATGAAGATATGATTTAAGGATTCTCAATCAAACAACTGAATTTCTCACGGAAAATTTAAGATAACAAAGAGAGTATTAAATCTTCCAAAAGCTAATGAGAAAAGTTAAGTGATCATAAATAGAGCCTTAAAAGATGCAATTAATTGCCGAAAAGAAGCTGAGATGACTTAGCGAATTCAAATTAGAATTGAATTGATCCTTTACATGAAGCCAGAAAAAACAAATTCAAAGGTCTTACCAAACCAAAAAGCTTAAAGAAAATTCTTCGAAAAGAAAAGGAACGGATTAAAAAAAAAGAGAGCAATTTTCCTATTCTCGAAAGGAATATATGATTACTTGTCACTTACATAGAAGGCAACGCAGAGACCGGCAGTGTAGTCGCCTGGTAACTTGATGTTGGCACTAAAGAATCCATATTTATACATCTTGGATGAAATAAAACCCGCACCTGAAATTCCCCGAAATTAACGATCGATCAACGAAATTATATATATTAGCATTAATTATACATGCAGGTTTTCTTGAGACTTTTTTTTAATAAAAATACAAGATGCGAATATATACCTGTGAAGCGATCAAGGAGGAGGCGGGCGGTTCTACCATCAGGAGAACGAACAAGGTTGCCGTCGCCGAAGAGGGGGCTGTAACCTTCATCAAAGGAGATGGTGGAGAGATTGAAAGCTGCGCTGGCAATTATACAAGGAAAGGAGAAAAGGAAGAGAAGGAGATAGAAAGGTTTCGAGAGAGACCAACAGCATAAGCAATCCATTTTGTTCTTTACCATGAATTTATTTTAGTATTTATTGTTTTTTTCTCTCTCGTTAATCCTCCTTTGCTTTCTCTGCAAGTGTATATATACAAAGCCACATGAATCGGAATGAGGAGAAGGAGAAGGGATAGGGAGAGGAGGAGAGGAGGATGGTCTTAATAAGGGTTGGATAAGTCTGCGGTCGTTTTGAATTGTGCTATTGTACAAGAATGCCCTCTGAATGTTTCGATTTGACGTTATTGCCACTCTGCAATGGATATGAGGGGGTGGTGGTTGCAATTTGTAGCTACTTGTTCTAGCCTGTTGTCTTCGTTGGCTTCCGAATTAATGATTATGGAGAACTATATTTTTAAGCAGTTGCATAACCTAACTAGAAATATGGTTTGCTTGTGGTGCAAGTCAAAGAGTGAGGCGACAACTAAGCTGGATGGTGAGGGTGTGGGGCTGCAGATTCCATGCACAGAGGTTGACAGTTTAGGTAGCATGCAAAAATAGATAAAAATACGCAACGCTTATTCATTATGAGCATGCAAGAAGCCAGAATTTGTTGTTCTTTAGAGTTAAGACGACGACCCTCTTATCAGTATATATAAAGTAGATTTGGTATCGTCTTAGGCAGGCTCGCTCGCTCGCTAGCTAGCTGTGTACTTAACCACTCCATTTTCTCTTCTTTTTTCTGGTTCAACTACCTTTTTTTTAAATAAAAAATAAAACATACGGCTAGCTGCCCTTTTGTTACGGTTCCCTTTATTTATTTATTTATTTATATGATCTCTTCTCCTTGGAAAAATCATTAGGTATGTTAAAAAAATTAAAAACTATAGAACAATTTTTTACCTAATGACACAATGGTGTAGTGCGTAGTTAATTAGGTGATTATCCGGGCCAGGTTCAAAACTTTGCTTCTTTATCTCTGGATTTTTTTTCTTTTTATTTTATTAATCTTCTTTATTACATGAATCGCTAGAGCTCTTAAAAAGATAGATCAATTATGCTCACACACACACACACACACACACATATATATATATATATAACAGCCTCAATTTCCATCCTCAAGATGTCAATCCTTTCCTGCCATCCTCATTTTAACTCTCTATCCTCAACAACCATAATCTAACTAATGTCTTTGATGCCATATATATTTATTATTGTTATTATTATTATTAACATGGATATTCGGATCAGCTTATGCGTACCTCGATTAATCATATAGGTCCTGAAGTTAACGATCATATAAGTTTCTAGTAACCATTATATATATCTGTTTTTTTATGTTAATGTCTTTTTGTTTTTATGCTGTGAAAAATCAAAAGAATTAGAAATTTTTTAAAATTAGGTAGTTATTCGAATTCAAAAGTGTTTGATAATAAAAAATTCAAGAATAATGTTTGATGTAAATATTCGTGGTATCATTGTGATCTTCATTCCTATCGGATTAGGTGGAGAGAGGATAAGAAAATACTATAATTGTTGCTGTTGTTACCAGCTGGAACTTCGGCGAATTGTACAATAACTTACGAGGTTTCTGTAAATCTAGAGGCAACAGGAGGGCAGTATGGTCAAAGGGTAGAGGGAGGGAGGCGTGTGCTAGTGGTTTCTGTATTTTGATAGGAGTTGAAGGGCCTTGCTGGAATATACGAGTAACGGCGTAAAGAGAAAGAAAGCCTCGAGGAGATGGACAAACCGCGTCCGATACTAACGGCGGCGTTTATAGTAAGTGCCACGTTGTTATTACGACCGCACTATGTCGTTGTAGTATAAAAATCACTTGGATTCCTGTCAAATTTTTATCAACTGCATTAATATTACTAAATTACCCTTAAATACATTGACCAGACCCTTCTCCTTATTCATTTTCTCTTTAAAATGAAACCACTCATCCTAATTAATTAGACTCACTCTCTCTCTCTCTCTCTGTTACTTTTTTTTAATTTTTTTTTTCCAGATGAATCGTTGCCAACCCTTCAAATACCATGAGTATGATTTTTTATTTTATTTTTATTTTTCACCTTATATACAATTCGTCATTTACGTATTTAGAAGGGGTCACTTATGGGCGTGTGTGGGTGTATATATATATATGTCAACAAATGCCTTTATTTATTTGTATTTTTTTTCAGTTTTTATTATTTTTATGCAAATGACTCGCCACTAAAAAATTGAAAAACATCGACGGAATATACTATTAAAATTTTTAGATTTGTCGACATAATTTTCTATTAGTATTTATACTCGCAGTCCATCGGCAAGAAACTTGCCAACGTGATCACGAACAAAATAATTCATCAGAAAAATTCTCGTCAGTGATTTGTGGTCTGTCGGTGAATCCGTCAATTATAATTTTACAGATGGTTTTGCTGACGGACACAGAACGTAAAAACACCTATTCTCACTTCATTCTGTCGGTACTTCTATCACTGAATATAACATATCACCAGTAGAAAAATCATATATCATTTCATTGGTGATTTTTTTCCTTCGTAGGTATGTCTGTCAGTGAATTTGATATATAACCACTAAATAAACCATCTTTTATTATGTTAGTGTGTAAACAGTGGCGATAATATTTTCAGTAATTCTTTTCCAACTCTTTAGAATATATTAACGAACTATGTGTGTCGGTTATCCCATCAATAATAATTTAAAAATATATATTAAACAAAAAAATAAATTAATATAAAATTCAAATATTTATTATAAATTTAAACATGTATAAGTTCAAATACAATTAATCTAGAATAAAGACGCTGAAAGAGGAGAAGGAGACGAGTCTTCTCCTAAATCATGAGGCAAATAAAAGGGAGCAGATACACCACTCATCTATGATCTCATCTCAAATAACAATTGGCGAAGTTCGGCCATCTAGACACCGAGCCATTCATAATCAGCACCAAGATGGGTCGTCTGATCTTTAACTCGCTGGTCTAAAATCGCCTTGAACTTCGAAGTTTGAGTGTTCGGAATCGATTGTAAGCATCCAATGGTTGAAACACTATAAGTCATTTGTAAGAACTCAGTCGTAGTATTAGAGAGACCATACACCTGATTTCTATCGGGTACACCATACGATCCTCCATTGCAAATCTAGATCGAGATTCAGATGGGTCGAACAATCATCACCGTATCTCTCTTTCAACCTAGTGTTATATGTATCATGGAAGAAAAAAGTTTGAAAATTAAAATAATAATAACAACTTAAGAAAACAATAATTGAAAACAACATACTACAAAGTCTTAATAATTCTTTGTAGCTAATTTAGTCGGAAACTACCGCATAATATTTTTTGTTTGCGTTTTCGTTGTTATTTGTTAATTTTTTTGATAGTGACTTGATAATATATTATTGTTTTTCCTTGTTAATTTGTGCTATTCATAATATTTTCTTGGATAGTTTATGCTAGTTTCTTGGCTTAAGTTTTGTTGCAGGTTGAATTGATTTTTTATGCAAAAAAAAAAAAAAAAAAGTGCAATTGTTGTTAATGTGTTTCTGAAGTGCATGTAGTAAACTTGACAAAGGATTTTGTGCGCTAATAAAGGCCAATATTATCAAAACTCTATTTTTTGTTTTTAATCAACTTAAATCATATAGATATTGAACTAATATAACCCAGTTGGTGAGGTAAGTCCAATCATGATTCGTCTGACCTATTTTATTTTTATATATATAAATATTAACACAATGACATTATAAGTATATTAAACTAGGAACTAAGAAAAAATAATAAAAATAAATTTTTATATCAAAATTAAATTGCAAAAACATTGAGGGACCTAATGGGTATTATTTGAAAATATTGAGGACTAAACTAAACTTTTCATGTTAAATATGAACCCACCACCTATTTTTTATGTCTTTTTCATATTGATCCTTCTTCTTTCAATTTTGTTATTGGTCAATAATTTGAATCAACTGTCATTTAATTTGGCTAAGAAAGGATAAAATCGTGAGAAAATAAAGTTAAGGGCCAACATAAAAAAAATGGTGAACAATTAATCCATAGTGAAATGGTAAACAGTAATTAATATATAGTAAATTCCCTGCACATCGAAGAAAGTAGTGCTATATAGGCTATAGCATCATAAAAGTGGAAACTGGAAAGTTATAAACATCAAAAAAAAAAAAAAAAAGGATGTATATGTTCGATGAAATAAATGAATGGAGATGCGGGGTATCGATCCCCGTACCTCTCGCATGCTAAGCGAGCGCTCTACCATCTGAGCTACATCCCCACTGACGCTCGGTTTCTTCTTTAATAATTATTATATAATTATTCCATTCACAAATATATAAAACACACTAGCGACTGCTATAATGAAGAGAAATGCAGGTCTTGCTAGGACGATAGCAATGCCAGACGAACTCACTTTGAGGCAATCCGGTATTAATTAAAATTCAGGAAATGATTATTTAAACAAACACCCTTCTTCACTTGATTATTATTATTTGGAGATTCTCTGCCTTCTTTTAATGTAACACCCGTGAAATTGATGTATGATTGATAGAGCAAAAGTATACAAGTATAAACGGTGATGCTTCTGATGAGGGCATACAGGTCCAAAGGTTGATCCAAGAAATCAACAGAAGATAAGGTCGGTCGTTATGTCACAACTCACTAGGCAATGAAAGAAGCCAGATAAAATAATGGCCTTGCTAAGTCAAAATCTCCGCAAAGCATGATAATTATTTAGAGATTTTAACAATCTTGAAGTTCCTGGAGCATCAGTCATATCCTTGGAGAGTTGGACAGGGATATCCTTGGAATAAAAACATTTTGATGCCATTTCGTGACTGTTCCTTGGTTTTCCACAGTATCACCTGCTTTACGAAAATTTAAAGGTATACAGACAGCAGATACAACTAAGCAACCGAGAATCACAAGCAGAATGCATGATGGGAATGGTAACATTTGAGTCACCTCTATAAGTAGCAGGAATGAAAAGTTGTCAAGTTCAGACCTGCATTGCTTGCAGCTTCCATTCCTTGTTTAAACGTTGTTATCTTGCTAATAAAAAGAAGATATATTTGTATTTATCAGCTCTTGCACCATGCTTTACCATCTATCTCCCAGCTACGTGTTACATTTTACCAATTGACACCAGGAAAAAGACCTTGCATTGTAATTTATACATCTGCAGCGAGCAACAAAGGCTAGCTAAACAAAAGTGTTTTTAACTGTTCAAAAAATGGTATTTTGATTCGACATAGCTTTCTGCATCCCATAGGAATGGTCCAAAAGCTACCGCCTCCAGGACCGGCATAGTAAGTCCAGAGATTGTGATTGAGACAACTTCATCATTAGCCGTCTCAATGGAACCATTCTCAGCAATCCTTATATCTGGCCTCCCAAAAAGTGCTTGAGTCTGCTTTTCATTCAAAGAAATAGCTTCCTTGGATCTTATAGTTGCATATCTTTGCAGTGTCTCCACATCTAAGTACATCACATAGGATCTCAGTCTATATGATTTTTCTTCACCAGTATCCGTGAACCCCCAATCAGGATAACCGCTATATATCACCAGGCACAATCCTTATCAAAGATTCTGGACGCCAAAGTCGGTTTCGCTGGACTTGGATCTTCAAACCATGCCCGGTCTTTATCAAATCCCTTGGGAAGGGTATTCATGGTTCTCTCAGGCTGATATCGCTGATCAACTCTTCTGAGGAAATTAATATCCATACATTATAGAAGCAGCATATAGCTTTCAAAGTTTGACTTTGCTAATTTCAACAATGGTCTCAAGGGGGCAGACTAGTCGTTTCTCCAAGTACAATAGACAGGTGGCTCTGTATCATTTCAAGTTCTTGTTCCTGGTTTGGCCAAAAACCAAACCAATGGAGATAAATAAATGCAAGCTGTTACTGTTGCAAGGGAATGTATATTTCTTTTTGTCTTATAACCTGATCAAAGACGGGGGGGGAATTCAACTGGTTGCGCCGTCAAGAATAAATGATTTTGAAAGAGAAAAAATTAAGCTATCTACTAATAAGGTGCAGTAAAAAAAAGGAAACAAATTGGGAATCTTATAACGCAAATGGTATTCTCTAATTTCATAGCATTCACGTCTTGTCTTGTTCTTGCTTATAATGATTAGGCATGCAGGAAACAAGCAAAAGAATTGGAAGCAACATATGAAAGTAGGTAAATGTCGAGAAACACACCATAATTTTGAACTAGATGCTTAATTCTGTCATCTAATTCATATAATGCAGTTCTACTACTTGGATTTACCTGCAGTCACAAGTAAAATTTTGAGTCTTCGCTCACACTTTGAAGCCAGTCCCTAAAGGTATGTGACTTACATTGAAGTGATTAAGTCTAAGGGCATATAATCAAAACCAGATGTGAACTTCTGAAGAAAAGTGAAAGAGAAATTACAGCTGCAAGAGGCATGATTCTATTAGAAAATAAAAACACAAGAAAAGATAGATGAGGGGCGGCTGCTGGAAGTTTTGAAGAGATAAGGTTTGTTTCTTTTGTTTTAAGAAATGAGTATTCAACGTAAAAGCATAAGTAAAATCATGAGTTAATTTACCTTATTATTTTACAATATTTCAGTTTAATTTTACCAGTTTTTAAGTTTATAAAATGATTTTACATGATAAATATATATTGACTTTGTAAAATTATATGATTTTATGAATTAACTTACAGTTTTAATAATATTAGTCCTATCAATACCATTTTGCTGCGCCAATAATAATAGCTGTAAATTGTGCTATTTATCCAAAAAAAAAATTTACTATACTAGTTTCTTCAATAATTTTAAAAATTATGTCAATTTGAAGAAAAAAACCTCTACCAAAATGAAACCTTTTCAAGTAGGTTCTTAAGCAGTGGTAGAATCTTAGGAAAGAAAGACATGATTGATATATATTTTTTTAAAAAAATCTTTCGTTAGAAACAACAAAAAGGGAAAAAAAATAAAGGAAAAAAAAAACTAAAATGATTATAATTGATCACTTGAATGAGGATTTAGGAAGTAAAGATCTAAAGTGAATGAAAATAAATGGTAACACACGTAATTGAGAATCAATCAGATGAAAAGCAGAATAGATTTGTTTCATATATACCTCCAACTCCAAGTACGTATAGTAGGGAATTAAGGGCAGAACGAAAAATTCTAGCTTGCCCCCAAGATATATTATAAATACAAGTAAAAAAAAATCAAATTCCATTTTAATAAGCTCATTAATTATATCAAAATGAAATTCTTGATTTTCTTATATGTAGTATTATATTGTCTATTACATTCTAATAAATACTAAAAGTTAAAAATGTTCAATATAAACATAAAAAAAAAAAATTTCTAAACTAAGTCATCCTCAATGAACTTTTATTGAATAGAACTTATCCATAATCATATATGTTACAAAGTTCATAGAAATATCTTTTTCTATGTATAAAACTAAATTATCATAAAAAAAAATCATCATGTATTATATTATAAAGCCTTATTTTCACCAACTTCATTGTAGAAAAAGTTCATTTTATAGTTGTTATAGATATAAAAGGAGTTAAGGTTATTCGAATTAATCTATAGATTAAATGTTAAATTTTCTTATCTTTAAGAAGCTATCATTACTTTACACAACTCATAAAAAGTAGCTAATTTCTAAAACTTTAGGTGTTTTGGTATATCAAGCTCATAATGTTACAATTGAAATCTCAAATGAAGTTTATCTTGCTCACTAAAATCTTTGAGAAAAAAATTTTCATCCAAATTTCATATATCATCAAGACTGAATGAGCTATAAGAATCTTGAGGATATAATTTTTTAATTTAAAATAAAAAGCTTAATTGTTTGATCACAAAATCTACTATTTAACTCTTGTAATTGAAAATTAATTGCAGTTACAAATATATTAAATATGAAATGATGCTCTAAAGTTGTGAGAAGTTCACTATAATGACGAGACCTACCATGAGCTCTTGTATATAGTGGTTTCAAATCAAGAATATCAATATCGTTTAATGCGCAAAATATTTTGACACTCTTAAATAAAGATTCACATCCATCGTCTTATAACTTTTAAATCAATGACTTTGTAGCTGAAACTAAACTCATGGCATTGACAAAGTCTTGATCTCATTGTTGCAAAGATCGGCATAAAACATCACCAATCCCCATAATTTATTTCATCAGATGCAATATAAAAAAATTTCAAATGATGTTAATGCAAACAAGTTGCTTTTGTATCACCTCATTGAGAGTAATTTAATCCATCTTTAGATATAGTATTGATAACTTTACAAGTTACATTAAACATCCTTAACAAGTTACAAATTGATTGAAAATAAGAACCCCATAAAGTATTATCATATAGTTTTGAAGTACCATCTTGGTTCGCTCATTTTTCTTATCTCTATTTCATCTTGAGCAATTTTATTACTAATTTCAATTGCTTGAACAAGTTATAACTCATCATTTATTTTACATGAACTAATAACAATTTTAATAATAGAATTCAAACTTGTAAAAAAACTGGTGGACAAGTTTTACTCCTGTAAAGACAACAACAAGAGCTAATTGTAACTTATAAGCTAAGCAATATACATAATAAGCAAAAGAAAAATCTTTAAAAAACAAAGCTTGGAGTATATCCCACTCACATCGCATATTATCTGCACCTTCATATCCTCAACCTCAAATATGTTCTATAAGAAAATCATAATAAGATAGAACATAGAACATATATTGTTTTAGAGTCAATATCATGATATCTTTCACAGACACAACATGGAAAAATGTTCCCAAATAAAACTATTTTTGTCAATAAACCATAAGACAATTTCCTTTTTTGCTTCATATCTAGTTCATGAAAAATGATACAAAACTTTGAATCCTCAATCTCATCACAAATCACCCTTCGCATATTGCTAGAAAAGATATTTAAAATTTTCTTTTGAATTTTATGAGAAGTTTATTTATCATTTTAATGAGGAGCATTTTTTAAAACAAGCCCATCAAGCTTATCATTATGACTTTCTAAGAGTTTCATGAGTTCAATAAAATTACCTTGATTTTTTGAACTATAGCTTTCATTAAGGCCTTTAAAGGTACATGCTTGAAAATCTAGCAATCAAATAATATCAATAGTAAAAACTATTCTCAACTTTTTATAATGCTTGTTTATCTATCAAGTTGTGAATGTATTGCGATTAATTCATTAAATCCTCACAACATTTCACTACAATTCTATGTGGTGAATTTTCCTTCCCACAAGACCCAATAAAAAATAATAAATCTCTTCATTTGCCTTTCTTCAATTAACAAAGCTTATGGATAAAAAAACATTAAATCTCAACCTTCATATTGGCTTTCCAAAAATGTAACAAGGTAGACAAATATATAGGATTCATTTGCATTTGAGTACTTTAGCCAACTCAAAAAATACTCTAAATTAAAAGGTTTAAAATCAACGATGGTGATTCTCATCTTTAAAAAAATTTAAGATAATTTGAACGTATAGGTTGGGATGGACTTACTTTGAGATAAGTGCAACAAATTAATGTTCTTTGGTTAACAAGATTATCTCATATCATTAGATATAATCTTGGATCACATTCCAAATAAGTAATATTTATTTCTTCATGCTGAATTTCTCAGCTTGTAGAAGGATGTTCATTCAATTTCTTAGATTCAAGAGTTATTTCATCAAGATTTCAGGGAGTTGTCATATTTGTAGTAGTTACAACAAATACATTGTTATATGAGAGATTGACGTATGGTTTCGTGAAAGAAAAAAATATAAAGTTTTTTGTTTCCACAGCTCTACTCTTAAAACTTAATTCAAAATAGGATAAACATAAGAAATATCATAATTATTAGTTCAAGAATTAATCTTGTAGATTAAGCAAAATCAAAATCAAAATAAAACTAATATTTTGAATATATGATAATTATTTGTCTAATTGGTATAATTAAACATTCAAGTAATTAAAGCCTTGAAGAATTTGATTTTATATAATTCATAAAAATCCATCAAAACCCCAATGTGAAAAAAGAAAAGAAAAGAGAAGGAAATATATGATTCTAAACACCAAAAATTAGAATTATCTTAAATTCTTATTTGGTTGTGTATTTATTAAGAAAATACAGATTATAAAGAACAAATTAAAGCAATTAAGGAATACCTTGCATCCTTTCTGATTACTGTTGCGAGAGAGAAATACAGTACTAAGAGACATGATTTATAAGAGAATTAAGGAATTTTTTTTTTTTGTCTTTGTACTTAATACTAGAGGATTGAGCCACTGTTTATATATTTAAGAATGTTTTGGATGCTAAATCCTTGCAGTGGGTTAGGCTACTGGATATTAGAGCAACTACAACTTATATTGTATGCCACCCTGGACAAGACACTGCTAGCATAAATATGTTTTCTTTTGTAACTTTTTAATTTCATTAAGATCAATATTTAAAAAAAAAAATTGAACATACCATGTTAATGAGAGAAATGATTCTTAAAATTATTAAAAAAAAACCTAAAGCAACGTCTTAGAATGAGTTTGGAAATACAATTTATTTTTTAAAAATTCAAATTTTTTTTTGTTAAATTTTTTTTATATGTTTTTAGATTATTTTAATATACTAGTCTCACAAATAATTTTTTTAAAAAAAATTATTATTTTAAAACATTTCTAAACAAAAAACATTTTGAACCGCTATCACAATCTCAAACAGTCTTAATCATGAAAAAAAATCTGATACAGCAATTGTAGAATGGAATAAATTAATGACTTTAGAAGAGTTTGATGATCTCTTGGGGTTAATTGTAACAGTTCAGCATATTCCAACAATCACTCATAATATGCATGCTAGATAACACAAGTATGGTGTCACCTCTGTACCACAACATAAACATTTTATATCCCTCACAAAATAAGAACCGATTTAAGATTCCAATGTCAAATTAGAGCACCCGAGCAGCAAAACATAAGAACCAGGGTACTATATTCAGTGATTTATATGGAATATAGCATATAGTTCAGTTTAACAAATTAACACCATCCTCAATCAGATTTTTTTAATACAGATAAAGCAAAAAAAGTGTGGATACTGCCCTCTTAAAACAGGGTATAACACAAATTTTCACTCGGCATACCATCCTAGGTCTCTAACAGTTACAGATGGACCCAACAAGAATTTTAGGATGATACGAGATGAACGAATCCTAGAACTATAACGGTCAGCTTTGATAAAATCCAAACTACAAGCTATGCAAAATATGAAGAAACTCCTGTTGCTAATTGGTTAGGTTATGCTCCTTAAAAGTCTCGTGAAAACGGGGTACCTAGATCCTAGAGACCAACCTGAAGAAGCTATGTTTGACCAGTCTGTTGTGTATCATTGCTCATATGTTGGTCATTCCTGCCAGCCCTAAAATCTTCCTGCCCAGAAATTTCCCCGAGCCTCTCCTGCAATAAAAGACCGAAACTCTATGTGAGGACCACTTTATACAAGCAAGGTTTCTTGTTTCTGAGGTGACTAATGAGTTAGTGTTTGTCTCAAAAGCCATTCAAAATTGATCCGAAATTAGCATTAAATGATTATAATCCCCAAGTGTCATTTGTCATTTTTAAAAGGTGTTCATCATCATCAGCCAACCGTGTACTTGTCTCGTGTGCAAATAGATAGCATTTTTGGTCCAATGTTTGCAATTCTTCATGGAAATTCCCACAAAGTCCAGTAAATTTGCCAGTTAATTCTGTCCACCCAACTCAAACAACTTCCTTCTATGTTTATTTTCTAACGTGTGAAGGAAATGTTTGGGAGTGTGGTAATGATTGCTTTTCAAAGTGTTTTTTACTCGGAAATGCATCAAAATAATGTTTTTTATATATATTTTTTAAAAATCATTTTTGACATCAGCACATTAAAAAAATCTAAAAACATAAAAAAATATATAATTTTAAGCCAAAAAAAAAATCAAAATTTTGGGAAACGCAGTTCCAAACGACCCCTGAAATCAAAGTGCCCAGATCCAATAATTCATTTATTACAGCTATGGTTGTAAAGTCTCTTGTCAGAGACCACGCTTTGCAATATGTTAACTTCATTATATGTCACATGCAGGATATTTAGGTGATGGCTGATAAGATAAAAGACGCCAAAATTCAACAAATCAAATCAAAGATTAAAACATCACCTTGAGAGAGGCGTTCTCCGCAAGAAGTTGCTCATACTCGCTCTTGATTTGGTTTACTTCTGATCTAAGATTGGCATTTTCTTCTTTTAAGGCTTCAGCACGTTGGGCCAGTTCATCACATTCAGCCTGACTCAAAAGCATGCATGCAACCCAATGAATTGATATATAGAGGCATGGTGCATAACATAACCAGACTAAATTACCAGATATTAAGGCACGCTTCAATACCTGTTTACGCAACCTGGACCGGCGAGCAGATTCTCTGTTTGACTGCTTCCTTCTCTGTCTCTTAAGCTCTCTTTCATCCTACAGCCAGAAAAACAAGAGGCGTAGACTCATTTTAGATATAAAATAATAGAAAATACAAAAGTATGACAAAAAACTGCTGGCTTCTAACAAAATAATCCATGTCATTCAACTTGAGCCTGATTCAGATCCTCTAACAAAGATTAGAATTAATTAGTTTTAGCCTAAATCCATTAACTATGTATAAACAATTGATAATTCAAACTTCACCTCAAAAAAGCTGCAAATTTGAAAAGAAACTAAATACACTGTTTAATTTGAGACAACTCAATTGGAAAGCAGAAACAAAATCAAAACAATGCAGATGATAAAAACTGAATTGCTTTATAGAAGAATGTCAAGAATATCACAATCAAACGTGCAATAGACCTTGAAACTAGATTGAAAAATTCCAACAAACCCAATTTTGGCATGAAAACATTAAAAGAGCTCACTTGGAATGATACGCTGGATCATGATAGAAGAGATAATTGAGAACACTATATGAATGAGAATGGAAAATGCATGATTTCACTAGGGTATGGCCTCAGAAAAAA
Source organism: Populus nigra (assembly GCF_951802175.1). Taxonomy (NCBI): domain Eukaryota; kingdom Viridiplantae; phylum Streptophyta; class Magnoliopsida; order Malpighiales; family Salicaceae; genus Populus; species Populus nigra. The sequence continues at coordinate 38,781,388 of NC_084852.1, forward strand.
AATGGACAGTTCAATTAATCTCAGGTCACAAGTGTTGAAAATCTAGAGATCAATCCACACCAGGAATTTTGTTTCTCCTATGCTGAGAGTATCTCAGTTAAAGATGTTCCAATAAAATCAGAATCTTAAACAGCAAGGAAGATATTAGTTAATGCTACAGTAAATAAGCAGAAGCCAGGAAAATGAATTGGCAGGTGCATCAAAACAAAACTAAAATAGGCAGGTGCAAACTTTGAAGTAAAGTGTTCTGAAACCAACAATTTGAAGACTAAAACTAACCTGTAACCAAATCTGTGATTGAACAACATCCCGTGATCCAGTAGAAACTACCCCTCCAGCAACTGGAGTAGAAGGAACTTTCCCACGAATTGCAGGAACAGTAGATGAAGCAGGGGCTCCCCAGTAGTCCATTCCAATATTTAAGTTGGTTGTGGGGCCAGGTATAGCTCCTGGAGCACTGGCAGCAGATATTGGCATGATAGCCATTGTTTGATTCATGATCGTATTAGATGCACCCTGTCCTCCATTCTGAGCACCATGTGCTGAACCACCATTCTGAGACGAGTCTGTTGTAATAAAATTCTATATCAATAAACATGCAACACTCAGTGTGATGACTTCATTATAAAAATATATAATCATAATCAAACCTTCCAGAGAATCTTGCCTGCCACCTGACTTCATTTGTGAGTCCTACAAAAGGAAACAAAAATGTAGAGTGTGAAAATGCTATTAGAATCATGCAAATAAAGTAAAAGGTTCCCAAAACATAAAAAAAATCTTGTCCATTTGATGATGAAAGGCAGGTGTAAAAGTTTTATTTGGGATAAGCAGAATGCAATGATGATAGCCATAAAATTCTGTTTGGTATAATCGATTTGGAATGCGCCTACATTTAAGAGAACATATGAAGCTTTTCTTGAGTAAGGTGGACCTTGAACACCAAAATGTTTGAAACTTGAGCAGGGTCTCATCTGGCCAAAACATCACAAGCCAACGCAATTCGGGACAAATAGCATGCTACTTTTAGAATGTGCCTATATTTAAGAAACTTCATGAAGCTCTTCTTGAGGAGTAAGGCAGTCCTTCAACTCCAAAACGCTTGAAACTTGAGTAGGACTCATTCAGATAATGCTTCACAACCCCCCCCCCCCCCAAAAAAAAAAAAAAAAATTCCATAACCATTGCAAGCAAACCATGACCAATGTTAAATGCAGCAGAGTGCACAGAATCCAAATGACTTACCAAAGGTTAATTCCATTAGAACCTTTGTCAATAAGAGAAACCATCACCAGGGGAAGCCATAATTAATACTAAAGACTCAAATTAGGTAATCGTGATATATTCAGACAAATTCATGCTTGCCGCTGAAACAAAATGCCTTCAACTATCTCATAACAGTCCTAGTGACATTCACAAGTTTAAAGACATAGCTGTCTGTTCTTTTTTTTTCCCTTTTGGTCATCAGGTGGTTAGTATTTCATATACCTACACAGCAATTTTCACTGCACATCACACTAAATGAGAAAAGTTCATTTGTTTGTGGAACTAACAAGGATGCAAAGCAACCAGAACAAGATTACTCATGTGAGTGATTTTTGGCATGGCAGTTCAAAGGTCATAAGAGCAGCAAGCAAAAAGAATTATTTGATGTCAGTACTGGCTTCTACACAGATTAACTATACCCACAACATTTAACACCAGGAATAATTGTCCCCGGGGACATGTGACGTGATCATCAGCAAAATATATGTATTCCTACATGAGAGAAGAAAAAACAACAGGTAATGGCAATCACCATTCCATCAATGTGACTATTATGATCACAAATTCCACGCTGAAAAATAATACCACTGTGTTATTAGTGGCAATATTGCTCCACGATTACTTGAGGATCAAAACTATGGTGTTGCGTCAAAGCATTTATACTGTCAAGCAGCCAGCCCAAAAAACTTTCTTGTCCAATCATCCAGGTAATGCTAAATAATTAAGATGGGGGGCATAAGTTAATTAACCACAAAATCAACAATTAAGTGGCTGGTGAAAAAAGAATGGCATCAACCATGCCAATCGATCATGTAAAGCATTTAATAAAACTAAGATAAACAGATAAAAAACTGATCTTAATGCACTTACACTCTGAGAATTTGCATCACTTCCTTCACTTGAGCCTTCACTACCACTCTCAGCACTACATATCAAGATTAATTCCAAGGTCAGATTGTTAGGAAAATGTCATGGCAGCAATAAATAAGTCAATGCAATGAGTGGAGACCAAAGTGACAGCCTATCTACAATTTGTTATGATGAGGTCATAGCAGTAAAGAAATTTGAGACATGTGAGCCTACCCTGTTTTTTTTGTTCCATCCAACAAAACCAAATCATCAAAAAACAGCAAACTTGGACCACAAAGCAGAGCTCAATAACATGTCCCAACAAACACAAGGCAAAGTTCATCAACCAATATAAATCACAGCCATGCATGTTATCCACACTTCCATCATTACCTCTTAGAATAAGCTCCGTTGGCAGACACTCCTGTTGTTTTACCATGCTCATTGTTCTTCCCAGTGATCATGTTTAAACTGCCCAAACTTCCTTTTGATCTTTTAATTGGCAGTTTTTCCTTAGCATCAGATGGCCTACCATCTGCTTCCATGCTGCCAGGAGTGTTTCCCTACACCAAACATTCAAACTTGCAAGTTATTCTTTATGTTGGCCTACAGACAAAGACATGCCCTGTCTTTTGCAATTATTCCAGAAGAAACTTAGTATAGGAAACTCACAGAAGCCTCAGCAATACCATTTGGAGAAGGCATTGCAAAAGGACTAAAAGGATAAGAACCCTGCATAAATTCAGAAGAAAATTAACTTTTGCTGGATTTGATGGTGTCAGTCTGAGAGCAGAAATCTTAAGTATAGTGGAAAACAATTACCGGAGGAATGGATGGATGAGCATATACACCATGCGGATACATTGCCACATATGGATGTGGTGGGGTACCATAGGGAGGCATGATGTGCTGCAATTTAAAACTTACATGAGAACTGTGACAATTTCCAACCAAAAGGTGAAATTACAGAATTTGAAAAAGGGTGTTTAAATTTCCTGTGAGATTTAAATACACTTGAAAAGATATGATGAAATTAACATGCAAACTACCCACAGCATCATGTGATTAGATGATAAATACTTTTATGTGATCCTAAGACAACCAATAACATCAAAGCACTTGCTAAATAATGAAAATTCATTGAAGTATAAAGCATGCTGCCTATGAGTTGCAACTAATCATTAACACAGCTAATTTTGGCTTGTTTTGGCCAAGCTAGAGATGAAAATTTCAAGCCTGCATTCAAATCAAAATTGAGCTACAAGAAAGCCAGCTAAACATCCTCTGTAAGTGAAGCCCTGCTGCTTTCATAACTGCTAGAGGAACTTGCTGAAGACACTCATGAGAAAATCAGATTTTTAGTTAGAAGCACACTTTGTATGGGAAAAGAAAAACCATGAGGGTTTATGGAGCAAGTTGTCCAACCAACCATTGTCCTCTATTTCAAAAAAAGAAAGCACATTGACCATGCTACTTGAAAAGACCAGTTGAGCAAGCAGTCTCAAGGTTGTCAAGACAGTCCAGGACACAATTGGTGTTCATTTGACCTGTAAACTCATTTACCTTCCAAATGGACCAAGGCTTGACATGACTCACTCCATCTCTAGACTAAGATAATTTGAAAGTTAATTACACTTACCCCTGTCCTATCTTGTGACTACTTTTTTTTCTTACAATGCCCAAATTTAGTGGTTCTGTAGTTTTCGTACATGAATAAATCTTAATAACAACTAATGCATACTCCTTAGAAAATGTCAACACAAAATCATTAGTACCTGAACCCCCCACATATACGGGTGAGCTTGGGGACTTGATGCCAAGAACCCAGGTGGAGGTATAGGAGAATATGCCTGTTGAAGAAACAACCAATCTGTATAATAAGCGTGATACAATATGAAACCATGATTATCTTTGAAAAAGTAACCAAGAGAAAGGTCTTCATTAACAGAACCTGAAACCCAGACCAGTCCGGATTTACAGTTGTAGCACTGGCAGTTGAAGGCTGCTCCTGAGAAGCACAAAAAGAATACACTTCGTTCAGCAACAGAACAAAAAACATACGAGAAAAGTTTAATTTCTATGACAAACAAAGACGAATTCAACAAAACACACAAGAAAACCTGTGTAGGAGCAGCAGATGGTGGCTTGGCCTCCTTTTCCTTCCCAGTTTTATCCATATCACTGCTAACCATTATTATATATAACCCTCCAACAATTCCTTAAACCATCCTGCAATATAACCACCATCATTCACACCATTACAAACCCATTAATTGACACCCCACTACAATTTACACTAAAATTACTAAAGAAAAAAAAAAGCATAAATAACATCAGATTTGTGCCTTCATATCATTTTTAATTTCAAGGCTACAAAAAAGAAACAGGAGCAGTATATCGAATACAGAAAAGCTCCAAACTTTCAATTGATTATGACTTCTCATAAACAAACAGAGTACCAATTTACGAGGCATGCTTTAAGCATAGTTATCATCATATCCAAAACAACAAAACTATTCATTTCAAGAAACCCTAGATTATGAACTAATCATTTATTTAGTAGAAAATGAGACAGATGCATAAATTGTATCAATTAACCGAACCCGAAACAAATTTCAGGCAATGGCAATCTGTAAATAAAAACTGATCAATCAAAACCCTGGAAAAAAAAGGCAGTCTTGTAATTCAGCTAAATCAAGCAACCCATGCAAATACAATAAGCTAATTTAATTACCACTTTTTGAAATACTGGAAATCGAGCTCAAAATCGAAACTTGATCCACTTACTATCGGATAAGCTAATCACAGAAAATAAAATACGCGTGAGCTGGTTGCAGTGGAGGACACAGATGGCAATTTGAAAATGACTGGGGCAGAGACTGGGAAAGAGAATTATTTGTTCGCTTTTTTATATAGATAAATAAATTGATGCGAGTTTTGCAGAGAGCGAGAGAGAGAGAGAGATGAGATCAGACAATTAGGGATCGTTATTGGGTATTTTTTGGTAGTTGGTGTTGGGGGTTCACGGACCAGAAGCTGCGTGGGTCGTCGTGCTATAGTTGCTGGTTTCAGAGGAAAAAAACCCAAGGAATTCTTTTTCTATTCTTCACTATATGCAGCAAAAATTCCCTTCTTAGTTTTTACTAACTAGTTTATTTGCCCCGCTCATATTAAATGTTTTAAAATGTAAAAAGAAAATAATAATAATAATAAGAACGCTGAGTGGTTTTTTGTTTTTCATTATTATTAAACTGATAAAGTGAGTTAATATTAAAACACTTATTATCTGATGCAAGTTTTCAGTCATGAGTTGAACCAATTTAAATTAATTAATTTTATAGTTATAAATCTAAATATGATATAGATGGATAACAAGTAAAAACATGATTTATTTTAAAAAAAACTTTAAAAAGATAATTTAAAAAAAAATATTGAGACAACAACAAATTAAATCAACCTTAACCCTTGCAATCTAAGTCATGAACTCTATTAGGTTTAATAAACATTTTATAATTTTTTATTTAATTATATAATAAAAATAGATGCTCGCAAAATTGAACATCAACTTTAAAATAAATATTTGTATGCGATTGTGATAACTTTATAGAAAACAAACAAAAATAAACAATGTTGTTTATTTCCTAACCAATTCAACATTAAAGAACGGAATTAAAAAAAATAAAAGATGAAAAAATATATATATTCAGTCGGTAGGTAAACCCGTTAGACTTGTAAACTGAATAACTTGAGCTAGTACGCCAAACCTGTGAAATGGGTTATAAACTCCACTAAGATTATAATTTTTTTAAAAAATTATTTTTTATTTAACTATATGATAATAAAAATAGATGATTACAAAATCGAACATCATCCCAACACCGAGACATTTTCTTTGAGACCGCGATAACATTATAGATAGCGAAACAAAACCAATTACAAAACTGAATTCTCAATTAACTCAATATCTATAAATGAAATAAGAAAAAAGAGTTTAACTCGCTAGACCTGCGAACCATATCAACCAGCCAAACTTATGAACATGTTCATGGACTTCATAAAATTTAAGAACATGGTTTTTTTCTGAAATTATTTTTTTAACCACGTGAGAGAAAGAAATAAACGATAATAAAGTCAAGTTTAATTAAAAAAAAATCCACCAAACACGTAAGCCAGGGCAACTTGGATTACCCTCGCAAATCCACAAACCACTTTAACCATATAAAAAGGAAAAATGAAAAGAAATAAATTACAAAATTTAATTATCAATCATCCCAATATTAAAACAAATAAACTAAAAAAAAATTATAACAAAAATTAAAGACAAAAAAAAAAGCAATACAACTGTAATCAATAATGCAAATGGATGTGGGTGAATAATAATTATCTATAGATGAAATTCAAAAAAAAAAGTTTAACTTGTCAGACACGCGAACCTTGTCAACCAGCCAAACATGTGAACAGGTCCATGAAATATATAAATTTTAATAAAATAAATTTTTCAAAAACTATTTTTTTAACCACATGAGAAGAAAATAGACGATAACAACTTCAAGTTTAATTTTTTTAAAAAAAAAACTCATCAAAATCATAAACTGGAACAATTTGGGTTACCTTAACAAACCAGCAAACCACTTTAACCCTATAAAAAGAAAAACAAATTATAAAATTCAATTCTCAATCACTCCAATATTAAAAAATAAAACAAACAAAAATAATTTTGAAAAAAAAATAATAACAAAAATTAAAAAGAAATAAAAAGAACATATATTGTGGATTACTATTGTAATCCACATTGCAAATGGGTGCGAATGAACAATAATTTCTCCACGTCCTTTAGCTTTTCTATTAATTAGTAAAACACTAATACGATGCTTATGCATCCTTGCGAGCTGAATAAAAAATTAATTCAAGTGTTAAAAACAACAACAAGTGAGATTATTTATTTTTTTATAATAAAAAAAATAAAATGTGTATTGGAAGCTTGATTAGTGTGTTTAATAAGATCAATCAATCATCATAAGTGTTAATAAACACTAAAAACATTATTGACGATAAATAAAAACCAAACTAGGATGCCAGACAATTGGCGCAAATAAATAAAATGACCTCGAGACGTGTCATGTTATTTAGCATTTTATTTAATTACACACTATATATTTGTGAAAATAAAAATAAAAATAAAATTGAAACAAAACAAAATAATTATAAGCATAGTTCCTTTGTATTTTATTTATCTATTTTTGCTCTATTTTGTAGTCCCTTGCATGATCTAAGTTTTAAATTCAACTGTGTTAGAGTTAGCTCGGCATGGCCTTTAGACCAAGCAGGCTCGGATACGACATGATCGCCCCATTCAAAACTTAATTTGGCTAGAAAAAAATTTTGAGTCATTGTCATTTTAACCATTGCCTAACCCGATTAGGATCAAATGCAAACATAAAAATTAACAAAGGATAAAATCTAGCAAAAAAAGTTTACAAATTGAAACGAAAAGACAACGTCATATTGGATCGATCTTAGTTAACTAGGTTAACTTGTCAAATTCACAGCTCAAGTCATGGACATGACAACAATGAGCAAACCTAGTTTGGCCATCTATCTCTTTTATTTCCTTTCCCTTCATTTACCCCTAATTGGGCCTTCATTAGGCTCGGGTGGAATAAGATATGAGACTAAATTGAAAAACTATCAAAGAATCAAGAATAAAACAATAATATTGAAGAATTATTAAAGAATAGAGACCCAATAAAAAAAACTATCTAATCAAAGACCAAAATTTTGAAAAACAATTACATACAACAGTATGTGAGGAAGTCTACCACAGTTAAACGGCATATGAGACTTCCTCTCACCTTCAATAATAGCTTTCATTAGTATATTAGTTTGTGCTCTTTGGCAGGTCAATATTAATTTTTTTAAAATGTAAACAAAAATATTAAGAGTATAGAGAATGTTTTAAGTGTCTTACGTCTGACAGCTATTAAAAGTATAGAGAATGTTCTAAGTGAATTGGGTTTAGAAGTCATGTCAAACCCATGTAGGCAAACATGCCAGACCCATGTTACTTTGGTTTGACACCCAAGTAATTTGGGTCTTGCTGTTTGTCAAACCCAAGTAAACGTGGGTCTAAAACAACTTTTGGAATTTAAAAATAATAAAACTATACCAAAATACTTCCATGATTATAGAAAAATACACAGAAAAATAATGTGAAATAACAAAAATGCCCTTACATACAAAGCTTTTTTTTTATCTTTTCCAAAGCTCGAGATGTATTTTAATTATTTAACAATTTGTGAAACGTTAAAAAAGTCCTGGGCAACAAGTTTTAATTTTGTTAACCTTGGAGGTAGAATAATATTTTTACCATGCAAATAATCATAAAAGACTGCTATACCCTTGTTGAAACGTTTAATGACCAATGAGCATATGAAAAATATTGAATTATCCCCACAACCAGGGTTTCAATTTTTTCAAACAAAGGGCTAAATGATGATTTAACTTTTTTATGAAAAAACAACATTAGTCCTATCCCATGCCTTCAGAACTTGAAAAATCCATTATACAAGTCTACAATCAACTGTGTCTTGGTCCACAGTACAGTTGCATAGGGTTGCTAGACCTAAGCAGTATGGGCCTAACATGGTTGCAGACCTATACACCTTGAGCCTTGCATAGTTGCCAGACCCAGGTGTTTGGGCTCAACATTGTTACCAGACCCAGGCGTGGGTCTGAAATTTTTTTGTGCCTGACCTGGCGTGGGTCAACTCGAAAAAAATTAAAAAAATAATTTTAGGTTTTAATATTTCATATGAACAAAATTAAGAAACAATCGATGTGGATATAAGCTAAAAGACTATTTTAAAAGGTTTTTTTTTATCTCACATTGAAAAAGATATTATATTATCCTATTAAATTGAAGTATTTAAACCAAAAAATTTTTTTATCCCATACTGAAAAAACACAACTGTTTTTCTTATGAATATATATATATATATATATATATATATATATATATATTAATGGGCTTCAAATTTCACAATAAAAAAATAAAACATTCTTCTAGTATTTATATAGTAAACTTTGATATGGGTTAGTAACCATATGAAAAAAGAGGGGTTTCTGGCTAGAGAAAAAAACACATTTGAAAAATAAAAGGTCTTTGCCAGGTTCTATTGGGTCACCCAAGTCCCGGGTTGACTCGTTGTGTCAGGTCGGGTCTGATAACTATGTTTAAAAAGCAAAAAGTGAGTTTGAGAGCGTTAATTATAACTTATTCTCTTCTTCTTTAGTTCATTAAAACCAGTTAATTGGTCCTTAAAATTTCAAAATATAGATTTAGATTTGTTTTTGCATTGTTATTTTTGAATGTTTTTTATTTTTGTTTTTACTCAAGCGCTTGGGTTTAGTAACCATGTCAGACCCATGGGTTTTTTTTTAATGCCAGACCTAAAATACGTGGGTTCGGCAGTCATACCTGACCTAGATATAGTTGTCAAACCCAAGACGCTTGGGTCTGGCATGGGTGCGAGACCCAGGTGCAAGTCTGACATTGTTGTCATATGCATCCCTAAAATTCACTTTATTTTTTTTATTAATCTCTAATTTTAATGAAGAAATCATCTATTAAATTGCACAAATTAATATAATCAAAAGGATAATAAGTCTTTTACATATATAGTATTTTCTTTTCTTATAGCATAATGTATCGATTCAAAAGTTCTTTATGGTCATATATGTCAAATTTTTGTATATACTAATAGTTATAATGTAGAATAAACTCTTCTTGTAACAAACTTTGACAATTAAATCACGCAACAATATCTTAAATTTAAAAAAGCATGAACCCTTTAAAAAATTATCCAACACTTGGATGGAAATATAAAATTAATATTTTCATCCATGATGTATACAAAAAAAATTATTTTTTAAGACCTGAAATAAATCACTTAGAAGTCAAATTTTTTTTCTCATTCTTTCCTCTTTGAATATAATACATTTATAAAATAAGTTCCAAAAACAAAAAGGAGTTTGCAGTTAAGTTCTTCAGCATATGAATAAAAAATCCTGATTGAATGAGGCAGTGTTTGTTTTTGCAGTCCAATCATGTTTTTAAAAAAATTATATTTTTTAACCCAAACGTTTGGGTCTAGCATGGTTGCCAGGCCTAGGCTCTTAGGTCTGGCAACCATGCCAGGCCAAGGATACTTGGTAATGGCAAGCATGCCCGATTTTACAAATAACAAATAAAAAGGACAATTGTATACTTTAGTTGTTAGGAGAGAGAAAAGAAAGAAAAAACACAAACAATTGATCACTGACAGCAATCCAACAATTATCTGTCTACATGCACCACACCATGTGGAAAAAGACACAATTGTGCATCCAACGAGACAACGAAATGCTAGATTTGGTCATTGGAAAGCGTCACACGCACCTCCTTAATGCAGCGAGCGTTGCCTTTTCGATGGGGAAGAAAAATAAAGTCAAAGAAACATCTCGTAAAAAGATAAGAAATTAAAAGTAAAACTACTATTACAATGCACAATAAAAGATCTTTTGATCTACAGTGATTTCCCAAACTTTTTTTTCTTTTGTATTTACTCTTTTCTCTCCCCCTTTATAAGCCTTCTTAGAAAAAGACAACAAAACACTGTTGTTGTCCACAGTGTTATTATTTATTATGATGGGTCCGGTTGATGTATGATTAGGATGGACGGCGATGAAGGGAAAATTCTCCCTCTAGTTTTATTTAAAGGGAAAACCTAATCTCTAGTTACTGGTGCATTTCATCATCACTTGTTTATGATTGGTTCATGCATATAGATAAAATGAATTTGTTTTAGATGAATTTAAATTTACAAATCTCAACTACAAATGGATTAACCTATATAAATAATTTATTATTTTTTTTCACCTTCACCGTTTAAAAAAAGTTTGGTAGATTTAGATTTTTTCCATTGACTTAATGAACTTAATGAAATAAGGGATAAATTTTTTAGTTTTTGAATTCAAGAATTAACTTGGGGATTAAGAATATCCATATCAAAATAAGAGATATGCATTTAGAATCATATAAAAAGAAAATTTAATATACCAGTTTTTATACCAGTTTTTTTTTTTAAAAAAAAGAGTGCATGTGGTGTTTTTATACCAATTTTTTTTTTACTAAACTCTTTCTGATTTAGCCAAACAAATTATTTTGAAGATTTAAGGATTTTTTCACTTTAATATGTGATTTAAAGTTTTATACAGATAAGCATACCCATCAAAGTGAAAAATCAAACTCAATAATAAAAAGTCAAGCTTTTTTGATATTGCGGTAATAATTATTTTGGAAATGCATTAAAATAGTATTTTTTTTATTTTTTAAAATTTATTTTTTAAAATTTATTTTTGACATTTACATATCAAAAAGATCTGAAATCACAAAAAAAAAATCAAAGCAAAGAAAATAAATAAATTTAATTTATTTTAAAAGTACTTTTAAAAACACAAAAAAAAAACAGGCTCTTAAGTCTCGATGAAAACTTTTGAACCTACAATTACATGTTTGATTTTTGTTCTTCTTTAAATTAGTGAGGTGTTGAATGAGTATGAAGTATAAAACATCAACAAATAGACCATTAAACTAGATAGATGACTCATGTTATTGCTAAGGTGATACAAGCATTTCTTATAAAGTAAAAAACAAAATATGACGTGCCATTGACTTTATTGAATTTGATAAGCTCAATTAATTTAATAACATGAATTTAAAAAATACAATGGCAGTAGATAAATTGAAAAAATAATGACAACGAAAAAAAAATAAAAAAAACTTGACCCGAGGCCATTGAGGATAACACGCTAAATATACGACTTGGTCATGACACCAGGGTAACCCCGTTGAAAGAAAACTAAATAAAATCATAAAGCTCAATTATAAAATAACTCAATATTGAGAGGCATGATTGAAAAAAAACATTTTTAAAAAAAAATCTGAGTCAAACCAAGTTAATCCTTTAACCTCGTGTATATGGGCATAATATTGGAATAACCCCATAGAAAGAAAAGAAAAAACAAAAGGCATGAAGATCATTTCTTAATCAATCAAATGTTGAATGATAAAATTGAAAAAAAAAATAATTTTGAAAAAATCAAATATTGAAGGATGTTATCTGATCATGAAGGGAAAAATAAATGAGAATGTGATAACATCATAAAAAACAAAATAGAAAAAAAATCAAAGCTCAATTTCTAGCAAATAAAATATGAAAAGAAAAAATTAAAGAAAAAATAATCTAAAAAGATCGAGAAAACTCTATCTGAGCCCACCTGGGTCAACATGTAAGATTTGTAACCTAGTTGTGATATTAAAGGAACCTCATCGAAAACAAATTGAATAAAACTATGAATCTTAGTTATATATAAAAAATCAATGTTGAAGAGTGAGATAAATCAGATCATTTTTAAAATCAATGAAAAATACAATAAAAAAATTATTAAAAAAAATAATAGAGTTCAATCTCCAATTAAAAAAAAAAGTCGAGGGATGAAACTAAAAAATATATGTTTTAAAAAAGGAGGGGAAACAAGCAAGCCCGAGTGAATCTCCTAAACATGATTTAATCTTTTAAACTTGCAACCCGTGAAATTCTAGACCTCAGCTTAATTAAGAAGCTCAATTTTCAATCAATTTAATATTGAATGATGAAACAAAAAAAATCAATTTACAAATTTACCAAAGTAAAAAAAACAATTATAAGAATGTGGATCAAATATGAAAAAAATCAAAGGAGGATGAATTCTTAAAAAAATCAATTTTAAAAATTATTTCAAATAAAACAAATAGCAATCAAAAGAATAAGAATTAAATTTTAAATATTAAAAAAAATTAAAGGATGATGAAATTAAACAAATAAATTTTTATAAATTATTTCATATAAAAAAAATAATAATTAAAAGAATTATGACCAAACCTGAAGGAAAAAAAATTGAAGGATTTTTTTTGAAAAATGGAAATCGAGGAAGATAGAAAGAAAAAAGAAAGAAAAGGTCATCAATGCTAAACCCGAGATTTGTTGATCACATGCATTGCTTAGGAATGGAGGAGCTATCAAGATGACTCAAATACAGCCCTAAAAATTAGTATTTAGCCGTCAGGCAAAACCTCACTCGTCGTCTAAAGAGCGCGACCGCTACCTACATGTTGATGCATTCAACATATATGTGAGCAAATGTTTTTTAATAATATGTGTGTGTGTGTGTGTGTGTGTGTGTTAAATTATCAAATAACTCTTAAATGAACCTAATTATAACAAAAAAATAAACACATTGAAAAAATGAAAACACCTCTGGATGAAAGTTAAATAAATTTTGATTAAAGGTAATCCAATCATTTCACTACGCTTAAAAAAGAAAAAAAAAGCTCATTAACATAATTTAAATATTTTTTGCTTTTAAGGGTAATCAAATCATTTTATTATGCTTAAAAAAATATGATAACACCAATTTTTCTAGATCAAATTTGATAATTACCAATTGATCATGTGAAAAAAGACCTTATTACTTCTTCATAGCAAGTTAGTTGATTTTGTTTGAGAATAACAATATAATCATTGTATTGTTCCAATCCACAATGCAACAAGTTTAGGGTCACAATGATTTATTGATCCCTTATAGGTTTTTTTTAATAGTTGATGAGTAGTAAATCGGTAATTGAATATCGAGTAACAGTTATAAGACACCATCATACACAATCAAGTTCAAGTAGATATTTATGATAAACAAAACTTGTGTTGTTTTTAAGTCTAATGACTCTATGTCCACTAATATCATTATCAAGTTTGCACAAGTTTGGTTGTTGGCTCTTAAAACTTGTTACGTTCATATACTGGCTTTCATCGTAATTTCTGCCAGGCTTTTAGGTCTTGTTTATATAGATTTTTTTTTGAAAAATTAGCATTGTTTAAAAGAAACTTTTGATGAAATAACATAATCTGAAAAACTTTTAGTGAGATAGCACAATTTAAATGAAGTTGAGATTGGAAAAATCAACTTTGACAATTTTAACTAATTGTTTTTATATAACAACATTGTTTGATAAGGTTACTAATCTCTTGAATGTTTTTCATGTAACTATGATCTTGGAAGCATCTTTAATTGGGGCATCCCATGCTTGAGTGCCCAACGATATATGTCAAGGCTTTTAGGTTGACCTACAACTCCAACTCCTATTAGGATACAAGTAATATTTTAACAATAATTATTTCAATTTAAAAATAAATTTACTTGGCTTGTTATTAACTTCGTGGGTTTGTAATGTTAGGTGATGTGCAAGTAGGTTGTTTCAATAATCTAACCCATGTTCTGTGATTATATCGTAGCGAGTTAGATACCTTTCTTTAACTCTTTCATTTTCCACAAATGATCTACTTTTGCATCGAGGAGATCATGATGATGATCCTCATTTTCTTGTTCTTATAATCAATGTTGTGCTAGACATGTGCTATACACATAATAGCTTCTCAATTTCTATCAAAATAAATTGCTCCAAGTAAAATTATTCTCCTTTCTACTTCTCAGTGTAAACATTACTCCTTGATAAGTAATCGGCAATTGACTTAATTATATTTTTATTTTTTATTTTTATAGTGTAAATTAAAAGACTGAACTATACATCTTTTAAGCACAATTAAACTCCTTACCTAAAATTTTTTAGACTAACACAACTCTAAGATTCCTAGTGTCTTTTAATATTTGGTGGCCACTATAATTTTTAATTTTTTTCCTTTAATTACAAAAAGTCTTGGTCGATGTCATGGCATAACAATGACCATTTAACAACCCTTCTGGCCCATAAAAAAGGTAAACATAGGGTTGTGCTAGAGGCATAGTCATTAATCATACTTATGTTATATGCATGTAAAAGTAAAGACGTTAAGAGAGGTGAAAATGTGAAAGCTTGTATGGGGACATTAGAGTTTTGTCTTGTTGCAATTCTTTCTTGTCGAGGAGGATTAGATGACAAAGTTCCATTTCATGACTCGTCTAATATAGGTAATTTCAAAGGGACTTATGATGATGAAGGATTATCATGTTTAACACAACAAGAAACGTGACCTTTATTTTATTGTATGAACTAATCGGTCATCGAATGATGTTGTAATGATCTTACTTGAGTTCTTTTTTGGTAATATAATTAATGTTTAATGAAACAATATTGGATATTAATGATTAATTAGATAATTTTTTTTGATCAAATATACTACTTATTATTTGTTTCTTTCTTTTTTCTAACGAGGAGAAACTACAACTAGAAATTTAATCATTAGTGAAAGAAAGTGGTAACCTTACAAACCAAATAAAATATATGTGTCTAATATTCCATTTTTTAAGAAAGGGTTTATCATTCAAAAAGTTTTTTAAGGTAAAAAAAAGAAGTTGAAAAAGTTTTTTTTTAAAAAAGAGGAAAGTAACTTGAATGTAAAGAAAAAATGAAACTATAAAGAAAATAATGAATAAAAATAAAGGTAAATCATAAGAATGCTATAAATTACATAAAAGAACTTGCATATCTAAGATTGACGATCTTTTCTAGTAATTAGATGATTGATATAGTTTTTGAACTCTATTTAAATATTTATTTCAAATCTTATATAGACTGTCTATATCAAATAAAAAGTATATGCATTGAATCCTATACAATTTTTTTTTGGTTGATAACCATGTGAATATGAACTAATCTATTACTATTATTAGTTTGGACATTTTCATTCTAAATAAGATTGAACCTTTCTCTTATTCACATGAACTCAAATTCTTACATCCAATCATTCCTCCTAATTCCCTAGCCAATAAGGATTCTTTAAGCATGATTAATTCTATTGTTTATAATTAATTTCAACCTTTTTTCTCTTGTTTGACGGTGAATGATTAATATTTTTACATAATTGATAAGCAGGGGCGGAATCAGGGGGAGACGGGCAGGGGCCCGGGCCCCTGCAAAATATTTTAAATTTTTGTGTTTAAATATAGAAAAAGCAGTTGACAGATTAAATGTCTATTGCAGGCTTAGAACGAGGCCTTCAACTGCTTATATTTTTGGTCCTTTTTATTATATAATTTCAGCTCCGCCCCTGTATGATAAGTGTATTTATTTTTGAGATGAAAAATGAAATATAAACATTTTAAAAAAAGTGACATTGGATTTTTTGCAAAACTATATTGAAGTGGTGATGTTGAAAACTTTTAATCTAGAATAATGTTGCTAAAACTATAAGGGCTAAATCATTATTTATTTTTATTTTTTTGCTATTTTCTCTACTTTTACCAAAATCTCCCTTTCAGTGCAACATAACAGTCGAAGAGGCTGCTTTACATTGTATTTTTATTTGCGTTTAAATATATTTGAACGAAAAAAATATTAAATTTTTTTATATAATTTTAATGTAATAGTATTAAAAATATAAAAAACCTAATTTAATATATTTTTAAACAAAAACTATTTTAAAAAAGCACCAGTACCGTACACACACGGCGGCTGCAGCTTCTGCTCAATTAAAATCTATCCTCTCCATGGAAACACCATCACTATAAAATCCGTAATCAGTTCCATAATTTTCCACAACCAACATCACAAATTCACAATGGGTTATGAAGACGATCCGTACTCTCTCTCTCTCTGAAATCTTTTGATCCATTCATTTTCTTTTCGATCAGTCTATCTGAAATCTTTTTTTCTTTTGTAAATTTTCAATCCTTTTCTATTCCGTTTAGCTAACCGATTAAAATTAGGGTTTTTAATATGCTAAAAATCGATACTTTACTGTCAGGTACCGCGATGTGGACGGAGAACCGTTGATGGACTACGACGAAATGCAATCTGATGGCGGAGGCCAATCACCGGAACCACACCAGAATCATATCTTAGACGAATTAGAGGATGATATTGAGAATTGGGAGAGGGGGAGGTCACAAACTCCTGTGTACGACACGGATAAAGTAGGAAAACCTAGAAAAAGATTGGTTAAAAAAGGCGGCGATTCAGGGAAAGAGAGTGGTAGTGGTAGTTATGTGCAGCCAGAGTTGGTTGATGACTATGAAGAGGATTATGTAGGGTTTGAGAAGGAAGAATCGGCTGGGGAAGGGAAGTATGCCAAGAAATTTGAGAAGGACAGGGACAGGACGAAGTTTAGCAAAGGGGAAAATAAGTTTGGAGGGAAAGGAGGGAGCGGGTCGAAATCCGGGTTGAAGAAAGGAACGGCGACGAAGTTGGTGGCTGGAAAGGATGACGGCGAAGTTAAAGAGATGTGGGATACCATTGCTGGTGGCGATTCTGAGGTTTTGATTTGGATTGGGTTTCTTTTTTCTGAAATTGTTATTGTTTTTCTTGGGTGCTTTAATGTGTTTAGTTTTGAATTGAATTTGGCGATTCTGAGGTTTTGATTTGGATTGGGTTTCTTTTTTCTGAAATTGTTATTGTTTTTCTTGGGTGCTTTAATGTGTTTAGTTTTGAATTGAATTTTTTTTTCTAGGTAATTGATTGATATTTTCTGTCTTGTTGACTTGAATAAGAGGTCAAGTGAATTTGGTGTCAGTTTGTGGAAAGTTTTCTGGGTTATATAGTGTTCATGGTGCTTATATTTTGTGGTTGCTAAATATTTGTTTTTGTTGTCTGTAATTGTTAATTGCTTGAATCAGCATTCAATTGGACATTTCCATTCTGATTCATAATACTAAATTTTGTTGGGATGGGATTTAGATTAGGTTGTCGTTTGATGTTTGTTCATGCAAGTAATTGATAAATATCTGTTACCTGTAGTTGAGTGGATCGGACTTTTGGACTTGATGAGTTGATATTTACACAAGAAATTCATGGGAGGGTAAATGTTGAAAATGGGGTTTTCAATTGTTTTTTAATGTCTATTTATAGTTGTTTTATTTAGTTATTTTCTTAGTTTAGGTTTATATCTGGTTGGCTAGATCTGTTTAAATTGTTAGGCAAATTTCTTATTAGCCTCTAGGATACCATTAATATCAAAGTTTAAGTTTGATCTGATTATTTACTTGATTCTACATCATTGTTTTTATGACAGTATATTATTAATCTAGCAAGCTTTTCTGTGGGTCTGACTTAATTTTGTTTTGCTATATACTACTCTCCCAAGGCTCACTTATGTAGATAATTAACTTAACAGATTTGATTCCTGTTGCTTTACTATCTTAAAGTCAATGTTATAGAATAAATCTGCTGTTTGAATTGTTGGGTTTTTCCCAAGTAACTATGTTTATAGTTTGTTATTGAGTTTCTAACTATATGTCAATTTCCTTCGGAATAGGATGATCAAGAAGGTGCTAGGACTGTAGATGATGACAACTTCATAGATGACAGTGGTGTGGATCCTGCTTATCGGTATGGAAATGACAATGAACCACACTCTCCTACTGATGCTCCTCAGGTTAATAGTCCATCTCATTTACTGACACTCAATCAATTATAAGCCACCATAATTGATGAGGCTTCTGGCTCATCCAGTTCTTTTCTTTCTTTCTTTCCTTTTTTTATGCACTATTGTTTTTGGTTCATGGTGTTTGGAGGCTTTGCTATCTTTGCATCAGAGTTTGATGTTGCAATATTTGGTCAACTTTCATCTCTATTATATTATCTATGTTTGTTGGTTGATGTGCTACATATGGAGCTCCCTAGCTTTTATGTTATTTATCTGGTTTGTTATTCTGTTTTTTCTAGGCAGAGGAAGGTGAAGAGGATGAGGAAATCAAGCAGCTCTTCAAGATGGGTAAGAGAAGGAAGAAGAATGAGAAAAGTCCTGCAGAAATTGCATTATTAGTTGAGAATGTCATGGCTGAGCTTGAGGTCACTGCTGAAGAAGATGCAGACCTCAATAGGCAGGGGAAGCCTGCAGTTAATAAACTGAAGAAGTTGCCTCTTCTTACTGAGGTTCTCTCAAAGTAAGCTGGTTTTAGACTATCTTTTTTTTGTACCATTGGAATTTACAGTTAATTTTTATTGTTTGTCTCCTGGTGCAGGAAGCAGCTCCAACAAGAGTTCATAGATCATGGAGTACTAACGTTATTAAAAAATTGGCTAGAACCCCTTCCAGATGGAAGTTTACCTAATATAAATATCCGTGCTGCTATTTTGAGGATTTTGACTGATGTATGCTGGAGGCTTTCCACCATCTTTCCTGGTTTAGTACTGGTTGTTGCTTCTGAAGAAGCATTATTTGGAGCCTGAAACATTTCTTTTCTCATGCAGTTTCCAATTGATCTGGAGCAGTATGATAGAAGAGAACAATTGAAAAAAAGTGGGCTTGGAAAGGTTAGGGATCTCCTTATGTGGTGGTAACAAACTTTCTGTTTCTTTTGGAATGAAAACTGAATTCAGACTTATTTAATATACTTTCTGGCAGGTTATTATGTTTTTATCAAAATCTGATGAGGAAACCACATCCAACAGAAAACTTGCCAAGGATTTGGTTGATAAATGGGTAATGCAATCGCCTTTCAACTGTTGATTTTTATTTCTTAAATATCTGCCATCTCTCCTTAATGTAATTTTAGTTCATAATCTAGGGCATCTGTTTACTGGAAAATGGTGCTCATGGATAGTTTTGCCCCTTTTCTAGGGTCCATTCATTGGAGATTTCTTTTCCTGTTTGGTTATACTACTTGACTTGAAATGCCTGTTTTCTTTTAGATTTGATTCCCGTGTCATGTGTTGATCTCAAGTGTATAATGAAATTAAACTGAACTTGAATAATTTTTTTTCTTTAATTGGTGTTATTTTTCTGAACAGACATCTTTCATTAATTGGAAAATGTGTATAAAGAAGTTAATTTGTAACTATAGTATTGACATTTTCTTGCATTTCTGCAATTAATAAATATAGAGTCGGCCAATATTTAATAAGAGTACAAGGTTTGAAGACATGAGAAACGTTGATGATGATCGGGCCTTCAGAAGGCCAACAGTGAGAAGGTATTTCTCTCTTCACTTATTGCCACCAGCTATTACTGCTGGATGTTTCTATCTGCATGTGAATTTTATGCGTCAACGCTGAATAAACTTTCTCATGGTAAATTTATTTGAATATCAGGCCTGCAAATAATTCTACCAGAATGGAATCTAGAGATGGAGATCTTGATTTAGATATTTCACGGTGAGATGTGACAGAAGACCTACTTGATTGCTCCTTGCATATTTTCTGCTGATTACTTAAACAACATCATAGGCCTGTTTGCTTCTTTACTTTATTTGCCACATGCCATTTTTCTCAATTATATTTCTTCAATTTACATCAACAAAAAATTCAGGGAACGGAGGTCTAGTCAATCATCAGACAGACAGCATGCATCCAGGCCAGATGCGACACCATTGGATTTTGTGGTGCGTCCCCAATCTAAGATTGATCCTGAAGAAGTTAGGGCCCGTGCTAAACAAGTAGTTCAAGATCAGCGTCGTCTAAAGGTTGGTCTTTCCATTCAATAATTGGATCAGTTAGAGTTAACAAAAAGTGGTGTGTTGAGTAAAAGCTTAAAATGAGTGGTGGCGTGATTAATCACGTGGCATAAACTCAATGTTTCATGGCCCCATGGAGTTGGAATTATTCACAGAACAATGTTTCTTCAATTTGAGCTAAAATTGAGTAGATAACTCAGATCCTGTCATCCAGTAGGGTGTTTTGGAGTTATCCCATAGAATTGTCATTACCCTTTGATATTGGTGTGGGTTTTCGATTTCAATTGGTCTCTCCTGGAGCATTGTTGGAGACAAGTTTGATAGATTCTTATCACTCACTCTAGGTTCTAGATATATATGTTATAATAAACATTCTACAAAATCCAGATCAACTAAAAAGTTCTCTTCCAATTCATATGCAACTTGAGGTTCTGGTTTTGTTTTGGATGGATGGCTGCTTGGGTTTTGATTTTGACTTTCCTTAGCATTATGATTCTCTGTAATCTTTTAATTCCCAGCTTTGCTGTTTCTAAACTCAAATGTCAATTGATGCTGGCAGATGAATAAAAAGTTGCAGCAGCTAAAGGGACCGAAGAAGAGGCAATTGCAAGCTACAAAGCTTAGTGTGGAAGGTCGTGGTATGGTCAAATACTTGTGATGTTAGCAGTTTCTGAAATTCATTGGCAACAACGAACATGATGTAAGAAAAATAATGTGTGGGGCTGGTTGTTGGCTGGAAGTAACCGTTCCACAAGTGAAGGGCGATCTGGTTCTTCAGCTTCATTCGGATGACATTGTTCGGGCAAATTGAAGCCCGCTCCGACTGGATATTGGATTCCCGATTGGCCTAATACCTGTTAAATTGAGTCCGCCCATAATTTCCGTGTCACAAACTTGGCGGTTTAAGCTAAAGAAAGATTATTGCAAGTTGAAAAGTTCGAGGAACAAAATATTCTTATTTGTAAAGAACACTTCTTTTCAGTGACGTTGCTGTACTTCGGTTAATGTGTCCTTTCGCCTTGTGGGTTAGATTTACGAGACAATCACTGTTGTCTACCGAACCAACAAGCACCGGATATTAGGATGTATTGTTTTGATCCAGCAAACTTGTCGAGGTATATTGATACATGTAACAACATGGCATGGTTGAAGCTCTTGTTGCAATGTTGTGGGTGCTGTCATTTTGAAACGGCGTCTTCAGCTGCCGGAAATGTTTTAGTGCTTCTGTGTGGTTCTTTCTGACTTTGCAATCAAAATTATGGTCACATATTAGAAATTTAGATCCGACATGTAGTCAAGGCTATTACAACATATTTGATGCAATCTAGCAAAAAAAAAAAAAAAAAAATTTAAACTCAAGCTATGCGTTTGAGAATATATATTAAAATAATTTTTTTTATTTTTAAATATTAACATAAAAAAATAATTTTAAATAAAAAAATTAATTGAATTTTAAGAGAACAGTGTTTTCAAATAAACCTTTACATAGTGATTTGTTAATTTCCTCTTAATATACTGTAATATTATATATGTTTTTATTGATGACAAAGAGGGATATATACACACACTGGGGATAAAGAAAAAATAATTCTTGCTAAGGGAGAAACATGGTTAATAGATAAGGTAAGTTTCCCGCAGCTTGAATATTCTTTTTTTTTATATTCAGTTATTTTTAGTCTAACCTACAACATAACATTGCGATTATGAAGTAAACTAGTTATTATTCTAATTAAGCTTTAGTCCCTTTTTTTTTTCTTTCAATTAACAAAAATGGAAGTTATTGAATTTTTTTTAAAAAAGCTAAAATATGTAATGATAAAAAAAAAAAGAAAAAGAAAGACGCGGGCTTCATTTCTCCCGCCTAATCCCAGGTAAATGGAGCCTTTACAAGCCCAAATATGGCTTAGGCCCAACCCAGTTATTTTGTCGAAGGCGTCTCTTCTGATAAATTAAGAAATGTAATAATTAAATAAAAAATAGAGCAAACCGCGCCGTCAAAGAAACCCGTTAAGGTCTCATCTATACAAGAAAATCATATTATAGGAATCTACATCTGCTCCCCCTCCCTCTCTCAATTTGTTGGTGGTGCTCATTAATAATCACGTGGTAGTAGTAGTTGCTGTAAGTATCGTTGTGTTTCTTGTTTTTGGGTCTGGTTCGAACAGGGAATAATACTAATAACACTAATAAAAAAATGGTTCCTGGGCTAATCAACGCCAATCCTGTAATTTATGAAAAGAAGGAGAGGCGGGTTCGAAGTGTTGACGACAATGAGTATACTGCTGCTGAGTCTATTGATCAACTCGAAGTTTTTGATATCCTTTTTACTTTCTTTCTTTCTTTTTTTAATTCAATTCAATTTTTTTTCATTTTCCTGTATGTTCCAGGTTTTAGTTATTTATTGACAGAGAAAAAAAAAACCTAATCAATTGGCTCTGAAAACAGAATTCTGGTGGTAATAATTTGTTATGAGATGTATTAGGCTGTGCCTGAAAGGTAAAAGAATTAAGCACAAATTGTGTTGCATGAAATATGTTGCATGTCTCTATGCTTAATAATTTATGGCATTGTTTTCTGTTGGTGTGAAGAGAGTGGAATGCTTATTATTCCTCCATGTGAAGCAACAAACAACTTCTTAGATTGTTTATTTTCTTAACAATCTTAAATCATATTAGAGACATAAAAGATCCAGAGCATCCATACTCTTTGGAAGAGCTTAAAGTGATAACGGAAGATGCCATTGAAGTAGATGACAAGCTCAGTTATGTCAGGTAACGATAGCTGCCATCTTAATTCTGTTCCTACTGCAATATATACTGGAATTCAACCTCCCTATTTAGCATACAATATCTCTTTTATTCAGGGTGACCTTTACTCCGACAGTTGAACATTGTAGCATGGCAACAGTTATTGGTCTTTGCTTGAGAGTCAAACTTATGAGAAGCCTGCCACAACGTTACAAGGTATTTATTAACTGGGTTTTCAGCTTTGTTATCAGTTTCTGCTGTAGAGGCACAAGATGATTTGTGATTAGCTGTATCGTTCAAGCTACTTGAATGGATGTTACAAGGTCACATCGCTTCCCCTGCAAATAAGGATAGCCATTCATGAACCTAAATCTGTTCATGTATGCTGCTACGTGCCTTTTTTTTATGAACTCAGTTTGAGGGTAGAGTTATTGTTGAAGGTCAGTAGAAGCACGCGTGCAAAAAGCTTGGTGGCTTTGTTTTATTAGCAATGTTATGCACATAATTCCTTAAAATTGATTTAGTTTCATTCTTTATAGTATGGCACTTTGTGGCTGTTATTTATAATGGGATTTTAAGCTGTATCATAATATATCTGGAGTAAATTGAAGCGCCTACTTGAAGCTTGCAGCAAAACCACATGCCAACATTGTAGTTGTGTGATGCACCAGCACCAGGAATGGGGGGAGACACTAGATTAAGATAGAGTATATGATAAAGTTTCCCTGGTTTTACTATCAACATATGGTTTACATTACCATAAAGGAAGTTTTATTCCAAAAACCCTCTTAACTCATTACTCCCTTTAAGAAGGATTTCTGACTGCTGGAAAAAAAATTAAGAAAATGATTTTTTTTTCCTTCTAAAAAACATGGAATGCTATGATTTGATAAAGTAATGATCTCTTAGTGACCATCATGTCCTAAAAGGGACTGGGCATCACATATTATCAGCAAACAATATGTGGTTGGAGCATGCTCTGGTCAATGTCTTGTAGTTTTTCCCTTATTGTGGAGTGTCTAGCATCTATACACTATGTTTTGTAGGTTAAGTTCACGGGTAACATGGTTAACTTTGAATTATATCTGATACTTCTAATGTGTGCTGGTCTTAAACAGCTACTTTTGGCCCATGCATTCTTAAACTTTATGACCATCCCACTCTTCTCACCAGTCTTTACCAATTTTGTTTAGGTGGATATCAAGGTTGCACCAGGAACTCATGCAACTGAAGCTGCAGGTAATCACTCTGGGAATGGGCTATTGAACGCTTTTAATTGTGTGGCAGTTTAAGTTCCCGAAATTGATTTGCAACCATGTTTTAATTATTGAACGCGCCTTATTCTCTGTGTTGTGCTTCTTTTCGTTAAAAATTTCTTTCTTTATCCAAAAAGTAAAAGCCATAAGATCTTATCCACGTCTTATGTACCCGGAAGCTAATGTTTTTGATGCCTGAGGATGCTGTGCGTGCTGCAGGCATTGATTCTGAATATCCACCTGCTAGTCAAAATAACCATGGCCAATTTCGTTGTTTGCTCCGCCTCTTCAATTTTATGACCCAACACACGTTTTTGAAACATGAGTTGTGGACACAGAGCAGTTCCTGGATAACGAGTAGCATCCCTTTTTTCTCTTTCCAGTTATCTGTATTTTGTCTTTTGCCTTGGTGGCATGCAGACTTCAACTTGATGAAAATGTATGAATTATGAAATGGTATTCGTTTTCTTTCCTGATCTACTTTTTTGTGCAGTTAATAAACAACTAAATGATAAAGAGAGAGTAGCTGCAGCACTGGAAAACCCAAACCTGGTGGATATGGTTGACGAATGTTTGGCTCCGACATATGCTTGAAATATTTCCACATAACACAGCTGAAAGCTTTCTGTGCGCATCACTCAAGGCAGCTCTTGTTATCATGGCCTTTATACAATTACTTGTTATTGTTCGTCCCTTCTTTTTGATACTTTGATATGTATACATAAATGAGGTTCAAATCCACAGAATACAGTTGGAAGCCGTATGCTTTTGATAGAATTGAACTCTGGCGCACATGGCGACATAACAATTTCTTCTGCCCTTGTTATTCCACTTTTCAGTTTGTATTCTGATTGATATAGGCATGCGAGGTTTAAATGAATAATGAACAGTTTTGGACTTAGCATTGCACTTTGAATTCGCCATAAATTAAATTTGTTTGATAATTTGCAGTTTGTATGTAAGGTGTTTTTTTTTTTAAAGAAAAAAAAGAAAGAAACTCTGTACCCTAAATTCTAATGATAAAATATAGAAATTTCTGCGAAAGTTGTATATGCAGTTTGTGGAGCGTATATTCTAATTAATACAATTGCACGGATTTGCTTTTGCTCCAAACAGCTATTTGTGTGATGAAAGGTATTTGCTTTTGTATTTAATTAATGTTTTTTTAGATTTTTATTTTTATTTTTAATATTAACATATTAAAATTTTTAAAAAACATTATTCTAAACATTTTTTTTCATGTGAAAATAATTTAAAATACTTTAAAAAACATAATCCATCATAGTATCGAACAACATGAAATCTAAAAGAGAATTTGTGATGTGTTTTCCATACAACACCTGCTAACTCAATCAAACAAAACAGTTGGTTGAGACAGTCTTTTAATTAGGTGAAAAAACCTCAAAATGCAAGAGTGGTGTTATTCTGGAAATAAGCTTTTGAGTTTTGACATTTCCCAGTGTCTCGTCATATTCCAGGCTAGCAAGGAAGCGTTCCACAGCAACTGGCAGAGCTGGCAGCGCCTCGAAGACAAAATTTGCATGGACAAGCTCCTAGCAAAGCCAGCCTAGATATACTAAAATTCTATTTAATAAAATGTAACCAGTATTTTTTGACAAATCCATCAAAGGAGGACCAGTAAAAAATTGTTGATTATTTTACTGGTGAAAAAGTAAACCCTGACATTGATAAAACCCGGTCCATTTCCAATAAAACTCTGGTGGTTGTAACTCAGCTTGATAAAACTTGGTCCCTATCCAACAAAACCATCCATACATAAAAAATGCATCAAAATAACTTCTATTTCCCCAGTCTCCCTTGTATCTAATTACTCCAAATGAAGTTTTATGGTCTTGCAGTTTTTCTTGTTCGTTCCAAATTGATTCAGCGCTAAAGACATTGCCCCGGTTCAACCAGTGGTAAGACGTCAAAAAAACATGGAAAACTTCATGGCAAATCAAACCAAAATCACCCCTGACATTGCACATTAATTGGTACCGCTTCCCAAAAAACAGAGGAAGCAAAGAATGAATGTTCACTAATCACGACTGCCCAGAATGATACAAAAAGAACAACAAAATCATACATAGGAAAAGGAAAATGACAATGATCAAATCCACAAAAAGATAGTGACAGCCAGTATGGTCTGATTATATTTGTATAATATCTTGAAAGTAGCAAGAGACTTATCGAAGCAGCAGTTGAAGCATTACACAGAGAATTTCACACCTTCATCATCAGCTGAAGTTCCCTTAAAGATTGCAAGCTTCCCTTTATGTTCTAGTAGTTTCAATGCTCGCATCAAAATTGTGCGATCTATCCCATGAAGTTCTGGTATTTGGCACAGAAAACTTGGTATCAGCATAAATACAGCAGGAAGTGTGCTCCACAAAGAGAGAATGGAAGAGAGATCCTTGATATAATGATCTTAAAGATGGACAAAACATTAAAAAATTGGGATATGCAGATGACAGGACCTAATGCTGGAAGCAAATGGACCACAGCACTCTTAGATTTCATTGTGAGAGTGTACTAATAGGCATCCCAGAAATGCCACTAACTTAAAGCAATTCCCAGAGACAACATTAAAAAATAATCCACAAACAGTAGCAACATGGCTTATTACGAGATGTAATAAACTCTTCTCTTACGTTGGGCAAGTTTCAAACTTGTATTTTACCATACTCCTCTCCACCTCTATGTGCTAAACTACGTCTAATGAGAGTCTACTCGTACAAAACTTTGAGATGAAGAAGAGAAATACAATGACCAAGGTGTCCCGTGCCTTTTATTTGATCAATCAGCAATAGCATGTCTTAAATGTCAAACCAGGGTCCTTTATATAGGTAGTATTAGAGGAGAGGAAAACTAAATCCTAGAAGGGATACTCAACGAAACCACAATCTGGTTTCATAAAAGAGAATGAAAAAAGAAAACTAAACACACCCAAAATGATTGAGCTCTTAAGTTACTACTTACAAGTAGTCTTGAAATCTCTCACTGGAATTCGCACATCAAATAATCTAAGGGGAATTGGCTAGGTGCAAGCCAAGAGTGTATGCATAATTCATTTAAGAAGACAGTTCAAAAAAAGGTGGTTAGAATTTGTTTATGGAAAGTAAGAAATGCCAGTTTTGTTCTTCCTTTCGGTTTTTATGTCCCAGTGAAAGAAAATTCCTGATTCTATATTACAGACATGAAACAGACACACATGATGTTCAAAAATGTATTTATTTGCAAGACTTGCAAAATCATTGTTATGTAAACAAAACCCTGATAAGAACACAAAAAAGAAATAAAGACCTGATATTTTTATTTGCCCTATAAGAGGATTTCTATTTTATGCATGCTTGCTGCAAGCATTTTTCTTAAAGCTTCAACGGTGACAGCTTTTGAGAATACAACTAGGATGAGATAAGAGAAGCCTAATGGGGAGTTTGTAGCTAAAGCAGATCAAAACTGATAGCTGTTGAGAATAGCAGATGGCTGCTTGGAGGAAATGTTAGGATTCTCTATGATAAGAGAAGAGGCATGGTAGGTATTTTGGGAATATTCAAATGATAGCCACAAAAATTTTGAGCAAATCGAACCATAAACTGTGTGATTTACAACAGTAAAAATATTCTTCATTTCTTTTGGGAAATAGAACTGAATTTCACAATTCATATTTTCCAAACAAAAGAATTGGCTGAATAGAGTTCTATTAGATAAATTATTCAAATTCATATACTTTCCACACTGGTTTGAAAATCATTATCAAACCTACTTCATCTAACCATCCAAATCAAACTTTACCTGTTCCCCGAGATTCAACCCCTGAGCGTATTTCCTCAACAGTCATGACACTGTCCTCAAAGCCATTATCTCTCACCTGATAAATAAGCAAGTTTATTACGAGAACAATGCTAAAGGTACCAATCTCATTTATCAAATCACAATTCACTTACAAAATGTAAGAGAATGTCAGCCCAATCTTGAATCCGGTGCCAAAGAATCAGGCATTTTCTGTGTCCTCTGTCTAACCATTCAGCACGGCCTGTTAGAACAGCATTGCATTTAATAAAGTACACATTGAACTTACAGTGCTAACAACATATCTTGCTTAGTAAGTTAATCTCAACAGTATAAAATCAAATAAAGGTCTAACCTTCTGACACTAACGCTGATAGAAATGCTTCTCTAGCTTCATTACTGAGAGATCCTGCACCATGAATCAAATTGATTTCATTGCTCACTTTCATTTACCAACAAAGGAAAAGCACATATGAACTCGCAAAAACATTAAAGATATAAATCAATTATTTTTCATGCTAACTTAAACTGAATGAGAAGATCTTATTATACATTAAAGTTATTAAAATAATAGGTCAAATTTACTATCTTTCACTAAGCAATGAAGTATCCACCTCCAATCAATTGCATTCCACGTCAAAACCCAAGAACATACTTCCTGAAATTCGACCTGTGTAATAAAACTCCATACTATCAAATTCACCAAGGTAATCCAGCAAACTATGCTATTATGAAGACATACAATGGGACAGTGAGTTGTGACAGAAAGAATTGATTGCACAAGAAGGGCCTAAACCATCATGAACTCTTCTCAAATTCCATATTGGATAAGGGCTATTTGCTCAAACACCAAGCATACCAAGTCAAGACTCCTGGATGAGATGCGGGCATATATCAATACTTAAAATGGAAATAAACACATTGTAGCTCCCAGGTGAAATTTCTTTACATTTGATATCTGATGCAATGCTTTTACCGAAGCCAAATGTAACGGTTTTGTGAATGCCTTAACAACAATACAAGGTGGTCTTTCTTTTTCAGAGTTGTTCTTAGTAAATAACACAGCATAATTAGACTTTGAAGAAAATACAAGACCTACTTTCGATCAAATGATTTGAAAACAGAGGAAATTCTTCTTCCAGTCCAATCACGAATATCTTTTGAGTCCTACAGTAATCAAGGATAAGTTCCTTCCAAAGCTGTACCTGCTTCTCTCGAGTGTCCCTCACTGGCTGCAAACTTAAGAGGAAAAAAACACGCAAAATATAACACAAAGATGATTAAATGAAAACCCAATACGTAACAGAATCTAAAATTTACTCTACCAAAATAGGAAAGTAGCAAAAGGGTAGGAGAATACGTGAAGTAGGGCGGGTAATTGAAGAACTGGGGCAGCTTGAAGTCACCTAATTTCTGCATCTCTTTAGTGCTTCGACTCTTACAAGAAAAGAAACCTGCAATTGCAACTCCATGATTAAACAAAGAAATCAATGCTTTGATTCAAAAGCATTTAAACTCATGGAAATCCAATTGAATTCAAAAGATTGTACTCAATTTCATTTACAATAAAAATCAAACACACCTTGAGCACAATTTGGACAATGACTTCTTTTTTTGCAGTTAAAGGAATGCGAGAAAGCGTGGAAACAAATCAAAAGGAAATTCGAAAACAGTGGAGTGCTTAGCTGGGTGCTTACTTTTTAATTAACCTTCAATGATAGAAGAAGAAGAAATTGGATTTTGTTGAAGAAGATGAATAAAAGTCTTGGTTCTAGTGTACCGGTAAACGTTCAAGCATCGGCATGGGTGGTGTTGGCGTCGATGTACATGGGGACGAGAGCCCAAGATGCGATCAATACTTGCAGGCAGGCCCAGTTGCCGTTGGGTTATATTAACCAAAAAAAAAAAAAACCTAAATAGAGTGACGGTTTAATATAATGAATAAGGAACCAAGTTGATATACGATTTTAATCGTTTTTTAATATTTTTGTTCCATTAGTTAGCATGTTCGCATGACTTTGTTTGTTTTTACTATTAAATAAGTTTTTTTAAAAATAATTTAAGTTTTTTTTAATTTTTTTATTATTTTAATTTGCTAATATTAAAAATGAATAAAATAAAATATTATTTTAATATATTTTTAAATAAAAAATACTTTAAAAAATAATTACTACCATAACTTTAAATATAGCAGCTGAATCTTTTATATGAAGATTTTTTTTTTGGGGTTTTTTTTTAAAAAAAGACAGGTAACTTATATATTTACCCTGTTATTTAATTGGTTAGTGTTATATCATGGATTGCCCCAAGATTATAGGTTTTTATTAAATTTTATTTTTTAATATTGAATTTATTATAAAAAAGTTTATATTTTTTTATCATATATAAAATACAAAAAATTAATTTAATCTAATGAAGATCATAATTGATTAAGTTGTGAGTTTTGCGGTTAATAGGGTTAATCTATTTTTTATTTATTTATTTTGAACTTGTCCCATCAATAAAATTATAATGAGAAATTTTATATGTGATTTAATTTAAAATTTGGGTTAATTAAAGAGTGGATCAGGAGTTCCTAAATTTGAAGCATTATACTAAATTTAATGAAAATGCAGAAAAGTTCCTACAGCCTAAATATTATTATATATATTTGTCAGAAAAACTTGAAATCCAAGTTGGTGAATTTCCTTAACGACTAGATAGCTCCTAAATCCTCAAATCCAAGTTGTTAAAAAACTTGAATTTTTTTACCACCATAAACAATCTCCTCTCTTCATCTCACTGTACAAGAACACACAAAAGCCTCTACTCCCCTCTCTGATCTCATTCCAAAAACAAAACAGACCCATCAACCCCTCTCATTTTTTTTCCACCATCATCAACCATTACTGGTTTCATCCTTCTCAGCCACTGTCAACCACCAACACCACCGGCCACGCATAACACATCTTCCTACTCGCAGTACGTAGTGGCCTCATGAACGGCCAGCTCCTCTTCTTCAACCGAAATCAACTTCTCTTCTCTTTTCAACCCCGTAAACAACGACCTATCCATTCTTCTATATTTTTGGACAAACACCAGCACCAAACCCCACATCAATGGTAAATGATAGCCACCGGCCATCAATAACCCAGCAGCTAACCCGCCACCAGCACTGGCCAACCACGCCGACAACAACAGCATTTCCTTCAACCCGAAACACCCACGACAGCGCTGGCTTCCTCATTCCAGTACTGGCCAGCCAACACCAGTAGCTAGCTCCAGTTGATCATCTACTCTATCCCATATGGTGACAGTGGTAGCTGCAGCTTGTAGAGAGAAGAACCAGCAAGGAGGAAAAATCACAGTAGAGAGAGAAAGAAGCAGAGATTTCAGCTCAGCCAATCTCCCTTCTCCGACGAGCATGAGGAAATCACAGATAAGATGTTGCTTAACTGCCTTTCTTCTCCATGCAGCAGCATTGAGGAAGGCTAATTGATCCTCCCATCTGAGGAGGATCCCAGAAGGGCATATATTTCACCATCGAGAATGAAAGGTGCAACTCCAGTTGCGAAGTGCCAATATATGGACATTGCCACCATCCAGCACATAGGTTATTTAACTTTTTAAAACTCCATCTGCACCTTATAGACTGTGTTTTGTTGTTGTTTTCTGGCTCATTTTCATGCTTAATTAGGGTTTAGTTCCTGTAAGAATATGTGATAATCCAGCCCTAGAACAATTTTGCGTTTTCATTCAAATCTTTGCACCTCAGAGACCTGGTCATTTTTTTCCTGCAATATGACTGCTTGCTTAGTACTGGCATCCTTCTTCTTCATGCTGCACAAGGCCACTTTCACATTTTCTTTTGAAAATTTCATTTTTTGTTCACTTTTTTTTTTCTTCCATGAGGATCACATTAGTTGTGACGATTGTTTTACCCTACGTTTGAGTTAGCTTTACATTTTCTGCTAGTTTTACATTTCAGGAAACAAGCATGATTGTCCTGCATTATTACTCTGTTTGCTCTTTTGAAAAAGAAATTAGGGATAAAAATAGGCTGTGTAAGAACATGCTTAGGGTGAATTTTCTTGTTTTTAAAAATAATTTTATAAAAATAAAAAAAATATTATTTTAATATATTTTAAAATAAAAAATACTTTACAAAACCACAACTATTATTCTCTCTGATATACTCTTAATTAGTCGCCTAAAAAGGTCGAAGCCCACGATCCACAAACAACAGCTACCTTCAACAAATAAAAGTCAACCTTTTTAGCTAGTTTGGTAAATTCTACTATATAATTAAGAAGTTGTTCAAAGTTCAAACCTTCAACTGAAATGTAAAAGGGTGGTTAAAGTCAAGAAATTATTGCAAAAAAAATAATTTGTGGAGAGGTCCATGGTCAACCCTAGCCGAATTCTATGAGAGGAGGCGGCCCATTAATTTTTTTTTAGGATAAAAGAGGGGGGGAAAATACAGACATTATGTATTGAAAATGCCTACTTAGTTCTGAAATGTTTTTTTATTTATATATATTTTATATTTTAAAACTATTTAATATGCTAATATTAAAAATAATTTTAAAAAATAAAAAAATATTATTTTAATATATTTCTAAATAAAAAATCACTTTATTTTATTTATTTTAATTGTTTTGAGCAGCCACCCTATATTTCATGTTAAAGTATTTATAATGAATATTCAAGGAAATTTAATAATTTTTTAATGCTAATTACTCCAAAACTTTAATTTAAAAAATAAAATAAAAGGAACAAACGTCATTAATCATTAGACTACCCTTAATGTCATCTTAGGAGCTCTCAACTTTTCATACTAAATTAATTTATTACTACTAAGTTATGAAAATTAATTAATTTGTCTTGATATTTTCTCAATTAAATCTCTTTCCAATTAGATATTGCTCAATTGCACACAGCCAAACAAAAGTTGGGGCCCCAAGTAATTGGAGAGGGATTAAACCGGGTAAGATATAATTAGATAAGAAAATCGTTTGAAGAGGGACTCGATTGATAATGAGGGGATAGTTTGAGGTCATATGTAAATCCTTTCCGCAGTTATATAAACTGTACAGAGTCCCGACAAAGCGGGTACGTGGCCCTGTAAAAAAGAATTCTTGACGTCAAAACCAACGAAAGAGCCAACTGCCAAAGTGCGTGCGGGTTGTCGTCCTACACAGTGGAAGTTGAATCTCCATATCTCCTTCCTTTTCAGTTGCGTTGCCTCTCTCTCTCTCTCCCTCTCTCTGGTTCACAGCATTTCACTTTTAACTGCACCTGTATCAGATTGCAAACTTCAAAGAAGCTAGCTTTGCTATGGCTGTGTAAGTTCGATTCTCCATGCTTCAAATATTATTATCCTTCCCCTTTACTTCAATGACAGTTTCTCCTTTGTATAACCACAAAAAAAAAAAAGAACAACCACCCGTGTTTTTATTCTCCTTTTACTACTGAAAGACTTCGAATCGACAGTGCTTAAACATTGATATTATTACTATGATAGAAGAAAACACTAAGTAGCGAAGTATGATTTCTCTTACCTTTGTTCCTGGTTCAACCCGGTAGTTAGAGGCTCTTTACTTTGTATAAATTTATTTTTCTGTGGTTGTTTGTTGTTTCAAGCTAATTCTTGATCTGGGTTTTTTGTTAGTTTTCCTTATGAGATTAGTGTTGTTGATGTTAATACAACAGAGTTGCTTCTGCTCCTGGTAAGGTTTTGATGACTGGGGGTTACCTCATACTGGAGAGACCTAATGCAGGGGTTGTTTTAAGCACAAATGCTCGTTTCTATGCTATTGTTAAACCTCTTTATGATGAAATCAAATCTGATAGCTGGGCCTCGGTGAGTCTGAGTCTTTCACCTTTTACCCTCTTTTAATGTTCGTTTGCTCGTGCTTGTGAGATTATACTATTGAAGTCTCCAACCTTGAAAATGGAATCTGTCTCTGCTTTTTTCAAAAGTAATGTCATCACAGCGTTGGAATGCTTTTTGATTTTTTTTTTGTTTGATGCATGTCAGGCTTGGACTGATGTTAAATTAACATCTCCCCAACTCTCCAGAGAAAGCATCTATAAATTGTCACTGAAGAATTTAATGCTTCAATGTGTCTCTTCAAGGCAAGTTCTTTTGTGGACTGTTCTATGTGTTTGTGTTTTACTGTCATTTGAGATCTCTGAGTCCTTGTATCGATTCATTTCAACTGTTCCTGCATATATTTGATTATGCATACTCAGCACTAAACATGGTTAAACGGTTATCTAGAAAGATATCCCTAGGCAAGATGAGCCAATGTGCAGTTTTTTTAGGCAAATATACGGTTGAATGAATAGTGTGGTGTTGGTACTGTATTTCAGTGAATCGAGGAATCCTTTTGTGGAGCAAGCGGTACAATATGCCGTAGCAGCTGCACATGTTACATTTGACAAAGATAAGAAGGATGCCTTGAACAAGATACTATTGCAAGGTAATGTTTGATGCTTGTGTTTTTTTATCTTTTATGCCACAATTGACCATTAGAACTTCAATTAACTAATGTTTTTACTGGGCTAGTGATGCAGGTCTTCATATCATGATTTTAGGTTGCAATGACTTCTATTCATACAGAAATCAGGTATTTACCCTAGCTTTGCCTTTTCCAGCTATTGCATCATTTACACAGATATAATTCTGGTAGAGCATGTTTATATTTTGCTCATGTGCTCCTCCATAACTTTCACTGCTCTTTTGTTCCATCCTCTCTTCTAAACAGTTGTTCTTTGACCTGATACACCATAACTATCAGTTAGATTGGACATTAACACATTCAATTTGCTTTTGCATTCTAATACATATGGTTCAAATTCCTTTACAGAAGCCAATGATTTTTATTTCATAAAATAAATTGCAAGAAAAAAAAAAATTTACCTGAGAATATGTAAGTGTTTCATTCTCGAGAATGAGTTTCTCGTCTAAAATGAAGGATGGTGGTTCAAATATTTCACTCCATGTTTTCTATTATAATATTTTGTCAATGTGGTTACCCTTTTTCAAAGATTGAAGCACGTGGACTCCCTTTGACACCAGAGGCATTGGCAGCTCTTCCTCCTTTCACATCAATTAGCTTCAATGCAGAAGAAAATGGACAAAATTGCAAGCCTGAAGTTGCAAAAACTGGATTGGGTTCATCTGCAGCAATGACCACTGCTGTGGTTGCTGCTTTGCTTCATTATCTTGGAGTGGTTGATCTTTCATCCTTTTCTAAAGATGAGGGACCTGTAGATGTTGATATGGTGCATATTATTGCCCAAACTGCTCACTGTATTGCACAAGGGAAAGTTGGAAGTGGTTTTGATGTCAGTTCTGCAGTTTATGGCAGTCACCGTTATGTCCGCTTTTCACCAGATATTCTTTCTTCTGCTCAGGTCCCTCTCCCTCCCTCCCTCCCTCCCTCCCTCCCTCCCTCCCTCCCTCTCTATCTGTGCTTCTGATGATTGGTTTCATGGTATCATTTGAGAGATAATCATATGATTGCATGATCATTCTCTTACTGAATTTGAAACTCATATAAAGAGATTAAAATTTTGTCCGCAGGCAATTGGTAGAGGTGAATACTTTTGATTTGTTGTTTGCTTTCTTTAATATGTATTTACTGTCAATCCCATCTTGGGTTTGAGGTTTGTATGGCATCTTCAGGAATTGACATGTAATGTAATTGCCCAAAGTTGAGCAAAGGCCCTTCGTCTAGCACCCTCCCTTTTTCTGTATTTATGCATATCCATATCACCGTTAAGGTGTGAAGAATTTTTATGATATATATTTATATCAAAAACTGGTAAGTACACAAGTATTTTGGATGCTAGGCAGACTTGACTTTGTAAAAAACCTTCCAGTGATTAAGTATAGCTGTTTTCTGCATGATTTATTTTCCATTCTTCCTAAATTTTCTTGAATCTGGTCTATATGATATCTAGACTTGGGTTTCCAGACCTTGTAATAGATTGAAATAATAAAACCTTGGATATAAAAAAAAAATAAAAAAAAATCCCTCATCTTGTATTAGATTTTAGCACAAATAATTTCCTGTGCATTTCTTGAGGCAAGGTTAAAGGGGCTTGAATAAATGACAAAGTTTACAGTTCTCAAAAGGATATGTGAAAGCAGCACACCTTCAGGTTGCAATAATTGAACTATGTTTGCAAGTGTCTCATCATTATGCAGATCTCTACCAATTTTTGGAAAAATAAAATTAATAAGCATGCATGCTATCGTGGATAAGATGTTATTTGTTCCTGAAAAATGCATCCCTGGCTTTCAGAACAATTATACACAAAAGCTTGAGAGAGTTATGCTACTTTCACTAGAGTTCGTTCCCTTAACACTCCATGTAAAATGTTGCAGGATGCAGTGAAAGAAATACCGTTACAGGAAGTCATGGCTTCCATCCTGAAGGGAAAGTGGGACCATGAGAGGACCAAGTTTTCTTTGCCCCCATTGATGAACCTCGTGAGCATCCTGTCTTATACCATTGATGATTCCTTGTATTTTTATGATTGTAGTTATGCTTTTGTTGACAAATATGTAGCTGTCTTGTCATACATTATATAGATATGTGGTGAAAGCCTTATTTCAACTCTAGTTTTAAGAGTCTACAATAAAAAAAAGAAAAGAAAAACTCATTAAATCTCACTTTTTCCAGAAACATGCCTCCTTCTGTCTGCTTTTGAACATTTTTTATGTACTATGACGTGATTGCTAAGTATAATGAATTTGTCATGTCATCCTGTATTATTGATATTGATGAGAAGCCTGCTCTTTGGTTTATTACACTATAGATGTGAAGATTCTATGAGAATAGTAATGATTAAAGGCATGTATTAACAAACCAAAGGAGCCAATCAAAAGAAACTTTGATTTTTATTTTCAACAAATATAGGATGGAAAAGGAGCAATTTTCATCGCAATTTCCTTTTCCTTTTCAAACAACAATTTTGTGGTTTCTTTAGGATTTTCACATTTTGCAGATACCTTGGTAGCTGTTTTCTGACAATAATTATACTGCTATCCTAAGTTATTAGGAGAACCCGGGACTGGAGGATCATCCACGCCATCAATGGTAGGTGCTGTGAAAAGGTGGCAGAAATCTGATCCTACAAAGGCCGAAGAAACGTGGAGAAAGTTGTCAGAGGCAAATTCAGCACTTGAAATCCAACTCAATATTTTAAGCAAGCTTGCAGAAGAAAATTGGAATGCATACAAATGTGTAATAGACATTTGCAGCAAGCAAAGGCCAGAGAAGGTATTTATTGTACTTGTTTTTGTTCAAGCACTAATAAAACCCTGGCAACTTTTTATTGATTGTCTGGGCTTTTACGAATTTATGAAAATTGATTTTCTGGAATTGTGAGATATCCTTGTAGATTGTGTTATTTGTGAAATACAAATGAGTGAAAATTTTTGATTTTCTACTTTTATTTGATTTTTATCATTCATGTAGAGGTTGCTTTCCTCAAGGAAGGTCACCTACTATTGTTATCCTCAAGTCATTTGTAGGAATTCTATTAAAGACAGGTAATGGAAATCTATGGGTTTCTTATGTTCTGAAACCTGCCTTTGTTAATTTTTTCCTGATAAATATTCATTTTCAATTCAATAAAGCCTTAAAGGAGTCATTGTTACATTGTCTACACCACAATAATGAATAAACAGAACAGGAAATCTGGTTTCCAAGCTTTGGATATGGTGTTAGGCACTGGTTTATCATATATTTGAATCTTACTTGTCAATAAACAAATAGGTAAATATAGAGTGGGAGTTTGAATTCTTTTGGGGTCTACTAAGAAGGTCCTTGTCTTCTACTCTTCTTCCTTGTTTCTTGGTTGTTGAAGTCTAGGGAAGTGACTTTCTGCTGGACAATAATTTAATATCTGGTACTCAGTAGTGCTGTTCTTTTCCATTATCACAGTTGACATGTCATCATATCTTTCTCTGCTGGTATTGCTCTGTACTTTCCTATCAATCTTAGCCTATTCCACATTC
Organism: Populus nigra; assembly: GCF_951802175.1. Taxonomy (NCBI): domain Eukaryota; kingdom Viridiplantae; phylum Streptophyta; class Magnoliopsida; order Malpighiales; family Salicaceae; genus Populus; species Populus nigra. The sequence goes on from NC_084852.1 coordinate 38,819,775, forward strand.
TCCTCTGAAGATCATTAGTATCTTTGACTAAATAGTAGGAGGAAACTAACTAACAATTCACTGTTATAGGGTTCTTTCAGTTTTTCACAAAATGAGTTTAACTATTCTCCAAAGAGATGTGTTGTATCTAAAACACAACTGATCTAATGACAAAGGGAGACATGAATAAAACAGTTCTACGCTTTTTTTGTATCATGTCTAGTTACATTAGTTTCATATTGTTTATGGAGAACCATGTGTAAGAAGCCAATTTCTTCATTTACGATGTCGAGTTTTATTTATCCTGTTTTCTTTTACCTTTATTGTTTGGTGCTCCTTCTGTACCGTGTGAGATGTTTTTTGTCCTCCTAGAGTTGATTTTGATATAATGTCATGAATTGCCTGAACAGTGGATAGAGCATGCCACTGAACCAAGCCAAGAAGTAGTTTTCAAAGCATTATTAGGAGCAAGAAGCACCATGTTTGAGATCAGAAATCATATGCGCCAGATGGGTGAGGCTGCAGGTGTCCCGGTAGGTTTGTTTCTCTTAATTTGAGGACTGTCTCTTTTTCCTGAGTTATAACTTTCCCAATTTCCAAGTGAAATGCTTATGGATATGACAGGACTTGGACAATAATTTTGTTACTATATAAACATCAATGTTTCTGAGTAGCACGTTTACTAATTTAAATACCAACTAGCTGTAGTAACTTCACCAGCATACTCATGTTACTAGCAACTGAACCACCAATGTATTCCTCTCCTTTGGCTACTCTCCTGAAATATTGATTGACCCCCCCCCCCCCGCTATGCCATGTAATGGTTTGAGTTTAGATTGCTTCTGCATGTGTCATGCTGAATGTTTGATGCAAGAGTTCTCAACACTTCTTATAGTTGGGCAAAATGATATTACTAATAATCATTCTGCTGTCTTATCAATATCACACTCAAATATGCATTCCAACGCATCTACTTTTACTCTATAGAGGATTTCTTGGGTTAGCTTTCCTAGCTTCTCTAGTAGTTCGTTATCCATTCCCTGCACTGGATGCCTTGTGCCAGCATCCACGTGCTATTCTTGAACTGAAGAAGAGGGCACATTTTTGTGCCCTGAAAAGTGAAAACATTTTGAAGTTGCAGAATGGCTATTGAAGAAAGCTATTTATAAACGTTAAATAGAATAGATATGGTGAAAGAAAATTGTACTCATAAGATCCTATGCGTTATAAGTGAGTGAGATTTTAATGTCAAGTGCATAGACAACTTCCTTTGTTACCAAATACAGCTGTCCACAAAGTTTGTATGCAACTTCTGGCTGGGAAATTCTTGTTCCTATAGGAAAACATTAATAAACAGCAACTTCATAAATCTGTTGTGAAACGCAAACAGAAGATGTTGTGCGCTTGTGCTGGGTTCTCATCTTGCTTCTCTAATAAAACCAAATATTAATTTAGTTAGATTCTTTAGATTTTCAGCTTCTTCTTCTATTTTTTTTTTTGTATATTCAATAATCTCTTTTCAACTTTCTAAATTTGCAGATAGAGCCTGAATCACAGACTCAACTTTTGGATGCTACTATGGGCATGGAAGGAGTTTTGTTGGCTGGAGTTCCTGGAGCAGGAGGCTTTGATGCAGTCTTTGCCATTACGTTAGGGGACTCTGGCAGCGATGTTACCAAAGCTTGGAGCTCGCTCAATGTTCTGGCCTTGTTGGTCAGGGAAGACCCTCATGGTGTTTCTCTAGAAACTGGAGATCCAAGAACCAAGGAAATCACATCAGCTGTTTCCGCAGTTCAAATTGAGTGAGCTATATTTGTGATAAGTTAGGTCTATCATCTTAATGGTAGCAAATTTGATTTAGAAAGATTTGCTTTTGACGTTGTGAACTTGTTCAGTTTGAGAAGGGTTAAAAATGAAAGAAACTGATGAGCAGCATCGAAGTAAACAGTATCACTTGCAATGCCTTCCTCCAATAATATACGATAGAGTGGCATTTGTTTTCTCCGCTTTTACCTGTTAGCTTACTGATATAGAAAGATTTCGTTTGTTTACTGAAATTTGACGTGTCTTCTACTTCTAAACAGGTGTATTCATTCATAAAAAATTTCGCAGCCTTTTCTTGAATTCAGCAAATCTACTGACCACCAACTAAGCTCTTTGTATAACACATCATTATAAAATAGGGGAAGAACTGTTTGAAGATAGCTGAAAAAAATAGAAATATCATAATGGATAAGACAAGACTTGGATTAAAATTTTTTTAATGATTTACCAATAATCTCTACAGGAGCATGTTCCATCTTTAAAATGGTGGAACCGATTTCGATCTCTTACAGTAATTTCTCTTTGATAGATGACTGAAATTAACTTGGTGTATGTGTGACAGTCATTACACATCCTGAGGTTTCTAGCTATTCTAATGGGAGCACCCTGAGACGTATGTATAAGTGCAAAAGCCATGGCCAACTTTTGACTATGAGCTTTCAACCTTTGCCTCTTCTCTTCTTCATCTACATCAAACAATACTTGTGATGTATCTGGAGAATAGCCTTCGAATTTCAACTGCCATTCCATCTGGTGAATCATCTCGTATATGCCTTTGCATTGAGGGTGTGACATATCTTGTGAAACAAACTTGTAAATTTTCCTCTCCACCTCTACCAAACTAAATCCAGGTGTCTGAGTGAGACCCTTGCGAGCCATTTCTGTCCGAATCTTAGCTACATCCTCCCATCTTTTAGCTCTTGCATACATATTTGATAACACCACATAATCACCAGGATTACTTGAGTTCAATTCTCCTAAGCTCTTAGCTGCGATCTCCCCAATTTCCAGGTTATGATGGAATTTACAGGCACTGAGTAGGCCTCGCCACACGACTTCATTTGGTTTGATTGGCATGCTCCTGATGAGCTCTAAAGCCTCATTAAGCATCCCAGCTCTTCCCATGAGGTGAACTATGCAGCCATAATGTTGAATTGTCGGCTCAATCCCATGCTCAAGTTTCATTCTGTTAAAACACTGCAAGCCTTCATCAACAAGGCCAGCATGATTACAAGCACTCAACACACCCAAATAGCCAACATCATCAGGCTCCAGTCCTTCTTCAAGCATATCAGAGAAAACCTGTAGAGCCTCCAAACCGCGTCCGTGCATTGCAAGCCCTGTGATCATTACACTGTAGGACAATTGGTTCTTCTTCACCATTCTTTGGAAGAGAGATAATCCTTTCTCTATACACCCGCATTTCACATACATGTCTATTAAGGAAGTTTGGACTATTACATTCATCTCCCGAATGTTCCTTAACAATGTTACGTGTGTGCACCTCCCCAAATCAAGAGCACCTAAATGGGTACAGGCAGAGAGAACACTGACTAGGATGCTCTCTTCTGGCCTACAAGATCCCTCCCTACTCATCTCTCCAAAAACTAATAAGCACTCAGACCACATGCCCAAACTGGCGTGAGCTGCTATAATAGCACTCCAAGAAGCAACATCTCTACGACCCATGTGCTCAAAAACAGAACATGAAAGTTCTATCTTCCCACACTTGCCATACATGTTGATCAAGCTATTTTGCACAAACAAATCTCCTTCAAGTCCACGCTTAAGAATATACCCATGAATCTGCATCCCCTCCTCTATTGACCTTAAACCGGCACATGCCTTAAAAAGAGCGGGATATGTAAAATTATCTGATTCAACTCCTCTCTCAAGCATCTCATGATAAAGAAACAAAGCATTTTCCATATTCATAACATTTACGTATCCTCTAATCATGGTATTGAATTCAAAAGTACCCGGTTGATCGATTTGTCGAAAAATTGAGCATGCATAGTCCATGCTGCCCCAGTCTGAGAGAGCACAAGTTGCCACGAGATTGCTTGCACAAAAGGAGTTCTCCCACTTGAGGACTTGAGCATGTACTTGCTTGAATTCTTCCATGTTCTTGCACCTCTTCATAAGAGATAAACATTCTTGCTCTTTGAACTTCAAACTCAATCCTGTGGTTTGTGTAGGAGCTTCTGGTAGTGACAAAAAACGGATTTTCTGAAGGACTGGAGTCCCAATCATCCTGTCATCCGCACCATAATATAGCAATCAAGATTTTATAGTTATGCAAAGCAGACTTAACAACGAGGTAACAAGAAAAGTATCTTGTACTAACCATCAAGTTGGCATTTTTAATATGGAGAAAAGATGGACGATTTATGGGGCGAACTAGCTAGGGAGTGGGTGCTGTTCAGATGGCCAAAAAAGAAGTGTGTGGAGGAGGGTGGAGGACAGAAACATGAAAAGTGTATGAGAATTAAGTTGCAGGTTCTTAGATTCTTGAGGCAGGAAATAGTTACAGTTGTAGAGATGCTGATCTTCAGCCATGAGATTTGAAGAGAGACTTCCAGCCAGAAAAATGGTGTCAGCTCATGGGAGGTGTGGATTCTGGATAGGATAATGTTTGGGAAGTAGTTGGGTCTCTTAGATTGCTCCTATAGGCCTAAGCAACCCTTATATCTCCCAAGTCAGCACAGCGGACCCATTTCTCTTTTTGATTTTGTTTTTATTCAAGTTCAAATATATTTTTAGATTAGATAATCTCTTTTATGCATTTATGAAAATATTTATCTACAGCACCAACCTACTCATACATTGCAAAATCAGTCAGTTATGCATTCCAAACCATTAATTGTAGCCTTTTTGCTTGATTGATAATCTATTGATACCCATTGATGGCTAGATGAAGAAACCCAGAGAAGCTTCAATGCATGTAGATTGCAAGATTATCCCTTGAGTTCAAATTTGGTTTAGCATTAAATTGTTCAGTTCCCAATCTCTTTTTTTTTAACTTGTTCAATTAATTAGCTAGAAACAAAGATTATGACAGGGGAAGACAACTAGTTCACCTAATTTTACTAGTCTTGCATTTGAACTTGCCGAGTCTACATGGGCTTTTTATGCCATGGTTGCATGTGAAAGATACAAATCTGCTCAATCGAGCTCTGTACACTGATAGCATTTCCTCTTCAAAAAAATTTGATACAGATCTGGAGAAGAGAAAAAGCGAGTTATTGGTCATTCTCCCAAGATTGTGCTTGAACAAGCGAATCTCAAAGTTGAGATTGTTGATGGAGTTACAACAGTGAAAGAGAGAAAATTGTGGTCTCACTCTAAACAAGGGTTTTGATACAAACAAACTGTTGAAGAAAACTAGGTCTTTGGATTCTTGCGCCGTCCAGTCCTAGTAGAATTTGGTGTTGATTTTCCAAACCTCTCTTCACCATTTACAAAACGTGTAGATGTGCCATGCCACATTTCAAGTAATTACTAATATTTATTTTTTCATATTTTTTATGCATAAATCTAAGTCCTTTTATGTAACAAGTAATTACTAATCATAAAACATTTAGTAATTTCACTTTTTTTTTAAAAGTTTTTTTCAAATAAAATAAAATAAAAACGCTTTTTTTTTTAAGATCAATTTTTTATTTAACTGGAAAGTGGTTTTTCTTTGTTAAACTTTTCTTAAGGTTAGTAAAAATTGAAATGTGGAGAAAATAATTTCTAATAAAGTGTTTTTCTTTAAGACCATGCTTGTTTCATGAAAAATAATTTTTAAATTTTTTCATGTTTGTTTACTGTTTAGAAAAGTTAGTTAATAAAAAATATTTTTCAGATAAAAAACAATTTAGTTTTGTTTTGAGAAAAATATTTTTTTTTTATTCTAGACATGATATATTTTTTTTTAAGTTGTAAAAAATTTAAAAATATCATATTATTTGTTGATTATATCAAATTTTATCCTTAATTTTTTAATTTCTATATATATATATATATATATATTTTATTTGTCCCTTAGAATTTGATTATTATATAAACTTTAGTTTTATTTTTTTATTATTATCTATTTTTTTCTTATCCTTTTCTTAATTGAATTGTTTTTGTCAATAGATTTGTTCTCAATTTTTTTAATTGTTATTTATTTTATTTGAAAAAAATTATGAAATTGATATTTTTTTAATTTTATTATCTTTCAACTTTTTTATCTATCAGATTTGGTTTTTATTTTTTTATTACTATTTATTTATTTAAATAATTTATAAAATTAATTTTTTTCTCAATATTATCCTTCTTAAACTTTTTCATCTATCAAATTTAATATTTGTTTTTTTATAAACTTAAAAAAAATAAAAAATATATTTCTCAACTAATTTTTCATGATATAATTAAACACTGATAAATATTTTTTAATTTATTTTTCATAACATTATAAAACATAAAAAAACAAAACTATTTTTTATAAAAATCATTAATTATAAAATAAAAATTACTTTCCACAAATAAATTATACCGAATAAACGGGGCTAAAATAATCTTCCATTTTAAGAACCGGCACGCCGAGACAAGCAATTATAGCAGTTAAAGAGAGAAAGAAAAGCAATAGCAGGAGAGTCAAATAATCCCATATCTGGGCACGTACTTACCACGCAGCTTACTTTATTTGACACACCAAACTAGCACCCAGCCATCCCGATGATCTCCCACGCGCGCGGACAGCAGTTCAAACACAAAAGAAAAACAATAGTAATTACTAATTATATCTTTGTCGTGCCTTCCCCTCCTCCAACACTCGCTGACTATAGCACGTGTGGCCACACGCCCACGAGCTCACCACTGCGTGTCCTCATGAGGACAAAAACTACATTGCAAAAGAGCCAAGGAAAATGGACAAAAGATTATGATTGGTCCTTGAGCATTAGTGTTTATTTGAAATAAGTCCTGTACTTTATTTTTCTCTCAAATTGCATCATTTTCTTTTAATTTATCAATGTTTTAGCACTTCCATCCACTTTCACGGGTGCCCCCGGAAATAAATGAAAATTAGAGGACGATGAGTACTTGATAATTGTTGACGAGTTTCGACCCACAAGTAAATAAATCTATTGGTTCATGTGATTTGGATTGCGGTACCGGTTATTTTTTTAAATATTTTTTATTTAAAAATAAATTAAAATAATATATATTTTTTATTTTTTAAAATTTATTTTTGACACCAACACATCAAATAATTTAAAATCATAAAAAAATAATTTAAAATAAAAAAGTAATTTCAAAACAAAAATAAACACATCCTAAATAGCTTTCGTAGTTTCAACTGAAATGGATGCATAAAGTTCAATTTCACAAGAAAATGAAGCAGAGAAGTTGATTTGACCAGCTATCAATAATTGAAGGACTAAGCAAATCATATTATCCTATACAAAACACAAAACCAAAATTATTTATGGGCCCTACTTTTCTTCTCTGGGACCCACATTCTCCATCTTCTCTCTCTGCCTGTAGCTTTCACCACTACATCACTGGTGTATGACTCTCTGATTAAAAATGGAGCCCTATAAAACTTAAAGCTCTTCACGCTTTTTTGGGTTCTCAAAGCATATGTAGTAGAAGCAGAAGTAGAATAGTGGGTTGAAAAGTTAAATACCTTCTTCTCTTCCTTAGATTTTTCTCAAGCTCTCTCTCATTCTGTCCCTTTCTTCAGGTATCTCTCTCTCTCTCTCTAAAGTTTCTACTTTACTCTCTCTGCTCTGTTACTTTGGAAACGTGAAAGTTTATGCTCAAAAGGGCATTTATGAAGTTCCCTTTTTTGGATTCCTTGCTTGGCTGGTTTTTCTTTTCTTTTGTACTGAATTAGTCTTTGGCTTGTAAAGTTCTTAGGGTTTTAATTAGTAGTTGACTATGTGAACTTTGATTTTTATAACTTTGGACTTAGTACAAATGGTTTTTGTTTTTTTGGTAAATTTAAAGCTTGAAGACAAACGGGTAATTCCAGTTTCGCTATTTGATTTTGACTGTAACTTGATTTGATTTAATTTGGGATTTTGTTGTTTTTGTTGAAAGCTCATGCTTTGACTCTAAAAGTGCTGATGTTGGATACGTTTCAGTTTGAATGTTTCTTTTTTGACTGTGACATGATTTCAGCTCAGATGGCATTTGCTTAAATTGGTTGTGCTTGCTATGGTTGAATTTGGGTTCATGTTGATTTGAATTTTGATCAATTCTTGATCAGTTTGTGATTTATTCGTTAAAATATGAATACTTCTAAAGTTTGACCTGGGTGGGGTATACGACTGTTGATTGCAGCTTCTTTGTTGATTATTTCTGGTTTTGATTTCAAGTCCTCATCAAGGGTATCACTTACAATCTGTCATTCAGCTTTGTTTGGTGGTTGTTTTCTGTGGATCTTTTGGTGGCTGTTTTCTGTGGATCTTTTGGTGGCTGCAACATAATTGGTGTGCTTGTTAATGTCAGATCCACAGAGTTACGATTTTTTAATTTGGATACGAGTGATTCTTGAGAAGTTATTACTTGATATTGGAGGTGAATTTTATAGTTATTCAGTATCATAGTTGAAGAAATGGAGCAAAGAAAGGGAGAAAGCTGGAAGGAATTGGTGAGAAAGATGGTTCCTCCTGGAGTTCCTCTCCCTGAAGATGAGACCAAGCTTGATTATTCTATAGCCATGGTGTATGATGGCCCACCAGTCTCTTATGATGTCCCTGAAGTTGAACCTCTTGATGTAAGTTCTCACATGATCCCGACTGCTGAACCACTTTCAGAGTCACAAAGACTAGTTTCAAATCTAGGTCTTCCAGTAACTGAACCAATACCTTTGCCAGTGTCTCGCATAGCTGGTGTTGCTGGTTCACCTAATCAAACTCCCAGAGTATCAGCAAGCTCAGAGTCAGTAGTCTCTGTCTTGCTAAACCCTGACTTTTCTTCCGCTTCAGCTTCAGCTTCTCCAGGGTCAGTCCACAATTCTCTTAGTCATCCTCCAAAACAAATGGCTAATGAAGTAAAGAGAGTGCCAGTTGTTACATTTAACACTGTTGATAGATCTGAGAGGAAAGATGTTGATTTAGAGAAGCCCGTATATCCAGATTACATTGGGTTTTCTAAGGAAAAGAAGAAGCAAAAAAGTAGGGTTTGTTACAGGTGTGGAAAGTGGAGGTGGGAAACCAAGGAATCATGCCTGGTTTGTGATGCTAAGTATTGCAGCAATTGTGTGCTTCGGGCTATGGGATCAATGCCTGAAGGACGCAAGTGTGTGACATGCATTGGTCAACCAATTGATGAATCAAAGAGGTCAAAGCTGGGCAAATATTCAAGGGTGTTATCACGACTGCTAAGTCCTTTGGAAGTCAAGCAAATTATGAAAGCAGAGAAAGAATGCTCTGCTAATCAACTTCGGCCAGAGCAGCTGATTGTGAATGGACATCCCTTGAAGCCAGAAGAGATGGCAGAATTACTTGGATGCCTTTTACCTCCACGGAAATTGAAACCTGGTAGATTTTGGTATGATAAGGAATCTGGTCTTTGGGGAAAGGTGAGTTGATATTCAAGATTTCAAATTAAAATATCTCAATCAGGTCTCTTTCTACTTGGCCTTGCAGAAAAATTTCAAATTCCTTCCGGTCCAGCATGGATTAGAAGTCTTTACTTGCTATTTTGCAGGAGGGAGAAAAACCAGATAGAATCATTAGTTCAAACTTAAATTTCACCGGGAAACTCAGCCATGATGCAAGCAATGGTCGCACGGAGGTTTACATCAATGGTCGGGAAATTACCAAACTTGAACTGAGGGTTCTAAAAGTAAGTTCTTTTCCAGTTAATTCCTGTACTAGTGAGTGATGCCAGCAGCAATATTTAGATTCTTGCTAGGTAAATGTAAAATAGCTACTAGGTTGTTTGGATCCCCTGTCGCTACATTCCATTTAGGATTAGGAATAGGCGTAATCGGAACTTTTTTTACATATATATCTCTCCTTATTTGGGACCCTTTTCCCTATTCTATTCACCCTTTTTGGCTTCTATTGAATCAAGAAATAGGTTTGATTGTCCATGCATTTTGCTAAATGTTTTAGAGTTGTCAGTATTAAATATCATTTAGGTTTGCTGTTTCTTATCCCAATTTTTCTTGTTTAGTTAACAAAGTAATAGGATTTATTAAGTTTTATTGTGTAGTTAATAAATAGTATTTGTTAGGCCCTTCCATTAAAATTATTTGAAGCACGTTTTTATATTTAAATTGCTGGCTACAAATGCTTGGGAGGGAACTTTCTGAGTTTAATTTTGTATCAATTCCCCAATTTTTCTTTGGGATATTGGACAGTGCCTTGTGTTTGTTTATTGCTGACATTTTCACTTGCTCTCAGCATTGACCTAACACTGAAAAAAAGATGAGCAGGGTTTGGTAGGTTTTATTGGGAAAAAGTAGATGTGTTAGAATGACAATGTCTTATTAACTCTCACAACGATTGTATTTCCCCTTTCGAAGTGATTGAAAGCTCTGTTCCTGGGGGTGAGGACTGCAATGCTCTAGTAAGAATAAGCTATAGTCACATTAGGGAATCTAATGAGTGTAAAGATAGAAAATCTCTAAATAGAGGTTAGGGAAGCAAGTAAATTGGTGAAAAACTATTAAGTGTGTAATGGTGAGATAGCAGCTATGCATGCAGACACACCAACATGCTTCATGCTAGTTGAGTTCAGCTTGGTCACAGCTTAGTTATGGTGCCCAATTTCGGTCATAGCTGGAGAATAGCTTAACCTTGTGTCTGTGTCAGGCTTGTGAGTGTTTAATAGTTTATTATTGATGTTGCGCAACAATACTATTTTTCATATCAGTGCTCTTGCGACATAAAACAATAGCTAGTCCAAGTTTTTGGATTGGTCCTCCTTACTGAGTAAATGTATCAAGTTTCCATGTCAGTCTCTTTGGTATTGTGTATTGTATGTGCTTTCAGTCACTTTTTGGTCATGTCCTGTGCAATTGCTAACCTGGTTTCCGAATGTTTTAGCTGGCGAAGGTGCAGTGTCCACGTGATACTCATTTTTGGGTCTATGATGATGGTCGTTACGAAGAGGAAGGTCAGAATAATATCAGGGGGAATATTTGGGAGAAGGTATATGCTGCAAACTCCTTATTAGAAGTTCACAGCCAGTATAAGATCATAGGTCCTGTATGAAACACTTGGATTTGCTCTTTGCTAGACAGGCATCAACAAGGATTGTTTGTACACTTTTCTCTTTGCCTGTGCCCCATGGTCAACCTCATGGACAGAGAGATGAGGCCAGCAATTACACCACTGTTCCAAATTATCTAGAGCAGAAAAAAGTACAGAAACTACTTCTACTTGGGATTCAAGGCTCTGGAACCAGCACTATCTTCAAGCAGGTATGGCCTTTCCCTTTGATTAGCTATGGTCTAGATCAGTCAAATGTGGAATTTTCATCCCACGCTTGAAACAGATCTTAAACCCCCCATACTTGGGCAGTTTCTGCCTGTCCAATTAAGAATTCATTGTTAGAGCATTGGCACTTGGAAAATATGAGTGGTTATGAGTTGGTTAAGCTTTCTGAAATAACAATTTTCCTGTATCTGTGTTCAAATTTCCATCTTGATGGTGGTTATTTTGAGGTTCTTGTTCATGTTGTATGGAATAATTATCCGAATGATTAGTTATATTTTTTTTTTGTTAGCGTCAACATGTCCAATTAGCCACTTCATTTTGATAATTTGTTTTTTACTCAATGTCAAACTTGGTGGAGCAGTAAGTTCATTGATTGCAATGAATGCTGTATTTAACTTGTTCAAATTTTAGCCATTTACTGAATTGTATTTAAACTATCCATTATTAGTCAGCTTCAAGTGGTGCGAACAAAACTTTATACCAACTGTATCTCACAAGATAGTGTGAAGAACTTGAGATATTATGGGCTTGATGCATGTAAGATTAAGATCAGACTTTCTCTGTTGCACTTTTCAATAGAAGTACAACTCAGCCTGAATTTGAAAAGCTGTGGTGACTAGTTTTCTAGACATGTTTTCCTCACCACTGAAGCCCCTTGCTAGAACTTGAAATTCTTTTTATGGCTTCTGATACTGTTTTTAATGTGCATTATGCATTTCTGAAACAGGCCAAATTTTTGTATGGGAGCAAGTTCACCGCAGAAGAACTGCAAGATATCAAGTTGATGATCCAGAGCAATATGTACAGATATCTTAGCATTTTGCTTGATGGGCGGGAACGCTTTGAGGAGGAGGCAGTCTCCAGGATGAAGGCACTTGGTTTCGAAGACCGAAACTCTGAAGCTGGTAATATCTTCATTTCTATTTTTTCTTTTCTTGCATTACAATTCTTGAGATGGCGTAGCACCTCATTTATCCTCTTCAAGTCATGTCTTGACTATGAAGCATTTGGAGGTTGTGATTTGGGTGCACGCTAGTTAACATCTCTGACAAGTTAGGGCAATTTCCAGAAATCTCGACATTTGTTAGGAATTTATTAGGAAAAGGTTCTCAATGGGGTTATGATTTTTTTTCCCCTATTTTTTTAGGCGGGTGGAACTTGGAAGGAAGATAATTCAGTGCATTTTTTTCAACTATTAGAGTGAACCTCTAAAACTTCAATTAATCTGATGCTATCTTTTCAGGTGGAGATGTTGACCACAGTGAAACTAATCAGTGTATCTATTCGATCAACCCGAGGTTGAAGCATTTCTCTGACTGGTTACTGGATATTATAGCGACTGGAGATTTGGATGCTTTCTTCCCTGCAGCAACACGTGAGTATGCTCCATTAGTTGAGGAGGTGTGGAGAGATCCTGCCACACAGGAAACATATAGAAGAAAAAACGAGCTTCACTTCCTTCCAGATGTTGCTGAATACTTCTTGAGTCGGGTATTGTTCTGAATTTCACATTAGTTGCTTGTATATGAATAGCAGTTGTAATATGCCATTTTCCTATTTCTGTATTCTTTCCAATCACCAAGTTTTCCATTCTGATATTGTGGTAGTCTTTCATTTAATGGATGTCTCTTGCATGGTTTAATCCTAGATAAACTTAATTATCATTATGGTCATTGAAGGGCTGTATCATATGGTATTTTTTTCTTTCAGGCTGTCGAGATCTCAAGCAATGAATATGAACCTTCTGAACGTGATATTCTCTATGCAGAAGGGGTCACCCAAGGGAATGGTTTGGCTTTCATAGAATTCTCCCTTGATGATCGCAGTCCAATGTCTGAAACATACACAGATAATCTGGATGCTCCACCCCCACCCCTGACCAGGTAAATTTCCTATTTTCTGCATAATCCCCTGAAATATGCCTACTATAGATCCAAACAGAAAAGGAAAAAAAAATCTTTACAGGTCTCAACTTTACTAGAGGCATTGACATTGCGAGCACCCTAGCTCAGAATCTTTTTTCGATTGAAAGGCAGCATGCCTTCCATGGAAAACTAACACATTTTCATTATAACTGACCTGGTGTGGCAGTGCACATCTATGGCCAGAATCCCCCCCCCCCCCCCGAATTAATAGACATCAAAATTGCATTCAGCAGATTCTTATCGTGAAATATTGGGATCTTGATTTTTTGTACACAAACACACACTTCATGTTCATGGCATTTGAACCTGAAAATTGGTTCTCTTTTATGTCTTGTCATGTTGGCAGGATTCAAGTACTCATGCCTGCAATTTTTTATTATTTTTTCCAGATATCAGTTGATTAGAGTAAATGCAAAGGGGATGAATGATGGGTGCAAATGGGTGGAAATGTTTGAAGACGTGCAAGCCGTGGTATTCTGTGTAGCCCTTAGTGACTATGATCAGATGTGGTTCTCACCAGAGAGCAGTGGTAGTGGATCTCTACTTCAGAACAAGATGATGCAAAGCAAGGAGCTATTTGAGACAATGATTAGGCACCCTTGCTTTAAGGATACACCCTTTGTGCTGATACTTAACAAGTATGATATCTTTGAAGAAAAGGTTAATCGGGTGCATTTAAGTGCTTGTGAGTGGTTTAATGACTTCAGTCCGGTGCAACCTCACCACAACAACCAATCACTTGCTCACCAGGCTTACTACTATGTTGCGATGAAGTTTAAAGATCTCTATGCTTCCGTCACAGGCCGTAAACTATTTGTATGGCAAACTAGGGCAAGGGACCGAGTGACTATTGATGAGGCATTCAAGTACACAAGGGAGGTTCTCAGGTGGGATGAGGAGAAAGAGGATAATTACTATGGTGTAGCTGAGGATTCATTCTACAGTACTGACATGAGCTCCTCACCATTTGTCAGGCAAGAGTGATGCTTTTGATTTCTTTTGATTTCCTTTATAGATGAAGAAAAAGTGTGAAAAAAAAAAAAGAGGTTCCTATCCTTACGAATAAGGACTGACTGATCAATTTTTATTGATGATATGGTGAGGTATTTCAAATGGGATCTGTTTGCGCGTTTATGGAAGGTGCTTGTGATAACAATGTGCTTTCAGAGTCCTGCATGCAATCCCCCCCATGATTGATAAGTTAGGTTTAATGTTGAATTGTCTTTAAATTGGTGTGAAGATGCGTGTTGAAGCCACCTGTGCATGCTACGCTCGGGTGGGGGTGGGGGTGGAAGAAGAAGAAGAAAGAAGAAAAAAGAGTGGTGGAAAATGGAAAGTATACGTAAGCCAATATGCTCTTCTCCATTGTATTTCCCATGCTAGAAAAGAAGAGGGAAAGAAGAACCGGTTCAGCTCAAGTCTTTCTATTTGAGGGAAGGACTCCTTCATGTGTCTGTCCAGATCCGACTCTGATGAAGTGAATAAACTGCTTCCTGAGCTTTGGACCTTCAAATTGGGCAATAAGCACGTAAATTTTAAAAAATAAAAAGATTTGGGAAAATAATATATTTTTATTTGCCACGGTTCAAAGTTATTAAATATTTCATTTCTAATATTTCTAAATCATGACAATTAATTGATGTCATGGTTAAACAATAAAATATTATGGTTTTTAAGCGTGATATTAATTAATTGTTGTTTTGACATTAATAATCCCAAATAATAATCCTGTGAAAGGTGTCGGCTTTTATCCAATGTACTTAAATTTTTTTATCAAAGCTTAAACTTGTTGTGGAAGATGTTTTAATGCAGCCACAAGGCCCACAACAACATGGATGAGAAGAGAGTTGTTTTCTAAAAACTAGGCCCACAATAACATAGATTAAAAATTATTTTTAAAAAAATATTTTTAGTTGAGGTTAGTTTGATATTTATATATATTTTGTTAAAACTGTGATTGAAATTGAGGTCGAACAAAAAATAGTTTAATGTGTTTGGTTAAAAAAAATTTTCAAATTGAAGTTATAATATTGATGGTTTTTAATTTAAATATTGTAGATTTAACTATTGTTATTACATCTTGAAATAAATAATATTTTATATAAAATATTTTTTATTGTTTCATTAAACTATCTACAATTCTATCACGTATGAAATTCATTCCGACAAGGACTACAGTTTTCATGGTTTTTTTAGCATGCAATAAAATCAGGTAAAATATCATCAGGAATAAAATTGGGATTATTATCAAATTCTGCAAATGCTACGTCATCATGCAATCTACTTCTAATTTATATAGTGTCATTGAATAATGTCAAACACTAGTTTTTTGAATAAAACACAATTAAAAATAAAAAAAATGGATTGTATTTTACTGGGTCGGACTCGGTCCAATACATTTAGGTTCGGATCGAACCCGGTCCAACCATGAACGGTGGAGATGTTATACACTGTTCACGTGAGTGAGTCGTGCAAGTGAATTTCACTTTGTTCACTTTTGTAAAGTAAACGGTGCATAGTGAATTTCTGCACTTCCCATGAAGTAGCTTGGAGCTGCTTTTAATTCACCTGCATTTTCAACACAAAATTAATTGGGGTTCACAAACAATAAACAATATTTCATACTTTACCAAGCATGTATTTTCTATGGTTTGCTTCAAAAGCAGAAGTAATCACAGAAACAAACACCCTCGAAGTTAAGTTGTTTAAGAGCATGTTTGGAAGTGTGATTGCGGTTCTTTTCAAAGTATTTTTCATACTGAAATGCATCAAAATGATATTTTTTTTATTTTTAAAAAATTAATTTTAAGATCAGCGCATCAAAACGATCCAAAACATATAAAAAAATTAATTTTTAACAAAAAAATGAATTTTTTGAAAACTCAAGTTGGCCCATGTTTCCAAATACTCTCTAAATATAGTCACGTGTTGTATCAACAAAATAGATTAGAAGTCTAGAACATTAAAAAAAAAAAACAAATAAAATCATTGATGAAAAGAATTATTTTAACGGCTAACATCCTAGAGAACATCTTGGGGGAGTCCGTGAGTGTTACAATTTCACATTAACTTATCACGAGATTTACTAAATATTGCTTTTCTAAAGTGTGATAATTATCTTGCCTAGCAACATTTACTAAAATTGAGCTTTACAAATGCAACGAGGTAAAAATTGATTGTTTGGCCAAAACTTTTTCAAATTAATTATTTTCGAGATAATTTGTTTGATACTTGAAATTCCGTCGAGAGATGGCTATTGATCGCTCCTTTAGTCCCATCCCAGTGAAAACTTTTAGTTTTTTTTTTTTTTGTTTAAAAAAAGAAGTAAAAGACAACATTAGACCTGAAGAAAACTAGAATGACGTTTGTTTCTGGGGAAAAAAGAGTCGAGAGTTGTTTGCAAGAAAAGGCTGGCCAAGGATAGGCCCTGAGGTAGCAAGGAACAAAAGACTGTATGGGGTTTTATCACACGGCACCAGGTTTTCTTCTTGACGCCCAAAACACAACACCACACCCTCAATCAACCATGACTCTCAACGGATCGGGATTCAGTTGAGACTAGAACCAAACATTATGGCAATGTTTCTAAAATGCCGCCATTCGCACCCTTGACCTAAAATCGGCTGGGTTCATTGCCGGACAAGGAAGGGACCCACATGCCAGGAACAGCAATCAACATGAAATAAGTCAATCAGCAGTGCACAGGAGGCATTAGTGAATGATTGCCAGAAGCATCCACTTACGAGAGGAACGCACCTTGGGAATATTAATGGAAACATACCAAAACATAGTCTATTAAGTGACAACCATTCTAAGAGTAGAAAGAAAGAATGTTCTTCTGATTCACCATATCTCTTGGCAGACCCCACCTTATATAAGCCACAAATCCTAAGTGAAGAATTACACAGGCTGCTCCTTTAAGAAAAAAATAAAAAATAAAATTGACGTTTCACGAAAAAGGATTCTGGAATATGAAAGGGAAGCATACAAAGTTTGCCTTGACTGCCCATGAGACTTGCTGCTAGTCTCTCCACTTAGCCACCCATCATTAGTCGCCTTTTGGTTTGCGAAATTGTTACAGTAGGCAGAAAGGAAATCAAGAAACAGATGATGGGGAAAAAATCACGATGCAACCAGATCAGGTGTTTCAGCCTCAACCGATAACAATGCAGTGTGCACTTTATCCAACCAATTGTCCAGTCGATCTCGCAAGGATTTGATCTGTGGAATCCCCAGAACTCTTGGCTGTACCCATGAAACGTGCACTGTTCCTTCAACTTGATCAATTATACCCTCAATAAGGTGGACCTGTTGCCAAGATCACAGCATTTGCTTTACATAATTCAAACACAATAAAAAGTGCACAGAGAAGCGAATGGAATTACCAAATTTGAGCTAATGCAGTTCTAGATCTTGGTAATGTCATAATTCATGTGGGAATAATTGAACAATTTCAGGCCTTAAGAATGTTTTTAAGTTAATGCATCAATAGCTACTGAAAATCAATACAAATTACATAGAAACAATTCAGTAAAAAGGATTCCAAGTACACTATAATCTTTTGGCTTCTTTTAAGAGCACATAACACAACCCAGTCTTTTGCTTCAAGGTAAAAAAAAAGCTTGAAAAATACAAGTTTCATTTGTCTTGGCAAAATTGCAGCGGTTAAACAAATGCAGAAAAGTTCTTATTTCCAACACGTAAAGTGCATTCACAAGGTGCAGATGACCATGATCTTCATGGAGCACCAAGCACCGAAAAACATGCACTAATTGCCCCCCCCCCCCCCCAGTTCTTTTGAACCAGGAAGAAGGGATGATGTTTCAGAACCATCTGCTTCACTTCAATTATGTGCATGCTCACTTTTGTACAAGCCTCCAAAACAATGTAAGAGTTTGAAGTGTGCCCTTAACATTTAGCAACAACATGTTTTCAACCAGGCATGTCCCCAATAAACATGTATGAAAATGAGCTTAACATTTTTTTGCCCTCCATAGATCTAAAAACTATTTGAAAAAATTTATTTATGTAAACTGTACAGGTTTTCACTGAAAATATTGCCAATGGACCTTACTAAGGAAACACAAGTTTATGTATCTCATCCAAGTTCCAACATAAACGCTGGTAGAGGAAGTCGGACTTACAGAAAGGCTCTTCATGAGAAGATGCTCCACGTCCTCAATGGAAAGCTTAGTGCGCTCAGCAATAACTTTTAATGGAATAGTTCGATCTTCAGAAGGCCGGCTGTAAGGAAGCATATCCAAGTTCAGCCAGCAATAATCTTATACATGCAGTGCATGATTTGCTAAAATTTAGCCATCAAACCACAAGTGAAAAGATATTACAAATGCACATGTACCTAAAGATAATTTCCATCAGGCAGAGAATATTAATCTTTTCTAATAGCTTTGGCTCATTCTGAACTAATGCTGGCTGGGCCTTCAGGGGAGCATTGTGTACACGGCACAATTCTTGATAACGAACTAAATCACCAGAGTTAAATGCCTGGAGAATGTAGTAGAGCCACTCAACCTGAGTTCCCAGAAGGCTCTTTATCTGTAAAGCAAAATATATGTTCATCATCCCAAACCCACAATGTAGAGTAGAAAGCTACACAGATACATGAAGAAAGGAAAGGAGCAGTCATGAAGATATTCTTACTATAGGATGCGCAAGCAACTCTCCAAAGTTGTAGATGTTATCACCCAAAAGTGCAGAAAGAGAGAGATCAAATGCCAAATCCTAAAGTACAAGATAAAGAAAATAAATAAGAAGGTGAACGTGAACACCATATCATAATTGATTGTGCAAGGCACAAAATATATACAAAATAAAAGCCTATAAAGCACTCAACCAATGAAATTATTCTGTTTTTTAACTCTTTCCTTAATGAAAATAAATTATCAGTGTCAGTAACTGCAACAACCAATCCCAGTAACCTATTATTTACTACACTGAATGCTCATAATTTCCTAATCCAGCAAAAACATCATCAGTAAATTCAATTCTTATTCCAAACGGACAAATAATAACTTACAAATCAATTAAACTAGAGCTTCAGAAATCATGATTCTAGAGATTAATTGATGTTTAAACATGACAAAATTTGATGCTTTTGAAGATTAATTATCATCCATCTTAAAGCTCGTAGTGTCAAAAACTACAAAACTCTAGTAAGAATTAACCCTAATCCAGGAGTCATTAACAATCCTCCCAATGCCTGGGGTATTGTCAAAAATAAGTTAAATTCATTTCCACTTGATGGGATGCCGCCAGTCTTTCCGTTCACCACTTATATTAAGCCGGTGATTCCAGTCCGTCTCGGATGGAACTCCCACCTAAAAAGTCCTTAGTCTCTTGTCGAACTTAATTCAAAATAATTATATTGCCATTACTTTTAACACGTCCAAGTTAGCAGGAGATAGCAAAACAAGAAAAACCCAAACTGCTCAGATAAGCACCCAGGCCCATAAAAGCACAACCAAGCTTCACCGCTTGAACTTTGATCACATCATAATATTTTCTTCACGGAGGATGCCGATACAAAAATGGTATGAAAGATTTGAGAGACTGATTCCCAACAGAAATCAGCAAGACCACAATTTAAAGATTCCATTGGCATGGGATGATAGAAAGAAATGATTGCTACGGGAAACCAATGATATACAAATCTGGTATTAATTCCATGCATATCACTAAAGCTAGCATGCCAGAAGAAACTGAGGACATAGAGCACAGATATAATGTTAGAAGGCCATGTCTCCATCAGTCTTTTGTAACTAATTTTTGAGATGTTGATAATCACATACCAGCTTAAATGAATCTGAGAGGGACTCCACTGATGTATATGCCAGATAAAGAAGAGCACTTTTATAGAATTCAGAAAATTCCTGACGATGTTTATAGTATTGAGATGAAACCCAATAATAACTGGCATACACAGACGGATCAATATCAGTCATACTGTCAAGGGTACTCTTTCCATCTTCTAAAAGCCTTTTGCACTCCTTTTGATCCCCCTGCTCAAGCTTGAATATGGCTATTTGCATCTTAATGTAAAGGACTGGTTCTTCTATACGCTGTTCTCTAGTTGCTCGAAGCTTTTCAATCACCCCTTCAAGATAGCTAATGGCAGCATCTTTCTCTGTATACTGCCGAGAAACTATAACAGCAAAGTGTGCAAGCTTGAGAAGGTTGATCTTCGTCTCAAAGTCGGTGATAAAATTATGATACAACTGTATAAGAGCATCCCCAGCCTGGAATTTAACAGACAAATATAAAAGCACAAAATATAAGTATCTGATTCACATAGGCTAACAAATCCAAAGAAAATTATTTTAATACAAGTGACATAGTGAATAAGAAGCACTTGTTAAAATTGGGAAGGGGTAACAACAATGAGAATGAGAGAGGAAAATAAGTGTGTGAGTGTGACCAAGCGCATAAACTTCAGGGTATTTGACAGGTTGCTAACTGTGACTTAATTGAAGAGCAACCATGAACATATCAAAATCTACTAGAAGTCAGTAAAAATTAGCAAAATACAACAGAAAGATATCATGCATACAAAATTTAAGAGCCAAAATCATTGTGTGCTTTGACATATATGAGTTCAAACCTACAAAGACAATCACATTTGGTAGCAGATCCTAGTGCTAAACCTATTTCAACAAGCATAAGAAATTTGTTCAGTAAATCAGATTGTCTGCAAGTATTAGCAACCCCCAGTTCTGGATTGCCACGTGCATCTTATACTAAAACAATCAGTTACCAAATTTCGTGCAGCAACAAGTAAGAGTGAGAACCAAAAATAAGATGAAAATGCAGCAAACAAGCCCCCATCAACGCAACCATTTTCAATTACTTAAATTAGGCAAGAGTTGAACACAGAAACCAAAATGAGAAACACTTAGATTCAAATCTCACTTCATTTCCCCAAATTATCAAAAAGGTAACAGCACCAAATAAAATCAAAAATCAAGCGCACAAACAGACACACGTAGGCCAAATTTACTAGTCAATACCATAAATCTCCTCATTACCAAATGCAACGACTTTTAGTATCTCTAAAAACCCTAATTATACCACAAAACCCTTAAACCCCCAAATTCTCCAAACCCAAGACAGAATTTCCAAAGAAACTAACCCAAGAGATCCACAAAGAAACCCTAACATCCAGAATCATGCAATCAAGCACATAAACAGTGAACACATGCAAATATACGTAGAGAGAGAGAGACAAGAGAAATAAGCAAGATAAAGAGTTGAGAGTCAGACCTGAAAGACTGCGAGAGCGACAAACTGTTCGAGTTTGAGAGTGAGTTGGTGCCAGAGCTTCTTCTGGTACAGATCTGCGAGTGAGTTGTACCATTCGTCAAGTTCTGGATGCGCGTTGCGCAGTGTCTCCAAGTACTGTAGAGCGGCCATGGCGCCGATTTAGAGTGCGAGAGAGAGAGAGAGAGTTTCTTTTTGTGTGTTTTTGAGCTTCGAAGGAATTTTTAATAATTTGTTTGTGATACGTCTCACTTGTATTTTCTCTGTGAGTTAAGAGTGGGTTTTGTTTGTCTGGCTTCAGCTCAAAGAAAAGAAAAGGAAAAGAAAAGGAAAAAGAAAAGAATATAGTGGAATATTTGGGTCGGGTTATAAATCGTAGAGGATTGGATTGGGTTTTTGTGGGCTGTCTTTACTCTTCAATACGAAGCCCGGTCCATAAATAAAATACATTATATTCGTTCTTTTTTTTTTTTAATGGTTGGGACTTGGGAATATATATTTTTTTTAATTAAGAGCGTGTTGGAAGTAAGTTTTGATTATTTTAAATTAATTTTTTTTAGGTGTTTTTATATTGTGTTGATATGTTAAAGTTAAAACTAAATTTTAAAAAATAAAAAAATATTATTTTAATATATTTTATAGCAAAAAAAAACATTTTAAAAAGTAATATTTTCACATTTGAGCTATTTGATTAAAATTAATTATTTAAAAATAATAATTAAATACCGTCTATATTTATATTTTTTCTGCTATAAGTTTTTTCCTCTATCCTCTAAAATTACCATGGCTAATAATATATTATATATTTTTTAATTGAATCGAAAATGAAACTCAATTGATTCTTATATCCTCTCTCTTTTAAGGGTCTCAGTTTCAAGTCTTTTCTTTACAATCCCCAAAAAAAAAAAAAATTACCTTTGTAGGGGTCAATATTCAATCGCATTGAGAAAAAATGGCGATTCTTGATCACGAAATTGGCAGCAATGGATCAGAATCTGCCAGAAGTTAATGGAGATTTGGCGCAATTGAACCTAAGAAGCGAAAAGAACTCCGGAGAAGGCAGCAAGCCATTTTCAATTCAAAGAAGGAGTGTTGAGGTGATCCATTCAAGGTCGGGATGATTTTTGAAAAGGAGGAGGTATTGGAAGATGGGAGCGGAAGGGTTATTGAAGTTGTTTATGCTCTCCTCCATCTTAGCCATGCACCTGGTAGGCCTTAACAATGATTTCTCAGATGACCTTTATGTTTATTTAATTATTCAATTTCTTGTTTTGGTGAAGAGTCTTCAAGCAGAATAATAACAAGAAGAAACAAACCAAACCCACTTGCAAAAACCAACTAAAACCATGATAATCCCCACAACTAATCAGTATCTATGGAATGCAAGGTCGGATATTTTCTATGTAACTTCCAAGCAACGCAAAGTTAATAATCCCTTTAGAGGTTCTTTATCAACCCCACTCTCCTTCCCAGGCCAGAAAGGCATCAACCAAGAGAACACGATGGTGCTGGTTAAGGCGATGCTCAAATACCTTGTTCTTTTCCTTGTTCTTTTCACCTCATCAGTATCAGTTCATTCGGTTGCTGGTGAAGCTGTCGGAAAAAACAATGTTGCGAAATCATACCGGTCATGGCGGAGAATAAATCACGGTAGTGCTCGTGGTCCTTGGAAGCACCTTGTCAACCCAACGGTGGAGCATCCATTTGAAGTTCCCGAGTTGCCTGTATAGCGTTCTTTGTTTTTCTACCCCTTTTTCTAGTTTGTCTTGACATGTCTTCTTCTCCTTCTTCCTCCTCCTCTCTAATTTCTTGCTTATTTCTTGATGTCTATGTATGCTTCTGTAGCTCTGGTATCATCTAATTCTGCACTCCTTTAAGGGGTACTTTTAATGTATCAACTATTGTGATCAGTTTTCTGAATTCACTCGTAACAGTTAAGAGAGATTGGCTTTTATATGAGTGGTCCCAGGTGCAAGTTTTATTATAAAAATTAAAAAACTTCAACAGCTCCATATTGTCTGTGTTTTCCGTTTAGCTCTTCCGGTTAGCAGATGACTATGGCCGAGTGACAGCATTCTAAAAGAAGGAACTTGACGTTCATTTTGATCTTCTAGCAGCATTATAGCCTTGTCTTTTTACTGAGATTTTCAACTCATTTTTCCCGAGGAACGCTTAGCAAGCTATTTCTTTTGATTTCTACCTGGGTTTAATGCACCGTTTCAAGCCGTTATAGAACTAACCAGATGACAAACCAAACTGAGTGCCTAATCATTCCATCCCTCTTTTCCTTTTGAATGTTAACAGCTAATATTGACCACTAAAACATCGATTAACAATGATTTGCACAACAAATGTCTAGTTGGGAAGTATTTAATAAGGAATCACGTGCTGTGTATAGCATGAAAAAATGGTGGAAGGAGACAGCCAAAAACATCACGAACTGGTGATGAATGCTCTTCGTTCTTGATATTTCATGCTATTGGGATCCATCCTACAAAACCATTCTACAAACACTATAGAGGTGCAGTGGGTAAAAGGATACAGCCATCGTACCAAATTGGCACCATCACTGCTGAATCCTAGTCGGCATGACCACATATATGCAAGGGCTATCTACAAGTAACAAACAATCACCGTAAACAAGGAAAGTGCTGCCCTGACTCAAACTAGTATGGATCCTGGATGCTCGTAGGTCCAAAATCGTGTTAAAAAATCCTAGACCCTCAGGATTCATCCTTAGGTTGTCATCAACATCAAGGAAACGAGTGGATTGAACCACAAACATTATGTTTTGGATGACAAGAAAACACAGTAAGTAGCAGGCTGGCAGTTTGAAAGAAGTATGAAGCGCATTCTGAATTCCTACCAAATCTACATGTCCTTATCCAGAATCTGTTGTGCTAACCAAAATGTACATGTAATACAATAATGATCTCGAGAAGGGTGGAAATGATGACACCAACAGCAGGTGGGAGCTGGAAACTCCATTGTCAAGTAGTGTATGAGCACTGACTATTTCCATAATCTGCGATAAATGACTATATCTATCAAATTTCAAGAATGTTTTTGCGCTCAACATTGATTTGTTACATATACATAGAAAAGGTGTAATGTTGCTATGGTTCATTGGTAATTACATATACTCCAATAAACTCATGCCGAAAAAACAGGGCAGTGGGAAAGAAAGGAAAAAAAAAACGAAGAAGGAGAAGGAGAAGGAGAAGATGACAACAAATTTTGTATGGAACTATGCAAAGCTGCATTCCAATTAGAAATCGGTACCAGGTTTTAGACCCCAGATGCATTACACTCTTCAAGTAGTTTTAGTAAATTATGCTCAGGGGCACTGATAGAAGGCAGTATCAGTCGATTGGACTGGTTAGGCCGCGGTCGCGGCCTCGACTCAACATTTTCAGATTCAAGAGCCCCGCCTTCTTTCATGACTGGCAAATCA
Source organism: Populus nigra (assembly GCF_951802175.1). NCBI lineage: Eukaryota > Viridiplantae > Streptophyta > Magnoliopsida > Malpighiales > Salicaceae > Populus > Populus nigra. Next base: position 38,844,659 of record NC_084852.1, read on the forward strand.
CCTCTTCTATGCACAGTTGCGGATACTCGTTCCTTCCATAATCTTCCATCCTAAATAGAGAAACTTGAAATTAGAATCTCAAAACCCTTAAAAAGTGTTGAATAAAACAAATATATTTCTGAAATAAAACAACGGAGATCTTATTTAGCTGCAGCAGATTCATCCACAAAAATATAAACCCAAAAAAGAAAAAAAAATCATACAGAACCCACTCCCACAGTTCAAAACCATGCCATAATTCTCATACAAGCCAAGTGATTTTTTGTAACAATAATCAAATCTTCTTCAGAAATTTGGGCTAAAAACCATTATGGCCTCATCACAATGATTGGGTTATATAAGTTAGGAACTTGCAATGTGACCTAACAAAACCTTCCCCAACTCGAAAAATCTTATTCAACTTTGCACCAAACTGCACACCTAGAACAATTCAAACAACGATAGGAAAAAGAAAATTGACACCAGTTGGTAATAGAACTCAAAATTCAGAAACAAAACAAGAATCAAGCTTACATTAAGAATTGAAGGTTCAGGTAGTGGGCACTGAATTGGTTGATCATTGTCGAGAGGCTCAATCGGATGCTCGACTGGCTTAAACTCTACCGCTACTTCAATTCCATGAGGAGCAGCAGCAGCGACAGCAGCTGCCCCGGTAACATCTGCATTTGGGGGCAATACTTCTCTCTCATCCTGCAGCCCATCAAGCCACTAACTACATCAAACTTGTACAATTTGACAAAAAAGTGCCAAAAAAAATGGTAAACGCAGATAAAAACACCAGAACGCATAAGGGAAATGCAAAACATAAAAGAAAGAAAGGAACTAGCATCGAGAAAAAAGAAAAAAGCAACACACTGTACCGATTGCTATGTGAAGACACTCTAAAAAATTGACTTATTTAAGGATCAAACAGTGACTGAAATTTGATGAAAATAGTCCAAGATCAGGTAATCAAGATAAAAATAACATCAACAAGGGAAATAATCATATTCACTAAAACAAAAGGATATCAGTATAAATTAAGCCAACATCAAAATAACCGATAAAGCTAGAGAAAGTAATCACAATTAAAATCCAGCTTGACAAAATACAGAACCAAATGACAAAGTCAACCAATATAAGAAACCAATTTCCAATTTTCTAAAGTAAAGCACTACCATAAAATCAAGGAACCTTAACAAGCTACATGGATTTTAAGCATAGTATTACTAAATAAATAAATAAAATCCAAATAAGAAACAAAGCAAGAAAATATCTTCAAATAATATTAGATAGAAAGAAGAACACAAAAACAAGAGGGTGTTCTTACAAGGGCACTTTGGGTTCTCCTATGGCCACCTCTACCAACAGAAAATCTTGAGAAAATACCCACCATTCTGTATCCACACAACACAACTGTTTCTTTAACACGAAGGGTGTTCAAATCTCAGGTTTTCTTTGCCCAACAATAGATCATTCTATTTCTCTATATCCAAACAAAAAAAACAAAAGGTACACAAAACTATAATATCATGCGGCTGTTTTCAATGTGCAATGAATAATGTTATCTCACTACAGCTCACCCTCTCTCTCTCTCTCTAAGACAAAGGAGAGGAGGTGATAAGGTTGCTTGGCGTAATGGGTTTTGTCTGTTTTTCGGATTCCTTGTGTCTTTCTGTAGTAAAACTGTAAGCTTTGGAGTCAGTAGAGTAAAATTTAATTTAAAAGATTAAAAAAAAAAGAAGGAGAAATAATAAAAGAGAGGCGATTGGTTGGGAGGCATCTGTGCATGTGGGTGTTGTCCACTGACTTTCGGCCCACCCGCAGCCTCAGTTTGTTAGGAAGTGACCTCACGCACCACCTAGAGAGGCTGAAATTTAACCACTACAAGCAACTATTTACGTGGATTGTCAACTCTTCACGTGTACATGGAAATTTTCATTTCCTCTCTTGTCATTATTAGTTTGGATTTAGAATTAGAGTGTTGGCAAAGGATACGCTGTCGTTCGGATATTTTTTCCTAGCGTCACAGGAAGCATTCATTCATGAGTGACTAATATTTTTCCGAATACAAAAGAAATTTAAATAACGCAGAAGTTGATTTAATATAATTTGGTTAATTTGATAGCTGTAAAAGTAACTTGGATGATTAATAAAAATATAATATGATTCAAAAAAATTTAATACGATATGATTTTTAAAAAAACATTGAGATTTTAAAAAATATTGAGATGATAACATATTGAATCGATTTAAGTTAACCAGATTAACCTTTTTAAATTTGTGACTCGAGTCATGAGATATTAATTCATATAAAATAAATAAAAATAAATTATAAATTTTAATTCTTAATCAATTTAATATGAAATGAAGAAATTGAAAACAAAAAAGAAACAAGAAAACAACTCAAGATAACCTATCAAATCCACGACTTAAGTCATGAGACTAGAATAATCTAGTAAGCAAAATAAATCATGAAATCTAATTTTTAATTAATTCAATTTTAAACGATGAAATTGTAAAAAAATTATTTTTATAAAATAACACAAAAATAACTCGAGTCAACCCGGGTTAATCCACCAAACTCATGATTCAAGTTATGAGACTAAAATAACCTCATATAAAGTCAATTTTAAAAATAACACGAGTTAACCCGGGCTAATCTATCAGTTAAATGACCCGGACAATAAAATTATGATAACATAGTGGAAAGCAAATCAAACAAATTATGAATCTCAATTCTCAACAAACTCATTTTTTAATGATGAAATTGGAAAAAATTCAATCAAAGAAAAAAAGACACAATAAAATGACATGAGTCTACCCGGGTTAACTCGCAACACATGTGAGTCAAGTCATGAGATTAGGATAATCCTATAAAAAAACAAATCAAAACAAATTATAAAGTTTAATTCTTAATCAACCCAGTGTTGAAGATGTCGAAAGATGAAATTAAAAAAAAACACTAAGTAAAAAAAAATCAAGTCAATTGGTGAACTTGTCTAGCCTATAACATAGGTTACGAGACTAAGATAACCATGTAGAAATCAAATCACAACAAATTATAAAACTCAATCTTTAATAAATTCAAATATTGAATGATGAAATTAGAGAGAAATATAAATTAAAAAAAAAGCAAAAAAATTATTACAATAAATAGTATTTTATAAGGTGGTGCAAAATAAAAACAATATCTCTTAGTTTTTGTTAATTGTAAGAAAGACTATAAAAAAGAAAGTTTTTGTTAGTGTGGTGGATAGACTATATTATGAATCGAATTAAAAATTATTTTAAATGATAGTATTATTAATTTGTATTTTTATTTTGGAGAAGTCTTTTTATTAATTATATCATAATGAATAATTATATTGCTAATAAAAAATATTTTTTGTTTTTATATAAAACTCATATAAAATATAAATTGAAAAAAAGAAGAAAAATCAAAGTAATTTCTTCAAAGTACTATGCAAATAAAAATAATGTAAAAAGATCACTATCTAAAAAAAAAGTTGATTTAAATTGTGTTTTTTATATAAAAAAAAGGAGAGGGGACGTAAAATCAATGTTTAAATAAAAACAATTAATGAAAAGAAATAAAAAACAAAAAGGTCAAATGTTAATGAGCCAAGCCCACGTGGCTAACCTCTCTCAATAAGTCAGTGCAATCCCAGGTCTAGAAGCCCAGGGTCACACCAATTTTTGTTTTCTTTTGTTTTTTCCTCAAGCGCGGGGCAACTCGTGGCCTGCTCTTACATTTTCTTCTTTATTTTTAAAGAGGATGGCAGGTCACAAGCAATTTATCACCACTGATTTTTTTTCGATGACTTCCGATGATAAAAAATATTAGGGTTATCAAAAAACTTATTTTTTAGTTTTTTATTACTTGAAAATATTTTTAAAACACAATTTAAATCTTAAAAAACTACTCAACAATCCTAAAACACTTTTAAAAAATAAAAATCAATCAAATAAAAAAAATACATGGAACCGATTTATTTTCTCCACCATGTTTATAGAGAAAATTCACTTTAATTGAACTAAGATGCTTTATTTTCATGATTAAAATTTGAATAAAAAATAACTTATTTATTTATTTATTTATTTATTGTTCAACGAGTTTCTCTTTTATTTTTTAAATACAAGAACTGAAAAATTAAATAAAATAAACTTCTAAATCAAAATTAAAATTTTAAAAAATTTTAAAGTGGCCAAGCATTTTCTTACTGTGGTTATCTTTCTTTTAATTTTATTTTTCTATTATAATATATACTTTATCCCGTAAAATTAAATCACAAAAAAATTAAATAAAAAAATTAAGAAAAAATAATAACAAAAAGATGGGAAGAATCTTCATCGTTGATAACAATAGTGAACCAATCCCGTTTATCGTAATATATTTAGTAATTATCTAGAATCTACGGGGAAAATATTCAATTTTGATTTCTAAAAACTGATGCAAGAATATCCAGCGTTAAAGCATCTTTTTGTTGGGTTTAAATTCCCATTAGATATAAAAAATGAGAATTTAAACCCAACAAAAATGAGGGTTTGTGAGATTTACTTATTGTATAAAATAAATAATAAATAAAATATTTTTTTTGAATATTTGTTTTTCAAAATTAATTTTATAAATGAAATAATAATCTATATGTGGAAACAGTGAAATATATTAATTGATAAAGTAATTATTAAAGATTTGATTTAGTTATTTTTTAAGACTTGAAAATAATCTATCATATTTATTTGTGAAAGTTATAAAACAAAATAAAAACTTCAATAAAATTATGGAAGCTAATTATTTTATTTTTGGAACTAATTAGAAATAAATTAAATAATATAAATGAATGGATTTTTAACATAAATTAATTATTTTTATTAATTAATGAAATAAAGAATTAATAAAATAATTATTTTTTATCATAAATAAATGGGAAATCTTATTATTGTTATAATTTAAAGAGTATTAGATTATTATTTTTATGTCTAGATATACATGAGGCAAAGATAAAGATATTATTGTTACGTCTCGTCCCGTATTTATTTTACCAAGTGCAAAAAAAGAACAGTTGTCCACCGGAGTCGAAGGTAAATGTCTGTTTTTATTGAAGCTAATTCATAACTTTCTTCTTCTTCTTTTGTTTTTTGTTTTTTTTAAAGTCAATCTCTCACTCACATGAATTATATGCAATGAAAAATCACTGGGCTGTCTGAAATTTTGAAACTTAGAATTCATCAGCCACCATTCATGACTTCCAAGTATTTTTTTGACGGGGATTTTCACAATAGTGGTTAACTTAATAAGAGTCAAGAATTTATGATGATGGCAAGAGGTAGATCCCATTGAAGGATGGTGATAGTGTCACGCCAAGTCGTCATAGTAGAAAAATGGGGAGGGCGGCTTATAGCAATAATATTAGATTATTCTCATATTTGGTCACTTCATTAGGATGGTAGTCTATTGATCAGTACAGTATCTTATCACAGAGATATTTGTTGATTGGTTTAATCAGCACGGTGATCTTATAACTGTAATGCCACAAATTAGAGAGGATGCATGATATGACAAAATGGAGTTTTTTTCTGTCTCTGTTGCTATGTATTTTCAATACCAGAACTTGCTTCTCCAATGGGAGTGACACCCTTTCAGTGGGTCAGTCTCTATCTGTAACTCAGAGTTTAATATCTGAAGGTAGAACTTTCGAACTGGGATTCTTCAGGCCGGGTGCTTCTCAAAACATTTACCTCGGAATTTGGTATAAGAATTTTGCGGATAAGATTATTGTTTGGGTAGCAAATAGGGAGAGCCCTTTAAATCCTGCTTCTTTGAAGCTTGAATTTTCTCCTGATGGCAATCTAGTCCTGCTTACAAATCTCACGGAAACAGTTTGGTCAACAGCTCTTATATCTCCAATTCTGAATTCTACGGAAGCTATACTTCTTGATAACGGAAACTTTGTCATAAGAGATGTGTCAAATACATCTATTACATATTGGCAGAGTTTCGACAACCCAACCGATACATGGCTCCCTGGTGGAAAGCTTGGGATCAATAAACAAACTGGGCAAGTGCAGCGGCTTATTTCATGGAAAAACTCAGAAGATCCAGCACCAGGTATGTTCTCGGTTGGGATTGACCCAAATGGAAGTATTCAATATTTCATAGAGTGGAACAGGTCTCATAGGTATTGGAGCAGTGGAGTTTGGAACGGGCAAGGATTTACTGCCATTCCTGAAATGAGAGTGAATATTTACAATTTCATTGTCATATCGAATGAAAATGAAAGCTATTTCACATATTCTTTGTCCAATACTTCAATACTTTCAAGATTTGTGATGGATAGTTCAGGAAAGATGATGCAATGGTTATGGCTGGCTGGTTCCTCGCAATGGTTTTTGTATTGGTCCCAACCGGCAGACCAAGCTGATGTTTATGCTTCATGTGGGGCTTTTGGCGTGTTCGGTGAAAGTACAGCGAGCCCTTGTAAATGCATAAAAGGTTTTAAACCATTTGGACAAAATGATTGGTCAAGCGGTTGTGTTAGGGAATCCCCTTTGCAGTGTCAAAATAAGGAAGGTAATGGAAAGAAAGATGAATTCCTAAAGATGTCGAATCTTACATTACCAACAAATTCAAAAGCACATGAAGCAGCTAATGCTACAAGATGTGAATTGGATTGCCTGGGAAGTTGCTCTTGCACGGCTTTTTCCTATAATAATAGTGGGTGTTTCGTATGGGAAGGAGATCTTGTAAACTTACAACAGCTAGCTGGGGAAGGTGTTAGTTGGCCTGGAGCAGATATTTACATCAAACTTGCCTCTGCTGAGCTTCAAGTTGAGAATGGTGCTGGAAAAGGTGATGATAAGACATTGGCTCCATGTAACCATAGAGCCAAGTTTGAAGAAATATTTTGACCTTAACAGCTTCTTATATTTATGTGTTGGATATGGTTGGACTAACAGTGTTTTCTCTATATACTAATAGGTAACAAAAGGAGAACACGGGCAATCTTGGCAGTGGTTATTCCAGCAACTTTTATTACTTTTGGCCTTTTCATATACTGCTGCTATCTGCGCAAGAGAAAGCTCCACCACAAAGGTATATCCTGGTTCTTGCTGTCTTTCCAGTTATTCCAGCATTGAAAAATAGACACAACTCTCGTTAATGGTAAAAAGATAAGTAAGAAAAAGCCTTCCTTTGTAAATTGAAACAATGACGTCTGTATGCAAATGATAAACTTTATCTGTTGGTGTTATCTATAAACCTTTTATTTATTTAGGTAATCAATGAAGATCGTATACCTTGAGTGGTTTTCACATTCATAATGATTTAGCAAGATTTCTTTTCATGACCAAGCCATCATGAAAAAAGAATTTGCACAATTCCTAAATGCTAACATGAGGGTTGTCGAAGTTTTGCTTGTATGATCAGAATTGCTGGATTTTTCAGCAGAGTAATCCTGTGCAATCATGTTATTCTTAAACAGGGGAGGAAGATACAAGTGAGAACTTATTGTTCTTTGATTTCGATACCTGTCCTAACTCAACAAACAATGTACCTAGCTCTGTTGATAATCGGAGGAAAAATGTTGAACTGCCATCGTTCAGTTATGAGAGTGTATCTGCTGTAACTGAACAATTCTCACACAAGCTTGGAGAGGGAGGCTTTGGACCGGTTTACAAGGTAAATTACATTCAATAAAAAATCCTGATTTTTCTATCCTTTTTGAGAGGAAACTTGTATTGTTCAAAAGGTTTAGATGACCCTCGTCGTTAGAGTTTAGGAAGTTCAGAAAAGCCTTACTAATGCTACATGTACCATTACCTTTTTAGTAGCGTCACACCTGCTTTGGAGCATTTCACAGTCAAGCTCCCCGGAACTTCAAATATTTCTGGTATGTTTCGGACAAGTCAAATTAAATTTCACGAGGGTTTTCGTTCATTTAATAGGGTAAATTATCCAACGGAGTGGAAGTAGCAGTGAAGAGGCTTTCAAAAAGATCTGGGCAGGGGCTCGAGGAGTTCAGAAATGAGACAATGGTAATTGCCAGACTCCAGCACAGGAATCTTGTCAGGCTGTTGGGTTGCTGCATTGAACGCGATGAGAAAATACTAATCTATGAGTATATGCCGAATAAAAGCTTGGATTTCTTTTTATTTGGTGTGTTGTCTGGCGTTCATTTCTCTATTACTTTTAATAATTTCTGAGTTCATCATTTGCCAAATACCTCAATAAATTTACTGTTTGATTTGTGTGCAAACAGATGCAAACAAACGACAAATCTTAGATTGGGGTTCACGGGTTCGCATAATAGAAGGGATTTCTCAAGGCCTTCTGTATCTGCACAGATACTCGCGGTTACGAATTATTCACAGGGATTTAAAACCTAGCAACATTCTATTGGATAGTGAAATGAACCCCAAGATTTCCGATTTCGGGATGGCTCGAATTTTCGGAGACAGTGAAACTGAAGCAAACACCAAGAAGATTGCTGGAACGTAGTAAGTTTCTTAGAAATTACTCAAACTTCTCTTCCATTTTCCAGTACATGACACTTCAGCATAATTGCACTGACTTTTACAAATATTAGTGGCTATATGTCCCCTGAATATGCCATGGACGGTCTCTTCTCAATAAAATCTGACGTGTTTAGCTTCGGAGTATTGTTACTTGAGATTGTAAGCGGCAGGAAGAACACTGGTTTCTACCACAGAGACTCCCTCAATCTTCTTGGACATGTGGGTATTTTTCTTTTCTGTCCCCTGCTCTGTTCCTGCCGGGATTTTATTTGATACCTTGGCCCGCGCTAATCTTTCCACTACTGATGCAACATTTTCTTTGGTTAATTATAGGCATGGAGGTCATGGAATTCTAGCAGAGCTTTGGACTTGATGGATCCAGTCCTGGGGGATCCTCCTTCAACTTCTGTGCTCTTGAGACACATTAACATAGGGCTTCTTTGTGTCCAAGAAAGTCCAGCGGATAGGCCTACAATGTCGGATGTTTTCTCCATGATTGTAAATGAACACGCACCCCTCCCAGCACCTAAACAGCCTGCTTTTGCTGTAGGCAGAAACATGGGAGACACGAGTTCATCCACGAGTTCTGCAGGATGTCCTTCTGTGAATATTGTGACAGTTACGATGATGGATGCCAGATAACTGTTCTCAATACCAAGATACCATTGGTTTTACATTTATAGATAATTTTTTTGTTATAAATTTCGAGATATCTTAATGCTGCTATTTAAATGATCTATTCATTACAAAGTTCAGAAAAAAAAATGAACGGATTTTTGGAACTCAGCAACTACAAGCTTTTTGCCCGCGCTACGACGTGTGTTTTTTTAGTCTTGTTACATAATAGCCGAAATATTTTAAAAATATTAAATTTAAAACAGTAACATTTTAAATTAACTCGGCGCCCCCAAATTTTCTGGAATTAAGTCATGTACATGAAAAAGGGATAAAAAACCCAAAGAAAAAACCAAAACCAAACGCACATTAAACAAAAAAAAAAAAAAACACTCGGAAGAGAGAAATGAAAGAAGGGGAAGGGGAAGGGTTTGAAGAATGGGACGCTGATTTCTTAGATCAGTTAATCCAAGTCGAGGAACTCGCTCTCTCTTCTCAACTCCCTTCCTCCTCCGAATCTCCCCTACCTCCCACCACCACCACCAAACTCGCCTACCTCCCACCACCGCAAGAACTGCAACATGACTATCAAAATAATTCCATTAGTTACTCTCCTCCGCGTGAACTCTCTCAAAGACCAATTGAGTTCAGCATCAACAACAACAGCAGCAGCATAACATTTGATCGTTTTTCTAACGGATTCTCGCATTCGGCTCCTTCTACTTCTGCCTCCAAACATAATGCCAAAGACCTAGAAATTGATCGCCTAAAGGTTTTTTCTTTTATTTTGGGAATTTATTTTATTTGCTTCTTTCTTTGGATTCATATTTTCTTCCTTTGGGGCTTTATCCAATATCGGAACTTGACAGAGTTAACGTTACTTTAGATTTTTTTTTTTAGTGATAGATGTATGTGATACAATATTTTTCTCAAGGGAAAAAGGAATGAAATTTCTGATTCAGTTTTAATGGATTTTTCAATCTACAGAGAGAATTGGGACGCGCATCAAAGCACCTTACTGATTTGGCAAGTCTTTTTCTTTTTCCCACCCTATCACAATGTTTCAATGTTTATCTATGCTTGATTTTGTTTTTCTTTTTACCCATCTACTTATTTTCTTAATTATCTAGTCTTTCAAGCTATTTTTCATTGATTTTGCACTGAATTATGATTTTTCATTGGCTTGTTTATTTGAAAGTTTTTATCTTTTTTAATGGGGTTCTGTTTTGATGAATTGCTAATCCATTTCAGGAACAAGAATGCTTTGAACTTAAGAAGGAGAGAAGGAAAAGAGACGAGCAAATTAAATCTTTATATGCCGATACTGAAGAAAAAGATGTGCATATTCACGGCCGAAAAAAGACAAACTTGTGAGTTTTTTTGGTATTACTTATTTTTTTCCAACTATCTTGGTTATTTATCTGAGTAGATGGGTATGTGATATTGCATGTATGGCATAGAGATTATTATCTACACTCAAACACCACCTTAGGTCCTGCCAGTCTTACAATGCATTGCCAAATCCAGTTCACAGTTTGGCTGCCTCAGAGTGGTTAACTAGCTATTAAATGTTCTTGGTGGCATTTTTCTTTTAAGTTAGTATGTTTGAAAGATTTCTCTAGCAATGACCTTGGTTATTTCTTTTTCTTTTTTTTCTTTTCATCTTCACATTGACGTTATCTATTTAGCTTGTCTGATATAAAATCATAATTGGACAGTGGCCCCTTTTTAATTGTTGTGATTTACATTTTACAAATTCTTTGAATGGTTGGCTATAGTGGCAGGGAGCGTGGGGATCACAGCAAGCATGCTCATGGAATTTCCCAGCACTCTGAAAGTGCAAAACCTTTGGAGGGTCAGATTGATATAGGTGAGGTGCATGTGTTGGATAAACTTCTATTACCATAGTGTTTTCTTTTGTGTTGCCATATATTTAATTTTGACATGAAGCCACCGTGCTTTGTTTTTATGTTTATTAACAGCTTCTACATCCAAGGCCATAGGAGTTCAGACAGAGAGAAGCATTGATTTTACCAAAGTAGAATTGAAGAATGATTCACCTTCTCACCCTGAACTTTCCAAAACGTTGCTTGGAATCTGGGGCTCCACAAGTGAACAACAATTGGGAAGAAATCTGATCTCCAAGTTGTTCATGATGTGCCCAACAGATTTTCAGGTTCTTTTTGGGTGCATGAGCATGAATATGTCTTCCAAAGTACAAATGGACTATTTGCAAGACGAAAACTCCTCTCATGCAGCTTTGCAGTATCATATGTGCTCTTTTCCAGCATCTGAAGCAGCAAAAGTTTCTCATCTGTATTCTGTATTGATGAAGGTATTGTATTGTAAAAAACTTCATGTGCTTTTAATTGGAGATAAAGATAGATTTTAGGCCTTTATCATTGAGACACATCCCATGGTTTACAATTTAGGGATTTCTTTTAATAAGAAGAAAAAGTATCGGGTGTAGCTTAATAAAGGAAGAAAAATGGTTGCCAACCGTAGCCAAAAAAGACCTTACATTTGCTTGTGCCAGCAGCATTGACTGCCCATGGTAATTGAATGGGAAACCATGTATGATTCACATGAGCTTCAAGGATATTGAGATAGGTTTATATCCCTACGGAAACATGAGGGCTAACTTTCTTTTGTGTGATGTCCCAAACCATTCCTTACATAAGGCATGCTTAAATTTTCCTTGGATGTCTCCACCCATTATTTTGAGCATCCAATTACCTTGTTTTCTGTTTGATTCTTCTATATTGCAGATCAATAATGGAGTGCTACAGTTGGAAGCTCTGTTTAGATCTTTACTTGATTTTTGTGATGTCACACATGTGAGTTTCAGACTCTGTTTTTCTATACTTTGTGATTAAATTCCATTTTTGGTAATTGTAGTCAAATTCAATTAGTTTCTTGTTATCTTGTTCTAAGGAATACTTTTCTTTCTGGGTACAGGTTGCCATTCTTTCTAGTTCTTTGCATATACTGCTAGCCTTTTTAAAGCAACTATTGAGTTTGGGAGCAAAATTGGGATGGTAAGTTTACTATGGCTCACATGCCATTTTTTCTTTTTTTAAGTTCGTTCATGCCTTCAAAATAAATACTGCGACTTTATGCACGCAACAACGTCATGCCTTGTGATTTGGGTTAGAACTATCTTCATTAACTGTCTTGATGTTTTAATTTCTTTTACCTGTTCTGATCAAAATTTGGATTCTATGCTATGACAATTATTCAACAGAAGGTGCTGACTGACACTTGTAATTGCACTGCAAATAACTTCCTGATTTGTTTCTTGTTCAATATTCAAAATTATAGATTGTCAAAATACCATTTAGAATCTAGAATTATATGGGCATTGCTTGTATTGTATCTTGAAAGAGGCTTTTAATAAATACGGAAAAATTTAAATGCCTCTAAAAGTAATTACACCATTAGAACTTCCCAAATTACATAGAAGATCCCAACTCTGGTCAATTTGATACAACAAATAAAATTATAGAATATCTTGAATTATGACTGACACTATTGAGCAGAAAACGAAGAGGAAATGGTTGGAAATTGTCAGGAATCAGGATAGTTTAGCTGGCTGAGCTGAGTGCAGAAAAAAATCAAGCAACAACCTGCATTTCTTAGTTTTGTCTGCAGTTCATAAGCATCAAATATTCACCTTCATATCTAGGTCATTACAAAACATCCTTTTGGCAAAAGGACTTGGTACTTTGTTTTCTGCATAGCTGGTGCTCTTTACTTTGTTTTCTGCATATCTGGTGCTCTTTAAAGTGATGCTCCTAAAACCTCCAAATTTGTGTGTGTTCTTATGAACTTTGATTTGATCTTTCCAGTGCACTCTACTCAGGGACAATATCAAGATTGAGGGACTTTGCTCCGGGGACAGCATTGAAGGCCAGGATCTGTTTAGTATGATCAGCTACGAGGCATCAAATGTGGGCTGTAGTTCGCTCGGGATTAAATCTTTTTATCCAAAACACCTGTGCAAGAAAAGGTGCTGGAATGCTGAGATTTCCTTGCTGCTTTCTTCTGTAAACTGGGTTTTGTTGTTAGAAATGATGCTTCAGATTGCTGTGAGAAATACAGAAGAATGTGTGAGACTGGAGGCAGTCTCTATCATGAATGTGATTCTGATGAGTAGTAATGCTCAAACAGAGATGGAAAAGTGAGTTTTTGGTTTCATGTTCTGTCAAAAAGAAATATATTTTTTTTATATATTCTGAATGTAGTTTTTCTTGAAAAGGCTTGGTCAATCACCAATTTTTGAAAGCATAGCACAATTGCTAAAAAGGGAAGCTGGCCTACGTGTGCAAAAGGAAGCTCTCCATCTTCTATTCTTGTTGCTAAATTGTAAGTCTAGACCAATTTTGTTCCTTCTTCCAGTTTGATTTTTGCTAGTTTTCCTTGTTTTTTCTTTCTGGCTAGAATCTTGCTCTAACGTCAATCTTGTCTGTCAAACTTCTTTATAATCTGTTAGGTTGTATCCAAGTTCACCTGCTCTCCCCATTTGATTATGATGTCTATCTTAGCTCCATTAGTTTGTTAACTAGCTTGGTCTCTATTTAGCGCCAGTATAAAATATTTTGGAAACTAACCTATTTTGTTGATTGTTGACTCCAAATGAATAAGCAGTGGTTAGTGTCTAGTAAAAAACTGGCAGACCGGGATTTCTTGCTTGCAAATACCAATTCATGAGCTTTGCTGGCGACTATATGCATGTTCTAGTTTTGTTAAAAGAAAGAAGCAAATCTACACCCTTAAAGTTGTAAAACATCTAATTAGTAGAAAAGTTTTCTTTGATATTCAAATGCTCAGAATAAATTCATGTACACTAACTTGAAATATTTTATCTCAAATGCTCCTTTGTATCTGAAATGAGTAACAAATATATGCTAAGAAAGAAAGTCACATCATCTGGACATTCATAAATATTTGCTAGCATCCAATGATTTCCTGCAATAACTGAATCCCATATCTTTTGTTGCAACATTCTGGATATAAAAATGCACATATATATGTGTGTGTGTGTGTTTGTAGTATAGGTAGGGAAAGAGAAGATAAACCCTAGTGATTGACAAGGGGTTCCTTGAATCCTCAGGGAGACCTAGAATACAATAGGAAAAAAAGAATAGTCAAAATTTCAATAACCTACCATTCTTGTATGTCAAATATGATCAAATAAAATGTGTGGTGATGTAGCCAATGCCAAACAAAAATAATACCATTTAATAAAAACTACTCAGAAAGTCATATGTAGAAAATAGAGGTCCTAATTTCTATTTAATTGACCCCCCATCGATATACTTTGAGGATATTGCAACCTTGCCCACCATTTTTTTTTCTCACTTATTTGGTTATCTTTCACCTAGTTGAAAAGTTTGAACAATTAGAAGAAGCTGTTGTTTCACCCTGCTTCAATAATTATGTTTCTCCTAAGTGCTGTATACAGTGGGTTACGGTTAATTTTTACCTAATATTATTGATCATCGAACACTTATTCATATCTGTTCATCATGACAAGAGTCTAAGATGTTTTGGGGATTTGTGGAATCATCCATGTCTTTACCCACTAAAACATATCAAGTCTGTGATAGGTGATGGGGGTAAAATATTTTTGGAAATTGTCCTCTTATGAGCCTCATACTTTCTGTTAGACCGATGAAAATTTCTGAAAGGAGAAATGGCTGCACTAAGGAATAAGTATTGTCATGTGGACCATGAGCTTATATATAATACAACTTGATGCCTCAAGTTTCATTCATAGCAGCTTTATGACTTGTAGAGATTTCAAATTCTGAATCCAAAAACCAACCACAATTTCGCTCCTTGTTCTTTGAGAAGCCATCTTTTGAGCAGGATATAGCCAACTTGCTGAGCTTGGACCGTAGAAGCCCATCTTGAAACATCTGAAGAGCAATCAAGCTGTGTTCGAATTATCTTCAACCCAGGACATCTCCTGGACTTATTTATTTGAACTGAATACATATGGACCACTACCTGGAATTGCTTAGAATTCTTTTGCAACGCCCTGTTTAGAATTCTTTTGCAACGAGCTGTTTTAGGAGTTACAGATTTGAATCCACTCAATGTGCTACTTTCATGGAACCCCACAAAACCCTTCCTAGCTTATGGTTCTTTGTTGAATTGAAGGTTCCAAACTGTTGAGCATTTTTTGCTCTGGTTGTAAAGAGGAAGAGATTGCTGATTCCACAAATAACAAGAAAAATACTTCGACACCCAAAGGATTCAGTAGCATCCTTGTGGGCTTGGCAGAATGTATTGCTTGCTCTGGAAATAGCTTACAGGTAGGTGTGTTAATTTAGCTCTAGTTTAAATACAAAATTTGATGTTTTTTCCTATATTTTTATGTGCATTTTATTGCTCCCTTAGCATTTTCCTCATTTTTGGTTCTTGTTTTGAATTTGTGCTCTTTCTATATGATAGAATGTTATCAAGAGAAAGCTTGTGTTAAAATATATCTTAGGTAACGTCTTACCTGATGATCTGCTTTATGTTAATTGGACATGCTTAAGGGCTGTGTAGCAAAACACATTTTAAGTTAAGGGCCATGAAATTGCTTTTTTTTTTTTTTGAAAATCCATTTCTACATGAAAAGACTTTATTATGTAATCTGGTTCTTCCTGCATTTTATTCTTTGATTCTGGTAAAAGCATAAAGGGCGCAGACACACCCGCATGGTACTTGCTGCAAAATGCAATCTGTTTCATTTTGTAATAAATGGCTTTCAGGATATTGAACTCTGCAAGCGGGCTATCATTATGCTGGCATTTTTAGCATCGTCTGGAAAATCTGGCTTTGAAATTATGGTGACTCACAAGTTACGTGGAGAGACAAACTTTCTTATGTTGATTTTGCAAGTGTTAGTGTCTGAAATGAACGTAGAAGCTTCAGCTGAGCCAGCAAGAAGCATTAAAGCAAGGTGAGTAATGCTCACCAGGTGTTTGGATACACCATGAAATCCTTTCACACTCTCAACATTTGACTCTGAAGTTGGGTTGAGAGTAAAGAAATTCTTTTCAAACTTTTCTCTAACATTTGATTGTTCTGGGTCAGTGGATCTCATTGAAATGGTTTCTGTGCATACATTTTTATGCCTCCCATTCCATAATTGCTTCTTTTGTTGTCAATATGTAGGACATCGCTGATTCGGGAGGCACTGATATTACTTAATAGACTCGTGTCCAATTCTGGCTACTCGGCGATAGTCTTGCGAATATTAACAGCTAGAAGAGATATGGCTACTTTAACCATTGATATTGCAAGCAGGTTGTCCCAAGAAGACCAGAGTCTGAGGCTTTCTGATGTCAATGGACATGTGAAAGAATCAGAAATTGTTGAGTTAGGTCAAGCATTTAAGAAAAGGGTTTTTGCTTATTTAGGAGATAAAATATCATAAAAAAACCCGATATCATGGTTCAAATAAACTAGATTTGTATTTGTATGACATTAGCTGGCCCAAAAATATGCATAAAGGTCCGAGCAAATAGATTTTTTTTCCTTGGTTAGCCATAACCAATCAAAATTCCATTTAGAAGCTGACCTACTCCCAAAGATCCCATCACCCAGAAATTCATGATAGGTCTTAGAGGATTGTACACGTTGAACATACGGTGCATGTAAAAAAAAAAATATTATAAATGCAAAATATTGTCTTTAATTTTGCTACTGCACTGATTTCTTTTTCAGGCTTTATTTATGTTTTTTCTTCTTTCTTTAGTGATTTAATTTAATGAAATATATGTATTCATGGAAATTCGCTAGTTCTAAACAATTATTTTATTTAGATTGCTGGAGGGACACTATGTAAATTGATGATATCTTCACAAATGTTTTGCTTGTTTAAACAGTTGAATCTGCATGAATTTCTTCGGTGTGCTATTACCTTGAGCTTAAAAGTTGGATGATATATCCTCTGTTATAGACTCAGGCATTCGACCTAGGAAAGTTGACTGTCATTATGGACGCAGGCATTAGAGCAAGTCACTGGCGCTGCTGGCACGTAGTGATTAGAAGTCACTGTTGGACTCTAATCTCCGAATCTCGCTTGAGCTCTAAATTCATTTCTACCTCCGAGTTTCAGCTGCTAAAAATACCAGGTTTCCAATTTTGTTCTGGTTGTTGTCTTTGTTTTTTATTTGGAATGATATATTTTGATTTCAAAGTTTTTCAGACTACTGTTTTGTGTGGTTGTCACACACACACACCAAGTTATCAATTCTATTCTAATTGTTTTTTTTTTATTTTAAAAAACTGGAATGATACATTTTGATTTTGAATATTTTCTTCGAGTGTTGATTCGAGATTGCGCTATATATAACATAATTGACAACTTGGTGTGTGTTTACATACAAGACAAATTAACTTTAAATTATGCCATTGAATTTTTAAACACAATATTAAATATCTAAATATAATTTTAAAATTTAAACATTTCTATTTAGTAATTACTAAATTGTTTTTTAAATTATCTAGCATTATTTCACGGGATAAATCAATTTTTGTTTTTCTAGTAAAAAAAGTTAAATCATATGAGAGTTGACCTAAAATGATCTAATCAACTCAATAAGCTCAAAGATAATATGAACGACTAGTAAAAACATAGATTGATTAAAAAAATTCAAAATATATTTTTTTAAAAAATAATATTGAGATAATATATTGAATCGACTCGGATTAACCGTCTAAATCTACTACTCGAGTCATAAAACCATGACAAATCTAAATAAAATAAATTAAAATAAATTATGAAGCTTAATTTTCAATAATTTTATTGTTGAATAATGAAATTGAAAAAAAAATCAATCTAAAAAATAACACAATAAAATAACCTATATCTACCAATGTTAACTCGCAAAACCCGTGACCTGGATTACGAAACTGAGATAACTTTGTAGAAAACAAACTAAAACAAATGACAAAGCGTATTCATAATCAACCAAATATTGAATGATACAATTGAAAAAAATATTAATTAAAAAAACAGACAACAAAACTTAAAACAACTGGGTTAACTTGTTAAATTTATAACATGAGTCATGAGATTGAGTTAAATATATATAAAAAATAATAAATTATAAAGTCTATTATCCAATAAAAAAACAATAAAATTAAATAAAAAACATACATTAAAAAAACCAAAAGGAAAAAGAAACATAATTTACGGAATGAAGCGGGCAAAATGAAATTGAAACATTGGAACTTGGCTGAGAAATTCAGAATGGACTAATATTTAAAGCGAGATGGAATTTATTCTGAATTTTTTAATTTTTTTTAAATGGTATGAGATATATTTGTATTCTAGATAGAATAAAACAAAATTGACAGCCTCTGGCTTACCCTAATTTGGTTTCCTTTTTAACAACTGAAACAAGATCGTAGAGCAGTACAGGAGTGCTGATCAATCAGAGTGATAGATAATTTTCAGCATATAAATTATGCTACTTTTCTTTCTTTCGGTCAATATATCAGCAATGAATAAAGAAGTACAGTTCTCGGTTGCTCGGTATTCTACTCTATGCTATAATCTTCATTCTGGTTCAACCGGTCAAGTATTCTTGAGCCATCTTTCACGCAACGAAATTAAACCTTTCCTAACTTTGGTCTCAGGCAAGAAATCCACTCATGAGAAATCTCTTTTCAATTTACAGGGCGCAACAGAGACATATCAATGTATGAATTATTATATAGTAGATATATTGATGAAGTTACAAGAGCGATCAGATTCGGATATATAGAGCAGGCAGATTTCCAAGGCCATAGATGCAATGAAAACGACCAATAAGAGCTTTACGCAGCTATTAAAGCCACCGAAACGTTGAAGAGGAAGGAAGGCAGCACTTGCTTTTTCAAGGAAGAGGGGCGGTTGCTTGCAAAGAGGTTTATAAAGAGTTTGGACGGTTAAATCAAAGATGATACTGGGATAAGTTTGGATAAACTTGATTGCAGATGTTTCTGTCACAACTGTTGACTTCAGCTATCACAAGCACAACAGTGTAAAAGCACGGAAACAGACAAGAACTATCCTGGCAATTTCAGTGCCCCGTAAAACACTCAATTGATGCAAGTTGCTAATATGATTGCAATGGCTTTCAATGCATTCTTCGTCTTTATTCCAATCGTAATGTATCTGACCTTAGTGCAGACTGCGTTGCGAGTCTTCTAAGACACTGTCTGTCGTGGACGACGGTGTTTGAGATTCCAGTTGAACATTAAGTATTTTAAAAAGTTATATTTACTACTTTCCCAAACAGGCACGTAATCTTTACTTCAACAACATCAGCATCTGTCTGTCTACTTTGTCAAATAGATATGCTGTCTTAATGATCCTCTCAGCAAACACACGAAAAAACCGTGAAAGGCTTTTTCCAAAAAGAAAAAGAGGAAGAAAATCACCCTTGAAAAGCATGAAAGTACACCGAGTTTTTCTTTATCTTAGCTGAAAAGCATGATACTGTAATCTGTTGAATCGAACTATACATTGCTTGGACATTTCCTAGCATTTTCTTTATCTTAGCTGCTCAGCCTTTTGTTTTTCTTCCTTCCTGATTGCACAGACATACGATAAAGGTAAGGATAGACAAAAGTCTGTTACGTCTCTAGTTGCTTAGCATGCATGTACATGTCCTTCAAATATCTGTGACTAATCAAAATCAATTATATATTTGTAAGATAATATGTAAATACGAAACAAAAGACAGCTACGAATATATAAAGAATATATATAATCGTAGAATATTCAAAGCTTGCAAACTAAATCAATTAATTATTGATAATTTCATTCAAGAGTTTTCTACTTTTCTACTTGTATTTTTACTACGAATGAAATCCCTCTATCCATGTTAATTAATTTTATATCTATGCAATGCCGTTATGTAAACAGAGTTAACTTTCGAAAGTTACAAACCAACCCCAACTCCAAACACCATTAATGCACTCCCTGGAGTTTCAGAAACACTAATTGGAAAGCTAAAAAAACCACCATGTCTGAGGGCGTGGTTACTTTTTTACTCACCAAGCTCGGAGACTTCCTCGCAGAAAGGGGAAAACAACTGGCAGGAGTCCAGGGTGAAGCAGAGTATATCAGTGATGAACTTGAGTTCATGACAGCATTCCTAAGACTTGCAGATGCGATGGAAGACGGTGATCCTGTTCTAAAATGTTTGATCAAGAAAGTGAGAGATGCAGCTTATGACACGGAGGATGCTCTCGATAATTTCAGCCTATCCCTTGCTAGTGATACTGGGCACGGGTTTTTTTCCTGTTTCAGGAAAATCTCTCGCTCTATTAAAGATGCAAGAGCTCGGAATCGAATTGCCTCAAAAATTCAAAACATCAAGTCTCGAGTGATCAGTATCTCAGAGTCACATCGGAGATACTGCAATAAAAATAATATAATGATTCAAGGATCAAGCTCCATCAGCATCCCTAGGCTTGAATGTCAAAAGGATGCCCTTCTACTAGAAGAAGCTGATCTTGTGGGCATTGAAAAACCCAAAAAGCAGCTGATCGAGTGGCTTCTAGGAAGCAAATCAGGACGGGAAGTGATTTCTGTGGTCGGAATGGGAGGCTTGGGAAAATCAACCTTGGTCAAAAAGGTCTACGATGATTCAGACGTGAAGAAACACTTCAAGTTCCGTGCTTGGATAACTGTATCTCAATCTTTTAAGAGAGAGGACCTCTTAAAAGACATGATTCAACAACTCTTCCGTGTTCACAGGAAACCAGATCCAAAAGGTGTGGACAGCATGAACTACAATAAGCTAAGGAGTGTCATCCATGAATTCCTCCGACAGAAGAAATACCTGATTGTCCTGGACGATGTGTGGCACACAAGTGCTTGGCGTGCTTTCCAGCATGCGTTGCCGAACAACATCTGTGGCAGTCGGATATTGGTCACAACACGTAATACTGAAGTTGCCTCCACTTCATGCATGGATTCCCCTGGCAAAGTCTACCCTTTAAATCCGTTGTCTCAAGAAGAATCTTGGACTTTGTTCTGCAAAAAGATATTTCGGGATAACCCTTGCCCTCCACATTTGAAGAATGTTTCAGAAACAATTTTGGGTAGATGTGAGGGATTGCCTCTTGCGATTGTAGCAATTAGTGGTGTTCTGGCAACAAAGGACAAGAGTAAAACAGACGAATGGGAAATGGTACATCTTAGCCTCGGTGCTGGATTAGAAGAAAATGACATGCTGATGAGTGCAAGAAAAATACTGTCACTCAGTTACAATGATTTGCCTTACTATCTTAAATCTTGTTTGTTGTATTTCAGCATCTTCCCTGTGGGTACTCAAATCAAGCGTATGAGGCTTATTCGATTGTGGATAGCTGAAGGATTTGTGAAACGCAAAGAAGGAATGACAGTAGAGGAAGTTGCACAAGACTACCTGAATGAGCTCATGAAGAGAAGCTTGGTTCAAGTGGTTAGGGCAACCAGTGAGGGACGGGTCAAAACATGCCGCGTCCATGACCTCCTGCGTGAGATTATGATTACAAAGGCAAAGGATCAGGACTTTGTGGCAATTGCCAAGGAGGAAGGCACTATATGGCCAGAAAAAGTTCGTCGTGTGTCGATGCATAATGTCATGCCAAGTAAACAGCAAAGACATGTTGCCTCTCGATTTCGTTCATTGCTGACATTCTGGGGGGCAGATTGTAGTTACGAGTCTCCTGTGCACAACTTATTTTCTGGTCGTCTCAGGCTGCTTCACGTGCTGGATCTGGAAGGCGCACCTCTAAAGGAATTTCCTAATGAAGTTGTCAGCCTCTTCCTCTTAAAATATTTAAGTTTGAGGAATACCAGAGTGAGTTTCATTCCAAGTTCCATTAGCAAGCTTAAGAATCTTGAGACGTTGGATCTGAAACATGCCCAAGTTTCTGTATTACCTGCTGAGATTCGGAAGCTCCGAAAACTTTGCTACCTCTTGGTGTATCGCTATGAAATTGATTCTGATGACAGAATCCCCACCAAATACGGTTTCAAGGCACCAGCTCATATTGGAGGTCTACAATCCATACAAAAGCTTTGCTTCGTAGAGGCACATCAAGGCAGGAATCTTATGTTGGAACTGGGAAGGTTGAAACAGTTGAGAAGGTTAGGAATTGTTAAGTTGAAGAAAAAACATGGAAAGGCTCTCTGTTCTTCTATTGAAAGGCTGACGAATCTTCGTGCCTTGTCACTTACTTCAATCACAGAAAGCGAGATTATTGATCTGGACTACTTAGCATCGCCTCCTCAATTTCTTCGACGATTGTACTTGGCAGGACGTATGGAGAAGTTTCCAGATTGGATATCTTCACTGGACAGTTTGGTCAAGTTGGTTCTAAAATGGAGTAAGTTAAGTGAAGATCCACTGCTATCTCTTCAATATTTGCCTAATCTAGTGCATCTTGAATTCGTACAGGTTTACAATGGAGAGATCTTGTGTTTTCAAGCCAAGGGATTTCAGCGGCTCAAGTTTTTGGGGCTAAATAAACTAGACAGGCTCAGGATGATAATTGTAGAGCAGGGAGCGATGCCTAGTCTAGAAAAGATGATAGTCCAAAGCTGCAAATCGTTGTGGAGGGTGCCATCAGGCATTGAACACTTGAGCACACTGAAAGTATTGGAATTTTTCAACATGCCGAAAGAACTAGTTATGACGCTGCATCCGAATGGAGAAGATGGAGATTACTTGAAGGTTGCACATGTTCCAGATGTTTACTCTACCTATTGGAATAATGGTAATTGGGATATCTTCTCTTTATTAGGTGCCAAATTAGAAGACAAACATTCTTCCCAGCTTAGCCCCACCTTGTACAAACGCAACTATACTTGGAAATAACGTGCTGTGATTAGTTATCAAATGTCTGTCTGGTATATACAGATCATTGTAAATTAATCATGTTTATGTTTATCTCTTCCATTCCCCTGTATCCTCCTTGGTGCACAGTGTAATGATTATTTAACTAATCTCGAGCATGGATTGTCTGAATGAGTGCATATCAAATTCAATTCCTGCCTGTTGTTGTCAGAGGCGGCTTAAGGTGAACAGGGGCCAAATGAGGCCTTCTAAAATATTTAAGAAATATTTTATTACTATTTAAAGCTAATTATCATGAGTTACATCCGGACCAGAGCATCTAACTGAACTGAAAGTGCTTCAGTTTTTGGACACTGACAGATGAGTTGTTCCGGGTCACAGTAAAGGAGCCAGGTGAAGACTGTAAGAGAGTTTCACACATAGCCCCTGTTTATTCAACTTATAGAGGGAATGGGGTCTGGGGTGTCCATTCTTAAGAGACATTTAGTAAAGGAGACAGCACAGCAAACCTCGCCATTGCCACAAGCAGACAATGAAACTCGTGATTGTTGAAAGTAGCGTTTCTCTGTTGTCTTATGTTTGATGCTGAGTGTATGAACAGATGCTGTAAATACGCAAGCAAGCTCTTCAAGGCCTATCTGGCTCTGATCATTGGCGTATATATCTGTTGCTTTTGATGTATGAATGGTGTACTTTCATTGTCTAACCACAGTAGCGATGAAACAATATGCAATTGATAAATGTGCTGTGCATTGGTTGATTTACTGATTACATGAGTAATAATAATTCTATTTAAAGTTGTGAAGTGCAGTTAAACCGACATAGGTAGTTGTAGAGTGAATCCTACTCCGTTCAGGAAAGTAGATGAGAGAATTCTAAATGGATTTGAAACGTTAGCAAAAGGTTTAATCCTGGTAGGACTCCATGTTTGCTCCCGTGTTTATATATAAACTGAACCTCACCAATTAATTATTACTGTCAAATCATTGTAGTCTAGTCACAGATCTTGTTTGTCCATTCTCTCCCAAGTCTCTCCATCGGTAGCAGCTCCCTGTTTCTTGACTTTCAACTTTTGGTTACTTTAGCTCTCAAAGTTCTTCTTCCACTGACTATATATCCTTTTGTTTGTCAATTTCACTATCACGACAATAGGGTTTAGTTATTTTTCATACAATCAAGATCATGATGATCAAGAGAAAGAGGAAGTACCGTCATTTTCTCCAACTGATTACAACCATGTCGATGAGAGGAGAGATAAATTGGGTATCGATTTTTTCAAACTAAATCCTCTTGTTCTTTCCCTATATAAAGAAGAATGTTTCAAGACTTTGAACATGCACGACGAGGACGAGGACGAGGACGAGGATAATGATGATGATGAAGAAGATGAAGATAGTCACGAGATTGCATGCAAGTCTTTGATCATGAACCGTGGTGGTGGCGGCGGCGGCGGCGGCGAGGGATCAAGGAAGGTAGACTGGGGATATCTGGAGGAGTTAATAGATGAATTATTGGACGAGTTCGAAATAGCAACGGACAGGTCAGTAATGATGGACAATGGACAGTGTAGTTCTGTTATTAATGTACAACAAGATGATGATGATGATGATTTGGAGCACCATAGTGACATAAACGAGCTTGCTGATGATTTCAAGGTGGCTGTGCATGGATTGCATGAAGTCCAATGGGGTCACTCTGAAGAACAATATATATGTTATCAAAAAGATTTTATTTTTTATTTTTTTTATCCTCAGTTAGATTCGTCGTCCATACTCCCTGGTCGTAGACTACTGCTGTGGGATTGCATTAAAAGGGAACAAAAGGCCCATTGTCTCAGCGGCCCATAAAACGGTCTAAATCCCAGCCCATAAGTTTCACCTATTAAATTTTAGATTCTTAAGATTTGAAGTCTGTGAAAGCAAAAATCATTTCATGTTTTCTGCTACATTTCGATAGTGGGGCTAATTAGGTGACATCTGGAGGACCCGATTGAAAATTGTTTTGTTTGGCAACCCCATTAAGAATCAGAAAAAAAAATGTTTCAAAAACAATAAAAAATAAAAAGAGAGAGAGAGAGAGAGAGATAGGCCTGGACATACACAGCCCAGATTCAAAGAGAAAAAAATATTGAAAGTGTATTCTGGGCTCACATTACCAGCCATAAATCAACACACGCCTGAAACTCTCAATTTCCCTAATTGCTTCTTTTCAAACTTTTCTTCTCCAACATTTGATTGTTCTGGGTCGGTGGATCTCATTGAAATGGTTTCTGTGCATACATTTTTATGCCCCCATTCCATAATTGCTTCTTTTGCTGTCAATATGCAGGACATCGCTGATTCGGGAGGCACTGATATTACTTAATAGACTCGTGTCCAATTCTGGCTACTCAGCGATAGCCTTGCGAATATTAACAGCTAGAAGAGATATGGCTACTTTGACCATTGATATTGCAAGCAGGTTGTCCCAAGAAGACCAGAGTCTGAGGCTTTCTGATGTCAATGGACATGTGAACAAGGTTGTCAATTCCGTTCCGTTTCGCCTGAAATAGCCGAAACATTCCATACCAATTCACAAAACGGAATAAATTTCATCTCATTTTAAATCTCGGTCCGTTCCGGATTTTTCGGCTAAATTCCGCCCGAAACGTTCCTGTTCCATTCCACATGTTCCGTTCCGCTCTTGAAAAGCCATTGAATCAAATTGAACCTTATTCAATTTAATTAATTAAACCACCTAATTATAAAAAGCACTTTTTTATTACTATTTTCTATAACAATGATATTAATAATAACATTGAAAATTATTATTACTATTTTCATTAACAATGATATTAATTTTTTAAAATTAGATTTATCACTAATATATATGGTTTATATTCATGTTGTTTTTTTCATGTTTATACTTTGTAGGAATTTGAGCAAAACAAGGGATGCTTTAGATTTCATTAGCCTTAATAACATTGACCTAACTTTATATTTAAAATATTTGTGTTAAAACATTTTACTTTCATAATATTTTGATATTTTGTTTAAGTTGAATTACTTTAAGTTAAAGATCTATTTAATCTTGACTATTTAGAAATATTTTAAATTTTGAAATTATATTTGTTTGGCATTGTGTTTGTATTGCATAATTTATAATTAATTTATCTTGAATTTGAATTATGTTTGTTGAATATATATATATATATATATATATATATATATATATATATGAACAGTACAACCCCGAAACGGCACGCCGAAACACTCCGAAACTGAAACATTCCGTTCCAATTGAAAAAATGAAACACCTACCGAAACGGAATTGACAACCTTGCATGTGAAAGAGTCAGAAATTGTTGAGTTAGGTCAAGCATTTAAGAAAAGGGTTTTTGCGTGTGTGCGTGCGCGTGTGGGAGTGAGATATATATAATTTAAATTTAAAAATAAATTAATTTTAAATTATGCAATTAAAATTTTAAATACAATGTTAAATATATAAATATAATTTTAAAATTTAAATATTTTTATTTAGTAACTACTAGATCATTTTTTAAATTATCTAGTGTTACTTTGTGGGTTAGATCAATTTTTATTTTAACATTAAAATAAACATTTAGGCGAAGCTAATGTTTTTCTAATATAAAAATATTAAACTATGTAGAAATTGACATGGCATTAATTACTCAATCAACTTAACGAGTTCAAAGATAACTTAGACGATTGGTAAAAACATAATTTGACTAAAAAAAATTTTAATTTTTTTTTTAAAATTATTGAGACAATAACATATTGAATCGAACCCAAAATAACATTTCAAATCTGCTACTTGAGTTATGAGACCATGATAACTCCAAATAAAACAAATTAAAATAAATTATAAAAATTTAATATAAAAAAAAACACAATAAATGATCTAAGTCTATCCATGTTAACTCGCGCGAAATCCGTGATTTAGATTATGAGACCGAGATAACTTCATAAAAAACAAACCAAAACAAATGATAAAGCGTAATTCATAATCAATTAAATATTGAATGATGAAACTGGAAAAAATATTAATTAAAAAAATAAAAAAAATTGAGACAACTAGGTTAACTCGTCAAACTCATGACATGGGTCATGAGACCAGGACAACAACAAAAAATCAAACTACAATAAATTATAAAATTTAATTTTTAATAAAATAAGTGTTAAATGATAAAATTAAATAAAAAAACATAAATTAAAAAAAAAGAAAAAACAACATACTATTCAAGAAACAAAACTAGCAAAATAAAACTAGAACGTCTTGATTAAATCTTAACAAAAAAAAAACTTAAGAATGAATCGCTATACAAAATAAGATGAAATTTGTTCGAGATTTTTTTATTTTTTTAAATGATATGAGATATATTTGTCATCCAAATCAAAACATAACAAAACAAAATTGACAGCCTTGAAAAATACTGTTTTTCTTCGCTTAGCCTAATTTGGTTTCCTTTTTAACACCTGAAATTAACAAGATCGTAGAGCAGTACAGGAGTGCTGATCAATCAGAGGGATAGATAATTTTCAGCATATAAATTATGCTACTTTTCTTTCTTCCGGTCAATATATCAGCAATGAATAAAGAAGTACAGTTCTCGGTTGCTCGATTTTCTACTCAATGTTATAATCTTCTTTTTGGTTCTACCGGTCAAGTATTCTTGAGCCATCTTTCACGCAACGAAATTAAACCTTTCCTAACTTGGGTCTCAGGCAAGAAATCCACTCATGAGAAATCTCTTTTCAATTTACTTGGCGCAACAGAGACATATCAATGTATGAATTATTATATAGTAGATATATTGATTAAGTTACAAGAGCGATCAGATTCGGATATATAGAGCAGGCAGATTTCCAAGGCCATAGATGCAATGAAAACGACCAATAAGAGCTTTACGCAGCTATTAAAGCATCCGAAACGTTGAAGATGAAGGCAGGCAGCACTGGCTTTTTCAAGGAAGAGGGGCGGTTGCTTGCAAAGAGGTTTATAAAGAGTTTGGACGGTTAAACCAAAGATGATGCTGGGATAAGTTTGGATAAACTTGATTGCAGATGTTCCTGTCACAACTGTTGACTTCAGCTATCGCAAGCACAACAGTGTAAAAGCACGGAAACAGACAAGAACTATCCTGGCAATTTCAGTGCCCCGTAAAACACTCAATTGATGCAAGTTGCTAATATGATTGCAATAGCTTTCAATGCATTCTTCGTCTTTATTCCAATCGTAATGTATTTGACCTTAGTGCAGGCTGCGTTGTGAGTATTCTAAGACCTGGGAATTCAATTACTTCCTTTAATTAGTAGAGATGGTGTCCCTGTCTGTTGTAGACTACAGATTGCAGTTGAATCGTATGTATTTTAAAAAATAATTTCTATCACTCTTCCAAACATCAGCATCTGTCTGTCTGTCTGCGTTGTCAAATGGTTATGCTACTCATTAATGATCCTCTCAGCAAATTGTTTCGGCAAACACATGATCAAACCATGAAAAGGCTGTTTCCAAAAAGAAAAAGAGGAAGAAAATCACCCTTGAAAAGCATGAAAGTACTCCAAGTTAAGATACTGTATTCTGTTGAATCTAACTATACATTGCTTGGACATTTCCTAGCATTTTCTTTATCTTAGCCGACTCAGCCTTTTGTTTTTCTTCCTTCCTGATTACACAGATGCACGATAAAGGTAAGGATAGACAAAATCATGAGTGTCACGTCTCTAGATGCTTAACATGCATGTACATATCCTTCAAATATCTGTGGCTAATAAAAAGCAATTATATATTTGTAGGGTAATATGTAAATATGAAACAAAAGCAGCTACTAATATATAAAGAATATAATCGTAGAATATTCTCAAATAAAAAAACAAGACAAGAAAAAAAGTTGTTGTCGAAGATACCTGTGAATATCGCATTTCAACAACAAATACATTTTCATTCAAAGCTTACAAACTAAATTAATTAATTATTGATAATTTCATTCAAGAGTTTTCTACTTGTATTTTTACTACGAATGAAATCCCTCTATCCATGTTAATTAATTACTGATAATTCATAAAATTTGTAAAATCAATAAATCTAATTCAATCAAGCAAAATTAATCCAAGATTAAGTAGAATCAATTCCCATAATTCATTGAATTTACAAAATAAATAAATAATCTTATCAATCAGTTTCATATTTATTTTTAATAATCTTAAATACCATAGCGCACAGTTTGTTTTATGTGCATGTGATTCGAGAAGGATAGAGGAGTAAAGGACAACGTTGGCGGAGAGCCTTACCCCAGAAAAGGATATTTGACTGCCCAACTTGATTAAGATTCGTTGAGATAAGCATCAGCAATGACGTAATTTGCATACCATTAATAAACAATACGACAAAGACCAAGAACTTGGTTATAATAAGTCCTCCTCAACATAGAGGAACTCCTGCAGATGGAAAAAAAAATGATCCAAAAAAGTTGAGAGAAAAATGGCGGAGAGTGCAGTGACCTTTCTACTTGAGAAGCTTGCACCTCTTTTTGAAAATGAGCTGCAGTTATTAAGAGGTGGGCGGGAAGAAATTGTATATGTGAGAGGAGAGTTGGAGCGGATAAGAGCCTTCCTACGCGTTGCAGATACATTAGAAGAGAGCGATGAGGAAGTCAAGGTGTGGGTTAAGCAAATAAGGGACGTTGCTCATGAAACTGAAGATATTCTGGATGAGTTCACAATTCTCCTGGCACATGATCATGCGAGTGGACTCTATGGTTTGATCCATAAGATGTCATGCTGCATCAAAAATATGAAGGCTCGTTATCGAATTGCTTCGCAAATAAAAGCCATGAACTCAAGAATCAGAAATATCTCGGATGGCCATCGCAGACTCCGTCAAAAGTTCTGCGTAGCTGAACATGGTTCCAGTTCCGCTAGCACAGGCTGGCAGGACCGAAGAGAAGATGCCCTTCTTCTAGACATGACTGATCTAGTGGGAATCGAGGAGCGCAAAAGCAAGCTTGTTGGTTGGCTTGTCTATGGTCGTTCAGGACGTGAAGTAGTTTCGCTTGCTGGGATGGGAGGGCTGGGAAAAACCACCTTGGCAAAGCAAGTCTATGATGATGCAGAAGTGAAGAAACATTTCAGTGTCCATGCCTGGATTACAGTGTCTCGATCTTACAAGATGGAAGAACTACTTAAAGACATTCTTCAACAACTCTTTGCTGCAGATAGGAAGCCAGTCCCCAAAAATTTAGAGAGCCAGAACAGCAGTCAGCTAAAATCAATAATCAAAGAGGTCCTGCAGAAAAGAAGGTACCTAATAGTCCTGGATGATGT
Organism: Populus nigra; assembly: GCF_951802175.1. Classification (NCBI taxonomy): domain Eukaryota; kingdom Viridiplantae; phylum Streptophyta; class Magnoliopsida; order Malpighiales; family Salicaceae; genus Populus; species Populus nigra. The sequence continues at coordinate 38,874,933 of NC_084852.1, forward strand.
ATGGCACGTGAATGAGTGGGATGCTGTCAAGTATGCCTTGCCAACCAACAACTGCGGCAGCCGGGTCATGCTCACTACACGCAATGCTGATCTAGCCTTCACCTCTCGCATAGAATCAGAAGGCAAGGTCTATAACTTGGAGCCCTTGCTTCCAGAAGAGTCGTGGACTCTTTTCTGCAGGAAGACATTCCGGGGGAATTCATGTCCTCATCATTTGGAGGATATTTGTAAGAATATCTTGAGAAAATGCGAGGGGCTTCCACTTGCAATTGTGGCAATCAGTGGCGTTCTTGCTGCAAAGGACAAGCGAAGGATAGATGAATGGGAAATGGTTCGACGTAGTCTTGGTGCTGAAATTGAGGACAATAATAAGCTTCTCAATTTGAAAAAGGTGCTTTCTCTCAGTTTCAATGATCTTCCGTACTATCTAAAGTCTTGTTTCTTGTATGTGAGCATCTTTCCAGAGGATCATCTAATTGCACACACGAAACTTATTCGTCTATGGGTTGCGGAAGGATTTGTGGAAGCAAAATATGGAAAGGAGTTAGAAGATGTTGCAGAGGAGTATTTCAATGAACTCCTAAACAGAAGCCTGTTGCAAGTGGCGGAGACAGCTAGTGACGGAAGGGTCAAAACATGTCGCCCACATGACCTCTTGCGAGAGATTATCATTTCAAAGTCAAGAGACCAGAACTTTGCAGTTATAGCCAAGGATCAAAATGCAATGTGGCCAGACAAAATTCGGCGTCTATCAATACACTACACAGTGCGAAACGTACAACTGAACAGATGCGTCTCTCAGTTGCGTTCTTTGTTCATGTTTGGGGTGGTAGAGAAGTCGCCCCTACGAACCTTGTTTCCTAATGGTTTTAGGCTGCTTCATGTGCTGGATTTGCAAGGTGCTCCAATAAAAATGTTTCCAGTTCAAGTTATCAACCTGTATTACCTTAGGTATCTAAGTTTGAAGGAAACTAAGGTAAGTAGAGTCCCATCCTATATAGGGAAACTTCAACACCTAGAGACCTTGGATCTCAAACACACGTATGTCACTGAATTGCCAGATGAGATCTTGAAGCTACAACGACTTCGTCATCTCCTGGTTTATCGCTATGAATTTGAGTCTTACGCACACTTCCACTCGAAGAATGGTTTCAAGGCTCTTGAGAAAATAGGACAACTGCAATCCCTACAAAAACTATGTTTTGTTGAGGCAAACCACGGCAACGGCAATATAATGATTGAACTTGGGAAGCTAACTAAACTGAGAAGGTTAGGTGTTGTAAAGTTGAGAAGGGAAGATGGTGAGTCTTTATGTTCATCTATCGAGAATCTTAGAAACCTTCGCGCCTTGTCTCTACTTTCAGTAGAAGAGGATGAGATTCTTGATCTTGAGCACCTTTTCTCTCCTCCTCCGCTACTTCAGCGGTTGTACTTGACAGGACGCTTAGAGACACTGCCACACTGGATACCTAATCTAGAAAGCCTTGTCAGAGTTCATTTGAAATGGAGCCGCTTAAAGGGTGATCCCCTGGAATCTCTTCAGGTTCTTCCCAATCTTGTGCATCTTGAATTACTTCAAGTTTATGAAGGAGATACTTTGTGTTTCAAGGTGGGAGGGTTTAAGAAACTCAAGCTTTTAGGTATTGATAAATTTGACGAGCTAAGATGCGTGGAAGTGGAGGTGGGTGCGCTGCCTCGCGTGGAAAAGTTGAGCATTCAGCGCTGTAAATTGCTGGAGAAGGCACCATTAGGCATTGAGCATCTGACAAAGCTGAAAGTGCTAGAGTTTTTCGACATGCCTCGAGAACTAATCAAGACACTTCTTTCACATGAACAAGGGGGAGATTATTGGAGAGTCGCGCACATCCCAGAAGTATACTCAACCTACTGGAGAGATGGGGGATGGGAGGTCTATTCTCTGGAGAGTTTCAACGACTCTTCCCGGCCAAGTCCCGTCATAAGGAGCCAGGAGCTTCATACTCGCTGGAAATGATATTTCTGCTACAAGTTGATTTTTAGGACCTGTAGTTGAAGGATTTGTAAATATTCTTACTAGTTGTCTGTAGATAATTGTATAGCTTCAGCGTAGAACATCAAGAACTACCCAGTGGTTCAGGTAGTGATGTGTACAGTATTTGGGCAAGGTGTTATCATAAAGCCTGTGCCTTTGAAATATTCATAAAAGGAAGACGCTGATATACAGTCTCTGGTCTGTACATAATTTCTTCAATATCAAACTGATTATTTGAATATGTATCCCCTGTTTGCCTGTTGCCTGCTCTGTCTAGTATGCATAGAGGAAAAATAGAATTGCTATAGAAGAAAGTCTGTATATTTTTACTCACACAATACTTCTCTGTACTGACAGAGAAGTTATATATAAACTCATACATTCTTGGTTGTTGCACGAAATAAGAAAAGAAAAGATTGCTATTCTATCTCCATAATTTCAGCAGCTAAATACTGAGAAGATCATCAATTGTAGCTGTCATTTTGCTGGAGTTTTCTTTATCTGTTGAACTACCATTTACGTAGGAATTTGTTACTCCTTGAAAGTCCTTATCACCAGCCATATTTCCTTTGATATGTCTGTGAGTATAATCATCCTTATTACTCCATAATTCTTCCTTGTCACTCCATGATTTGTGGGATACACTCACATGATTATTGCTAACAGGAGATTGTAAGTTGCTAATATCCCCCCGCAAACTGAGCCGTGGTTGAAAGCACAGTTTGTTGCGAAAGTATGAGAGGGCAGCCTTGGGCACTGGTTTAGTAAATATATCAGCAACCTGGTTAGCAGAGGACACATGTTTAGTGACAAGCAATTCAAGTGCAACTCGTTCGCGTACGAAATGGTAATCCAACTCAATATGTTTACTCCGAGCATGAAACACAGGATTGATGGTCATGTATAGAGCACTGAGATTATCGCAGTAGAGAACTGGTGGATGTGATAGCGATATGCGAAGATCTATGAGGATGTATGTGAGCCACGTCAGTTCAGCAGTAGTATTAGCCATAGCTCGATATTCAGCTTCAGTACTGGATCGCGAAATTGTGTGGTGTTTTTTTGCACACCATGAAATGATATTGGTGCCAAGAAAAGTGCAGTAACCAGTGGTAGATCTCCGAGTTGTAGGGCAGCCAGCCCAATCCGCATCAGAGAAGGCATGCAAGTCAAGTGTTGTATTGGATGAGAGACGTAGACCAGTAGCTATTGTTCTTTTGAGGTATCGAAGGATGCGCTGAACCAGTTTCAAGTGAGCAACTGTAGGATTGTGCATGAATTGTGAAACATAGTTGACACTGTAGGATAGATCAGGTCGCGTGAGGGTGAGGTATTGGAGAGCAACAACAATCCTACGAAACTGACTGGGATTAGCAATGGAGGAAGCATCGACATCTATTTTGAATTTGGCTTCCAAAGGCGTGCTCATGGGTTTGCAATGAAGCATACTGGATCGATCAAGGATAGTAAGCGCATAGTGTGACTGAGACAAATGTAGTCCATCTGTTGTGGTTGAAATTTCAATGCCTAAGAAATGATGCACCGGTCCTAAGTCTTTCATTGAGAATTCATAGCTTAGTATGTGAATAAAGGAGTTGACTAGTTCGGTTGATGACCCTGTAAGAAGCATATCATCAACGTAAAGAAGTAAGGCTAAAATTCCGTGTGCTGAGTGAAGGACAAAAAGAGAAGGATCAGCCAAACTACAGAAGAAACCGTAAGATATTAGAAAATCACTGAGTCTATCAAACCAGGCACGTGGTGCCTGTTTGAGCCCATATAAGGCACTCTGAAGTTTACATACATGCATAGGATTTTGTGGATCAGCCATACCTGGTGGTTGTGTCATATATAGATCTTCCATGATGTTGCCATGTAAAAATGCATTCTTGACGTCAAGTTGACGAATGGGCCAATGTTTAACAAGAGCAATAGTTAAAATTATTCGAATTGTACCTGGTTTTATGACAGGAGAGAACGTCTCTATGTAGTCAATACCATCAATCTGATGATAGCCTTTAGCAACTAACCGTGCTTTTAGGCGATCCAATGTTCCATCTGGTTTTAGTTTGGTCTTAAAGACCCATTTGGACCCAATCACATGCATATCTGGAGTGTGGGGAACTAACCGCCATGTATCATTTTGATGAAGTGCTGTAAGTTCATCATCCATTGCAGCTTTCCAACCGGGATGCAACAGTGCTGCTTTAATGTTGTTTGGTTCACGAGGTATTGTAGAAGATGATGTTATTGTCAAGGCATATTTAGGATTCGGCTTAACTACTCCATGCTGAGACCTGGTTAGCATAGGATGACGTGTTGTTGCTTCATGAGAGGGATGGGACAGATGAGTCTCTGGTGCAGTTATTTCATGTGAGGAATTTGATGCAGACTGCCAGAAATGTCGATCAACAGGTGGAAGAGGAATAAGATTCGTTGGTGCAGACTGTTGTGGAAGAACATCTGTTTCTGCATCTGTTTCTAGAAAAGTGTTAGAAAATGGTATCCAGGAATCAAGTATATTAAGCACACATGAGGCAGCAAGTGAATTTGAAGAAGATTTAAACGGAAAAACAGTCTCATCAAAAACAACATGGCGAGAAATGAAAAATTTACAACTTGGTGGGTGAAAGCACTTGTATCCTTTATGTTTTTCACTGTATCCTACAAACACACACAAGACTGTTTTCGGGTCAAATTTATGGTTTCTTGTATTCCATGTATATGGAAAACATTTAGAGCCAAACACCCGAAGTGATGTGTAATCAGGATGTGTTCCATGTAGCATGAAATATGGAGTGTCAAAATGTAGAGATGATGATTGTAGCCGATTAATGAGAAACACTGCTGTGGTGAAGGCTTCCACCCATAATGAAAGAGGTGCACTGCTATGAACCAACATTGTCATACCTAATTCGCGTATAATTCTGTGCCTTCTCTCAACCATACCCGTTTGCTCTGGAGTATAGGGGCATGAGATCTGATGAAGAATACCTGTGGCCAGAAAGTGTGATGACAATCTAGAGTTAACAAACTCTCCTCCTCCATCGGAGTGAAAGATTTTTATTTTTTTATTGAACTGTCTTTCAGCATACTGTTCAAATGCTAGATAGGCAGTAAAAAAATCTGATTTGTGCTTCAAAGGTATAATCCAAGTATACTTGGAGAAATCGTCAACTAAACATGCATAAAACTTAAACTTGCCAATAGATAAAACTGGTGCAGATCCCCACAAATCGCAGTGAATCTTATCAAAAATGCCAGAACTAGAATGTTCAGAATGAGCAAAAGGAAGTTTACTAAGTTTTCCTAATTGACAACTATCACATAAATGTTCTTTCCGTGAGGGACCTATAACATCAATTAACCCTTTATTCTTTAACAAAGAAACAGCTGAAGCTTGAGGATGTCCTAAGCGTTGGTGCCAAATGTCTACAGTGCCAGATTTGAATCGATAAGAGAAGTGTGCTTCTGGTACATTGGATAAAACATACAGGTCACCCTTCTTTTTCCCTGTTATTAGCCGATGTCCTGTCTTGCGTTCCTTTACACAAAAATCAACATTAGAAAATTCACAATTGACAGGAAATTGAGAGGTTAGTTGACTTATCGAAAGCAGATTCTTTTTAAGATTTGGAACTAAAAGAACATCATAAAGAGACAATGTCTTATCTTTTTGTCTAATGCTCGAATCACCAATAGCTGTGATAGGAATAGAAGAACCATCTCCAATTATGACAGAATCAGATCCAGAGTATTTATGGATATTAGTCAACATACCTTGCATTCCTGTCATGTGATTTGAAGCTCCTGTGTTAGAAGTCCATTATGTTTCAGTAATGGAATTATCTAAGGTGAGTGCAGCAAGAGCTTGTGGAATCACATCATTCTGAGTTGTTTTTTTTTGTATCCACTAGCAGATTTTGGCAATATGGCCTGGTTTCTCACAATATTGACATGTCTCATTACGATATAGGTCTCGTTCTGCTGCTGTCATGCGTCGTTCTCCTAGCGGTGGTGGTCGTCGTTGTTGTGTAGCTGATGTTGAATTGTCTGAATAGCTTTGTTGTTGGTTCCGAAATTGTTGTGCTTGGAATCCACGACCTGCAGAAGTAAATGTGTTGTTGCGATTCCTTGGCATATTACTTTGAAACTGTTTCTGTTGCTGTCCATAGAAAGCTAAATGTGGGATGAGTTGAGAAAAAGATGCATCTGATTGGTTTGAAAACCAACTACGACGTTGATCCAGGCTTTGCAACTGTGAAATCAGTTCTGTGTAGGTTGGTCTTGGTGGTTTCAACATTGTTGTTGTAAAGGTTTCATACTGCGGTCCTAGACTTGTAAGAAGGCAGAAAACCTTTTCTTTATCTGGTAGGGGTTTTCCAATACCAGCAAGATTGTCACACGGACCTTTAAAAATACGTATGTAATCTCCAATGGTCTTGTTGTCATCCTTACGAAGATAGGTCAGTTGTTGTCGTAATGTAAACTCGCGCTCTTGAGAGTCTTGTGCATAAGCATCTTTCAGTGCTTCCCAGACTGCAAGTGCTGTGTCTAAGCCGATGACAAGTCCAAGTGCTTCTTCAGAGAGGGTTCCAATGATCCAACCCCTGAGAAGACGATCAGACTTTTGCCAAGCAATGAATTCTCTTGTCAACTGTAGTGTAGTGTTTCCTGTTTCTGTGGTGTTTGAATCTGGAATGGTATATTTTGTTGGGATTGACGTTTCTCTAGTGAGATGATCAACCAAGTCTTGGCTCTCTGCTAAACCTAAAACTTGTTCTCTCCACAGTGGGTAATTGGATTGTGTGAGTTTAAGTGTGACAAAATTTCCAACATTCAAAGACAGAGAGGTCATGGTGTTTAGAATAAGAAGCAGAACCGTTCCTGCTCTGATACCAAGAGGAAAAATAGAATTGCTATAGAAGAAAGTCTGTATATTTTTACTCACACAATACTTCTCTGTACTGACAGAGAAGTTATATATAAACTCATACATTCTTGGTTGTTGCACGAAATAAGGAAAGAAAAGATTGCTATTCTATCTCCATAATTTTAGCAGCTAAATACTGAGAAGATCATCAATTGTAGCTGTCATTTTGCTGGAGTTTTCTTTATCTGTTGAACTACCATTTACGTAGGAATTTGTTACTCCTTGAAAGTCCTTATCACCAACCATATTTCCTTTGATATGTCTGTAAGTATAATCATCCTTATTACTCCATAATTCTTCCTTGTCACTCCATGATTTGTGGGATACACTCACATGATTATTGCTAACAGGAGATTGTAAGTTGCTAATATGCATCACCAACCTCTCTTAAACTCGTTTCAAAGTAGAGGATGAGCAAAAAATTGAAAAAACTAATTAAACCGGAAAAAAATAATTATAAAAATTGAATTATAAAAAAAAAAACTGATTAAAAAACGAGGAGGAGGAGAGGCAGAGACGAAGAAGAAGGAACAGTTTTTACCATGTCAAAAAATAAAACAGCCACCTCTGTAAACTTGCTTTGCTCACACAGAATCTGGAGATCACATGCATGTATAATTTCATGAAATCTTATACACCATCATAACCTAAGTATAATGTGTTTCAGTACATACATGGTCGATAATGCCTTAGATAATATCAATAAAAAAAAATACTTCATAGAAGTACATAATAATAATATAGCAGTAATTAATAATTCATTTTGATTTGCAATATCCACTAATACGTAGCTAATTATTGATTTAACTAAAATACTTTTGAAATCTTATTAACCTAATGAGAAGTTTTAATACCTTTTTCATATAAAAATAAGCTTCTCAAATCACCTCTGATCTATATAGTACCTTCTTGAAACTTTATTTTTACTACAAAACTATAAAAATGCATAAAACTAGTCAATTGAATCTAATAATTAAAATTTTAAAATAATAAAATTACATAAAATTATTGAATTGGATGCTTAGTTTCTTGATTTTAGGTGGATTTTTGGGTCATTGTCTTTTTAAAAAATATTTAACCTTTTCCTTTGTACGAATAATATGAAAAAAAAATAACACCTTCTTTTTTCAAGAACTTTCAACTGTATTACTAAATATAAGTAATAGAAAAATAAAAATGATTTTAGATTATAATTTATTGTATGTTTACTTGTTAAAATCGCTACTAATATTAAAAACATTTCTTTAAACAAAAAATTCATAAAATTTGTATTCATGTCCATATATATATTTTTTTATTTCTACTCACCACAAGTATAATTATAATCTAAAAATGATAAAATTACATAAAATTCAGCAAAGTATTAAGTTAAAATTATTTTATAAAGGACCTAGATATAGTCTTTATTTTTTACTTCTTTATATATAAAGATTTATACTTAAAGATGTAAAAGAAATTTGATAATTGGGTTAAATCTTGATTAATTTAATAATATAATAAAAATATGAGGAAACAAAAAAAAACTGAAACCCAATGTCGAACAATGAAATTAGAAAAAAAAAGATAAAAAAAGAATTTAATCCCTGTTAACTTTTCAAATTGCGTGAATAAAATAAAAGAAAAAAAATATTATATAAGGTTCCATAAATTTCAAATCTTATAAGAAAATCAATTATTTTTTTAAAAAATTCAATATATATAAACTTTTTTTTTTAAAAAAACTCACAGATGAATCATACCAACCTCTTTAAAAATTAAACAAGTCCACTATCATTAAAAAAACAATCAGAATCTAAAAAAAGGCTAAATAAGAGGGGAAAAAATCACAGAAAAAAGGTATTAATTAAATTATATACCCAAAATTTATTTTTAAAAATTCATATAAAATAATGCATCAATTAAAAAAATCATCTTTTATTTAAAGAAAAGAATTAGGTTAGGCCCATAAAGCTACTGCCCGCACACACGGGCCTTTTATTTTTTTAAGTTTAAAGGGGCCGAGGATGCGTCGTCTGCCCAAACTTTTTCCAAAAAAAAATGATGCGTCATCCACGAAGTCCATAATCTGGCCACTGGTGTGGCCAGAAAAAAAAAGAACTTTTTTTACTCAAAAACTTATTTTCAACCTATTTTTTACCCAAAGCACCTAGGAAATACTCCAAGAACATTGTTAAACTAATCCATAGCCTCTAAAAACACAAAAACCCAGTCCAAAACCCTTAATCAACCTAAAACCCAAAAATCTTCCCAAGTCCAGATCTTTTTTTAAGTATTTTCAATGTAAAAAAACACTTAATCGTAATCCCCTCTTCATATGGAACCATACGATACAAAGAATAACTATTTTAGTGGCCAAAATAGTAACCAACAACAACTTTCTCTTTCCACACTGGAATCCGGCGACTCCCTCTCTTTCCTCCAATAAAAAAAGGATTGGAAAATAATGAAAATAATTTTTTTTACCAAAATAGAATGTTTGAAAATTACAAGGATCGGTAACCTAATATTTTAAAAAGATGGGGGATGAAAACAAATTTCCACAACAAATACCCATATTTTTCACTTTAGTCCCCTATCTTTGAAATCAACCCTCCCTCTTTAAAAAATATGCAATTAGAGGTTAATTTGGGCTCAAATAGCTAAATTACGCAAAATAAAATTTTAAGGACCAAATTAAAATTTTATTTAAAAAAACCATTGTTTCAATGCACGATGTTTTTGTGAGAGAGTGAACAGTAAAGAAAAAAGTTGATCTCATAATAATAATAATAATAATAATAATAATAATGTTATTTTTCATGAAGATATTATTCCTTACGAAGTCTATTCCTTTAATTAGAGTTTTTAAACTCGGCCTAGTGGTTGACCCGGCCCAAGGCCCGGGTTCCGGGTTTTGATCGGGTCACCGGGTTGCTCGGATTGATTTTGATTTTTTTAAAAAAATTAAAATAACATCGTTTTAGTAAAAAAAAAGTCAATGGGTTGCTATCGGTCTTGCCGGGTCAACTGGGTCGCCGTGTCACCCTAGATTTTGACTTCCTCTATTTTTTTTAAACCCAGCCTGTTCCAGTCCAGGGTCGACCCATTGGGCCGGGCCGGGTTTCAAAATTATGCCTTTATTGCTCATTTTCAAACGTCCAAACCATCTGAACTGGTGCCTCCATTAGCAGTACTAGAGTTCTTAGGCCAATATGTTTCATCTTCAGATCCGCTTTCTACTTTGAGCCATGTTCAACCTAGCTACATACTCCTTCAACATCATCCTCAACGACCACATATTCCTCTCATATATTTGCGTGACTATATATACAATTCTGTCATCGAGTGACGTTTCCCGATCATTTGTCACCTTCATCATCTAGTTCATAAAAAGGTACGTACATGGTATTCTATTTGCAATTCTATCCCTTATCATCATTACTCATTACAACATTGCTACTATCATTACACCCAAATGATGATTTCTCAAAAGCCAAGAAAAAAGAAAAAAAGGAGCTTATTTCCAAGAAACTGCCATTAAAGTCGAGAATTGTACAGGAGCAGCCCGTTTCTCGGGCAATGACTGATGTTGTAATTTATTGAAAGAAGGGGGGGTTGTAGAAAGACTTAATTGGGTGTTCCCCTGCTTAGTTGACCTTCATTTTCATTGATCATTTCAAAGTCTTCTTCTACGCCCCTTTGCTTGTAGTTTGGATGGAAGACAACAAAATGATGCATTAAGAGATAGATTTAGAGACATTTAGATTTCAGGAACCACTCAATTAGCCAATCAAATTCATCACATACATGTCGACATACCATATATATAGTTCGTTGATACTCTTCGAACATCAGAGGGATAATCAGGGGCGGAGCTAAGATTATTTGTTAGGAGTGACCAAAAATAATATAACAAGATATAATATTTGTTTTAATTTATTGTACATGAGTTGTAAAAAAAATTAGCATAATTTAGTTTTATTCAAATAACTTATTACAAACATATAATGATATTTGTATAAGGTAAAATGTTTGAAACAATACCAAATTGAGTCAAAGCAATGAAGTTAATTTTATCTTCATGATGTATCCATCGCTTTAATGTTGTTGGTCTTTATACCTATCAAATATAAATATACAAAGTATATAAGAAACATCAGAGGGATAATGATTCCAGTTTGATTTCATGAAGCACTCCAATTCGGTGTCTATTAGCTATGGAAGCTGCACATAATTCACTGCCAGAAATTCGCTTAATACCAATAGAATTGCCGACGGAATAATTCTGTCGGTAATATAAGGTCGCCATTACCGACCGCATTTACTTCATCGGTAGATACCGATGGTCAAATTTCATCGGTAGATACCGACGGAATTACGGACGGAATGTTGAGAATATAAAAAAGGGCAGTTCACTGATGTGGAGGTTATTGCGGGTATTTTTTATCAATAGAATCACCGAGGGATTCAAAACATCAGCTTCGTACAATGACGTGACTGATTCACCGATGAAAATTCCGACAAAATCACCAAGGGATTCAAAACAACAGCTCCATACGGTGATGTGCCCTGTTTACCGTCAAACTAGCCGACAAAATCACAAACAGAATAGTTCCATCGGTGAAGCCGTCGATAAAAGTTAATATATCCCCTCTCTAACGACCCTCTCCCACCTTATTTCTCCTTCTTCTTCCCCATCTAAACTCTCCCCAACTACAAACAACCAGCCCCCCAAAAAAAAAATCTCCCTCTTCTCAGCACAACAAGTCATATTTCTTGAAGTCTTCTCGTCACAACATCTGTATTCTGATTTACCGATGGATTTTTATTATTTTTTGTAAGTAATTCTATCTTTTTAAATTTTAACATTTAAATGTGAATTTTATTGTTTTTTTTTAGTATATGTATTTTGTTAGTAGATGTACGTGTTTTATTGTTATTTCTCAAACAAACTTGTAGTATATGAATGTATAATTTTATACTTGTTATGGTTTGTTTTAGATTTTGTAAGATTGTATTTGTTTGTAAATTGTTGAAACTTTATTGAATTACCGAATCACATGTGTTATTTTGAAATAATTAATAGCTTGTTTAATGAGTCCGTTTTAATTTTTATCATCAATGATATTGCGGAGTTGTAATTTCTGTATATTGATATATATGTATTAATTTGTATGAACGTTGATCATTGATAATGAATATTTAATATTTATGAGAAGTTGTAATTGGTTTGTTGGAATAATTAATAATTTTACTACATTATTGCATGATTTGTGTTTAATTATTTGCATTAATTTTAATTGTTAGTCTAGAGTTTTTTTTTGAATTTAATGAATATTTTTTATTGTTTGTAATGATTGAATATGTTGTTAATGTTGAATTTACCTTGTAATTAGTATGAATGTTATATGTATAGATGTTATGTTATATATAATATTAGTATAGATGGAGTCAATTGGTTGTGGCTTTTGTCAATATTTGTAGGTTTGTGGATTTGGGTAGTATCAAGTATAGGGGAGGTGCTGTCGAAATTTTTTTAACATTCAAATTTAATTATATAATTATTCGTATACAATTGTGTAGATGCGTAGAATGAAAATCACAGCTCGTTGCTCATGTATGGTCGCAGCTAGTTCTTCTAGTAGCGAGAATGATGGATCCTTAGGTGCCTCTCAAGAAGAGGCACCTACGCCACTTGCGCCGTCAACCGATGTTGCCTCTTCCAGCGTGGGTTCACAGCGCAGAGGTGGCGTGCCTTCGCAGCGAAATCAATTCACCCGCAAGTAAGAGGCACAATGGAAGGATGACATTTCAATGTAAGTTTGTTAAGGTTTTAGTTTTTTCTTTTAAATTATAACATAATTTATGAACAACTAATCAATATTTCATTAATTTAATTTATTTTCAGGTTCACAAACATTGAGACCGCCCGAGTAATATCATCGGCGTTTAAATCATCGATGGAGATTCCATTATTTCAATGGAGTCAGGTATCCAGACATCCTGAATAGATACCTCAAATCGATGCATGGTTTAACAAATTTGAGGTTGGTGTTAATTTCTAATTTCTAGCTTATTTCTAATAATTTATTAATATAATTGTAAATAAATTATTATTTTTATTTATCTAATTATTTATACACAGCACAAATTCATCTGGGACATGGCGCATGACAAAGTTGTGAGGAGGGTATGGAAAAATCACGCGGCAACCAAGTAACATCGAAAACAATACAAGATTTTTTTTAGAAAAAAAATTATGTTTCAACATCTAATTTCTTGCTATGGAAGTAGGTTGCGTGAGTTTTGGTATGAATCACAAAAAAAGGCAAAAAAACCCGCGAGAGATAGGGGTCTCTAGGGCTGGAACGACGTGGCGGTTTGGAGGGATTTCAAACCGATATACATCCCGGAAGATATATGGCCGTGCTATCTTGAGCACATGACGTCTGAGTGGTTCACACAACGCTCACAGTCCGGTGCTGGCAACCAGAATCGACCAATTCATGGCTCGGTGAAAAAGAACACCGGCGGCTCTGTTCCGTTTGCTGCACATGCGAAACGGATGGTAAGATTAATTTAAATGAAATATATCATTAAATTAATTTGTTGTTAATTAATCTTTTTTCATTATAGGCTACGTCTCTTGGACATGAGTCGAGCCCGATGGAGTTGTTTGTGGAGACGCAACAGTTCGTTGACAACCGTGCTCAACACTTTGTGGTATGTTTGTTCAACCATTTTATTTTGTAAGTTATTATTTTTATTGAATTGAATATGATGATTACTTTTTTTTTTATTTTTAGGAGACCTATAATAGCTGGTTGAGGGAGAGATAGGGGGACGATCCTTTGACCCATCCAGATTTGTGGATGGAGGTTGGATCGTCTGGTGGACTTGATAAAAATCGGGTTTACGGGCTCTCCAACACTACAACCGAGAACTTGCGGGCGACCCGTAGTGTTTCAACTGTTTGGAGCTCCCAATCAGTATCGAGCACCCAATCTAAGGAGTTCGTGGCCTTGCAGCAACACACGGCTCAGCTCACTGAAAAATACGACCACCTATCATCGGAATATGCACAAATCAAAGCGGAGTATGCACAACAAAAAGCGGATCATGCACAACAAAAAACGGATCATGAACAGCTTCGTGAAATGGTCATAAACATGGTATCATAGAGTGGTGATACATGGGTGCCTTATCCTTTTTGGCCGTATAACCACCAGCCTCCTCCTCCAACTCCACCTTTATATTAATTTGTAATAAATATTATTTACCTTTAATATTTCATTTAATATTTTTTTGAAACACATTCAGTTTGTAATGAATATTATTTAACTTTATTTTTTTTATGTTGAATAAAAATTTTATTTGCATAATTGGTTTTTATTACCATTAATTTATATAATTTTATATTATGTATTCTAAATAATTTTTTAAAAACATATTTAAAAATAATCACTGAGGGTTTTACCGATGGAATATATTCGTCGGCATTTGACAGTAGCTGCCACAGTCACCGACGAATTTACAGACGGATATATTCGGTTGGTATTTCATACTCACCGACAACTTTACCGACGGACTGAATCCGTCGGTATTTGACAGTACCTGCCACAATGACCGACGAATGTACAGATGGATATCTTCGGTCGGTATTTCAAACACTCACCGATAACTCTATCAACGGTATGTATCCGTCGGTATGTCACACTATCACCGACAAAATAAATTCGTCGGTATATTTCAAGCGGGAAACTTTTTTTTTTGGCACTCAATTTCCATCTGTAAAACTATCGGCAAATGTTTTTTTTGTGTTACCGACCGATATAGCAATGGATGGTGGTATTACCGACGAATGGAAAGCCGACGAACGTATTCCGTTGGTGAAGACGTCGGTAAATAAATTACTGACGAACTCTTAATCATATACCGACGGAATATTTTCATCGGTAAAAATGTGAAATCTTGTAGTGATTAGTCCCTTCACCAACTTGATGTCAACAGTGCTCTTCTTCACGGTGATATACATGAAGAAATTTATATATCTCCACCTCTTGGTCTTCAATGATATGTGAAGAATCTAGTGTATCCCCTCGTCGAGACATTATATGGCTTAAACAAGCTTCCCGTCAATATTTATCCAAGTTCTCTACAACTATAAAAGCTGCTAGATTTTTTCAAATCCAAAGTAGATTACTTATTCTCTCTTAAGTGATTTCTACAGTCATTTACGGATACGGATAAAATATTTGGGTGGTTCGAAGTATTTTCTGGGTATTAAAGTCTCTGGGTCAAAGAAAGGTATTTTCATCTCATGACAGAAATATACTTTGGAAATTCTCTAGGAAGATGGATTTTTTAGTGTTAAACTTGTTAGTTTTCCCATGGAAGAAAACATAAAGCTCTTGAGATAAGGTTGAATTGTTTAAAGATCCATCCTAATATAGGCAACGAGGTGGACACCTAATTTACTGAACTATTACCTGGCAGGATATCACTTATTCTATACATGTGTTAAGTAGATTCATGCACGCACCAAGTAAGCCACCCAAGAAAGCTGTCTTGCATGTGTCGCATTATTTGAAAAGCAATTCAGGACAGGGTTTGTTTTTTACTTCTCAAAACGATTCATCTTTGAGAGGATTCAGATTGGGCAGGTTGTCCAGCATGTCATGGATCGACCTCTAGTTATTGTATATTTTATTTTTTTTGGATCTTATCTTATTTCATGGACAAAGGGGCAAAAAACCATATCTTTATCCTTAGCAGAAGCCAAATATAGAGCCATGATAGGTACTTGTTGTGAATTATCTTGGCTTCAAAGATTTGTGAATATTGCGGTAATAAAGCAGCCTTACATATAGCAACCAATTGTGTTTTTCATGAAAGAGCGAGACATATAGAAGTGAATTGTCATTTTATCTGTGGCAAAATACAAACAAGTTGGGAGCTGTTGATATCTACTCTCCATCTTGAGGGGAGATGTTAAAAACGATAAGAAAAATAACAAGATTAGCAGGATCATATTATGTTATGGAAGATCAACTTGAAAAGATCGATGATTGTCATGTATTGATAAAAAATGACAACGCGTACTTAGATGTGATTGTAATAATCATGCCAGCTATTTCAGGAGTAAGGAACAACATTAATTATTTGTTCACAAGTCAACCAGCAGTCTTTTTTTACCCTCTAATAGAATACAATCTATTTATTTTTTCCTGGTTGATATTTCATAATCAGTTGAATCGGTAATGTCAGAAGTAATGAGCTTGTAGTTGATATTTCATATTCAGCAGAATTGGTGATGATGGGAGAAGAATCTTTTTCTAGTTGTCATGCAATGCTGAAGCTCGAATCTGGTAGCAGTGGCAATGACAGGCCATAGCAGTGCTGAAGCTTGAAATCGTCAATTTGCGGTTGTAAGTGATGGAAAGCTGTCTGAACTTCCCTGGATGATTTATTTAAACTCCAAAAGACAACACCTTGTAAATTAATTGCTCTGCTGAGAATGCAAGGTTTGGATTTGAAAGATTCCCGCTACTTGTTTGAGTCCCAATTTTCTTTAGTAATGTGGCCACCAGGTAAAGAGAGGAATTTATAGAATTTCTTTGTGATTTGTTCAAATAAAAAAATCATAACAAGCATACACACAAAAGAAAGAAAGAAAGGTCAGAACATGGGCATCTTGCTACTTGCATCGTTGTGTTACAAGGATTAGAGACAAGGTATCTGCAAGTGGTAAATGATGTCAACGTGAATAGTATAATATTCTTGCTGATGGAGGTTGGGAGTAACCTATGCTCTCAAGCAAACAAATCATTGGCCAGTAATCGAAAACATCTTTAAAGCAATATTTACCAGGAACTTCAACATTTTCTAGCAACAGGCATGCCTAGTTGACCAAGCACTGCTGGATCAAACTGTATATATAATACAAGCTGCAGCATTTAGAATCACAAATCAACTCCTCTCCGAGCACCATTCTTGAATGCTTTACACTCAAGAGCAGCGATATCCTAACCTGAGATTTATCCTGAAACCATGAAAGCAAACCTTCTTACCACCACATTGTGTCTCTTCCCGCACACAATGAACCCTGAAACACTTCCAATCGTCTCTTAACTTTGATAAAGAGGCATGGAAAATATTTTCTCATTCAACCAGGAAAAACAAATTCTCTTTATTTTGCATCCAAAAAGCAAATCTTAACTCAAATTTAGTTTTTTCATTTATACTTTAGAGTCCTTCGGCTCGTTGTTAAGCCGTTTTACTATCCCACCTGATTCCGCTTTTGAACCCGGGATCTTCTCCTTTATAACAGACAGTTACCATTGAACTAAATCCGGTGGTTAAACAAACATCAAATTACAACAGAAAGAAAAGAGCCGGTTGACAATGACAGAAGGTTTGGTGACCTTCTTACTCAGTAAGCTTGCAGATTTTATCCAAGAAGAGGAGCGACTATTGACAGGTGTTAAGGCAGAAGCTGAGTACATCAGGGATGAACTAGAGTTCATGCTGGTCTTTCTAAGAGCTGCAGATGCGATGGAAGAGAAAGATGATGGACTTAAAGTGTTAGTGCAGAAAGTGAGAGATGTTGTGTATGACATGGAAGATACTCTTGATCATTTCAGGCTGCGTCTCACACATGATCATGGGGATAAGTTCTGTTCTTCTGTTCAAACAATTTCCAATTCCATCATCACTTTAAAAGCTCGGCATCAAATTGCTTCAAAAATCCAAGCACTCAAAAGCCGAGTTATAAATATCTCAGAGGCACATCGGAGATATTTAATCAGGAACAACATAACGGAGCCAGGCTCGAGCTCCAGCCACACACCAAGGGTGGCCAGGCAAGGAAATATAGTTGAAGAAGCAAATATAGTTGGCATTGAAAAGCCCAAAAAGCATCTTATTGCGTGGCTTGTCAGAGGCAGATCCGAACGTGAAGTGATATCAGTGGTTGGAATGGGTGGTTTGGGTAAAACCACATTGGTGAGAAAAGTTTATCATGATGCAGATGTAAAGAAACACTTTCAATTCAGGGTTTGGATCACCCTCTCTCCATCTTTCAAGGAAGAGGACCTTCTAAAAGATATAATTCAACAGCTCTTCCGTGTGCTCCAGAAAACTGTTCCCCAAGGAGTGGACAACATGGACAATGATAAGCTAAAGACGGTAATCAATAGATTCCTTCAGCAAAAAAGGTATCTCATTGTGTTAGATGATGTGTGGCATACTGATGCCTGGGATGCTTTTGAACCTGTGTTCCCAAACAACAGTCGTGGTAGCCATATATTGCTGACAACGCGAAAAACTGAAGTAGCCCTTACTGCCTGCATAGAATTCCCAGATAAAGTGTACAATTTGGATCCATTATCTCCAGAAGAGTCTTGGACTTTGTTTTGCAAGAAGGTATTTCAAAACAACGACTGCCCAACACATTTGAAGAACGTTTCAGAAAGAATTCTGGGAAGATGTGAAGGACTGCCGCTTGCTATTGAGGCTATGAGTGGTGTTCTAGCGACGAGGGACCGGAGTAAAATAGACGAATGGGAAATGGTGTGCCTTAGTCTTGGTGCTGGATTCGAAGACAACAACAGAATGAGGAATGCGTTGAAGATACTATCACTCAGTTACTATGATTTACCTTATTATCTCAAATCATGTTTGTTGTACTTCAGCATGTTCCCTGAGGGCATACCGATTCAGCGTATGAGACTTATTCGATTGTGGATAGCAGAAGGGTTTGTGAAAGGAAGGGAGGGAATGACATTAGAGGAGGTTGCAGAAGATTTTTTGAAAGAGCTCATAAAAAGAAGTTTGGTCCAAGTGGTAGAGGCAACCAGTTATGGGCAAGTTAAAACATGCCGCATCCACGACCTTCTCCGTGAGATACTGATTACGAAGGCAAAAGAGCAAGATTTCGTTGCGATAGCCAAGGAACAGAACATGATTTGGTCTGAAAAGGTCCGCCGTGTATCGATACATAACGACATGCCAAGCATGCAACAAATACATGTTGCATCTCGCCTCCGTTCATTGTTGGTGTTCTGGGGAATAGATTATTTCCCCGGGCCTCCTAAATTTATTTCGCCTTCTCGTTCAAGGCTGCTTACCGTGTTAGATATGGAAGGCACGCCTTTAAAGGAATTTCCAAATGAAGTGGTCAGCCTCATCTTTTTAAAGTATCTAAGTTTGAGGAATACCAAGGTGAATTCCGTTCCAAGCTCAATTAGCAAGCTTCAGAACCTGGAAAGTTTGGATTTGAAGCATGCCCAGGTCACTGAGTTGCCTGTTGACATTCTGAAGCTCCAAAAGCTTCGCCACCTGCTAGTGTATCGCTATGAAACTCAGGAGTCTGATGATCAAATTCGCAACAAACACGGTTTCAAGGCACCAGCTCAGATAGGAAATCTACTTTCAGTACAAAAGCTTTGCTTCCTAGAAGCAGACCAAGGCCAGAAACTTATGTCAGAACTGGGAAGATTGATTCATTTGAGAAGGTTAGGCATTCTAAAGTTCCGGAAGGAAGATGGGAAGGATTTATGTTCCTCTATTGATAAGCTGACAAACCTTCGTGCATTGTCTGTTACTTCAATAACAGAGAGCGAGGTCATTGATCTGGAATACTTGTCTTCTCCTCCTCAATTTCTTCAGCGACTATACTTGACAGGACGTTTAGAGAGGTTACCAGACTGGATACCCTCACTTGATAGTTTGGTCAAGTTGGTTTTAAAATGGAGTCGCTTACGTGAAGATCCGCTGCTATTTCTTCAGAATTTGCCCAATCTGGTGCACCTTGAATTTATACAAGTTTATAGTGGCGAAGCATTGCATTTCAGTAATGAAGGATTCGAAAAGCTTAAGGTTTTGGGTCTAAACAAATTAGAACGGCTCAAATCTATAACCGTGCAGAAGGGAGCATTGCCTTCTCTCCAGAAGCTAGTTGTCCAGGGTTGTAAACTACTGCAGAAGGTGCCCTCTGGAATCAAACACCTCGCTAAGCTCAAAACACTTGATTTTTTTGACATGCCGTATGATTTTGTCAAGAGGCTACGGCCTGATGGAACTGCACAGAGAGCGGGAAGGACTTTTCTCCAAAAGCCAGCTGTCCAATTCATTAAAATATTGCAGATTCTTCCATTTGGTATGCCCAACGTATTCATCAGGAAGCTCCATCCGGATGGAGAAGGTGAAGATTATCATGAGGTTCGAAATGTGCCTGAGATTTACTGCACCTATCAGAAAAATGGCAATTGGGAAATCTACTACAATTATGCAAGACCAAACATTCTTTTGAAAAGGCAACCTGATTGGAAGCCATGATTTACATCTGTAATTTTGTGATAGATGCTAGAGGTTGCATAATTTCCTTAAAGCTATGATATTGCGAAGTTGATTGTAAATTAATGAAAGCATTTTTTTTTAATGAATGTGATCAAACTTTCCTTACAAAAACTATGATGTATATGAAGATACCACAAAAGAGAAGATAGCTCACAACCAACCAAACAAAGCAAAATCATAATCCAAAATAAAAAGGAGTTCCAAGGGCAGGAAATTCTGCGTTTGCAGCTTCGAAGAGATAAATACCATTCGAAACTTGCAGAACTCTGAAATCAGCATAGTGATAAATTTGCATTTTAACACAGATACACACACAGAAAAAACTCTCCTAAATGGAAGCAACAATCCAGATTTTCAATCCTATGATGAAGAGCTATTCTTTTTCAAAATCTAATTAAGGGATTTCAGTAGCTTAGTTTAGGTAGACCAACTAAGCACTTTCTTTGGCTTCCATCTATAGACATATGTGCTTGATGTGCTACTGAAACTGGATAAAGTCTGGGTAGGACAAGAAGAGACAATAGAACACAAGATGAAAAGTAAAGTCCATGACCTGCAGCCTACGCAACAACGCCGACACAAGTAAATTCAACTCTCGGGCTATCTTGTCTAGTCCCATGTGCCACTTGCTCTAGAGGTCAGTACATGGTGTTAGGTTCTGGTGTGGTTATGGAGTTACGTGTGCCCAAGGGCGTAGCCAGGAATTTCTTTTGTCCTGGGCTACAATACAAATATGCATAAATTATTTTTTAAAATTAATTATTAATTTATATATATAAATTTATTAAGTTAACAATAAAGTTTCAATCCAAATACATAACACAAAATATAAATAAAATAAAATTTAAAGTACATAAAATTGAAAATAAAATACACTATCAAAGTTGCACCCTTCGATGTTTTGTAGAATAGAATTCATCTATAATCGTATCCAAATCAATATTTTCAACAAGCTCTCGTTCAATGTAAATCATTATAGAATTCGTTAAGAACCATTCTTCTATTTTTTTGCGAAACACAGTTTTAACATGTTTCATAGCTGAAAATGCTTGCTCTGTAGTGGCAGTGCAGACAAAGTCAAAACAAGACGAATAAACTTGTCAATCAAATGATAGTGCTGTAACTTATTTGTTTCAGCTAATCCTCGACATAATTCAAAAATGGTAGACATTAGGGGTGAGCAAAAAAACCAAAAAACTGAGAAAACCAGAAAAAAAATAACTGAAAAAATTGAATCGTGAAAAAAAACCGATTAAAATTTTGAAAAAACCGACCGGTTTGGTTTCGGTTTTATAAGCCTAAAACCAAAGAAACTGAACCGAACCCAAACTGGAAAAAAACCGAGCCAAACCGGTTTGAACCAGTTTTTGTCCTAAAAAACCGAACCGAACTGAAACTGGTTGGTTTGAACCGGTTTCGGTTCGGTTTAGGTTTTTTTTGAAAAAAAAAATTTGGTTTGGTTACATTTTTTTTTAAACCGAACTAAACCGAAAATGATCACCCATAGTAGATATATTCTGAAAGCTCTTATGATGAATCATATCAATCTGATAATGCTCTAGCTGAGATCTCAAATAATATATATCTTGTTCATTAAAATCTTTAGGATAAAATTTCTCAGCAAGCTTGGAAATAGCATCAGCTTTAAATGATTTAAAATTGTCTTTGAGTTCTAAAGCAGAGCTAGGTACGATTTATATTTTTTTTATTTGAATTATTTTATAGAATTGAAATTTATTTTTAATTTCATACCCTTTCAATTTTTTAATTTATTAGATTTGATTTTCATTCTTTTGATTACTATTTATTTTATTTGAAATTATTTTTTACGATTTTATCCTCCATTTTTTATTGTTATGTTTTAAAACCTTGGCAAGTTTTTTTTTAATATATATACATATATATATTATTTCTTACTTTAACATTGATCTGGGCTTCTTGATTGAGTTTGAATCTAGGATTTAACGAGTTAAGAATTTGGGACATCAACCTAGATTTAAGAGATTTGTCTGAGTTTATTTTTTTAAGTTCATGTTTTTTTTTTCAGTTTCATCTTTCAACATTTAATTTAAATTGTTTTTTTTAAAGTAAGGGAAAAAACTAAAAAATTAAGTTGTTTTTTTTTAAGTTTACTATGCAAGATAATTGAAATTTTTGTTAAAAATAATTATACAAATAATTTAGTGGTCGACAAAAAATATGATAGGACTCCATTTGCTTTTTGGTCTGTTAAAACCATTAAGTTTAATGGATATTTTATTTCCTAGCTTCTGTTCTTGAAAGTATACTTCTTTAATAACTGTGGATTTTTATGATTTTTTTTTTCTACCTGAGCTATAGCCCTCCTCAGCCCTGTAAATACCTCCGCCCTTGCGTGTGCCTAGATGAGGAGTGAAATAACCCACAAGGAAAAACGAAGGAAACCACTTTAATAAGTTTCAGTTTGAAAACAGCATGCAACTTGCAACTGGTGTGGCAGAAAAACAGGTTTTTATTTTTATCCAAATACTTTTTTTTTTTCAAAGCATTAAAAAATACTCTAGAAATATTATTAAACTAATTCATAGCCTCTAAAAACACAAAAATCTAATCCAAAACCCGCAATCAGCAATCAGCTTAAAATCAAAAATTCTTTCAAGTTCAGGTCTTTTTTTAAATATTTTTAAAGTATAAAAAAAACATTTAATCGTAATCCTTTTTTCAAATGAAATTATATGATACAAAAAATGACTATCTTGGTGGCTAAAATAGTAACCAGCAACAACTTTCTCTATCCATGTTAGAATTTAGTGATTTCCTCTCTCTTTTCCAGTTGAAAAAAATTGAAAAATAATAAAAATAAAATTTTATATCAAAATAAAATGTTTGAAAATTACAAGGATTGATAATCTAATATCTTAAAAAAATGGGGGATAAAAATAAATTTTCACACGGAATCAGAGATCACATGCATGTATAATTTCATGAAATCTTATACACCATCATAACCTAAGTATAATGTGTTTCAGTACATACATGGTCGATAATGCCTCAGATAATATCAATAAAAAAAATATTTCATAGAAGTGCATAATAATAATAATAATAATATGGCCAGGCCAATAATAATTCATTTTGATTTGCAATATCCACTAATACGTAGCTAATTCTTGATTTAACTAAAATACTTTTGAAATCTTATTACCCTAATGATTAAAATAGATGTTTTAATACCTTATTCATATAAAACTAATTATTAGTGCTTGTATTAACTTTTTATTTTTGTAAAACGCTAATTATTAGTAGCTGTATTGAACTTATCTCAATTAAGAAAGAAACTAAAACAATAATATTATTTCTAAGAAATAGGTTAATCCATTTTTCTATTTTATGCCTATTTATGCATGACATAAAACCTTAAATAATATAAAATAAGCTTCTCAATTAATCACCTTTAATCTATAAAGCACTTCTTGAAACTTTATTTTTACTACAAAACTATGAAAATGCTTAAAACTAGTCAATTGAGTCTAATAATTAAAATTTTAAAATAATAAAATCACATAAAATTATTGAATTGGATATTTAGTTTCTTGATTTTATGTGGAATTTTCGGTCATTGTCTTGCATTATCTTTGACTTTTTTAAAAAAAATTAACTTTTTTCTTTGCACTAATAATATGAAAAACAAATAACACCTACTTTTTTCAAGAACTTTCAACTGTATTACTAAGTATAAGTAATAAAAAATAAAAATGATTTTAGATTATAATTTATTATATGTTTACTTGTTAAAATCGCTACTAATTTAAAAACATTTCTTTAAACAAAACATTCATAAAATTTGTATTCATGTCTATATATGTCTATATATTTTTTATTTCCACTCACCAAAAGTATAATTAAAATCTAAAAATGATAAAATTACATAAAATTCAGCAAAGTATTAAGTTAAAATTATTTTGTAAAGGACCCTAGATATAGTCTTACTTTATTTTTGACTTCATTATATATAAAGATTTATACTTTTTTTATTTACAATAACTTTTTATGTGCATTGCAAGAAAGAATAAAGCTTTCTTTCTTTATTTTTTTTGTCTTAAGAAAATATATGAAAATTAATTTATTATAAAAGCATGATTATATTGTTTTAATTTTTAAGCATGCTGTATAAAAAAAAATTATATAACGTCTTATATTATTTTTTAGAAATTCTCGTGATAAATATTTATGGAATTTATATTTTATAAGTTATTAACTATCGAGACAATCCAAAAGAAAATAATAAAAAATATTAAATATTTTACTAACTTTGTTAATTTATGCTTATGATAATTAAAAAAAAATATAAAATCCTTTACAATCTTTGTAAATTTAAGATGATGACAATCTTATTACGGGTAATGATCCCACCTTTTATTCTCATCTTAAGAGTTTTCAGGTCTCTTTTATATATATATATAGCTAATCAGTTTTATAAACTCCATGGCCTTACAACACAATCAGATATCCAATAGTCATCACTAGTTAGTTGGATTCTGCTGTGCTGTGAGTGTTTTTTTTCTTTATTATAGAAAACATATATATTAACATGATGTAAATATTTTTCAAAAAAAAATCTAAGATTCTAGTTATTGAGTTGGATGAAGTTAATAAGTTTAATTAATTTAATAACATGATTAGAAAATAAGATATCAATAACAAATAAATGAGGGAAAGAACAACAATGATTCAATACAAAAAATAAATGCTTTTTAATATTATAAAAATATATTTATACAATATTCATAAAACATCACAATGATTTTATTTGTACACTATTCATAAAACATCTAAGCTCCAATTTTTTTAACCAGAAAAAAAAAAAGTTCAAGAGACATTTATATTCCTAAAGATGTAAGAGAAATTCGATAATCGGATTAAATCTTAATTAATTTAATAATATGATAAAAATATGAGGTAATAACAAAAAAATAATGTTGAATGACTAAATTGAAAAAAAAAGACAAAAAAATTATAATCCTTGTTCACTTGTCAAATTACATTAATAAAATAAAAGAAAAAAAACATTATGTAAGGTTGCACACATTAAAAATCTTTTAAGAAAATCACTTAAAAAAATTAAATCTATATAAAATTAAAAAAAAATATCACAAATGAATCATGTCAACCTCTTTAAAAATTAAACACACTCATTATCATAAAAAATAATTGCAATCTAAAAAGGGCTAAATAAGCACACAAAAAAATCAAAAAGAAGGGGTATTAATTAAATCATATACCAAAAAATCATTTTTTAAAATTCATATAAAATAAGGCATCAATTAAAAAATCATCTTTTTTTAAAGAAAATAATTAGGCTAGGCCCAGCTCCAGGCCCATAAACCCGCACATGCGGGCCTTTTATTTTTTTAAGTTTAATAGGACGGAGGACGCGTCGTCCACCCCAAACATTTTCCAAAAAGAAATGATGCATCGTCCACTAAGCCCAAAATCCGGCCTCTAGTATGGCCGGAAAAACATGATTTTTTTTTATCCAAAAACTTATTTTTGACCCAAAACACATAGGAAATTCCCCAGGAACCTTGTTAAATTATTCCATAACCTCTAAAAACACAAAAAACCCAGTCCAAAACTCACAATCAACCTAAAACCCAAAAATCTTCCCAAGTTCAGATCTTTTTTTAGGTGTTTTCAAGATAAAATAAAAAAAAACATTTAATTGTAATCCCCTCTTCATATGGAACCATACAATACAAAGAACAATCATTTTTGTGGCCAAAATAGTAACCAACAACAACTTTCTCTCTCCACACTGTAATCCAACAACCCCCTCTCTCTCTTCCAACTAGAAAGAGGATTGAAAAATGATGAAAATAAAATTTTATACCAAAATGAAATGTTTAAAAATTACAGGGATCAGTAACCTAATATCTTAAAAAGATGGGGACGAAAATAAACTTCCACAACAAATACCCGTATTTTTCACTTCAGTCCCCTCTCTTTGAATTCAACCCTCCCTCTTTAAAAAATAAGCAATTGGAGATTAATCTGAGCTCAAAATGATTAAATCACGTAAAATAAAAGTTTGAAGATCAAATTAAAAATTAAAAAAATACTACTTCAATCCATAGATTTATTATTTTTCATGAATATATTATTCCTTACGAGTCTCTTCCTTTAATACCCATTTTCAAACGTCCACAAACACAACCATCTGAACTGGTGCCTCCATTAGGCCAATATGTTTCATCTTCAGATCCGCTTTCTGCTTTGAGCCATCTTCAACTTAGCTACTCCTTCAACATCATCCTCAACGACCACATGTTCCTCTCATATATTTACGTGACTATGTCTGTAACCTTCATCATCTAGTTCATAAGAAGGTACGTGCATGGTATTCTATTTTGCAATTCTATCCCTTATCAACGTTTACTCATTACAACATTGCTACTATCATTACATCCAAATGATGATTTCTCAAACGCCAAGAAAAATAAAAAAAAAGCTCATTTCCAAGAAACTGCAATTAAAGTCGAGAATTGCACAGGAGCAACCTGTTTCTCAGGCAATGACTAATGTTGTAATTTTATTAAAAGAAGGGGGGTTGTAGAAAGACTTGGGTGTTCCCCTGCTTAGTTGACCTTCATTTTCATTGACCATTTCAGAGTCTTCTTCTATGTAGATTGGAAAGGAAAACTTACTTATGAGAATTTGTTTTCTTATTCCTGGATCAATTACTTCAGTGCCACTTCAATTACTAGAACCAAAGTAATATTTCACAGTACGAACATCTTTGTAAATCTTATCAAAGTAATACAAAGAGTGCAAGATGAGAGAAGAAAAGAAGAGAATGATTATTCAACAAATGAAAACCTCCTTATTTTCATATTAGTTATGTCCCTTTATATATTATTAGAGGAGGTGGTTACTTCCTTTAGTAACTCCTCTAATAACTTGGACCAGGCTCATCCATCATGGGCGTATCAAGCCTAACCCAATAACCAACATCTCCTACTCGCCTATGAAGGACTGAATCTCTCTAATACATTATACTTCAAACTTGCACAAGAATTTCATACTTGACGAACGGACTGTGCGACCTGAAGCACACAGTGAAAGGAGCTCCAATATATAAATTTAATACAGGCCATATAGGAGACATCAACCTCATAATTAATTATTTCTTAAAGTGTAATAATATACCTCAAGTATTTTTAATTACACATGATTGAATATAATTCAATCCCTCAAGAATTTAATACCAAATCCATCCTTACAATTACAAGTATTCTAAATCATATTAAATCTATTCAAGTGATATGATCCTGGTCGGTGAATACAAGTAACAAGTGTAGAACTAAAATTACTTTTTCTTTCGCTCACATGTTAATCAAATCTGAATTAAATTGCTTTCCTAAGAGTATTCCTTTAACTCGAATCATTTCATGACCATAGGATATACTCTTAAAGTAGCGATCATTAATACATCACCTCATGATATAGTCAAAAGTCATAAAGGGTAAGATTTTGAGATCTTAGATATGATCTTCAAGGCTCACATAATAAAGAAGCAGGGATCCATTCTTTGTTCTTGTAATGGTCGCTAGCACATGTAGTATAAAATATATGCTATAATGGAGCTTACTCTTTTCTTTTCTTAAAATAAAAAGTGTATGTCGTTACTCTCCATGTTAAAGGAAATACACTATACGAGTCTTAGTCTTGTTGCTAAAAACATAGACTTCAAATCAGAAATTCTCAATTGCTTATTTTTTATTAGTGGCAGATGAATAATTTCATACTCAACTTCAATCATAATAGACACATGAATGGTGGGAATTCATTCATGCCAATTTTTTTTATTTAAGAACCTCATCTTGGTACCAGCCAGACTTTTTTAATAATCATTTTGAGTTAAAATTGCTCCCACTGCGCCCAAGTCGCTTATTGAGCATTAAAACTCAAATAGTCTCATCTCTACTCACCTTACAAATGCTAGAGATGATTGCTCATGTGAGTAAGCCAATCTAAGTCTATCGACATACTTCAACAAATTGTACTATACGATGCTCAATATAATCCATGAAACAAATAATGGATAAAATGATATTCTAATGGCATTTATTCATTACTCAATCACTATAAGCTTTTGTATTATCCTTAAAACTAATTATATTACTAATTACATTCTACATAAGCCAAGGGATCTCATATGTCTAACAAATGCATCCCTTGCTATTAGTTTTGTGAGTGGATCTGCAACCATAGAATTTGTAAAAATGTGTTTTAGGATCACATCTTGTTCAATAATTGCTTCTCTAATGTAGTGATATCTCATCTTGATGTGTTTAGTCTTTCCATGGTATTTTGGATCTTTGGCCACAGCTATTGCAGTAGTGTTATCACAGTATATTGTCACTGGGTCTAATTCTGATTTGTCAATTTTCAAATGATACAGGAAATTTTTTAACCAAATAGCATCTTGTGTTGTTGCGGAACAAGCTACGTACTCGGCCTTCATGGTAAATAAGGCTATGCAGGATTGTTTCTTGCTCCTCCATAGTATTGCACTATCATTAAGCAAGAAAGCACATTCTGAAGTTGATTTGGATTGGTCGACATCTCCTCCCCAATCAGTATCAAAGTAATCAATCAATCGTAAATCTTTCTTTCTTTGGCAACATAGAATGTCATTAAGCAAGAAAGCACATCCTGAAGTTGATTTGGATTGGTCGACATCTCCTCCCAATCAGCATCAGAGTAATCAATCAATCGTAAATCTTTCTTTTCTTAGTAACATAGCATGTAATTTGAAGTTCTTTTCAGATATCGTAGAATCCTTTTGACTTCCATCCAGTGTTTCTGACCAGGGTTTGATAACCAATCCAACAACATAACATATATCAGGATGTGTGCACATCATTGCATACATCAAACTACCGACAGCACTGGCATAAGGTACTCTGGACATTTTCTCCTTTTCTTTTAGAGTCTTGGGACACATATCACAGCTTAGTCTCAAACTTTTATCAACAAGGGTGTCCATTGGCTTGCTATCTTGTATGTGATAGCGCTCTAACATCTTTTTGATGTAAGTCTTTTAAGTGAAACCCAAAAGCTTTTTAGAGCGATCTTTTATAATTTTCACACCAAAAACATAGCTGGCCTCACCCATGTCTTTCATTTCAAAGTTTGATGATAACCATTTTTTTAGTAGTATCAATCATTTCTTTGTTATTTCCAGCTATTAAGATGTCATCAACATATAAGGACAATATTATAAAACTACTGTTAAAATGTTTTAAATACACGCAATGATCTTCTTCCATCATTGTAAAACCATCCTTAAGGATAGCTTAATGAAACTTGACGTTCCATTGTCTAGAGGCTTGCTTAAGACCATATATGGATCTTTTAAACTTGCAAACTTTGTGCTCTTGTCCTTGAGTCTCGAATCCTAAAGGCTGATCCATATAGATCTCCTTATTTAGTTCTCTATTGAGAAACGCAGTTCTAACATTCATTTGGTATAACTCCAGGTCCATATATGTGACTATAGCTAAAATGAGGTGAACTGAAGTAATCCTTAATACTGGTGAGAATGTATCTTCATAATCAATTTCTTCTTTTTGAGTGTAGCCTTTCGCTACTAGCCGAGCCTTATAACGTTCTATTGACCCATCCATCTTACGTTTAATTTTAAGAACCCATTTATTTTTAATGGATCTTTGTCCTGACGGTAAATTGACACGACCAAAAGATTGATGTCTTCTCCCAAGTGCAGGAGTGTCGAAGTAATAAATAACCCGGCAAGACCGGGGTCGAACCACAGGGAGGTTACTTGTATAAATTATAAGCAACAATAATACAACAACAATAGTAACAACAACAACAATAATGATGATGATGATGATAATAGTGAAGAAGAAGAGGAAGAAGTCGATGAGAACTTTGAGATGGAAGATTAACGTAAGGATTAAACAATGATAACAACAAATGTCAAGGTTAGAGGATCCACTAATGGTACATCAAACAAGTATAGTATAAACTCTTATTATTCAACTGGAAACCACACACAAAGGAGGTTCCAATCGGATTATAAATTGTTAACATGATTACATTAGTTATCTTATTCGAATAATGCTAATACTTGTAAATGTTTTCAGGCATTCATGATTATAACTTATGTTAACAACAAATCAAGTTCCTTTCATAGCTCAGGTGTCGGTTATACCATACAGTATGGGCTATGAAAGTGCCAAGTATTTGTTGTACCAAGTGTTATACAACATAAATCTAGATTAACCATTTAACAAGCAAAGTATTAAAAGTGAATAAGATAACAAATATATAGCATGTTAGTATCCAACATTAAAGTCCATGTTAAGTTTATATTATACTTATTCTTACACCATTAGTGTACCCTTTTCACCTTGACATAATTAACTTAGCAACACATAATGAAAGAAAGAAACATAAATAAACAAGGAAAGGAAATGAAAAGCATAAGCAAGAAATTAATATAAGCAAAACTTAAGCATTACAAAATATAAAGAGAGAGCAAGAGCATGATCTTGATCTGAAAACCAAGATGCCTAAATACATGGCAAATGCCTCCTTTTATAGGCCAAAATTCAGAACTATTGATTTGTTGACTAATTGATGAGTGGGTGGCCACATCTTGACTTGGTGACAATTCTTATCTTCTTGTCTGCCAAAAACGTCATTGATGACGTCATAATTTGAACAAACTTGAATCATGAAAGTTCTAGGAAATTGTCTCATCTTTCCAGGGTAAAAAGTTGAGATCATTTGGACTTCTAGAACTCGAGATATGGGCTAAACACTGAACAGTGTCTGGGCTGCAGGACAGATTCGGACTTCTTCTTTGTTGCTACAATTTGGACTTGAAAACGGCCTTGTTAAATCTTGGGCTCCACATGAAAGTTGTAGGCCTATGTCTTAGCTTTCCATCCATATAAAATGGACCTAAATCCAAGATCTACAGCTCCAGATATGACCTAATTACCGAACTGTGTTCCAATTTGGACTGCACCAGCATCTCTTTGGCCATCTTTTTGTCCTTTCAATTTCAGTACTTCAACTCATCAATCAATTCTTTCATTTATGTGATAGGCCTGCATTTAAGATTAACATTTACCATAAATTAAAGGTATCTTATGTAATTAGATATGTTATTATAAAACATGCTTTAGTTAAGGAGTTATTGATACTTCAAGTGCAAAATGATGATATAAAACCTTGATAAAAATGCACTTTTAAGTACTAATCACACCCCCCCCAACCAGCTTATTACTAGTCCCTAGTAATTAAAGCGTTAAAATAGAAAAAAAATTTGCAAATTCCACAAAGCAAGGCATTCATCATTCAACTTCCATTAATCTATCCAGATAAACAAACTCTCATTAAATTTTGTATATCTGCTCAATATCTCTTAAACAAAATATTAATAAACCTTCCTTGTTATGTGCTCAATGTATGAAACATAGATGATGGGGCTTTTATTGGAAGAAAACAATATTTTGTTCTAATGTTTAAGGTTAACTTCCTTGGGTTGGGATTATTTATTTTATTTTTTTTAATGTCTATACATATAACATAAAACACAATGCATCTTTAACCCATGTAACGAGCTTTCGGCTAATGACTCCCAGACCAGTTGATCTTAGGGCATTAGGTGTTGAGACACCCCTACGAGCTTAGTAACTCGGGTTGCAGATACTGATACGTAGATAGTGCAATGTTTGATTCCCTTAAGCTTTTCTCCTTAACCCATGTAACAAGCTTTGGGCCAATAGCTCCCAAGTCAGTTGACTTTAGGGTATTAGGTGTTAAAACACCCCTTCGGGCTTAATTGCTTAGGTTAGGGAGGCTACGAAATCAAACTTATCTACGTTTTTATTATCATCATTTTTTTATTTTTTATTTTCCTCTCTTTTTTTTTTGTTTTTTGTTTTTTGTTTTTTTTTTTTGGAAATTATAGACTATCCCTATCCCTTAGTTGTTACCTTTAACAAAAGAACATAAATAATGTAATAATCCAATGTGCAACCCACAATCATATGTTAAAGTGTGTGTGTGAAATTGAAGGTTTAAGAATATTTGTTAAATGAGTATATGAGCAGAACCAAGTGATAACAATGCGAGAGTTTGTAAACCTGAATATTTCTAGAAGTATTCTAATAGGCCTTGTTATGAATATTGCAAATAACCATTAGAAAATGTTTACTAAAATGCGTCTCAAGAGTCATTCCCCCTTACTCTGCCATCCTAGTAATAACAGTTTTGCCAAATGGTTTTTAAAACAAAAACAGTTAGTTGGTTAGTTTTTTTTAAAAAAAATATTACTACCCTCTCCCCTCAACCAAAACGAGACATTGTCCTCAATGTCCTAAGGTAGAAAGATAGAGTATAGAAGACATTACCTGAAACAACGAACACTGACAATCCTGAAACACACTTAAACAAATATAAGAGATAACAAAACAAAAAGATATTATGCTATTAATAAAACCAAAAGACATAAATTTTTACAAACTAAGACTCAAATCGTAGTTGTGATTGTGGCTCACATCTTCCCTTGGTTTTACGTCCAAGAACGGCTTAAACGCCCTCTATAGGTCGGGGATAGGCTTCCCATCCAGTTTTCTTAAAAGCTGGCAAACAGGGTCTTTTACAGTCAGATTCCCAAGACTAAGTCGATCACGTTCTTTATGGAAATGGGGTCCTAAGTCTTGAAATGCACAATGCACATCTCCACCAGGATATGTCTTCAAAGTCAATAGAAGATTATCTAAAGATTCCTTATGTTTTGAAATAAATCCTGACTTTTAACAATTTTCACAAGCTTTGCAGAATGTATGCGTGTCCTTAAACATGGTGGGCCAATAAAATCCATTTTGAAAGATTTTCGCAATGGTCTTTTTTGACAAGAAATGACTCCCACATGCTTCAGAATGACAAAATTTAATGACATTACTTACCTCATTGTCAGGAATGCATCTTCGAAATATTTGATCAGGACAATATTCGAATAAGTAAGGGTCATCCCAATTAAATTTCTTCACTTCGTTCAGAAACTCATCTTTGTCTTCGGTACTCCAATGAGTTGGCAAATCTCCTGAGGCAAGGAAATTGATATTTTTAGCAAACCAAGGCATTGAACTAAGAGAAAGTAAGGATTTATCAGGAAAGTAATCATCGGTTGGTGTGATGTCAGATATCGAATCTGTTGTCACTCTTGACAAAAGATTCACATCAACATTTTCAATGCCTTTTTCATCCGTGATTTCTTCCTGAGAATAAGTCATTTGCAAATCTTCAAATTCATCAAACTCAGTATTACTCAAAGTATATTCAAATTGATCATAAACCAATTCTTCAATAAAATCTACTTCTTGTAAATCATTATCATCTCGAGGTTGCTTGCAAATATTGAAAATATTCATCTCCAATGTCATGTTCCCAAATGATAGCTTCATCAGTCCATTCCTACAATTAATCAATGCATTAGAGGTTGCAAGAAATGGACGCCCTAAAATAACAGGAAATGAATTGCATGCTTCAACAGGTTGTGTGTCCAAGACAATAAAATCCACAGGATAAATGAACTTGTCGACTTGTACTAACACATCTTCAACTATTCCTCTAGGCACTTTTACAGATCTATCGGCAAGTAAAAGAGTTACAGAAGTTGGTTTTAACTCACCTAGATTGAGACTTTGAAAAACTGAATATGGAAGTAAATTCACACTAGCTCCAAGATCAAGTAAGGCTCTTTCAATTTTATATTCTCCAATAAAGCAAGAAATTGTAGGACAACCAGGGTCTTTATATTTCAAAGCATTATTGTTCTGAAGAATGGCACTTACTTGTTCGGCTAAAAAGGCTTTCTTTTTCACATTCAGTTTTCTCTTCACAGTGCACAGATCTTTCAAAAATTTAGCATAAGAAGGAACTTGTTTGATAGCATCCAGCAAAGGTATATTGATCCTTACCTGTTTGAAGGTTTCAAAGATTTCAGAGTTGTGATTGACTTTCCTTTGTTTCGTCATGGCATGAGGAAATGGAAGTGCTGGCGGAGAATCAGTCTTTTCTTTGCAATGATCAGATTCAACCCCTTCCTTACCCTCAGAGATTGATTCATCATCATTCTCACAAGGTTCAAGAGTGGGTTTTTCAATAACCTTACTACTGCGAAGAGTGATGACTGATTTGACGTGATCCATGTGTTGGCTTCCCGAACTACCTGCATTCAAATTGTATTGCCCCTTTGGATTTTGTTGTGGTTGAGAAGGAAATTTACCTTTCTCTTGGAAACTGAGAACAGATGTCAATTTTGCAAGAGTATCTTTAAAATCTGTCATGCTTTGAGCAAGTTGAGTGTTAATTGCCTCTTGCTTTTCCATAAATGCATACAATGTTTCCTCAAGATTTCTTCTAGGAGGTGGAGCATAAGGAGGTGCATATCCATGAGGATTTTGGAAATTATGATGTGCTTGAAACGGTGGCTGTGAAGTTTGAGCATTATTGTTCTCACTCTTCCAACTGAAATTTGGATGATTTCTCCAACCAGGGTTATATGTTTGCGAATATGGGTTATGGTTGGGCCTTTGAAAACTGTTTAATGCATGGGCTTGTTTATGGAGACATTCTTTAAAAGAAGGCAAGGTTGGACAGTCATTGGTTGAATGCTCGTTGGTTTCACAGATTTGACATGCAATGTCTTGAACGGATTTTAATTGACCACTCTTTTTCAATTCTAGTGCTTCGACTTTTTTAGCTAAAGATGCAAACTTGGCTTGGAGGTCATGATCATCCCTAAGGTTGTACATACCCCCACTAGATGTATGAGGTTGGGTTTTACTTGGTGCCTCATAAGTTCCTGTAGTGTCCCAATTTTGCGCATTTTCAGCTAGCAAGTCTAGGTATTCCATTGCTTCATTAGGGTCTTTATCCTCAAAAGTTCCATTGCACATCAATTCAACCATTTGCCTATCTCTAGGAGTTAACCCTTCATAAAAATATGAAACTAATCTCCATGTTTCAAAACCATGATGGGGGCAAGTATTAAGTAAGTCTCGATACCTATCCCAACATTGGTAAAATGTTTCTCCTGGTTTTTGAGAAAAAGTAATGATTTGTCTTTTGAAAGAGTTTGTTCTGTGGGATGGAAAAAACTTCTTTAAAAATTATTGTTGCATTTCATCCCAAGCACGAATGGATCCAGGTCTCAAATTTTGTAGCCATGTTTTAGCTTTATCTTTTAATGAAAAAGGAAAAAGCTTCAATCTAATGGTGTTCATGCTACAATTTGAGTCATTATACGTGTTGCAAACCTCCTCAAATTCCCTTAAATGCAAGTATGGATTTTCTAAATCTAAGCCATGAAAAGATGGTAAAAGTTGAATAATGCCTGTCTTAAAATTAAAATGAGATGCATCAGGAGGAAAAACTATGCATGAGGGTGCACTTGTTCTTGTGGGATTCATGTGGTCTCTAAGAGTTCTAACCCGAATATTCTCATTATTTTCATTATGAAGTGATTGGTTATCTTCTTCGGCCATATTTTCTGAAAATGATGAGGATACCCTACAAAGTCTACCACTTAATGTACGTGACCACACTCTCATGCACGTGTAAGAAGAGAATAAAAGAAAGAAGAAAACAAAAGAAAGAGAAACAAAACAAAAGAAACAAAGTTAGATACAAGAAAAGAGATAAGAGATAAGAGAAAATAAAGTAAATACTATAATTTGTACAAGAATTTACCTCCCCGGCAACGGCGCCAAAAACTTGACACGACCAAAAGATTGATGTCTTCTCCCAAGTGCAGGAGTGTCGAAGTAATAAATAACCCGGCAAGACCGGGGTCGAACCACAGGGAGGTTACTTGTATAAATTATAAGCAACAATAATACAACAACAATAGTAACAACAACAACAATAATGATGATGATGATGATAATAGTGAAGAAGAAGAGGAAGAAGTCGATGAGAACTTTGAGATGGAAGATTAACGTAAGGATTAAACAATGATAACAACAAATGTCAAGGTTAGAGGATCCACTAATGGTACATCAAACAAGTATAGTATAAACTCTTATTATTCAACTGGAAACCACACACAAAGGAGGTTCCAATCGGATTATAAATTGTTAACATGATTACATTAGTTATCTTATTCGAATAATGCTAATACTTGTAAATGTTTTCAGGCATTCATGATTATAACTTATGTTAACAACAAATCAAGTTCCTTTCATAGCTCAGGTGTCGGTTATACCATACAGTATGGGCTATGAAAGTGCCAAGTATTTGTTGTACCAAGTGTTATACAACATAAATCTAGATTAACCATTTAACAAGCAAAGTATTAAAAGTGAATAAGATAACAAATATATAGCATGTTAGTATCCAACATTAAAGTCCATGTTAAGTTTATATTATACTTATTCTTACACCATTAGTGTACCCTTTTCACCTTGACATAATTAACTTAGCAACACATAATGAAAGAAAGAAACATAAATAAACAAGGAAAGGAAATGAAAAGCATAAGCAAGAAATTAATATAAGCAAAACTTAAGCATTACAAAATATAAAGAGAGAGCAAGAGCATGATCTTGATCTGAAAACCAAGATGCCTAAATACATGGCAAATGCCTCCTTTTATAGGCCAAAATTCAGAACTATTGATTTGTTGACTAATTGATGAGTGGGTGGCCACATCTTGACTTGGTGACAATTCTTATCTTCTTGTCTGCCAAAAACGTCATTGATGACGTCATAATTTGAACAAACTTGAATCATGAAAGTTCTAGGAAATTGTCTCATCTTTCCAGGGTAAAAAGTTGAGATCATTTGGACTTCTAGAACTCGAGATATGGGCTAAACACTGAACAGTGTCTGGGCTGCAGGACAGATTCGGACTTCTTCTTTGTTGCTACAATTTGGACTTGAAAACGGCCTTGTTAAATCTTGGGCTCTACATGAAAGTTGTAGGCCTATGTCTTAGCTTTCCATCCATATAAAATGGACCTAAATCCAAGATCTACAGCTCCAGATATGACCTAATTACCGAACTGTGTTCCAATTTGGACTGCACCAGCATCTCTTTGGCCATCTTTTTGTCCTTTCAATTTCAGTACTTCAACTCATCAATCAATTCTTTCATTTATGTGATAGGCCTGCATTTAAGATTAACATTTACCATAAATTAAAGGTATCTTATGTAATTAGATATGTTATTATAAAACATGCTTTAGTTAAGGAGTTATTGATACTTCAAGTGCAAAATGATGATATAAAACCTTGATAAAAATGCACTTTTAAGTACTAATCACACCCCCCCCAACCAGCTTATTACTAGTCCCTAGTAATTAAAGCGTTAAAATAGAAAAAAAATTTGCAAATTCCACAAAGCAAGGCATTCATCATTCAACTTCCATTAATCTATCCAGATAAACAAACTCTCATTAAATTTTGTATATCTGCTCAATATCTCTTAAACAAAATATTAATAAACCTTCCTTGTTATGTGCTCAATGTATGAAACATAGATGATGGGGCTTTTATTGGAAGAAAACAATATTTTGTTCTAATGTTTAAGGTTAACTTCCTTGGGTTGGGATTATTTATTTTATTTTTTTTAATGTCTATACATATAACATAAAACACAATGCATCTTTAACCCATGTAACGAGCTTTCGGCTAATGACTCCCAGACCAGTTGATCTTAGGGCATTAGGTGTTGAGACACCCCTACGAGCTTAGTAACTCGGGTTGCAGATACTGATACGTAGATAGTGCAATGTTTGATTCCCTTAAGCTTTTCTCCTTAACCCATGTAACAAGCTTTGGGCCAATAGCTCCCAAGTCAGTTGACTTTAGGGTATTAGGTGTTAAAACACCCCTTCGGGCTTAATTGCTTAGGTTAGGGAGGCTACGAAATCAAACTTATCTACGTTTTTATTATCATCATTTTTTTATTTTTTATTTTCCTCTCTTTTTTTTTTGTTTTTTGTTTTTTGTTTTTTTTTTTTGGAAATTATAGACTATCCCTATCCCTTAGTTGTTACCTTTAACAAAAGAACATAAATAATGTAATAATCCAATGTGCAACCCACAATCATATGTTAAAGTGTGTGTGTGAAATTGAAGGTTTAAGAATATTTGTTAAATGAGTATATGAGCAGAACCAAGTGATAACAATGCGAGAGTTTGTAAACCTGAATATTTCTAGAAGTATTCTAATAGGCCTTGTTATGAATATTGCAAATAACCATTAGAAAATGTTTACTAAAATGCGTCTCAAGAGTCATTCCCCCTTACTCTGCCATCCTAGTAATAACAGTTTTGCCAAATGGTTTTTAAAACAAAAACAGTTAGTTGGTTAGTTTTTTTAAAAAAAAATATTACTACCCTCTCCCCTCAACCAAAACGAGACATTGTCCTCAATGTCCTAAGGTAGAAAGATAGAGTATAGAAGACATTACCTGAAACAACGAACACTGACAATCCTGAAACACACTTAAACAAATATAAGAGATAACAAAACAAAAAGATATTATGCTATTAATAAAACCAAAAGACATAAATTTTTACAAACTAAGACTCAAATCGTAGTTGTGATTGTGGCTCACATCTTCCCTTGGTTTTACGTCCAAGAACGGCTTAAACGCCCTCTATAGGTCGGGGATAGGCTTCCCATCCAGTTTTCTTAAAAGCTGGCAAACAGGGTCTTTTACAGTCAGATTCCCAAGACTAAGTCGATCACGTTCTTTATGGAAATGGGGTCCTAAGTCTTGAAATGCACAATGCACATCTCCACCAGGATATGTCTTCAAAGTCAATAGAAGATTATCTAAAGATTCCTTATGTTTTGAAATAAATCCTGACTTTTAACAATTTTCACAAGCTTTGCAGAATGTATGCGTGTCCTTAAACATGGTGGGCCAATAAAATCCATTTTGAAAGATTTTCGCAATGGTCTTTTTTGACAAGAAATGACTCCCACATGCTTCAGAATGACAAAATTTAATGACATTACTTACCTCATTGTCAGGAATGCATCTTCGAAATATTTGATCAGGACAATATTCGAATAAGTAAGGGTCATCCCAATTAAATTTCTTCACTTCGTTCAGAAACTCATCTTTGTCTTCGGTACTCCAATGAGTTGGCAAATCTCCTGAGGCAAGGAAATTGATATTTTTAGCAAACCAAGGCATTGAACTAAGAGAAAGTAAGGATTTATCAGGAAAGTAATCATCGGTTGGTGTGATGTCAGATATCGAATCTGTTGTCACTCTTGACAAAAGATTCACATCAACATTTTCAATGCCTTTTTCAT
Source organism: Populus nigra (assembly GCF_951802175.1). NCBI lineage: Eukaryota > Viridiplantae > Streptophyta > Magnoliopsida > Malpighiales > Salicaceae > Populus > Populus nigra. Next base: position 38,914,572 of record NC_084852.1, read on the forward strand.
CCGTGATTTCTTCCTGAGAATAAGTCATTTGCAAATCTTCAAATTCATCAAACTCAGTATTACTCAAAGTATATTCAAATTGATCATAAACCAATTCTTCAATAAAATCTACTTCTTGTAAATCATTATCATCTCGAGGTTGCTTGCAAATATTGAAAATATTCATCTCCAATGTCATGTTCCCAAATGATAGCTTCATCAGTCCATTCCTACAATTAATCAATGCATTAGAGGTTGCAAGAAATGGACGCCCTAAAATAACAGGAAATGAATTGCATGCTTCAACAGGTTGTGTGTCCAAGACAATAAAATCCACAGGATAAATGAACTTGTCGACTTGTACTAACACATCTTCAACTATTCCTCTAGGCACTTTTACAGATCTATCGGCAAGTAAAAGAGTTACAGAAGTTGGTTTTAACTCACCTAGATTGAGACTTTGAAAAACTGAATATGGAAGTAAATTCACACTAGCTCCAAGATCAAGTAAGGCTCTTTCAATTTTATATTCTCCAATAAAGCAAGAAATTGTAGGACAACCAGGGTCTTTATATTTCAAAGCATTATTGTTCTGAAGAATGGCACTTACTTGTTCGGCTAAAAAGGCTTTCTTTTTCACATTCAGTTTTCTCTTCACAGTGCACAGATCTTTCAAAAATTTAGCATAAGAAGGAACTTGTTTGATAGCATCCAGCAAAGGTATATTGATCCTTACCTGTTTGAAGGTTTCAAAGATTTCAGAGTTGTGATTGACTTTCCTTTGTTTCGTCATGGCATGAGGAAATGGAAGTGCTGGCGGAGAATCAGTCTTTTCTTTGCAATGATCAGATTCAACCCCTTCCTTACCCTCAGAGATTGATTCATCATCATTCTCACAAGGTTCAAGAGTGGGTTTTTCAATAACCTTACTACTGCGAAGAGTGATGACTGATTTGACGTGATCCATGTGTTGGCTTCCCGAACTACCTGCATTCAAATTGTATTGCCCCTTTGGATTTTGTTGTGGTTGAGAAGGAAATTTACCTTTCTCTTGGAAACTGAGAACAGATGTCAATTTTGCAAGAGTATCTTTAAAATCTGTCATGCTTTGAGCAAGTTGAGTGTTAATTGCCTCTTGCTTTTCCATAAATGCATACAATGTTTCCTCAAGATTTCTTCTAGGAGGTGGAGCATAAGGAGGTGCATATCCATGAGGATTTTGGAAATTATGATGTGCTTGAAACGGTGGCTGTGAAGTTTGAGCATTATTGTTCTCACTCTTCCAACTGAAATTTGGATGATTTCTCCAACCAGGGTTATATGTTTGCGAATATGGGTTATGGTTGGGCCTTTGAAAACTGTTTAATGCATGGGCTTGTTCATGGAGACATTCTTTAAAAGAAGGCAAGGTTGGACAGTCATTGGTTGAATGCTCGTTGGTTTCACAGATTTGACATGCAATGTCTTGAACGGATTTTAATTGACCACTCTTTTTCAATTCTAGTGCTTCGACTTTTTTAGCTAAAGATGCAAACTTGGCTTGGAGGTCATGATCATCCCTAAGGTTGTACATACCCCCACTAGATGTATGAGGTTGGGTTTTACTTGGTGCCTCATAAGTTCCTGTAGTGTCCCAATTTTGCGCATTTTCAGCTAGCAAGTCTAGGTATTCCATTGCTTCATTAGGGTCTTTATCCTCAAAAGTTCCATTGCACATCAATTCAACCATTTGCCTATCTCTAGGAGTTAACCCTTCATAAAAATATGAAACTAATCTCCATGTTTCAAAACCATGATGGGGGCAAGTATTAAGTAAGTCTCGATACCTATCCCAACATTGGTAAAATGTTTCTCCTGGTTTTTGAGAAAAAGTAATGATTTGTCTTTTGAAAGAGTTTGTTCTGTGGGATGGAAAAAACTTCTTTAAAAATTATTGTTGCATTTCATCCCAAGCACGAATGGATCCAGGTCTCAAATTTTGTAGCCATGTTTTAGCTTTATCTTTTAATGAAAAAGGAAAAAGCTTCAATCTAATGGTGTTCATGCTACAATTTGAGTCATTATACGTGTTGCAAACCTCCTCAAATTCCCTTAAATGCAAGTATGGATTTTCTAAATCTAAGCCATGAAAAGATGGTAAAAGTTGAATAATGCCTGTCTTAAAATTAAAATGAGATGCATCAGGAGGAAAAACTATGCATGAGGGTGCACTTGTTCTTGTGGGATTCATGTGGTCTCTAAGAGTTCTAACCCGAATATTCTCATTATTTTCATTATGAAGTGATTGGTTATCTTCTTCGGCCATATTTTCTGAAAATGATGAGGATACCCTACAAAGTCTACCACTTAATGTACGTGACCACACTCTCATGCACGTGTAAGAAGAGAATAAAAGAAAGAAGAAAACAAAAGAAAGAGAAACAAAACAAAAGAAACAAAGTTAGATACAAGAAAAGAGATAAGAGATAAGAGAAAATAAAGTAAATACTATAATTTGTACAAGAATTTACCTCCCCGGCAACGGCGCCAAAAACTTGACACGACCAAAAGATTGATGTCTTCTCCCAAGTGCAGGAGTGTCGAAGTAATAAATAACCCGGCAAGACCGGGGTCGAACCACAGGGAGGTTACTTGTATAAATTATAAGCAACAATAATACAACAACAATAGTAACAACAACAACAATAATGATGATGATGATGATAATAGTGAAGAAGAAGAGGAAGAAGTCGATGAGAACTTTGAGATGGAAGATTAACGTAAGGATTAAACAATGATAACAACAAATGTCAAGGTTAGAGGATCCACTAATGGTACATCAAACAAGTATAGTATAAACTCTTATTATTCAACTGGAAACCACACACAAAGGAGGTTCCAATCGGATTATAAATTGTTAACATGATTACATTAGTTATCTTATTCGAATAATGCTAATACTTGTAAATGTTTTCAGGCATTCATGATTATAACTTATGTTAACAACAAATCAAGTTCCTTTCATAGCTCAGGTGTCGGTTATACCATACAGTATGGGCTATGAAAGTGCCAAGTATTTGTTGTACCAAGTGTTATACAACATAAATCTAGATTAACCATTTAACAAGCAAAGTATTAAAAGTGAATAAGATAACAAATATATAGCATGTTAGTATCCAACATTAAAGTCCATGTTAAGTTTATATTATACTTATTCTTACACCATTAGTGTACCCTTTTCACCTTGACATAATTAACTTAGCAACACATAATGAAAGAAAGAAACATAAATAAACAAGGAAAGGAAATGAAAAGCATAAGCAAGAAATTAATATAAGCAAAACTTAAGCATTACAAAATATAAAGAGAGAGCAAGAGCATGATCTTGATCTGAAAACCAAGATGCCTAAATACATGGCAAATGCCTCCTTTTATAGGCCAAAATTCAGAACTATTGATTTGTTGACTAATTGATGAGTGGGTGGCCACATCTTGACTTGGTGACAATTCTTATCTTCTTGTCTGCCAAAAACGTCATTGATGACGTCATAATTTGAACAAACTTGAATCATGAAAGTTCTAGGAAATTGTCTCATCTTTCCAGGGTAAAAAGTTGAGATCATTTGGACTTCTAGAACTCGAGATATGGGCTAAACACTGAACAGTGTCTGGGCTGCAGGACAGATTCGGACTTCTTCTTTGTTGCTACAATTTGGACTTGAAAACGGCCTTGTTAAATCTTGGGCTCCACATGAAAGTTGTAGGCCTATGTCTTAGCTTTCCATCCATATAAAATGGACCTAAATCCAAGATCTACAGCTCCAGATATGACCTAATTACCGAACTGTGTTCCAATTTGGACTGCACCAGCATCTCTTTGGCCATCTTTTTGTCCTTTCAATTTCAGTACTTCAACTCATCAATCAATTCTTTCATTTATGTGATAGGCCTGCATTTAAGATTAACATTTACCATAAATTAAAGGTATCTTATGTAATTAGATATGTTATTATAAAACATGCTTTAGTTAAGGAGTTATTGATACTTCAAGTGCAAAATGATGATATAAAACCTTGATAAAAATGCACTTTTAAGTACTAATCACACCCCCCCCAACCAGCTTATTACTAGTCCCTAGTAATTAAAGCGTTAAAATAGAAAAAAAATTTGCAAATTCCACAAAGCAAGGCATTCATCATTCAACTTCCATTAATCTATCCAGATAAACAAACTCTCATTAAATTTTGTATATCTGCTCAATATCTCTTAAACAAAATATTAATAAACCTTCCTTGTTATGTGCTCAATGTATGAAACATAGATGATGGGGCTTTTATTGGAAGAAAACAATATTTTGTTCTAATGTTTAAGGTTAACTTCCTTGGGTTGGGATTATTTATTTTATTTTTTTTAATGTCTATACATATAACATAAAACACAATGCATCTTTAACCCATGTAACGAGCTTTCGGCTAATGACTCCCAGACCAGTTGATCTTAGGGCATTAGGTGTTGAGACACCCCTACGAGCTTAGTAACTCGGGTTGCAGATACTGATACGTAGATAGTGCAATGTTTGATTCCCTTAAGCTTTTCTCCTTAACCCATGTAACAAGCTTTGGGCCAATAGCTCCCAAGTCAGTTGACTTTAGGGTATTAGGTGTTAAAACACCCCTTCGGGCTTAATTGCTTAGGTTAGGGAGGCTACGAAATCAAACTTATCTACGTTTTTATTATCATCATTTTTTTATTTTTTATTTTCCTCTCTTTTTTTTTTGTTTTTTGTTTTTTGTTTTTTTTTTTTGGAAATTATAGACTATCCCTATCCCTTAGTTGTTACCTTTAACAAAAGAACATAAATAATGTAATAATCCAATGTGCAACCCACAATCATATGTTAAAGTGTGTGTGTGAAATTGAAGGTTTAAGAATATTTGTTAAATGAGTATATGAGCAGAACCAAGTGATAACAATGCGAGAGTTTGTAAACCTGAATATTTCTAGAAGTATTCTAATAGGCCTTGTTATGAATATTGCAAATAACCATTAGAAAATGTTTACTAAAATGCGTCTCAAGAGTCATTCCCCCTTACTCTGCCATCCTAGTAATAACAGTTTTGCCAAATGGTTTTTAAAACAAAAACAGTTAGTTGGTTAGTTTTTTTAAAAAAAAATATTACTACCCTCTCCCCTCAACCAAAACGAGACATTGTCCTCAATGTCCTAAGGTAGAAAGATAGAGTATAGAAGACATTACCTGAAACAACGAACACTGACAATCCTGAAACACACTTAAACAAATATAAGAGATAACAAAACAAAAAGATATTATGCTATTAATAAAACCAAAAGACATAAATTTTTACAAACTAAGACTCAAATCGTAGTTGTGATTGTGGCTCACATCTTCCCTTGGTTTTACGTCCAAGAACGGCTTAAACGCCCTCTATAGGTCGGGGATAGGCTTCCCATCCAGTTTTCTTAAAAGCTGGCAAACAGGGTCTTTTACAGTCAGATTCCCAAGACTAAGTCGATCACGTTCTTTATGGAAATGGGGTCCTAAGTCTTGAAATGCACAATGCACATCTCCACCAGGATATGTCTTCAAAGTCAATAGAAGATTATCTAAAGATTCCTTATGTTTTGAAATAAATCCTGACTTTTAACAATTTTCACAAGCTTTGCAGAATGTATGCGTGTCCTTAAACATGGTGGGCCAATAAAATCCATTTTGAAAGATTTTCGCAATGGTCTTTTTTGACAAGAAATGACTCCCACATGCTTCAGAATGACAAAATTTAATGACATTACTTACCTCATTGTCAGGAATGCATCTTCGAAATATTTGATCAGGACAATATTCGAATAAGTAAGGGTCATCCCAATTAAATTTCTTCACTTCGTTCAGAAACTCATCTTTGTCTTCGGTACTCCAATGAGTTGGCAAATCTCCTGAGGCAAGGAAATTGATATTTTTAGCAAACCAAGGCATTGAACTAAGAGAAAGTAAGGATTTATCAGGAAAGTAATCATCGGTTGGTGTGATGTCAGATATCGAATCTGTTGTCACTCTTGACAAAAGATTCACATCAACATTTTCAATGCCTTTTTCATCCGTGATTTCTTCCTGAGAATAAGTCATTTGCAAATCTTCAAATTCATCAAACTCAGTATTACTCAAAGTATATTCAAATTGATCATAAACCAATTCTTCAATAAAATCTACTTCTTGTAAATCATTATCATCTCGAGGTTGCTTGCAAATATTGAAAATATTCATCTCCAATGTCATGTTCCCAAATGATAGCTTCATCAGTCCATTCCTACAATTAATCAATGCATTAGAGGTTGCAAGAAATGGACGCCCTAAAATAACAGGAAATGAATTGCATGCTTCAACAGGTTGTGTGTCCAAGACAATAAAATCCACAGGATAAATGAACTTGTCGACTTGTACTAACACATCTTCAACTATTCCTCTAGGCACTTTTACAGATCTATCGGCAAGTAAAAGAGTTACAGAAGTTGGTTTTAACTCACCTAGATTGAGACTTTGAAAAACTGAATATGGAAGTAAATTCACACTAGCTCCAAGATCAAGTAAGGCTCTTTCAATTTTATATTCTCCAATAAAGCAAGAAATTGTAGGACAACCAGGGTCTTTATATTTCAAAGCATTATTGTTCTGAAGAATGGCACTTACTTGTTCGGCTAAAAAGGCTTTCTTTTTCACATTCAGTTTTCTCTTCACAGTGCACAGATCTTTCAAAAATTTAGCATAAGAAGGAACTTGTTTGATAGCATCCAGCAAAGGTATATTGATCCTTACCTGTTTGAAGGTTTCAAAGATTTCAGAGTTGTGATTGACTTTCCTTTGTTTCGTCATGGCATGAGGAAATGGAAGTGCTGGCGGAGAATCAGTCTTTTCTTTGCAATGATCAGATTCAACCCCTTCCTTACCCTCAGAGATTGATTCATCATCATTCTCACAAGGTTCAAGAGTGGGTTTTTCAATAACCTTACTACTGCGAAGAGTGATGACTGATTTGACGTGATCCATGTGTTGGCTTCCCGAACTACCTGCATTCAAATTGTATTGCCCCTTTGGATTTTGTTGTGGTTGAGAAGGAAATTTACCTTTCTCTTGGAAACTGAGAACAGATGTCAATTTTGCAAGAGTATCTTTAAAATCTGTCATGCTTTGAGCAAGTTGAGTGTTAATTGCCTCTTGCTTTTCCATAAATGCATACAATGTTTCCTCAAGATTTCTTCTAGGAGGTGGAGCATAAGGAGGTGCATATCCATGAGGATTTTGGAAATTATGATGTGCTTGAAACGGTGGCTGTGAAGTTTGAGCATTATTGTTCTCACTCTTCCAACTGAAATTTGGATGATTTCTCCAACCAGGGTTATATGTTTGCGAATATGGGTTATGGTTGGGCCTTTGAAAACTGTTTAATGCATGGGCTTGTTCATGGAGACATTCTTTAAAAGAAGGCAAGGTTGGACAGTCATTGGTTGAATGCTCGTTGGTTTCACAGATTTGACATGCAATGTCTTGAACGGATTTTAATTGACCACTCTTTTTCAATTCTAGTGCTTCGACTTTTTTAGCTAAAGATGCAAACTTGGCTTGGAGGTCATGATCATCCCTAAGGTTGTACATACCCCCACTAGATGTATGAGGTTGGGTTTTACTTGGTGCCTCATAAGTTCCTGTAGTGTCCCAATTTTGCGCATTTTCAGCTAGCAAGTCTAGGTATTCCATTGCTTCATTAGGGTCTTTATCCTCAAAAGTTCCATTGCACATCAATTCAACCATTTGCCTATCTCTAGGAGTTAACCCTTCATAAAAATATGAAACTAATCTCCATGTTTCAAAACCATGATGGGGGCAAGTATTAAGTAAGTCTCGATACCTATCCCAACATTGGTAAAATGTTTCTCCTGGTTTTTGAGAAAAAGTAATGATTTGTCTTTTGAAAGAGTTTGTTCTGTGGGATGGAAAAAACTTCTTTAAAAATTATTGTTGCATTTCATCCCAAGCACGAATGGATCCAGGTCTCAAATTTTGTAGCCATGTTTTAGCTTTATCTTTTAATGAAAAAGGAAAAAGCTTCAATCTAATGGTGTTCATGCTACAATTTGAGTCATTATACGTGTTGCAAACCTCCTCAAATTCCCTTAAATGCAAGTATGGATTTTCTAAATCTAAGCCATGAAAAGATGGTAAAAGTTGAATAATGCCTGTCTTAAAATTAAAATGAGATGCATCAGGAGGAAAAACTATGCATGAGGGTGCACTTGTTCTTGTGGGATTCATGTGGTCTCTAAGAGTTCTAACCCGAATATTCTCATTATTTTCATTATGAAGTGATTGGTTATCTTCTTCGGCCATATTTTCTGAAAATGATGAGGATACCCTACAAAGTCTACCACTTAATGTACGTGACCACACTCTCATGCACGTGTAAGAAGAGAATAAAAGAAAGAAGAAAACAAAAGAAAGAGAAACAAAACAAAAGAAACAAAGTTAGATACAAGAAAAGAGATAAGAGATAAGAGAAAATAAAGTAAATACTATAATTTGTACAAGAATTTACCTCCCCGGCAACGGCGCCAAAAACTTGACACGACCAAAAGATTGATGTCTTCTCCCAAGTGCAGGAGTGTCGAAGTAATAAATAACCCGGCAAGACCGGGGTCGAACCACAGGGAGGTTACTTGTATAAATTATAAGCAACAATAATACAACAACAATAGTAACAACAACAACAATAATGATGATGATGATGATAATAGTGAAGAAGAAGAGGAAGAAGTCGATGAGAACTTTGAGATGGAAGATTAACGTAAGGATTAAACAATGATAACAACAAATGTCAAGGTTAGAGGATCCACTAATGGTACATCAAACAAGTATAGTATAAACTCTTATTATTCAACTGGAAACCACACACAAAGGAGGTTCCAATCGGATTATAAATTGTTAACATGATTACATTAGTTATCTTATTCGAATAATGCTAATACTTGTAAATGTTTTCAGGCATTCATGATTATAACTTATGTTAACAACAAATCAAGTTCCTTTCATAGCTCAGGTGTCGGTTATACCATACAGTATGGGCTATGAAAGTGCCAAGTATTTGTTGTACCAAGTGTTATACAACATAAATCTAGATTAACCATTTAACAAGCAAAGTATTAAAAGTGAATAAGATAACAAATATATAGCATGTTAGTATCCAACATTAAAGTCCATGTTAAGTTTATATTATACTTATTCTTACACCATTAGTGTACCCTTTTCACCTTGACATAATTAACTTAGCAACACATAATGAAAGAAAGAAACATAAATAAACAAGGAAAGGAAATGAAAAGCATAAGCAAGAAATTAATATAAGCAAAACTTAAGCATTACAAAATATAAAGAGAGAGCAAGAGCATGATCTTGATCTGAAAACCAAGATGCCTAAATACATGGCAAATGCCTCCTTTTATAGGCCAAAATTCAGAACTATTGATTTGTTGACTAATTGATGAGTGGGTGGCCACATCTTGACTTGGTGACAATTCTTATCTTCTTGTCTGCCAAAAACGTCATTGATGACGTCATAATTTGAACAAACTTGAATCATGAAAGTTCTAGGAAATTGTCTCATCTTTCCAGGGTAAAAAGTTGAGATCATTTGGACTTCTAGAACTCGAGATATGGGCTAAACACTGAACAGTGTCTGGGCTGCAGGACAGATTCGGACTTCTTCTTTGTTGCTACAATTTGGACTTGAAAACGGCCTTGTTAAATCTTGGGCTCTACATGAAAGTTGTAGGCCTATGTCTTAGCTTTCCATCCATATAAAATGGACCTAAATCCAAGATCTACAGCTCCAGATATGACCTAATTACCGAACTGTGTTCCAATTTGGACTGCACCAGCATCTCTTTGGCCATCTTTTTGTCCTTTCAATTTCAGTACTTCAACTCATCAATCAATTCTTTCATTTATGTGATAGGCCTGCATTTAAGATTAACATTTACCATAAATTAAAGGTATCTTATGTAATTAGATATGTTATTATAAAACATGCTTTAGTTAAGGAGTTATTGATACTTCAAGTGCAAAATGATGATATAAAACCTTGATAAAAATGCACTTTTAAGTACTAATCATAAATCAACCAAGTCCCAGACTTGATTAATTTTCATCGACTCCATTTCTTCTTCCATAGCTTTAATCCATTCTCTTGCTTTAGGACCAGATAGAGCATGACTGAATGTTTTAGGCTCTTTATCATTTTGTGGAGCAATCATGAACGTTTCCCCCTCAATCTCAAATCAACAACGAGGAATTAGTTCACGAATGCTTTTTCGAGGTTGAGATTGCTCATGATCTTGCTCCATGAGAGGAGGAAAAGATAAAATATCACTCCTATTATTTCTAGGAGGATTAAAAGTTTCATCTAAGTCCTCTACTGAATGGCTTGTTGCGTCATAATCTAGATTTTCATTTTATATAATTGAAAATCTTTTTCAACCTCACCTGTCTTTGGAAAAATCTTTTCTAAGAATACAACATCACGCAATTCAATCTCCGTCACTCTTCCATCAGCTTTTTCACCAATAAATACAAATCCTTTGAAATGTTCAGAATATCATATAAAGATACACTTTTTCTCCCTAGGACCAAGTTTTCATATTCATGAGAATTATTATGAATATAAGTTGCACACCCCCATAGATGGAAATAACCTAGATTAGGTTTAACACCATTCCATAGTTCATATAGGGTGGATGAGACAGATTTAAAGAGCACACGATTAAGTATGTAAGCAGTAGTTAACAATGCATCTTCCCAAAAGAAAACTGGTAAGTTAGCTTACGCCATCAGTAACCTAACCATATCAAATAGGGTTCTATTCTTCCTTTTTGCTACACCATTTTGTTGTGGAGTATAAGGAATAGTTAGTTGTCTAGCTATAACCTTTTCATCACAAAAATTTTTAAATTGTTCAAACAAATATTCAAATCCTCGATCAGTTCTTAAAGCTTTGATCTTGGTACTTAGTTTATTCTCCACCAAATTGGTGTATCGAATGAAGCAATCCAATGCTTTAAACTTATGTAAGATCAAATAAACATGACCAAACCATATAAAATCATCTATAAATATGATGAAATAATTTCCTCCATATCTTGCTCTCACATTCATTGGGCCACAAATATATGAATGAATAAACTGCAATGGACTACTAACTCTTTTAACTTTGCTAAATGGTAATCTAGTTGCTTTTTCAACAAGGCAATGTTCACAAACGAGCAATTTCTCTTTGGTAAGTGATCCTAAAAGAACAGCTTTTCTAATCTATATTATTGATCTTGCCCAATGTGTTCTAATCTAGCATGCCAAGTTATGATATTACTATCATTAATAGTACTGAAATTTTAAACAACATAAATTGAAGCATCATAATTAATAGATACATTAACAGTGTCTAACATCATAAAACCATTTAATAAAAAACTAGAACCATAAAAAATATTATTCAGATGTATTTTTACACAACAACCAACAAATGCAATATTAAAGCCCAAATGGAGTAAAGCAAGAACAAACACAAGATTTCGTCGAACTTCTAGAGCGTAGAGTACATCATGAAAATAAAGTGTGCGACTGCCCTGCAAATCCAGTTTGTAGGTACCGATCCCAAGCACAGCAGCACAAACATTATTCCCCATGTATATGTATCTACTTCCCTTTAAAATTTGACAGAATTCCATAAAGGTTGTTTGATCCCTGCTATGTGGTCAGTTACTCCTGAGTCTATAGTCCAAAAAGAAACAGATTCAACAAGCATTAAACAGTTATTAACGTATAAGTTAGAGGGATGATTGTGGTTAAACATTATCTTTGGCACAATGCAATTACGAGCAAAATGACTAGGTTTACCATAATTGAAACAATTCATATTCTTGTCTTTCTTACCACCGCGTTTCCCACGCTTGTGCTTATATCCACTACTACTTGCTTCTATTCCTATCTTGCTATATTTGGGACCTTTAGCCTTACCTTTTTTATATTTAGAGCCATATGTTCCACGCATCTTAGTCTCAGATATAAAAGCCTCGTTTATAGGCTTCTCAGCATGGAGTCGATCTTCTTTAAGCTCGACATGACGAGCAACATCATCAAATGTCTTGATGTTGTCATTATGGGTAAGGTTAACACGCATGTGTTCCCAATTGCTTGGCAAATAGTGGATAACTGCTTGGACTTATTGTTTATTAGTCATCTCATGTCCAACACCTCTTAATTCACTAATCATGTTAGACATTACCGTAAAGTGCTGCCTCATTGTCTGATTTTAGCACTTTTTATAACCATCAAATTTAAGGGTTAGATGGCGAAGTCTAGTGGTGGAGGTTCCTCTATACTAAATCTTTATTGCATCCCAAACATATTGAGCTGAACAATGCCTTTCAAAACACAGCATCATATCATTTATCATGCTACTCAACATCAAAATACGAGCTACGCGATCTTTGCGTTTATAGGTCTGATATGCTTCCATATCAAGCTTGTGTTGAGCAGTGTTTCCTTGCTTAGGTTCAGCCATCGGTTGTGTGATTGTTTCCAGCATTTCTTGCTCTTCCAAAAGATACTCAATCTTACGATGCCAAACATCATAATTCTTTTCACTTAGTTTGTCTTTATGTTTCAAATCAGCAATAATACTCTTAGATGCAGCCATATTAAGTGTTATTGACAGCAATTACAAATATTAGTATCTAGTACAATTTGATTGACATATTTTTCCACTTCATTCTAAATTAAACAAATAATAATCTAACACATACAATAGAAATGAAAAGAATGTTAAACACTTAATCAATTTCTATTTGTATGGTCTAATTATTATTGGAAATTTAAATTAGTTCAAAATTATAGTTATTAGTTTCAACTAACTCCCACTAATCAGGTTGCAGATATTATCATATATATGCATATAATGTAATTAAAACTTAAATTACATAAAATATACAGTTCACAGTAAACAACTAATTACAAAAAAAAAACAAAATTAAGAATAATAAATTTCAGAATTATTTTATATTGTAGGCACATAAGTAAGGTCTCCAATTATGTCATCCACTTCATCAAAGTCATCTCCTCCAAATTCATTTTGCTCAAACCATGGAATGAATTTAACAGCAGCATCCAAACGACCTGCGCTTCTTTCAATGCATCGTATACCCTTTTCGGCATGCTAATGTTCCCTATCAAGCAGCATTTCATTTGCGAGATTATTGAAATCTAAAGATTCCAGCCTATATTCCAACGATAGTCGCACCGACATCCATTCCTCAGGCAGAGAATTGAGAACGATTAACATTTGATGCTCCATGTATAATTCATAAACACCACTTATAGCTATTCTACTCATCCAATGATATATAGAATCAATATGCTCTTGAATTTTGTGAACAGGATTAAAGGCATACCCAATAAATGTTCAATTTGTTGTTGTCTATCCATTACAAAAAAATATTCCAAAAAAAACACATAAATATTATACTTAATATTTAATTAAAGCATGTATCATCATATATGTTAAAAAAAATACAGAAATTAAGCAATTTATTTTAACAATAAATAAATTGGCACCATAATTTGACAATTTATATTAACAAAAAAACTATTAATTGTCTTAATATTATTCTTAATATTAATATATATTAACTGCCGAATGGCAGTTACACATCTCTTAAAAGATGTGTTCATTCGGGTTTTTTTTTTTCAACTGCCAAATGGCAGTTCCAATTGACTACTAAGATTGTAGTCAATTGGAAATGAAAATATTAAATGTCGAATGGCAATTACACATCTTTTAAAAGATGTGTTCTTTCGGGTTTTTTTTAATTGTGAAATGGCATTTAATTAACTGTCAAATGACTCCAATTAACTACTATAATTGTAGTCAATTGGAAATGGAAATGGCAATTTTCAATCTCCATTTCCATCATCAATTCACACATGAATTGATAATAGAATTATACAACTACCATGCAAAAAGTCTTTTCTAATTAATTATAGAAAAGACAAATTTATAACTAAATTACTTCATAAAATTTTGTAAATTCAAAATTCTCAATGGAAGTATTCTTTTAACATAAAATTTACATCTATCGTTCATGTAATAATAGATGTACTGTATAAAAACAATACTAAAAATCATGGCTCTGATACCAATGTAGATTGGAAAGGAAAACTTACTTGTGAGAATTCATTTTTTTATTCCTGGATCAATTACTTCAGTGTTGCTTCAATTACTAGAACCAAAGTAATATTCCACAGTACGGACGTCTTTGTAAATCTTGTCAAAGTAATGCAGAGAGTGCAAGATGAGAAAAGAAAAGGAGAGAATGATTATTCAACAAATGAAAACCTCCTTATTTCCATATAAGTTATGTCCATTTATATATGATTAGAGGAGGCGGTTACTTCCTTTAGTAACTTATATAATAATTTGGACCAGGCTCATCCATCGTGGACGGACCAGGCCTAACCCAATAACCAATATTCTAGCCCCTTTGCTTGTAATTTGGAAGGAAGACAACAAAATGATGTATTAAGAGATAGATTTAGAGCCATTTAGATTTCAGGAACCACTCAATTAGCCAATCAAATTCATCACATATATGTCGACATACCATATAGTTCATTGATACTCTTAGAACATCAGGGATAATGATTCCAGTTCAATTTCATGAAGCACTCCAATTTGATGTCTATTAGCTAAGGAAGTTGCATATAATTAGTCCCTTCACCAACTTGATGTCAATAGTGCTCTTCTTCACGGTGATATACATGAAGAAATTTATATATCTCCACCTCTTGGTCTTCAGTGTGTCACCTGAACAAGTCGTTATATGGTTTTAAACAAGCTTTCGTCAATATTTTTCCAAGTTCTGTACAGCTATAAAAGCTGCTAGATTTGTTCAATCCTAAGTAGATTACTTATTTTTCACATGTCGAAAAAGCAAAGCCTTTGATAATATATGTTGATGATATTCTTTTTTTGGATCGTATCTTATTTCATGGACAAAGGGGCAAAAAATCATAACTTTATCCTTAGCAGAAGCTAAATATGGAGCCATGATAGGTACTTGTTGTGAATTATCTTGGCTTCAAAGATTTGTGAATATTACATTAAAAAACAACATTGTTATATTGCGGTAATAAAGCAGCCTTACATATAGCAACCAATTGTGTTTTTCATGAAAGAGCGAGATGTTGCGATGTCGCGGTCGCACAAATTAATTACCCTAACTTCAAACATAACACACAAGATAGTATAGAGCAAGTAAGGAGTCGATCCCACGAGGAAGGTTCAAGTCAAATTTTTATGCTAGATGATATGCAATTTTAGGGGGGGTTTGGACGTTATCTAGGATAAAGCAAAAGAAAATAGAAAACTATCAAGTGAAATTAAATAAAATCAGAAAATTATCAAGAGAACAAACCTTGGTCGCAAGTAAACATCCACCTACAGAAATCAGAACTGATCATGGAAACAAAACATTAATTTATATTCCGAATATTTATCTCTTCTTAACATTGGTTAGTTAACGGATCCGCCATATAACTAACCTTAACCATCAAACAACCACAGTGTCCGCACTAGTAATTTAATTCAATGACAGCCTTAAGAACTAGATAAGTTGATTAATCAAGAAAACATAACTGTCTGCAGTCTATGTTTGATTTGATTGAATGTTCTCCCTAAGATTAATAATGTAGATCTGCCACAATTATTAAACTCAGTTGCTTCACAAGTTCATATACCACAACTCCGGTTTTGATATCAAAATTAGCAATAGATTGTCTACAATAATAACTTAGAGTCCACTCTAGTAATTAAAATAAACAATCACAGGAAAAATAAGCATAAAAGAACAAACATATTCATCATATAAACAGAAAAGAAAAGGTAAAATAAATCTCACAGTTCTTGAAATTCGAAGTTTTTCATGTCCTTGCAACCAAGAAAAAGTGTTTAGCCTTGCATGTTTGTTGAACAACTAATCAAAAAGAAGGAAGAATGCATAATTTAGGGTTTCTTAGAGGAAGGGGGAGTTTTTCTCTTCTTGGTTGGCTGCCCCCCCTTCTCTTCTCTCATTCTTTTTATATCCTAGGAAACTCTAGTCTCTATTTTACAAAATAGTCCTCCCTTAAGTAGATTATTTACATTTAAGTATTTCAATAACTATTTTTCTAAAAAAGAAGAAATAGTCTTACATGAAATCTTCAAGCTTTGACTTAGAGGAGCTAAATTTCTGAAATAGAAACTTGGATATCGGTTTAGATGCTTCGGAACGTAATTTAGACTCATTTCTTCATTTTAGAAATGACTTCATTTCGACCTCTAGAGCTCACGCTCTGCACAAAACATCGACTGAAGGTCAAATCTGCCAATTACCTCCAATTTACTCATTTTTGCATCTTTCATCCAAAAGTGCCTTCAAAACATAAAATAAAGAATATCAAGCATTTTATATATAAAACATAGACAAAACATTAGTTAAATGTGGGTGAAACTATCGAATAATATGGTTGCATCACGAGACATATAGAAGTGAATGGTCATTTTATCTGTGACAAAATACAAGCAAGTTGGGAGTTGTTGATATATATCCACTCTCCATATATATTATGTTAAGGAAGATATATCAACTTGAAAAGATCAATGATTGTCATGTATAGATTAAAAATGACAACGCGTGTGATTGTAATAATCATGCCAGCTATTTCAGGAGTAAAGAACAACATTAATTATTTGTTCACAGTCAACCAGCAGTTTTTTTATACCCTCTAATAGAATACAATCTATTTATTTTTTCCTGATTGATATTTCATAATCAGTTGAATCGGTAATGTCAGAAGTAATGAGCTTGTAGTTGATATTTCATAACCATACACACAAAAGAAAGAAAGAAAGGTCAGAACATGGGCATCTTGCTACTTGCATCGTTGTGTTACAAGGATTAGAGACAAGGTATCTGCAAGTGGTAAATGATGTCAACGTGAATAGTATAATATTCTTGCTGATGGAGGTTGGGAGTAACCTATGCTCTCAAGCAAACAAATCATTGGCCAGGAATCGAAAACATCTTTAAAGCAATATTTACCAGGAACTTCAACATTTTCTAGCAACAGGCATGCCTAGTTGACCAAGCACTGCTGGATCAAACTGTATATATAATACAAGCTGCAGCATTTAGAATCACAAATCAACTCCTCTCCAAGCACCATTCTTGAATGCTTTACACTCAAGAGCAGCAATATCCTAACCTGAGATTTATCCTGAAACCATGAAAGCAAACCTTCTTACCACCACATTGTGTCTCTCTTCCCGCAGACAATGAACCCTGAAACACTTCCAATCGTCTCTTAACTTTGATAAAGAGGCATGGAAAATATTTTCTCATTCAACCAGAAAAAACAATTCTCTTTATTTTGTATCCAAAAAGCAAATCTTAACTCAAATTTAGTTTTTTCATTTATACTTTAGAGTCCTTTGGCTCATTGTTAAGCCGTTTTACTATCCCACCTGATTCAGCATTTGAACCCGGGATCTTCTCCTTTATAAGAGACCGTTGCCATTGAACTAAATCCAGTGGTTAAACAAACATCAGATTACAACAGAAAGAAAGAGCCGGTTGACAATGACAGAAGGTTTG
Source organism: Populus nigra (assembly GCF_951802175.1). NCBI lineage: Eukaryota > Viridiplantae > Streptophyta > Magnoliopsida > Malpighiales > Salicaceae > Populus > Populus nigra. Next base: position 38,932,275 of record NC_084852.1, read on the forward strand.
GTGACCTTCTCACTCATAAAGCTTGCAGATTTTATCCAAGAAGAGGAGCGACTATTGACAGGTGTTAAGGCAGAATCTGAGTACATCAGGGATGAACTAGAGTTCATGCTGGTCTTTCTAAGAGCTGCAGATGCGATGGAAGAGAAAGATGATGGACTTAAAGTGTTAGTGCAGAAAGTGAGAGATGTTGTGTATGACATGGAAGATACTCTTGATCTTTTCAGGCTGCGTCTCACACATGATTATGGGGATAAGTTCTGTTCTTCTGTTCAAACAATTTCCAACTCCATCATCACTTTAAAAGCTCGGCATCAAATTGCTTCAAAAATCCAAGCACTCAAAAGCCGAGTTATAAATATCTCAGAGGCACATCGGAGATATTTAATCAGGAACAACATAACGGAGCCAGGCTCGAGCTCCAGCCACACACCAAGGGTGGCCAGGCCAGGAAATATAGTTGAAGAAGCAAATATAGTTGGCATTGAAAAGCCCAAAAAGCATCTTATTGCGTGGCTTGTCAGAGGCAGATCCGAACGTGAAGTGATATCAGTGGTTGGAATGGGTGGTTTGGGTAAAACCACATTGGTGAGAAAAGTTTATCATGATGCAGATGTAAAGAAACACTTTCAATTCAGGGTTTGGATCACCCTCTCTCCATCTTTCAAGGAAGAGGACCTTCTAAAAGATATAATTCAACAGCTCTTCCGTGTGCTCCAGAAAACTGTTCCTCAAGGAGTGGACAACATGGACAATGATAAGCTAAAGACGGTAATCAATAAATTCCTTCAGCAAAAAAGGTATCTCATTGTTTTAGATGATGTGTGGCATACTGATGCCTGGGATGCTTTTGAACCTGTGTTCCCAAACAACAGTCGTGGTAGCCATATATTGCTGACAACGCGAAAAACTGAAGTAGCCCTGACTGCCTGCATAGAATTCCCAGATAAAGTGTACAATTTGGATCCATTATCTCCAGAAGAGTCTTGGACTTTGTTTTGCAAGAAGGTATTTCAAAACAACGACTGCCCAACACATTTGAAGAACGTTTCAGAAAGAATTCTGGGAAGATGTGAAGGACTGCCGCTTGCTATTGAGGCTATGAGTGGTGTTCTAGCGATAAGGGACAGGAGTAAAATAGACGAATGGGAAATGGTGTACCATAGTCTAGGTGCTGGATTAGAAGACAACAACAGAATGAGGAATGCGTTGAAGATACTATCACTCAGTTACTATGATTTACCTTACTATCTCAAATCATGTTTGTTGTACTTCAGCATGTTCCCTGAGGGCATACCGATTCAGCGTATGAGACTTATTCGATTGTGGATAGCAGAAGGGTTTGTGAAAGGAAGGGAGGGAATGGCATTAGAGGAGGTTGCAGAAGATTTTTTGAATGAGCTCATAAAAAGAAGTTTGGTACAAGTGGTAGAGGCAACCAGTTATGGACAAGTTAAAACATGCCGCATCCACGACCTTCTCCGTGAGATACTGATTACAAAGGCAAAAGAGCAAGATTTCGTTGCGATAGCCAAGGAACAGAACATGACTTGGTCTGAAAAGGTCCGCCGTGTATCGATACATAACGCCATGCCAAGCATGCGACAAATACATGTTGCATCTCGCCTCCGTTCATTGTTGGTGTTCTGGGGAATAGATTCTTTTCCCAGGCCTCCTAAATTTATTTCGCTTTCTAGTCGTTCAAGGCTGCTTACCGTGTTAGATATGGAAGGCACGCCTTTAAAGGAATTTCCAAATGAAGTGGTCAGCCTCATCTTTTTAAAGTATCTAAGTTTGAGGAATACCATGGTGAATTCCGTTCCAAGCTCAATTAGCAAGCTTCAGAACCTGGAAAGTTTGGATTTGAAACATGCCCAAGTCACTGAATTGCCTGTTGACATTCTGAAGCTCCAAAAGCTTCGCCACCTGCTAGTGTATCGCTATGAAACTGAGTCTGACGATCAAATTCGCAACAAACACGGTTTCAAGGCACCAGCTCAGATAGGAAATCTACTTTCTGTACAAAAGCTTTGCTTCCTGGAAGCAGACCAAGGCCAGAAACTTATGTCAGAACTGGGAAGATTGATTCATTTGAGAAGGTTAGGCATTATAAAGTTCAGGAAGGAAGATGGGAAGGATTTATGTTCCTCTATTGATAAGCTGACGAACCTTCGTGCATTGTCTGTTACTTCAATAACAGAGAGCGAGGTCATTGATCTGGAGTACTTATCTTCTCCTCCTCAATTTCTTCAGCGACTATACTTGACAGGACGTTTAGAGAGGTTACCAGACTGGATACTCTCACTTGATAGTTTGGTCAAGTTGGTTTTAAAATGGAGTCGCTTACGTGAAGATCCGCTGCTATTTCTTCAGAATTTGCCTAATCTGGTGCACCTTGAATTTATACAAGTTTATAGTGGCGAAGCATTGCATTTCAGTCATGAAGGATTCAAAAAGCTTAAAGTTTTGGGTCTAAACAAATTAGAACGGCTCAAATCTATTACCGTGCAGAAGGGAGCATTGCCTTCTCTCCAGAAGCTAGTTGTCCAGGGTTGTAAACTACTGCAGAAGGTGCCCTCTGGAATCAAACACCTCGCTAAGCTCAAAGCACTTGATTTTTTTGACATGCCGTATGATTTTGTCAAGAGGCTACGGCCTGATGGAACTGCACAGAGAGCGGCAAGGACTTTTCTCCAAAAGCCAGTTGTCCAATTCATTAAAATATTGCAGATTCTTCCATTTGATTTGCCCAACGTATTCATCAGGAGGCTCCATCCGGATGGAGACGGTGAAGATTATCATGAGGTTCGAAATGTGCCTGAGATTTACTGCACCTATCAGAAAAATGGCAATTGGGAAATCTACTACAATTATGCAAGACCAAACATTCTTTTGAAAAGGCAACCTGATTGGAAGCCATGATTTGCATCTGTAATTTTGTGATAGATGCTAGAGGTTGCGCGATTTCCTTAAAGCTATGATGTTGCGAAGTCGGTTGTAAATTAATGACAGCATTTTTTTTTTTAATGAATGTGATCAAACTTTCCTTACAAAAACTATGATGTTTATAAATATATGTTAGAAATAATGTTCAGGACTGCTGAGCTGGAATTTTATTCTTTCTTTAATTTTTTATTTAGTCAATTCTGTTCCTATTCTCTTGTTCTTGCTGCTATTTCGCAGCTCTGTTATTTCCATTATCAATTGATCATGGCTTGAATGTAGGACCATGATCGTAGGAGTTTGTTATGTATCAGCTCTATAAATTGAGCTGCAGTTATGAATAAAGTATTCAAGCTTTTCATTCATCAATCTCTTCTTAAACACAAGCATTATCCTTTGTTATTTTTGTTGTTCAGAATCACTGCAACAACGACAATATACCACAAAAGAGAAGATAGCTCACAACCAACCAAACAAAGAAAAATCATAATCCAAAATAAAAAGAGTTCCAAGGGCAGGAAATTCTGCGTTTGCAGCTTCGAAGAGATAAACGCCATTCGAAACTTGCAGAACTCTGAAATCAGCATAGTGACAAATTTTCATTTTAACACAGACACATACAAAAAAAAATCTCTCCTAAATGGAAGCAACAATCCAGATTTTCAATCATATGATGAAGAGCTATTCTTTTTCAAAATCTAATGGATTTCAGTAGCTTAGTTTAGGTAGACCAACTAAGCACTTTCTTTGGCTTCCATCTATAGACATATGTGCTTGATGTGCTAATGAAACTGGATAAAGGCTGGGTAGGACAAGAAGAGACAATAGAACACAAGATGAAAAGCAAAGTCCATGACCTGCAGCCCACGCAACAATGCCGACACACGTAAATTCAACTCTCGGGTTATCTTGTCTAGTCCCATGTGCCACTTCCTCTGTAGAGGTCAGTCCATGGTGTTAGGTTCTGGTGTGGTTATGGAGTTACGTGTGCCTAGATTAGGAGTGAAATATGTTGAAAGCTAAGCTGATTACTTGTGGCTGAATCCTTGGAAGAAGACTACGCAGACTCTAGCAAGAAGAATGAAGAAATGGAAGAAATTTTGCTAAATCAGTTAAGGAGGCAGTTAAAACCGTTATGGTAGTTATAGTCGTTTTTACTGTTACAAATCAGTTACAAACCATTTCTTACATGTGTAAGAATCGTGATCCTCCATTAATGAATGGATGAGATGATCTTGGTTCCTAAAATAATGGAATCAGTTACCTGCAATGTGTATAAAAGCAGAGTTTGCTGCATTAATGAAATATAGAAAAAAAAACACAAGAATTTCTTCTCAATCTTCTCTGCAAACTTGAATACAATTTTCTTCTCAATACCTCTAGAAAACAAACATGGTATCAGAGCACACAAACTGATTCCTAAGAGGGGCGTGCATTGTGAAAAACAGATTGATTAAACTGTTAATTACTCAAACATGGTAGGATCAAGCTCTGCTGAAGGATATTTAAGAACTCCACAGTTCAATGGCACAAATTACGACTTTTGGGCTGTAAAGATGGAGACAAACCTCATAGCATTTGATCTATGGGACGTAATAGAAGTTGGAATACAATCTCATCAATCACCTGAGGTTGCAAATGGATCAGGCGATGAAGAGAGTGAAGTTGAGCAAACTATATTGCAAACACCCACTAGATTCAGAGAAGACAAAATCAAGAATGCAAAGGCATTAAGCCTCATACAAGGAGCATTAACAGACGACATTTTCCCACGTATAAGATATGAGAAGACTGCAAAGGGAGCTTGGGACATTTTGAGCAGAGAATTCAGAGGAGATAAAAAGGTTAGAGCTGTAAAACTTCAAGCAGTGAGAGCTGACTTTGAATACCTGAGAATGTCAGAAAGTGAAAGCTTAGATGGATATCTAGCTAAATTCTTTGCAACTATGAATAACCTGAAATCGTTAGGAGAAGATGTATCAGAAAATAGAATTGTGCAGAAACTGTTAATGAGTCTAAGCAGAAGATATAAGTCCATTGTGTCAATCATTGAGGAGACACGAGATCTTAATGTTCTGAGAGCAGAAGAAGTCATTGCTTCTGTTAAAGTCTATGATAAGAAGGAGGATATACATGATGAAAGGGATAAGCTAACAGAAACAAAGAAAGCCTTTAGCAGTTTAAAGGTTGGAAACAATCAAGCCTGTAGCTCATACAAGGGTTTCCAAGGCAGACCTTCTCAAATATGGCAATCACAAGACATGAGGGGATCAAATTCATTTCCAAACAGAAACTTAAACAACTATAACAATTCAAGCCGGAACAACACTGCTTGGGGGAGTAGTCAAGCAAGTGTAAAGCCACAGTGTCAAGTCTGCCAGAAGCAACACTTTGGATTATGCAGACACAAAGGAAAACCAAGATGTGGAAGATGCAATTGGTTTGGCCATATTGCAAAAGACTGTGAAAGTCACAGTCACAAGCAATTAGCAAATTATGCAAAAGAAGAGAGAGTTACCACTGGAACCATGTTCTATGCTTGCCATTCTGCAAGTTTACAAGATAGAAAGGTATGGTTTATGGATAGTGCCTGCAGCAACCACATGACTTCTCAAGAATCTGAACTAATCAACATCGATAGAACAGTAACGTGCAAAGTAAAGATGGGCTCAGTAGACCTTATGCAAGCAACTAGAAAAAGCACATTGGTTATGGAAACACAGCATGGGAAAAGATATATAAAAGAGGTACTGCTTGTTCCCGAATTGGATGAAAATCTATTGAGTGTAGGCCAGATGATGGAGCATGGTTATCACATTCTTTTTGGAGGTAACACAGTAGTAATATTTGATGATGAAAGCCTCAATAATGTTATAGCAATAGTGATCATGGGAGGAAATCAATGCTTTCCACTTTCACTTGAGTCCATCACACCTGCAACAAGGAAAGCGTCAGTGACTGAGGACTCTTGGATATGGCATAGAAGACTGGGACACTTGAACTTTGCTAGCATGAAGAAGATGCAGCAGAAAGAGATGGTATGTGGACTTTCTGTTCTGACAGAAGTAGAAGATGTTTGTGCAGGCTATGCATCAGTCAAACATCACAGGGAGAAATTTGATAAAAAGCAAGCGTAGAGAGCAAGCTATCCACTGGAATTAATCCACATTGATCTGTGTAGACCAATACAGAATGAATCTGTAGGAGGGAACAGATACTTCATCACATTCATTGATGATTATTCAAGAATGTGCTGGGTATACTTCCTCATAAACAAATCTGATGCACTCAATGTGTTCAAGAAATTTAAAGCATTTGTTGAGTTGCAAAGTGGATATAAATTGAAGAAGCTGAGAAGTGACAGAGGTGGTGAATATACCTCAAATGAGTTTGAAGAATTTTGTGTAAAACAAGGAATGGAGAGGCAGCTGACAATTGCATACTCCCCTCAATAGAATGGAGTTGCAGAGAGGAGAAACAGAACAATTTATGAAATGGCAAGGTCCATGCTGATAGAGAAAGAAATGCCAGTAATCTTTTGGGCAGAAGCTGTGAATACAGCTGTGTATATTCTAAACAGATGTTATACAACATCAGTTATTGAAAAGACTCTATTTGAAGCCTTCACGGGAAGAAAGCCAGGAGTCAAGCATCTAAAGGTGTTCGGTTGCTTGTGCTACACTCATATCCCATCATCACTAAGGCAAAAATGGGATAGTAAAGCTAGAAAGGGAGTGTTTGTTGGATATGGTAGCTGTGAGAAGGGGTATAGAGTATATGACCTGAAATCTGAGAAGATTGTTCTCTCAAGAAGTGTGATTTTCAGTGAAGATAGAGTATGGAATTGGGAAAGAAATCTGATAAACCAAAACCACTTGTCTCTCAATCTTGAAAGAGGTGAAGTTGAAGGTGAAAATTCTGAAGAACACTCTGCTGCAGCTCAACCCGATAATGTTGAACACTGCCATCAAAATTCTACAGTTGGAGAGTTAGCTGAGAATATTGACAGTGATAACAGTCAATAATCTTCACCTAGCTCTACTCCAGTAAAATTGAAAACCTTGGAAGATATATATGCAAGGTGTCACATGTGCATCATAGAACCTAAGAACTATCAAGAAGCTTTTGGAGATAAAGCCTGGCAGGAGGCTATGAAGGAAGAATTAGAAGTGATAAAGAAGAACAATACTTGGGAATTGGTGGAGAGACCGATTGATAAACCTGTGATAGAAGTGAAATGGGTGTACAAAACTAAGCTTCATCTTGATTGAACAGTGCAAAAATACAAGGCTCGCCTTGTAGCAAAAGGATATGCACAGAAATCCAGAATTGATTACAATGAAATCTTTGCACCAGTAGCAAGGTTGGACACAATTCGGACTCTCATTGCACTTGCAGCACAGAAGGGATGGAAGTTGTTTCAGTTGGATGTTAAGTCAACATTCCTAAATGGTGTCCTCAAAGAAGAAATATATGTTGAGCAGCCTGAAGGGTTTGAAGTAAAGAATGCAGGACACAAAGTTTACAAACTAAAGAAGGCCTTGTATGGACTAAAGCAGGCATCGAGGGCCTGGTACAGTGAAATTGATGCATGCCTCTCTATTTGCAAATTCAAAAGGAGCACAAGTGAAGCTACTTTGTATATAAGATCAGACCTGGAAGGTAATTTGATCATTGTCTCAATCTATATTGATGACATTGTGTACACTGGCAGCAATGAAAGGTTGCTTAGTGAATTTAAAAGAGAAATGATGCAGAGGTATGAGATGTCTGATCTTGGGCTCCTTCATCATTTTCTTGGCATATGAATACTACAAACCGATCAAGGGGTATTTATTCATCAAGGAAAATATGCCAAATCCTTGCTTAGTAAGTTTGGACTTGATGACTGCAAACCAGTCTCCATTCCCTTGGCCACTGGTGAGAAACTGAAGAAGGTGGATGGGAGTGAGTTGGCTGATGAAGGACTTTATAGAAAAATAGTAGGAAGTTTACTATATTTCACAGCAACAAGACCTAATCTAATGTATGCTGCAAGCTTACTATCACGGTTCATGACTGGACCTACTAAGATTCACATGGGAGCTGCAAAAGGAGTCCTAAGATATGTGCAAGGAACTCTCAGCTATGGGATTGAATATGTGAGGGATCAATCAGCAACTCTTATTGGATTTTGTAATGCGGATTGAGTAGGAAGTGAAGATGATAGCAGGAGCACTTCGGGCTATGCATTCAGCTTTGGAAGTGGAGCATTCTCCTGGTCCTCTGTGAAATAGAACACAATAGCATTATCAACTGCAGAAGCTGAGTATGTCTCAGCATCTGAAGCAACTGCTCAGGCCATTTGGTTACGGTTTGTTCTTGATGATTTTGGTGAAATGCAAGCTGAGGCAACACCCTTGTTTTGTGATAACATGTCAGCAATTTCAATGGCCAAAAATCTTGTTTTCCATCAGAGAACAAAACATATAAACAGGAAGTATCATTTTATAAGGGAGGCTTTGCAAGAAGGAGTAATTAATGTGAAGTTCTGCAGAAGTGAAGAACAACTTGCAGATATCTTCACAAAAGCACTGTCTAAAGATAGATTCAAGCAACTGAGGCTGAAGCTTGGAGTTAAACTAGTAAACAGCTTAGGAGAGGCTGTTGAAACCTAAGCTGATTACTTGTGGCTGAAGCCTTGGAAGAAGACTATGCAGACTATAGCAAGAAAAATGAAGAAATGGAAGAAATTATGTTAAATCAGTTAAGGAGGCAGTTAAGAACGTTATGGTAGTTATAGTCGTTTTTACTATTACAAATCAGTTACAAACTGTTTCTTACATGTGTCAGAATCGTGACCCTCCATTAATGAATGGATGAGATGATCTTGGTTCCTAAAATAATAGAATCAGTTACATGCATTGTATATAAAAGCAGAGTTTGCTGCATTAATGAAATATAAAAAAAAAACACAAGAATTTCTTCTCAATCTTCTCTGCAAACTTGAATACAATTTTCTTCTCAATACCTCCAGAAAACAAACAAAATAACCCATAAGGAAAAACGAAGGAAACCACTTTAATAAGTTCCAGTTTGAAAACAGCATGCCAACTTGCAATTGGGATACCAGTATCCAAACCAAACTCCTTGTCATCAAATGGTAAATACTTACAGATTTATCAACTATATATGCAGAGAAAGCACATGTTACCTTGTTATCTGTACAGGGAAGCAGAAAACACTAAAACAAATATCAATTTAATGTTTTTTTCAAGCCAAAAACACTTTTAAAAAATAAAAATAGAAACAGAAACAGAAAACTGTGTCAAACACCCCGTCAATCTATTATAGTATCGTCTGCATGTGAGAGAGCATCGTGTCACTAGCTGAAAGCAAGCAGCGTCAGCTCAACTTGGGGTTGGCTATTTTATTAGATATTACCTAACAATGGTGTGTCAGCTAGAATCACCCTTTTATTTTTCTAATCTTATCTTTAATTTATTCCTCGATGCACATATTGCCGGTCGTTTTCCACCCCATAATTCTAATATTTATATGCTAGAGCTGATTGTAAAACCTTCGTGTTGGCGTCAGATTGTTTGTCTTGGACAGGTTTTACATTAATTTAAAACAGCTAATGTCGTAACCATCTAGCTGGTTGGACATTACATTGCAGGATTTACACTCAACCACCTCATCTCTTTACATTCAGCAAGGTGGGCTTAAATATCCATTTGTATCTGACAACAGCAGGGTCTTAAATTTCTGAGAAGAAAATAACAAATTTTTTAAGTTTCTTTGCTGAAACTACATGGGGAAAAAAAACAATTATTAATTTGCCTTTTATCCCTGAGAGAGAGAAGGAATTTCCTTGTTCAGAAAAGGATTAAGGCACTGGTTAGACAGATGGACACGCGATAACAGAGAAGTTGCCTAGAGATTGAAATAGTAAACTATGTAGACAGCAATTATAGATTAGCCTAGCTGATGGTGATTGGAAGTGGCCTACACTCTTAAGAAAACATCTCATTGGCTACTAAAAATCATTTTCATGAAGGAAGTGCTCATTCAGATTTACCAGATATATCTATGCAATGCCATTATGTAGACAGAGTTAACTTTCGAAAGTTACAAGCCAACCCCAACTCCAAACACCATTATTGCACTCCCTGAAGTTTCAGAAACACTAATTGGAAAGCTAAAAAGACCGTCCATGTCTGAGGGCGTGGTTACTTTTTTACTCACCAAGCTCGGAGACTTCCTCGCAGAAAGGGGAAAACAACTGGCAGGAGTCCAGGGTGAAGCAGAGTATATCAGTGATGAACTTGAGTTCATGACAGCCTTCCTAAGACTTGCAGATGCGATGGAAGACGGTGATCCTGTTCTAAAATGTTTGATCAAGAAAGTGAGAGATGCAGCTTATGACACGGAGGATGCTCTCGATAATTTCAGCCTATCCCTTGCTAGTGATACTGGGCACGGGTTTTTTTCCTGTTTCAGGAAAATCTCTCGCTCTATTAAGGATGCAAGAGCTCGGCGTCGAATTGCTTCAAAAATTCAAATCATCAAGTCTCGAGTGATCAGTATCTCAGAGTCACATCGAAGATACTGCAATAAAAATAATATAATGATTCAAGGATCAAGCTCCATCAGCATCCCTAGGCTTGAATGTCAAAAGGATGCCCTTCTACTAGAAGAAGCTGATCTGGTGGGCATTGAAAAACCCAAAAAGCAGCTGATCGAGTGGCTTCTTGGAAGCAAATCAGGACGTGAAGTGATTTCTGTGGTCGGAATGGGAGGCTTGGGAAAATCAACCTTGGTCAAAAAGGTCTATGATGATTCAGACGTGAAGAAACACTTCAAGTTCCGAGCTTGGATAACTGTATCTCAATCTTTTAAGAGAGAGGACCTCTTAAAAGACATGATTCAACAACTCTTCCGTGTTCACAGGAAACCAGATCCAAAAGGTGTGGACAGCATGAACTATAATAAGCTAAGGAGTGTCATCCATGAATTCCTCCGACAGAAGAAATACCTGATTGTCCTGGACGATGTGTGGCACACAAGTGCTTGGCGTGCTTTCCAGGATGCGTTGCCGAACAACATCTGTGGCAGTCGGATATTGGTCACAACACGTAATACTGAAGTTGCCTCTACTTCATGCATGGATTCCCCTGACAAAGTCTACCCTTTAAATCCGTTGTCTCAAGAAGAATCTTGGACTTTGTTTTGCAAAAAGATATTTCAGGATAACCTTTGCCCTCCACATTTGAAGAATGTTTCAGAAACAATTTTGGGTAGATGTGAGGGATTGCCGCTTGCAATTGTAGCAATTAGTGGTGTTCTGGCAACAAAGGACAAGAGTAAAACAGACGAATGGGAAATGGTACATCTTAGCCTCGGTGCTGGATTAGAAGAAAATGACATGCTGATGAGTGCAAGAAAAATACTATCACTCAGTTACAATGATTTGCCTTACTATCTTAAATCTTGTTTGTTGTATTTCAGCATCTTCCCTGTGGGTAATCGAATCAAGCGTATGAGGCTTATTCGATTGTGGATAGCTGAAGGATTTGTGAAAGGCAAAGAAGGAATGACAGTAGAGGAAGTTGCACAAGACTACCTGAATGAGCTCATGAAGAGAAGCTTGGTTCAAGTGGTTAGGGCAACCAGTGATGGACGGGTCAAAACATGCCGCGTCCATGACCTCCTGCGTGAGATTATGATTACAAAGGCAAAGGATCAGGACTTTGTGGCAATTGCCAAGGAGGAAGGCACGATATGGCCAGAAAAAGTTCGTCGTGTGTCGATGCATAATGTCATGCCAAGTAAACAGCAAAGACATGTTGCCTCTCGATTTCGTTCATTGCTGACATTCTGGGGGGCAGATTGTAGTTACGAGTCTCCTGTGCACAACTTATTTTCTGGTCGTCTCAGGCTGCTTCACGTGCTGGATCTGGAAGGTGCACCTCTAAAGGAATTTCCTAATGAAGTTGTCAGCCTCTTCCTCTTAAAATATTTAAGTTTGAGGAATACCAGAGTGAGTTTCATTCCAAGTTCCATTAGCAAGCTTAAGAATCTTGAGACGTTGGATCTGAAACATGCCCAGGTTTCTATATTGCCTGCTGAGATTCGGAAGCTCCGAAAACTTTGCTACCTCTTGGTGTATCGCTATGAAATTGATTCTGATGACCGGATCCCCACCAAATACGGTTTCAAGGCACCAGCTCATATTGGAGGTCTACAATCCATACAAAAGCTTTGCTTCGTAGAGGCACATCAAGGCAGGAATCTTATGTTGGAACTGGGAAGATTGAAACAGTTGAGAAGGTTAGGAATTGTTAAGTTGAAGAAAAAACATGGAAAGGCTCTCTGTTCTTCTATTGAAAGGCTGACGAATCTTCGTGCCTTGTCAGTTACTTCAATCACAGAAAGCGAGATTATTGATCTGGACTACTTAGCATCGCCTCCTCAATTTCTTCAACGATTGTACTTGGCAGGACGTATGGAGAAGTTTCCAGATTGGATATCTTCACTGGACAGTTTGGTCAAGTTGGTTCTAAAATGGAGTAAGTTAAGTGAAGATCCACTGCTATCTCTTCAATATTTGCCCAATCTAGTGCATCTTGAATTCGTACAGGTTTACAATGGAGAGATCTTGTGTTTTCAAGCCAAGGGATTTCAGCGGCTCAAGTTTTTGGGGCTAAATAAACTAGACAGGCTCAGGATGATAATTGTAGAGCAGGGAGCGATGCCTAGTCTAGAAAAGATGATAGTCCAAAGCTGCAAATCGTTGTGGAGGGTGCCATCAGGCATTGAACACTTGAGCACACTGAAAGTATTGGAATTTTTCAACATGCCGAAAGAACTAGTTATGACTCTGCATCCGAATGGAGAAGATGGAGATTACTTGAAGGTTGCACATGTGCCAGATGTTTACTCTACCTATTGGAATAATGGCAATTGGGATATCTTCTCTTTATTGAGTGCCAAAATAGAAGACAAACATTCTGCCCAGCTTAGCCCTAGTTTGTACAAACGCAACTATACTTGGAAATAACGTGCTGTGATTAGTTATCAAATGTCTGTCTGGTATATACAGATCATTGTAAATTAATCATGTTTATGTTTATCTCTTCCATTCCCCTGCATCCTCCTTGGTGCACAGTGTAATGATTATTTAACTAATCTCGAGCATGGATTGTCTGAATGAGTGCATATCAAATTCAATTCCTGCCTGTTGTTGTCAGAGGCGGCTTAAGGTGAACAGGGGCCAAATGAGGCCTTCTAAAATATTTAAGAAATATTTTATTATTATTTAAAGCTAATTATCATGAGTTACATCCGGACCAGAGCATCTAACTGAACTGAAAGTGCTTCAGTTTTTGGACACTGACAGATGAGTTGTTCCGGATCACAGTAAAGGAGCCAGGTGAAGACTGTAAGAGAGTTTCACACATAGCCCCTGTTTATTCAACTTATAGAGGGAATGGGGTCTGGGGTGTCCATTCTTAAGAGACATTTAGTAAAGGAGACAGCACAGCAAACCTCGCCATTGCCACAAGCAGACAATGAAATTGGTGATTGTTGAAAGTAGCGTTTCTCTGTTGTCTTATGTTTGATGCTGAGTGTATGAACAGATACTGTAAATACGCAAGCAAGCTCTTCAAGGCCTATCTGGCTCTGATCATTGGCGTATATATCTGTTGCTTTTGATGTATGAATGGTGTACTTTCATTGTCTAACCACAGTAGCGATGAAACAATATGCAATTGATAAATGTGCTTTGCATTGGTTGATTTAGTGATTAGATGAGTAATAATAATTCTATTTGAAGTTGTGAAGTGCAGTTAAACCGACATAGGTAGTTGTAGAGTGAATCCTACTCCGTTCAGGAAAGTAGATGAGAGAATTCTAAATGGATTTGAAACGTTAGCAAAAGGTTTAATCCTAGTAGGACTCCATGTTTGCTCCCGTGTTTATATATAAACTGAACCTCACCAATTAATTATTACTGTCAAATCATTGTAGTCTAGTCACAGATCTTGTTTGTCCATTCTCTCCCAAGTCTCTTCATCGGTAGCAGCTCCCTGTTTCTTGACTTTCAACTTTTGGTTACTTTAGCTCTCAAAGTTCTTCTTCCACTGACTATATATCCTTTTGTTTGTCAATTTCACTATCACGACAATGGGGTTTAGTTATTTTTCATACAATCAAGATCATGATGATCAAGAGAAAGAGGAAGTACCGTCATTTTCTCCATCTGATTACAACCATGTCGATGAGAGGAGAGATAAATTGGGTATCGATTTTTTCAAACTAAATCCTCTTGTTCTTTCCCTATATAAAGAAGAATGTTTCAAGACTTTGAACATGCACGACGAGGACGAGGACGAGGATAATGATGATGATGAAGAAGATGAAGATAGTCACGAGATTGCATGCAAGTCTTTGATCATGAACCGTGGTGGTGGCGGCGGCGGCGGCGGCGGCGAGGGATCAAGGAAGATAGACTGGGGATATCTGGAGGAGTTAATAGATGAATTATTGGACGAGTTCGAAATAGCAACAGACAGGTCAGTAATGATGGACAATGGACAGTGTAGTTCTGTTATTAATGTACAACAAGATGATGATGATGATAATGATGATGATGATGATGATTTGGAGCACCATAGTGACATAAACGAGCTTGCTGATGATTTCGTGGTGGCTGTGCATGGATTGCATGAAGTCCAATGGGGTCACTCTGAAGAACAATATATATGTTATCAAAAAGATTTTATTTTTTATTTTTTTTATCCTCAGTTAGATCCGTCGTCCATGCTCCCTGGTCGTAGACTACTGCTGTGGGATTGCATTAAAAGGGAACAAAAGGCCCATTGTCTCAGCGGCCCATAAAACGGTCTAAATCCCAGCCCATAAGTTTCACCTATTAAATTTTAGATTCTTAAGATTTGAAGTCTGTGAAAGCAAAAATCATTTCATGTTTTCTGCTACATTTCGATAGTGGGGCTAATTGGGTGACATCTGGAGGACCCGATTGAAAATTGTTTTGTTTGGCAACCCCATTAAGAATCAGAAAAAAAAAATGTTTCAAAAACAAGAGAGAGAGAGAGAGAGAGAGAGAGAGAGAGAGAGAGAGAGAGAGAGAGAGAGGCCTGGACATACACAGCCCAGATTCAAAGAGAAAAAAATGATGAAAATGTATTCTGGGCTCACATTACCAGCCATAAATCAACACCCACCTGAAACTCTCAATTTACCTTGGTGTCGAAATATTCTCCATGCTAATTCACTAATGGCAACAATCATGGCCAGGCCATTTCAATATAAGATAATGAGTTAACTTGCTGGGCAGCTTTTTTAAATAAATAAAAAACCTAGCTTGTTTTTGAAGTGCACCTGGTTTTAAAACTATATGTTTTTATTAAAAAAATATGAATAATTAATAAGTAGCAATTGGATTTATGATTGAGTCATTGAGTTTTTGTTTTTTTTTGTTTTTCTAAAATCCTAGTCTAGATTATGGAATAATTATGGGTTACGCTGAATTTTAAAACTATATTTATTGACTAAATTATCCTATTTCCCAACTATTGAAGTAAAATACTAGCCACAGCCAAAAAAAAAATACAGTTCGATTTTCCAAGCTTAAACCTTTACCAGGCTATTTGAGATTGATCGAAGTTGAATAATCTTAAACGATCGTTGACATTATCCAAAAAGGCAAGCAACAAATCCCCTGAGATTCCAGCATGTGAAGCTCAACTTCTTGCTGCAAAAAAACTTCATCCAGATATTGAGGCTTCAAATTTTCCACCATTGTCAAGTCCTGCTAGGAAGCATCAAGGGTTCCGACTATACCCTGTCCAAAAAGGACATAGAAAACACCGTTCATGAAGACAACACTCCTTGTTCGAGCAACAGATCCGTGAAAAACAAGGGTAATATTCCACTTTTGATCGCCTGAAGAACTAGTGCCTAGTCTAATATTGTTGTTGTCGTTATCATCGAACTTGGTCAAAGCAATGAACACTTACGTTGGAATCGACGAGAATATGGCACTGAACCCAAATCTGGTAGCTTAATATACTCCTTGGCGAAAGGATTTTAACTGAAAGAATATGTAGTCTTGTCAGGGTGTTCTAACGTTAAAGGCAAGTAATGATGTTTAGAAGCACAAACCTTCGTCTCAAAAGACGTATCCCTCCATGGATCATAAAAATCATACCTACCCTCAGCTTTTTAGTTGAATGGGTCACCTATGCAGCATTTTTGAAGCGTTTGGAAACACGGGTTTTTAAAACAATTCAAATTGTTTTTTATTTTTATTTTTTTTTTATTAAAAATTAATATTTTTTTAACGTTTTGAATTGTTTTGATGCGGTGATCTTAAAAATAATTTTTAAAAAATAAAAAATATATATTATTTTAATCCATTTCGATATAAAAAACACTTTATAAAACAATTGCAACTATACTCTCGCCGTACCATGATAACATTATATACCTCTAAAAGGTACATTAAACTAGAGGATCGAGATTGAAGAAGCCAAAAAAAGGCAGTCCTATTAAAAAACTAGCCTCTCCATTTTTTTGTTCAATTTTGCTTTGGGGTTTTATCAAAATTTGTTTTTGATCCCTTTAGTTTAGGGATTGAACTTTTTAGTCAGAGAATTTATTTTATTCTCACATTGGTCATTGGTTTGAGAAAAAAGAAAGAATCATTAAAAAAATAAAAAATAAATAAATGTTACCAGTTAGACAAGATTTTGGCTATGGAAAAAATTGTTTTGAATGTAAATAGTTTTTTTTAACGAGATGAGTTTCAATTAGATGTTATGTGACTTTCATCTTGCTTATAAAGTTAGATCATGACTCATGAAGTTTTTAAAAATTCAATTAGTTTTAAATTATTATTTTTTTGTAATTTTAATGTGTTTTCGAGGTTGAGAATGAATTTATTAAAGTTTTTTATGATACTTTTAGGTGTTTATAGTGAAAACAAGCCTAAAAATAGATATTTATGGTAAAAAAAACTTAGATTCCAATTTTATGGTCACATAAAGTGATTGGAGATGAGACAATAAGGCGAAATGTCATCTTTCGTGGTGTGCAACTTTTACAATATCTCAATGGCAATCATATAAAAAAAACTTCATTTCTAATTATAATAAAAATAGAAAAAGATTGGAGTTTTGCTTGCTTTTTAAAACAACTAGATTAACATGTGGCAATAATAGTTCTCTTCAAACATTTATTAAGCTGAAAAAGTTAAGGCATTTTAATGAATAATGTCATTTTTAGAATAAAATTCACTGAAATTATATGATATTTTCTAACTCTATCACTTCTTCTTTTTTACCTTTATATTTTCTGGTCAATTGATTTTTAACTTCATTATTATAATATTTAAACATTTCAAGAGGCTCTTCTTTACTTCTTAACAAGGAAGTATAACAATATTTTATAAAACCATGTATAAAAATAATATAATATGTTTTCTCTAATCTATACAATATTTTATAACTTCATCTCTAATCTATACAAATTTTAAATCACAAATATCATAGTGAATTAAATCTTGATGTTCATCGCTTCTTTTAATTTTTTGAAATAAAATATTTGTGAATTTTGACTATACATGGATTTCATATGTATGTTTTTTTCTTAAAAATTATAGCCGGTAATAATTTAATATCAAATAATCTTTGCACATAATCATAATTTACATACCCTAACCTAAAAGGTTGTTCTAAAAAGTTATTTGTGAATTAAATCTGGTTATTTTTTGTTATTTTTTAACTATTTTTTTAATTTCATCCTTCAACATTGAATTGATTTGAAATTGAGTTTTATAATTTATTTTAATTTTATGGGTTATATAAATCTCATAACTCGAGTCGCGAGTTTGGTGGATTAAACTGAGTTGACTCAAATATGTTTTTTTTTATTTTTTATTTTTTTTTAAAATTATCTTTTAATATTAGGTTGATTGAGAATTAAATTCCATAATTTTATTTTTCTCCATGGTTATCATAGTTTCATGACTTGGATCAGGGACTTGATAGGTTAACATGGGTTAACCCGAGTCGATATAGTATGTTATTATCTCGATATTTTAAGAAAAATATATCACCTTGAAAATTGTTTTGAGTCAAATTATTCTTTTATTAGTCATTCAGACTATTTTGAGACTTTTCAAGTTGATTGTGTTAACTCTTAAATGAAAAAACATGTTAATAATGTTTAAATATTTTTTTCATATTAAAATTTTTTTGATTCAACTTGCAAAATAGCACTAACCAATGTTCTAGCTTTTCTAGATGCTAGTAAACAACAAACATGCATTAATATACCTTTAAAAATAGGTACAATAGGAAAAAAAAAAAAAAACTAGCACCTAAGATATAACAAACCCTTTTTCCTAAAAAATATTTATGATATGATAATTCATATGATTTATTATTAGAAATTAAATAGTTGAAAGATTTATAATTTATAAAAAATACCCATAAAGAGTTGATTAAACCTTAAATAAAAAGTTGTTCTTCATGTAACTTTTATAAAAGCCTTAAACAACCATAGATTGTATAGCTGAATCTGGATATTCATACAAAAATTTAAAAGTATTTTTTCCACTCTGTTTATCTATTTTGAAAAACTCAACAAAACTGCAAGTGCCCTCTCGTAGTCAATAAGAATTGTCAATGCTATAGTTTTTACTGCATGCCTTTTTTATCCTAGCAATGTTAAAAGTGATATTTACCAGATTTTACATCGACCGACAACCCATTTTCCCTCATCAATTGATGCTTCCTCTTTCCATATACAATTAGCAGCCTCTACCATAGCATCTATTGTCTAGAAACATCCTCAATTCTATATCAAAATTCGAAACTGCAAGATTAACACGTAATAAAATCTATCACAATTTTCAGTATACATGATAAAACCTGGATAGTTACTCACACAATTTTCAATTAATTAAAACAAAACCCTAAAATATTTTTTTAAGAAAAAATTACATTGACCCTTTGATAATCTAATATTTTTTATCATTTTGATTCTTTTGATTCTGTTGTTGTTTGAGAAATTATATTTTACATTCTCAGTTAAGAATTTCATATTAGATAAAATGATATTATTACTCTCATATATAGAGCTCATTTATATTATTTATATTGCGGTAATAATTATTTTTTAAAATATTTTTTCACTTGAAAATAATTGATAAACGTGTGATATATTTAGTGTACATGTTTTTAACCGGCTGTGGTGAAGGGTGCCTATGCAAACGGAATTGGAAGTAGAGGGATGCAATTCATCAAATTAAAAGAAAAGGGATTCAACTGGTCAAATTGACACGACGAAATTCAACGCGCAAAACTCTTATTCCTTTGTAATTACGTAAAATCCTCGGAAGCGTCCAACCGACTTTAGGTGCTTTGGTGATTGGCTTTAGGTGCTCGGCGACGTTCAGAAATTGCAAAATTACTAAATCCTCCACTTGCCTGCCACCAAGGCATCACGTGTTCCACACGTGACATCCATTCTTTGCGTGGCATGAACTCACTGGCAAAATTCAAATCCCACAGTGTTTGCAATTGTGTTGAAGATTATTTTTTATTTAAAAAATATTAAACTAATATATTTTATTTTTTTAAAATTTATTTTTAATATCCTCACCTTAAAATAATCTAAAAATACTAAAATAAATTAATTTTAAAATAATTTTTTAAAAATTTTAACAAAAAATAAAAAATAAAATTAAAACACACTCTCAAATTCAAAAATTCGGTGGCATCTCAACGGCGTCAGCTTTTCCCAAATTTGAAAAACCCACGCAACCTGACAAAACCGTAAATATTTCAAATCACAGTGTCAAACGGGAGCCCCCCCCCCCCCCCCCCCCCCCAAAATTTCTAATATTTATCCCGCGTTACTCACAAGCCGAAAAAGGATTAAAAAAAGAAACTCTCCACCTTCTAAACAAAGCACCTGAACAACAACACTTCTTAACGACGAGTGTGTTTCTCTCTCTAAAAACACACACCCATCGGCACTCTCTCTCTCTAAAAGTTTTGTGTTCTGTTTGTCAAATTGGGGATCTGAAAGAATTCAAGAACTATGAATCGATTCAACAGCGACCCTAACCCATTCGATGAAGAGGAAGAAGTGAATCCCTTCTCGGTAACTTTCCTTCTTTCCTTTCCGTTTTTGTCCTTTCTCAGATCCGCTTCCTCTTGGTATTTTTATGTGGTGTAGTCCTGCTATATTTTGATCCATGCGAAGGTAGTATGGGCAGGGCATTTATGTTTATCGATCTGGATCTGATATGGAAACTTCTTTTGTTTAAATTTACGGAAGGGAACAAGTGGACATTTTGTTTCGAATTTTTTTTTTAATTTTAATTTTAATTTAATTAATATAATACACTGAGCTGAGTAACTGAACATGTACTTTTAGAGCTTAATTTTTTAAAAAGGAAGCTTTAATAGGATTGCTGGTTGGTTAAGTAAATGGAAAAATAGTATCAGAGTGGACTAATTGCTGACTAAATTCGTACATGATAATAAATTTATTTCTTGAGGTACACTAAAATTTTTATTTGATTGATGATAATAACGGGGAAGGAAGTAGTAGTCAAGTTATGGGTTCAATTGATGCAACACCACTGGGGTGAAGTAAGACTTGGTCAATGACTGGTCAACCTTAGTTTGACCAAGATTTGTCAACTGGGTTCTGTCAAACCAGTCAAATTTTCTCTCGCAAGCTTTTAGTTTTTATATATCAGTCCGAGTTTAACCCTGGTTAAATTTTGGACCACCGACACTTCCTGTTGTCCGATTTGATTAGGGAACTGGTTTTGGAAAAAATCAGTGTATGTTGATGCAATGCTCTTGTCTTTTAGTTTGTAGTTCCGTTCTGACCTTTTGTTTTGTTGTGGTTCATCGTGTTACTTGTGGTCTTTACAGAAGGGCTCAAGTGTTCCTGCATCAAAGGCACGCATTCCTCCTTTGGGGCATGAACCAATGGGATTTGGGCACAATGATGCAACAGTTGACATTCCGCTTGATACAATGAATGTAATGAAATTTGGATTTTCCCTGTTTACTAGTACACTTGAGTTTGCAGATTTCTAAGCCGTATGATTTCTGTATTGAATGTGCAGGACTCAAAGAAGAAGGAGAAAGATCTTGCATCTTGGGAAGCAGATCTTAAAAGGAGGGAAAAGGTTTTTTTCTTTTCAATTCCACGCTTAATATCTTCTATATGCAAGCTTATCACCTGGTTTATGATATTCAAAATTTTTTTTTTTTTTATCATGGATTCCCAAAAATTGATTTTGAGTTTATTAGTTTCCTGTGCATGCTTCTATTAACTTATCATATAGTGAGAAATTATTATACTTAGATTTTAAGTTGTGTTGAAGCTTTTACTCTAACTATGTCATCGACAGGAAATCAAAAGGAGGGAAGATGCTGTTGCTAAGAGTAAGGACTACAGGATAGAAAATTTGTTGTTTCTAGAATCATTATTTATGGTTCTGTAGAATGTTTGATCAAGTTGCTAACTCAATTTCTTTTGTGTTTAATGTGGTATTTCAGCTGGCATCACCCCAGATGATAAAAACTGGCCACCATTTTTTCCCATCATCCATCATGATATAGCAAATGAAATACCTATCCATGCTCAAAGGCTACAGTATTTGGCTTTTGCCAGTTGGTTAGGTAGGAGCTCATTATTTTTTGTCTTTTGAAATTTCTCTCTTGGTATTTTTGTTTTAAAATCTTCTATATTGCAAATTTGATCATACGCTTTCTTCTTGGATTCCAAGTTACTTTTTGATACTATTCAAACCAACAAATGTAACGTTTCCAGTCTTCACCTAGGGTTTCTAAAATAATTGAATGGCAAGTAAATTCATGGTAGTAGAGAATGTGTAATGTAAAAGCATTGGAGCAATTCTCATACAGCATTTGATAAACACCAACAACCTTTCTATCCATTGTAGACTTCTTCCATTTTGGTACAATGCTTGTGCAACTCTTCTTTTGTCAAAACCCTGTACCAGAAGTTTTTGTTACTGGAAAACCAGAAATTGGGCGTAAGTGGTTATAATTGTCAGTAAGAAAGGTGTGTGAGGACTCTGTGAAATGTTTAGTGAAGGTTTAATAATAAGCAGCAATTATTAATCTTCTTTTGATACTGTAATTGCAGGTATAGTTCTATGTCTTGTCTTCAATTTAATTGCTGTGACAGTATGTTGGATTAGAGGTGGAGGTAAGCTCTTTCCCCAATGATGTCAGTAACAATGTGTCTAAGGGCTGCAATGCAATTTGAATTATCTCACAAAACTCATGATATGTAGGTGTCAAAATTTTTTTCCTTGCCGTAATCTATGTGCTGATGGGATGTCCTCTTTCATATGTCCTATGGTACAGGCCTCTCTATCGAGCAATGAGGCAAGTATTTGTTTATGCCTTCATATTTATTTGATTCGAAGCTTTCCAAATATGTCATGTAACTATTATCTGCATGGACTGACTTGGAAAACTAACATTTGTTTGAATCAATGAATTGGATTGCTTTAATTGACAAATTTCTGGACTGGTTTATTTTATTTTACTTGCCAAAAAGATCAATCCCACCTTATTAATTAATCAGATGTATACAAAGAGTTTCCAATGTTTGTTCGGTTAATGTTGAAACAATAGCCCAAAGCCCTGAAGTAATGAATCAGCTAAATCTAGGATTTGGATCTAGATAAAAAATCCGAAGGGTTTCAGAGGGGAGATTTGGAAAAGAAGTTTCTTTCATAGGGTTTTGACTTAAAAAGAGAGATGAATTACTGTGTATGTGTGTGAGAGTGATTTGAGTGTTTTTGGGTCTCGCATGTAGGCAAGAGAAAACTTGCATCAGAAACTCATGGCCGCCAAACCAACCTCTTAAATCTGTGTTTGTGTTTGAGGAGAAAAGGAAGATTGCAAACTTACTATAAGCAGAAAACATGATTAATTATCTATGTGAATCCTAAACTGAACTTGGAAATATAACTATTAATCAAAACATCAAAAGTTTCCACATAGATTACATCAATGCACTAGTGGTGAGTAGACACATGGTTGCTCGATGTAAATTTGAACCAAAGATTTAGGGATTGGTGTTCTCATGGTTGTTAAAAAGGGCTTATTGTTTTTAAACTTGCAGGACGGATAGTGCATTGAAGTTTGGCTGGTTTTTCTTTTTCTACCTGGTTAGCTTTATCTACCAACCATGACTATGTAATGCATCATTTCTTGTAATTAATGCATCTTTTTAACATACTGATCAATGAATGTGCCCAGATACATATTGGTTTCTGTATATTTGCTGCTATTGCTCCTCCAATTGTCTTCCATGGGAAGTCATTGACGTAAGTTCTTATAGCTCTTGTACTTGATTTCATGGCTGGCTATCACACTTGGTTTAGAATACAAAATTTAAATTGATGATCTGTCTTATAATATTGATATTGATTGTCGTAACTTGTATTCTGAATACTAAGCTTTGAACCTTGTTATCAATCACAGGGGCATCCTTCCAGCAGTTGATGTCATTTCTGATCATTTGTTGGTTGGGGTAAGTGGAATAGTGTTGGCATCTCACATTTATTTTATTTCTCTTACAAGCAACATGGTGTGGACATTTCAGCGTATAGGGGTTTCTTGTCCTCTAGAATGTCAAATTACATATATAATCTCTTTAATCGACAAGAAGACAAAAAAGAGATAGATTCTCTTTTATGACAATTATGATTTTCGACTCTCAAAATATTTATGACACTTCTAACATAGCATTTCAGTAATTTTACTATTGTTCTCCATATATTTGACAAAAAAACTTTGTTTGTCTCAAAGAAGCTAAAGAATCTAATATTGTCTTTATTATTACAAGAATACCAATTAATTGTTGGAGAGGGACGTATTAATTGTTTAAAATTGCCCTTTTGTGCACCAAGTCCCTTGGGGCCTCCTTATGGATTGGGAAAAGGGCAAATTGGACACTAACATTTTAATTCTCTTATTTCACCGCCCTCAGTTGTCAGGATATATTGTAATTTTAACTTAAGAGTTAACTGATCATGGTTTTATCTCTTATGTGTAATTGTTGCTTAGTTTTTTTTTGGGGGGCTTACATGCATTGAAGGTATGAGAAGTCCTAGGATCCCCAATTGAATGTTGCCATTAACTTATCTTGCTATTATTTCGCATGCTGCATTCTCCTATGATCTTTCCTTAAAAGGTCATCATGACAAGTATGCTTGGAGACAATCCAATCATTTTACATGATATATTTTGTTTTGGATATAACATCACATCACTTTCATTCTTGTATGCACTACTGTCAAACGCTAATGTTGAACTAATGTTCTTTCGTGCAGATTTTCTACCTGGTAGGGTTTGGCCTGTTTTGCTTAGAGTCAGTTCTTAGCTTGTGGGTCCTTCAGGTAAGATTCTTTTATCTTTAGATATTATGAATTTGTCTACTGTTATCAACACCCCCCCCCCCTCCCAAAAAAAAAAAAAAAAGAATAGAAAAGAAAACCTAATCTAGGTTTCAGGGATTGGTTGTGGGGATTGAGTGAGAATTGACGTGCAAAAAACCAGGGAACCATTAACATGAGTATTCTATAAAAGCTATATTGGACAAGGAGAAGAAAAAAAAAGGTTATTATAAAAGAATATACCCTTAATGGGGCATAACTTGCATTATTTCCTGCAACTCGTAGTAATAGAAGGATTTCTTTACACGTACATTTTTCTGGGTAGAGCTTTGCCCATTTGGGATTTCATAAATGCGTATTGATGTTTAGTAGTCTCCTTTCTATCTTCATTTTCTTTTTTCTGACTTTGATTTTTGCTTCTTTTTTCCCCCTATGCAGAAAATTTATATGTATTTCAGGGGGCAGAAGTGAGAATTTAGGCGTGGGACTCGATTCAGTTTTTCAAGTCTTGCTGCTTCCCGGGGTGGTTTAGTATATTCCTTTTTCTAGAGCTATATACATGTTTTTTCTAGAGCTATATACATGTTCATTTCTTTGTAGTGATTATCATGTGAGTTGATACAACCCGAGCGAGCATTATATTTCAAAAATTACCGAGCTGCTGTTCAGACTTCAGCATCAATATTAAAAAAATTTCCTTCTATAAATAAGCCTTACAGCACTAGTGAAGTTACTGAGCTTGTGGATTCCAGATGATTGTCTCCTGAACGTGTTGAAAAGAGTTCCATCCCCCCCTAATTTTGGTTTGCTAGCATAATAGCCATGGCCCATTGTATTGATTCCCAATGGAAGACCGGAATGGCGAAGTTGGGAAAAACTGCCCACAGTGTTTTTGTTTTTGAACGGAGTTGGAAGCTGTCAAAGAATATGCGTTTCTGTTGAAGATGGGTTTACGTAGCAGTAGTCATCCAATGGGCTTTAGCAAACATGACTTTGGTTTGAAGCATATATCATCAATTGCTTATGCATGTTGAACGAACTAACATGTTCCTCAAGGCAGTAGTTCTCTTTTGTAGGATGGAAAGAATTACCAAGTCCAAAATATTTAGATCATCAGGCCCCCGTTTTGCTACTGGGTGGAAAATGATTATCTGGCACTGGATGTTAGAATAGTGTGATGGCACCAGGCTTTGGTCCCTTCGGTTATCGCAATTCCCTTTGGTCCCTTCGGTCTGAACAGCAGCTCAGTAACTTCACTATTCTAACATGAACTATACTAATAATAGCTGCCAAAATGAGCCCAAGCTCGAATAATAGCTTCCAATTCTCTTGGCAAATGTACATTGCATTTGTTGTGCACACTCCCTTTATGTTCCCAGCCTGAATTCCTATTTCCTTTTCTCAGCCACTGGTTTGAATAAATTTGTTTGAAATAGTGAATTTGAGGTTGTTAAGGGTTCAAATTCTTGCTCTTGCTGTTTTTTCTTGATATCCTGCGAGTATGATACGGTGGCTTATGAAGAGTTTGGCCCGAAACATGATTAGCAACAACAAAACTATGAGCATTTACTTTCAGAGTATCTCAGCCTTTTACACAAAAAAAAGTACATTCCGAGACTGAATAGGGGGCGTATTGGCCCCATCTCCCCTCCATTTCCACGCCCCAAAACCCTCATCTCCAACCATCCACCATCTTGATGCCACGTGGCATGGCATATATGACCACCATGCTTCTTTGTTTATCATGTATATATACGTATGAAATTGTTGCGGTCGGGATATATAGTATAGTTCTCAGAATTAAAAGGAATTCGAAATGACAATCTTAGTCATGTGCATTAAATTACACCCTTCCATGTCCCCTTTATCCCTCCCTTAATATCACCTCCATCTTTGTAAAAAACAAGGGGTAGTCACAGAAAACATAAACAAGACACATCAGCCTCCCATCACCAGCCAAAACACCCTTTTCTTTCCCCTACAAACTGCCATCTTTTCTTTTTTTTTTCCCCACCCGTTTCCTCCACTCATTTGTGTTCCAAACTTTTCCTTTGAGGGAAAAGTGTCCACAAATCCATTACATGTCCTCGTTTCAAAACTAGCTGAGAAGCATAGGATTCCAAGACCTCATTTCACCTTCATCTCTTCCACTCTCAAGCTAGCTCTCTGAAAAAAAAAATAAAAAAAATGGCAGTTTGCACTGTATACACTACTCAGTCCCTTAATTCAACATGCTCAATCTCCACGCCAACAAAAACCCACTTGGGATTTACCCAAAAACATGTAGTGTTCTATAGCAGTAACAAGAAAACAAGCAAGAGAGCTAGCAGTGCAGTGATAACCTGCTCAGCTGACACACAGACTGTTGTTATTGGTCTAGCTGCAGACTCTGGGTGTGGTAAAAGTACCTTCATGAGGAGGTTAACAAGTGTTTTTGGAGGTGCAGCAGAGCCACCAAAAGGTGGAAATCCTGACTCAAACACACTCATAAGTGACACAACAACTGTGATATGTTTAGATGATTATCACTCACTTGATAGGACTGGAAGGAAAGAAAAGGGTGTCACAGCACTTGACCCCAGAGCCAACGACTTCGATCTCATG
The DNA here is from genome assembly GCF_951802175.1 of Populus nigra. Taxonomy (NCBI): domain Eukaryota; kingdom Viridiplantae; phylum Streptophyta; class Magnoliopsida; order Malpighiales; family Salicaceae; genus Populus; species Populus nigra. The sequence goes on from NC_084852.1 coordinate 38,959,294, forward strand.
TATGACCAAGTTAAGGCCATTAAAGATGGGATTGCTGTTGAGAAACCTATTTACAATCATGTTACTGGTCTCTTGGATCCTCCAGAGCTTATTAAGCCTCCTAAGATCCTTGTCATTGAAGGTTTGCATCCAATGTAAGTAAAACTACAGCTTCGAATTTCCTTTATTATTTATTTATTTTTGTTTTTATGAAAAAAAAAATGAATATACTGAACTGTCTCTCTGCCTGTCTCCCTCACTCCCCTTACCATACATGCGTTGGTGAAATCTTGGAATCATCTTTTTTTCCCCCTCCCCGTTTTTAATGAAAAGTTAAACAGAAGAATATTCCATCAACCGAATTTGTTACTTCTGCATGCATAATTAATAATGTTTTTTTTTTCCTTTTCATAAAACTTAATGTAACATATATTTATTTATGATTTATACATGAAGGCATAAAGACAACATGCATGCATGTTTATATATCACATATTATATATTGATGATTTTTCTTAAGAATACCACGCATGATTTGAGAAAAGAAGCAAAAATGGATTGTTGATCCTGAGATAGTATATGTTAAATGTTCCTCTATCTCAATTACAAGGCAGAGGAATTAGAACTCTATACTGCGCGCCGAGGCTAGCTGTGGACTATGACTAGTGTCCAGGCCCCCTAACACAAAAGTTTTGGCCTCGGAGACCGCGGAAAGAAAATTTTGATCAGTGGATGGCTCATGTAAGATGAGGATTATAGTATTATGCTGCTACACAAAACCAAATTGTACACAGGAAAGAGTAATGTAATTTATTATTACAATCTTTCTGAGTAACATCTGTTTGCAAGAGCTTGGACTTATAGTCACCGTCTATACAAAATATGTAGGTATGACCAACGTGTGAGAGATCTTTTAGACTTCAGTATCTACTTGGACATTAGCAATGAGGTTAAATTTGCATGGAAAATTCAGGTAATTAATTAACTAGCCATGTAAATCTACCTTTTCAACTTCTTTAAATCAATGGCCGCCATTTTCTGTTATCTAAAGAAGTCATGAATGATGGTTGTAGAGGGATATGGCAGAGCGAGGACACAGTCTTGAGAGCATTAAAGCTAGTATTGAAGCACGCAAGCCAGATTTTGATGCTTATATTGGTAATATTTCCTTCCAGCTGATGTGTTTGTATCCTGCTTGTTTATGAACCTATAATATCTTTCGGAAAGCTTGCTTATTTCGTTTTTTCTTCCCACTTTGCAGATCCACAAAAGCAATATGCTGATGCAGTCATTGAAGTGCTGCCAACCCAACTCATTCCAGACGACAACGAAGGGAAGGTTTTAAGAGTTAGGTTGATAATGAAAGAGGGGGTGAAGTTTTTCAGCCCTGTTTATTTGTTTGATGAAGGCTCTTCTATTTCATGGATACCATGTGGTAGGAAGCTCACCTGCTCTTACCCTGGCATCAAATTCTCCTATGGCCCCGACACTTATTACGGCCACGAGGTAACTGGTCTGAAGTTCTAAATATGATTAGGTTTGACCTGTTTTAGAATATACTGCAGGAGTATGGATCTTTGGGGATTGTTCTTTAGTTAATGATGCAGGAAGGGACCCATGCATTCGTTCTTTGGTCTGAGAAAACAATGAGCTCAAGTTCTACCGTTTTAATTTGTTTGTTATAACTTATACTCTGTTTTGTTTTGTTTGTTCTCAGGTGTCTGTACTGGAAATGGATGGGCAATTTGACAGATTAGATGAACTCATCTATGTCGAAAGCCATCTAAGCAACCTCTCCACCAAGTTCTACGGAGAAGTTACCCAACAAATGTTGAAGCATGCTGATTTCCCCGGCAGCAACAATGGAACAGGTCTCTTCCAAACAATCGTCGGATTGAAAATAAGAGACCTCTTTGAGCAAATCATTGCCAGCAGGGCCAAAACCCCAGTAGAAGCCACAAAAGCCTAATAAACTGCCTTACATATTGAACAATGCACTCATTCTCTAAAACCTAATAAACTGCCTTACATATTGAACAAGGCATTCATTCTCTAAAGTTACCCCCTTTCAGTTTCTCTTTTTCAGCGTTTCTTTTGTGCTTTAGTTGAGTGTTAGGTTTGTCTTCATAAGAATGAGAAGTTGAGAACACTGTATCTATTTGTTATAATTTTATGGAGATCTGTATAATATAGATTATAAAAAACATATGAATTATCAGCTCAGAATTTTCATACGAGATCAGGATCTTGCAGCATTCTTTTCTCTTTAGCCCAGAACTGCTTTTTCTTGCATCGCCAATTTTGCAGCTAGAAACAGGAAATTATTCCAAATTACAAATTCAAAGTTTTTTTCATCCAAAGGATGAACGGCCTAATCAAAATGCATGGTTCGTATTCTTTTCCACTGGGCGTGCAAAGAAAATGTGAAACGACCAGATGTCAAGAGACATGGTGTGAGGTTTGCAAGTATTACTGGCCCTCTCTTTTTTAGTGCGTGAGCTGATTCAGTCTGATTTCCCAAGACTGTCCAGAAAGAGTGTTTCCTTGGTTGAGAATCGACATATAAGAGGCAATATTATACATTATTGTGTTATTTTTGGAGAGCAGCAATTGAATGTAAAGGACACAAGTTGTGGTGAGAAGAATTAAAGGCGTAAATCATCAAAAAAATTTCTTCTTTATGAAGCATTTTAATCTGGAAAGAAAGCTAGATGACATAAGTTGTGAGAAGAATGCTGTTCTTTGACGCTCTAAAAGGACAGTACTGATGTTCTTTTGTAAGAGTTGCAAAAGAGAAACTAACAAATTCGACCATACAAGCAAAGAGAAGCTTAGGCCTTATTCAAAGCAGTTTTTCCTGATGTCAGGTTCAAATTGGGAAACCTAGGGTGTGCGAATGGCGCTTGGAAGTATCATTGGAAGTAATCAGTTATTTGAAAATAGAAAGGAAATGACGTCTTGCAGAAAAGGTTTTCCAGATGACATCCACTGCCATCACCATCTGGCGTTGAAATAATTATAATAACATATAAAAAAAGAAAAAGGAAGAAAAGGTCCAGGAAATCAAGAGATGATAATATTTTCTAATTCAGTTTGTGTCTACATTTCATTCGGAAAGCACATGACAGAATTCTTGATGAACTTGAGAACATAAAGTAAAAAGTAAATAATCACCAGGAACAACATTCTCACATTTCGGTTTTCTATCTCTGACCAGCACTGTGCAGAAAGCTAGCAAATAATATACTGATTCAGAGGCCCTAAAAAGATGCCAAGACAAGCATATCATGGAATGATGATACGCAACCGCTGCAAACTTCGTTCTAAGAAAAGTTTCAGACAACAGGAAGCACTAGAGGAACCATATTTACAATCTATATAAAAACATCCCTAGTATATAGCAGCAATACACTACAAATTACCCGCAGAGGGATGGGTATTAGGTATGCTGCGAAATTATATATACATAGCTTCCAACATTCCAGATCTCTACTTGATTGTAACAAACTTGTTAGTACCATGTCTAGCCCAGTGGTTCTTCATGTCAAGAGGATGAGAAAGATTGTAACCTTCAGCTGACAGTTTCAGGAGAAGTTTCACATATGCTCCATTGCTCATTTTCCTCCCAGCCATGCGAACACCAGGCCTAGTTGAACTCATGGGAAGAGGATGCTCAGATATGCTATCAGTGCAACATGACGATTGCCATCCACCAGCACCCCATTTGTAACAAACTCTAGGCATACCTGTACAAGAACAAAATGGAGAAGGAACCCCAGATAGATCAAAGTTTACTTTGCCAATATCGATATCGAGATTCTTTTTCTCATGTTTTGCTTCAAGTGTGATTTGTCCCTTCGTTTTCTTGGAAGATATCTTTTTGGGTTGCTTTGGCCCCAAAACCTTGGATGGGATTTGATTAGAATCCTTGGCAGCAGACTTCTGCTTCCTAGCCTTTGTGGGTTTAGTTCCCGAGTTACTCTTAGCAAGATCAGCTGAAGATATGGAACGGATGGGAGCAACTGGAAGGCCCGGTTGTGGATCAATCTGAGTTCTGTCAAAACCTGAATTTGTTTTCAGTGAAGAGAAGAAACTTCCAGGATAAAACCAGGAAAAATTTGCTTCTGGTATCAGATGGTTTCTAGAGTTTGTCCCCATCTTCATTACCACTGGATTAACACTATGTGCAACAGGAGGTTGCCCAGGAAAATCAAAATTCTAGTGCTCAACTGCAATTGACATCTATATCAACCCAAATTCCACTTGTAATCCACAGGTTTTGTTGAAGGATAGTGAGTTTATCACTTTAAAATGCAAAACTTCCTCCTTAAAGCAACAAATAGGATATGATTAAAAAAGAGCTGGCTAATTCATGCCAGAATCAATTCCCTCTTTATTAAAACCAAAAGGTAAAATCCTACACTAGCCAAACTAATCATGGAAAGCATATTGAAATAGGATAGTATGAATGAGGAAATGCATCATTCTCGACATTTGATGATGATAATTTGCTCTGGAAAAGATTGAAGGGCAGAGTACTCGGAAAAGACTAGGCAGCGAGGCACAGCAGTAGGAAATGCATAAAGAAAGACATCACTCAAATTCAGTAGAAAGACCTGAAATTGTACTTATTTGCAAGCTGTATCAAGTAAGAATACTCAAAAAGAGGCTGAACCTGTAAATCACAAAAAGCATAAGGGCAGCACAGAAACTCATGAATGAGCAGAGAAAAAAACAGGCCAAAAGCTCATTCCATTGCTGGAAGATCGTAAGGACTACAGAGAACATTTAGGATATGCGCCATAGTTACTACAAGGCAAGAGTTTATAAACATAATACAAGCCCCACATCACTTCATAAGGGGAAAAAACGTACAGTACCAAAAAAGGAAGAGCAATGTTGAAAGCATGCAGTCGAGTTCAAGCTCCGAAAAACAGATTATTTATAAAATTAAATTGAAAACCGATTAAACCTATAACAAAAGCACAAGTCTTGAAAAAAACAAAGAAAAAAAAAGGAAAACAACCCTTGTAAGAAAACCACTTCAGTCTTGAAAAATCAAAGGGTAAAAATAGAAAAACCTACATCAAAGAAGTACTTACATCAAAACCCCATGAACTGAAAAAAAGAAGAAGCAAGCTTGCAAGATCTTAGAAAAAAGAAAAAGCTGATTTCTGCTAATTTGACTGTTTCTAAATTTGAAGAACAACTTCTAGTTTGCATTCATTACCTCAAAGAGAGCGCCTTTTGAGTTTCTTGTGTCACACTTTCACTGTCATTACCAGCTGATGCTCTTGTTCCGTTTTTTGCTTGCTGTCTTTCTCTATAAAGTACAAACATGAAATATTTATTCGTTTTAATATCTACCTCAAGGGAGTCGGTCCTCCAGTTTTCTTCAAATCTCAAAACACTCCTTGAAATTTTTTTGACTGTAAATAGTTTTTCTGGGACTTGTTTTCAGTGCGAGAAAAGGCAAACCTTTAGACTACCATATTTTTATTTTATAATTATAGGGGGAAGATAGATAGGTTACCCAGAACGTTCATACAAGATAGTCACAAGTCATAACGCGTGCATAGCCATAAAAGATAAAATCAAGTTATCGTTGTAAAACTGGTTGAATGAATAACGTATACTTTTATCTAAGTTTATAAAAAATTAATTGAAAAAAAAAGTATGGAAATGAAGAAATCTAAGTAAGTACTAGCTTTATACATTTATTTGGTATGTTATGGGTATTACTTCAAGTTAATTTCTAACATAAAAAAAAATATTTATGTTATGGATATGTTTCAGGATATCATGATTTTTTTTTAATATAAATACACCATTAAAAAATATAACTTATTTATATGAAATACAAGGCAAAGCACTTGTAGACAAATTATAATAATTTCTTCAAAGCATTCTAAAATTTAAAAATATTTTAAAAATAAATCACTATCTTTTAAATAAAAAACTAAGCTAAATAATTTAAAAAATAAATAAGAGGATATTAATTAATATTTAAATAAAAAATAAAAAAAAATAGGTGATGTTAGGTTAGGCATGCCAAGCGCACCAACCTAGTTAGCCTTCAAGGAGTTCAAGCCCACATGTTTAGCTATGGTTATTTTTATATTTTAAAGAGAGGATTACACTTTGCCTGCTCTTTTTTTTATCTAATAGGTAATAAGTCACTTATTGTGGCAAATAACCTGTCACTTTTTTAATATATTTTGGTCATCTTCGATGATTATAAAATTAAAATTCAAGTTTTTTTATGCAGGTGAAAGCTAAAAGACAATAAACACATATAAAACACATAATTTTGATGGGCGAAAGGGACTACAAATGTGAACTCTAAATTCATAATTTACTGTCTAAAAAATAAGAATGATCAAGTCCCTCTTTTTAGAAGGTTTACAAAACCTTAAATAGATTAGAAACTTGCCTCAACAAGAAAAATAAATAAAAATACAAAGGAAACAATAATAGAATCTAAAGTAAGGCATGAAATTCGAAAATAACAAAACTCCCAAAATCAAGGGCCTTTGTGAAATTTTCAATATTTCAAGATATGATGATCTACATAGCGAAATAGTGGCTATTACAGGAGAAACAACCTTCAGAAACTCCTGTAAAGATTTTAGTCTGATCCAACGATCGAATTAAAAGTTACAATCGGTTTGAGCTATTATTCTGATTTGGCACAACCAAACCTCCTCTTGAGTCTAGACATGTCTCACTGGTTCATAAAAGCATATGTTAGGTCATTCACCTAATCTTTTTGGGTCTCGTCGTCTAGTTGTAGAAGATCCACACTTGAGTGCTCCGAATTACTTGTTATCATAAATCCGACTATATCTTTTTTAAGCCCCAAAAACTCTTTCTTCAACTTGTTTGTAACTAAAAACACCTAAAAAAATCATAAAGACCTCGATATACCTATTTTCAGCCCCAAAACACCTTTAAGCACTAAAAAAATTAAAGACCAATTGAATAAGAAAACTAATCAGACCCTTGTTTATTGTTTCCAACATTTTTATAGAGAAAAATAGCCTCTATAAAATTTCTCTTGAGAAGACTTACTCATTGAAATTTTTTTAAAAAAATAATTTTTTTGGTGATCAAAATATAACCTTCTTGGTATTCTCTCTCTCCTCAAAGTTTTTTGATTACTTTCTCTTCTCTCTTGCAACATCCGGGGATTGAAATATGAGAAAAACAAAGTTTTATACCAAACAGTAATTGCTAAAGCAACAAGGATCAAATGATTGAAAAACTACAAATTAAGGGATTAAATTGAAGCCTTCCGTGACAAAATAGTAATGGGGTCTCTCCCTCTCTCTCTCTCTCTTTTCCTTCAAAGTCTTCCTTCCTTTAATTTCTATTTTAACCACAATTAAAGTTTGATCTTGCTAAATTGATACTCAATTAATCTTCGAATGTTGCTCAAAACTATAGACACGAGAGAAAATGCAGAAGGAAAAAAATGTAAATAAACCATGTTAATGTAATATTTGCAGGATGAAAGTGAAAAGCTCAAAAGCTTGATGATAAAAAAAAAAAAGGTGTAGCTCAAAATGAGCAGTGCAGCCAATAGTATTTTGTGAGGTGGGCTCCAGCAAAACACCCACCACTTTTAGTTCATTCTATAATCACTGTTGAGATACATGGTAAATACACTGATTAATTCTTTAATGCTACTTTTTAAATACATTGTCATAAAAAGTATAGTTTGGTCCCCATAGTATTAATTTTTTCCTTTATGATCCTTTTTTTTAGATTTCACATTTCATCACTAATTTTTATTTGTTTTACATTTCAAATCCTGGTTTTCAAAAAGAAAAAGAGTCACTAGAAAATAGAAGAGGAGATAGAAGTGGTTGGCTGTCTTTTTTTTTCTATCAAAAAAGTTAATTTTAGTGTTATTAAGTTTCTCTTAACAATAAGGGTGTTATTGAGATATTTTTAAACTCTCATCTTGCTGAAAAAGCAAACCAAAGTTAAGAATGAATTTATTTTTTCAGTTTAATTTTGTGTTTTTTTATTAATTTAGAATTCTTTTTTATGTTCGATGGGTTTCATTTAATGAATGGAATTCGATGATGATGACTTTTATTAAGGCCCTAATATGTTGGGCCACTCAAACTTGTGTCTTGCTTGACTTTTTTTAATAAAAAAAACATTTCTTGGGCATTGAGTTTTTGATGATTTTTTTTTCTTTCAATTTCATGTTTTAGTATTAAGTTATTTTGAATTGATCTTCTTTTATCAAACAATTAAAATAAATGTTATTGAATTCATTGGAATCCACAATCCAACCCAAGAGTTTGACGAGTTAACTCGGGTTAACTGAAATCGATCCAACACATCATCATCTTAGTGTTAAAAAAAAAGATGTGAGCTTCAGTTTTTTTTCATTCAAACCCTCTTTTTTAATGGTCGTTTAGGTTGCTTTTAAACCTACGTAATTGTTTTTTGTTTTTTATATCATTTTTTGTTCTTTGATTCATTTTTTTTTTGGATTTACTAAATTAACTGAGTCACGTCAAAACAATTATCATATAACTTAATTGAAAACCTAAACTTAACAAGGAATCAAATTGAGAGTTTCGTCTGACTCACTAAATCATGTTTAATTATAATATCAAAAAATTCCGCACAACTTGGATATTATTTCTTTTATATACTCAAAAAAGTCTTATCCCAACATGCAGCATAGCTCTCGTTAAATAAAGTCATATTTTCTATATTGTTTCAACTTACAAGTACATATAATTAATATATAAAAACCACATGATAGATCTTTAATTATATTATCAATTTTAAACTTTGGTTGTCTTAGTTGACTAACATGAGATAGTTAAGCATTTAGTTGATAAAAAAATTACATTAAACATCAGTACTGAGATTAATTTTCTCAAAAGATTCAATATTTAATTCATCAGAATTAGTATATTCATTATATATCCTCTAACTAAACATAACAATATCAAAGCATAATTTAACGAAAACTTCAAAATTCCTAAAGGATATTTTTATATTCCAAAACACACACAAATATATAATTAAAAAAAAATATTATAAAGTACCTACAAGATTCATAAATCTAACCTAGCTCCCCTCATAAAGCACCATTTACTAGAACATTGCTATATCTTTTTGTTTTTTAAAAAATGTTTTTTATTTAGTTCTTTAGCATTGTATTTATTGGAATTTTACCTCTATAATTTGTATTTTTCACTTGCTGTAGCATTATCATAGTCTCTCCAAAACACCCCGCTATAGAGTTTATTCTTGATGCGAGATTGAAAGTAACCAGTGTGTTAAGACAAGTAGAACTTGCTAAAACAAAATTTTCAACGTATCATATTCTAGGCCTCTGAAGAACTATTGACTCATGTGCATGATAGTTTGGGGGTGGTGGAACCAGACATACACAGGTCCCCAGGTCTTACTCGACTCTTGGCCATTGCCCCCGCAGAATCTTTGCAACCGAGCAACTACACTTGCTAGAACACACTTCCAGGACAATTCACAAATAAAAAAGTAAGAAACGAAGTTTAGGATGCCTATGAAATTTCTCAAAGTCAAATACATCGACAAACCAATAATTACAATCAGGAAAAAAAGCTACACAATCTAAATGAGCAGCCGAAATTGCGAATTTAAAAACAAAAACAAAAAATGGTTAGCAATCGATCTTGTAGATTAGTAGCTCCATAATATCAAGGCTCATTTTCGTAATGATAGGCATAATGGGGTGGGGTGGGGGCATGAAAGATATCATTTTCGTAATGATACGCATAATGGGATGGAGAGGAAGGGTCATAGACATGCTGAGGTGGAGAAGAAGGATGATAGACATAATGTGGCGGGGAAGAAGGATGATTGACTTGATGTGGTGGGGAAGAAGGGGAGCTGAGTTCACTGATTCGATCACTAGCAGTTTGTGGTTTGTTTTTTTCTACCTTGACCTCGACCAATGGTTCTTCAAATGAACGGAAAATTGGGTGCAAATATGCATCAGCCAAATATGCTTTCAAGTTCAAATCAGATTCTGCAGTACGGTCTGTTATATCTTTCGCCATGGCTTCCTGAAGTAGTACCAAGAGGAAAACAGTGGGATTAGAACTTGAAGACAAACATACCTCGTGCCTCTATTCAAATTTAAAGTTGAAAAGGTGATTTCATAATGTAATGAGATTTTCGAAACTAGCAAAACACAAGACTTACCTCAAGAGGGTACTTCCTAAATGCAGGCTCAAAGCGAATCTTGCAATACTTGTGGAAGGATAATGTCAATATGGGCAAGATAACTAACAAAGGAGTGGAATTAGCAGCCTTTTTTGTGCTGAGCAAGCCCAAAAGTAAGAGTTGAGATATCAATAAGCTTGCAATTATACGGCTGTGAACATGGGGCCAAAATGCAGCAGCACTCTCGTATTGTTGATGGTAGACATTAACTATCTGCAACATTAAGTAGACATGCAAATCAACAAGTAAAACTAATGCGTACAAAACATACTGCAGTAACAGTATTAAGATAATTGACCATGAAAAGAATTCTAGCATTACTTTTTTTATTCATATAAAAAATAGTGCATTTATTTATATAATCCATCTTCTTTAAATAGTAAGGCATTTAGAATTTGAGCTTTCCCTCCCGGCCTAAAGTGGGACTCAAACCATAGTCCCAATCTCCCTTTGCAAAAACGAGTCCCTGGTTGATCGGTTATCTACCAAATTAACTATGCGCAAGTTTCTTTGTAGAATACATTAAAAGAACAATAATACTACTAATAATATTGTAATAACAAATGAATATAAAAAGTTATCAGCAAATTTAACACATTTGTGGATATACTGAATGTTGCCTTTGGATATGACAGTTCTGAAAAAGACATTGTTATGGGGGAAAGAACTCTCCATCCCACTGATAGCAAGGTAGATCTAGCTCCTTCTATAAGAAAAAGGCTATCGTAGGAGTTTCGTCAGTGTTTAATTTTGAAGATAAACCTACAAAAGAAGTTGTGTGGACACCACAGACAAGATCGCACCACTAAAGATGTTAGATAACGCCAAACAACTGGCTTTCTAGAATATCATATTGACAATCACAAACGCAACATGGTTATGGGTTCCAAATCTTGGCCAATCTAAAATCCCAAAGCATATGTTTTCAGGTCAATTCAAAGAAGTTGCTCAATCCATTTTAAAAGATGCCAATAACATAATGCTAGTAAACATAGTACAAAGGTTGTAAAAAATCAAGCATCCTGAAAATACTAACCTGATGACGGTAAACCAAGTATGCAAAAGCAAAGAATACTAGAACAAAAGGAAGCAGTATTGGAGTAACCACTGCATACACGATTCCCAAAAGAAAGTATAGTTGGAGGCTTGGGAGAGTCTCTGGGAAATCTACACTACCAGGGTCCATGGCCCTTTCTATGTCTCTTTCAGTCTTTACCAAAAACATATTCTTAAGATGAAATATGATCAATGGCTTCAATCTGAGAATCTCTCCAGCAATACCAGCCCATCCATCAACCATAATATATGTAATGAAAAAGGTAGCCTTCATTGGTATGGAAACCCCAATAGTCCTAGGAATCCTGCAATAAATTATTTTCTTCTTAAATCATTATTGGAACATATAGAGAGATAAAGATTGATGAAAAAATGAGTAAAACTTCGAAATATATGGTTGCTTGGCGCGAAATAATTAAGAATCAGATAATGGTATATTGTGATATATGCATCATATGATTGTTCTCTCTTATGTTGTATAAGAGAACCAGTTGCAATCCAATTACATGGATATATGATGTTTCCTTTTTTGCATAGCATGATTGGTACTTACTACTTATCAATGTTTCAAGGTAAAAGGTTAAACCCACAACTCATTTTCTATATATGTTTTTACTCCATCGCAGTCAACATTCCAAATAAAATTTTCAAACACTTAGATTTCAGTTGAATCATTATTGAAATTATGTATGTGCTTTTATCCCATCACAGTCAACATTGGTAATTTTCGGAGAAGCATCAAAGGAAACTAAATCACAAAATCACTAGCTCATCCAAATTACCCACATCTATAATAAACTTTTCAAATGTAGAAATTAGGAAAGCTAAGATTATAGAGATATCGAATTTACTGGGTTGGTGATTGGTGAAGAAAAGCATCCAGCTGCTCAAAAGCCGTTCCAGCAATTATGCTTCCCAAGAATACGTTCACTAACATAAAGTAATAATACTTTGCTGCTGCTCTTCGCTCCAGAGTTGAATGTGCAATATATCCCTCGATTTTCGACATTATCATCAAAACTGTTGGTAGAATGTACAAAAAGATTTTAAGTGCTAGACCAGGAAGGAAACCTTGTAGGAATGACTTGATGAATTTCCTGCACAAAATTAACCCTTTAGTAAGGAGGTCAAGGCACTTTTATTTGCATTCCAAATCTTAAAAGGCATCTAAATCGTTGTATGATTAAAATGTCATTAATCCAAGCCTAGAATGCCTCAATTTCAAAACACATTAATGATCATCTAATCCACTATAACACAGTAGTGATGTTAAGACCAAAATCATCAAGTTAAATTGCCAACAGTATTTTCAAATACTAAGGAAGCATAGATAAAGAAATGTGCATGGACAATAAAATGGCAATAAGAACATCAGTTGCAAATGCTAATTACAATGACATCGTGAAGACTAACTATAAATTCTCTAAATATGTTAAAAGAGATTCAACAATGTTAAAAATATGAGACAGACACATTTGTATAAATTTGATTCATTTGGCATGAAACTAGACAACTTACAAAATGAAGAAACATTTACACTACTTACAATTCTATGACTGGCCTGAGGAAAGGAGCTACTTTCTCGAGACCCTCTAAGTTTGCAAGGGATTGCACAAAAGCTATGGGTATCATGTAGAAAAACACCAAGGCAAAAACTGTCACAGATATTATAAGCTTTCGGACTGTCAATGACATGAACGGTATAGCCAGATTACGCCAATAAATATCACGAGGTTCTGGGGCCCAATTTGTCAACCATAAAGTCGGATTCTTGCTCTGTTGTGTTTGTGCACAAACAGCAGCCCCCCAACGCGAATTAAAAGAAACAAAAGATACTGGCAATATAGATTTCGAGTCTTTGAGAATTGTTTGGCGTTCCGATGCCATCTGAAACATATGGGCAGAAAATAAATGCATTAAGCAACAAAATAGTCTTAAAATCGGTAACCTGAGTCTTAATCAACAATTTTGAGAAGTAAAACATTGAATCCAAAACAAGTTAAAAAATATGGCATGGGACAACTAAGTTAACGTAATGAAATGTTGATAGGCTGAACACAGAAAAGAACTCATGACTTACGTTTTTCTCCAAGTGCTTCATTTGTTGTTTGTAGTGTTCAATAGAATCAACTCTTTCACCCCAAAGTCCTAGAAAACCTTTCTGAAAAATAAACAAGTCAAACCATCAATGTGATGCTCTTTTAATAGAAAAGAAGACTTCTGATCATGTAAGCTTAATACAAAAGGTGTATGATTTCCATGATTTACACCATTCCATGACATCTGACTACCACTGATTCAATTATTAGACTTGATGTTTATAGCTCACGTGAATTAATTTTCAAATCAATTGGAATGTCCTAATTTGTAAAATTTTACACACATATAAACTATAATTCATTTGACAAGCTACAAAGGGAAAAGGTAGGTCATGGATGGACCTGAAATTGAAATGAAATAAATTTTACAATCACTTGGAAAACTTGAATTATTTATGTGTTTTTCAGTGGTGAAAGACTTGTTAGTTTTCCCAATGATCCTTGACAAACTCATGCTGACACATGCAATAATGCACACACACATAATAGAAAAAAGTCACAACTACACATCTAAATACACAAAACTTACCTTTCGAGTGGGCCTCTTGTCTGGATGTCTTTCAAATTTAAGCTGGTTGTAATCGAGCCAATTTTGAAGTCTATCTCTTTTTCTCACAAGCTTTGCAAATTTGTTTGCATTATAGACGGCCTGAAAAGAAAATTCAAATTCTCTTCAATAAATTATAAGGCTAAGAAAACATTAAGCACATCAATCATGCGTATACCATCCTTCCATAAAATCCATGCAAAGACTATTTTTATTTTAATCAAATTACTCGTGAAAATAGTCGGAAAATTAATCAAGAGAACTCGCAATCATGGATACATCATTCAAACATAAAATCCATAAGAAAACCATTTTCACATAACAAAATTAAAATTACAGAAAAAAAAAAAGATAAATTAGTCAAGATAAATCGTAATAAAACTATAATACCTGCTGACAAAGATAAGTATCTGGATGGTTTGTTTGAAAAAATTGTTCCACTGTGTCTAATACTGACCGGCCAGAAACATGTGGAACATTCCTGACCACTACCTGCAAAAGATAATAAGTTTATAAGAAGAAAACCAGCTTTATCCTTTAATTTACTCATGAGATGCATCTACTTCTTTTCTTTCTTGATCATGTCTCTTCAAATGTCAAATACACCAAAAAAATAACAAGAAGCAAGCCTTCTAAAAAACAGAACTAAGCATGTAGTTAGATCATCATATAAACTAAATGAATTTCCAATACAAGAAATTTGAGGACTGAAACGAACAATGTGGTTGTTTGCTTTTGATACGAACAATGTGGTTGTTTGCTTTTGATTGATATCATGCAGAAAATAATCTCGTAAACAGTGAAGAAAATTTGAGTCCAACTCACAGTGAACTGTTCAGCATGTCTTCTTTTTGAAGCCAAGAAGCGCAATCTCATCGATGCTATATGATCGTATTCTTTGTAGAGCATGAAGCAAATCCATACAGTGAATGCATATTCCAATGCTATGTGGATAAAAAACCTGAAATTGATTAAAAAATATATTCCTCAGAATATACTAAAATATATATCTTCAAAGTTGTAATAAAGCAATAGAACATAAAGAAGCCATTCTTTATGCGGCCTTTTTTTCTTAGGTTCTCAGGTTGGACTATCTAGACACAATGTTGCCAAAAAGTAAGAGAATTACACAATTTTGCAACTAATATTTCTAAAATTAGAGGTTTACAACTTCAAATGAAGATATATATGAAACAACGAAAAGACAAACCCAGTATGTAGTGCCATTCAACTAACAATATCCGAATAAGTCATGCCTACGTAATTTCTGAAACTTCAACTGGAATATGCTATGTTATGCCTCTAAAAAACATGCATAATCATGGATTTTCCCTTTTCTTCCTTCAGTTTGATGAGTAACACCAGCCAAGTGTCAATTTCATCCATTTGTTAGGAAATCAGATCCATTAACAGAAAGATAATTCAAGCAGAAAAGAGTAGAGAAACAATCATCAAAGTAATGATAAAGAAGTTAAAATACATATGCAAAAGCAAAAACTTGCCTTATGGATTGAGGACGAACATTTGATATCGAAAGCTTGTCAATGTCACTCATAACCAATTCTTTCCTTAAGAAGAATAGTGTTCCGCTAGATACATTCACTGGAATGAGAATTAAGAGCGCAAGAATTGTAATTGGCACAAAAATCTTCAAGCTGCCAGATGAATTGCAAAACAGCAGTTGTTAAACATCTGCCAAAACTGATAATTAAGTCCTCAAAGTCTTAACTGGTGTTATAAGGAAAAGACAGCAAAATGGGATTTTCTTCGGAACCCATTTAAAAAAAAACGCAATTTAAGAGCATCAGTCAGTGTCAATGGTACACTAAATGAACTTGCAAAGAAAGACAAGCATCTTCTCTCAATCTTCTTCAATAAACAACTCAAGATGGACATATGCAAAGATTACCATATGTACTGCATAGATACCCACATAAAGCTCCAAGAAGCCAAAGTTCAAAAATTGCCTCCAATTCACTTGAGCAACTTTCACTGTCACTCATAACCTTTTAAGATTTTCAATTTCCACTACCTACTGGTTTCACAGTCAAACAAATCGAGAGCATTTTATCAAACTGAGAAAATGGAGAGTTCTTAATGGGAAAAAGAAGAGTACCCGAGAGTGTAAATCCTCAAAAAAACAGCAGAGTCAAGACCAGCATGATTGATAATCTCTGCTTCGGTCATCTTCAAGGCTTGAGGCATCCAACTTAAGAAAGTAAAGTAAGTCTTGACATTGAGGTTGACAAATTTGCCCACAAAGTTACCAGCCCTTCTTGGGCTGCTCCTTCCTCCACTAATGTACCACTTTGGAAAGTAAACTCTGTCATTGATGGGTTGGATTCTGAGGAGAGCAAAAGCTAGCAAGAATGCAAAAGCACCAAGAATGTTAATGAGAGCTGAGACTCCTATGTCCTGAAGAGTTGCCATGGTAGACAATAGAAGGACAGAGAGAGATAGAGTTGAGAGAAACAGAGGGAGAGAGTTGGTGAAGGAATTAGGAAGGAAAGAGAGAGGACTAGGAGAAACAAAAAGAAAAGAATATGGCTTTACTGTTGTAGTTAGTTTTCTGATAATTATAATATGTTAGGAAAGTTGAGTGAGTGGGCCTTTTTTTTCCCGGAAAAGGAAAGTGGGAGGAGGTGGAAACCTTTCCATGGTGATTTTTGTTTGGAAGAGAAATTAAGTGGAGATGCCAAGTCCAACTGGGATCCCTCTGTAACACATGTGTTGTTGGGTTGAGGATGTCAAGGCTGTTATTCACTTTCCATATCTTTTTTCTTTTTTAAAATTTCTTGAGGAATCTGGGTTTAGTTAAGCTTGTTGCTTCTTCTCTTTTGTTTTGACTCGAGAGTGCATGTGCATGTGAGGCAATGATGGAGGAGTTATGGTGGGGATGAGGGAAAGGGAGAGGGAGAGAGGGGAGTTGAGAGCTGGTGGGTCTATTTTCTGTTGTGCATGTGTCGCTTTTTGCTAGTTTTTGTTTCCTTGTGAAAAAAAGTCTTTTTACCATCTTCAATGGAGTAATTCCAGCTTTTTTCTTGGCGGTGGAAAGCTAGACCTAATCTTGACAAGAATCCCTTAATCAGTGGCCAAAGATGGGCTTTTATCTTATTTTATTTTATTTTATTTTATTATTCAAATCAGCGGCCAAAGATGGGCTCACAGGGATGTTCATCGTGTTTCCTTCTCCAGAAATCAGGAATCCGTGCCTGAACCATGCTTCTGTGTGCGAACTTGTGTCGGATAATGGAGATGCCTTCGATTTTTCCTTTCTGGTTTTTTGGGTTACAAGACAGGGCCGCGCAAGCTGCCTTCAATTGTAATAGATGAGCTGTTTATGGACAGATCACAAGTAGTCAAATGATGCCTGTGATTTTGAATTTAAAATCTTAATACGACCCCCCATTAATTATCAACAAGAGTTATTTGGAGAAAAAAATTAAATTATTTTTTCTTTCAATTCATAAAATTGCCGTACAATTATACAAGTCACACGTCACACAGGAAATTCACACCATGATATAAAAGGATCTTATCCAGCTAAGATTGTAATGATTAAACTATTTAAAGTTTTTTCTCCTCACGAGGTACCAAAATATTCAACTACTTTGGGAATAAAGATTATTCCTTGAATAATTCATTAATTTTTGTATTTTAGTAATTTGATTTTTTTTTTTTTTAGTGAAGATGAATGATAGCTTTTAGATAGTCTCCGGTGAATCAAGGTAATTGATGACATGTAAAATTTTTTTTTTTTTTTTGTAAATTTAAAGACTCTCAAATGTTTAAATAAATATTTTAAAAAAATATAATGATATTTTAGAAAAATAAGCTCTAAATATATATATACTAAAAACATTGAGAATAAAAAAATCATAAACTTAGTGCTTGAAATATTCATGAAATATTTATAGCTCACGAGTCTTGTTCTTTTGTAGATAAGAGTGGTTGAAAAGTCATTTTATAAATGTAATATTTTGAGTTGTATTCTACTAAAAAATAATATGTATTGGATCAATATAAAATATTGAGAATCCAAGCATGGGTTAAAAAAAACTAAGAGACCCGTGTGGGATCCTGAAAAAATCCAAGCAGGTCCAGAATCTTTTACCTTTTTCTTCTTTTTAATTTGTATTTCTTATGTACAAGTGTGTTCCAATCTCTTAGTATGTTTGGTTTTTGAGATACCTTTACGTTTCTAAGTTCTCGAAATGAAAATATCAGAGCCCGATCTTCAAACCTTCCTTCCATTGGGATAACATCTTTTATAAGTTCCCTCCAACCAACGTTATCATGAATTGATTTCAAAGTAAAAACAACAAATACAATAATAAAATAAAATAAAAACTTTTGTATGTAACTTCATATAAAAGAATGTCATGATGATTTCATTCAAGAAATATACATGACTGATATCACGGAGTTTATTTTTTCTGTAATTTTAGATTCGAGTTTTAAAATTATTAATATTAATGATGAATCTTACTTTATTGTTAATTTTAAAATCTGTATAAATTAATCGAATTACGTACAAATTAATTTAAATATTTCTATAAAAAAAAATTTAAAAAAAATGTACATGACTGTTCTTTCAAGGTGAAGTCATCATCAGAAGTTCTTTAAATTAATATTAATAATTTTAATAATTTTATCAACTAATTAAAAATCTATCGATGAGCAATGATTCCTGTCCTCGTCACGGCATTGTGCTGTAAAGACAAGACTGCCTCCATTTTTTAAATGCTCTCGATCTTCTTATTCTTATTCTTATTCTTTCAATTATCCGCTCATCAAATCTCCTTCAGTTGTACTGGAAATAATTCTTCAATCATGAAAATTCTCAGAGTTTGCGCTGCAGGCTTCGGCGTTGATTGATTTTATGGAATCGCTTTCTCTTGCAGGAAACGAGGGGTTGGGATTGTTGCTGTCTCTGGAAGGCAAAGTGGTCTGGCAAGACAAACAGGTGGAGAGCAGATGGAGGGTTGACGATCAAGGTGTCACCTTACTACCGTAGGTTTATGCATGAAGCGTGGACGGCTGATGATTAATCTTACAAACAACGGTGCAGATGGAGCGAGATGGACGGTTGATGTTTATGGAATCATGCATGGCGGGCACGTGGAAGCAAAGGAAAACAACAGCGAATGGACAAGGGAATAATCGGTCTTCAACAGATCCAGGCCCCCTAATCTGATTCAAAATTCAAATTAGTCTTTCAAATTAAAAAAAAAATAATGTTAACAATTTCTATTATAAATATTGGTAGGAGATTGGAGGTTAGGCCAGCAATTAATTGTTTCTAAACTACTAGCTTAGACTTTAGATATTAGAGTGCCAGGCTACCTCGAATATGACAAAAAAAAAAAACATTTCTTCTTCTTAATTTAATCTTTAGTTATTTCAATTAGAGATATTAAGTCCCTAGTTTCTTTAAATTCCAATCTCATCCCATTGTAATCTCTTGATTTCTATTTTAATAAAATAATCTCAATCTTTCCATTCCATGATTCTTTCACTCACAAAAAAAAAATCAATTCCACCAATTTAATATAATTAAAAGAGGTTTTTACACCTTGATACCATGATTGATGATCATAGTAGATAGAACACTCATATCACAATTAATTGAAATCTTTGAAGGATTTTTTTCTTTTATAAATTGATATTTTTTTTAGTTTCTTAATCAATATTAAATTGGTTAATAATTAAAATTTTTATTGAGTCGGGGTATGGGATTTATAGAGTTGCAAGTCTGGGATATTAATTCAGGTTTAGAACATTCATCCAAGTTAGCCTTTTCTATTTTTCTTTTCTAAAGCTTAAGCGTTTTCAATTTCTTCCTTCAATATTTATTTAATTGAAGATTGAGTTTTGTTATTCTTTTTATTTTATTTCTATAGAGTTTTTCATTGATTTTGAAAATGATTTGGATTATCTCATGTCTTTTTATTTGTTTTTTTTAATTAGCTTTTATTTAAAGAGATTTTACTTTTTAATTAAATTAAACTCATTAACTAGACAAAAGCATAAGAAGCTTACTTTAAGATATTTTATTTGGTTTGCATTTTAGGTCGTTTCTTCAATTACGTGTATGGCCTCTTTTGATGTCGTCATGTAGCCTTTTATAATGGTGTTAGAATTGTTTTAGTGAGCTCTTTATGGTAGTGGAGCGGTGTTTATAACAAAGTTACGATGAGTCTTCACCAGACATTTCATTTTTTATTATAATTTTTTATTGTTTTATCTAATGTCGATGTCTTTTTTTATCATATTATTAAATTAACTAAGTTTATTGAACCTAGTCAAGTCAATAATCCGGGTCTCGAATCTTTCTTGCTTATTTAAAAACAATGGCTTAGTCTAAATATATTTTTTATATTTTAAAAAAATTAATCCGACCTGCAGCGCAGCGCAAGTCACCTACCTAGTTACAACTAAATGGCCTAGACTTTTGATGTATGATGTACAATGCACTGTTCATTATAAGTAAAAACATTACAGACTTCAATATGTTTTTTCTTTTATTAAATATTTATTGTCAATTTTATCGTTTTATTTTGTATTAATTAGGGGGTCAAACTTGATAATTTATTTTGTATTTGCTTCTTATTGAGTTGTTAGTGTCAAAAGAACCTTTTGACATTCATTTGATGTTTGATTTTGCAAAAACTAATTCAATTTTCTTTTTTATATAAAATTAAAAATAAAAAAGACTAAAAATGAAAGTGTGTGGGAAATGAAGGCTTTATTTTGGCACAAAATTGTTCATTCAATCCTTTTTTTTAGGTTTAGCCTTGGTTTTTGTTTTAATTTTTATTTTGGTCGCTTTAGTTTTACAATTATACATTTTGATCCATAAGTTTTTTTATATATATATTTAGGTCTTTAGGTTTGATAGAGGAGAGAGTCTTCATATTATAGGTGAAGAGAAAGAAAGTCATTAATTGTCTATATTTTGAAAACAAAATAACTTGTTAATGTTAATGATTTCCACTCAATAAGAAAAGTTCGATTTAGAGTTTTTTACCTTTTATCTTGTTGGATAAAGTGTATAAGGGGTTTTACCCTTAAAAGAAAATATTTCTTTGCTTGAATTTGTGTATTCAATCAAATTAAGGGTGTTTGAATTGTTAGGTTGGTTAATTGAGTTTTTACTATGTGTTTTGAAGTAAAAAAAATGAAATGAGTTTTGGATAAAAATGCACATGCTCCCAACTTTCCAGAATCTATAGTGTGTTTGTTTGTGTAATTTTATTTTAACAAAAGGGCTGTTCTCCCTTTTTTTTTCTTTTAAATAAAAGACCTATGGCCATGGCTCTTTCTTTATATGTTAAGCCCGCAGGCCCACTTACCTAACTTTTATTTTTTTCAACATTTTAAATTTCATCACATTGAAATAGATTAGTAAAAAAATGATTTTGATTTTAGAATTTTTTTTATTAAATACCATTGATTTTTTAAAAAATATATGGTGATGTTCATAGCCTTTTTTTATTATTGTATTGGCAAGTGCATTTTTTTGCTTAACCTTTGATGATGCTATCTACGTTTCCTTTTTCCATCTGGGTTTTATTCTACTGAACATGCCAAACGGTCATTTCAATGAAGGCGATGCAAAACTGACTCAAAATGGAAAAACATTTAAAAGCGAGGGGCATTCCGAGAATCGAACTCGGGACCTCTCGCACCCAAAGCGAGAATCATACCACTAGACCAAATGCCCTTCTTGTTATTGCTTTCTACTTTATAATACATATAGTTTATTTATATGACATGATTTTTTCCTATTGTGATTTGGCTCCACTCTAGTGGATCATATTTTTTTTATATGGGATTTTAGTTTGAGGTGATTTTCAACTCCATCGATTTAGCTTTAGAACCATGTTACATCATACTAATCCGGTTTGCAAGAATTCATCACATGAAAAAAAATATTATGGTTTTTATATCTTCTCTCAATTACCATTAGATAATTGCTTGCACTACATTATAAGTTCGATTAAATTTTTATCGAACATAAAAAAAATATTAAGATATTATTAACATGTTTTCTATCAAAAACTACATAAATTATGTGCGGATTAACCTGATGTGATATAGTTGACTTTATAAGTTCAAAAATAGTTTGAACGACCAATACAAATATAATTTGACTAAAAGATAAAATCAAGATGATATATTTTTTTAAATATTGAGACGACAATATATTGTATCTACTTGAATTTACTCGAATCAACTCAGATTTACTTTTATCAACTCAAGTTCACTTGTTAAATCTCCAATTCAAGTCATGAGACCCTAACAACCCTGTAGAAAACATATAAAAAGAAATAACTAAGCCTAATTATCAATCAATCCAATATTGAAGGATGAAATTTAAAATAAAATTCAATTAGAAAAGTGAGTCGAGTCAGCCTTATTTAACCTGTTAAACCTTAGTCATGAGATCGAGATAACTGTATAGAAAAAAAATTAAAATAAATTATGAAGTTCAATTCTTAATTAACCCATTGTTGAAGAATAAAATTAAAAAGAAAAACAATTAAAAAAAAGACACGAGAAAACCACCTGAGTTAACCCGAGTTAACCGACAAAACTCGTGACCCGGGTCATAATAACGAGATAGTTTCATAAAAAGCAAACAAAAAAAATTATGAAGTGTAATTCTCAATCAACTCATTATTGAATGATGAAATTAAAAAAAATTAAAAATAAGACAAAAAAACTGAGGCAACCAAGCTAACCCGTGACCTGGATTATAAAATCATGATAACCCAAAAAAAATAATCAAATAAGAAAGATTATGAAGCACAACTCTCAATCAACCCAATGTTGAAGGATTAAATTGAAAAAAATCAATTAAAAAATAAAAATATATTTTGAGTCGATTCAGGTTAATTGGTTAAACCCTGATTATAAGATCGAAATAAATCCAAATAAATAAAATAAAAAAATATATAAAATCAAATTCTTAGTCAAACCAACATTGAAGAATGAAATAAAAAAATATTCAATTAAAAAAAAACCTAATCCAACCTGATTAACCTGTAAAACTCATGATTTGAGTTATAAGACCATGATAACTTTATAGAAAACAAATAAAAATCTATTGTAGCCAAGTTTTCAATCAATTGAATGTTAAAAAATGAAGCTGAGAAGAAAATTAATTAAAAATAAAAAAAATAACTTGAATTAATATAAATTAACCTGTTAGACTTAGGGATGAGCATTTCCGGATCGGTCCGGTTTTGAAGCAAAAATAAACAATCAAACTGAATTTTTTTTAATTTTTTGAATCGAACTGAACCGAAAACCGATTCAAACCGATTAGGTTCAGTTCAATTTTTTGCCTTCCAAACCGGTTCTAATCGATAATTAGTGACTGGGAAGACGAGCTCGATATCTTTCTTCTCATCTCCTTGTTTAGAACATCTAAGTTAGACAGTGACATGCTAAATAGTTTGGTAAACTTTCAAGAAGCTATAATCCATGTATCTCATCATCAAAGTTAATACCCATTGCAGACAACTCATTAATAATTCCTTGAAACTTGTTAAAGTAATGTTTCATCTTGGTATCTCAATGATATCATCTATTTTATTGGGACCGGCAGGGTGGAAAGCCTTACTATTTAAGGGGTGAAGGAAAGAAAGTAGATGGCTTGCTAGCTTTCCTGAGAAGATAATTTGTTATCCCCGCTTTCAATAGTCCTTCTTTTAAACTTGTCACGACGGGATTCACTTAGATAATGAATAATGCTTTCAAAAGGGCTTCCTTACTTAGAAACTAAAGTGAGAGTAAAGGGAGAGATATGCAGAGAAGGGAGTAAAGTGGTTGGGGGGGTTGGGGGGTGGGGCTGATGGCCGAATGTGATTTTAGGGTTAGAAAACATTGTATTTATAGGTGGTTTTTTTTCAAGTGCTGGCTAGTTGAACTGGTTCAGTTTGGTTCGGTTCAATTGGTTTTAGACTTTAGAAACTGAAAACGAATCGAACCAATTTTTTTTTGTAATTTTTTAATCGGTTAATTCAGTTTTTTTTGTTTGGTATTTTCGGTTATTTTTTTTTATTTTCTCGGTTTAATAAGTTTATCGGTTTTTTTTCCATCCCAAACTCATATTATAAAACTGAAATAACTTCATGGAAAATATAAAATACATAGAAGAAAATAATGAAATCCAATAGTGAGGTAGAAATGTAAAGGCCTCGTAATGAGGAGAGACCAAGGCAAGTAATTGTGTTAAAGTATATCGGGCAGCTCAATTACATCACTTAATCATGCTAAAATTATTAATATCTGATTTTGAGAATATAAGAAGATTAACTCTTTATGATCCACTCTTGTTAAGTTTGACTTCCAAGGAGGCTTCAAGTAATAATACAATGCAACGTCGCCGTCACCAAGGCATCGGTTGCATTGTGCAATGTTAATATTTTGGATTGTAGTTCTAAAATCGTTGGTTTTTCTGATACATGAAACAAGAGATCCACAAGCATGATGGAATGATGCCAATATCCTCTCTATGTTAATATATATAAATGAACAAAAACGAGGTTTGTAAAATTCTCGAGAATTCGTGCCAGCTATCTGCCTATGAATCAATGTCCATACACAAGCTCTTACAACATTATTATAACACTCTTGACCCTTTTCTCCAATGCTAGCTTGTCACTTCCTCTTCTCATTGTTTCCATCACTCTTGGCGTAAAAGAGCAGCATGGCGGAAAGCGGTTGCGTTGAGATTGTTGACAGTAACCAGAATATGGCCGCACCTTGTGCACGCAGTTCGTCGACGAACACCAGGGAGGTGTCTAGTGCTAGTGCTACTGAAGATGTGAAAGATACGGCTACACCTGATGTGCACAACACAGCGATGAAAATTGAGAGGGCTAGAGAGGTCTACGGGGCTTATACAGGAACTGTGGGAAAGCCTACTACAGGGGAAACTTGGCTTTGGTATTTATATGAACTGTGCTCCTATTTCATTCATACTACTCTTGTTCCAGTCCTTTTCCCACTCATCATAAGCCAGATCTTCCATTCACCAGCAGAACCTGCTGGAGACTTGGTAATGAACAGGAAGGGCTTGTTATGTGGGGCAGACCAGATGAGACTGTAAGCTAGCTGCTAGCTATTGTATTATAGTGTACAACCAAAGAATTAACAAATGAATGACTCGTGAAATATTATGATCGTGTGTTTTTCTGAGGTAATTAAACTAGTCCTTAATTAAACTGCAGGTACGACGCCATAACAAATAAATCCATTAACATCAGCAACGCTAAATTCTCTCCATTAGAGTGGACTTCCCTCTCCTGGGGTATAGGCTTGATTTTGGCTGCTCCAATACTTGGCTCCATTTCCAAGTACCTCGACCATGGCCAGAAACCACAAATAATTCCCGCAGCAGCAATAGCAGTTGGAGCTTTCTTTTGTCTGCCTACAGGATTCTTCAATGTCCATTGGATTTTCCCTCCGTATATTGCAGCCATTATAGCTGGTAGCACTGTTGCTATGGCCTCCCACACCCGCCAACTTGGTCGCATGATCAGAGGCTTCACTGGACCAATCAATCAAAGAAAGCAATTCCAATTGCGAAGAGGGGTTTCTAGTTGGCTTTCCCTTTATGCCACAGCTGCTGGTTGCTTAGGGGCCGCCCTCATGTCAGCCTTCTCTTACCAAATGCTTAGACGTGAAGAAAGGAGATTTGTTGCTCTTTGGGTTGTTTCAATTTTCAGTGGCCTTAAATGGCTTGTTGGTATATCACATATCATTACCATCAAACCAACTAGTTCAACTACTCCTGCCTCTTCTATATCATCAATTGCCCATCTGCTTTCCATTTTCAATTACCCCCATGCTCTTGGAACCGTAATTGTGTCCTTTCTGTCCTCCTTTACAACAATGTGCATCTTCACTAGCACAGTGCTCTATCTCTTAGGAGATCTATGCATTAAACCTGTTTTTATACTTTTCTTTTGGCTACTTTACTTCCTTTTCCCATTGATTTCTCTGCCACTAATGCAACCAATACAGCTTGTTATTAAGGTCAATGCGATGAAAATGCACTTGTTTGGTTTTCTCTTGTCTCTACTTACATCAGGGCTAATGGGGTTCAGCCATAAGAACAACACTTGGCAGAGACAGAATGTACTGGGGCTTGCTGTATTGCAAGGTACATCGGCTGGACTCTTGCATGCTTTTGGAAGGGTTTTAATAATTGATTGCTCACCACAAGGAAAAGAAGGAGTATTCTCTTCATGGTTTTCTTGGGGGAGAGCTCTTGGCTCTTGTATAGGCTTTGCAGCTGCATCAACAATCCCTGGGAACGTTAGAACTTCTTTTGGAGTTGCATTTTGTACTGCCATCTCTGGAGCTATCCTATTGATTTACGGAAACATCAGTGATTTTGGAGGAGCCATGGCTGCTAGGCTTGTGAGTGAGGAGTTTGGTCAAGAGGGCTCACCCGTTGCTGGCTTGGATACGGCAGGCAATGTTGTAACAAAAGATGTTGAGGAGGGAACACCTTCATAAGAGTTAAAAAACAATGTTTTGGAGTATGACTGCCACAGTTATTCATTGATGTGCAGACAAATAAATTATCTTTATGTTTCTTTTCTTTTTTTCACCAAATAACTGTGGCAGTGGCAACGTACACTCCATCCTCAACTGTTTGAGATGGGCGTGTTGTTGCCTATATGAAATTTTTATTTATAGTGTTATTCGACAAGCTGTTCTGCTTTAATTTGTGTATTTGATAAAGATTTTTTTTTAATGAATTATAATTACTGGATTCTTTATATTCATGCTTGCTTTAATTTTTTTTTAATTTTTTAAAATATCATTTTAATTAATATACTGATATTAAAAATAATTCTTCAAAAATAAAAATAAAAAACATTTTTTGATGTATTTTCTAAAAATAAATATTTTAAAAAACAATTATTATTACATTCCTAAAAACCCAAAAATATGTTGATTTTCATCTATAATATCAAATACTTCAATCTAAATCTAAAACATCCAGGAGAGTTGATATTGTAGTTTGAGATTGCTTCGGTGTTCATAACATTTCGTAAAATATTTTACTTTTTATTATTTTATGCATGCCAACCAATCCTCACTCGGGTGGATTGGTAGTTACGTCATTCTAAATTTCTTCTATTTTTTTTTCTTGAAATCTACACTAACTAGTTACGTAAAAACAAGTCACATATCATTTAATTTAAAACTTGAAATAAAAATAGAGTTGGGTCTAAGAAATCTTAAGTTTAAATTATTATATCAAGTATAATAATAGCTCTAAAAAATTTCTAAAATTTTAGATATTATTTTTTTACATTTCAAAAATTTATTTTATACAAACCACGGCAAGAGCATTTGCCATTAACCAAAGAGATTTACCCGATGATCGAAGAATTCTGCTTCTTTTCTTCATTTCTTGATTGTCAATATTTGGATTAGCATTATTCCTAATATCAATTTGATCTCAATTATATATTACACAAAGTAGCTTAAAAATATTATTGCTTGTCGAAAAAAAAATACATTTTATCATTTTCTATCTAATTATTGTTATTGTTTGTATCATATAAAGTTATTATATGAAATTCGTATTTTAAAGGTAAGATTTTCTGTATAATTTTTTTATTAGTCTGTTTGAAAGTGTAATTGTGGTTATTTTTTAAAGTATTTTTCATATCGAAATATATTAAAATAATTTTTTTTATTTTTAAAAAAATATTTTTAATATTAATATATTAAAACAACCCAAAACATATAAAAAAAATTGTTATCATCGTCACATATTTCAGGATGCTGATTGTAAATGGAAATTGGAATAGACTGTAGAGGTACTTTAATAATCAAAATAGCAGTAAAAAGACTCAATTAATCAAACTTGTATAGTAGAGGGACTGCGGGTGCAATTAACCCATTTTAAGATTGATGATTGATGAAGTCACCCTCACCACATTGTCCAAGACAAGGACAGTCCTAACTCGATACGGGCAAACAAGTCCCCAACAGTAAGGCTTCTAATTAACCCATCTACCAAACATCCAACCTCAAACCACAATCCCCATACCGAAGGCAAAAACCCATGAAAGAATCGAGAAGCACTGGTTAAAACGCCTGCCAGTTTCACCTTCTAATCAAATCAAAACCCGTAATTTTTATTCTCGAAATGCAGAGATTGTGCACAAAGCTTCGGTCTTTAGCCTCTGTTTCCTCCTCACATCGCCTTCTCCACTCGTCTCCGCAATTTTTTCACCGACCTCTCCATTTCGCCGCTGCTTCAAGTAAATGGAGTCTTAATGGGTCCCTTTTGAACACATCTTCTTCGTTACCAATTCAGCTTCCTTCGCTACCATTTCTTCCCTCTTTTCGTCTATCTCCACTCTCACACCCTGTAAGGTTTATGGGTTTCTTTGGTTTTGTTTTATATGATTGTTCTCTTTTTTATTATTTATTGTATGCATGTTTACTGACGAAATGCCGCAAAGAAATATTTTTTTTTTCAGATTTAGTTATTCGTACTTCAGTCTTTGCATGAACTGTTATTTTCAGGTCGTACAATTTGTACCTCATTCTATATTTGATTCAATAATTTTGCACCAAATGCCAACCATTTTTTTTCCGTCTTGCAAACTGGCTGACCTGAAACTAATGCTTGTAGAATTATTGTCCAAAAGGGTATGGTCATTATTGCCAAGGAGTTGAATTCTGGAAAAGAATTTGAAGAACCCATGTCTAATTTGGTCTAACACTTGACTAGTCATGCGGTGTATCCCAGCCATGTTGGATATAACTAACACATTAGAAATGCTAGATTTCATGTGCCTTCCCATCAACCACTTTTAAAATAGGATAGAGAAGTTGAAATTTTGACGGGTGAGCATAATTCTGTTGACTTGAGTTCAGCTTTCCCATATGTTCCCTTCTTTTTCCCTGCTAACAATCAACATGATTCTGGAAATTTTCCAGTTGATGTTAAATCTGAATCATTAGTTTTTTTTATTATGCAAATGTTGAATTTTTTTTTCCTTCTAAGAGGATTTTCGCTCTGGTGTGCCTTCAGTTGGTGCAAGTGCGTCATGTTTCATCAAGGGAGCGGAAAAAGAATAGGAAGCCAATGACTCCACTCACCTCCAAAGTCAAAAAGTTTAAAATGAAGGCTTACTCGTGAGTTTAAGTTGTTTTACTTGGTTTCTTTTCTTTCTTCAAAAGTGTTTTTAAAAATTTGTGAATTACTGGTTTAGTTTGTATCGATCAGGTCGTATAAGGACAGGTTTAGGACAATGAATGATGGGACTATTCGTCGCTGGAGGGAGGGCAAGAATCATAATGCGCACTTGAAGGTATGCCTTATAGTATTTTCACACTTTCATTTTTATTTCCTTTCATATTGTTGAAACTGAAATGGTCTTTTGCTGCATATCTCCCAGTATTTGATTCATATAGTTGGTTTCTCGTTACATAAAGTGCAAGCTAATTCTACTTAGCATTTTGTAAGTTATGCCTGTTGCGAAGTTGTAGTGATGCTTTAGAAAGGATGGAGACTACTGCTTGACTACACTCCTCTTATTGATCAAGTTTACGCTGAACATGTTATATTGCATTCTGAGTTTGAAAATAAGAAGCCTCCTTTAGTACTGTGAAATACCCTTTTAGGTGGCCCAGTTTCATTTATGCGTCATGTGAAAGTTTGCAATGTTGATCTGATTTCTACATGTTTCAATCACATTGTATATTAGTTCAGCCCTTGATTTTAACAGTATACTTTTGGTGTCATTTGCCAATCCTAGGTCATTGCATTTAGGATCTCTTTTGGTCCTGGTGTGCTCAACTCGATTTTCTTTTCATTTGCATTGTGGTGTTGAAGAGTTTTATTGATGGCGGACAAAACTATCCTATTAGCTTCTGTTTAAAGTACCATGGTATCCCCTAGCACATTGTAAATCATATTTTGCCTTAGTACCCAACCTGAGGAATGACGGTGGAAGATACATTGGCCAATGAAGGTGGCATTTTGAAGATTCTTTTCCTGAATGGAGAAGTGGTGTTAATGGGTTTGAACTTCACTCAATCAGAAATAAGATGAACACAACTTGAACTGTTTATTTGTGAAGTGCCCCCCGCCCCCTATTCCTCTCCTCTCAGGTTCCAAAAATTGCAATTACCAGCAGAAAATCCTCTTGTTATGATCTGACCGTTAGTATTTCATTATTTGGGTTGTGATTTGTTATTAGCTGATTTCACTTGCAATCAACAGAAATTTTATGTTTGATGCAGTCAAAGAAATCAAGACGTAGACTTAGACAACCATCTACTGTCCCTGCAGCCTATGCCAAAGTCATGAAGAAGCTTAGTTTCTGTGTTTAAAACTTCCGATGCTGCCAATTACTTGGATGGAAGACGAAAATGTCCATGGCTTAGGGCAGAGTTTTTGTAACAACAGTTGGAACTTAGTTTGAGCATTTAGTTAACAACAACGATACCGCCACAATTTTTTTCAGTTTGAACTGCAATTCGAACAGTAGTATCAGCCAGTAATAGCTCCATGATTTATTTATGGGATCATCAAAACCGATCTCCATTTAGTGGCTTATGTTAGATATTTTGGTGCATTGTGTTTATTTCAACGATTTGTCAGTTATAATTGAGAGGAACTGTGTTTCACATGCCGGATTTTGGCATGTTTTTCTAAGTTTTTGGGTTCTGTTCATTTAAATTTTGATAAAATCAAGGATTGGGCCCAATTCACAAACGAATCGAAAATGGTTAATGCTGTGTTTGCTGTGTTGCTCATAGAATTGGGAGAAAAGGGGGTTCTCATGGAATTTTGTTTGGTTAACCAATAACATGAATCAATTATATTTCCAATGAAATACTAGTTTATTACGATTAAAAAAAAGAAAAAAAAAGATTACTTAATTTATTTGTTATCATTAAGAATTCATCGAAATTAAAATTAATTAAAAAAACAATCTTCTCTACTTTTATTTGAACTGGAATCAATTTTTTATTACCATTTCATTTTCATTCCAAGCAAACCAAACGCAGGAAAGTATAATTAACGAATACTAACAGGTATGGGAATTTTACCGTAGGGATTTGCATTGTTGATTCTCTCACATTTCACTCCAGATGAACTATTCAGAAAAATATTTTTTTATTTTTATTTTGGCCGTCAAAAGTCTTTTTTTTAGCAATTGCATCTAGGACAAACTAAATGACAACTAATTCAAATTTATTGACCAATGACAAGATTGAAAAAAAAAGATCGGTGTGGAAAAGAGGCTAAAATAGATAGTGGGTTCAAAGTTCTCAAGAATAGTTCAACTTAGTCCTCTAACTTTAAAAACCATACTCATTTGGTCTCTTAAATTTTTTTTAGTTTGATTTTGGTAAAAAAAATTTATTTTTATTATTTGTCAATTCCTGGTTTAAAATAGGAGAGAGAAAGATTGTTGAATTCCGATAATAAAAGAGGAAATCCACTAATATGATTATTCTTGGTATTCACGGGTTTCATGTGATGAGATGATTTTGGTGGTAGTTATTTGGAGTTTTGATGTTGCCTAAAAAAATTCTAAGTCAAGGTAGAAAAACCTAACCCAATTTGATTTTTGATTTTTTGGGATTTTTTGGGCTAATGAATTGGTTTATGGATGTTACAAGAGTGTTGGTAATATGTTTTGGGGTTGAGATGACTTAAAAATTAGTTTTTTTTAAAAAAAAAACAACTACCATAATTTTCCACCCACTATGGTGGTTACAGGCTATAGTGGCTGGAACTTTGGCTTGTAAATAAAATCTCGTCTAATCTTTTAAAAAAATATCACTCGTCTCTTTTAAAGAAAAACATTTAACCAATGTAGGTGTGGGCTCTCTTTTTATTTTATATTTAGGATAAATATAAATTTAAGAAAAAAAATTATTAACCCCAGTTGAGTACATGAATTGGAATGTAGGTTTTAAGGGTTAAGCTACAATATCCAAGCTATTATTTCTTTTAATATTTTTATTTGATGTATTTTTTCCTTCAATTTTTTTCTAAAAACAATCGCAACCTTTGTTGTTGACAATCTATTTTTTTTAATTTAACTTAAGACAAAAAAATACTATAATTTCACTATTTATCATCAATGATATACTTTTGTTATCTTAATCTTGCATGTTTGTCCTTTTTTTTTTAAAAAAAAATATATTTAATGCAAAAAAAAAACTCATTCGCTTTATTTCTGTATAATTAAATGAAAACTAATTTATAGGATAAAAGATTTATTGAATTTGATGATGTGCATGGCATGCATCAAGAGTTTGGTTAGTTGACTTGAATTCATTTGAGGGTTTTTTTTATTGAGTGCTATTTTTTTTATCAATTTCATCCTTCAATGTTAAGTTAATTAGGGATTTATTTTTTCAATTTGATTTTTTACAAGATTATCCTCGCAGGTTTTGCATGTAAACCTGAGTTGACTTAGGTAAATCTAATATATTTTCATCTCAAAATTAGATAAAAATATTGTATAGTATGCAATTAATTTTAAATTCATGACTAATTTTTTTTTTTAGAAAACAGGTTAGCGATAAATAGATATTATTTTTCTTTGACCTGCGGTGCAGCGCGAGTCAATCGTATTTTTGTTTGATTAAATAAAGAATTTATTATAAAAAACAAAATTATTAAACATAATTAGATACATGACCCGTGTTGTGAGATTAAATATCTTAATTTTTTATTTTTAAGTTTGGTCTTTAATTATTACTAACCACTTTTTAATGTTTTATTAGTATGAATGATCATTAAATTAAATAAAAAATTATTTGAATAAATAGAATTATTGGACACAAGTAATAATAACAGGACCGTCTTACAATATCAAATATAAAAATAGCTAGTCAATCCTATTTACAGTCATTTATTTTCTCTGACTCGTGCAGATTTACTCAAAAAGACTACATGAATGAAAATAATATATATATATATATATATATATATATATATATATATATATATATATATTTGCAAAAAATCATCTTATTCTCAATCATCTCTTATTTTCTCGGGAGTGAGTTCCGCTCGAACGAAACACTCCTAGCGGCCAGGGGCATTAGCGTAGTTTCATAGAGAATGTTAAAAGAAAACCCTAAACCCTAAACGGCACAGCGCCTATAAAAGAGAGGGCCGCTGCTTAATTAGCTTGCATCTGATTTTCGTGTAGATAGACATCCTCTGTGCTCTCCGCCTTCTTATTAAATTTTGCTGTCTTGTATTTTAGATCTTCTTATTTGTTTTACAGTATCCTTTTGATTTCATGTTAGTTTGGGGTTTATTTTCTCTGTGATGATGAAACCAGATGACGAGTCCGATTTATATCCATTCCATTCTCCTTGACGACAATACGAGGCATTTGTCTGAGAGAAAATAAATCCCAGATTTTTTTTTTGATTGGTTATTGGCAACCGATCCTGCTTTGAAAATACGTTTATTTTTTTGATAAATTGATTTTGATGTAAATTTGTGTTCTTATCTGAAAAGAAAGATGATGTTTGCTGGAGATGGAAGTGATGATTTTTTCCCCAAATGATCGAAGCTGAATAAACTGAGCGACCTTTCTCTTCGGAGAAACCAAGCCAGGATTCTGATCCATCTCTCCAAACAATTATATTTATAACCTTTCTTTAAAATAAAAAACTGCTCTGTTTGATTTCTGTTTTATATTAAAAGTATCCGAATTAACTTTTGTTTTTATTATTCGAATACCATGAATTAACTCGGATCTTAGGTGCCTTGAACCCGATTCCAGTTCCATCCCAACTTGGTCTGAATTGCGTCTTCATGACTCGATTCTAGCCCTGCTCTCGGGCGTTCAACAAATCCAATTTCACCGATATTGACTAGCACCGAGGCATTGAGACTCCTGAGCCGAACATTTTTTATTTTAAATTATTATTTTATTTTAGATATTTTCAAATAATTTTAAAATGTTGATGTGAAATATTTTTTAAAAAATAAAAAATATTATTTTAATATATATTTAAATAAATACATCTATTATTATATTAAAAATATAGCTAGTAAGCAATATAGTCACTGACAACCAACACTGAAAATTGGAATCGAAGCCTCAAGTAGAAAGCTCAAGAAAGAACAGCTGAAACACCTAATGATGAACAGAAGATCACAAACCAAAAACCATTAAAACACGGACATGCACAAGTAAAGTCATTCGATTCCAAAAGTTGTTAAAAAATTGGGAGTCTAATGTAACAAACAACAGTTGTTAAAAACACCTAATTATTTATTTGTAACAAACAACAGTTGTTAAAAAATTGGGAGTCTAATGTGTCAAAAAACATAAAAAGGAGCTCAAAGAACAAGAAATCAATTTGTTTTTGCCTATGCTATTGTTACAAACATACAATTCACGGGGAGATAAAAAATAGATGGAATCGATCCGTTCGTGTGTGACTTTACATATCATATATTAGCATATCACATGTTAATATATATATTTAAATAGAATTAAGCAAAATTATCAATAGCATTTTTGATCCGATCAAAGAAAATAGAATTCTCAAAAAAAGAAATAAAATAAACAGGCCATGGATAAATCCAGACAACCTTTTTTTAAGCCAAAGCGATCTCTTCATAGGCGTCTGCTCTCAATTGAATCGGGGCTTCATAGGCATCTGCTCTCAATTGAATCGGGGGATAGAAACATGCATATTGCATTCTTGAATGATGAGGTGTGCATGTAAATTTTTTTTTTCACTTGTGGATCCAAGTATTGTTTATATAAAACTCAAACACTTAAATTGATTTAATTTATTATAATATTTTAAAGTAATGATGTTTTATATCAATGGAATGAAGTAAAGATTGCATATTAAAAAATTCAAAATCAATCATTATTATTTCAACATTAGATGATTGAAAAGTAAGAAAAGAAATCAAAAAAATATTAAAAATACACCTCCCGTAATTTCTTTTTCTTTTACTCAAAGTTCAATCATCCTAAAATGAGATTATTGAAACAACAACAGGAAAATGAGAGAATAATATTGATATATACAACAAGCATGCTTTGATATTTAGTTGAACATTATGAGATATATCAAATTAAAGTATTATCTAAAGGGCATAATAGTGGTTTTAATTAATATGCATTGTTTAATTTTTCATTATTTCTTTAATTGTATACATTTTCTTTTTATTATTTTTAATTTCTACAATAGTAAAATAATGAATTTTTAAACATGTTATTAAATAATTCATTACAATAATTTGAAAGCAATAAACAACATAAAATAACATACACTTGAATATCCATCTCATATATAGTCTGAATAATAAAAAAATAAAAAATATCTATAATTCTGTATTTTAGAAAGCATGTGATTGTATATTTTAAAGAACTAGCTAATAATTATTTTTTAAAATACTTTTCATTTCAAAACAAATTAAAAATAATATTTTTTTATTTTTTAAAAATTATTTTTAATATCAGCACATCAAAATGATTTGAAAACATCAAAAACATATTAATTTAAAGCAAAATAAAAAATAAAAAATTTTAAAACCTTTTTAAAAATATTTTTAAAATGTAGTACCAAACACTAAATTATAAAATAAGAAGCATAGTAATTAGAAAACTAGCTAAATTGACTTTTTAGTTAGTTTAGCTATAATTTAGCTAAAATTAAGAAACATGGATGTAGATACTCTTACTAACAAATTTTCATTGCCTTACATGCCTTTTCCAAGCCCACGAAGCTTTTTTTTTTTTACAAAAATGGCAGGAGCGGCTCTTTAGTTAAATATGGACAACAAGAAGGGCAGTTGGTTTTAAAACCCTAAGTCCCTAACTGGACAGAACTGAGTCAGCCAGCAGGGTTCTAGTTTCTTAGATTTCTCCATTCGAACGCTCACTCAAAATCTCTCTAACCATCAAACCAAGAAAAAAAGAAAACTTGATGGGCTCCATCAAATTCCTTGTCTCAAGAACCTCACGCAAAAATCTCTACCAACTTCTCCAAAACACTTCCCTAAATCCTTCATATTTCCCTAGAAACATTCACTCCCTCTTTTCCAGACAATTCCACTCCTCCCAAACTGCCACCTTCTCATCTTCTGCTCTTGAACCACAACAAACTAGCGCCTCTGCTCCAAGCCCCAATACTCGTGTCCCTGCTACTGTCATCACTGGCTTTCTTGGCTCTGGAAAGGTTTTTTCTTACTCACACACACTTATTTGGTTTCTGCTTCTTGAACTGCTTTCTGGGCAGTCTCTGATCTTTTCCTTTTTCCTCAATGAAAGCACCGATACCATTTAAATGCTTCGGGTTTTCAAGATATAGCATCCCTTTTTTTTTCACCTGTATGATTCTTTATACTGTATTTAATTTCTCTTAATTTGAACTGAATTGTCGACAATGCAGACAACTTTACTGAATCATATTCTGACATCTCAGCATGGCAAGCGGATTGCTGTCATAGAAAATGAGGTATGGACATTACTCACAAATTTACATGCTTTTGGTTATTTTTTTAATTATTTGTTTTCTTATGAAAAATTACTGATAACCTTGGCTCTCGCTTTAAAGGAAAAATAGTGCTGTTCGGATTTATTATGGTATTTCTTTGTCCAAAAAATTGGCATGAAGGGCAATAATTAATAGTGTTGTAAATATTGAATTCATTAGCCAAAAAATACCTGTCCATGGGTTTCTGCTTTATATTTATAAAAAGTTTAATGGTTATTTTGGTTACTGTCCATGCAGTTTGGTGAGGTGGATATTGATGGATCGCTGGTTGCCAGTCATTCCACTGCAAGTGACGACATTATTATGGTTAATAATGGTTGCTTGTGCTGTACAGTAAGAGGAGATCTAGTTAAAATGCTCCTGGAGCTGGTGAAGAAAAATAGAGACAAATTTGATCATATTGTTATAGAAACTACAGGTATTATATGTTCCTAGGACTTTTAAGATTTTAATTGTGCAATGTGAATCAAGGGCTAGTTATAAGGTTAAAAAGCTTGGGGGCATTTGGGATTGGTCAAGAGTTGGTAAAAAATGGTTTGGTGCCAAAATGCAGATTTGGATATTGGGTTGCCTTTCTATTTGACTTCTAATGAAAATATAAAGTCTTATGATAACATCCACTCTCAGAAAAAGGGAAAGATGGGGAAGAAAATAAATTCGCCCCATTAAAACCTTATATTGTCATGGATTTCTCATTCTTTGTCCTGTAACAGTTTCATGATAGCCTTCTTATTCTTTCTACTAAACACGTCGACTGCGTGAGGTAAAATTTACCTTTTCACGAGTTGACTGCATTGGTATAGATCCTGAAAGCTTAACTGCTCTATCATATATGAAACCTTTTTGCAGGACTTGCAAAGCCAGGCCCAGTTATAGAAACATTCTGCTCTGATGAGCTGGTTTCTCGTTATGTGAAACTGGATGGAGTTGTTACTATGGTGGACTCCAAGCATGTCTTGCAACATTTGAATGAAGTAAAACCTAGATTTGTTGTAAATGAGGCAGTAGAACAAGTTGCTTATGCTGACCGTATTATATTGAACAAGGTTAATTTTGATGCCGTCTTTGAATGCATTGGCCAATGCTTGTCGGTTAATTTCTTCATCATACCATTTATTTACAGATACCTCTATTTGCATCCTTTTGAAGCCCTAGAGGAATTGATGTTTCTTATACAATCACATATTTATTCTAACCATTTATACAATCTTACCATTTATTTATTCTAACCTTTTGGCAGATAGATTTGGTGTCTGAGGAAGAACTGAAGGGATTGACTATGAGAATCAAGGTAAGATTTTCACTTGTACAATCACATATTGTAGGATCTTCTAAGTTGAATCCTAATCTGTATATGATTGATTCCTTTCCCAGCATATCAATGGGATGGCTCCAATTAAGCTAGCCAAATATGGCTCTGTTGACATGGACTTTGTCTTGGGAGTGGGAGGATATGATCTCGAAAGGTTAATGCTCCTATCTTTGAGTGAGGAATCCCATCAAATTGTTTTCTTTTACTTTATTTCTTTTAACTATAATTGTTCTACTAAATATATTTTTCCTTGACACACAAATAAATAAGCACACTGCAAAATATTTTTATTTTCTGGATGTTACAATTGTAGAAAACATATCTGTTACTTATAGTGTAGTTTGAGCTCTTGTTCTTGGATATGTTGATTTCTGCAGAATTGATTCAGAAGTTCACTTAGACAATTCCTGCAGTTCGATGCATCAACATGGGACCACACAAGGTTGTCTTTTGTTCTTTATTATCATCTTTTCTGTGACCCTCTATTTGTTAATTTATTAGGAAGCAGAAATTGTGTGATGATTATTTGATGAGAGATTGTGAATTGAATGTTGTGATTTTGAGCAATCATTTACCGGGGATGTGCACTTATGAAAATTTTGGTAAATTGGCATTTTTGACCAACTTATAGTTGCTTTTAATATTCTGCATATCTCATGGACAGAAATGAATATCCAGTGCTGATGAGGTGTTTTTGTAATCAGAATTTTGGAGGATTTGAGATTATTGTGATTCTTAAATGATAGGTCTCACAGTCAATCAATTTCATGTAATACTATGATGACTGATGACCAAAAGTAGTACAAAAAGGAACATGCATGGTCTATGCTTCATAGGCAGTTCTGGCCACTCATCAGGTATCCAGTGGTGAAACCTTTTGAAGCAATTCTAGGCCTGGCAGGCGTGAATATGATGCCTCATGTACCCTCGGGGGCCAAAAATTTCTAAAATTTATGATGCCAAACTTTCCCTTTCCACCACTCCAAAAGCAAAAAAATAAAAAATAAAATAAAAGAAAACCAAACCCATTGAAAGAAGCACTCCCTTCCTGCTCTCGTCATTTCTGTTATCTGTTTCTCCATCAGAATACAATATCTACTTTAGCTTCTTTTGATATCCAGGTTTTTCTTACATAATTGTTATGGTTGATTGCAGAACACCATCAAAGGCATCACCACAACCATGTGCATGATTCTGCTGTCTCTAGTGTCAGTATAGTTTTCGAGGGAATGCTTGACCTTGATGAGGTATTGCAGTTTGTTCCTTTCTGTTATGGATTAAATCTCAACATATTTTCAATCATGAACATCTAGCATCTACATACTAAACACTTTGGTGAGATGGATATTCCTACTCTCTTAATGTGTGGATTTATGATATTCGTACTCTATTTCTTAACCTGCCCTTGATATCAAATATTCAAAGTCAATGTTGTTCATTTAAATAATTTTATCTAGGTTCACAAGGAAGCAATTAAGGGAAGCATTTGCCCCCCTTAATTTTTTTAATTAACACAAAAGATCCATAAAGAAATATTTTTTTTGCCTCATTTAGTAAAAAGCATCTAACCCCTTCCAACTGTCCTCTTTTGCAATTTGATCAACAAATCAACATAAAAATACAAAAATAGAAGTGCTAGGTAATTTCCAACAAATCAAATCAAATAAGACATATATATGTTTAATCAATTACTTTAATTGATTTGTTATAATAAAATAAGCTTGCATATGTAATTCTAAAATTAATATATTGACAACAAATAATTATCAAAGTTGTATATTTTAAATTGTATTTTTTAGTTTTTAAAATAATGTTTACATTTTTAAAATTTTCCATTTTAATGATAAGTTGAATTAGTTAATAACTAATCACTAAATTTTCTTCTCAAGAAAACAAGAGAGAGATGACTTTTATGTATCTTAAAGTTGTAGTCTTTTATTTATATAAATGTTAGATAAGGAAATAAAAAATTATAGTTAATACAAAAAGTTATTTTGAATTTGATACATAGCATGTCCCTACATCCACGAGACATGATCTTGTTATGGAATATTAAAAGAAACTACAAGAGGTAGTATTTTTACTGTAGCTATAGACTCATTGACATTACGGTTTAGATCAGTGAAATTATTGTTTTGCCCCTGCAAACTTAACACAATCGGCTCTGGGAGCAGGGGTATAATGGTCTTTTTGTTCTCTGC
The DNA here is from genome assembly GCF_951802175.1 of Populus nigra. NCBI lineage: Eukaryota > Viridiplantae > Streptophyta > Magnoliopsida > Malpighiales > Salicaceae > Populus > Populus nigra. The sequence goes on from NC_084852.1 coordinate 38,999,287, forward strand.
ACATTTAAATTACTAATGTGCCCTTGGAGGCAAAAAATAAAACACTGATAGTCAAGGGCACTTTTGACCCTTTCATTTTAGTTGCACAACAAAATTTCCACACTGCCCTTGAATCATAATTGTTTTTGTCCTGGGTCAAGGGGTGTTTTGTCTTTTCATTTTGTTTTGTTTTTTTTCTTTCGTAGCTATCAAGTTTGGTGGGGGTAGTTTAGTATTTTTTTCATAAATAAAATATTATTTAATCTAAAAAAGGCGGTTGCGCTTGGGGCTGACGCGGACGCGCATGGGTTCTTTCGTGTTATTCGGATGGTGTGTATGACGCCATCTCGCGGCCAAACTAGTATATTAGTTATTCTAGTTTCTTTTTTTTGAGGTTGAAAAAAAGTGTGGTTCACACATGGGCCACCAATCTAGTTTATTCTAAAATATAACATGATAAACAAAGAGCACAAATCAAAATAATCCATCTCAACCTAGTGTATTTAATTATAAATAACTTGAAAAAAATATATAGATAAACAAAGAATACTAAAATATTATTGTTAAAAATATAACATGATAAACAAAGAATACTAAAATATTCTAGTTTCTTAACCTGCCATTGATATCAAATATTCAAAGTCTATTTCTAGCTTTTTGTAGAACTTGTTTCTCTCTCTCTCTCTGTGTACTCCCGAATTATGAGTTTATTAGATGTCAATATTATTTGAAAATTTATATTGTGAAATTGTCAAACTCAAAATCAATCCTATGAAATATAAATATATAGATAATTATTTTCATCATATATGATGAATATAATAATAAAAAATAAAATTGTAATAATTTCTTAACATGATGTCTCACTCAGTTATTCACGTCTACCTCCACAAACTTCTCTTAACATCGTCAGAAGTAATTTTTAATCCTCTATATTTGTCTTTGCCCCATCCTAGATGGAATGAAAAGTCCCTCTATACCCATATTCATTTGGGTAATTGGAGACATACTTGCCTGGGGACAATTACAATTGTCATCCCTACTCTGGAGGCTCATATGTTGGATTCAGTATTCTTCAAATAGCTTTGATATTTTGATTGCTTTATTTTCATGAAAATATTTAAAGTTCATAAAATTTTATAAAATATATCATGAAAAACAATATACTTATAAATTTTCATCGGCCACCATCACTGCCACTATTTCACTGTGGTTGTAACCTCTTTCATCATTGAATCACTTCACCATGATCATCATTCCACACCACCTTTCCGCCATTGCCTTTATCATTATCCATCATCTCAACCACCATAACAGTGTTATCACCATCATTCTGTGAACTTTCCATCTTTCGTATCATTATTCATCGAACATTAAAACACTTTTTGTAATTAAAAATATCATTAAATTCATGAATAACATAACTAGTAATTGTAGAACTACTATTAACTTTCTTGCATGTTAATTAATCATAATTAATCTACTGAATAATATAGATGACTAATCAATTGTCAAGGCAAGGATTGTTTTTGTTTGGCACAACAAAAGAAGATAAAGAAATTTGACAGCTAAGATAAGCTGAAAAGAGAAAAAAATGAAAAAGAAGGAATCTCCTAGATGCTATATATGTAATTGATTTAACCCCATTATTACAAAAGAATTGTGATTTAGCTAGTGAGTCTGGGATTCTATTCTTCTTCCCTTTTTCAGGTTTAGTTATTTTAACATTCTATATTTCTTAAAAGTGAAAACAAATTATTATAATAGAAAAAAAACGATTCTCAACTTGACAATAATAATAAAAAAAAATCACAAATTGATAATAAAAAATAAAATGAAGGCATTATGGCCTCTTTAAAAGTTTACCCTGACTTTTATTATATAGTAAAATACAAGATTTATATGTTAATGGATTGACTTATTTACCTTCATCTATAAGGTTTCTTGTCTTCAATTTTGAGAGACACAGAGAACCATATATTACAAACATTTTGATGTATAAAAAATTCTTTTTTGGTTGTAAATGGAACAGGTCGATGATTGGTTAGAAAGGCTAATTGAAGAAAAAGGTGATGACTTGTACCGGATGAAAGGTGTCTTGTCCGTCACCGGCTCTGATCAACGATACATCTTCCAGGTTTTCCCACAACTTTTTATGCTTTATTTATTAACCAATTATACGTCTAGGTTTTTTGCAGATCCAAACTGGTTATTTTCTTCATGTTTTTTTCCTTCAAATCCTCACCTCCTTCCATGGTGCTTTTCTTTCAGGGGGTGCATTCTTTATTGGATGGTTGCCCGGGCAAAACATGGGGACCTGATGAGAAGAGAATAAACAAACTTGTGTTCATAGGAAGAAATTTAGATGAAACTGCACTCAGAAAAGGTTTTAAAGGTTGTCTAGCATGAAGACGTTAGAAATACTGTGGTATTTCTGGGGAAGATTCCTTGTTAGGATTATTGTAAAAAGTCAAAAGTAACGATCTACTCTAAAATTAGGGATGAATACAATGATTATGATATTCCAAAGCCTCTATGTTAAGCCACGACGTTCAGAAAGAAGCCTTAAACCAAATTCTAAGTCTCATGGATGAGGTGAACGTGAGTGATAGTTGCGGGCAGTGATTATTGGCTATAGAAAGTTGTTTAGGAGATCATTATGAATACAAGAAATAGTTCGTCCAAATTGTTCATTCTCACCCTAGGAGAATATTATCCCTTGGAATTTTAGATCACCAGTGAATTGGTTCATCGAACCCAGTAAAGAACGCATCGAGCATCTGCAAACAGGGCTTGGTTTAGTGCAGGATGAGTTGGGAACCAATAAAGAACGCATTGAGCATCTGGAAACAGTGCTTGGTTTAGTGCAGGATGAGATGCAAAAAATGGAGAATGGCATGACTGGCAAGCTTTGCCTTTTAGAGGAGACCCTCAATCGCATCTCTAATGTCTTGCTTTTAGACCAGGAATCTTCAAACCATGACAACTGCAACCTTGATATTAATGAGGGAATTGTAGGCATGTTTTATCATCTAAAACAACAAAGTTAAAGTTCCCACGGTTCTCAGGAGATGATCCGACGTCATGGTTTAACTGCGTGAATTAGTATTTCGAGTATCAAGACACTGTAGATTTTCAAAGGGTTTCCGTAGTGGCCTATCCGGCCCTATCATCTAGAAGGGGAGGTAAACCACTGGTGGCAGTGGATCCGCAAGACATTCCAGGAAGAAGGGCAAATGATTTCTTGGGAGAAGTTTGAAAAAAAGGCTTGCAGCATGATATCTTTGTGAAGACTTTGATGAAGCTCTTGCACGGGTCAAACGGGTAGGGACTTTAAGAGACTACCAGAAAGAAATTGAGAAGCTTGGCAACAGATTCCGAGGGTGAACTCAAAAAGCTTTGATAAGGAACATTTATGGGAGGCTTGAAGGCTGAGATTTCTGATGGGATTCAGATGTTCAAACCAAAAACACTGAAGGATGCTATTAGTTTCGCGAGGATGAGAGACTATCAGCTCTCACGACAACGGAAGTTCTCAAGACCATCACTGCCTGCACAAGTTCCTATAGCTTTTCCTCCAACAACTCGTGAAGGCACCATAACGCCTGCTACTCCAATCAGGCGATTATCATGGGAGGAAATGAAAAGGAGGAGAGCACAAGGCCTATGTTTCCATTGCAATTAACGTTTCACAGTTAGGCATAGAAGCAGAAAACCTCAGTTGGAGATGTGATGGATACCAGGATCAACTAGTATCAGAGGATAACCAAGATGGAGATGTAGTGGTGGCACAAGAACCTAGGATTGAACCTGAAATCACATTGCACGCATTCACAGGATGGTCTGCCCCAAGAACTATGCGATGCCATAAAAAACGGGACATCATGAAGCAGCAATGTTAATTGACAGTGGTACCTATAGAAAGATTTATTCTATGGGTGGCTAAGGCAGAAAGGCTGAAATGTCAAGGGTGTTTCGACAAGGTATTGGTAGACTTACAAGGCACCGAATTATAAAGGACGAATCATTCTGAGGAGTGATTATAAAGGCCTTTTATTTGAAAGCAATTAAGTTGATTAGAGAAGGCTTGCTATAGTATGATATCAAGAATTAATTAAAAAAAAATCTGTTTGGGGGCTAAATTGAAACAATATAATATTTGGGGTGTTCTTACCTTCGAACAAGCCAACATCTTAATTACTTTTATTTTATTTTAAAAAAACAAAACAAAATGAAGAAGTTACAATTTTCAAACAGGAAAAAAAAACAAGTGTGAAAAGGAGAATATGAAGAAAGGAAGGGCGGAGCCGGAGATAGATTCATCACTAGACATGCACACGAAAGGAATATTTTACGTTGAGGGCGGTAGCTTCTCTTTCCACGAAACAAAGTACCTAACCTAATCCACGACCATTCACCTTCACTGTCGGAGTCGGACACTTTTTATAATCATATTTTAACCCGAAAACATGGGTGAGAGCAAAACTGTTTCGTACGAATGCAGTGATTGAGAGAAATATATAAATTATATGTTAATATTTTAATTAATAGATGAAGTTATTAAGTAATATAATTTATAATTTATATATTAGTATTTTAATTAATAGTTTAAGTTATTGATTAAAATTAATTTTTAACATAATATTAGAGTTTTGTTTAGCTAAATAATTATAAGTTCGAATCTTCTAACCGTCATTTTATTTGATAAAAATTAAATATAAATTAATATGAGTATTTATAAATTTTAAGTTGAAAAAATTTTACTTAAAAAAAAAGAAAAAAGAAAATAATTATATTAATCATATATTAATAATTTACCTAACAATTTAATCTATCAAATTAAATAATTATTCAACGTGCTGAAAACTAGTTAATTAACTCATATATGCTTATTAGGAGAAATTAATGCGGTGTGTATACTCGTGATTAAGAAGAAGAAGAAGTGATCTTTATACATCATCAAGTCACTCACATTTTATGATTCTATCATAACCATGTTTTAAAAAATATTTAATAAGATTAATTTGATCATTGTAAAAGGATCAGACTCTTTTCAAGTTGTTAGGAATATAACAACACAATAGATTATATATACTAGTAAAACCCAAACTATTAATTTAAATCCATGTCCGTCGGGCGATAGATTATAATTAAAGCGCATGATTAATTGATTAACGAATAATTTCTTATATTGAGAAGAATTAAGTTGAGATATATTTATGAATGAAAAAGGTTACATAAAACATCATGTCTATATAATTATTTTATTAAATGAAGTGTAATGTTTAAAATTGTTAAAATAAAAGTTTGACAATTCAAATTAAATTGATTTATATATTAATAGTATACATGTGTGTGCATGCGTATATAGTATCTTAAGAAAGTATTAAATAAACTTCAAATCATATTAATTATTATCTTAGATTATAGATTTTTAGTCACTAATAAGATTCTTATATATTTGGATTATAAAAACACGTAAATAATTTCAATTCAGTACATGCCACTTAATTTTTATATATATATATATATATAAACTCCGGAGTCGCAGCCTCCTCATATCTTGTTGTAGATTTGCATTTGATTTCAATGGTTTAGATTTTATTCTATTAAACAAGTTGATGGTTAATTTTTTTAAAAAAATTAACGTTGACTTTTTTTTTATAAAAAACTTTATTAATAATTTATACGTGACAGATCATATTATGTCTAATTCAGAAGAAGAAGTGAAATCTTACTCATTACCCCAATGTACCAACGGCTGCAAATTTGTGATGGGTTCAATAATATCACTAGTTTGATCTTTATGAGTGACATTGATTAATTAATCAACTATAAACTAAAAGGGTGGGGAATTTTATTGTATGATGTTATCTCAGTTTCATTATTAAATTCGTGAATTTGACAAGTTTATCCATGTTAAATTAAGTCATTTTTTTTCTATTAGGTTATCTCAGTCTGATGACCCGGTTCATGAATTTGAAATATTAACTTAGGTTGTTTTTATGCTCTTTTTTTAATTATATCGTTCAATATTGAGAATTAAAATTCATAATTTGTTTTGATTTGCTTTCCATAAGATTATCTTAGTTTTATAACCTCGATTGCAAGTTTGATAGGTTAACTCATGTTATTTTTTAGGTTGTTTTTAATTTTTTTTAATTTTTTAGGTTGTTTTATAACCTCGATTGCAATTTTTTTTTAATTTTATCTTTTATTGAGGTGGTTAAGAATTACATTTCATAACTTATTTTGATTTGTTTCTTATGAGATTATCATAATTTCATAACACAAATTATAAATTTTACATAATAACCTAAGTTAATCTAATATATTATTATTTTAATATTAAAAAAATATTATCTTAAAATTATTCTAATCCAGTTATATTTTTAGAAGTTGCATAAATTAGTTTTGAACTTACAAAATTAACCAAGTTACGTCAACTCAATCATTACACGATATAAATTATTTACATACGTGGAAAATTAATTACCTGGTAGTCACTAATTCTCAACTTGAAGCTTCAAGCATTCCAGCCCTCACCGTCCCTCACGGGGACTTCGAAACGTGGCTGATTCATGAACTGGACCACCGCCCACATGTCAAACACCGTCGTTTCAATCAGCATTATATGGTCCCCATCTTGTCCCCACCTACACTTCCTGCGGCCCCTCCACGTGACGCGACGAATATTCCTTCCATCTTCTCCGCCGGCGAATATTCCACGCTGGATCCTACGTGGCATAAATCTATACCTTGCTCTTGTCCTTCGCTCGGTCTCAGTGACCCTTCCACCGTTGGATCATCTAGATGTTTTCGTAAGCTACATCCGGCGGTTATTATGGTGTGTTGATGTACACATGAATATGACAACGTTAACATGTGTTCCCATTCTAAATTTCTTCAGCCATGTTGCTTCAGATTCCTCGCCGAGCTTTCCTCAGCATGTCCATTCACACATATATTATTTTACTCTTCTGTTTTTGTAAATAAAAGAATTTTGCAATCAAATAACATGAAATCTCACATCCAAAAATTTAAAAATATGTTACTAATATATCTCCTCAACATCAAATATTGCAAGCTACGTACATAGGCTTAGCTTATAAATATTCAATCAATAATATCACTTCAATCTATAATTTTTTAATAAAGTATTTGTTTTAATGTTATTTTGTCCCTTCCTCAATCAAACAAGAACTCCATGTTGTTGTTCAAATAACTAGTAAAAAAAAAAAAAATCTATATAAGCACTTGTGTGCACTTGTTTGTATTTGGTTTTTCTCCATTACTACGCACACTTGTTGAATTTTGGTCCCTTCTTCTTGCAAAGAATTGCTCCACATAAACAAATCCTCTCGACTCTCTTTTTTTACTTTCTTGAGAGCCTTCTCTTCCTTTTTCACTTTTGGGTCTTCTTATGTTCTGGGAAAGAAAGAGTTTTAGAAAGAGCTGAAGCAAAAAAGCTGCTTGAAGACTTCTATTCTCCAGCCAGTGAAGTAGAAAAGATACTTTTTGTGGGAGATTTTGGGTGTTATACATGGAGAGAACAACATTTGGTGGGGGAGGGAATTATCCATACGAGAATGGGATGGTGATGATGACAAGAGACCCTAAGCCAAGACTTAGATGGACTGCTGATCTTCATGATCGTTTTGTTGATGCTGTCACCAAGCTTGGTGGCCCTGACAGTAAGTTCACTCTAAATTCATCGCTCTCTCTTTCTTTTTTTTCTTGTTTAAACTTTATTTAATTTCTAGCTAGCTAGGAGGGGTTTGCAAGATTGATGATTTGCTTGATTCAGTTGCCCATATTAATTGAAATAGCCATATTAGCACGCTTAGCTCATTTGGAATCTTCCAGGAAATATGATTAGAGCTGGTGCAAATTTTCTCCTTGGTTTTGACTCGGTTTTACAGAAACTATATCAGAAATAACTGCTCCCAGTGATACAAAGACACAGGCTCTGTCTTGACTAAAACAATGCCGCTGGCACTTGAAACACGATAATGACAATACAGTTCATATATCTGGTCTTTTACTATCGAATTCTTCTTAATATTTGTATGAACTTCATCAACTTGAGTCTACATTTGAATGTTTTCTCTTTAATCTCGTAGTTAATCTAATTATATAGACTGGATTTATTTTCAGAGGCAACTCCAAAGTCAGTATTGAGGTTAATGGGATTAAAGGGTTTGACATTGTACCACTTAAAGAGTCATTTACAGGTACAGTTTTAACATAACTAATGTTGCTCACATCACTGATGCTTGTTCTATTTCTTTTCCTTTTGCCTTTGAATTATGACTGTGTAAATATGCTGGCTTATTTATCTGCAGAAATACAGACTAGGGCACCAGGCTCGGAGACAGAACATTTCAGAACAAAGCAGGGAGAGCAGAGGTTGGTTCATCATTGCTTTTCTTATTATTCCATTTTCAACACAATTAAACTGGTTTCAGCTTGAAAAATTGGCACTTGATCCCATTGTAGCTTATAAAGTTCTTACAAGAATTTGGATAGTCAATTAGTTCTGTGTATTATTAGTCTCGCGACTTACCCCCTTCAATTGACTTCTAGGGGCTTCATATGTAAACTTCAGTCATGGTTCCTCAGCGACAAGTACCAGTTCACCAAGAATGGATAAAGAACAAGGGTATGCTCCGCCATCATTCTTCTGTATTTACATGTAGTTTCTGTGAGAGAAAAAAACATGATTTTTCCTGGATGTCTCAAGCCCTTGACTGTTTCCTTGAACATTGCTTATTTCTATCTACAAGTGTTTTTGTTTTTGCCCTTGTACAGAGATTTTTATGGATTACGCCCCTTAACTAGTAATTCCATTAAGGATTGTCCTTGAAAAGAAAATCTTAAAAAAGGAAGAAACTGAAATGTTTTTTTAATGAGTTAGGTTCTTTTAATTTACGAAAATGTGATTCTTTTTTCTTTTTTTTTTATTCTTTTTTTGGTCACTTTTTAAAAGTTCCTCATGTTATTTTCTAGAGGTAATGACCACTCAAACTAACGGAGTTGGATGGATGGTACAGTCCTTAAAGCAATAACGAGTTAAACAACAAAATCCATAAAAAGTTTTGTATCGAGGCAAAAATCATTAAAAAAAAAAGGAGTATGGTGGCGAAACGTGTTTGTTCGCAAATTTCAATGTTGGTACTAATTGATGTATGCTCGAAACAGAGAAATCCCAGTTGCAGAGGCATTTGATAGTCAGATTGAAGTACAGAAAACATTACAAGAACAGCTTGAGGTATAACTTTCACATAAGAGTTTGCCCTCTCTCTGTCTTTGTTTCTTTATTTTGGTAGTTGCTCCAAGACTATCACTAAACTTAGCCAGGTCATTCTCAAATTTCTAGTTTGATGATGTTCTCTACAACAGGTACAGCAGAAGCTGCAGATGAGAATAGAGGCACAAGGGAAGTACTTGCAGTCCATACTGGAGAAAGCCCAGAAGAGCCTCTCACAGAACTTGAATGACGACGGAAATGGGAATTTAGAAGCTACAAGAGCTCAATTAACAGGCTTCAATTTGGCTATATCTAGTCTCATTGAGAATTTGAATGCAGAAGATAGGAAACCATGCATCACTGATTTGAAAGGCGTCAATATCAGGACAAATGGTTCGGCTATCCATATCGATAGAGAGGGACAGACACAGGAAACTAAAGATGTGAAGCACCACCTTCAAGGAGATTCCATACATTTTGACTTAAACACCATGGGTACCTATGATTTTGTTGCTGCAAATGGATCTGAGTTAGAACTCAAAATGCTTTCATATAGGAGATAAATTAGTGGTAATATTTAGTAATTACTTCCATAACAAACATTTTGCAACTCCTTATAGTGTGACCCTAAAAAGCTGCTTATAAATTATGTTATAAACTTGACAGATCCTCTATTTACAATTTGTTGTGTATGGTTCATTTTTCTGAAGCTCCGAGAACTGCATTCACGTAAATTACCAGGTTACATTTGTACAGAACACTCGAGTCGGAGCTAGGCCCCTCTGTCTTCTTAAGACTTGTCATCATGGCCTAAGCAGCCAGGCCCTGTTATACCAGATGCTAGGCCTCCTTTTTCGTTAAGGATAAAAGCCTTAATCTTCGAAAGAAGCTTTAAGGTCAATAATACTCAGGGCCAGGCCCCAAATTAGCAAGCATATGGGCATTCAAGATAAATCACTACGGAATAAAAGAGCAGTAATATTAATTGATTAGCCCACTAATCGTTTCATTAAAACATTCCACACAATTTGTGCTTGATATATATCATTCTGATGATACAAAACGTAAATAGAGCAGGAGGACAAAAACAAGCAAGCAAGCAAGAAGAAGATTTTCAGATATTCATTATACTGCTGTTGTAGGATGTGGGTTACATTTTAAACAAAGATATTCAGATATTCATCCATGCGAGTGTATTTCACTTCTGGATAAAGGCTCGAAGCTTCTTCTCCATCTTCTCCTATTTCAAAATTTGTCAAACTACCTTCGTAGCAAATATGATAGAAATGCCCCATTCCTGCCTTTGCTGCATAATCCTTGTCTGCCACATACATAAATAAAATTTAATCAATCAATATAACCAAGGCAAACAATGAAAAAAAAGATGAAAAAGAGTGATGTATATATGATATTGGATCATTTTTTTGGTTAGCCCTCATATGTACCTTTCATGGAGGCTAGGAAGTCTTCTCCAGAAATGATGATCTTTTCTAGTTTCTTTCCACTGAGTTTCTCCCAGATCTCAACTAACTGTCTTTGTGAGAGAATGTTTTCTGGTGGCCTTAGGTACAACGTTTTGTTCAATGCTCGAGGATCATCTATTGCTTTGACTGTGTATGTTGCAATATCATCTTCATCCATATAAACAGCTAAACAACAAAACAATATCATCTTCATCCATATAAACAGCTAAACAACAAAACAACATATAGCATTATTCAGTACAAACTACAACCAAATAGGATTAAGGGTTTTCTTTCTCCTCACTACCACCTACCCTTAACATTTCCATCTCCATAGAGACAAACTTTATCTTTTGGAGGGGTTAGGGTCTCAAGCTGAGAGAGGTTGCCAACAAAGTAACCCGCAAAGCAGCTAGCGGATACATAAGTGAAGGGGATCTTAGCATCCTCAATTGCCCTTCTTACAATCATTTTCTGATCAAATGTTTCTCTTCCTGGTGCTAGTGCATGCTCCATTCTTGCTGGGTCCATACCAAATTCCGAAGGCAAGAAACGCTGCCACAACTCAATAGAAGTATGTTTAGACTTCTTAATTAGTACCCTAGTAAGATAATACAAAATTAAGCATGCGTGACAATTATTTTTTATGTTATCTTACATTAACTTATTGTTATTTTGGTTAGAAATCCTTAAGAAACCTACAATTTGATCTTCATTATTAATTAATATCCTAAAGTGGCCAATGGGTAGAAGTAGTCACTTATATGAACTTAATTAGGATATTGTTTTAAAGTGGAAAGTGTATTGCACAAGCCTTTAATTTGGGCCTTTGCCATAAGCAAATAGATTATAGTACAACGACTAAAGTGATCAGGCATATCATGCTTTGTTTCGCTTTAAATGGTGGAGTTCCACCGCTATCTTATTTTAAGCGATTAGATCATCGCCAGAAGGTAATTAACTAGGTCGTATGCTATTGTTTCTAATGTTATCTCAGGAAAGGGTTAAATTATGTGGAGCCATTATTCAGTATTCCAGAGTGCTTCTTGCTACCAGCTTTAACAACAACAACGAAACACCTCCATGTTAAAAACTAATAGCTAACTTTGAACGGCATCACTTGCATGCAGGATAGCCCGAAGGAGGAGAAAAAAATATGCAGAGATAGCCATTAAGAGCTTAGAGTACAAACTGAATTATCATAAATATTCAAGTACCTTCACGTTTCCTGCTTCTTTGATGGCATCCACGAGCTTGAGCTGCATCAAAATGTTGTGGCTCTTAAAATGCACCCCGGACATGGTGCAAATGACAACATCAACCTTCTTCACTGCCTCCACAAGGCTTTGCTGATCGGAAAATGAACCCTCAACAAGGCGAGCTCCTTGCTTTTTAAATGACAGTAGCAGCTGTAGCTTATCAATGTCAAGGCCTGTCTCAGGACGTTGAAGGACGTAGGTTATATGGCCTTGGTCTATGCTTGCCTTCACAATTCTCTTACCGATATACCCAGTAGCCCCAACAACAAGAACCTTGCTCTTTGCCATGACTCTCTTGTTTTGATTGTTTCGAGAGTCATAGAACCATGCCTTATATAAAAGATTCTGCAAAAGGCTTCGTCGTGATTTTGTTAATTAATTTATATCTTGACGGTCGTTTTATTTTATTTTATTCTTTTGTAGCACAAGATACTATTGAATTGGTGACTTGAAATTGTCAATGGTTTAGTAGTTTAGGAAAATTCATTCACCGGCGGTTCAGAGAGGAGCCGGACGGGTTAACTAGGTGACAAAAATATTCGCGTTGGATGACGTCGGTTAAAGTTCTTAGAAAGAAATTACATATATAAAAATAAGATATTTATGGCTAGATTAAACATAAAAATATTCGCTTTATTTGTCAAATCTCGGTGATGTAATCTTAACGAAGCTAAGCTGTCATGTTTCGGTCGAGAAAAAAGAGAAAGGAAGCCGTGAATTAGACAGTAACCAGGCCATTTAGGTGATCTGTGGTATGTCTAATTAATTAACTTAATTATTAATCCTCTAGATTGATTTTTTTTCTTTCGAAGGCTATAGTCTGATCCCTTGTCAAACGAGATAAAGCTGACAAGAACGTGAAATATTTAATTAAGCATCAGCACTAAGCTAGCAAATGGTAAGCTATGGTTTTTATAATTATGAAAAGTGACCTGTGGTTAGAAATTGATTAGACAAAGGGGCGGGGGAATATCCATGATTTCTTTAATTTGTTGCCATCTAATTTAGACGACGACCAGGTTCATATGTTCGCGTGTCTAACCATCTCACTGGAAAAAAACCCTGGCCATGCTAATTTATTGTGTTTTTATTAGTGATGAGGAATTAGAGACCCTTTCTAATTGAAATTAATGTCAGATCGTTCCATTCTCAGAGAAGGGGGGGGGGGGGAAATTGAGCCTAATTTCTCATTAACACAATGCTAAAGGACTAAATTAAAAAAGAATAATAATTTGGTGACTGAAATGGAAAAACTCTCAAAGCAGAAGAAAAAAGAAGAAGAAGCACTTTACGAATCACATTAATCCGTGTGTGGGTTGCACTGTGCTTCCAAGGTATTTTTGCCATACTTTTTATGTTTTTGTTGAAGTTTATTAAGTGGACGCAGTAAAACTTAAATTGAGCGGGAATTAAGTTATTTTTACTACGCTTAGAGTTTAGAATTTTATAGATTATGAGTTTATTTAAAAAATTAATCCAGATTTAAAAGATTATTTTAGATATTTTTTTTAATTTATATTTATTTTTAGTTTGATCATGTAATATTTATTTAATTAGATATTAAGCTTTATTATTTTTTATAGGATTTTCACTGATTTTAAAAATGAGCCGGGTTAACTTGAGTTTTTTTAATTGTTGTTTTTTGGTAAAATTTAGCTTAGATCAAAGAATTTTTGTTTTTTAATTAAATTAATTAATTAATTAATTAAATATAAGCATGAGATCACTTCATGGTATTTTGTTTGGTTTGTTTTTTGGGTTAATACTCTGACGACACGTGCGATCTTTTCTGGTATCGTCGCGTAGTCTTTTGTAGTAATGTTAGAGTTATAAGCTTTTTTTATGGTGGAATGATGTCTATAGTAGAGCGATGACGAGTCTCTAACGAGGTTTTTTTTTCCTCACGAGTATGATATTGCCAACTTATTTTTATATTTAATAATTGCCATTTTTCCACTTTGTTTTTTGTCAATGTCTTTTTTTAATTATATTATTAAATCAATTGAGCTTATCTAAACCAATCAAGTGAATGATTTATGTTTTAGATCTTTCTTATTTTTTAAAAAATATTAGTATTGTCTAAAAATGCTTTTTTATGTTAAAAAAAACATTGATTTGGTCATAATGTAATGTAGGCACCAATTTAGTAATAGCTAACTGTTCAGCTTTAAGGTCGAGGAAGAAGAGTTTGGTTGGTATTCTATGAATTATTACAAACCAAGTCTCATATGTAGTATAAATGATCATTATATATATAATTTTTGTTGGGGATTTCAGTTTCTTTATGCGCAGACCGGTGATGTTCTGATAATTGCTTATTGGAGACTAAACACACTGAAACATAATATTTAACATGTTTCGGGAAATCACCTACATTCACGGGAGAGGCTCATATTATTAGAGATAGAGAAAGGATACAATACAAATACATGGAGGAGGAGGATCACTTTACTCAAACTCAACTCCCAGCTCTCTTGCTGCACTTGCAACTGCTGTAATGGTAGCAGTGCATGCTGCTGCCATTATAGCCCTTCACTTTCTCTCTTGGTCTCTCTACTGCACTCACAATCTCTCTCTCTCTCTCTCTCTCTCTCTCTCTCTTTCTCTCTCTCTCTCTCTCTCGTTGTCTATTTATAGACAAGAATGGTGCCACCAACTCTAACTCTTCTTAAACAATGGTGGCTGCCAACCTTTGATATTTGGGATGGTTGCACATGGTTGGTGCAACTCCAACTCAAGCTGCTGCAATTGTTAATGGACGGTATCGTTCATTAATGGTTGCTGTATATTAATAGCAACAAACCCAATAATTTTGGCACCTTATATCCTGTTTTTCTGCACTTACAGAATTGATCATTTTTGCAGTGGTGATCAAAGCTAATTAAGGGATACATTTCAAGTCCATGAATTTGACTTTGATCTTCTTTGTTCCACATCATGCACTGAAAATAAGTTTTCTTTTACCTTCATTAATTTTCAGTTAATTGTATATTTTAAGGATCTAGTTTATGGTGTATGTTGAAAAAAAAAATCTCATCTCAACCTTCTAGTCATAATCTCAATTGATGGCTAAGCTTGACAAGAATGAGTCGTACACGATGTCATCTTGCCCCTTTCACCATTTTTTCTTTAAAAAGCTACCGAGTTTTTTGGCCGAATTGAAGTGCGGATGTTCATGCAAATATTTGGGGACCTGTCAATTCTCATGCTTGGAAAACTCGGTTTATTTTTATTTTAAAAAATTTGACAAACTACCACATATCATTTTTTTTTAATTTAAAAATAACATAGTCAGGTAAAGTTGCAGGTGATAATCATGATTTATTTTTTCTATCTTTTTTCTTTTTTCTTTCCGAAGATAGCTTCCCCAGTTGGCTTCAAAGATTTGAGGCCTCTTAGTTTGATTCATGGCATTTACAAGATAATGGCAAAGGTTCTTTCTAGCCGTCTGAAAGCAGTTATGCATGACCTTATTAGTGAGAATCAAACAGCTTTCTTGGCAGGGAGGCAAATAATTGATGGGTTTTTGGTTGCCAATGAAGCAGTTCATTCTTTGAAAAGACACAGAGTGCCGAGCCTTATCTTTAAGGTGGATTTTCACAAAGCTTTCGATAGTGTGCAGTGGGATTATTTAGAGCAGGTTATGAGGCATATGGGTTTTGGTGAAAAATGGATTAATTGGATCAACACTTGCATCTCCATTGCAAAATTATCAGTGCTGATTAATTGATCTCCTTCTAAGGAATTCTTGATGGGCCGTGGGATTCGCCAAGGTGACCCCCTTTCTCCATTTCTTTTTCTAATAGCAGCAGAGGGATTATCTGTTTTGTTTCAAAGAGCAGCTTCAAATGATCTTTTCAAAGGTATCCCTTTTGGAGACAGCTTTTGCCTCAGTCACCTACAATATGCAGACGACACTTTGATCTTCATGCATGCTAATCTTCATATGGTTAAAACAGTTAAAAGGATCATGTTGTGGTTCGCTATTTGTTCAGGTTTGCACATTAACTTCCATAAAAGCTCTTTAATTGGCATAAATGTTGGGGAAGATACTTGTGCTAGTATGGCACATTCAGTCTTCTGCAGATTTGATTTCTTGCCTTGCTCTTATCTAGGCATGCCTTTAGGATCCAATCCTAAAAGATTGTCTACATGGAAGCCTATTATTGAGAATTTCAGACGAAAGTTGAGCATGTGGAGAGGTCGTATGCTTAGTATGGCAGGACGTATCTGCTTAATCAAAAGTGTCTTGAGTTCATTGCCAGTATATTATATGTCTTCTTTTCTTATGCCCAAAGGTGTCTGTAATCCACTAACATCTATTCAACGAAGATTCTTGTGGTCTGGAGTGGCGAAGCAAAAGAAAATATGCAAGGTGCAGTGGCGTATTGTTGTGAAAGCTAGAAAAGAAGGAGGCCTCGGGTTGGGTTCTTTAATGTCAAAAAATATATCCATGCTTTTCAAATGGATATGGAGGCTAAGCTTACCAGAACAAGCCTTATGGAAACAGGTAACAACCCATCTTTACTCCCCAACTTTCGAGAATGGAATCCCAAAATTGCATGGTCATATTTCCCCATTTTGGAAAGATGTTTTGTCAATCTTGGATCCAAACAGTGTCATCGGCTTATTATTGCGTGAAAACATTAAATTCAAGATTGGAGATGGATCCTCCATCCTTTTCTGGTCTGACGTGTGGATAGGATCAAATGCTTTATGTTGCATTTTCCCTAAGCTTTACCAAATTTCTACTTTTCGAAATGGTTTGGTTAATGAGATGGGTCAATGGGTGAATGATCAATGGCGATGGAATCTGGTTTGGCGTAGGAAGCTCTTATCTTATGAAGAGCAACAATATCATCATTTGCTCTCAATGCTGGAGCCAACGATAATTCGTCAAGGAAAAGATGACAAACTTATATGGCCATGCAATTCTGATGGCAGCTTCTTAGTTAAATCGTGTTGCACCCTAATTGACAATACCTCCTCTGCGACTGATAGAGTCTTCGAAGCCAATGTTTGGATTAAAGGGGCTCCTCTGAAAGTTCAGGTGTTTCTCTGGTTGGCAGTACAAGACAAAGTTAGTACAAGAGCTTTTCTCCATCAACGGACTGTTTTGTCTGCCACACAAGCTTCATGTGTCTTTTGCAGCTCAAATTTGGAAACCTCAGAGCATCTTTTTATACATTGTAACTTTTCTAGGAGTGTTTGGATGAAAGTTTTGGATTGGTGGGGTATCCAATGTTGTTTACCGAGAACAATTGACTTGCTTCTTCTGCAGTGGCCCGAAATGGTTCATGGCAAATTCCAAAGATCAGCTTGGAGATTAATTTCAAGTAGTACTATTTGGGGTATATGGTTGCTGAGGAACAAAATTGTTTTTGAGGAGGGAACTATAAACTTGTTTGATTGTTTCTCCACCATCCTTCATCGGGTTGCTATTTGGTTGCATACTCAAGATTCAAACTTTAATTATACAGGAAATGACCTCTTAAGATCTTCTGATGGCATCAAAATATGGTGTAATAAGAAATCTTAGGTAGTCTTCCTGTTGTTTGCTGTAGTAGATCAGTTTTTTTCTTTTTCTTTTTTTTTTCTTCTTTTTTATATCGCTTGTATTTCTCTTTGGCTATTCGCTTTATGGCCTTCTCAATATACTCTCGATGATTATAAAAAAAAAAAGGTAAGTGTTCGGATCAGTTTGCATGTATTTCGATTAATTTTACAGGCTCTAAAATTAACGATGATATAAATCTTCAGTGACACTGAAATGATTTAAATTCGTGATGATTGAGAAGCAGACTCAAAACCTTAAAAAAAATATAATATTTTAAATAAATATTTAGAATTGATTGACACTGATTTCAATAAAAAGAAAAGATGAAAAAGAAAATAAAAGAAAAGAAAGAAAAATAATACCCCAATATACATGAAACTTGATAACAATATATTTATATCATTAAAAAAATTTAGACCAAATAAATTCAATAATATTGAAAAAAAAAAACAGTAGCCAAAGTAGATCACACATGCCACTCAACAAGTGAGTTGTCTATTAACTTTGCAGTACACGTATGCTTCACTTCAACTTTTGTTGGTGATTTTATTTGGTATTGTTAAATTTCTCTCGACATGATATTTCAATGATACTGGAGGTTTCACCAGCTGTTTGCTTGCAACGCTCACCAGCTTCAATAACATCTGTCTTAAAAACTCATCGGATGCCTGTTAAATTTCTCTCGGCATGATATTTCAGTGATTTTATTTGATGTTGATGTTTGCTGAGAGTCAGAGTTAGCTGGGGCTAATGCCTGCATGCTAGTGTTATTGTCAACGTCTGCTGCTAACAGGGGAAATGGAGATTGGAGAAGAGAGTGAGAGGAAGAGAGCAACATGCATGGGTGGGTGGTGGTGGCTGGATTAGATAGGGAAACCTGATCGAGCAAACAAAAATTTTATTCATTCAGGTTGGTTCGGGTCGGTATCCACCGGTGGATACCGACCGGAACCAACCTGAGGAAGTTACTGGTATCAAACAAATTAAACCAACTCCGGGATCTTTCAGCAACAGCAAAACGGTGTAGTAGTTAGCACATGATGATCTGCATGTATACGTTTTGAAATTCCAAATATACTCTTAGATCAAACTAGTCACCTTATCCCCTCTTCGTTACAGGTAAGAAGTTACTTCATAACGTAAAAAATATAAAAATGCAGGTGATGTTACTTTTTTTCAACATCAAGAAATATTTAAAGTGTGAAATGAAAATTCAACATATTTCTTTAAGAAGATAAATTAATAATTATATATATATATTAACCTATCTGATCTAGAGTCATGTGAAAATATTTATTTTTTCTCATTTAATTAGATGTCAGTTTTTTTAACTGAAATAATAATTTAAACTCTACTAAAACAAAATTTAAGCTACTTGAAATTACAATAAATATATATTTTTAATCTAAGCTTTATTTTTTTTTATCAATGCATCTCTCGAATATTTTAACGGAAACATATTTTAAGATTACAATCATTGTTTTCAAAATAAAAATCTATCATAATCTTAAAAGCAAAAAAACAAAAAAATTAAAATAAAATCTTGGTATTTTATATATAGTTGAAGACAAAATAAAATATGATAAAATTATATCAAGAATATATTATAAACTTTTAAAAACATAAATTTATTTAAATTGAATAATCATGTAATTTTTTTATATTTCGCCTTTTGTTTTACCTTAAACCATCTCAAAATCATTTTAGAAACCTCACTAAATCCATTTCAAAAAATCGAAAAGCCTAAAATAATCTAAAAACCAAAATTCAACGGAATAAAAAAAAACATTTACGGTCCTAATCTATTTTTTTATGACATTTTTAAAGTAAAATATAACATTTATTGATATTAAATTTAGTTTTTTTTTGTGGCCGAATGTGATCAACCAATCACCCTCTTTTTTCTCTCTTATTTTTCTATAGCTTTCTTTCCGTTGTCGAACTCTAGAAATTGAGATATAAGGAAATGAAGTGTAGAAATAAAATGTCAAGCCCTCAAACAAAAGAGATCAGAATTTAAAAGTAAAAAAATACAGGGACCAAACTGTAGTTTTGAGTTTCCCATGAGTATTAAAAAAGAAGAAGAAAAGGGTTGTTGCTTTGTTTTCTGTATATAAATTGGTCCCCGTTATTTGAAAACTTTTAATCAATAAAATTAAATTCTATTTTTCAAAATCCAGCATTAATTTAACACCATGATTTTTTGATATCCTAAATATAATGTAAAACAAGAGCCAAAACAAATTATGTGGTTTAAAACCGTGTGATGAAATTTACAACTATATGAATATAATATGAGAGAATGAAATTTAAAAAAAATATAAAATCAATTACCGTATCAAATGCTCGTTGAAAGATAAATAAATAAAAAATAAAAGGAAGAGGGAGCACGCACGGTGCAATTCACTGCTGAAAGTGCCTAAAGCTATATGGCGGTTGAAACAATAACTCCTTGCAAATCTTTTAGTTTTGTTTATAATATAATTGTAATTGTAATGTAATATCCTTATCATTTATAGCCAGTGTAACAAATTAAGACAACGTTATTAACTTGGTCGGAAAGAACATGTCTTTTAGTGGGAAGGCCTTAAGTATATATGCTATCCACCATCATTAATTAATGCATATGTAAAACACCAAATTCTTTTATTCTAATCTCTATTTAGATTTAAAACTAGATAATAATTGATCCGATTAGATCAAATTTCATTTTAATATAAAAAACCACTTTAAAATTGCTAATATTTTTTCTGATAAAATAAAAAATTATAAAAAACTTGATCTTATATATATAACTCAGGCGTCCTATTGAATCAAAAGAAAGTTTTTTCTATAAAGCTTTAAATAGAAACATTACTATTGTTTTGGATTAAAAAAGAAGAAGAAAGGTTTATACTAACTTTTTAAATTTCAACAAGTTATCAATCAAATTTTCACCTCGAACATCCTACAAAATTGGAACACTCATATTGAAGTATGACCTTAGATAAAGAAATTCTAGAACGTAGATGGCCAATCCTCTGTCTCCAACCAGATTCACATGTATTATGTTGTGTTCCCACATGACGGGAGAAGCAGCAATGCAGAATTTTATAAGGTTTAGTTGACAAAGTTTAGGTGATCCTCGCCATGTGAAACCGAGGAAAGTTAAGCAGGTCATCCTCTCCTGTTTTTTCCATGCAGAATCATTGAATATTTCTGAAAAGTATTTGATCTAGCTAGTTCTCGAAAATGAAAAGTATTCTCGAGGTCAGATTTTCTTCCATGTGTAAAACTTGTAGATGGCGATCCTCTCCATGCGTTGTACCGTGGATTCCATCAAATTTCATTTTAATATAAGAAAAACACTTTAAAATTGCTAAAAATATTTTTAATAAATTAAAAAAAATTAAAAAATTAATCTGATATAACTCACGCCTCCTATTAGATCGAAAGAAAGTTTTTGCTATAAAGCTTTAAATAGAACATTACTATTGTTTTGGATTAAAAGAGAGAGAGAGAGAAAGGTTTATACTAACTTTTTAAATTTCAACAAGTTATCAATCAAATTTTCACCTCTAACATCCTACAAAATTGGAACGCTCAAGGATTATGACATTAGATAAAGAAATTCTAGAACGTAGATGGCCAATCCTCTGTTCCCAACCATATAATTAGGGGGGTGTCACTGTTTCCCGTACCAAAATGCACTGTGGATTATTATAATAATTCACAGTGCTTTTTTTTTTTTTTATGTATTTTTGTATTTTTTTTTCAACATTTTTTTAACAGAAAAACTAAATAATATGGTGAAAGCACTGTATCTTTTCTCACAAAACACTGTAGATTGCTACAAATTATTTTGTTCAGTCTCTAAGTTTTTAATTACCAACACAATTTTTTTTTTCGTTATGAAATATTTACTCTATCATATTTTTAATTTTTATTATTTATTTAGTACTGTTTCATAATTATAATATTATTAAATATATTTGTTTTATATCATCTCGTATGTATTATTTTGTGTTCCCACATGACGGGAAAAGGAGCAACGCAGGATTTTATAAGGTTTTGTTGACAAAGTTTCATACACTTTGTGTTCAATATATAAATGGTCACCTTGTTTCTTAGCGCTACCAGAACCAATATTAATTATTAACAAAAACTAAAGGTTTGCCCATATTCATTACACTGTATATTCTAATTCACAGTGTGTTTGAATTTTTTTTTTGTTAGTGAATTTTTTGTTTTTTCTTCTAAATTTATTACTTAGCAGTAGTTTAAGAGAAAAGTATTATTAAATTTTATAAAGTTAATGAACCTATTAACATGTTTGGTTGTTTGATCTAGCTAGTTTATGGGCATAATAAATTTAACTTTTTTTAAAATTTTATCCTTATATGTTTGGTTAATTAAGATTTTAATTTTATAATTGGATTTTGTTTGTTTCACATAAAATGATTTTTTAAAAACTACTTTCCAAACTTTTCTGTGTTTGTTTGTTATTAGAAAAGTTGGTAAAAAAAACACTTTCCAGTCAAAGAAAAATTTATATTGGTTTCAGGAAAGTATTTTCTTTTTATTTTGGGCAGAAAACACTTTTTAGAAGCTGTGAAAAATTTAGAAATATTATGTTATTTGCTGATTATATCAAATTTAGTCCTCAAACTTTTGATTGTTATTTTTTTCTTCAATTTCATCCCTTAAAATTTGATTTTTATATCAACTTTGATCCATATTTTTATGATTGTTATTTGTTTTTCTCTTATCATTTTCTTAATTAAATTTTTTTTATTAGATTTGACCCTTATTTTTTTATTGTTATTTATTTTATTTAAAATAATTTATGAAATTATAATTTTTTTAATTTCATCATCTTTTAATTTTTTTATCTGTTAGATTTGATCTCTATTTTTTTAATTATTGTTTATTTTATTTGATATAATTTATAAAATCAGATTTTTTTTTTCAATTTTATTCTCATTTAACATTTTAATTTGTAAGATTTGTTCCTCATTATTTTAATAAACTTGAAAAAATATTAACAATTTATTTTCTAGCTCATTTTCCATGACATAACCAAACACAGGAAAATATTTTCCAACTTATTTTTCATGATACTACCAAACATTAAAAAATAATTCACTTTCTAGGAATTCATTTTTCAAGAAAACCACTTTCCAAAAGAAAACTACTTTCTAACAAACAAACGGGGCCTTGGTTTCATTTCGCTTTCTATGAAGTTATCATAGTCTTAAAAAAATCTCGGTGTTTGGTTGATGTTTGATTTTATAATTGTTTATTTTTGTTATCATATAGTTAAATAAAAAAATAGTTTAAAAAACATATTATAATTTCAGTGGAGCCCATAACCTGATTTATAGATTTAGCGTGCTAGCTTGGGCTATCTAATTCATAGGTTTGACGAGCTTACCCACTAACCAGATATTATTATTATTTTTTTGGTCCTTTAATTGTTTTTAATTTGATTTTGTTTTCAATATTATCCTTTAATATTGGATTGGTTGTGAAATAGACTGCATGATTTATTTTTGTTTGCTTTCTATAAGATTATCGTTATCTCAAATAAATGATAATTTCAAGTTGGTGCTCAATTTTTATGAGTATCTATTTTTATCATATAATTAAATAAAAAAAATTATAAAAAAGTTATTTAACCCAACAAAGTTCATGACCAAGGTTGCAGGGGACCGACATCGATCTAATCTGTAATTGTTTTAATATTTTTTTAAAAAATATATCATCTTGAAGTTTTTTTAAAAGTTAAGTCATGGTTTTATAAATCGTCAATATTACATTTAAATCTATAAAATTAATTAATTTAAATCAGTTAATTCTTACACAATTTAATTTAATTGAAAACTCAAATAGAAAAAGAATATTGAATCTTTCTGACAAGTATTTCAGGGAGCAGGTAAGAACGTAGTTGGTGATCTTCTACATGTGAAACCGAGGAAAGTTAAGACGGTCATCCTCTGCTGTTTTTTCCAAGCAGAATCATTGAATCTTGCTGACAAGTATTTGATCTAGTGTTTTTCTAGTTCTAGAAAATGGGCTCTTTAATTTTTCCTCCATTTGTAGTTGAACCAACCGTCTTGTTTATAATCAGATTTCTATTCTCGAGATCAGATTTTCTTCCACGTGCAATACTTGTAGATCTCTTGCTGTCGAGTTTAGAGATCTATTTTCTAGATCGTTGTTGAAAAAATAGGTCCATTTTAGTGATGATGATGTATGTGAATAATGTAATCACTGAGTCGGCACAACAATAGTAGTGAAGAAATGCTGTCATCAGATGAAGTGGTAGGTTCACCGACTAATTATATGTGGAGCAAAAACATTCTAATAAAAAATATTTTAAAAAATAATAAATATTACTGCAAAATCAAAGAAACAGCTCGCCGGTATATTGCCGTTTCTTTTAATTGTCTTCACAAAGGTGGTGGGAGGGGAATCATGCTTGGTACAAACCAGAAGACGGAAAATAAAAATGCGGTGGATACTGTGGTGGTCGGTACGGTTAAGGTTTGAGACTCAAGAAAACAAAAGTATGGTCATTAAGCCAAGTCTACTACTAGCTGCTCTACAATTCAATATATAACAAGGCATTGCTTATTAAGCAACGCCAACGGTGTATATCATTTTCTTTTCAATTAATGTATAGGATAAGAAACTACGTATCAATATTCACATTTAACAGCCTAAATATCTAATATAATCATGATTCGGCAATAAGGTATAAGAAATTAAAAACTTTTTAATTTAGAAAATCATATGACATATATATTTTATTGTTATGAATATAATCAAGCTAGTTGCCTGCACTTCAACTTAAATGTTGATTAATAAACCCTAAAAAAAAGGAATATATATATAAACACGAAGAGAAGAGAGAAAGACATTATTCATCAATATTTTATTTTATTCAACAATTAAAAGATATGATGTATTTATTATACACCACATCATAAAATATTATTCATTGCAATAATTTCTTCTCTTTTTGCCTATGATTTTTCTCTTTAAAAAAAATTATGTTTTTTTTATTTTATCTTACAACATTAATTTATTAGAGATTGAGCATCATGATTTATTAAGCTTTGTTTTCTACGTGGTTATTTCAGTTTCATAATCCATGTTGCGGGTTTAGTAAGTTAATCAATTGACTCGGTTTTTTTGAATTATTTTTTAATTTTATCCTTTAATATTAGATTGATCAAGGATTAGACTTCATAATTTGTTTTAGTTTACTTTCTATTATGTTATCTTGATCTCATTACCTAAATCACGAGTTTTATGGGTTAACCTGTATTTACTCGAGTCATTTTATTATGTCATTTTTTAGATTGAGAATTTTTCCAATTTCATTCTTAAAAAATTGTTTGATTAGGAATTGTGCTTAATAATTTATTTTAGTTTGGTTTATATGATGTTATCCAAGTCTCATGACCCGAGTCGTGAGTTTAGCAGGATAACTCAGGTTCAATCGGGTCATTTTTTTTGTTTGCTTTTTAAGAGGTTATTATGGTCTCATGAATCAGGTCATGAGTTTGACGGGTTAATTCTGGTTGATTTAAGTAATTTTTTTTAATATAATTTTTTTTTAGTTTTATCATTTAACATTAAGTTGATTGTGAATTGAACTTTATAATCTATTTAGATTTACTTTTTATGAGGTTATCTTAGTCTTTTATGACTTAATTCATGAATTTGACAGGTTAACTTAAGTTGATTCAGGTTATTTTTTTAATTATATCTTTTAATATTTAATTGATTGATCAGAATAAAAAATAATAATTGAAAAGGCTTAGTTTAGCATATTAAACTGCATATTTCAAAGATGCACAAGTGAATTGAGGATAGCACTTGGCTGTTGAAACGAACACCTACAAAAGGATGACACAAATTAATATATTTAATTAAAAAATAATAATATGAATGGACTTCTGTAAATGGAAAGTTTTCCTCTAGTTTGATAGGGACCAAAGAGTTGTTGGGTATCCCAAGTTAATATGAGATCTCTAGCTTATTTTTTAAGAGAAGCAACCTCTATATACTATTAAATAAATCCCTGCAGATTTTTTTTATTATTATTTTTGTTAGGAAAAGTTTCCTCCCAAGCTAAACTAGGAAGCAACGGTAACCCCATGTTTGTTTAAACATTATCTGCTTGGACTCAAGGCTACTACTATATAATGGCACGAGGGAGGGTCATGAACCATCCCACGAGAGAGAGATCAGGTAGAGAGAGAATAAGCGAGAGAGAGAGAGAGAGAGAGAAATCAGATGGAGATCAAAAGCAAAGTGCTCGTTATAGGGGGGACTGGGTACCTGGGAAAGAGGCTGGTGAAGGCAAGTTTAGGTCAGGGCCATGAAACATACGTATTGTATAGGCCAGAGGTAGGTGTTGATATTGAAAAGGTTCAAATGTTACTGTCATTCAAGGAGCAAGGAGCCCATCTTGTGCAAGGTTCCTTTAATGATCAGCGAAGCCTTGTCGACGCGGTTAAGTTAGTTGATGTAGTTATCTGTGCAGTTTCCGGTGTCCATTTCAGGAGCCACCAAATCCTCCTCCAACTCAAGCTTGTTGATGCTATCAAAGAGGCTGGAAATGTTAAGGTAGATAACTTATATGAATATATGAATCGCCTGTTCTTTCTTTAATGATAGTAGTGTATTATCTTTTGTTATTTCCAACTTCGTTCCTAATTTCCTTCTCTCTCTGTGGCTTGACCACTTCTCAGTCATCATTAATGTTGTATAATTAAGTACAAACATTAAATTAAAGGGTGAAATTTGTCGCAGAGATTTTTGCCCTCCGAATTCGGCACTGACCCTGCAAAAATGGAGAATGCTATGGAACCTGGACGGGTTACATTTGACGATAAAATGTTAGTTAGGAAAGCAATTGAAGATGCTGGAATTCCCTTTACATATGTTTCTGCAAACTGCTTTGCTGGATACTTTCTTGGAGGTTTATGTCAACCTGGGCACATCATTCCTTCAAGGGAACATGTATCCATACTGGGAAACGGCAAAGAAAAGGGTACCTCGATATTAAGGATGGTTAATTACTACATAGCTAGATCGTTTTTCTCTGGTAATTTGTGCTTAATTGAAAATTAGAAAAATACGTTCTAATCTCTTTTCCTACGTGTATTTGATTCGACAGCAATTTATGTTGATGAAGATGACATTGCCATGTACACTATCAAGACCGTAGATGACCCTCGGACCCTGAACAAGACATTGTACATTAGGCCACCCAACAACATACTATCTCAAAGAGAAGTAGTTCAGATATGGGAGAAACTCATCGGGAAAGAGCTGCGTAAATCTACAATTTCCTCGGAAGAGTTCCTGGCTTGCATGAGAGGTGAGGGGTTGTTTGTTTTTCTGTATTTTCAAGTAAAAATACACGGCATATATACTTAGATATCAGAAGTAAAGGTAACAATCAATAATTCGAATAAATTATCCTTGTATGATTAATGCCTAATCAACTTGCTTGTTTTGTGTCCATGAACAAAAATGAAGAACAAGATTATGCTGAGCAAGTTGGATTGACACATTACTACCATGTTTGTTACGAGGGATGCCTTACAAATTTTGAAATTGGTGATGAAGGAGAGGAAGCTTCGGAGCTTTATCCAGAAGTCAAGTACACCACGGTGGAGAAGTACATGAAACGCTATTTATAATTCTCCACTTTGTCTATTTGTATTTCTGTTTTTCTACTTCTTAAGAAGACGAGAGCAGGATTCAAACTCAAGGCCTGCTTCTTCTTCTTCCATGCTTTTCAAGAGTGAACTACCATAATTGGAAGCCTGTGTAATATATTGCGCGCTATAATTAATGCCAGGTACCTTTGTTCTGTGTTTTTGAAAAGAAGACACGGTGACTAGCTAGAAGCCGACTTGCTACTTGTGTTCCCAATTTTAAGTTAAAGAAATACTGTTTAAGAAGAAATCTCACTAATTAATGAAGCTACAACATTGGATTTCTGTTTGTTGAAGGTGACATGATCACCTTTTCTTTTCTTTTCTTTTCTTTTTCTCTCTTTTTAATACCAAGGTATCCTCATTCTAGTTTTTGGACATTGAGGGTGTGTTTATTTATCTGCCTACACCGTAATTTAAAAAAAAAAAAAAACTTAATTTTACTGTTTTGATATTAAAAATAAAATTTAAAAACTAAAAAATATTATTTTAATATATTTATAAATAAAAAATACTTTTAAAAAAACTGATACCTCATTTACAAACACTACCTAATAAAATTTCCAAGCACATGGTAGTTAGTTTCTCCCAAATTATTAATTTGACTGAGTTGCAAGTGATTTGTGTGTATATCTTAACATATATGATGGCCTTGCAACATGATTTTGGGTTAGGGAAGACACAAATTTTTTCAATGAGCAAACTTGCAATACTTACAAAAGAAAATATAGATACAAGGAATTAGATAAGGATAAAAATGAAAGAGAATTAAAAAATATTTGAGCTTAAATAAAAAATATTCTTTATCATTTTTTTATGGGACCAAATGCAATTTTCTAATACTTATCGGATTTTAATTATCATTTTTTTTGTTGCGTTAAAATTATTTTCCATTTATTTTGTTTAGTTTGAGAATTTTTAAATATTTATATATAAACAAAATTATAATTTAGATCAACTTAAAATAATCCCAATATATAGTGAATAAACTCAGTTAGCAATAAATTCTCACAGGAACATATATATGGTGATATATATCTTAAGTATGATAATTAGAGATGACAAGTGAGTATTTGCGGGTGAGGTTTTTTGCTATACTCCTACCATATTTATTATTAAT
Organism: Populus nigra; assembly: GCF_951802175.1. Classification (NCBI taxonomy): domain Eukaryota; kingdom Viridiplantae; phylum Streptophyta; class Magnoliopsida; order Malpighiales; family Salicaceae; genus Populus; species Populus nigra. Next base: position 39,027,634 of record NC_084852.1, read on the forward strand.
TAGATAAGAAACTTAGATATTTATATTTTATTCATTAAATTTCTTGTATCTATTGGAGTATCAATTACTCGAGTATTATGTATTATTCAATAAATAATAATAAATAATAATATATATTTAAGATGCGTTGTAAGGTTACTAGCCATATATATGCTCGTGCTGAAATAGATAAGTATTTTTTATTTCTTTTATTACTCGCTAGTGCTATGTTAAGATTATTTTCAATTTATCTTGTTTAGTTTGAGAATTTATTTTAAGATATTTATATATGAATGAAATTATAATTTAGATCAACTTAAAATAATTTCAATATATAGTAAACAAATTGAATTAGCAGTAAATTCTCAAATTTCACAAACATATGATGATTACTTAAGTTTGGTAATTATGAATGATAATCAATACTTATGCGTCAATTTTCTAGTAAATTTATACCATATATTTTATCAATTAGATAAAAAAAATTAAATATTTATATCATATTCATTAGGTTTTAGATATTTATTCGAGTATATATCCATTACTCAATTATTTTTTATCATTTAATATAATATAAAATAATATATGTATATATATTAAATGATAAATTATATATATATAATTTCAATAGTAAATAACCTAAGTTAGCAACAAATTCTCACATTGCACAAGCATGCGCTGATTGCTTAAGTATAGTAATTAGAAATGACAATGAGTATTTACGAATTGGGTTTCTAGTATATTTCTACCCTTATTAATTGGATAGAAAAATATAAATATTCATATTCTATTCATTGGATTTTAGTTATTCATTTGAGTATCCATTAGTCAAGTAATATTTATCATTTAATATAAAATAAAAGAGTAATATGCAAACACACATATGCACACATTATTTATTTTATACATACATTGTTCAATCATTAAGTTGCTATTTGTATGCCCACACGTTACTGCAAAGCCATTTTTGAAATCTATTTTAATTTAATTCTATAACAATCAAAACAAGTATTTATAAGAATTTTGATGATTTTAATTATAGAGGAAAAAAATGTTTATCTTATTAGTAGGATTAATAAGATAAATTAAAAAAGAAGTTATTATCTGAATTTATTTATAGTAACTAAAAATCCTAACTAGTATTTTAGATATTCTAGATATTCTAAATAAAAGATTGATTATGTTAAAAAAATATATAAATATCCTAAAATATTTAACTTACTTTTGTATTTGTTTTTAACGATAAAAAATACCCGATACGCATGAGCATGACTAAATTAATACTAAGGAAATAATTTGGAATTTACGTCCGATAATATATCCTAATCCTTATTTTTGAAGAATGGGAATTAGACTGAGAGAGAGGATGGTAAAAATTAATTGGGTTTGGTCAATTCTTGATCATTTTCAAAATGAATTTAAAGTACATTTCTCATACTTGATGGGCTTATATGGCTATGTATAGGTCCAACTCAAATTTGCTTGCTGCATCATACAAGGATATTTCAAAATAAACACCTAAAGATAAATTCACACATGTTATTGTGAGCATAAAAAAAAACCAAATTCAAATAATAAATAAATATTTTTTTTTGTATTTTTTTAAATAGTAAAATCAAATCCACTCATATTAGCTAGCTAGGCAGGCAAGTATAAGTTGCAATCTGGGGGCTTTGAGCTTTGCAGTCACAGTCTACATCTCAATAATTCCTCTCCAGTCCCGTCACCATTCATAGCTCTGGCCTCTCAATTCTCCTCTCCTCTCCTCTCCGATAGCATGCATTAGGCGTCTCAATTCCCAACAAAACAAAACAAGACAGCTTTCACTAAATAAAACATGGGAATGGGACGTGATATCTATGTTGTTACAGGTCCCGGCCAAGGCCATCTCCGCCCCTGTATGCACCTCTGCAACCTCCTCAATATACGCAATTACCACACTACCCTCGTTCTCTCTTCTACCCTCTCCTCTGTCATTCCTCCAACTTTCGCTCAAAACCCACTGACCACCATCGCCCAAATCGCACCCTCTTCTCGACCATTACCTGGATGCGACCTCTTAAGCCAACAAGCTGCCGAGGACCTCCGTGCCCACCTCTCCAACAGGTGCGGGGTTCCTGATTTGCCCCTGCCAATCTGTGCCATCATTGATTTCCAGTTGGGCTGGACGGGACAAGTTTTCCGGAAATTCAGTGTTCCGGTAATTGGGTTGTTTACTTTTGGCGCGAGTGCTGCTGCCATGGAGTGGGGTACGTGGAAGGTCCAGGCTAATGATGTCAAGCCTGGTGAGACCCGTCTAGTTCCCGGGCTACCGGAAGAAATGGCTATCACTTATTGGGATCACAAAAGAAAAGAACTTGGGCCCCCAGGTGGGCTGGGTCGGATACCTGGTGGAGGCGGCCCACCAGGACCGGGTGACAAACCTCCATGGGTCTCAGAAATTGAATGGTCGGTGGGTTTGATGTTTAACACGTGCGATGATCTAGATGGTCCGTTTATTAAATACATGGAGGGTCAAACGGGGATGCCGACATTGGGTGTGGGCCCACTGTTACCCGAGAAGCATTGGCAATCGTCATATAGTTTGATCGGCGATCCTGTGATTGGAGAGCAAGAGGGGGGATCAAATTCGAGGGAGCAAGAAGTGATCCAGTGGCTGGATACAAAGCCACGTGGGTCAGTTCTATACGTTGCTTTTGGTAGCGAAGCGCGTCGCAGCGTAGATGAATATAAGCAACTGGCAGATGCTTTAGAAGATTGAAGCCGACCGTTTATTTGGGTTGTTCAACACGACAAGGACCATCGTCCTGATCCGGGTTTGCAGAAAAGAGTTGGAAATAGAGGTTTGATAATATATGGGTGGGCACCACAATTGATGATACTGAGTCATGAATCAACGGCTGGGTTTTTATCACACTGTGGATGGAATTCCACGATGGAAGCGATCGGACGTGGGGTCCCTGTTCTGGCATGGCCCATTAGAGGCGACCGATACTACAATGCCAAGCTGGTAGTTAATTATCTGAAGGTGGGGTATAGAGTGGCTGATGATTTGTCAGAAACGGTCAAAAGGGATGATTTAGTCAAGGGATTGGAGAGACTAATGGGTGATGAAGAGATGCGTGATCGGATGGTAGGAATGAAGTCAATATTTGATAATGCAACTCCCGACGCAGCGTTCGATGCCTTCAGTGACTTTGTTAACCAGAAATTAAAGCCTGTTTGATTTTGCGTGTTTTTAAAAAAATTCGAATATTTTTTTATAGCTAATCTTGTTATTATTTTGATGTTAAAATAAATTTCTTAATGCTAAACGCTATAAATAATTGATAAGTGAACTTTAATTAGCTATAACTAAGCTTGTTATATTTTGTATTTGGATTCCTCGTAACTTGTTCTTCCAATTTATTATCGATTATTGACCCCCCCCCCCCCTCCTCTTGTTGTAACTTGTTAACAAGGTTGGCATTGCTTTTGAAGACATGTGAATGTTCAGCAAATATTGCTAATATTATGTTTTATTTTTTAAATATCCACTAATATCCAATTATTCAATATTTTTCAAAAAATAATTCGAAAATAAATAAATAGATTATTATTATATAAAATTAGCATTAATTTGTTAACTTCCCAGTTCATTAGCATCTCTCCTAATAGCCAAATAGCTAATTGATAATATGAAATTTTTAATAACATATAAATATAGTTTTTTTTTGTTAGTTTATATGCAATTTAATAGTAAAAATTATTTAGAAAAACTAATTATATTTTAATATATTTGATACACAATTACCGTAACAACATAATATCATCCGATCCGATTGACTTGACGAGCTTAAAAATAACTTGAATAATTTTTAATTAATTTAATATTAAAAAATAAAATTAAAAAAGTTTCAACAAAAAAATAATATAAACCAACCTAAATGAATTCATCAAACATATGACATGTATCATGAAACTAAGGTAATTTTATATAAAGTAAAAAAAATATAAATCTAAAAAGTTTTAAAAAAATATATATTATTACCCTGAATAATATTTTAATATCTTTTAAAAATAATATTTTTACAAGAAAATTAATAAAATAACATTTTAATATCTAGATATACTCGCGCAAGTGAAAACTATTGTCCGAAAGTTGATCTTATCTGATCCACCTTTGCTTCCTCGTGAATTGAACTAGCTAGCTACGATCGTACGATTACACTAACGACCTTGTCTGAAATTTTTCAACCAAAACACCGACACGGTTGGCTTCTGAGAAACCTCAGGTTGACAGTCAGCCTCGTTCCCAACTACCATATTTTAACTAACAGTCAAAACAATCCTTCGTTAATCCATTTCTTTCTGATTAAGTCTTCTTCTCCTTCTTCCTCTATAAAAATCTAGCTGCGAAGGAGTTAGATTTTTAGGTAAACAAAAGAAACCAGGATTATCTCAGTCATGACTCAAGAGATATGGGTTGTTCCATTTTTTGGGCAGGGCCATCTCCTACCAAGTATGGAACTTTGCAAACACTTGGCATCAAGAAACTTCAGAACCACCCTTATCATTCCCTCTAACTTCTCCTCCGCTGTCCCCTCCTCTATTCACCAATATCCACTTCTTGAAATAGCTGAATTACCCTCTTCTCCACCACCTTTGCAGCAGCATCCAGGACCCGACCCGCTTCTCCCTCCCCATAAGCATCACAACCAGATGGCACAAAGCCTTGAAAACCTCATTTCAACCCGATCACTGAACCCGGTGTCAAGACAACCCGCTTGTGTTATTGTTGATGTTATGATGAGCTGGACTGCTGAAGTATTTGCACAGTTTGAGGTTCCAACCATTGGGTTTTTCACATCTGGTGCGTGCTCGGCAGCCATGGAGTATGCCATGTGGAAGGCCCACCTGGATGACTTGAAACCTGGGGAGATCCGTTTACTTCAAGGTTTACCGGAGGAAATGGCTCTTACACACTCCGACCTTAAAAGTAGGCCCCACCGGCCTCCGGATGGTAGAGGAGGTCCACCTGGTCCCATGGGCGGGCCACCCGGTCCCATGGGCGGAAAACCCGGTCCCATGGGCGGAAAACCCGGTCCCATGGGCGGATTTCCTGGACCACCAGGTGATGTGGGCCCATCTAAAATGATGGGTCCACCGAAACCCGGTGCACCACCACGATGGTTGGAGGAAGTGAAGGGCTCGATTGCATATATGATCAATACATGCGATGATCTTGAGCATCCATTTATTCAGTATCTAGTTGATCAAGTTAAGAAACCAGTCTGGGATATTGGTCCATTATTACCCGAGCTATATTGGAAATCGGCTGGTTCACTTCTTCATGACCATGAAATTCGAACCAGCCGGGGGTCTAATGTCACCGAAGAGGAAGTGATAGCATGGTTGGATTCAAAACCACCTGGTTCGGCAGTATATGTATCATTCGGTAGTGAAGTGGGTCTTGAAATGGAGGAGAATCGGCATTTGGCAAACGCACTGGAAGCATTAAACCGGCCATTTATTTGGGTGATCCAACCTGGTTCGGGCAGACCAGGTCCACCACCAGGATTACCTAGTGCTGATACTGAAGAAGATTATTTTCCTCATGATCTAGACAAAAGAGTAGGTCAAAGAGGCATGATAATACGTGGATGGGCACCACAACTGTTGATACTAAGCCATCCATCAGTCGGTGGATTTTTATCGCATTGTGGATGGAATTCTACCATGGAAGCTATTGGACGTGGTATCCCAATTTTAGCATGGCCTATCAGAGGTGACCAAGACTATAATGCCAAACTGATAGTGAAGCATCTCAAGGTTGGGTGCATGATTTCTGATGATTTCTCACAATCGATTAGGAAAGACGATATAATCAAGGGAATAGAGAGTCTAATGAGAGACGAAGATGTCAAGAAGAGAGCAGCTTTGCTTTGTGCTAAATTTAAGCATGGGTTTCCAGCGAGCTCAGTGGATTCTCTAGATGCCTTCAGAGATTTCATAAACCAAAAGGGCAGTCGTTTGAGCTCAGCAACTTGATCTGGCTATGGTTAATAACCTTATCCGTCATGTGCTGTACAGAACATGGCTGGCATGTGTGTCTGCTACATGGAAACGAGTTCAAGAATTGTTGATCGGTACTTCCGCTGTGCAAAAATATGCTTATATTTTTTCTTTCTTTCAGTTGAATGTTCATATCGAATCTCCATTCTGTTTTATATCCTTTTTACTTCCATTATTGAAATGTTTTTTTTTCCAGTACTGTTCCATCGACAATTGACCAAATCTGAATGAGGAATTTGGACAGTGCAATCTTTGAGCTTTAAGCACGTAAAAGGAATGTGATGGTATAAGCAGAGCTGCAGGTGCACGGAAGATCCAACGTTACTAAATTGTATTCCAATCTACAGTGAAATTTGTCTGGGAATACAGTAATATTATCTATTTACTTTTTATTTTTTAATTTTTAAAGCTTCACTTGAGAGGAGGATGTTCTTCGAATGCGGCTAATTTATTATTTTTTATTTGTTTGGCGGTTATACTATCTTTTTAATAATAGTTGAGAACCTTTAGAGGTGTATGTTAATTTTAATTTTATTATGAAGAATTGAATTACACAAATACCTTTACTATGTAAATTTGTTAATCTTGATTTCAAGGGCTTGATTGTTATTTTTTAATAGGTTTTTTGTTATTATTATTTAGTTCTAGGAGCATTATTGTTTTTTTTATAATTATTTTATAATTTTATAAATAGTTGAATTGTTTTATTATTCTTGCCATTTAAGTTTTTTAGACTTGACTTTGAGGGCTTGATTATAATTTTATAAGGGTTTTTTTTTTGTTGTTATTGTTTAGTTATAGAGGTATTTTTGGTTTTATGTACATAAAAATAATATCAACCCTTTAATTTTTTTCTTTATATTCAACTATTTTTTTTTAATTGTAATTTTTTATTTACATTAATTGTTTCTAATTAAATTTTATTTTTTATTTTGTTTTTAATTGTTTGATTTTGTTAATTTTTTAATCAAATTTAATCGTCTTTTTTTTAATTGCTATTTTTTTCAATTATTTTTTTTATTTGTTTTTTTTTCTTCAATTCCATCCTTGATCATTTTTTTTATTAAAATTTTATGTCAAGTTTGATGCCAACTCTTTTAGTTGTTATTTTTAATCATTTTCTTAATTGACTTGTTTTTTTCAATTTTATCCTTAAACATTTAAATTCATTTGGTTTGTTTTTGTATTTTAAGTGTTTTTTTTAAAAAAAATTATTTACTTCAAATTAATTTTCAAATTAATTTTTTTAGTATAAAAAATATTATTTTAATATATTTTTAAATAAAAACCATTTCCTTACAGATAACTTGAAAGTACCAAAGCAACTCAAATATGAAGTGCGGCACAAATTAAGACCCCACCAAGTAGCTTACAGATGAAAGTTGACCATCATATTGGGGAATAGCCCTCAAAATCGCTGCTTCGTTTGTATCAATTTAACGAATAAGCGCTTATAAATTTTAATCTACGTTTGCAAAATTTAATCTATTCAACAAAATTGGATTAAATTTCTTCATATTGTAAGATGATTGGCAATTATTCAAATAAGTTTAAGAAATAATAAATATTAATAATTTTCCCAAGGAAATCTTCGAAAATATTCATGGAATAAAAAAATAGAAAATTCTCTTACATTTTTTATAATTTTAAGGAAAAAATTTAATTTTATACGAGAACTTAAACTTTTAAAATCATTTAAGAAATAAAACTATTTCTTATACTTTTTTACAGATTTGATAATAAAAAAATTTAATAATCCAATTGGGTTGAATCAACATTTTACAAATACATGATGAAGTTTGAACAAAGGCTTACCTGACAAATTGATACAAACAAGGGCAATTGTGATCTTTAATAATGATATTGATTCCAGTACTAAATATAATTAACTTGATTTTTTACAAATACATGATTTTTTTTCTTATAATGCTTCCTGACGTGTGCCATGACGTAAACTCAAATTTTCCTCTGTTTTTTTTTTTTTTTGTCAACTGAAATTGATAATCCCTAAAACAGACCCGAATGCGGCGCACAGTTTCCTAAAAGAGGCCAACGACCATGTCTCAACCTCTTCAATGGTAGGAGCAGCACTGGAAGCTGGAACAATTAACTGAACAAATTTCCTTTCACTATTTTTTCCATACAAAATTCCATTTGAAAACACCAATGACCATTCCAGTATATGATACAAGAAAAAATGAAATTGGAAATGGGATGCAAGCATATATCTAAACAAATGATTGTGTAAAATCAGTGGGGAGAATAATGGTTTCTGTCAGTCACGAGGGATCTGGATCCAGTTTAGGAACGATAGCAGATGAGAGCTCTATATGAGAAACACGGACGGCACCTATCAACCTCTCTGGCAACTCTTCTGTAGTATTAGCCTGCAGAAAAGGGAAAACTAAGAGAAGATGGACGACGATAAAACTTGTACAGGCCAAGGAAACAGGAAGTTGCAAATCTCTATCCACGCCTGTATGCATAAATCTCAAAGCACGAGAATAGATGGCAAACATAATATCATCTGAACAGCGCTATTCAAAGCAATACTCCCATCTCTCATATTCTTAGCAACTACTTTTTGCTCCACTTGAATGCTGAGTGAGGGAGCATTACACCAACTGTAGTACATAATCTCTGCTCTAATGCCAAATATAACGGAATTCACAAATTGTAGCTGTGCCTTTTAGACACCATACCCCTACTACTGCAGTTGCTCCGTAACTTGCTAATCATTAAAAACAAATACCTGTACAAGGAAAGCCATGTCAACCACCAATGTTGTAATTACACCAATTACAAGTCCCAAGACTCCATTTGCAACAGTAGAAGAACCAATATCAACATCAACCTGCAGTTGAATAAACCATGTTAGACCAAACAACTGGTGTTGGCGGCCAAGTAACTTAGAGTTAATATCAGGAACTAAAGAAATTTGAATGGTATTTACCTCTAGGTACTTGGGACCACGGATATAGTTGCAATCAACTGCTTTTCCCAATAAGCACGGGGTGCTTCCAACACTCTGCCGCACAATCCATGAACCCTGCATGATTCATTACAGAAAGCAACTCGGTCATTTTGGCTCAATCAACTCTTAAAAATGTATGGTCAACTGTGTTCCAAAAATTTCTCCAACATGGTTCCATGTCTATTCATACAGAAAAAATCAGTCTCGATGTGCTAATCTGTTAGCATGTTAGGCAATCAAAGGGTAGTTCCTGCGGGCTGACCAGCGTTGCTGACCAACAATGCTGATCATGCATACTTATCTAGCTACAGCAATCACAGCTTCTGATGGCCCTGGCATCCTGACAAAAACACTTAAAAAAACACGAGGAACAGAAAGACAAGTACCTTGGGAACTGATGGAATAAGCTTAAACCTACTGTTGCGGAATTCATCGTCACCATCAACAAACCGTTGCAAGAGAGATCCAGGTACTAATTCCTTTGTCACGAAATAAAATACCATACTGTAGTGTGTTGAACCAGGAACCTGTCAAAGGAAAAACAGAGTTATCCTAGTACAGTCTCCAAATGATAAAATTGAAATTCACTCCAAGTTAAATAAACTTACTTGCAGATTAAAAACCACAGAGAAATGCCCTTTCTCTGAAGCAACCTACAGAAACATTTAAAAAATTCCATAAACATGTTACAGTCTTAACAGAATTAAGAACCATAGGCTTGCTAAAAATTACACTATCAACAAAAACATAGTTGACCAAGTTGTTTGATCTCTTAGGACTACGGATACATTGATGACTATAAACAGCTTTGAACCAAACATAAACTGACTGCAGCTTGATGAATAATGATTTTATTTAACAAGGTTCATTAACTGGCAAAACGTAGGTGAACTATAGATGATCCACCTTTTAGGGAATATCATGTTTTGAAAAATACTGCAATTCCCTGAAATGGGATAAATTTTAATATTTTGCAGCACAGATTGGAGCTGTGCATGGTAAAAGCACACAAGGCTCCTGACATGACAATCACACACAAAAATAAAAGACTGTTTTACCAGAGTCAATTTGAAAGTCTGAAGTGAACAGCACAAAATGAGGGGGGAGGTAGGCCAGAGAGGTTCTTACTTGTGCAGCACATCCTTGACGCCTGGCAACATGATCCATTCTTTTTGTATCTTTGAACCAATCAACAGCAACAAGATCCATTAAATGTTTTCCTGCAGGGACCTTCATATGCAAATTGCATGGAATGCAACAAGAGTGAGATTAGCAAGTTCATAAGATGGTGAATTTATAACTCCAGAGCATGTACTTTTAAAGGAAATATGAAGAAAATATCAGAGGACCTTTGATTTGTCAAAACAAAATCGCTTGCTACGAACTCTGAAGTTGTTTCCATCAGATATTCGCCAGCAGTCACGGGCATTGTCACGGTCATCACGGCGTAGATTACCCGAAAAACAGGATAAATCGATTTGATCAACTGATTCTTCTTCCAAGGCTGTTATCAAGATTGTTATTAAATATCCAAGTAGTGCAACAAAAGATTGAACTTATTGAAATAAATAAAACAATGTAATATTGCAGACTTGCAGTTGTCATCCACCTGTTCTCTTTGCATCATTCTCATGCTTGGCTCCGAAAGCCTGAAAATTGAGGAAAAAAAAGTGTTTACAAGACAATGCAAAAATCAGACAGAGAACAAGCATGAAACGCACCTCTTGCTCTTCTTCAGCTATTGGAAATTCTTCATCATCATCGGTGTCTTCGTCCATTACAGAGTGTCTGCTGGCAGCATTTATCTGATCGAGAGAAGGTGGAGTAGGATGAACAGAAGATTCTGGCAGCTTTACATTTTTCTTTGATGGAGCAGAAGCTGATGCCATATTGGCCATAACAGCAATTCTTGGAGGGGCACCTCTCTCATCTGTTTGGGAAAACAATTCACGTAGTCCTGCCAGAAAATGCAAATTATAAACCAGAAAAAGTAGCACATTCAGATTGGAGTGCTTGCATATTTAACCAACACAAACTACAAAAGCAACAATAGAACTGTTACAAGTTCTTGTACTCCTTTCTTGTCTGATAATTTGAACACCGTGCTTTTGGCATCAACACTATTTAACCAACATCAATCACAAAAAAAAAAACGCACTGAATTGGGGGACCCCACAAAAGATCATATCAATGAACGGGTCAATGATCAGCAAAAACAAAGAAAAGAAAAGGCTTGATAGACCAACTACAGTTGCTTTGACCAAGGAAACAAAGAAAAGGAAATGCTGAATAAACTACTACAGTAGCTTGGGTGCTAAAAGGATGTGAGTATAGAAAAATAGAATTTCAAGCCATTCCTCCAGCCCCAATGGCTTGAATAAATAAAAGATTTGCAATGCAATAGCCATAGGAAAATTAGAGATGATGTTTTATTTCATAGTCTATTTTAATTAGAAAATCTACTTATTTTAAGCTATTATAATCTTTAAAAGTATCTAGAGATTTTGTTGTATTTCTTATTTTATTTAGTGTTTCATTAGAGTTTAGTGTCTATATAAGGACTCCTGCTATCATGTTTAACCATAGTTCAACTACTATGGGGATTTGAAACTTCTGCTTTCATACAGTTCTTCTTTCTCTCCTTCATATCTTCCCCTGTCTTACTCCACTCCTCTGCCCCTTTCTTCCCCCTTCTCTACCCTATTTCCTCTCTAGCATTCTGCTTTTCCCATCTCTTCTCTGTTCTATATCACCCTATACAAGCTTCTTAACTAAAGGATGTACACACTACACAAAGCATGTACCCGTGGCAACACATAGTGTTTCGAAAATTTAGCAAACAAGAGTGACATCAATTCCTTACAACAATGGAAGATTTGAGTGAGAAGAATTGTAGAAGAAGTAACTCACCAGCAACACTATTTAACATCTGAAGAAGACAATGTTGCTGAAATGATGAAACATAACCCACACCCCATCCTTTTAGATCAATCTGCATAAGGTGCTGCACCTGTGTTCTAGGTTTCTCATTACAAGGTTTCAAAGGGGAAATAATGAAACCTCCACCTGTAAAGGCAGAATATAGCCAAAAACTAAATATCTAAATTCTGATCTCAGATTTCTAAGCATAAACTGAAGGCACAAATGGAACTCACTCTCGATATTGGCCCGCACATAACCTGGTTGTGGATCACATTTCTCATGCACTCTAGAACGAAATAGCACAACTGCACAAATAACAAGAAGGAAATTTCTAAAGCTTGTAACAAGTTAGAAGATCAAATAAGGTGTAGACAGCCAAACAATTTACCATAGCTACCGTCATCATTTCGCCGCCAATATCTCACATAGCAAAGGTCACGCGGCCACACAAATCTGCAACCTATTCATTTGTAAGTACTAGAGAACAAATGAATGCCTCATTTCCGCAACCAAGGGAACTTCCACCTTGAATTAGGACAGACTATAGTTTTCTCAAGAATATTGTTTGGTTTGCATAAATAATGAGAAACCCTGCGCATCTTTGTGCATGCTAACATGAAGACCAATTATTTCAGGCCCACCATATTTAAATTATATAATCTTGTTTGAGCAAGATAATCACTAAAAACTGATTTATGCCATAAGTCAGACATGATTATTTTGCTATGGTGTTATAATGCACAGCCACTCTTTTTAAGATGACATAATGATAAATTTTGTTAAATTCAAGGCGAACTTATCTCCTAGTCTAACAGAATTACAAACTTAACACTTGTTTCTTATCCATTAGCTTAAAGTGCTTACTCAGCTTTGTGAACTTGTAATCTGTAAGTCATTGTTTATGGTTAAAAATAAAATAATGCAGATGGCAATATATAAAATACATATTTATCAGCATATTCCCATAGTATCATATCTCAATTTTTTAAGATCAGCACGTATCCAGTATTCATATTCATGCTTCTTAGTTAAAAAACAAACAAATTTGGGTAATACCTATTAAGGTTGTGACACAATTAATTCCACTGCAAGGTGCAAGCTTACTTTGAGTTTGATAAGACTATTTAATATTTCACATCCAAAACAAGACCAATAACATTCTAGTATGAAATACTTCCATTTTGATCATAATATATGCAAGAGTGTGATTTATTTGGGAGAGGATATTACATAGGAAACCAGTCCAGCTGAAGTCTATGATAGAGAATTGCTGTATGTCCATCCACCTCTTCAACTAAACTACCATGCTGGAAGCTGCAATCCCACCTGCATATGGCATGGAAAAAATGACTCTCATGAATTGTGTAAGCACATGCATCATGGGCAAAGCATGAGAACAAAAGTGAAAACCCTAGAACACCATTCAAGTAATTACACTAGTGCTTCATGAATAAGTCTTACATAACTAGCCAGGGTGAGGTTTGATCACTAACCCACTCCCCCGCCACCCTCTACCCCAAAACAAGGTTCAGATCATAATTTGATAATATTTTGTTCCATCAATAATGGGTGATACATGTTGAACAAGGCAAGAAAAGGAATATGATGGGGATGGATTGCTGATATAAGTTCTCAGCCTTTCAGAAAAGTACATATGACACTCAAAAAGTTTAATATAAAGTATCTGTGATATCAGATGTCTTGATTATAAGCTTTTCAAAGTTTTTTGAAATCAAGTTTTGCATGTGCACTTTTGTCTAAGCAACTTTAACATAATTAAAGTTTCCAAACCATCTTGAAACGAAACAGCTTCTTGATGCACGCCTGAAATATTTTGTAGCATAAACAATGCTTCTAGAGCCATGCTATTAAATGTAGAATGAAAGAGGAAAACACCTACTCAAACCGTTTAGCATCCATGCTCATTATAAGTTCAAATATTTCTTCACAGCTAGCCTCAACAACACCTACAGCCTTCATTGCTCGACTACAGCTCCTTGGCTGCATCATGAAACAAGAAGTGGTGAAAAAAACAAATAACAGCCTAATACATAGCATACAAAGTCATTCACTTAATGCAAATGACTACATAGTTCCTTACAAGGTACTCGACTTCAAGCAGCTCTTCAAAAATGCGGAGTCCTGTCATATACATGCAAACATTGGAAGTAATCAAAACTGCTATGCTTCCTTGAATATCATCAACGTAATGAACTGTTAAATAATACAAAAGGCTAAGAAAAATAAATCACCATTTTGACACTGTAAAAGGCGCCAATGCTTTCTGGAGAATGCTTGGTTGTTGGCATTCTGGTTTGTCAAATCTGAATCGAATTCTTGTGTCCAGTCAAATACTGAGGCAGGTGGACCTGCCAATAAAAAAAATGAGACTTGCTTGAAGATTGCATCAAATTAACTTGAAGTCAGTAGGAGAAGGAAAGCATGAGAACCATTTCCAATGGTTGTTCTCCTCAACAAATTTGTATGACTTTCATCTTCATCCTCCTGTGCAATGAACCTGCGATTAATCATTTTTCATCCAAGATTTCCACATCAGAAATAATAACTGATAAAACTAGCTCCAACAGCAGTTCAAATGACTGATAAAACTGGCACTAACTATTGGGATCAGTATATAACACTACAAAATGATAGCTTAAAAAATAATAAAAACTTTACATCAGGAAAGATAAAAAAAAAATCATATTTACACCTAGCAAAAATACAGGATAGGTTTTCCAGTATCTACTCCATCATACAATGGCGAGTAAAGAAAAAGTTCTAAAACAGGCGAAACTGAATTACAGCTAACACAAGCAGAGAAATAATGTTGAACAGGCACTCACTGAATTTCACAATCTGATGAAGAAGCAGTCCTCCCATTATCCATCCCAGATTTGTATTCGAATGAGGCATATTTGTTACCATTGGGAACTTGGGACTCCTGATGCTGCATATATATAAGCAAGCAATGAGTCTTATACAAATCATTTGATCCAGTTACCTAACACGTATATGGATGTATGGAATCGCAAAATGTTCAATATAGAGCCAAAAGAACATTTTATAGTTCACCAAGAATATTAACAATAGAATGGATAATCTAAGGAATCATCATGGAACCAACAACTTTAAAAGGAAAATGTATAATAGTTATATTATCAGTGCCTTAAATTAAAAGCAAAAATTATAAAAGGGAGTTGGACAGGCAACACATTCTGAAGCATACTGACCTGATCAATTACAAATTCAATTTTTCCCTTCCACATCAATTGTTCCTGGATGTTAAATGCTGCCATCTGGAATAAGAAAACAGCTCACAAAGGTCGTATTTTTCCACTATCAATTCTGATGCCACAACAAATGAGCAACTAATGAAGCACAGAAAGTTAATCATGTTGTAATCAGAGGAATATCTCATTTCTGCATATTTCTAAGGCAGATAACAACAAGAAGTGCTGTTATAATAACAAGGATAGATGAGGGTGAAGGAAAAGGAAGGAAGGGTCTCATAAATTTTTCTGCAGTTTCCAGGGTCCGATGATCTTAGGTGATCATTAATTGACAAAAAGAATTAGCTCAGTAGGATGAGAGAGAGAAAATTTGACTCAAGGCTCAATAGGAAACTGCCAGAATGTTATACCAAAATTCAAATTAATCTATCAGTGGCAAACTAAAGAGCATCTACCACTTCAAAGTCCAAAGGTCAACCTTAAGTGCAAGAGCAAATGAAACGGTAGTGCTATAGAACAGATACCAGCTTCTTAGTTTGATTTCTAAAACAGCAACACAAAAAAATTCCTGGAATACCAGGGGAAAATAAGAGACAGAATCTTAATTCACAAACTAAAAGCAAAAAGCACTTACTGTGATTCGATTATACTTGTCTTTCTTGTTATAGACAGATAGAACATAAACCATCTGCACGAAAAAGATAGAAAAAGAATCATTTAATCAACAAAAAATAAATTCCAGAGAATACACTATAGCATTCCCTCATTAGAAAAACAATGTTACAGCCTACTAAGTAAGCAATCAACAAAAAGAATCCACTTTAGAGAAAGCAAAATCACCAGACAGACAGAAATCAGTAGAAAAGTAATAATTAAAACAATCCATGAATCACAATATTTGCTTAACCTTCAGTTCACAACGAGAGCACGTCCACATTAACATGAACAAGGATAGATAGGAGAAGCAGAAAAACCTATTCGATAACGACTCCTAATCCGATTCACTGACAAACAATGCATCATCACCATAATGCCAAGTAACTAACAGGAACACAGAGAAAGCACAACTTACATGTCCATGCTGAGTCTTCAGGCCTCGATCCTCTACTCGACAATTCCCATCAATCAACAAGGTTTTGATTGGTACCTAAAATATTTAACATTCAGAAAACGCTTTACGATAACTCAATACTTCCATTCCATTCCGTTTTTTCTTCCAAATAAACTAAAAAATTCACATAATCATAATAGAAAAAGAAAAGAAAACAGTTACCTGATTATCTTCCGGTTTCTTCTTGTAATAAGCGAGAAGCGTAGGCTCCAAAACGAAATACCTCATGTGAATAAACGATCTCCCGATCTTCCTCCTTCCATACCTCACCATCCACCCTTCGAATATCACTTTCGACATTTTTTTTTGCCCTCTAAATCCAACTTATCTACACTAATACCAATCCAATTCTCTAAAAAAGAAAAGAAAAGAATCTCGCAGAAGCGGAAGCTCAAATTGAGGAAAATATTAGCTTCCTGTTCCTGCGAGATCCAAAACACCGTTTAGAAATAAAACTAACTGACTTTATCTCGCATCGCTATAAGTGAAAGCTGCGAACAACTGAATCAGGGATTTCGATCCTCACTTTACAATTCCGCACTTTCGATGATTCCAAACGCGAATGTTTCACTGTAAACGAACAAACACACCAAAAGAGAATAGGGAGAAAAAATGTATTCAGAGAGAGAGAGAGAAAGGGAGGAAAAAAAGGAGTAATTATTATGCAGTTTTGAAAGTGTGAATTGGATTTTAAAAAGTAGAAGAAAATAATTCAATAGAGACGGAGTCAAGCAAATACTTAAAAGTTATTTTTATATAGTTTTTAGAGGGAGGGAGGGAGGGGGGGAGAGTAAAACTGAAAATATATATTAAAACAAAAACAAAAACAAAAAAGATCTTAGAGCGAGAGAGTTTTTAGGTGGGTAGTGAAATTAGCCGGAATCGGGGACGAAGGAGGAAAACGACGGCGTTTTTGTATGTGGATTCTCAAGAAAGTGATCAAGTGACGGTGGGATTTGGGTAAGATTTTCATCGACGGAGTTGAGAGATCCCACGTGGGTTAAAGCGAGAGACCTGACACGTGTGAGACTGTGATTAATGGTCAATTTGTAAGTATCTTAGCGCCGTCACGGTTTTTTAAAAAATTGAAAAAGAGGTGGGGTCTACGACTTTTTTATCACTTTATATTTTATGGGCCGGATCTGAGACAACACTGCTGGCGTCTTGTTCTACAGAGTTGAGGAGATCGTCAGTAGAAGAAAATCATGGATTGCCCATTCGGCCATGGTTATTCCTTAGCTTCGACGGAGTTATTTTTTTTAATTTTCTGTCTGCAATCTGGGCCAGTAGTCTCAGGTATTTGTACTGTGCAATTGCGCATTATAAAAAGGAAATATTTTTTTTATATATAAAAAATGCTTTTGAAATTAAAAAAAATTGGTTTAAATTAATTATTTTTATGATTTTATATTGTTTTGATGTGGTAATATCAGAAATAAATTTTGAAAAATAAAAAAAAATATTATTTTGATGTATTTTCAAGTAAAAAACACTTTAAAAAACAACTATTACCACAATCTTAACCATTATTTTAATATCAAAATTAAAATGATATCCCTCACTTTTATGGTTAAAAACTTTCTTGAAAATTATTTTTTAATAAAAAATCATTAACAAAGAATATTAGCATGATTAAAAAAATTGAGAGTGAATAAGAGATTGACATCTAAAAACTATTGGTAGGTATATTTTTATAAAACTCAAAACTCTTTATCTCTCATATAAAATTAAAAAATAATTTCTTCTAATTTATATTGTGACAATAAAAAATAAGTCTTAACAAACTACTTTATATACTACCATTATCTACATCTATTTATCCTTTCAAAAAACAATTTGGCATGGTTTCTCTTTTTAAATGTCATGTATTAAATATTTCACATACTTTTTAAACTAGTTATTTTATTTATTATATTTATAAAAAAATTCATAATTTAATAAAATTTTAGTAGAATCTCATCTATACAGAACCCTACCTAAATCTTGTCTTACGATAATCTGTATATAAACACTTCACATTATTTTTATAAGTAGTCTTGGACGTAATACTAATTTATTAGGCCATTTCACATTACATTTCATTATTATTTAGTATCATTTTTATTTTTTCATCTTATCTATAAACACGTATTTATTAAATATGTGTATAATGACACAAAATGCATGCATGATAAAAAGATATTGATGCATTGAATATTAAAAAAGTTATCACATGTTTAATACATTAAAAAAAATAAAGTTTTAAACAAAAAAAAAATAGAACCACACAGTTTATATAGAAATATTATATATAAAGTTAAAATGTGCATTTTGCACAATAAAATTACCACTTTACCCATAGTCAATATAGCTACTGAAAGGGTAGTTTGGTAACTTTATAAGGGTGTAAATATCATTATTAAATTCACGAGGTTCATTATAGTAATCTTATATTTTAATTGTACAATTAAATTACTTAATTCACCTTACAAGTTATTTTCATTTAATTATTTTTAGTGGTATTCTTGGTTTTTTACATTTTTTTATATATTGGAACTACTAAATTAACCCTAAAATCAAACTTTATAAGTTTTACATTAAGGAGTGTTTTTGTCATTTCCTATATGTTTTTATGTTATTATTAAGTTGGGTTATGAGCAATTCAATCTTTTTTTATTTTTAAAAAAGCTATGGGCTATTTAAGTGATACATAAGTCACCATCCAATGGAAGAACATCGACTTCTGCCATCGAGTTTAAAGCTACATGGCGTTCTCTTTAATATGAGGCAGCGCGTGTAGTGTTTTGAATGATGGTTTAGCTCTTGCCATCGAATGGAAGAACACCAGCTAATGGAAGAACACTAGCTTCTACCATCAAGTTTAAAGCTATATGGCATCCTCTTTCACGTGAGGCAGTGCGTGTAGTGTTTTGAAGGATGGTTTGGCTCCGGTCGCCCATTTCCTTTCTTTTCCTCTTCTTTCTTTCTTCCACATTGAATTCCATACTAGCCGTTAAAAAAATAAATTTTATCCTTTTATTTTATGATATTTTATATTTAGCTCTAAATGTTTTGATTTCTAAGTTTGGTTATTAGCTCTTTATTAAATTTTAATTTATTTTCAATTTCATCCTTGATCAGAATCTTGATTTTTAATTTCTTTAAGTTTGGTTATCATGCTCTTTATTTTTATTTTTAATTTGGGTTATTCTGTGAATTTAATTTTTAAAATTTTACTATTCAACTCAAATTTTAATGATATTTAAAGATAGGCCCTCAATGTTTTGATTTTAAATTTTGATTGTTAACCCTTTTATATAAAAAAAAGTACAATTTTATCATTGAATCTATAATCGTGGTTTTTTTTTCAAACTTGATCCTCATTCTCTTGATTTGTATATTTTGTTTTAGATTTTTTTGTTAATTTTATTTTTCTTTTTAATTTTACTCTTCAATTCAAAATTTTATGACATTTAAGGTTAGGCCCTCAATATTTTTATTTTAATTTTTTACTCTTAACCCTTTTATTAAAATTAAATTTGTTTTTAGTTTAATCATTGGATCCATAATCTTAATTTTTTATTTCTTCAAGTTTTATCCTCATTCTCTTGATTTTTCTTTTTGGTTTTGCCATTTAATTCAAGATTTTAGGTTGTTCTCTTATTTTTCAGGAATCGATTCCGAGCAAATACCAGTCACTTATTAGTTGGGTTGACTCAAGTCAAATGAATTTTTTTATTTTATAACAAAATAAGGATGACATCATTTTGGAAAAAAAATATTGGAAAATAGTCAATAATTTATTACTTGGTCTTGACTAAGTTTGCCACAGGTTGACTAGGTCACGAGTCAACTCGTGTTTTTTTATCGTTTCATAATGTGTCAATTCTCACTGAACTTCTTTTAAAACTCGATTTGCCCTAGGCCCCGAGTCATAGGTCAACCCATTGTTTTATCTTCTACTAGGTTATCTCATTCACATGATCTCTCTCGCAAGTTTTGGCAACCTCATCTGGATTTGTTGGTGCTTTGTTTTATTAGACTTCCTTTTATTATCTTGTTTTTTTTTTCAATTTCATCCTTATATGTTTGGATTCTTCGAGAATGACAATCATATTTTTTTCAATTTTCTTTTTATAGTGTTAAATCATGGATTTTTTCTCTTGTTTAAAATACATTAATAGTGCTTGAGCATTCATTTTTTAAATTATAGAAAATTCAGTCCAGCCCGCAGCGAAATGTGTGCTAACTATTTAGTATTGTACCTAACAACTGTACAATAATACAATTGAGTCAACTATGTATTGCAGTATGCGATGGACTTGTACAATTATAATATTATAAGATACATTAGCTAAACATAATATATACTTATATTGTCCACAAAGAAGAAGAAATCAACATATTTATCACAACTTTTATGCCAATTCCTCAACATGCTAAAATTTAACTCGGTGATCATCTTATAATTTCTCACATATAATTTCAAAGATATTTCACTTGCATTATTAATTAAAATAGAACATCATTCATATCATTAGCTTTAGTATAATTATGTTCACAAGACTTTTATCAAGTTATCCCATTATGATCCCAAAATACTCATTTTAGTCATCCATCATATAACCAATTACAGAACAATTCATAACCTTGGTCTCGATCTCCCAACAACTAAGTAAAATCTATGACCTTAATCCTGATCTCCAATCTCCAGGTGACTAAGTAGATTCTATAACCTTAGTCTCGATCTCTCAGCGACCATGTAAATCCTATCTTCCGACTATTAAAATATTTACTTTTTTAATTCAATCATAACACGTATCACATCCATTATATTCTTATACATTAGTTCTTTCTGTTACATATATACTTAACCATTAAAAATACAACAATTAAGGAAATATTGACAAGAATTTAATAACTTTAAAAAGTTAAGGTGTTAGGTACCTGCTTTCTCCTTTAGTCACTTGAGTTCCTCTTATAACATATGATTTTGCTTTTAAAGTCTCTCCTGATTTTTTTTAAAAAATGTTATTCTTGGTATATTATCAATCTCTTCATATGTATAAATATTCTTGTTATTTTAATTTCAACCATTCAATCTCATCATCATCATTTCTTTCAACTTTAATATATAAATATAATCTCAATATTTTATCCCTTATTTATTTCATGATAATTTACATAACCCACATAATTTAATTTAAACCTTTAATGATTCTCTTTTGACCATATTGCTCATTTAATTTCACAAATACATCTACAATTTTTTTTTTGTACTACTCATTATAATCCTTTCATCCATTTCATATGTACAAAGATATGCTATACCATTTTAAAATCATGTGATCTTTTTAATCCATTTCTAAGTGTTACTAACATACATACCAATCATTTAATTTACATAGTTCAAACAACATTTCTTTCACTTTTCTCGCTGCATGTTAAACCAAAATCACTATAATATATACCCATAAAAATATAGTTCTTCTATTATTAATGCATATATTTTCAACTTAGTTCACATTTCATCAATATGTGTTTTAACTATAAAATTTCTTAATTTATTAAATCTACCATTTTCTTATAAAAGGTATTTAAATCTTTTCGGGTCCTTTAACATCAACTATTCATATTCAAATCTCACCACTTTACTTTCTAACAATTTAATTTAACATAGTCCAATACCAAAATTTCCACCTTCTTATTATATCTTCAACAAAGAATCACCGCAATTTACAACATGTACATGTCATACAAAACTCTTTCCCCAACATTTAGATATTCTTGCAAATAAATTCAATACATGAATCTTTTCAAGATCATTAAATCTTTCATGGTATCCTTACATTTATGTATTTGGCCAATTCTATAAATTTGTTTCTTTTCAAATTTTTAAGTTAACTTCATTCTTTTTCAACCTTTTTATTCTCATTTATACTAACTTCATATCAATTTGGATAATCCATTATCACTTATTCATTTTCCAACTTTTCTACTTATAACCCTTACTTGAAAGTATAATTGCAAATCTTAATTCATTGAACAATTTCAACCAATACCCTTCCAGACATTATCACATCAACAATACACATAAATTAATCATAATTCATAATGATTTTCATCAATTTATTCAATTCTCTAAATTTCTCCCTATGGCTAGCCCTATGCTCTTCCTTGATGCCATGTTTTTTTTTTCATTTTATCAATTTTTCACCTTAATCACCTTATATTCCACACCAATGAACCTATTTAAGACCAATTTTGCATTTCTTCTAATTCTGACTAAGAAACCTTAATTGAAAACAATAGAGATTTTACTTAAAATTTACCTAAACCCCATTCAACAATGAAATAATTGGTAGAGAACTCTTTGACCTTCAATTTTAAACTCGAGATATGTCATCCAGGTGAATTCTTCCATTTCTTCTTCTTGCTCTTCCAAATCTTCTTATTTCTCTCTCTAACTCTCACTTCTTATCACTTTAATCTCTTCTAAGACTTTTGTTTTCATGTTTAAACCATACTAATCTCACCTATAATGTCCCAGAAATTGATTTTACATGGGATATTTGGAGGAAAAACAAGAAAACGAGAAGAAAAAAGCTCTTTTATATCTTCAATGGCCAACAACTTATTTTAACAAAGAGAGGCTGGAGATCTTATTTAAATTTTTAGTTTTCCCATTATCCCATGTTTATTTGATAATTCTAGGTAATTTTCCCGGTTCCTAATACAATTTGATATTAAATTCGATCGAATTATTCGTATCCCTCAAATAACCTTAAGAAAATATCTTATTTCTAATATCTTATTTATCTATATATTTATCTTTCATCCAATGTTTCCATTATAATCAGAGATTTGTATAAATATTTTCTTCTTGACCCCTAGTGTCCACATCTATCTTATAAAATTGAATACTCATTCAAACTCGCTTGAAATATATTCTAACTTAATATTTTTTTTAAATCTTAACCCGGGGGTTTACAAAATTCTTTTGGTTTGACTTTTAAAGTAAATGCATACTTTAAAAGAGTAGTCACCGAAATCCTCAGAGGTTGATTGCATACATTAATACATTCATTTGCACCAAGTGATGAACAATAAAACCTTAAAAACAAAAGATTTATCTTTTAAAACAACAACTCGCTAGCTTTTGTTTTTATGTGTTTCTTCAACAAGTAAGTACCATAATTTCTCTACTTTTAGTTTATACTAAATAGGTGGCTCACGCTTCGCTGTGATTCAAGCTTCTTTTTTTTGGTAACGTATAAAAACGATGCTCATGCACAACTAGTGTATTTTAAAACAAAAAAAAAATCAACGACTCGAGTCATAGACCTTATTAGGTCCAATAAGATGGTTTCATTCAATTATATGATAGAAAAGGCAACGAAGTAAATGGACTGATTATTTTTTAAAAAAGGAGATAATGATAACCAAAAGTAAAAGAGTGTTTGTTAAAGAGAAGAAATTACAATGATGAATTTCAAGATAACCCAATGTTAAATGATGAAATTGAAAGAAAAATAACAAAATAAAATGCTTCGAGTCAACTTGAGTTAACATGAAAAACTCACCTGCTGAATTGTTAGTCTAGGCCAACTTCAAAGAAAGGAAAAGAAAGAGGATCAATCTGCAACAATCCAAATGTATTAACTTACAATAATAAATAGCAACAATAAAATAAATAAAAAAACAATCAACAAAAAGAAGCCTAAAAAAAATAAAACACTGCCAAACTCACTTAAGATTATCAAAACTTACGAGCCAAATCATACAAACAGGATAACCTAACAGGAGGAGAAACAAGAAAAATAATGAAGCTTAATTTTAAAAAAAATTCAATTTTGAATGATGGAATTTAATATTGTATAAAAAAAGGAACAAAAAAATATTGAGTTACTAAACTAAATTTATTGCTCTAGTTATAAGATTATAATAATAAGATTCCAAAACAAGAACAAACAGCGAAAGATTTTATACAAAAACTACTTTGTTTTCACTGGACAAACTAAAAAATTCTATTTTTTAAAAAGTATAAGAATCAATTATCAAACATTTTTTCTTACTCGTATACTTTAACAGCCAGATATCAAATAGTTATTTTACTCGTGAATAACACAGTATATTAGCCTAAGTACATCGAGATAAGACAATAGCAAAAGAGACCCTAAGCAATATTGTCATACTTTTTGTCGTTTACTTTCTTGAATCCAAACTCCAAAGTGGAGATGGCTACGGTGAACAGTAAGAACTAAGCACAACTGCCATGGACGCCAGACCTCGAAGACAGTTCCGTGCTTTGGTTTGATTTTTGAAATTTGACTTTTACCCAATGACTTTTTGGTCATGAACCAGTGCGACGAGAAATGATTGTTGACGCGTTACACGAGAAGACAAAGGACAAAAATCCTTAATAAAAAAGCAGGGTGAAGACGAACCTGGGTCCATTACAAATGGGCTTTCCCAGTAGGTAAGGAATTGTAAAAGCCTAGAAAGCAGGGTCCATTACGCGTTAGGCACGCCTTCCCCACGGGACAACTGTATTTCTTGCCTAGTATGGTAGACATATGAATTAATTTAAAAGTATTATTTATTATAAAATAAAAAATAAGGGATAAAGATATATGATAGGTCTATATCAACAAAAGCTAAACCCCTTTAAAAAAAAATAGTTTTTACCAAATTAATTTTGGACCGCAGGTTCAATTTATTGCCAAAGAATAAACGAATACCATTGAGCCTTTTCAATTCTAGAACAACAAGATTTAGACCTTCACCCCCTTCAGTCTTCACTGTAAGAGTTTTGACATGTTCTTTGCATTTTTTGCAAGGAAAATCTCAACCTCAATTTTTTAGTCATGGAAAAAGAATTAAAAAAAAGTTATCAACGAGTTTTAATTATGTTTTAGTAGGGCTAATTAGGTTACAAGTCATCCTGCTTTTTTTTTTTATCAAATCATATGGAGTCATTTCTCCCTTTATTTTTGTAGAAACTTGACCCTATCTAAGCCCTAGATCACCTGGGTCACGAGTTACACTGTAAAGTCATGTCGGTTTTTAAAACAATGATTTGTAAAGTTATCTTAATCTAATTATTTGGATCAAAGGTTTTGCTGGTTAACTCGGGTCGACTCACCACTTATTATTTAAGTTACATGTTTATCATACAACCCCAGAGTTACGTGAATTGAGTTTGTTTTTTTTTCTTTCTATTTTTTCTTTTATCAAATTACACATTGTTAAAGGTTTTTTATCTCTAAATTATCAAGGTCATTTAAAAAAAAAAGTGTTCACTTGCTATCATTGCCAAATATTTTTTTATTGTCTCATTAAAATAAGACCGATTTATTCAACCAATCGGGGCTATATTCCAAATCATTTTATTTTTTATTTCTTTGAAACGCAAAGACAATGCTTTAGACATCACTTTTTACGTTAAAAAAAATACGAACCCGTGATGGAGCGCGTTCCATAGCTAGTGTGTGTACCCACACACAATATATTTTTGTAATCCAACTTCTTATGATTAAATGAATTGCTATGATCTGATAATGAATATTTAATCAATCCCTAATATTTTTCTAGCAATGAAGTCTCTTGACAACTTTCCCTAAAAGAAAAAAAAGGATTTGTTAAAACAAAAACTTCAACATATCCTATAATGATGTTTTACCAGACATCACTCGTATTCTTTTTGGGACATGGCCTTTTACATTATTCTATTGAATACTACCAAGATAACGTTAAACCATTAAGAAAACTATATCAGAATCATTATAAAAATGGTTTTTGATAACAAATTCTGAGTGTTGAGTCTATCTTTCTTCGATCCTAATCCGTAGTTCTATAAGGTAATTTTGCCTTGAGAGCATCACCTGGTTTTCGAGCGACGACCCATTCATTCACTCTTCATGCATGCATGCTTCTAGCAAACCTATGAATGTTGTCTTCGTTTGGTGGAGGGACATGACATTCTCAAACAGAATCCAAAAAACCATTAGATGGAGTGATTTGCAAGATTATAGAGATATCAGAATTTAGAAAATATTAGCTTTATGAAACTGGACAGTAAGGGAGGTTTGATTGAGCATAAAATAGATGAACAAATCCAGGAGTTCTGATAGCATCGAGGAGAATTAAAATTGAAGGAATATAGACAGCTCCCCACTTATGAAATAATTACTTCAGGAACCAGAACAATAACAAGAAAAACAACATAGTAAAACACAAATCTGACAATGTGTGCTATGATATTTCTAACATTTAAAATCTTGTTTAGAAGTGTAGTTACGATTGTTTTTTAAAGTATTTTTAACTGAAAAATATATTAAAATAATATTTTTTAAAATTATTTTTGATACCAGTACATCAAAATGATATGAAAACACCAAATTTTTTTAAATTTAAAGTAAATAAAAAATAAAAAAAATTGATTTTTTTCAAAAACACTTTTGAAACATAAAAACAAACAAGGTTCCATAGTTGCACTTTCTATAATAAATTGTTTGCTATTACTTAAAACTAGAAGGTGGGTCGACTGTTTAGTCTTGTTTTCTGTTTTTTTATTTAAATTTCCAGATCAAAAAGAAAAAAAGAAAAAATAGTGTGCATGCATGCAAACAAATGGATTTAGAAGAAATAAAAGTAGAGGGTGTTTTTAAAGTTAAGAGTAAATACAGAAATAAAATTTCATATAGGTATACAAAAGAGAAGGACAAAACATGAGGATTTAGATCCTCATTCTATTTATTTTGGCAACCATTGTGCAGTTCCATTCCATAAGATGAGATATCCAAGTGAGAAAGCAGTCAAAAAGGAAGATGATGAGAATGATTGGTGTTTTAAATGCAAGATGGCCGAGTTATCGAAATTTTCTAAGAACCTCATCAACAGAGGCTTAGTTAAAGTAAAGAGCAAGGGGCAAGAGATAGAATGAATGTAAAGCCAACATTCACATTTAATTTCCACTGCATTTTTTTTTTTAGAAGGTAATTATGATATGGTGAGAAGCTGGAGAATTACAAGAAGGGAGGGAGGAAGAACTAAACTATAGATTTTCCCAAATCTTTTATTTTTTTCTTACACAATTCCTGATCTTAGATGAAAGCAGGGGAAAAGGGGAAAAATTACAAAGAAAGGCAGAGCAACTAACTAATGTCGCTGGGCTAGCAAAAACTGAAGGTGTTGAATAGTCTTATGGATATCTACCACGGCCAGACTATGCAGGTTTGCCATAAAAAAATACACTGACAGCCTAGTAGATGATTTCATGGATTAATGGTATAGTGTTAAATTTAAGAGAATATCTGATCGTGTAAAAGAAATATAGGGGTGGTCATTTTCGGTTCGGTTCGTTTTTTATTAAAAAAAATAATCAAATTGGTTTTTTTTTAAAAAAACTGAAACCGGTTCAAACCAACCAGTTTCGGTTCGGTTATTTTAGAACAAAAACCGGTTTTTTCGGGTTTGGCTTGGTTTTTTTGGTTTTAGGCTTATAAAACTGAAACCGAACCGGTTTTTTTTTTAAATTATAATAGATTTAATCGGTTTTTTTTTACGATTCAGTTTTTTCAATTATTTTATTTTTAAGTTTTATTAATTTAATTGATTTTTTAATTTTTTTTCTCACTCCTAGATAAATATAGAAGAATAACTTCTCATTCTGTTATTTGTTGGGCTCATATTTTTTCAAAAGATTTTTTTAGATCCAATAGAATAAAAGAATGGTCCTACTTTACCAAACCAATTTTGAAAGACTTCCAAATCAAGCTCTGAAGATGTTGTTTGAACAATTTTGTTTTTTTTTTATTGTTTTTGGATTTCTTGTTTAATTTTGAATTTTTTATTTTTTTTTATATTTATAAATTTTGATTTTTAGTACCTAGTAGGGATCAAGGAGTTTTTGTCTCATAGTAAGTTAGAATACATTAGACTATTATTTGAGCAATATTACTAGTAAAAATTGAGGTATGTTTGAGAAAATGGTGCAAATAATGTTTTTTAATTTTTTTTTTTTTATTGAGAATGAAATTTTTTATTATATTTTTAGATCGTTTTGATGTGTTGATATCAAAAATAATTTTTAAAAAATAAAATAATTTTATTTTAATATATTTCTAAACAAAAAATATATTAAACTACCACTACTATTACAATCCCAAACATGCCAATGTTCCAACCAAAATAATATTTTATGTGATTTTTCATTGTCTTGTGCTTTTGCCTTATCAGCAGCTCAACCCATATTTATAGTATATATAGTGAAAAACATAATTCGAAAACACCATCTTATTTTAGTTTTTGTTAATTTTGACATTTTAGTTCATGATTGTCCGTGTGGCAATGTTTTTTCTCATGCATTTGCAGGCGTGGGAGAACAAAACCATTTTCTAAAACTTTTTTATTTTTTGTTTCACGATAAAAGCATTCATTAAATCAGTTTTAATTATTTTTTTAACAATTTTAGCATACACACATTTTAAAAATAAATTCTTTTAAATATTAGTTTCATAATTTAAACTAAAAAAAAAAGACTTTCTTATCCGTTTTAAGATTTCACTACTTCAAGTTGTTTAAATTCGCATTTATGGAAAATTTCTTGGTATGTTGGGCACATTAACAGACTTTCTGCAGTCATCTGTGGTCCATCTCAGTAATTACCGGTAATAAATTTTAATTAATATGGAAAAGGTATGCCTACAGTTATTTCTCCTGTATCACCCACTGGTTTAGCTAATACTAGTTATTTAACCTGTATTTTATTGCAGATTGGATAAAAATTTTTTATAAAATAAAAACATGTAAGCTTTTTAAATGTATTTTTTTATAAAAAAAATTTAATTTTAAATTAAATAAATTAAGAACTATATATACCAATAAATATAAAAAAATATTAACACATTTACTCGCCTAGCTGCAAGTCAAATATTTTTTTTTTCTAATGCAAAATAATTAATGTATAAGTGTTATTAACATGTATTTGATATCGAGTAAAAAATATAATCATGAATCAAAAAATCGATACATACATATAATAAAATATAGTAAAGATCATATTCGTTAATAAAAATATGTAACATTTCAAGTTAATTTTTAACCTAGTAAAAAAATAAAACAATATTATCATTACTATAATGAAATATTATTTTCTTAGTCTTTGTATAATGAATTATTTTTTTAAAAAAAGATGTAAAGAAAAAAAACACAAATCACAAAAGAATGAAGATAAAAAAAAATGGTATAAAGTGATAAATAATCGAAGTGTAAATAATAATAAAAAATTTTTTTATTAAAAAACATGTAAAGGAAAAACAAAAAAAAAATATGAAAAAAATAAAGATAAGAAAATAAATTAAGAGTAAAATGATAAAAATAAGAAGTATAAAAAAATATAAAAAAATGAATTGTTATCTAAAAAGAAAAAAATTAAAAATTTGACACTGCTACAGTACCGTTACAATAACAAAATTGAAGAAAATTACAATTTTGTCTTTTCTACTGTGAAAATAGAATATTTTTAGTGCATGTATAATTTTTATTTTAAAAAATGGACTAAAAACTTTAAGTACACTAGCGCTATGCCACGTGACGTGACGTGGCCTAGACCTCAGTTGATAGAAATTAAAAGTGTGAAGGTTGACTTTTAGCTTTACCACATAAGGTGGGGAATGAGAATGAGCTGTAGAGGCAAGTGAACTGTCGGGCAACATTTTTTTAAATAAAAATTTTGAATTCTTTTTTTAAATAAACTTTTTTATATATTTTTTCAATGATTTTTAAGTGTGGTTAAAAATAATTTTAAAAAAATAAAAAAATTATTTTAATATATTTTTAAATAAAAAACATTTTAAAACACTACTATTATTACAATCTAAAACACACCATCAAGAATAATACGTGAAGTGAGCAATTCTTACTTTAAAGATCAAGTCAGCGATGAATGAGTAATTAAAAAACTAATTTAAAATAAAAAAACAAAAAAATAGGTCAGTGAGTCATATGCTATTCATTATATTTATTAAACTTGTCTGGGAGTTAACCCAATCAAAAAGTTAAGTTCCAGTTCAACCTAAAAAAATTAAAAAATATATATATTTAAAGTTTTAATATATATATTTATATAAACCTGGTCTTCTCTAGATTATACTAGTCACTTGAGTTTTGAATTAACCGGTCAAGTTATCCAAGTTTAGTTTGTTATATTATAAGCCTAGATTTTTTTTATTTAAAATCCGGTCAAGATCTCGAATACTCGGCTCCGAGCTCCACCGGGGATGGTCATATTTGACAACCATGCTATACAGTGCTGTGCAGGGGTCACGTGTACATATAATAGACTAGCATCCAGTCAAAAGCAGCATCATAGAGGGACAAATTTGATAGGCGGACATAGGTAGATAGTGATAACAAGTTGACGATCCATTTCAAATGATTCCTGCATTATTTCCATCTCTTTTTGCTGGCTTTCCCAATTTCCTTTTCAGATCGCCCTCGGCCACCAGGGCCACCACCACCACCTCTCTCTCTCGCCCTAAATAACAATAGTATCTGCTTGGAGAAGGGAGCTCAAGCAAGCACTAACTTTTTTTGGATCCTAATTATGCTCTTCTCAACAACAGAACTATAGCTTATGTTCTCGAAATCAATCATACCATCATCATGTAAGTACGTAAAAATTATATTATCCAATATACCACTGCACTTTTATAGTTCATGTACCAACGTGGTAACAAACAATTCAGTACATATTCTTTTTACTCTCTCTCTATCTCTCTCTCTCTTTCATTTTTCTGTTTTCATGTTTAGGGGAAATGCTAGATTTTGATATGGACTTTTTGCCAGAGGAAAGAAAGACGATTTTGCCTTCTGTTTTAATTTTGACTTTTAAAGCGGGATTGATTTTACCTAAAGTCTGATTGTTTCCTGAGAAAATTTCTTTCCTGAGTTATTGACAGGCTTTGCAATAATTTTTGTTAAGACTCGCATCGACAGATCTGCAATGAGCTGCCGTTTCTGTTTTCTCTTTGTTTATTTTGTCGAAAAAAGAAAATTATTTTGCTTGATTTTCTCGTCAACAAAACAGAGCAGACACGGAAACCCATTTTTATTTATCTACCGTGAAGAAGCTTCCTTTGCTTTGAAAAAGTCTTCTACGATGAAAATACTGTCATAGAAATAAACTGGGAAAAAGCCTGCTTTATTCCAAAAATACTCGAAAGTCTAAAACTCTTCTTTCTTTTCCCTCATTTTGAATCAGAACCCATTTGTTGAATCAAGAAGACAAACAAGTGGCAAAGGATTTCAGTGTAGTAGTTGAATAAGGAGAGTGGAGTGGGAGTCGCATTAGTACACAAAAAGGATGGGTTCTTTCAAGGGTCATGCTTTACCAGGAACGTTGTTTTTATTGGTTGGTGTGTGGCATATATGGAGCTCTTTGGTTAGATATTTATCGAATCCAAAGTCATTTAGAGTCAGGGTTTGGAACCCTGTGCCTGGTTTTGATGGGAAGCTGAAGTACTTAGAGCTGTATCTGGTGGCGGGCGGTGCCTTTATTGATATGTGTATTGAGCTTTTGTACTCTACACACCTCAAGTTTTTTGTCAATGGAGTCTTGAATCCTCATCATATGAATGATTTTGAGCACGGCGGAATGCTTCTCATGTTCTTTATTTTTGGGGCTGTCGGTTTGCTATCAGAGAAAACAAGGTTGGTCATTTATAATTTCAGTGTTTGTGGATTGTTTTTTACTTTATTAAAAAAATATTAATATTTGATATTAATAGCTATCAGTTTAATCTAGGTAAAAGAGATTTAAAATTTTCATATCTGGGATTGGTTGGTTTCATTCAATTGAATCCGAGGCAGAATAGCATAGGACTTCAATTTTTATTTTCTATGCATAAGAAAATGGTGTTGCATTAGGCCAAATCATATGATTGCTGTGCCTGTACCATAATTAACATTTAACTTCGTCATCCTCGTTCTGCATGCCCTAGACCATAGTGTTCTTGTGAGTCTGGTCTATACTCTGCAGCCATCGTGATCATTCATGTTGACTTGTCGTGAAGTTTGGACAGTCTGAACTTTAAAACGGTACATCCTGCTGGAGGCAAAACGAGGTCTAGATAAGAGCTTATTTGCACGAAGCAACTACTTTGTGAAAGCTAAATGTGTGGTTAGCAATAGTTCGATTACATACCCGTGAAGAGTTAAAGTGGATAATAAAGATGCTTTTGAATTATTTAGCAATCATAAGCTCACAAGAACTTTAAACTTTATGAATTTCTCATGATGTTTGTTATAACTTTCACGGTTTTGTTCATAGGATCATGAACACAGAAATACATTTCCTTGGTAGGTTGCAGTTACGGATAATGCAATAATGGCAAAAACATGTGCTTAACATTTTCTACACGGTTAACTTAGGTACATGGAAGACCACTTACAACCATACATAAGAGAGATTAGTTCTGAATGCATAGTTGCACACTGACATACACACCAGAAATTTAATTTCTGTTATAGTTCTCAAAGAGGAAAAAAATAATGTTCAGTAGACTTCTCTGAAGGAGCTTTCTTGCTGATTTAACTGTTTGCTCAGATTTCTACCCTTGCCAGAAGGAGTCCTCTGTTTGGTTGCTGCAGCAGCATTTTCTGCAGAGTATCTATTGTTTTACTTTCACTCAACAACCCATAAAGGTCTTGAAGGGCACTACCATCTCCTCCTTGTCCTCCTGATTGGCCTCTGTGTTTTATCCATTGTCACGGGGGCTCTTCTCCCAACCAACTTCCCGGTTGATTTATCTAGTGGCATTGCAATGACTCTGCAAGGCCTCTGGTTTTACCAGACTGCCTTCTGTCTCTATGGTCCCATGATGCCGGATGGATGTCAGCTTAAGGGCAATCAGATTATGTGTCGATCCTCGGAAAGTCAGATTCGAGGCGAGCTGCTTGCAACCTTTCAGCTCTTTTCCATGGTCTTTGGTGTCCTAGTTGCAGTTGCAGCAGCATATGGTTTCGCAGCTTCAAGATATGGGCATTCTGATCTTAATAGCTCGCGTGTGGTTCAAGATGGATTAGACTGAGGTAAAAATATGGGCTTCAATCTCACCCCATTTCCAGTTCCTTTTATTTATCTGCTATAGTTGTACTGCTAGTCATTGTTTTATCTGCTTCACGAGTAATGTGGATCTCCAGTGAAATGAAAGCATCCTATTCCGCTCTTATAATTTGAAGGAACATTTTCTTTCTAATTTGCCTGTACCCTTGGAGGTGCATATCTGTCATTCAGAATCCCATCAATGGAAACTAAGCTTTTTTTTTTTTTAAAAAAAAAAAGAAGTCTTCTTTAATGCAATGTCAAAATGCTACACAATGCAGCCTGGACAGGCTTTGGAAACAGATTCTCTTTGGATAAAAGGTTCCGGTGTTTAATGAGATAACAAAATGTACGCATCTTTCATTGATTAAAGGGATCAATTTTGTGGCTTTACAGGTTTCTAGCATGAGTGCTACCGGAGGTTAGTATGGTTGGAGGGTCTCTAAAAAGTACATGGCACCTTTTGAAGCTTTGGTCTTGGATTAGAAGGAAGCATCGCGAGCTCTAGTCTGCAAGCTCTGTACGTGACTTCGCATTTGGTGCATCAAAATCAGTGGTTAGAAAGGCAAAAAACAAATAGATTGAAACGGGGAGCATGGTGGTTCCAAGGAGGCACAACAACGACCCATCAACTTGATTTTTTTATTTTTTTTTTACAGTTTTGCCTTCCCTGCACCTTCTTCAGTTCATGCATCATTTGATTTTGAAAATTCAAGAATAACCTTGTGCAAATAAGTGCAATGTATTTGTCTCCTCCCTTCCCCTTTGCAGGGGAGAGTGGAGGGGGTTGAAAATTAACTGGAAAGACAGGTTTCATCCAAGAGAAGGGTTCAACATGATGCATGGGTATCGCAATGGCATTTTTCTAGAAACTAAAGGGTTTTATATATATATATATATGTATATATATATAAAGCCAGATCATACTAATAAGGAACGCCAAATTGGAGATAAGATATTCTAGAAATTAAAGTTATGTTTCTTATGATTTTCGTAAGTTGTGTTTTTATCTTTTGATTCAAGGAAAAGTTATTAATAAGTATGGTTAGAATTAATTTAAAGTGGATAAAGTCATGTCAAAATGACTCTAATTTATAGAATTTGTTCTTAACATCAAAATCAAAAACATTTAGAACTCGTTTACGAAACACCAACGACACAAATTTTCCTTACTAATCCAACAAATGGGAAATTTTGTTTTAGGTATTAGCCTCCCTCTAACTTGAAAAGTTAAACTTTTAGCACCAAAAAAATATATTTTCAACTATTCCTCAAAGTACCCGATAAACACTCCAGAGACAGAGACCTCAAGGAACTCATTTCTAAACTTTGATAAAAAATAATTGGTCAAAAACAAAAAACAAAAAACTTGAATCCAAAAAACTTTTGAGTCTTGGTCTTTTTTTTTTCAACAAGATAAAAGATAAAAAAAAATATCAGTGATATCAAAATTAAT
The DNA here is from genome assembly GCF_951802175.1 of Populus nigra. NCBI lineage: Eukaryota > Viridiplantae > Streptophyta > Magnoliopsida > Malpighiales > Salicaceae > Populus > Populus nigra. The sequence continues at coordinate 39,062,449 of NC_084852.1, forward strand.
AATCATCTAGTTATTTTATCCTTTTCCTCTTATTTTCAGGTGGCTTTCTCTTCCCTTTCAAACTCAAGAGTTGAAAAATAAATAAAATGAATTTTTAAATTAAAATAAAATTTTTAAAAACTAAAAAAATCAAAAAAGAAATAAATGAGAAATAGAAGAATTAAAAAGTGCCTTTTCACTTGAATATGAGATTGGCCACACTATTTTCTAGCTTCATCCCTTTTTCTTTTAATTATATATTTTTACTATAAATTTAAACTTCGTGTCATTAAATTTGCACATTACCAGAAAAATAACAAATAACAATAAAAATATAGATATAAAATATTCCATCAATACTTTTTAACATAAATAAAAATGAAATTTTTTCGTTGATAATTACCAATAAATATTATCGGCGGAATTTGTTCTGCTACTAATTGTTAATTTAAATTTCAATGGAATAGAGAAAATAATAAAAATTATGTCAGTAACAAAATATTGAATTATGCCAATGTTTTAAAGAAGATAGGAGCTTGTTATGATTATATTAACAATTTTTTTTATGAATAATTATGTATTAGCCTAATGGACATCATTTTTAAAATAATTTGTTCATTAATATTGAATGAGAATAAAATATATATTATTTCTTATTATAAATTTCTTTATATAATTTTCTCATATTTATTTTTCTCATATAGGTGTGTAAAAATAATCTAATAATGATTTACTTTTCTCGTGTGTAAAAATTATCTAATAATGATTTTTTTAATTGAAACTTCCTTTCATGATCATAATAAGTATTTACTTGAAAAAAAATACATCTCATAAAAAACATGTTTCCATCAAAACCAAAAAGAAATACATGAATAAGAAATTAAGTTTTTGACTAAAAATATACATTTTTCCTTCTAATATTTTGCAAATATTTTTTTGTAGTTAAACCATTATAATTTTTGCAAATAATTTTTTGTAGTTGCCATTAATTTTTATTCAATAAACCATGTTGCTAATAAAAAAAACATATTGTAAAAAAAATCAAGAATAAGAAAAGCTAATTTTGACAAAAATATATATTTCCTCCATTATTTTATTTGTTGTCTTGCCTATGACAATATATGTGTGTGTGTGTTATATAATTAAATAAAAAATAGATTTCAGAAAAATATCTCAAGCGTGAGAAATATCAATAATTATATTACAATTATAAATAAACTAAGAGATTTGGTTTTCTTATTGTTCATCTACTATGACTTCTCTCTCATTTTACTTTTCACATTAATATTCATAGACAATTTTCTAGGTCCCTAAATTCCTGAGCTTTTTTCATTTTAATTATTGAATTTCATTTATTTTCAATTACATCCTTATAAGCTATGTTGACATAGTTCTATTGTGTTATTATATGTTTTGATTTGCACGGTCTCACATGCTTGATATGTCGTTAAATATACTCCAATGTTGGGTTAAAGATCAATTTTACTAAATTAAATTTCGTTCTTAAAACTAAAAGTGAAAGATCAAAATTGATATTTCAGAAAAATAAAACCTTTTCACGTGTTGGCATAGAAAAGTTCATTTTGGTCCATCCAATTTTATTTTTTTCATATTTGATCTTTTTTGTTTAGGATTTTTATAGTTTGATTCTTAAGTTCATTTTTTTATATCACTCCTTGAATATATGGAGAAGAAAGAAAAAATTATCAGAGAAAAAAGGAGATAGAACTATCAATGACTACATTTCAACTATCAATAACTACCATTTTGGTGTTTTTAAATTTGTTTTTAAAATGAAATTTAATAAAAATGGTTTTTATTTTCAACTATGCATGACAAAGTGATCAGGACTCAAATAAATTTTAAAATTTTATTTGATTTTAAGTTTTTTTATTTAATTAAAATGTGTTTTAGTGTTAGGAATAGAGTTCTTAGAGGTTCATACGATGATTTGTCCATGTTTCTGGAAAAAAAGAAGTTAAAATTTAGATTTTTTAGATACAAACACTTGAATCTTGATTTTTCAATTATGAAAGTCACCTTTAGTGATTGAAAAATATTGATAATGGATAGTATTGTCCATGCTATTTAAAAAAAATATAGGGATGAATAATATGTTATCTATTTTTTTTATATAAAAAAAAAACTAGGTTTATAAATTTAGTTTTCCAAATCTAAACACGCCTAGGCTTTATAATATTAGATCGAGAGCGCATGCCAATCTCTCTAATCGACGCATGCCTAGCCAAAAGAAAATTTTACCCTATTTTGTTTTTGTACATTTTATAACAAGATTGAATTTTAATAAATTTATTTAAATAATTATTTAATTGTGTCATAATTTTAAAATAATAAGTTAGCTTTTTATAATAATATTAACAATTACTTTCTTAATAATTATATATGAATCAAATGTGTTTATTAAAAAAAAGAGAACTCAAAATCATTTAATACAAATAAAATATCTATTTTATTATTGTAAGTTTTTTTTCTAGATTTTATATTTTTTATATATATTTAATGTATAAGTTATCTTCTAAGATTATGATAATTTTTAATTTAAAAAGAAGTATTTTTATAAATAAAAAACACTGGAATAAAACAAAGAAAAACAGTTTTCTTTAAACATATTTATTTTTATTACATTTTTTTCTAATTTATATTTTAATTGCTTTATTTCTTATTTAATAAACCACGTTGCTAATGTTTTGTTTTTTCTTAAAAAAATATGAACAAGAGGAGAGAATTTTAACTGAAAAATAGATTTATTCCTTAAAATTTAAATTGTTATTTTTTTTACGGATATCTATTTTTATTGTTACTCAATTGAATAAAAAATCGAAACATTACATTTAATTCCCTCCATAATATTCAATAATAATTAACAACTATTACTGTGAATTATGTTCAGTTCTCAAATTAAAAATTAAAAACTTTCATGATAGCAAAAGAAAGATCCAAAACAGAATTTATGACAGCTCTGCAGGTCGACTTTTAAAGCCGACAAGAGCATCCCATGCCATAAAGTAACCTTGAAACAAATCAGAAATTTAGTAACTGCTGTTTGCAGCTCTCCTGAATTTAAAAGGTGCCGATTGCCGGCAATAGAAGCTCCAACCAGTAATGCCTTTGTGGCTGGACATCCACCTCATGACAAGATGGGGCCTATACAATTTTTACCAGTCCCCTTCAGACAAAGGTTCTTTAAACAGTTTTCATATTGTACCAAAAAAGAGAACAGTTTTTCATGATACAGCCAAGAAGAGTTACTATGGAAACACTTGAAATATATAAGCATGTGGCACATGCAATGCACAATACTTGATTATTCAAAGCAGCAGCAAGGAGACTGTTACATCAATTTCTGATTAGCAGTACTTATTTGGTTTTACCATGCATCCTTGTGATAAAATCTAACACACCCCTTTTAGTACGGAACGATAATGGATTCTATAAGCTCTTGAAGGGGAGCAAGCTCCTTCTTGTCTATTAGCCCAAATTCCTGCACAAAAACAGTATAATGTAATATAAGAACAACTGCCTGACAACAAAGTTCTGCATGAAACTGGATTGCAGCTTTTTTTAAGAACAAATAGAACGGCAACTTGACAGACACAGTGATGCAGACAAAACAAGTAGAATTATTGTATTTTGCAGTGATTGTCAAAGATAGGGATATTTCTATGATTTCCAGATATGTTGGAAATTGTCTAGGTCCAGGTTTTTATTTCATGTTTCAGTGTTTTATTTGTCCTTAATCAAGTAGGTTTAATGCAGGAAAAGTAATATTTTTATTTTTTATAAAAGAGTCTGTATCCTTGTTGTTTAGGATCTAACTACCTAAAGCTTTAGGAATATGTTTAGTCTATAAATTACCTCCATTTACGATGCTTTATTTTGGAGAATCGGGTGTTTGAATAGATTCTCCAGCATTTATGCTTTAAAGGCTGTGCTTAGATGTGACTCCTCAGAACCCTATGTGTGATGCGTAAATTTTTCTTCCTCCATGTGTTATTCCTAGAAAACCTACTAGTAACTTTCATCCTCAAATCAAATTCCAAACCGTAAATCCCTTTTTTTTTACTTTAAAATCTTAACCCTTACAACCCCCAATTTCCATGCTCTGATCCTCCATAGAACCTAGTAGGGCAGACGTCTCAAATTTTTGCTGCATCACTAAGGAAGAGCATGAGGGGAAAAAACAGTACCAAGCAAACAGTAAATAACATTTTTTCAGGAAAGGAAATAAAGAATAAGATTTTTTTTAATAAAGAGGTTTAGAATATGTGCTGCATGGAAAAAATAATATCACATCAAGTTAATTGAGCTTGAAAAAAAAAATTCCCTCTTGATTAACAGAGCAATATAAAATTATTTGAAATATGCAGCAAGGAACTCACATGGGTAAATAGGATGAAATGCTTGAAGCACGTGTTCAGATGGGCTTCCTCTTTGAGGCTCACAATTTTCTGAAAATGAGAGTGATAAATATGGGCATATACACGGAATAGTCGTTTGAAGATCGTCTTAACAACCTCCTTGAAGTTGGGAGGAAATGGTGCACCTGCAAAATTGAAATTACGAGATGTGCTCTTTTTTATGACAGCAGGGAATTAATTAAAACATGCAGACTTCTACAGTTTACGATCATCCATGGCCCAAAAACACCATAAAATTATTAATATAGTAGTTGTAGACTTTCAATTACAGAGGCGATGGTGATGATGACATATCTGTAATGGTAATTAAACCAGCATCCCCAAAATCATTACCCTTGCTTACAATATCATGCATGAAAAACTCCAACCATTCTTATATTTATTATTAGCAAAGATTTGAACCCAATCCCCAACACAACCACAGCCTAACAATTTGTCACTGACCTGAATGTGTCCTAGGGCCAAACAAGTCAACTACGTTACCTTCATTTCGCAATAGTTTGGAAAAAAGTACAAGTCTAATGATTAATTACCAAGTCTTTGAGGAAATATGGATTCATCGTCAAGCTGAGCTTCAATCCAGTCCATTAAATATTCAACATATTTTGGAGCAGAAACCTCAATAGGTTTCTTGATCTGTACCCCATCAGCCCATCTATACTCATACCTGTAAAATTTCATATGCATCAAATCACATTTGAAATACAAACACATAAGGCTAAAACTGTTTGAATACACTTGGAATTAGCTTAATATGGATAGAAGCCAAATCCATAATAATCAGCTTGGTCAATTATCCTTTGTAAGCAATCTGGAAAAAGGTTGAAGAGAACTCTCGCCTTTCATTTCAATAAAGAAAAGTCAATGGTTTAATGTGCTATTTGCACATTCATTTGATTTATGGGAGCCCAAGTTGTAAAATTTAATATGCACTGGTGATCTCAAAACTTACAACTTAATCCATTGAAGATGAATAGTTTGACAATACATGAGTAGAATCCATGTGGAAGACTAGGTGATGTGGGAGCACTGGTGATAGAAAACATCAGGACTATTAATTCAAGAAATTTAAATATCTAATTATTTTAGATATTTTGAATAAATATCCTTTTTTGGCAATATTCAAAATTAACTATCACACTATTTTTGAATGAACTGCACAGTGACTGTGAATGGAAAATCACTTGCCTGGTTTTTCAAAATGTTGAAAATACCATATTTCCTAAAGTGCTAAAACAGAGGGGGTTTGGGTGTCATATAATTCTGGCCGTGTGAAACATGAGCCTTTTATGGTAACTTCCTAGGTTGTTAGTCTTAAATTTATTTGCTGCCTGACAGAAAAGGAATTCCAGCCACCAGAAATGACACAGAATTCTTCCCAAATACCCATCCAAGATGATATTTTGGAACATCAATACACATAAGCAAAACTAACAAGGAAGTACAAAAAATCCATACTTGGGGCCTGCACTCATAGTAGAACAGTTCTCAGGAGTACAGAACTCTGTGAGGGTACCAAAGAGAAGATTCACTTGGTTGAAGAAATCCACAGCTGAAATCAGAAAGCCAAAAACTTTTCAGATTTGAATTTACATAGAAGCTTGCACTAAATTAGCTCTCTAAAGAAAGAATAATACAACAGTTCAACTCAATATTGCAGTGCTTCAAGTACCACACAATTTCATTATCCACACTATAATAACTGATTGATGATGGTAAAAAGAAGGTGCCAGAACTTGTTATTCTAAGATCACAAACAGGCAGAGAGAGAGAGAGAGAGAGAGAGAGAGAGTGCAATTACTGTTGACAGCAAGCCATTCATTCAAATCCTCTCCAGGAGGAAGTCTTACTGCTTCCCTCAGGTTTCCACTGCCCAAGGTCGCATCAATGTGCTTTCTAAGTTGCGCACCCTGCATCATGACAAGTTGGAGATTCAACAAGAATATTGCCACTGAGGAGTCTGTTTATCCAAGGCCTAATATTATAAATAAGTGATAGAGGCTCAGGCCAGACCTAACTGCGCTGTATATTAATCATTTCAATGCTTAAATTGGTATGTGGTCTTGCCATTTTTTTGAGCAACTGGATATAGATGATATTAAACGAATGTGTTTCGATGTCTGGGATGCTCTTGCTATTATGTTAGCTTTCTAAGGAAAGTTTGGTGCGGACATTAACTTTCCAGTCTAAGATTGGTTTTGCTAATCATATACAGAAAATGCATCGTCATGTCCCAAAATACCTTCCATAAAACTTCTATTGCTGTCTTTGTTATTAATGAATACCACGTGTTGAGACATACACAAATAAATTTCCCTATATGCATGTCTATGAATCACTTTACATTCTCAATTTATTTCCTTTCTAAAGTTTCCCAGCCCCTGGAACAACCTAAATCACTAATTCATTGTAATCCTACTCATTCATATCAATTATTTTAGTACCAAGTAACAATTGCTTAAGTTATATAATTCCTAGTTTTACTCTAAAATCATAATTATTTGGTAAAACAAAAACTATCTCCTACACTTACTATTTTGCACGTTTTAGAATTGTAGTATGCTCTTATGTCTCAAATCTCTTTGAAATTGTTAATTTTCTTAAAGTTCTAGATTTCTCATTGATGACAGAAAGGAAACGTTCATCGACCAGAATACACTCTTCAAAAATTCATGTGCCTGTATTATATGCTATGTCTATTCTAGTCATGATATAGTTCATTTATTTAAGTATAAGATAGTGTTCCTTCGCTGTTGCTCTCCCATTCCTTCTTTAGCTCTTGTGAACTCCTCTCAACTGATTTAGAGGTCTCATACCTTTCAAGTTTCAACTCTTTGTCTTCTACTGTATATGCAGATAACATAACTCGGACCCATTGTTCTTTCTAAATCATATTTTGCATATAATATAATTTCTGTGCATCTTTACCACTCAATTATTCTTGAATTTTCATATTTGTTTTAAAAGGCCTAGATCTAGTAAAGACAGCGTGGAATGCCAAAACAAATAAAATCTAATAAGTGTCCCCATGTCATAAACGTTTAACAAGATATTCATCATATTCTGATGGGGAAGTATCAAATTCTAAACAACAATTTTTCCCCGCTGTCAAATGATCAGAAAGTAGAAGTTGAAAAAGACTACGCATCTCAAGAGACCGAACGGTGAAAATATCCTAGGAGCCAAATGTTCCCTCAACATCCGGTCGTCAAAGACATCTAAAGGCCATAGAGATTCAACATACCCTGGTATGAGGTCATACATTCATCACATTCAAAGACCATATTGAATATAAGCTGAATTATAAATCAAATGAAGAAAGGCAACCTTACTCCCTGATGGTGCACTCTTCTTTGGGCGGAATGTCCTTTGATTTCTGTTTTCAGGCAGCTTATTAGACAGATTAACCAGTAGAAAACGTAACAACGAAATTCCTATGGAATAAACAACAGCTTTAAATCCACGCAAAGAAACACTTTTTTTCACATAATTGGCATGTATATCAATCAATTAACAGCTAAAATCTGTCAATTAAAAAAGATCCATCCTTTTTTCACATTTCAATGTACACTCCATGCAGCAAGGGACCCAAAAAAACACATTCTTGTATTGATAGCTGCACATGAAACTAACTTGCAAGCTATCAAGGTTGATGCTTGAAGAGTAAACGAGTGCTAAGGGTGCAAAAAAATGGTGTCTTGATAACTAAAGTTAGGTCAACACAGGAAGAGAAGAACACGGCAGATCTAATTAATTAAAAGCGATCAAGAAATAAGAGGAACTAGTTAAAATGAACCCACCAAAGTAAAAAGGTTTTCACTTACCTGCCCAAACCAAAGAGACTGCTCATGGCTAGAGAGAGAGAGATTGCTTTTCTTTCTTCAGGGGTGTTTGGGCAATCAACGAAGAAGTAAACTACGGTTCTCTTTTGTTTTATAGCTTTTTGGGTTGGGGTTTCTTCTCAATTATTAATTATCATGGTGCGATGGAGTAATTGGGAGGTGAGAGATGATGGCATAGAAGAGAGGAAATACGAAGGAAAAAGAACTTGTACCTTACCTCCTTTCTGTAGATGTATGGTACCTTTCATTTATGTGTATGGGAATGGAAAGTTCTATTAAAGTTTTTCCGAGATTTTAATATGCTTTTTATCCATTCTCTTGTGTTTTTCATTGCTAATGATGATTATTGTTGTTATCACTGCCTCTCTCATTTGGGTTTGGAAATGGTGGGGTGGATTGATGATGAGTGGGGAAATCATTCTCGTTTGCCATCATCAACTCTAGCAGGATTTTTTTTTATTATATGAATAAAATCGAGTTAAATAAAATATATCCCAGAGAGAGTTTATACTTTATTTTGTTTTTTATACCATGATGAATAAGTTTGAGCTTTATATATTTTAGATGATTTCCCTATAATTCTAATAACCGAAAATCAACTAAAGAAAACATAATATTGAATCTCATTATTAGAAACGACAAATAAAGAAGGTGATGGTGTTTTAAAATCCAATATGCTAAAGAAAAAGGGTTTTTTAAGTGTTTGAATAAAAAGTAATCACATGTTTACGTTAATGTTTTCTTGACCAGAGTTCAAGAAGTTGATGATTGATGATAGAAGATCCAATACCTGCAAAATAGTTTTTTTATGGAATTTAGAGATCATTCGATGATAATGTCAGTGATTTTTAATTAAAAAAATACAATAAATAAGAGAATAAACTTTAAATTATTGAAAATAAGAATGTTTATTATTAGTTATGCATGATAAATGCTTAATAAAATAAGAGTATGAATATAAAATAAAAAAAAGTGTGAACCATTTACCTGATTAATTTAAAAAGTATATATAGTCTCTAAACTTCGTTATATTGCTTGAATAAAAGGGTTGGATCTTTATTTTATCCTAGTAACATTAATGAGAGATAAATATCTCTTACACAACATCAATGAGGGATAGATATCTCTTATAGAAAATTAATATTGATGGAAATGTTGTTAGTCATTTGGAGACTTTTATACACCTAGGGATATAGAGAGACAATCATTATTTTATGTTAAACGACATGAGAATAAACAAACAAATCCATATGACCTAACATGGGGTCTAAAAAAATTATCAACTTCATATGTATTTAGAGGGTGTTTAGCTTGGAGGTGTAGTGACTTTTTTGGTGAGACCCACATAAAAAAGCATGTAATTTTTTATTTTCGTGAGGTGTGGTGGCTTTTTTTAAAGGTACAACTCTCTTAAAGTACAAACCACACCTCACCAAAACAAAAAATACATGTTTTTATGTGGGTCCCGTAAAAAAATCAACCACACCTCTAAATCAAACACCTCCTAGTTTGTAATGATTCCAAACCCAAGGGTTATAGGTCAGACATCTTGCAAAACTCATATCTATTTGGGCTCTGCGTGTAGCTGAACCCAAGACAGTTGAGCCTAACATCTTGTTAGATCTACATACGCTTAGGCTCAATGCATAGTTAAACCCAATGATATTTAGATCTAGCATCTTTCTATACCCACATGTACTCGAACTCAATGCGTAGCTGAATCTAAGAATGTTTAGGTTTGGTACCTTATTAGATTCACATGTATTTGAGCTCAGCGTGTAGCTGAACCAAGGGTGTTAGGTCTGATATCTTGTCACACCTACATATACTTGGGCTTAACATGCAACTAAACTAAGGATACTGGGTCTGATATCTTGTCAAACCCACATGTACTTAGGTTTAGCATGTAGCTAAACCCAAGAATGTTGAATTCGGTACCTTGCTAGACCCATATATACTTGGGCTTAGCGTGTAGCTAAACTCAATGATGTTGGCTCTAAAAGCAAGTCGGAGCCATATTATCTGGGCTTGACGTTCTGTCAAGACTAGATACATTGAGTTATTACCTTTCATTTGGCTCTCATCATCATGAGCTTTTAAATTCATCTAAAAAAAAATAAAGAAGAAAATAGACAAAACATTTATTTTTCAACATATTCTTGAATTATTTTTTTCATGTTAACTAGAATTTGGAATAATAATAGATCAAGATGAAATTTTAACATACATGCACTTGATGGAGAATGCCCGACAATCATCAACTGCTCCCATAATGATCTAGGTGGGTTGGGATGAGTGAAGGGCTTTGTCAATTAATAAACATAGATATGAAACCTGATTTAAGGTAATGCCTGATTTTTTCTTCTTTTATTTTTCTTCAACTTGGACCAATTCAGACCTTAGAAAGGCCAATTCATGTCGGTCTAGGTTTTATGACTATGTTCGTGAGGGTATACAATCCAATGGTATTTTTAAAAGAAATTTTTTTTATTGCAAATCATATAAAATCATATCCTACAAAATAAAACATAAAGGTAAATAAATCTCAATTTTAAATCACAATACCATATGATGAATTTCCTCAATAAAACATAAAATAAAATAAAGTTATGAGCACAACAACATACATAAAATTTTATATAAAGATCAACAATTTTAAAAACTTAGCCTAATAAGTCAACATTAAAATCTCTCAACCCAACTCTTTGTATAATTTGGGTTTCAGTAAACTATGTGAGAGTTATCATGACGTAACACATTTGATTGGGCATGTCCAAAAATAACCTCGATGATCAGTAAAAACATAATTTGACTTAAAAATTCAAGATGACACCTTTTCAAAGAAAATACCCAGACGACAAAAAATATTAGATCAACCCAAGTTTCACAGCTTAACATGCCAAGCTCACAACTCGAATCATAGACTCCACTAGTTTTTTAAACTATTTTTTTTAATTATATGATTACAAAAACACATGCTCGTAAAATCAAGTATCAACTCAATGCCAGGATATTTGTTTGAGACCACGATAATCTCATGGAAGCAAACTGAAACATATTATAAAGCCCAGTTCCTAATAAGCTCAAGCTAACTCATCAAACTTGTGACTTGAGTTATAGACTCTATTAAATTTAATAACTTTTGTTTTTTGAAAACTATTTTTTATTTTAGTCTATGATAACAAAAATAAACACTTGTAAAATTCAATATTGACTTAATATCATGTTGTTTGTTTGAGATTGTAACAATCTCATAGAAAGCAAACAAAAAAAATATAAAACTCAATTTTCAATCAACCCAATTTAATCCATCAAACCTGTGATCCGAGCCATGAACTTCTATAAGTTTTAATAACTTTGTTTTTTCTGAAATTTTTTTTATTTAATAATACGATAATAAAAATAAATACAAGCAAAATTAAGCACCAACCAAATATGAGATAATTTGTTTGAGATCGTGATAAACCTAAAAAAAAAACCGAAATAAATTATGAAACCCATTCAAAATCAACCAAATGTTAACTAATGAAACTAAAAAAAAAAAAATAATAAAGAAAAATTAATAAAAACTCAATGTTGAAAGATGTAATTAAAAAGAATAAAAAAAAACTAAAGGAAAAAAATGTTATGTGCACGTGTCTAGGTGGCCCAACAGGGCTGGGGCATGGTCCACATACTAAGAACTTTTTTATTTTTTATTTTCTTAATAGGCAAATGACATGTCATCGGCCCTTTTTTTTTGAAAATGCAAAAATACATTAGCCAACACATCACTTGTTGTTCCATGTTTTTCTTATTGTAGAGGCACATGCAAAATCATGCGAGGTGTTCTTTTGATCTAAACATTCATTTTCAACCCAAAACATAATCCCGAAACATAAAATCAATTTGAAAAAAAATCTCTCCCAGCCCCGATTTACATTCTCTAGGAAGATGAAGGTTTAAAAACATCTCAATAGGACCCCTCATCGAAAGGAACCTTTTGACACCAATATTAATCTATTTTGTTGTCGAAATATGGCTAACTAATGGTTTTTTTTCTCGCTCATCATTATTCGACGATTTTATCTCTTCTCCCTGCAACTCAAGGATTGAAATTTTAAGAAAATATACTTTGTACCAAAATTAAAATTACAAAAACTAAAAGAATTGTAGAATAAGGAAACAAGTAAGTGGACTAAACATAACTTTTAATATATCATTTATCATCTAGAAAAATACAAGAGATGTTGCATATTTATTATGGCATTTTTAACTTGTTGGATATTTTCATGGTATTTAAGAAAGTGTGGATCTTGTAAAAAAAAAAAACGAGTCTCGTTGATATATTGAAGAAGTAGATTTTCATTTGTATTAGTGGCTTGTATAATGCTTCGGACCAGGTCAAATTTTTATCAACGTAAAAAATAGATGTCGATGCAATGCTAATATTTTTAAAGAAGTACAAAATTTTTTTATGAAACTTGAGTAATTGACTCCAGTTGGTTCAATAAACACAATTAACTTAATAACATGATTAAGAAATCAGGCAACAATAGTAAATAAACCAAACCAAAATAATATATAATAATCAAATTAAAAAAATAAATATTTTTCAATATTATGGAAATGTATTATCTCAATATTTAATAATAAAATAAAAATTAAATAAAAATATAATAGTCATATAAAAAATAAAATAAAAAAACTTAAAATTTAATTTTTAACCAATTAAATATAAAAAGATAAATAAACCGAGTCACAACTTATTATCTAGTGTCTCTATAAAGTTAATAACATTTTCACCTACCAAAAAATTAAGACACTTAATGCCATCCATGCATCTCTAATTTGTACAAGTGGACTAAAAATCTAATGAGCGCGTAGCTTGTAACCCCAAGCATTACTCAAATAAATAGATCTCATGCATTCCTCTTGGTGAATCCTTCTAACAAGTGGGGAAAAAAATCATACCAATTTTAATATTACACTAATGAATGAAACTCAAACGCATTGGATATTGTTGAATTGTATTTTTTTTTAATTTTGAATTTATTTTAAAATTTAAATTAATATTTTTTATATTCTAATATAAAAATATTATTTTAATATATTTTAAAGTAAAAAATAATTTAAAAAGTGCTTGCATCGTAATCTCAAACACCATGAATGTATTTGTTTTGATACTATTGTCGAGTATTTTTTAAAAATTAAATATTTTTTATTTTAAATTAATTTTTATCGTGTTTTTAAATTATTTTAAAATAAATATAAAAAATATTATTTTAATATATTTTTAAATAAAAATATTTCAAAAACTAATTATCAAGTACCATAATTACCAAGTACCAAAAGCATATGTACTCCACTTTCGTTGTCTTCCCAAAAATCGAAGCATTAATGCCCAAAATTCAAAATTCCAAAAATAAAAAGCCATTTCTCCACCGAACACAAAAATTTATTAGTTCTCTCTCTCTCTTTTACATTTAACTTTCCCCCAACTATGTCCAAACCCTCGTCTCTCATCTCCCATTCCAAGGTAAAAGCAAAAAATAAAATAAAATAAAATAAATCCTCTTTCTTTCTGATTCCTGGTAACACACATGCAAGGATATAATATCTCACAAACTAACCCTGAAATTTCCTTCCTTTTTCCAATATTTGTTGAACAGGGTTGCTTAAAATAGTAGCAGAAGAAGTCAGGACTCATACCCAAGTGAAGTTGGAGAGAAAACTGAAAGAAATGAGCAACTCATCAGTCACAGTGGCGGCGGTGGGGCCAAGGGCACAACCAGGTTTCACGGTGGCTCAGTGGCATGAGCTAGAGCATCAAGCTCTTATCTTTAAGTATTTAAAAGCTGGATTATCTGTCCCTCCTTATCTTCTCCTTCCTATTCGCAAGAGTTTCCAGCTTCTTTCCCCTGGTTTCTTGCACCCATCAAATTGTAAGCTACAAAAACAAAAACCCTTTTGGCTTTAGTTCTTTTATGTTTCATTTTTCTTGGATTTATCTTTTCTTCTTTGTTATTGTTAGTTTTTCTTTAGTTTCAATTAAAGTTGGTGTTTTTAAGATTTATAAAGTTTGGTGAATTTAGGACTTGTTTGCTTATAATGAACGAGGCAAAAAATAAGCTGGAGATGTCAATCTGATTTGTGACAAATTTTATTGCCCTGTGTGATGGTGGCTACTCTTTAACTGATCCAAATGTCAAGAAGGGCTTTTATCAGAATTGCATCTCTAATTTAATATCAATTGAAGTTTGTGTCTTAAAATTGAAACAGATTGGTATTTGTTTAAAATTAAAGTTGGCAAGGTCAGTCTAATTTTTTATAATTTTAACTGTTCACTGTGATAGTAGTTTTACTCATAAACAACCCATATGTAACTATGGATTCGTTCTCAAAATTTTTATCATCTTAATCAATTCAATGAACTGCTTATTCATTCAAATATTTTGAGACTGGTTAAAAACTGCATTTTGTTTCTTTTTGCTACCCCTTTTGTCACGTTCAGTAATCTGTTTTTATATTTGGACTGTTAAATGCTTTGACAATGAGGTGAGAAATAGTATGCAACGAGACATCCAAATAGCCTTCAAGTAACTGAATTTTACTCCAGGTAAATGGTTTGGAGGAAAATTTACTGGAAATGGGTAGTGCAGTTTTCTGACTTGTGAAATTATCTTAATTTGCAAGTCGTCCTGTGTGTGCTTGTGCTTGCATGTGTGCACTTGTCTTGTCAAATGTCTTGGTGATATCCAGTTAATCATATAATCTTAAAGTTGCAGGTTATGTTTTGTGTTTGTTACATGCTATATTGGTCTTCTTTTGCAGTGAGCTATTGTTCCTATTTTGGGAAGAAGATTGACTCAGAGCCAGGAAGGTGCCGGAGGACGGATGGCAAAAAGTGGAGGTGCTCCAAAGATGCTCATCCAGACTCCAAGTATTGTGAGCGGCATATGAATAGAAGCCGTAACCGTTCAAGAAAGCCTGTGGAATCACAAACTACTTCTCAGTCCATGTCAACTGCTGCGTCAGAAATTGTAACTGGGAGCAGCAGCAGTGGCAGCAGAGCGTATACGACTATGCCTTTACCCACCATTGGTAATCCTGGCCCCTTAGGCTTTGGAAGCAACATGTCACGTTGGCAGATGGAGTCTATGCCTTATGGTGTTAATAGTAAAGACTACAGGTGCGTGGTTGTTATTTGTACTAATCAAACTGCATGTCAAGCAAAGGTTGTATTAAAGTATTTGTGCTTGATAGCAATCTATATTTATATATTGGTACATCTATGGGTGATGCGGTATATCATTAGAGTGACATGTGATATTTGATGCACCCTGTATTTTTGAGTAACATGCTGAAGCCAAGCCATTTAAACATTACATAAAGCATTTGTCAACCCTTATGCTGCATTCAGCAAGCCAAGGTGCTCGAGTCATGATGTTCCAGTGCTTAAAGTTTATATTTGCTACTGTCAATATGTTTGCATGAATTGGTGGAAGCACCTTGGTCATTACAGTGAGACTGATAATTAACTTCATATTAATTATTAGCTTTGTAAAAAGAAGGGCTATAGTGATGGTCTTGCACATTAAGGTAAGCAATATATTACTGCATTCATTTAAGTGCTAAATGTATTGGATTAAGTGGTGAAATTGATGACTTGTTTTGAAATCATGCTCAGAAAGCACTCCAACATTTTTCATTAACCATTGACTTCAATGGAAACCTAATATCTCATTTTAACAAATTAGGCTGACATAACAAGTTGAAAACTTGGAATATGTTGAATAGGTTCATCTTTCCCATATCGCTCTTCGCTGTTGCTAGCTTGCTGTGGCTTGTAAGGAGTCTTGTTGTCATCAATAATATTTCTTAAAATATCAACTTTAGTTGGTTTCTTATCCTTTATTTGGAGCTGGCAGTAAGCATTTTTGGCAACCAACTAAAACCCATTAGCTGCATTGCTAGCCAGTATCCATACCATGACATACAAAATGTGGCCTGTCTTTGGATTGCCTCTATTCTTTCAGATTAATACTCAGATAATTTGGATGCTGTCACAACTTTAAGAAATATAGTTCAGACTTGTCTAGAATTCTTGTTTCTTTTACATCAAAATATAGTATCACATTTTCAGCCTGTCCAACGGGGATTTTATGAAACAAGTAAGAAATGAGGTTCAAACCTTAAAATCCCCTCCTTTCCCCACTCTAGTTTGTACAATTGCTAGTGCAACCAAATTTAGCTATCATTGGTGACGGGTGCTCATGTACACTTTATGGTCTATGATTGTGATCATGGATTGCTGCAGTGATATCTCATTTTGGTTTGCTATCATATATTTTCAAATCATAACAGTGATATATTCATGGTTTAATGATAGATGGAGGTATGCTGATGAGATTTGGACTTTTGGCTATATAAAGCTACACATCTGAAAGTGTTGGAGTGATCTATTCTTGTGTTACCATAATATTTTTCCTTTTTTTTCTTGCTGTCTCTCTCTCTCTCTGAAGTTTGCTGCACCAGTTTATCCATTTATACATATTTATCATTTGTGGATCTCCGTTTTATGATTTCTTAGCTTTCAGAAGATGGATTGAATTGTTCCCGCATCCCATTTCCATGCTTAGATGCAATGTGTAGGTTTGTTAATTAAGAAAGAAAATGACTGTGAATTTTATAATAGTTTTGAAGAGAATGGAGTGGGTAGCTTACATCTGACTTGCTCCCCACTAAACGACAGCATCATGATCTTTTTTCCTTTTTTTTTTAAATGTACTACTACATCGTGATCTTGGTTGCACTTGAATATGTAAAGATTAGCTTGGATTTCTTGGAGAGTTTGATCATGTGTTGCAAAGGAAAAAAAGGTGTCTGTGATCCTTTCAAAGCATACTCTAAGGCCATGGAATTTATTTATAAAGAAACCAACTGGGCATGTTCTTTCAAACTGGCATTGCAGGTCTCTCCATGGACTGAAGCTTGAAGCAGACGAGAAAACTTTCTTACCAGAAGCTTTGGGAAATACAAGGAGCTTCGGGATGAACTCTACTGTGGACAGCACTTGGCATCTCACATCCCAAGTCCCTGCAAGCCCTGTGCCAGAATCAAGAAATGATGCTCTGTTGCAAAACTACCCACAACTACGGACACTGCAGGATTTTGAGCCGCTAACTGTTGATGATGCACCATCAAAACAACAAGAAGAACAATATTTATTTGGAAGGGAGTTCAGTTCATCAGGATCTATGAGGCAGGAAAATCAGTCTCTTCAGCCTCTCTTTGATGAGTGGCCTAAATGCAGGGATATGGATTCCTATTTCACTGATCAAAGATCTAACAAGAGCTCTTCTGGTGTTCAGTTATCAATGGCCATTCCAATGGCTCCTAACTCTGCTCCGAGGAGTTATCATTCCCCAAATGGTAAGTGTGTTTCCCTCTGGAACGTGCTTTCCACAACCTCCCATCCTAGGCGACCCAAGACTTGATGGAAAACAAATAGACGATTTCTAATTATACTGTATGTTTTCATGCAGATGCTTAAAAGGAGCATGGGAATTTCTTGCAAGTTATTTTGATGGCTTCATCAAGAAATGCCATCAAAATTTCTCTACGTGGTTAGGAGAACATTCCTACTCTGGTAGTGGATTGACAATGTTGTTGTGTTCGGGTACTTTAAATTTACTACTATGGATGGTTCTTATGGTAGACTTGTCTGACTTCTTTGAGATTGCGTGCTTAAGTTCTCCCTGTCCAGCATAAAATCAGACATCATAGATGTCTTGAACCTTCATGGTTATTACTAATGTTAATGTTAATTTAGTGTTTGGCATGTTGATTTTGTTATGATCAAGTCGATCTCCACACAACTTTTTATGCTCGATCCTATTATATCTTTGTAAAGGTCTACTTATAAAATTGATAGGTTTGTTCAATTTGATACCCGCATTATAATTCATCACGTAATGATTAATCAAGTAAATTAGACTCGCCCTTGCAGTGTAGAACTAATAATCATTCAGAAAAGAAAATAAAACTTGAAACTAGTTAAAGATCGTAGATAACTAAATCCCACAAGCATCAATCTAAACCCTAAGCATTACTCTACAGTATAGCCCAAAGATGACCGTCTACGTCATCCTCACGTTGGAAAAGCTCGTGTTTGGATTCTTGTTGCCATGGTTTGGATGCTGAGCCATGAATTGCTTCACAAGGCCTTCATTCTCGATCTCTTTGCTTGTAGGGAGACCTAACTGCTTCTGTCGTTGATCAAACATCATCTTTTCCACAGTGGACCTTGTTTCTGGATCCAAATCAGACAGCTTGCTAGGCTCTGGTTCAGCTTTTTGAATATCAATCTCAGAACCACCCTTGAACAAGGACTTCCACCAATTCATCCTATCGCACTTCGTCAAATGCACAGAAACAGTCTTTTGGTCCTCCAAATTCCAGAGAGAATCATCAACCTTGATTGTCTCAAATAGTTCTCCTTCGAGAATTGAAGGCTGACCTTTGAGTCCAACTTTCGCAGATTTTTTCTTCATCTCACACACAACGTCCCTAGAGTTTGTTCCAGGAGGGACAGGCACAGTAATAGTAACCTCTTGAAGTGTCTGTGCCCATGAGTAATTGTCCATGTCAAGACCATTGTCTTTGTTTGGAACCCGTAGCCTTTTCTTCTCCTCCTCTCTCTTCTTCTCCTCGGTACGTCTTTTCTCTTCGGCTTTGATTGAATCCTCTTCAGCCTTGATTCTTCTCTTGAACTCCCTAACTAGGGCAGAGACATCGGTCTTGAGGACATCAGACTTTTGAGACAAAAAGTTGAGGGCAGACTCCAATAACCCTAGAGGGTTTGAGGGATCAAGTACTACGTTGAAGGACAACGAGGAAGAAGGAGATACTGGGGCTTGCTGGTTTTGTTCAGGCTCTTCGTAATCGGAGAGAATGGCCATGATTGAATTCCTAGATTTCTGCGCAAAAAAAGAGAATTTAATAGTTTTTTTTTTCGTTTTTCTTTATAGAAGGAATTAGTGAATATTACTATTCTTGTGAAATTCCTATCCGATTTCGTAACGAAATTCATCCTCAGTAAAGGACTCGGATTTTTTTTAATTATTATTAATTAAATGCCACATATATTTTACAATTAATAAACGGATTTCATGCTTGATTAGGATTTGATTTGATTTTTCCTTAATAATTTGTTTGGAACCCTTTTAATGATAGACAAAAAACAAAACAGAGGAGTGACTCTGATTTGCTAAAATAATTCCAAATAAATCATACTATTCCAAGAAAATCCTTGTGTTCTTTTTTTCTCAAGAACCCTAAAACTTTTCTCATACTCACCAAATCCAAGAACTTGTGTTTACTTGAAAAAGAAAAATGTAATGGGAAAAATAGACGTAAATAAATAAACTCTTGAGTCACACACACACACACACACACACACACACATATATATATACATGAACTGAAGCAATTCCACAATCTCAAATGACAATCAACCAGGTGCTATAAGAGTAAGCCCATTTCATGCTCAAGCTGGCAGTAGCACCTGAAGCAACAAGGACTAAACCTGGTTTTCCTGTTTCAACACGTGAAGAAGAAATATTGACGCTAAAAATTGTGATATTTGAAAGAAGCATATGCACTCTGCCAAGCAGTGAGATTTTGACAGATTTTTCAATATCTGGTAGTTGAAGTGGGATTATGGTGGATTCTGCCTTGTTTATGAGTACATATTTAGCAGAATCAGCTCTTTTGCTGGATAATAGTAGAGAGAGGTGTTCTTTTTCATTCATTGGATTGAAGATTATGGGCAGTTGCAGCTGGAATCAATACAAGACAGAAAACTAAGAAGAACAAAGGGTGTTTCATGAAATTAAGTGGAGCATTGAATGATTTTTCTATGGTAATCCTGCCGATTGAAATCTTTGTCTCTCTTTTTTTTTTCTTTCGATGACTTTTTATCTTTTCTTTCAAAATATAGTTATTAAAACACGATAAAAATAAGATTTTAAAACCAAAATATAAATATCTAAAACTACAGGTATTATAGATGTCAAAATTAAAAATTTTAGAGATGAAATTGTACATTTTTGTTACTAAAGATTGCACTATAATGAAAGAGTGCAAATGTGCAATCTATAGTGGAGAGCTGCAAGGAAAGTCCTAGCTTTCTTTTGAAAACAAATGTCGCGTACGTTAATTACGAGAGTGGTGCGGTGCTATGCTTGTTGAGTTTTCTATGTTTTTTATTTTTTATTTTATTTTTTATTGAAAGGGTTGTATAATCAAAATTTGATCAAATAAGATTTCTTGTCATTTATAGTACTCTTTTTTTTCTTCAATTTTCTCAATTATAACAGTTAGTTTCAAATTAATGATCTAGATTTCACAAACATGCTTTACCATATTTTTTTAGAGTATGGGAAGATCCAAATCTCTTATAATTATGAGAAATTATCAACATATGGAGTCATATTCTCCCATCTTATATAAATATCAAATTCATTACAAAATTATTCATAGATCTCACCTTTACATGAAACAAAACAAAAACAAAAACAAAAATACAATTTTGAATGTATGAATAATTCCACCCAAAAACGTAGCAAAATTCTCCTTTTCTTTCTAAGTACTTATGTAGTTGTACGATGTATATGTTATCAAGAGACAATTTCAATAATTCACATCCTATAATGAGTGTGGTAGTCAATTTGATAATGCCAATCATTGGCAATGTGTTCCTTGCTACTGGAATATAGATTTTACTTTGAGTTGTCATCCAATCAAATATCTAGGTCGTGAAATCAACTCATAGATTTTCACCAATCAATGGGCTGTCTAGTTTGATTATAAACCCAACTTAGTCTAAGTCAAGTTGCAATGTTTTTCAGACCAATTCAGGCTGGGCAAGGTTTGATAGCCACTAGTTATAACACATCCTGGAGACAAAGGAGAGAGTAGAATCAATCAAAGCACTACGAGAACAGTAAACCCACCCCACAAAACAGAAAATGAAGCTTTGCTTTACTGGAAATGTAAGAATATTCTGCGTTGGTTATCACACAAATCAGGTCTCTAACAAGCAACAAAAACAAGATGGTATGCAGGTCTTTTTTTTCCTGTTTGTTTAATGTTGTTATAGAAGACAGCTGAAGTAGTAATCTAGCACACGGCTCTAGCAGTAAACTTAGCTTGTGTGTTCTCGTTTGTCTGGCTGATACAACCTGCAAAATCCATAGAAAAAAACTGAAGAGAGCTAGCTTTTCTTTCTCAGTATCTCCTTTTCTTTCAAGAGGATATTGAGGCACAGGACAAGGTTAGGCACCCCTTTGAGCTTTTCAAAAAGAATATGACAAAAAAAGGGTTCAAATTTAGTATGTGAGACAGTTAATAAAAGAGGAAGGGGGGCATGATAGGACCTCTCATTTATGTTGCCAAAGCACAACCAAGACGAGCAAACAGAAAGGAGGGAAAAATTACTGTTTTCTTTTCAATTGATGGTAATGCCACTATGCTTATAATGGTAACAGCGCTTACAACTTTTTCAAGCCATTATGCTTATAATGGTCAAGCGCTCTGCCATGTCAATCTTCCGTACCTGCAGGAAACAAGAGATCGTTATTATAATAGAATCACTCCTACAACAGAAGGGGAGAGGGGGAGGACTTGTGGTCTGAACCAGATGGGCGCAATATAACACATAATGGACGATGCTGACATCACGGAACTCAATACTACAGTAGAGAAATGGCTCAATCCTGAAATATATCAGAGCATAGATGTTTAAAGTCTGATATTATCTCCAACAGCAATTAGCTGAAAGTAGCAGGCGTAAAAACTCTTACAATCTCGCTTTCCTAAATGAATTAGGCTAGTGAGAAATCAATCCTCCAGAACTTGTGAGTAAACCCTCATGAATGATTCCACAAAGTCCGTAGAGACGTAGAATGCAAAACAGAAAACCCGGAGTCTAAGAGACCCCCCCCTCCCCAAATCACCATCTCTCCAGGATTTGTGGGTAAACCCACTTCTAACCAGCGATTCCCCAAACCTCATAAAACTGGAGTTAAAAAAAGACAACCACGAGTCTAAGAGACATCCCCGCGTTAATTCTTGGAAACCTTAAAGCTTTGGAATTGGATATGATTTCAACTACTCTAAAAACCTTTTAATCTATCACTATTGCCCTGATACATTTTCCAAAAAATACAACGCAATACTTGTGGCAGCATATAGTAGGCTAAAAACGTGATGGAACTTAAAAATGCTCTTAATATCTCCTCGATGTCACATTGCTGCTAGATGTCAGCAATCAATACGACAACTATAAGATTTTACATTCACTGCTTCTTGGTTATTTACTACCAACCTTTTCCTCCTGATGAAAAATTACAAAAAGGATTCCTATCACCATAAGCAACAAGTCCTAAATATCCAAAGCCATTCCCATGCCAGCATATACACACATGCACTTTGAAGTAACATCAACTTCAGCACATCAATTTCAGTTAAAAAATTGTCAATACTTGATGCCAAGCCTAACACCAATCAATAATCCCCATTAAGCAGCAAGCCTTGATATTAAAAGAAAATAGCACCACTTCAAGGCCTTTGAGATTATGCTAGACATCAACGTTAATAAAAAAAAAAGAGAGAGAAAGAAAATAGCACCATTACATATAGCCAATTAAATACCAGAATGATGAAAATGAAAGTTTGCAAGCTACGAGGAAAAGAACAAGTTGGAAGTAGAAAAAGGTCAAACAATATAGCAAGCAGCAAAAATAAAGAAATAAAAATATCCAAACACTAAAATCATTACAATAACTTAAAAATGCTCCCACACCTTTTCCAGGAGGAAAGAATCGACTGGAAAATGTTTCCAAGACTTTCGACAACGATCCAGCATTGACAGACAGTTTGCTCTTCATGTCAACCAAGTCAACCCCATTATCCAATAAAAGCTTCTTATTAAAGCTAGACAACCTTCCACTGGTTTCTCTTTGCAATAGAGAAGCGCGAGATGCAACATTATTCCACCCTTCCCCCGCAACATCTCTGGCAGAAAGAAGACCATTTGATTTGGCAATCGCCAATGCGCCACTTCTTGTTGCCACAATAGCTTAAAAAAATAAATAAATCAAGCATTACATCAACTTCAACTGGATCAATTCCATTCTTTTTCGAAAGAATCATTTATAACTATCTTTTGGGTAAGAATAAAACAATTTCAATTACTAAGCAAAAGGGAAGGAAAATTTCATATGGTACCATTATAAGGGACTTGAAAGAGGTAATTAGCAGGAAGCCCGATACCAAAACCAACAAAAGTGATGCCCACACTAAATCCAACACCACAACCAGCACCAACATACCCAATTGCTTCTGGACCAAACCCAGGACCCCATCCAACACCACAGCCAATGCCTATCCCCATACCCCAAAATGCTCCAGATGTTGGATGCACTGGGTTCCATCTTTCATATCTCCTGCACAGCCCTTTTATTATCATTTTTTACCTGAGAAAAACACAAGGACAAACAATGAATCATTTTATGGTTGAAACATAAATAGAATAATGATAAAAGAAAAGGAAGAAAAAGAAAGAAATGATTGTCGTCACCATAGACAAACACTGCTTGCTGCAAGTATTGTCTTCCTCATCCTCTTCTCTTGATTCCGTGACCGTGAGCGAGTAAGGGGGTGGATTTGCGAGTTCTTGTGGACGGTGTTAAGAATCAGAGATGCCGTGGGCTCGTTTCAAGACTCAAGTTCGTTTTCTTTCCTTATGTTGGGCTACTGATACTGGGTTTTAAAATGGATTGGTTGCTGTTTCTTGAGCCACATCCTTTTGTTTTGTTTGGCCATAGCTTTTGATTATTTGTCCAAATTTTTTTCTTGAAAAAAAAAGAAGAAGAGTTGATTAATGAACTATATATTGTCCTCTTATGATGGAAGCTTGATAATTGCCAACGCAGGTTGGATTAAAATTTTGGTGAATGTTAAAAAAAACACCTAGGTGTTATTAAGGTGTTTTCTAGCAAAAAAAAAAAAAAAACTATAAGGAAGTTAACTCGACGTGATTTAGTTGATTTTGCAGGTTCAAAAATAACTTGAATGATGGGTAAACATATAATTTGACCAAAAAAAAATTAAAACAATATCTTTTATTAAATATTAAGGCAACGATATATTGGATAGATTTATATTTGCTCGAATCAACTCAAATTTATTTGATTAACTAAGTTTAACTTGCTATATCCCCGACCCAGTTTATGAGACCTTGTAGAAAGCAATTAATTTTTTTTATTAAGCTTAATTTTCAATTAACCTAATATTAAAGGATGAAATTAAAAATAAAATTTAATTAGAAAAAATAAATTGAGTTAACCCAGGTTAATCTGTCAAACCCAAGTTATGAGATTGGAATAACCGCGTATAAATAAAAAAATATTATGTTAAATTTTCAATCAACCTAATATTGAATGATAAAATTAAAAAAATAATAATTAAAAAATATATAAAAAACCACTTGAGTCAATCGACCATATTTGTTACTCCGGTTATAAGATTATAAAAACAAATTAAAACTAAAACTAAATGACAAAACATTGTTTACTAATCATTGTACATAAACTCACAAACACTAGTCTTTAGTTGTTCATCTTCACATTGTTTTGCACTTTAATCCATGTAGTTTGCAGAATTTACAACTTCGTCATAAAACTTTTTTTTTTTATTTCACATTGTAGTTTATGGAAATTGAAAGAAAGAAGGGAATGTCATTGAAAAGAGAAAGAAATATTTTGATCAGTCATATTACAACTACAAAAAAATCAATCTTGGTATTTATGGGTTTGTTTTGACAAGGAAGGTTCAATAAAGGTGCATGGTAAAAGTTTTTTCATTTTCATTTTGATTTTTTAGGCCTTTAGATAGTGTTTTAGGGTTGTTATTAAGGTTACTATGATTTATTAAGAATTGAACTTCATGATTTTTCAGATAGAATTTTTCGAGTCTAATGACTTAGATCGTAAGTTCGAAAAGTTAACACAAGTTTTTTTTCTTAAAAAATACTTTATAATTCTCTTTATTTTTTTATCGGGTTATTTCAATCTCATGATCTGAACCGTGGATTTGAAGACATATTCCAGATTAGCTCGACTCTAATACCGAGGTTACATATTTGTTACGTTACCTCGGGTTGATTAGGATTATTTTTTTATGTTTTTTTTACTATTTTTTGTTCTTTCATATTTAATATGCAGTAAACTAAGATACATTGTTTGTCCTATATTAAAAAAATATTTTTTTTCATGTTGTCCTGATCGCTTTTCTTTGTAAAATTAATATATTTATTATTTTTTTATTTTTTTATCTAATTAAAATAAAATAACTTTATTTAAACCTTATTAGGCCTATAACTCAAGGTACGTATTTTTTTTCTTTAATGCGCAGAAAATTAGTCCACCTTGGCGGCAAAACCGGACACCAAAGCTAGTTTGTACTATTCCTTTTGAATTATATAGACACACATGCATGCATATACACGTGTGTGGGTGAGTAATGTTTAGTATATTAAATTAAAATGTGAAAATCAAAAGAAAAAAAAGAAAGAAGCCCAACCCGTCCCATAAAATAAATAAATAAAAAATCCAACAGCACTCCACCGAATGTAAAATGACGGAGGGAGACTAACTGGGCACAAGTTTATTTTCACCTAAGCCAAGGAGACTATTTCGTCTAGGAGTCTTGATGGCATTGGCTGACAAATCGTACAACTCACTGAATCCAACGTCTGGTTGGAGTTGTACAAAAACCCCTGTAAACTTCTCGTAAAGTCATCAATTAATTAGTTCTCTTACCTTATTTTTCCATAATTTTTGGCTTGCTCTATCACTTTCTGAAAAATCCTTCCACGCATTAATCTATCGCAAGCTAAGAAGAATATTGACCATGTTGTGCCAATACCCTGGGGACAACAATAAAATCGTTCCTTCATCTCAAAAAACCAGTGTAAGCAAGAGTTCAGATGAAAAAAGCATGCCTTCATCTAAGAAGATTACACTAGGAAGTTCCGACGGAGAAACCTTCGAGGTAGAGGAGGCAGTAGCCCTCGAATCCAAAACCATCAAGCGCATGATCGAGGAATCCTCCTCGAGCAACCAAGAGGTCATCACGTTGCCTATTGTCTCCGCCAATATCCTAGCCAAGGTCTTGCAATACTGCGAGAAGCACATCGAAGATGACAGAAGCACCGCTAAGGAACTCATGACATGGGATGCCGATTTTGTCAAGCTCGATAAAGACACGCTCTTTCAGCTCGTCCTTGCTGCAAACTATCTTGGTATCGAGAGATTGGTCGATTTGGCGAGTGAAGGTGCATGGAGCAAGGTGAGGCCAGAGATCGGAGGTTTGCGTTTTCGCAAGATGTATGGAAACAACTGTAGTTCTTATGAAGATCAAGAGATTGAGATGGGGTACCTATGGGTTTCGGGTAGTTATACAGGGTAAAATGCCCTCATCATACTCTATCAGGTTACTATGAGAATAGTGGTTTTCTCTGATTTTGTTTTACATAACTTCTACACAACAACAATTAGTTTTCTTTCCTTTTCAAGCATTGTTATTATTATTTTTTTTAAAGAGAGCTTGTGTTTTTTTTTTAAAAAATTTTATTGTTATTTTAAAGAAAGCTCTTTGAATATTTGGGTTGGAATTGGATGATACCTGAGTTTTTTTTTTTTCATCGTACAAGATTAGAATATAAGAAGAGACAATGTAAAAGAGTTTTTTCGTACATTTATTAATTGAGGATTGAATAATTTAGCTGAGTTAATTTCTTTGATTTTTAATGGATATTTCACCCGAATTATACAGTCACAAATTTATGACCAACATAATAGGTCATAAATGTAAATTACATTTAGAAAAAAAAATTTCCGTGTCCTAATAAGAACTTCTTGATTCAGAATAATATATATTAAACTCAAAATATCTCTAAAAAATCCAGCCTTATCTATAATATATAGCTAAAAACAAATTAAAATTGAATTTGAAGTAGATTGTAGTTGAGGTTGTTTGTCAAAACATTTTTCATTTGAAAATGTATTAATTAAATAATATTATTTTTTATTTTGACATAAAAAATCTAAAAATAATTAATTTAAAACTAAAAATAATTTAAAAAACACAATCCAACCAGACAAATAAACAATTCCTTAAGAATAAATCATGCATGATGAACACGTCCAAGTAGAAAACCTATGCAAGCCACCAAATATATATTAAGTTGGTTAATCGATAAAATCCATCCTTTTTGTTAAAGGTATATGTATGAAAAAAGTGGTATATCAATTTTTCTAAAAAAAGAAATTACATGGAGTGTTTTAGATAATCATCCGTATAATTAATGATTAATCTGGTGCCCAATAATTAGGAATGCTCAAAACGGCGTAACCCAACACAAAACCAAGATGGACGTTTATGCATGGGAACAGAACCAAGATGGACGTTTATGCATGGGAACAGGGGCGAAGACAACGGGAGGTTGGCAGGGATCCCGACCCCTGTAAAGAAATTTTTTTTCATGTTTTAAGTTCATTCTCAGTATTTTTATAAAACATCGCACAAATCACAACATTTTAGCCCCCCTTAATTTTATGTTTTGGTTCCACCCCTGCATGGGAACCGTATGTGAAATCCGAATCCGAATCCAATTCCTAAACGAACATTAAGCTGGTCGAAGTCCGTACGTGTTCGAAAGTCATATATGTAAATCTCGCTTCTGCATATTCTGGGTTAGGGTTTTTTCAATCTCTACCAATATTATTTTGATCAAAA
Organism: Populus nigra; assembly: GCF_951802175.1. Taxonomy (NCBI): domain Eukaryota; kingdom Viridiplantae; phylum Streptophyta; class Magnoliopsida; order Malpighiales; family Salicaceae; genus Populus; species Populus nigra. Next base: position 39,090,554 of record NC_084852.1, read on the forward strand.
CTCTCACTAAACAAAGAACAGAAACGCACACCATGTCTTCATCAAAGAAAATCGCCCTCGGGACTTCAGATCGGGAAACCTTTGAGGTAGAGGAGGGAGTAGCCCTAGAATCTGAAACAATGAAGCATCTGATTGAAGTTTGAAGACTGGGCAGCGTAATCCCATTACCAAATATTACTGGCATGATCCTTTCCAAGGTCATTGAGTACTGCAAGGAAGAACACGTCGGTAGTCAAGCACTGATGGTCTTACAAACGGGGAAAGCACGCCAAAAACAAATTCCTACTAGAACTTTACCGACGGATGTATTTCATCTGTATTTCCAATGGTAAATCACCGACGGCTAGTCCATCGGTGATGGTGGCATGTGCCGTAAATATTTTCAGAATTCTCTGTAAAATACCGATGGCTATAGTCTGTTGGCAATGTCAATGATAAATCACCGACGGACTTGTTGTCATTGATTGTGGCATGGGCCATAATTTTTTTCAACTCTCTGTGTAATACCGACAAACCTATTCCGTTTGGAAGGCTGTCGTAAAAAAATCATTTAGAATAAATATTTTTTTTTCAAATATTATATTGATTAATAGTAAAAAAATTAATTAACCAAATAAAATTGTATTAAACATTAAAAATATAAAAATAATGTTAAATAATATTCATCCAAATATTCATTACAAATTTAATGTGTTTCAAAAACAAAATTAAACTAGAATAACGACGGAGCTGGAAGAGGAGGAGGGTGTTTGTTCCCGGGACTGTACGACCAAAAAAGGGTTGCACATGTATCATCACCCATCCTTGATCTAATGTCCATGATCATTTGATAAAACTGATCATAATCCGTCGAGAGTCGTTCATATTGTTGTTTCCAGGCAATGAACTCCTCAGACTAGGTGCTTGATACTGATGGAGAGCTCCCAACGGTTGAGACACTACGGGTCGTCCGCAAGTTTTCGGCCGTAGTGATGGAGAGCCCATAGACCCGATTTTTCGAGTCCACCAGACAATCTTACCTCCATCCACAAATCCGGATTGAAATCTGGATGGTTCAAAGGATTGTCCTCATATCTCTCCCTCAACCGGCTATTATAGGTCTCCTAATTTTTTTTAAAAAAATTATCATATTCAATTTAAAAAAATAATAACTTACAAAATAAAATGATTGAACGAACATACCACGAAGTGCCTTGAATTTACAAACAATAAGTCTTAATTTATAAGCGAACTTCACTTCGATCCCAAACATCTGGCGAAATATATAGAATGGATATGCCTTGAATAATTGGAAATTAAGAGTGGTTTTGCGGACCTATGGATCTAATGGTTGTTGTAGAATTACCATGACAATAATTTAACATCGAAGGTAAGCCTCAAAGGCAGGTCTAATCTAATTTCTACAAGAGACATGCAATACTGAAAAGTGAAGCACACAAAGATATTGTATTTGCTATGAATCAGATATGGGCTAGATCTTGCACCGATTTAAAAGGGTGTTGGATATAGCATCGTTACTCGGAAGATGATCATGGATGAGCATGTTCGGAGACCTATGATAAAAGTTGCTGAAAACTAACGCTAAATATAAGAATGTAGTCGATAGATGCTATATATGCTAAAATATTTAAGGACAAAGATAGGGTGACAGTGTTTCTACACACACACAAAAATAAAATTCTGAATAGTGTTGTATAGTAAAATATAGTAGAAGATATATAATCCTTATACTATAATAAAAAAACTAACAATAATACTTATATTATTGATCTCCCAAATTATACGAGTATTTCCATAACCTTCAATGTTTTCAATATTTTATTTTTTATTATGTGTTAAGCCTTTATATATAGAATTTGGTGTTGACTTAAGGCTGGATCTTTCACAAGTAAAGGTAATTGATGTGCAAATATATTTATGGACTAGATAAGGCAAAGTTTGTGAAGAATCTTGTATTCTTCAAATGCACAATCCAACAAAAATAACTATAAATTTAGATTTAATAGCTGGATTAGGCTTAAATTTTATCAAATGAATATACTGATTCACTTATGTAAGTGGGCTGTCTGGTTATAGCCAATCGAGGTATGAAAAACCCTCAAATTAGCCCAAGAAAGTATTGCTCTTGCTATTATAATTATTTTCCCTGATAGTTTTTATTTGAATTATTTTTCTTGCTTAATTTTGAATTTTTTTTTTTTTTTGAAAAAGGTCGATATATTGAAAGGGCTAACCAAAAAGTAGCAAAAAACAAGATATACGGAAGAGAAACATAAAATAAAGATAAGAGAATCACAAAAAACAAAAAGCAAACACAAAAAGAAAGAAAAAGAATGCTAACAGATACATAACTAAAAAAGAACATCAAGATTGAAGGAGCTGATACGCCACACTTAACGCCTTGATTTGGTGTTAGACAAATCTATAATACCTTCAGGCCTCATAATTAAAGTAGTGTCAGTAGTTATAAAAAACTTAACTGTAGATTTGAGCCAATTTGAGAGGCGATAAAGAATTAAGAATAAACTGTCTTTGAACGTCGCAGTTTCATCATTAAAGATTACCTTATTCCTCATAAGTCATATACTCCAGCTAACATAACAAGAAAGCATAGACCAAGCCTTACGCTGGAATTTTCCAAACACTAGATAATTTTTTTTGATTAGTTTGATTTTAATTTTCATATAAATAATTGGTGTATTGTTTTTTATTAGATTATTGATATTCAATTTTTCTAAAAATTATTATAACTTTCTTTATCTATTTCTATATAGTTTATAGCCATAACTTTAGGGTTTTAAAACGCTAATTTTACAAGTTGTGTCCTGACTCTGTTTGGTTACATGGTAGCATCCACGTTTAGGTGCGTAAACAATCAACAATGTGTTTAGTTAACAGCGGACCACACTTTTTGATACATGAGTCCCACACAAATGTGCGTTCCAAATGCAGGAGTAGGAAAAGCAAGTCTGCTTAGATTGTTTGTTTTTATGGTAATTATTGTGGTTGTGGTTGACAAAAAATGATTTTGAAAAAATCACTTTTTCTATAATTGGTGCATATATAATGTGTGTTTGGTTAAAATTATGGTTTGATTTTTTTTTTTTGATAAAAATCATGACATGATATATTTGGTTAAAATTATGGTTATGGTTGATGTTATATATAAAATGACTAAAAAGAACATAAATGAATTTATTCTTTGTTTTAAAAGAAAACAAAATATTTAATCCAAATAAAAAGCACTAAAAAAATTATTTTTTTATATTAAAAAATAAATATTATTATCCCATCAAACTATTCCCAATGTTACCACCAACATAATCAAAGCTCTCTGTTATTAAATGCTAAAAAAACACACCAGCAAAAACTGCAAGCATTTTTCAAAAAAACTCTTAACATTAAAACCAAGTATTACAACATAGGTTTCTTTATTGCATGTTTTTTACTCCAAACGAGTGAGCCACCAGTTAGTCCCTCGAAGAAGATGGCCTGCATAATATCTTCTTGCGCAGCTCTTTCATCTCACTCACTTCTTTCCGCTGACTCACTCCCAACTAGCTCAACTCGCTAAATCATCAAACCCAATTCCCTTTCATGGGGCTTTTCATTTCCCACCATACACATCTCCATCAACAACAACCACCCATCCTCTCTCAACAAGGTTTGCACACACTCTTCTTCAATCTCTCTTTACCCTGGAAACTACTTTGAAAAGGGAACAAATTTTAAGACGATGGAAGCTTCGTTTTAGGAGGAGAAGCAGTGGAGGAGGACAGATGATGGAAGCCACAGTGGAGGAGGAGAAGCACTGGAGGGGGACAGATCAGGCTAATTATTTTTTGGATAATAAACATTAATTGTTTAGCAACGTTTTCTGAACAGCAGCCACGGCAAAAGAGACATGAGCAGCCAAGAGCTTAGCAAAAATTGTTTTTTTAGAAAAAAAACCTTGATAAATGTGGCACGAAACAAACAAGTGGCACGTAATTCCCATAAGCCAAAAATCTACTCGAGTATTTCCCCTATAACGCACAGAATTCCAAAATTCAAAAACCCCGCCACTATAATTTTCAAAATCCAAACAATCAACTTTCTCATTCCTTTACACTCTCATAAATTCTGATTTTTTTTTTTAAAAAAAGAAGAAACACTCATCCTTCCTCTCTCTCCCCCAACCAAGATGAAGAAAAAAATGAAAAGTCGAAAATCGCCATTGCCTATGGCATCGCCACCATCTCCATCGCCACCAAAATCTAGCATTCTCAACAGCAACAAGAAAAAGAAGCCGATCGCATCTGTTGCTGCCGCCGCTGGTGTTTTGAGATCATCACCACCGCCATCTCTTGATAAAACCCTAGCTTCAATCTCCGATCTCAAGGAGTTAGCCTCTTCTCGCTTCGACGATATCAAGAGCCGTCTCATCGATCGCTCTCACTCTGAGATCATCAAAGATCTCGAAGCCTCTCACTCTCGTCTCCACAAACGCTTCAAGGTCCTCTTCATTAGACTCTTTTTATTCAACCGCTCACAAATTTAGTTTTCTTTTAAAGAATTATATCTCCGTTTGGTTTAATTGTGCCACCTTTTATTGTTATAGTTTACAATTTAGCTCCAGTTAAAGGAATTCATCGCTTTGTTGTTGAGTTTAATTTTTTCCGATTAATGAACAGTTTTTTTCTTTTGCATGTTTTTTGAGGATCTATTTCTTTGGTTGCTGAGAAATCAAAAGAAAATGAAATTAGAATCCGAGATCGTATGTATCAAGTTCTGATTTGATCTGCTATAAACACAGCTATCTCTAGAATTAGACAGACAGTATTTCACCTTGTGTTTGATTTAAAGGCGTTTGCGTTTTGGCGCTATCAAATCCTTTTTCCGCCTTGATAAACTAACCGGCTGCTTCTATACGCATGCATATTCTAATTCACCAGATTCAGAGCCAAACATGCCAGCAGATGATGGATGAATCGGAGAAGGATTTTAAGAAGATGACTGAACGGGTTACTGAAACCACCGAAGCAATGAAGGTAAAGAAAGCTTTACTCCTTTGTTTTTTGAATCACAAAGTAACCAGTTCTATACTCCTGCTCATGGTGATTTCACCAGTTTTATGTGTGTGATGTAGTGATTCTCTTGGTCTCTCTTTCTGTCTGCAGGAGACATACACAGAGTTCATGGCAGAAGCACAAGCCACCGCATCTCGTGGTATGTTTAAGTATCTCATCGTTCTTGTTTATTGCCTGTGTGATAGACCAACTGTAGTTCTGAAGTTGAAGAAGACTATATAAACTGTATATATGATGTACCAAATCTCTTCACAAAGTGGCTGGGTTAGTTTTGCTACCAAATTTGCAGGTAATTCCCCAAAGCAAAAACTCACTTTCTTTGAAAGCGGTTTTAATTGCACTAAAAATATTACGTACTTACAAACACGGCTGCCCAGAACTTTTTAATGAGAGATTACTATTGACAATATTTGGTGTTTGTTGAAAGTAGCTTCTAGTTTGACATTGAATCTGATTACTTGAGTATGCACCCTGAATCCACTGACAAGCATGACATTACGAGTGAGTTTTGTTTGTTTATTTTTCCGTGTGTAATGAGACTTGCAATCTAGCACTACTATCTTTGTAGATCTAGCATCAAGTGAGAAGTTCCTACCATTTGTAAATATTAGTGGAAGTTTTGCAGGTTACTTGGAAGGGTCACACTAGTAGGTTTCACCAATGCATCACATGCCATCTTATTCCTTTTTACAATCTATTGATTTTTTTCTCAGTGTGCAAAACCACAATCCCTGAGCTTGCAAAGTCCTTGGAGAAATCCATTGGTGCTCTCCAAAGCCGCTTCGGTATTCCATCAAATTGATCATTTGCTGTGATTTTCTCGGTAATTATCCTTCGATTTTCTTTCTTTCTTTCTTGATGCCACTTTTGCTACAGGTAGATGATGAGCATTTGTTCTACTCTTGAAATACCACTTATCCTATATTTGTAAAAAGAAAACGATTTTTTCAGCAATTTCCAATTCGAAGAGAAGTGGATGACGCATTTTTTGGGGGGGAGTTACGCTACACTGGCGTGCAAAGAAATATTTTGTCATGTAATTTTAAGTACGAACCCTGGACAGACAATAAATCTACGAACACGTAACAGATTGGTGTGTTGGTTATCACAAATCATTTTGCTTGGCTGGTTGCTATAGCTATTATTAAAGCAGTTTTACTGCTTTGTTTAACTTATGCGGATCTTTTTCTTCAATTAACATCATCTTACTATTTTTGCAGTTGATCTTGTATTCCGTTTTAATTTTTTCTGCAATTAATATATCTGATGATTTTCATTTCAGATCGTTTGTTACTCAATTGGATGCCGTCATCAAACAAGTAAAGATGTACAGATTAAGCACCGTACCGGTGTTGGTTAGGGATGAAATTTAGAAGGACAATGATCTGCAACTCTCAGCCATTTCTTATCCTCACCTGATAACTAATGAATGTTACATTTAGAAAGACAAATCTAGCTGATAATGGCTTATAGTCTATAATATACCGGAAGAAAGGATTATCTTTGCTTTAGTGGTTTACCCATTTAAGATGAATCTACCAGTGCAGACTGTCAAGTGAGCTAGGCCTCCAATCAGTTTGTCGAAGTGATGTGTCTTTCCTTGTTTCCCTTTTCTCTCTTTTTCGTAGCTGTATGTGTTCCCTCTTGGCATTGTCGTGGTATTATTTGGTTTGGGAGTGAGATTACATTTTCAACTCTAGGGGAGATAATAGTCAAATAAACTATATACTTAAAACCAAGCAGAATAATGACTTTCCGATTCTGAGATAGATAAGTGAAGCCGGAAAGATGATGTCCAAGTCCGAGTGTTTGGACTTGTCTCCGGTCATATATCCATCTATCAAGAGAAAAATATTAAGCTCCGATCACTTTTACCTTTATCGGGGATAGGGATCTGGATCTTAAAGCAGGAGTTGCCACAGGATGGAAATCAGTTGTCGTTCATGAGCTGTTCGAAATTCAGACTTCGTCAGTGACTCAATTATTTATGTATTAAGGTTAATGAGCCAATGCATATCTATTTTTAAGCTTTTATAAAATGGAACCAAGTTTGGGCTGAACTCATGAGTTGATTTGATTAGACTTGTGAGGTACACTTCTAATTTAGAACCTTTGAGAAAGCCCACATAAAAACCTATGAACATTTATGTGAGATCTATGGGAGAAAAAGTTGTGTCAGATCTCGTACGTAAAACAACCTAATTCTACATACTACTAGTAGTTTTGTATTTATATATTATTAGCCTGTTTTTCAATTTAATGATTGCTCTATAAGGCGACACATATTTGAATTATAAGTTAAGCTCGTCCACAGGTTCATTCAATACCTACCGAGATCTCGGTCTTGGCTTTCTGCTTCAGTACTCTTTGAAAACAAACAAATCCTAACACTACTGTCTCCTTAGTTTCCCCCACATCTCCATAATTTTACGTTTTTTAACGACGCTGCGGGAACTCGGATCATGCTTTTACTTTTTGGATGCAGGTCAGATGAACCCTGAAAAGCCACGTAGGCAGCTCGGCTCGTTAGCTTAGCTAGTGGTCATGAAAGATGAAACTTGAAATATATATGGTCTCGTGAGTTCTTATCCCGTTCCCTATTCAATTAGCCACGCACTCTTATTAGTTACATCTCTAAGACTCTGCTCTCCTTCAAAAGAGTTCAACAACCTTTCCTTCAAGTATTTAAACCATGGATCATGTGACTTGCAAACTTATGTATCGAACTAAGGACCCTTTACAAGCTTTAGCAAGACTCTCAGTGTTCATTGGTTTTGCAGAGAAAACTTTCAGAGAGAATTTCTGGGAGCATGAAAGAGTTTATTAAAAAAATTATAAGGATTTTCATGTTAAAATAAGTATATATATATATAAAAAAAAGGTTTTTATGGCCCAAGAACCTGGGCACAATTGGCGGTGACCAAAAGAAGTTCCATCATGCGACAGGTCACCTGCCATAACTCATAAGAAAAAAACTAGAGCAGATGATGTCTGCTCTTGAGAAAAAATAAAAACAAATTCCATTTGCGCATGAGCTATTTGATTGTAGGTCAGGAGCTTAGGCCTAGCCTGCTACAGTACCCCTCAATGCCTGATTCTTCTTTTATTTTTCTATTTAAATATTTAGTAATGCCCTCTCCTTATTCTTTTAACTTTTGGGTTTAACTTTGTTTTTAAACAGTGATTAGCTTTTTACATGTTTTTTTTTCTCCGATTTTCTCCTCTAGTATTTTTTTATAAATTAGTTGTATTTATATAATGCAATATTTTGTTTTGTTATTAACAACAAAATTAAGCTCTAACATAAAATACATAAAAACATGTTGAATATAATGAACAATATGTGTCAAACATATATATTTTTGAGTTATCTTTTTTTACTAAGGAGGTCAGCTTCCCATTTTATTATTTAATTAGCATTAATAAATTCTTTTCTATTTAATTTATTTTGTTAAGCATGCATCTTTTTGTTTCCCAGTTAGAAAAATTATGATACCCATTTTTTTTTTAATATATATGTATACATACTCATCTTTTACTTGAAAATTAACCTGAAATCATGCCGTAGCGTAACGGAATATAAGGCTGGCGAGTACTATTTAGGAGCACGTACAGCAATAGAATCTGTTTTTTGTTTGGTTAAGGGAACAGGTATATTGGCATCTATTTTATTTTTTCTGGCTTGTGTTTTTCTTGTGTTAAACCGAAGCATCATCAATGTTACAAAAGGATAACATCTCGTAGATGCATCAAGACCCTCTTATATAATTTTTCTCCCCTTCAAAACTCTGCACTGTCTGCTGTTACAACCTTCAGATGCAAGAAAACATCCCAAAAAATAAAAACAAACAGCAATTCCTCTCTTAGATTAGATTAGATTATTAAATAAGGGCCAGGGTTTGCGGATCAGAAGAGGCTTAATTTCCAATTCTCTCTGCAAACCCATCTGGTAGCCCTGATCAAATGTCCTCTCAGACCCCAGATATTTCCCCTTCTTATGATAATAATGATGATATCCATGATCTCGCTTTTGCCAAAAGAAGGTGTTGTTGGATACCATGTTTAACCACAGATCCAGTACCGTCGTCCAGTGGTACTGCTGGACCAGGATTTTGGCAAAGAATCAAGCCTGTAGACCGCACAACGAGCCCAGAATCATGGTGGTTTCGGGGATGGATGAGAATCCGGGATTGCTCAGAACTACTTGCAGGCCCCAGATGGAAAACATTTCTGCGGAGGTTTAATAAGAAGCCAGGCGGTGGCACTCAATACGGGAGATTTCAGTATGATCCTTCGAGTTATGCCCTTAACTTCGACCAGGGTTCAAGACGACGTCCCGAGGATGATGATCTTATGGAGAGGAGCTTCTCATCCAGGTACTCCCTCCCGCCTTCTCGTAAGTCATCTATTGATTTCGACAAGGAGGGGTTGTTGATCACATGATCACGAGATATGTTGTTCACCTTTTATCCTCAAACCCTCATATTCAAATCTTGAAAAGGGTAGCATGGAAAAATGGGAGGTTTTTCTTAATTAATTGCTTTGTTTGATGATTTCTTTTAGTAATTTTCTTATATATGTTTCATTATATGTTTTCAGGTATTTTTTTTTTCTGGAATGTGAGGAAAATATGAAAATCTCGTCATGTTGTTAAATTTTTATTTCTCATAGTTGGATGATCACCAATCTTTTCTTCCAAACCAATCCATTCCTACTCCTTATGCGCTTCTCCTTTGTGTGCCCTACCTGTCACGGATATATATATATATATATATATATATATATGCGCTTTCTTGCAACCGAGTTGTGTGCCTTTCATATCATTTTGTGGAATCCAACAATTAAATATGTTTTGAAATTTGCAGCTCCTGCGTTGCTTTCATTGTGCTTTATGCGAATACTGTTTGCTTTGATACGCGGAGTGACGATGATAAAATTGTTAGAAATCTGTATACATTATATAGGAAACACAAAATCCAGCAGCTTTTAATGTATGCTGGACATGACTTTTGAATTATAACTTTAGTTTTGAATTATAATTCAAAATTTAAAAAAAAAAAATTGAGGATAAGAATAAGTTAAAGTGACATTCACGGACTTTGAAATCAAAATCATCACCTAATAATTAAATTAAATTAAATTTTGTAAAATAAATATTAGTCTTAGAAAATCAGGTAATGAATCAACGTTATCATTATCGCAGCCTTTCAAATGATAAGTAACATTTACTTAGTATTTTCTCATAAATTTATTCTATCATACTAAATTATTTCTAGGCTTATTTTGTGATTTATTTTTCATAGGACATCAAAGATTTTGATGTTAATATTTCATCGATATTTGATTTGGACAAAAAAAATTGACATTAATCCTTAATAAAAGGAGATTTCATTGATTTTTTATTTTTTACAAAAAAATTGATATTAATCCCTAGAAATATAAGATGTTGTTGATTTTTTATTTTTGACCAAAAAAATTAATGTTAATCTTTAAAATAAAAAATTTCATTGATTTTTTTATTTTTAATATTAATCCTTAAAATAGAAGATTTAATTTATCGTTTGGAAATTTTTATAATGGGCATGGACCCATATGGATGGTAAACATTGGATTTCGTAACTACTCTTTTAAATATGAAAATAATCCTATCATTTGTTTTATAAATTTTGAAAACTAGTTGAAAATTAATATCTAAGCACAAATTGTTTTTGGACTAAAAATTGGCATATGATCCTCACATAGAATCTACACATCCAATAATAAATAAATAATCCCTCGTTAAAAAAAATCCTTCCATAAAACTCAAAACTTTTATATATAAAAATCAAAACACCTTAAATAAGATTGATAACGTAGCACAAATCATTCAACACAAATAAGTCAATGCAACATATGTTATTTAACATAAATAAATCAACATGATCAAAGACGTCACACAAATCACACAATTCGTTGAGAATAGATAAGTTAATGCATTAGGGTTCGAAATCGACCTTCTAAAATTACAGGAATCGACTAGAGATTACTAGAATAGTGAGAGATAATGGTGGTGCGTGTTTGATATGTGCTCGTGATGGCAATCATAGGTGGCACATCATTGTATACGTTAGCAAGGGATAGAGACACGTGGATCACCTTGTAGGATGCATCTCTTCTTCTTCTTTCTTGTAGTAACAACAATTTCATCACCTTATAAGAGATCCTTTGTGTGAAACTTTCAGTTCTCTCTCTCTCTCTCATTCTTTTCTCTTTGTTTTTAGGTGGTAGAGGTTGGTCTGTCAGGTTAGGGTTGATCAATGTCGAGGGTTTTATGCCTACCATAGGTGATAGAAAAAAAAAGACAGAAAAGTTGTCCAAGTTTAATTTGGCTAAAATTTTCTATGTTTGCTGATGAGTAGATTATGCTATTACTATCGGTAAGATGAAGCTCCGGCAGTGGTGGTGGGTGTGGTTATTGTCTTAACCCAATCTTTTACTTCTATTTTTGTATATATTTTAAAAATTAGAAAAAAATTCCAAAAATATGTGATTTTAGTAAATTTAGTTAGTTTTTAATCGTTTCATCATTTTTCTTTGTGTTAAGAAAATAAATCATGAAAATAATAATAATAATAAAAGAAAATGGTTGGGGTTGAAATTAGACTAATAATTGAGCATCCCATGCATAAATGAAGTTTGAGAATCCTTAGGCAACAACTGAGAGTTTTAAATTGAAGAGGAAATTGAGAAAAAAATTTAATTTGATTTCACTTGGCTAAGAGTGAAAAAACTCTAAAGTTCAATAATGATTCTGAAATAAATTGCTAAGCTAGAAGTCAATAAAGATTTTAATTGAAGAAGAAATTAAAAATGGAATATTAGATAGATTTAATTATTGGACTAAATTGAATCAATTGAAAACAATTGGACAAAAATAGAATTAATTTGAGACTGAATTGAATTAAATCAATTCGATTGGACTTAATTGGAATTAATTGGATTATCAATGAATTAGTTGGACTAAATCAAAACAAATGGATTAAAAAAAATAGGACAAACATTTCCTCATTTCCAATATAGTTCTTAAGTTTTGAAATTTTTAATTTTAATCAAATTAGCCCTACATCACATTTTTCTTCTTATTTATACCCCTAATTGAATCAATTTAGGCCTCTATATTTAATAATTTATTGCAAATTCATCATCGGTTCTCAAAATTGTGCAATTTTGACCAATCGAATTCCTAACTTTGATTTTCTTCTTCGATTAAGCTTTTTATTGATTTTTAACTTGATTATTTGTTTCAAAATCATCATTGAACTTCAAACTTTTTTAACTTTTAGCCAAATTAAATCAAATTAAGCTATTTTCTCAAATCTCTCTTCAATTTAAAACTCTCAATCATGGCCCCAAAAACTCTCAAACTTAATATATGTTTGTGATGCTCAATTATTTGTCCAATTTCAACCCCTACTATATGTTTTTTTTTGTTTTTTTTTAATGATTTTCATGACTTGTTTTACACACAAAAATGATGAAATGATTACAAATTAACTAAATTTATGAAAAAGACATATTTTTGGATTTTGTTTTCTAATTTTTAAAATATATACAAAAATAAAGGCAATAAATTAGGTTATGACAATTTTCTTATCTTTACAATGTTTACAATCCAAAGTCACGTAAAAGATTTTGTGCAGTAAGTTTGCAAAGAAAATGGTGATATTTGAAAAGGATCTAACACCTATAGAAATCACATATTTGAAAGAAAAAAAAATGTGACAAGCTTAGAAATCATATTATGATCTCATTATAATAGACAACCTACCAAGATGGTATTAAATCTAAAAATGGTTAATTAGAGAGGTGACCTATCTCATGGTTTAGAAATAACTTACATGGTTATAGGATTAGGCCTGAGATATCCTAATTGCATGATTGAATATGAAACTTCTTAATAGTAGGGTTAGCTATTTTTTCTTGATCATAGGATCGAAACTGATATTTCCTGATGATAGGGTTAAAAAACAGAAATTCTTGAAGACAATGTTGAATTTTCCTGATTACAGAGTTTAAAATGAAAATTTCTTGTAGCAAGGTTGAATTTTTCTTCTCTAATAAAAATTATTGATGGAGTATTTTTCATAGGTATTTTTGTTGTTATTTGCGAATTTTCTATTAATTTATATCAAATTTTAAAAACAAAGAAAAAAAATAAAATTGATTAGAAATTATATATACAAGGCTTTCACTAAATTTTGTTTTGCTTACAACTGGAATTTTTCATTGAATATTAATAGATTATCTTTTGATTTACAAGACTCAAACGATCACAATTTACCCAATTCGATAGAATTTGTTTGCTTTCAAAGAGATCTTTTATGATTTGGCATATAATGAGTTGTTTTTTGATCTTTTAGAGATGTCTAATTAAGCTCGTGTTAGTTAGTTTTTGCACATTATTTCTCATGATCGATGCATTCGTGAGGAAATATTTTTTTGATAATTTTTTTCCTATATTCGAAATCTAAATGATAACGTTGGAAGCATAATATACACTGACTTCATATTTAATCCTTACAAACATCGGTTTCCTCGAAAGCCAAAAGAAGAACAATAGTGAAGAAAAATGGAGTTCTTAGTAAATGAAAATGAAAAGCCTATATAGTAATAAAAAGGGAAATATTTTAGTGGTAAAATTAAAAGAAACTTTGCAGTAGAGGATATAATTTGGAATTCAGAACACATGGGGGCCTTGGGGGACTGATTTGTAGTTCGCTCAGAAGAAAAATCAACAAGTGTTTGTTTCTCCATGAACATGCAAGTAACCTTATCCTCTCCCAACTTTAAACTACACTGAGCCCCTCTGGTTTTCTGAGGAAGAGCTAAATAATACTGCAAGCATGTCTCTACTCGGAAGTTAAGGTTTAGTGTTAGCTAAATTGCCTTATCTACACTCAGGACACAAAAGCAAGAAAGAGAAGGAGATAAAGAAGAAGTGAATGGCTGAAATAGCAGCTGGAGTAGTGAGACTATCATCCTCAACATCACCATTTTCTTGGCCTTACAAGCTCTCTTCAACATCTCTTTTTTCCAAGGTAATAACTAGTAAGTATTGAAATTTATCTTCCTGGCAATTCTATAATCTGTAGCCTGTAGAGAGAAACTGGTGTTATCTGTTTATCGAGCCCAATAATTGTTTTCGTCTTTATTGTTGGATACAGTAAAGCAATTTGAATTTTTGTTTTTAATTTATTGGTTAGAATTGTTACTAGGTTCATGAATGCGTCTCTTTCTTGTTCAGATCTGGTGGGATTTTATGAATTTCTTACTAGGAAACAACTTTTATTGAAAAGGCTTTGCAGTCATTCTTTTTTGCATTTGGGTTCTTCAATTTTCAGGGAAATGGTATCTTTAGTGAGTGGAAGAAAATACGCACATGTCATACTTCAGAAAGTCCAGGATTCTTAAGATATATAAATGTTTTTTTTAGTTTCTAAAAGTTTCTGTTTCTGCCTCTCTGCAATCCCGTTTGATTAGATTAGATTAGATCCCAATTTCCATTTCAATTTATACAGTGTATCACAATGAAATGTTAGAAGCACAACCAGTAATTGAGTTAAATAGTACTGCTAAGCATTTCAAGAATACTACTTTGTGAGAGAGGATAGAGAAAATGTTAGACAGCATTTAAGAAAAGACTTGCATGGGGTGCTTTCTTGGTTAAAAACTTTGGACAAAATTTGATATTACAGCTTTGGTTTGGTTGAGCTTTGTGCACCAAAAGTGTTCAGGGAATACAATTGCTTTGCATAAACTGCAATTTGCGAAATTGTGGTGGACATAAATGTTTGACGAGGTTTAAACAATTAGTTTTTTCTTCTAGGACAATTCAGCTCAGTGTGATTGAATTTCTTAATCAAACAGCAAGTTTCATGTTTCTTGTTTAATTGTTTCAAACATCACTTAGATTTGTTAGCCTGCTGATTTCTTTAAATCTGCGATGGTTTGTCCATAACAATTGTAGTTTGCATCTGGCTTTTAGATTGATCGTATTTGTGAACGAGCCTCAAACTCCCCTTCTTCGCTTGTTCCAGCCAAACAAACCTTGCGATTTCCAGTTCCCATACCAGGTTTTTTCCAAAATCAATCTCGCTTGTCACATCCCTCATCCCTATATGCAACCTTGAATAGCCCAAGAGGCTTTGGTCAACCTCCGAAGAGAAGCAAAAAGACCAAGAAATCAAAGCCAGGCAATGATGAAGATGACGAGGACGACGAGGAGGAGGAGCAAGAAGAACCAGATGCCGGGGTAATACCCGAAGTAGTGACTAACAGGATGATGACCAGGATGGGAATCTCGGTGGGGGCTCCCTTGTTTGTTGGAGTGTTGTTCTTCCCATTCTTCTACTATCTCAAAGTTGGTTTGAAGATTGATGTGCCTACATGGGTGCCTTTTATTGTGTCCTTCATCTTCTTCGGGTCTGCCTTACTAGGTGTGAGTTATGGCATTGTGTCCTCCAGTTGGGATCCAAAGAGAGAAGGATCATTTTGGGGTTGGAACGAGGCTCAGAAGAACTGGCCTGTTTTTTGGCAGTCTCTACGGGGGAGACCTGGCAAGCAGTAGGCTCTCTTATCTCTTGCCCTGTTTCTGCTTTCCTTGGATATTCTTGTGCTAAAAAAATAAAGACAATTTTGGTAGTCTTGAATGAATCTGTAAATTCTTACTTAACATATGCTTTCAAATAGAGCTTTTTATTTTTTATAATCCATATGGCCGACCACTATTTGAACTCAGCATGTGCTCTCTGGAGAGGCCTTATGGATTTGATGTGGCTTTCTGCAAGGCCTTTAACATATCAGTCATATCAAGCCTAGAAAATGGCCCACACGGGACCTTACCAGCATGAACCTCATCAATGTTCTGGCTTGTCATGAGCCCAAAATTCAATTTTATAATGCGTCCTTTCACGTCTACTTCTTCTCTTCAGACATGGGCCTCTCTCATCACTAAATTCCTCCACAGAGAATTTGAGTCGTCGAGTTTTATGGTGGTTCGATCCTTGGAAGCGATCGATAACCACATTACTTCAAACTTGTTAAAAGTTGTTTTTTTAAAATAATAATTATAAATAATCAGGGCTTTACAGCCCTAAAGATTAAACTAAGCTTGTGTTACAGGATCCAATTGGATCATAGTATAAACTTAAATACAAACTCATAGGAAGTGAGGTTAAAATCCAATTATTCTTATTAGGAGGATTCATTGATAAATTAAAATTAGCTGACTGAATTTGCTTCTCGATAAACACGTTGAATCTTCACCTCCCAGAATTACATTGATCATTATTAGCCACAAAAACCTTTTTTCATATTTTCAGTAATCACCTGGTTTGTATAATCAATTAACGGTCACAATCCTACTAACTAATTATCCATCCAGAATTGCGCATTTCTACCATTGCTAATTGACCATCTAGTACCTTGAATCACAAGAGACCATTTCATTAAAAACAACTTTCTAAAGAGGAGAGTCTCTCTCTCTCGCTTGAACCTGAGTAGTGGGTTACTGCGCTCTGATATATTTGCTTATCACAAACTTGTCTTTCGTGAATGGCCCCCCATCCAATCTTCATGATAATTTGCTTTGTTTACTGAGTGCATTTTCCTTATTCCTATACCACCATCCAATTTCGGTTTGCAGAGCTCATTCCACCAAATTAGATGGATCTTATTCTTGTCCTCTTTCTGACCCCAGATGAAAATTCTGCAGATTTTCTTAATCTCATAACGGGTGGACTTCAGGATAAGTGAGGATTGCATAGAATACAATGGAATAGCTGCTAGCACAGACTTGTAAAGAGTTGCTCTCCCAGCCAAGGATAAATGTTTTGCTTTCCGACTGGATCCAACTCCCAAACCGAATGCATCTTCTAACATCCACTAGCATGACTCTCACCTTCTCAGTAGCTGATATAACTTAATTGAAATCTCCCAATACCGACCATGGAGATGAAATGGACCAAGCCAAAATTGAAAGCAGTTTGAAGCATTCCCTCTTCAATTAATTATTTGAATTCACAGATACCACAATGCACAACCAAGTTGAGTCATCAATCACGTTCACCTTTGTATGGATGAAATGCTGTGAAGATTGAAGAATCTAAATATCTACTATGCCCTTGTTCCACAGTAACCATAACCCCTCAAACCTTCCCTGGGCTTCTATTCTAAAACAAGAATCAAACTTCAATTGTTCTATAACCTTGTCTGCTTTTTTCCCACTTATCCTTGGTTCAGCAATGGCCAATATATTGAACCCATAGATTCTCTTGTAATCGTGAATAATAGAGCTAAATTGAATATTCCCAGCACCCCGACGATTCCAGAAAAGAGCATTCATTAAAATAAATAGATAAAAGTAGAGAGAATTAAGACCAATATCATAATGACTTGGCTTAACTAAGATTTCAAGCTTCACCATCACCCATGGGGGTATCCTCCCTTGCTGCACTAGCTAGCCACGCCATCTTGCTGATTTTCTATGAAAATATGCTCACCATCTTCTGCCATAGCCTCCATATCTGGGGGCGGGTATCATGATGTAAAATATCACACCAGCTTTGAATCTGTTCACTAATTTCAATTCTGATGTATATGAATTGTCAATAATCTTATTCTTCTCCTTGTCTCTATAATTAATATTCAAAAGTCGGTTGTTAATTATTATTTTAAGATAAGTTTCTGGGTTCTGAAAAATTCAGTAACCGAGTTAGCAAGGGAAAACGAAAATAGGATGTTCGAAACTTCATTGAAGAAAATGAGAATATGTTCTTTTATTAATATTTTGGCCAAGGATATCTGGAAGGCGACTTTTATATGGAAGTTTCCTGCCTTGGCTTCTTGTAACCTCACCATCGTTAGCACGTGTTATCACAAGGATTCCACGGTAAGGGAATAGAGCAACGTAAGCATAATTCAGATTCTTGAATTTAGATGATTTTGCTTCTATGTTGTTAATTTGATATTATTTCTGTTTGTGTTTTAAAAAATTTGAAGATAAAAACAAAAGCTTGTTTTTTTTCTATTTTTTGTTTCCGAAATTTTTTTTAAATAAAAAACTGACAATTATTGGGCAAAATTTTTTAAAATCAAAGCAGGCAAGCAAGTTTTTTGTTTCTGTTTATATATATATATATGAAAGAAAAAAGGAACCCCACAAATGACACGAAACAAGCCTTGTTTTCCTTTTTCTTGACTTTGTATTTTCCATAACTTAAGGACAGAATGACCGTTAGTGAATCCAAATATACTTTTTTTTTCGTTTTTCAGTAGCTTGTGCGTGCAGGGAAGACGTACGGACATGGTGTAAAAAGCTTAGTTTGATGGAAACAATATTCAAGATGGTCTCTTCTTTTAACATGCAGCATGGGTTAAGCAAAGCATATGTTTTGATCTCTGAAAAAACAATAAATCAAAAGAATCAAATGCAGAATCAAAGTTAATCAAACATTGGAAACAGGGAAAGATCACTTGGTGATTGAGAGAGAGCTTGCTTTAGGGAGAGTGGATCGCTGAATTAATAGCTTTATAATATTGATCACTTTTCAAAGTACACATCAATATTTATATGATCATGGCTTCAACGCCCCATCATTCCTAACGTTAGAACAAAGCCTAAACTCAACCTTACCTTTCATGTTCCCCTTCTTTCCTACAATTTTTTTAATGCTTTGGAAAGAAGAGATTCAGGTGCCTCAGTCGTGATAATTTCATTTTGGGATGGGAGGGAGACTTCTCCATACCTTCATCATTGACTGGTTTTTAAATATATAAAACAGGAATTACATCAATCGTCCCCTTGCATAAATTGACGGTTTCGATCCTTTCCAGCAAAAAAATTGTCCTCCTTAATTGGAAGATTTACGTGATGCCTTTTTGTTCTCAGAAAAGAGAAAAATGATTTGTGTCTCGAATATAAGAATCGCTACATAAGTTGGCAATGTGCTAAATATTTCTTGGGGAGGGCCGGGGAGCTTAATTATACATCGCATGCCAACCACCTTTTTACAGTGTGTTTATTCTTAGACATGGAATGTCGACTCAAAGTACAATATCCATTCAGGTATAAAACTTTCGATTTGAGTTTCTGTATTCAAATATTGGATGAGAATGATCATGGAGATCATGATTATTGAAAAAATGTATATAACACTTGAGGATATATATTACGCACGAAAAACATAAGAGCAACTCTTCGATCTATGAGGGATCAAATGAGAACATCATGGTATATATGATGCATGCATGTGTTTCTCAATTCTATTGTTCAAAGGGGTCTCGCCTACTGTACTAGTAAATTGGCATACCTTTGTTTTCCCAATATTCATCTTTTTCTTTACACATAGATACTAGATAAAGATATGTGAAAAAATAAGAAAGTTGTAATTAAAGCGCTGGGTTTTTGAATTTGTTTCCAAGCCAAAAGAAAAGAAGAAGAAGAAAAACAACTTGCGTGTTCATGGGTGGGCGGGCATGAGGGGGTGGAATGGAGTGGCTTTGGACCTTGACTATGCTTTTCTTGCTTAAGAAGATCTTGCAGGAACCTCTTTAGGTAAAGGCTATCTCTTCATATCCTACCACGTGGCAAAAACACACTCATTATAGTGAGAGAAACCATATTAGCAACCCTAAAAAAACAAAATAAAGAAAGAGAGGAAGCCTGTTTTGATGACAGTCTAGCTAGAGAGAGAATGTTGTCTAAGAGTGGTTTCTTAGGGAGAGAAGGAAGAGATTGTGAGACGATAAGGGCTTGTTTTGTTGTCCCTCTATTCCAGGCATTCTTTGCTTAAAGACAAGTTAGCCCCAGCCCCAGGACAGGAATAAAGCTATGGACAAAAAACAGAAGGGGGTTAAAGTTAAAGCGATGGAAGCACAAGCATACAGATAGAAACATTGCACAAATTAACATACATGCATACATACAACATCCAGTAAACATACATACATACATATGTATATGTATATATATGTATATATATGTATATATATGTGTGTGTGACAAAGCAGCAAATAGCCAGTACGTACTGCTGACAACCGACAACAGCCAGTAAACATCTCCCTGAGGTAGAGGGCACTGCCCAAAATATACAAACACAACGCCTTATATGTGTAGTCACCGCTCACAGCCAGTTTTAGTCTGTGACCAAATGTTTACTGACCGTACTAAATTTCACTGTCCAAAGATTTAGACTTAGAAAGCTGGTTCTTTGAGTTGCATGCACTGACCGTATTATATTGTAGTCAGATTTAGAGTACAGTCAATGAGACATCTCATGGCAAGCTAATACTTGATCTTTGCGTATTCTTTTATTTTTCTCTCTGTTTTTTATTTGGGCCTTAGATTCTCGGAATCTGCTGTTTGTAATCCTTTTACAGGATCACAGATTCTGCATGGTTACAATTTGGATGTTTTAACGGTGTTGATTTCCTCCCCTGTGCTGCACAATATTGTGATCATGAGTGGACTTTCTTGAGATTTTAAGGGAGTTAATTTTTATAGGAAAATAATTTAACTTCAATCTAAAAAATTAACCTATCGTGACCGTTCATATTTTGATAAATTGTTTGCGTGCCAAATTCGAGTGGCGACGACAGGAATAAAATAGAGAACTAATAATAATTAGGACTAGACACATCATTGAATTGCTTCTCTTTCTAGTGTTTCAGCTGATAAAAAGTTCTCTCTGATCAACAGGCGTGCGTCCCCATGGTCGTCCTGTCCTCGCCTCTCCCAGACGGAAACCTACTCTTCCTCTCCTTTCAGTACCCCTCCATTGTACGTACGAAGAGGAGCGTCAGCCTCTACCTTGCAGGAGAGGATTCTTGTACGTGCCTGGACTTTTCCTGTATCTCACTCCTCCATTGCTGATGAATTTTCATTAGGGACCGGTTTTTGGTGTGGATTTAGGTGGAGGTTGAGGTTGGATGTGGGACCTATTAAAAAGCCACAAAAAACAAGAAAAATTAGTTTTTGTGGTTGAGTTTTGTTTATAAATGGGTTGTACCCTACCACAACCTCAACCACAAAAGCTAAACCAAACACACCATTAACTTCTCTTACAAGCCAACTTTTGCCCCTATTATATGCGTGGTATTGTGATCGAGGTGCTTGAGATCATTTTGATGGATCTCTCTTTTTTCTAATCAATAAATGAACTAGGAACCTTTACGTGAGAAATCTGTCAACAATAAATTCGTGAAAAAACTTCACATGTAAATAAGATTTTCCAAGCCTCCTTCTAGATTACCATTGGTCCGCAGGCTTCTTTTTATTTTGTCAAAATAAGAGACTTTCTTACACTTAAATGAACAATTATAAAAAAAAATATAGTGTGTATAGAATAGAATGCAAGAAAATTATATATGTTAGAAAATAATATAAATCATATTTTAGAACATCACCTAATAGCTTAAGCTTAGGGTTAAGATAGTTTTTTGATATGATATCATAGCCTTAGCAACCAAGCGGTCACGAATTTGAATCTCATCATTCTTATTTATTTAATAAAAATTAAGTACAAGGTAGTGTGAGTTTGTGCAAGTTTTAAGACCAAGGGGCTTTCACTTGAAGGTGTGTGTTAGAGAATAATATAAATCATATCTTGGGACCTAACCTAATAACTTAAGTTATTGGGTTGAGATGGTTCTTTAACAGTATTAAAAAGAAAAAGTCTATATGCTTTTTGGTAACTTTTATAGCCTAAAATGGCATGCTAGCTTTAGCTAGCTTCAATTAGCTTTTATGGAACTTAAATGGCATTTATGACTTTTCATTGGTTCCTATAGCCTAGAATGGCATGTCTGGCTTTTATATCTAGCTTTTGACTGGCTTTTATAACATAAAATGTAGGTTTATATTGTCAGGTTTTCTATGGCTAAGTGGAGTTCTAGCCATGGATCATATATTTATTTTTGCCTCGTGACTAAGTGTATTTATACATTGAAATTATTTAAAGAAGAAGAGATCATATCATTGGAAAATAAATTGGTGCTCAACCTTGGTTGTGGAGCTAGTAATCAATTTGAGGAAAAAATAATACTTTGTCAATGTTATCTATATTTTTGTATAGAAAAAACCAATAGCTAGTCATTGTTGTTTGTTGATTAATGTGTTATGTCATAGTTATTAGTTCAACTATTGGTAACGGACAATATCATTGATATAGAAAATTACGCTTACTCTGCATAGAAAAAGTCATGTATGTGTAGAAAATAATATGTTGCTATGAACCCCAAAAAAAATATAAAATGGTGTGTCAGGTAGGATTGGATAGATCAAATCAACATCGGGTCTACGATGGAATTTTATGCTGAAATCTCAGCCCAAATGGCTGAAAAAATAATTTTTCTTTTTTTAAATGTTACATTTGTGACCTTTGTTAACATGAGAGTTTTTCCATAAGGAATATGAGATTTTATCAAGTTCTACTAGCAAACATTTTTATCTAAAAGATGAAAAGTACTTTGGAATCATAAAATATTTACTAGGGTTTCTTGTGTTTGAACCATTTTTCATAAGAGATGGGTATTATATGAAGGTTTTTTTTCCTTGATGACAACTAATACCTCATCACATGTGGAGTTGAGAGGTGTGGTAAGGAGCTCAAAGAATGTCAGGTTATCACAAATATTCCTCTTGATGTTTTTTTTATACTATGGTAGGAGACTGATGGTATGTTGTGAAGATTTTTTTTTATTTGAAAACAAGTGTATCCTTATTTGGTGGCATTTTCTTCTTTTACTTGAATATGATTCTTCATTACTTGTTTTACATTAAGAAGAGTCATGTTAGGGAGTGTATATAGGCGTTCCCATGATAAATAGTTATAAACTCCATTGATTAAAACCTTAATGACAACTGTTTTAAGAAGATTTTTCATATCTAACATTTCCTTATTAAATATATAAAGATAAGTTATGGTGCTTTCATCTTTTTATTAGGTGATGGAAAAAAGTTTAGCCATACTCTTTTTAGCTAAAATGTTAGTGCTAAAATGAGAGATAAGCTTCACCCATAGATCATGAAGGCAAAGAATAGAGTTGGCTTCAAGGTTGTGATATTATAGCTTAGTAGATTCGCAAAAAGTTATTGTAATATCCCACATTAGCGGGTGAGAACTTGGGGAAGTGCCTTATATGAGCATACTCACCTTGACTAGTAAGACGCGTTTTGAAGCCATGCATGGCTGCCAAGAACAAATCTGTGAGACCACGTAGGCCAAAACGGACAATATCTTGCTAGTGGGGTACAACACCCCACCCCACTATACCCCACTAGCAATGACACAATCTTTGAAAAGATGAGTGTGTAATACTTTATAATAAAATGAAGAGTCTTTATAATAAAGTAGAGAATCTTTCACTTGGTGAAATGGTGTTCATTCTTAAGATCTTGTCTTGTCTTGCATCCAAGTCTTTTTCATTAGGGAGCATGTGAGTGGGAATCATAATAGGATTGATAGATATAGTCATACTTGTAGCTAGGATCTCGTTTCGTGTCTAGGTCTTTTCATTAAAGAGCATGCGAGTGATAGTTAGGGAAGAATTGATGAAGATGGCCAATAGTCATGCTTATGGCTAGGGATCTGTGGAGGAGTGTTCTTCATGGTAAGAGTGATTTCTTTACAGAGTTGAAGTGACATGCATACTTTGCACATTATTTTTCTTATTTCTTCACGAAGCTAGAGTTGTCTTTATGCATCTAATGCATATAATAGAGTTGTGTGTTGATTTTTTTTTATTAATGGAATGGAAGAGAGAGTGGCTATTCTTGTATGACTAGAAAAATATTGTTAATCACTTGCACTTGATTAGTGAGTTGATGGAGATGTACAAAAGTTTGAGTTGTTATGGTAAGGAGATTAGTTATTCTTCTTGTCTTGGAGTTTTGTTAGCCATGAAAAATATTTTTAATGAGATGTGAAAAGAAAATGGATTAACTTTTATATTGTTTTTCATAGACGATGTCACTGATAAAGTCATGAGAGAACTTCACGTAGAAACTAGGTTTTTCATGATTGCATCCTGAGATGTTGGTATGATTGGGCTTGACT
Source organism: Populus nigra (assembly GCF_951802175.1). Taxonomy (NCBI): domain Eukaryota; kingdom Viridiplantae; phylum Streptophyta; class Magnoliopsida; order Malpighiales; family Salicaceae; genus Populus; species Populus nigra. Next base: position 39,114,717 of record NC_084852.1, read on the forward strand.
ACGAGTCCATGAGATTTCTTGTAAAACAATTCTCTTTTTGGAACAAGGGGCCCTCCAATACTTAAGTTAGCAAGTGTAAGAGGAGTTTAGTGTGTATGAAATGAAATGAAAGAGAAATGTGTGAACGAAGATAAAGAGTCTATAGCCTATGATATTCCTGGCTTTTATGACCTAGAATGGCATGTTGCCTTCGATTGATTTTTATGGTATTTGGTTGGCTTTTATTTCATGAAAATAGAATGAGTTAGCTTTTGTTTAGTTTTCCATAAATGATGTCATTAATGAAGTCATGAAAAAACTTCACATATAAATTGATTTTTCCATGGTTACATCTTGGGTTGTTGGTGTGACTAGATTTAAATGAGTCCACAAGATTTTCTATAAAATAATTTCTATGTTGGAATAGGGTACCCTCTAATACTTAAGTCATCAAGTGTAAGAAGAGTGTAGTGTGTATGAAACGAAATGAAAAGGAAATGAATGTATGAAGAGAAAGAAGCTTATGGCTTGTGACATATCTGACTTTGGCTTACTTTTATAGCATAAAATGACACTTTTATGGTTTTTTATTGGCTTTTATGGCATAGAATAACATGGATGGCTTTTATGTTTGGGTTTTTTATTTGTAACGGTTTCAATAGTTAAGTGGAGCTTTAGACAAGGGTCAAATCTCTATTTTACATAGTGATTGAATGCATTCAAGCTTTGAAATTCCTTTATCGGGAAGGAGATCATATAATTGATAGAGAAATTAATGCTCAACTTTGGTTGTGTAGTTGGTTATCAATTGAAGAGAAAAATAGCTCTTTGTTAGTTTTATCTATGCCTTTTGTATAGGGAAAAATTGTTGGCTAGAAATAGCTCTTTGTTAGTTTTATCCATGCCTTTTGTATAGGGAAAAACTATTGGTTAGTCATGGTTACTCGTTGATTAATGTGTCATGTTATGGTTGTTGGTTAGAATATTGGTGATGAATAGTGTTATTGATGTAAAAAATAGTGTATAGTCTGCATAGAAAAAGTAATGTGTATAAGATAAATTATCCACACAACTGATGAAAACCTGAAAAAAAGAGCATAAAAATGTATGTTAGGCAGAATTACATAGACCATATCAAAACTTAATCTAGGATGAAATTTTAGACTCAAAAGCCTATTTAGTATTATGGTAACGGTTGTTTTTTAAAGTGCTTTTTCTTTGAAATGTATCGAAATAATATTTTTTTATTTTTAAAAAGTTGTTTTTTACATTAGCACATCAAAACAATACGAAACACTAAAAAAATTAATTTGAAATAAAAAAATAAAAATAAATAAATTATTTTTAAAATATTTTTAAAATGTTAAAATAAACAACTTCTAGAATTTTAAAAATTGATTTTGGCTAGAAAGCTGAAAAAAATAAATTTTTTAAAAAATGAAAGAGTTAGAATAAAGCCCTTTTCAGAAAGCAACAGAAAAGGTTCACATACGATTTGAGTTTAGAATCATTGGATCACATGCTACTAGTGGTACGCACGTCACCTACGAGCTAGCGGCCTATAATAAGCTTTTATTGAGTCATTAGTAAATCGCTACAACATATGCAACAGCTTTTAACACATTCCAAAGTGTATAATTTATCCATTTTTATTAATCAATGTCAGTAATTTACGTTTCTCGATGTTCACATATATATATATATATATATATATATATATATATATATGAGTGTATTTTTTTAAACCATCAGAATCAGGATTCTTCGAGCCGATTTTAACATAATCAATTACATTTCTTTGATAATTTTAAATTATGAGATAATAAGATTATTGATGGGTTTCTCAGGAATACTCTTGTTCTGGGAAAACAACATCCATGCAATCAGGATAAAAAGAAATTTTTCAACTGAGTTTGCACCTCGGTAATATCGGTTTGTTTTTTATTTTAAAAATATTTTTAAAAGAATTTGAATTTTTTTATTTTTTATTTTAAATTAACATATTTTTAAATTATTTTGATATACTAATATTAAAAATAATTTTTAAAAATAAAAAAAATTATTTTAATATATTTTTAAGTAAATAAGTTTGCAGCTGAGCAAGTCTCGTACTTAATTTTTTTTTTTTTGATAAATAATGTTCAAATATATTCTTCTTAACAACAACAAATAGTGAAAGATGTTGCACCAGAATCTAAGTAAAAGATTTCTTTTCCTCGGAACTATGAATCGAAGGGACCAAGTACCTCAGTCTTCCATTTCAGCAGGGAATATCAAGTCAACTTATTATAACAGATGTATGGCCATGGATTGCAGAGAGTTACAGTGCATTCATTATATAGGGGTAAGAACCCTGGGACGTCGACAGGGACGAATCACCACCCATGCCTTGGCTTAGATTACTTGGGTTTCCCGCGCTTCGGAACCGGCCAAATCAAGAAAACGTTGAATGTAAAAAACTATCTTTGAGATTGAGCTACATCCTGGATTAAATATTTTTATGTTTTTATAAAAAGTCATATATATAAATTTCTTTAATGTATTTTTGTAACTCAAAAAATATAACAAATTAATAATTTTATGCAAATATAGAATTAAATAAATTAAGAATTATGTATACTAATAAATAAATAATCATTAATAATTCCTAAAAACAAAACTTAAAAAACTGAGAGATATATATAGATTAAGATATTTAATATTAAAAAATAAAATATTAAATTGATTGAGTAAAATAAAAAGAAAAAAAAACATGTAAGACTATACATATTAAAAATATTATCTGAAAATAAATATTTTTTTATTTTCAAAAACAAAGTTTATCTATATAAAAGATAAAAATAAAACCATACATAAACCAAAAATTAAGCGCATAATAAAAAAATTAATAATATTTAAAAGAGACCATCTGAATAAAATAAAAGAGAGAAGGTTTTGTCCATCTTGAGTTTCTAGTTTTTTAACCTCGTACGTTACTTAATTTTTTTTTAATTATATTCTTTAAAATTATATTTCATGGCAGCCATGCTAAATTCAAAATGTTTAGGTCTAATAGTCATGCTATCAATAAACAACGTGTTGTCTGTCGAGACAAACAACATCTCGCTTATTTTGCCGCTAAAATTAACCTTTTTTATAGCTAAAATTTATTTCAATTGATACTTTATCTTTTTAAAATGTGAGAAAAGTTACCATGGTTATTTTATTTTAGTAATTTCTATAATATGGTGATATTCAGATAACTTTGGCTGATCATTAATTATTTGATGAGTGCAGAATGAAAGTTTTGAATTTGGATAAAAATAAAGAAATGGACTCGCTAAATTAAAAAAAAAAAAAACTAAAAGAGATTAGATAAACATTATAGGTTGGGAGTGCTTTTATTATAGACTTAAGTAGTGTTAATCGTGCAAAACTTTATTCATTATAAAAATAAAAAATAAAAAGTTTTGTTCAGTTGTATCCATCGTATTTTCTCATCTCTTTTGCAAACTTGTAGTTTCTGATTCTTTTTATAGATGAATAGGGAACCCTTTTTTTTTTTAACGATGAAATGGCCTCTTCTCTGCCACACTTTCCAATTCTTTTTCCAACTCTTCTCCACCTAAAAGTGTGTGTTCTTATTCAATCAGTTTTTCTAAGAACAAACCTGCAGATAAGAGAGAATTAAGTGAGGCACATCGGAGGTTTGGACCGGCCTAGCGAGAGAATAGACATAAGAATGAGGAGAGAATTAAGTGAGGCACGTCGGAGGTATGGACTGGCCTAGCGAGAGATGGTTTGGTTGGCGAGGATTTGAAGAGCTAAGCCTTGTTCTCTCTCTCTACTTCTGTTCTCGACACCCTTTCTGGATTATGAGTTTCTTTTACCTAAGAACCCTAATTACCCTTACTGGCTGATGTCTTTTCTTTGATTTTTTTACTTACACCCTGGTTAGATTCGGTGTCGTGTTGTTTGGGTTGCAAATTAGATAACACTGTTAATGTTATTTTTTAAAGTATTATTAATATATTAAAATATTTTTTTTATTTTTTAAAATTTGTTTTTATATCTACACATTATAATAGTTTAAAAATTTATAAAAAAATAATGATATTGTGCCAAAAGATTTACACTTGATCACCTTATGCCAAGCCATTTACAGAAACCATCTTTTATTGTTGTCCCTTGCATTCTAATTATTTTTTGTTTTTTAATTATCCTTTATTTTAAAATATACCTTCGAATTAAACTAGTAAATTATTAGCACATAGCAATGAAAAATATGCATGTTGTTCTTATAAAACAAGAATTTAATGATGTATCATGTTAATTAGACTGAGATTCTCTCATATACTTTAATCTAAACTTTAAAAATAAATGGATGATAAAGAACATGAGATATTTATTAATTAATATATAAAATAATTAAATTACTTTTCTAAAACTTAAACTTAATGAACAAGAGGAAGTGAATTTATTTTTCATTTTCTTAAAAAGAACTTTTCATTAGAACAATGTTTTGTTATTTTTTTGGTTTTTTTTAATTTAGTTTATTTTCAATTTTATCTTTCAATATTAATTAACTTTACTAAGATTTGAATTCATAATTTATTTTGATTTATTTTTTATAGTGTTATTCTGGTCTCATAAATCAAGTTGTAGGTTTGACATATTAATTTAGATTGATTCAAGTTTTTTTTTAATTGATTTTTTTAAGTTTCATCTTTCAACATTAATTGATTGAAAATCTAGCTTCATAATTTATTTTAATTTTTTTTTAATGAATTATCACGGTCTAATGATATGGGTTAAGAATTTGACTAGTTAACAAAGATTGATCTAGATTGATCCAATGTATCGTTATCTAAATATTAAATTTTTTAAGTTAAACTATATTTTTATCAATCATTCAAATTATATTTGGACACTTCAAATTGATTGGATCAACCCCACATGCCAAGTGATTAAAAACTCACTTATATGCACCAGGGCTTGTAGCCCAGCGGCAGAGGCAAGGTTTTCTTGCCTCTGTCACCTGGGTTCGAGCCCTAGCGTGCACGCCTGTCACCCCCGCGGTATCTTACATGCCTACTGGGCTTGCAGGGTGTTCAGTGGGTCCGGGGATTAGTTGTGGTGCGCGTAAGCTGGCCCGGACACCCCGGGTTACCAAAAAAAAAAAAACTCACTTATATTTGCACACTGGATTGCTACATTGCTCTATAATATGTGGAAATCAACAATGCAAAATCTAGGTGCACCGAATTACAATATTATCCCTTAATTTTATAATTTTTTACAATATGGTCCTTCAATTTTGCATTTTTCTTATATTTGGTTCTTTTAGTTTTAATATTTATAATTTGATCCTAAACTTCATTTTGAGTATGTTTCAATCTCTGAATGTTGAGAGAAAAGTGAGAAACTCACCATGACAAAGAGAGGAGAAATAAAGGAATTGGCCAACTATATTTTGCTTTAAAAAAAACATTGATCCTGGTGTTAATGAATTCATATTGGAGAGGGGGTTCAATTGAGATAATTTTACTCTTTAATCATGCAAAAAAATTTGATTGAGGGTCAAAAATATTTCTTTTATTTAATTTGATTTTGAGGTTTTTTTACCAATTAAAGGGTGTCTTGGAATAGAAAATCACTTTCTTTAGATTTTTATGATTTTTAGGTTAAATGACTGAAATTTAGGCTTTTAAAGTTTAAATGACCTAGACTTTGATTTTCTAAGCACCAAAAGTGGTCTTAATTTGTTACAATGGTGACACTTCATCTACCTATGTAGATTATATACCATCTCATTTGTTTTAAAAATAATATATAAAAGGTAAACAACACGTCTTTTATTAGTGTATATGCCCTATAGCTAATCAATTGATTAAATATGACATTGATTTTGTTTATATAAAGATATATTTATTATTAATAAATGCTTTTTTTTTAATATTTATTTATGTTTGAATAATAAATCTAATATTTTATTAATGAATTTAGAGTAAAGATAAAGTTCATGGAATAAAAATATTTTGCAAGGAAAATTATAAAGTTGTTATAATTATGAGATTCTTATTGTATTAAAGCTTTATTCCTATATATTCATGGCCGACACTTTATCAATGCAGGATAATAAATCAATCCATCGAGACTAGCACATTTTATGTTTTTTTTTCTTTATGAAAGAAACAGTTGTTCTAATAAACTGAGTTATAAGGATACCTAGAACTAATATGTAGATACTTGTCAGATGACATGCATACTAAATTAACTCGCATGAGAATTTCACATGGAAAGATCACATATGTCTATAAAAAGGCTCATATGTATAACATGAACTATATAAAGGTATTTAAGTGATTAAGCGAAGATTTATTATTCTATGTGAATTATAAAAAAAAAATATTCTACATGTTCTTAAATAGTATTGATTGTAAAATTCTTGTGTAAGGTGTAACGAGATTTAAAAAGAGTTTCAAATATTATTTAAAAAACTAACAACTATGATTTTGAGAACAAATATAATTTAACAAAATAGACACTCTTCATGTTATAATATCGAAATTATAAATTCCTGATAAAATGATAATAATTACACTAAGAAATTGATCACTAAAAGATTAAGTCAAACAACTAATGATTTTTTAAAAATATTTGGGAGATCATGACATGTTGTTAAATATTGTATTTGATCTTTAAATATAAATCAATCGATTTATTTAATTGATAATTGGTTAAATGGTTTAATTTATTTTATTTAGGATCATGATTTATATTTGGATCAACATATTAGAAAACCTAATGGGTCACACACATAAGAACCATTTGTTAAAAATTAAATTAGGATAATTAATCAAGTGTCTTGATTGTAAATAAATTTCAGAAATTAAGGACTAAAATATAATTTATACATGAAATTATAATTTTAAACCTAGAAAAATCAAGCAAAGACTTGATTGCATAAATTTCTAAAATTATCCTGAAATAGTGTACGTGATATTATTAAGGATAAAATTGATATTTTTTTATTTATATGTTATTAGATTTTTTTTATAAATAGAATGTTATATCTCATATTTTATATACGAGTTGTGTAGTTATTTCGACAAACCCAACATCTTCCACCCAAGTTAAAAAAACCCAAGTGCGTGGCTTGTGACTAGTGGCTAGTTAGCACTTGTCCAATGTTTTAGGCCTTGAACATTTTTTATTTATTTAGTTTTTTTATTTTACAACAAAACCTTTAAATAAAATTATTAAAATGAGATATGAAAAATCATCCTATTATGCTAAATTTTCCAAATAAGGTTGGTGGGTTTTATGTCAAAATTTATAGTTGTTTTATGAATTAATTATATATGAATCTAATATTCAAAATTTTTTTAAAACATTTTATCTTAAATATTCAGTGAGAAAAAACATATTTTTATTATTTGTTTATTATATATTTTTAATATAGTTTTCTCAAACTAATTATTATTTGAATTTTTAAAAAATTGCATTTGAATATTAAATAATAATAAATTATATTTTTTATTTTTAATTGTGAATTCTTTTTTTATTTTTTCACAAATTAATTGTTTTTTTATTATTTCATATAGGTGCATAAAAATTATCAAGACATGATGTTTTTATTTTCTTTCATTGAAACTTGCGTTTTACATTATAATAAGTTTTATTATAAAATATATGTTCTATTTAAAAAATATGTTTTCATTAAAATAAAAACAAAAACTAAAGGAATAGAGAAAGAAGAGTTTTTCCTTAATAAATGCATTTTCCTCCTAAATTTAAATGATTATAACTCTTACAAATTTTGATTTTAATTACTTAAAGTTTTGTTAAAAAAACCACATTACTAATAAAGAAAGAAATATTCATAAAAAATGTATATATATAAGAAAATAGGGGTTTTGGCTCACATAATACATTTTTTCTTCATAATTTAAATCTTTTAAACTCTTTTAAATATTTATTTTTATTATCACATAATTATATATAAATTAGCTTTGAAATAATTCTTCACTCTTTCCTCCATTCTATAGTTTACTGCACCTATCTTATATTTAACTAGCTGGACTATCTGCCACCTATATTTTATATGTATTTTACATCTATCTTTTATTTTTTTATGAGATGATGGGGATGTTGGTTCATCTAAAAACATTTCAATCCTGTCCACCAGCATTCTAAATCTGTCATCAAGTATCCCATGCCTATTTACAAGGGTTTCAGATCTATCTAAGTGATGTTACTCTTATATATATATATATATATATATATATATATTACAAACCCGTCATCAAGTTCGACGAGTTAAAGTGATGTTCTAGATTTTTTTATGAGTACTTCAAACTTTTTTACGAGCTAAAATAATTATTAGATAAAGTTACATGTCATGAATATTATTTAATTTTAATAAAATATTATGTTATATTAATTGTTGATATAATTTTGTTACTTATGATTAAAGATATTATATCAATTGTATTTTAATATTAAAAAATTAATTATTTGAATGGTACAAATGTTATTTTTTTAGGCAGGGAGTTAAGAAAAAATTATCCTAGAATGCTGCTGTAAAAAAAATCACAAATATTATCTGTGATCAAATATTTTAGATTCATATATATATATATATATATATATATATATATTAACTATGTTATTTAACTAAAATATTTTTTAAAATGCGGTAAGTTACCGAAAGAGTCATGGTTCCTCATCCTGCAAATATCTCACGATCAAATCCCAGCCTTACAATCTCTCTCTTCGAGCATTTCATGGTTTCCAACTAATCGCACCATGCCACCTAAGCTAGATACCATACGTAAGAGATCCCCTCTCCTTACATCAGCTAGACATGCGGGCCTCGCATGTCCTCATTTACCACAACCATTTCCTTAATCAAAATTTCTCTCTTAAAATATTTTTTTTAAAGGAATTTATTGTGTGTTAGAACAGTTTTTTTAGTTTTTTTTCCTTCTCAATTTTTTTTAATAAAAACTTGAAAAATGTATTCATTTGCTAAAAAAAATGAATTTTTATAATACGAAATACAATAAAACTAAAACTATTTTTTTTTATAAAAATCAAAAGCATAATTTCTGAATATTTTATATTTTTGAAAATATAATTATATAATATTAATTATATTTTATTTAAATTAGAAATTATAATGAAAAATTTTATCGTTAACTAATTTTTATGTTAGATTTATAATAAAAAAGTAAATTTAACTAAATATGAGAAAATATATAATTTTTCTATTAAATTTATGAAACCAACTAAATATAAAAAAATATTTTAAATATTTTTTATTGACAATAGTACTTGTATATAAAGAAAGAAAGTGTATTGATCATGTGTTTTTTTTATTTGAAAATAATGTGAAAAATTTATATTGAAAAACTATAGAGAACCTTTAAAATGCGTTTTTCAAACTCAATATAATTTTAAAAAACTAGAAAACTATATATTTTTTTAATTTTCAAGATGAAGAAATATTGTATCTAAAAAGTAAGTTCCAATTTCCCTTTTTTTATTTTAATTTTTTATGAATTGGAGTATTATTTTGTTTCTAAACAGTTACTTAACTATTTTATTCACCGATTACAATTATATCTATCATATGATCTAAATAGAAATAGACCAAACTATTTTAAATAGTGCTTTATAACATAAATAAAATTATTGCAATTGTATATTCATTCATGTTTATAATTAGGATATTGATAATAACATTTTAAAAATTTTCAAGTCATCCTAATTATATTATATTTTCATTTAAAAACAAAATTAGTTTGGATTGAAATATAAATTAATTTAAATATATCTATTATTATTAAATAAAAAATTTAACCAATTAATTTTCCTTTTTTTAATATAATAAAATGATATTCTTGGGTCTATGTATATTTATGTTAGTGTTTGATTATTATCTCATAAATAATAAAAAAGAATGTGCTTGAAAATATAAAAATTCATTTTAAAATTATTATTTTTTAGTTAAACATATATTTATTTTTTTATATTTATTAAGGTACTACGACAAAGCTTTTGTAATCATGAAGTGCGTAAATTAATTTAATCCTTCATAAAAAAAAAAAACTAGAAAAGAAAAAAGGAATTTTAACGTGATGGTCAACAAGTTTAATTTGTTTTTTTTTTATTCAACGACACAAAAGTAATCATTATCCTCCGTGGACACACCTTAACCGTTGGGTAACGTCGGAATTTGACGGCGTCAAGTCGCGTCTCTCTTATATAAATACGAGGATTCCCAGTTGTTCCTTTCCCTTGTCTGTAAGTTTCTCATTTTGAATACTCACGAAAGATTAGTTGAAACGTACTAAATCCGGGAGGGAAGCTCCAAATCTGATACATTTCGCCGATATATCATTTCACTCTTCTAGCAAGCAACCCGGCTATTATTATATAGCAAGAAAGAGTGTTTTTTGTTTTTTTTTGTTTTTGAGTTAACACTAAATCATCAGCGAAATTAGAGGGATTACGGGTGGTGGCAGTGAATAGAAAATTGATTACAAGGATTTTATGCTATCTCTTTGTAATCTGTTAAAAAAGGAAGAGATTCAAGGAGAGCCAAAAAGATTGCTGTTTTCTATATTGGTTTTGTCTATCTCATTTGCAAGAACTTGGAGGAGCAGCTGCTAACTCTCACAAACAACAGAAAATCGGTTCTTATGAGATAAGAGGTTGATGAAGGTAAGAATTTTTATTTCGTTTTTATCTGGGTTTTTTTTCTTCACTGGCCCGCTACCAAAAGCATAGCATTTTGATTTTTATTTCCTTACCTCGTTTTAAAGATTTTTGATTCGTATATTCTGAGCAAGTAGTTTCATCATCGAGTAGTTGGATGTCTTTTAATTCCTCATATTTTCCTTTTTTTGGTTTTTCTTTTTGAACTTTCTTAGCAACCAAACAGAGCATGACTTTACTATTTGTATTTCTTGTCTCTCTCTCTGTAAGTTGCTTGCTTTTTTGGTGATTTAGACTCAAACCCATCCATTTTAGTCGTAGAATAAATCTCCAATCGTGCTGCTATTATTCTTCAAGAACCATTTCAATGTGGCTTTGCTTGTCGTATATGCTTTTTTCTCTTTCTGTGCTATTTGTTTTTCGTTAGGTAGTAAAGAATTTGACTGATTTAATGTTGTTTTATTGCAGTATATATGGTGAAATTTGAAAGGAGCTGAGAGTAACAGAGATAGATTTGAAAGAAAGCAAGAGTATTATATCTATCCGGGAACAAAAGCACTGATCAAGATTTATGAAGACCAGTACTTGTATAAAGTAGACAGCTAAGAACAACAGCAGCAGCAGTTGAGTGTTTTATTTTTCGGGGGGAGGGTCATCTTGCTTTGGGTAAGTCGTTTTCAGAATAATAACGATGCAGTTCTTCATTTCTATTTTTTATTTTTTTTCTTTCTCATGTTTTATGAGGGCATGAAAACAAATATGGACGTTGCTCACTCTTCCCTTCTTAAATATTCCATGTCTCCCTGTCTATTCAACTACCGCTTTCATCATTCCTACACACTACATTTCTTTTTGGTTTTCTTTTTCTTTTTATCAATCTCTTCTGCACGAGTTGATTGACCCTTCATATTGCTTTTTGAGTTTTTCTTTTGATCTCTCAGAGATTATATATATTATCGATGGGCGTTGCTGTCTAGTTCATATGATTCACTGCTCTCTGGTTTTTTTTTTTTAAAGGGCATGTCAGAAACTTCGTCATACACAAACTTGATTCTTTATTAGATTAGACCACTTTCAAATGGGGCTATGTCCCCATTTTGTTTTCCTTGTCCATTCTTGACTCACTGTTTTATCCCAACATTTTCCTTCTTTCTATTTTGTTTTAGTTTCTCCGATCCCGAGCCTCCCTTTATCTTTTTGGCCTTTTGTCCTCCCCCCAAAAAACGCATCGTTTTCCTTAAAACTTGAGAACAAAAATCAAATCTTTAAATTCTTTCTTCACTTCATTTGATTTGCAAGTCTCCATGATTAGTTTGTCTTTTTTCCCTTTGGTTTCTGGGTATTTCTCATTGTTTTTTCTTTTTTGGTCTTAAACCTGGCGGTCCTTTTCTTTTTATTTTTTCCCTATCTGCCTCTCCTTAAATAAATAGTAACATATGCAGTAATATACACTGAAGTTAGGGCCCATATAAGGCAAGTGTGCTTCTTCAAATATGGATATTAGAATGTTCTAATATCTGATCAATTTGACCTCATATTCCCTTCACACAACCCCCCCTTCATGGCTGCAATGGTAATTTGACTGTTGCTCTATCCAATCAAATGCCACTGTCTTTCTTGGACAGAGTAGCTCATACACCCACTTGGAGTCTTGCCAGTTGCCGTAGACGAAATCTGTAGATTTTTGCTATTGGAGGTGGAAGGAAACTGCCATGTGAAATAGTAAAAAACCACTGATGTTAAAAAATGCAGCTACAGTTGATGTTGATTTGATGATCACATGCTGTAAATCTGTGATTTTTGTTAAAGATTCTGGTCAAACGCATCGCCAACATCATTTTCACTTTGTTTCTGAAAACAGTAATAAAGCAAGAAACAAAGGCGATAGATTTAGAAATCATTGTCAGCATAATGACAAGTGAATATTATATCATTTGCAGGGTTCAGAACTAAAAATAAAAGCTAAAGAGGAGAGAAGATGTTTACGTGCATAGCGTGCACCAAGCCAGCGGCGGAGGATGGACGAGGAGAAGAAGGAGGAGCGCGTGGAAGTGGCACCCCAAGTACGAAAGAAGCCGTCAAAAGCCTCACTTCACAGGTTCAAATTACTCTTATCCCTTACCTCCTCAACATTATTATTTTAAAGGCTAAATTTCATTTTTATCTCTATAAATCCACCGATTTCCCACCTATGTTCCTACAATTTAAGATTTTCCAATGTTCTTTCTCTGGTTTTTAAAAGTTTCAATGTTGTCTTCCGTAGTTTAAGGTCCGCAGAGTTTAATGTCGGTTTCGACATTGTAATCTAACAATGAATTTAGTAATTTTTAAATTTTTTATTTCAAATTATTTTTTTAATATTTTTAGATTATTTTAATATTAAAAATAAATTTTTAAAAATTAAAAAATATTATTTTAATACATTAAAATAACTTTTACAACATTCCCAAAAAATTCCTTAATTAGCTAGGAAAGTTTCAGTTTTCTGAAATCAATTTCCACTAACATACATGAAAACAAAACGAAATAATTGGTTTATTATTAGATGTCATTAGCTATTCATGATGTGTTTAAAAGCATGATTGAGATTGTTTTTCACAGTATTTTTTACTTATAAATATATCAAGATAATATTTTTTTATTTTAAAAAATTATTTTTAATATTAAAATGATTTAAAAATATTGAAAAAATATTAATTTAAAAAGAAAAATAAAAAATTTTGAACGTTCCCAAACGATCCTTTAATGATAAGGATAAAACTTGAAACTTATCATTAACTACAGAATTAGTGTTGTTGAAAAATCTTAAACCATAAGATATAAATTCCTTAAGGCAAAAACCATAGTTTATAATTATAATAATTATAGACTTTCACACTCTATAGATGGTGTCTCATGTGCTTGCTTTTATTTTCTCTTTTCCTTATTTACGTAAAGAAACAATATTATAAGTGGTGATTGATATAGTGGGGTCCAAGTGTGAGAAGGGGAAGGGACCATCTTTTCCTTTTTTTTTTTTTTTTTTTTGGCATCTTTCACGTTTACACATGGCTGTCTACGGTCTCCTCATACTATCAAAATCTAGTATTTCAGGTATAGTAAAATAAAAAATAAAAAATAAAAAATATTGCTTGCTGACTTGGAGACACACCCTTCCAGTTCCTCTCTTTCTCGCTCCTCTTTTTTTTTTTTTTTTTTAATTTGAATTTGGAAAATTATTTCCAAAAAGACTGCCATTATTATTATTATTAAAACAGATTTTCATAACTGTAAAACCCTATTCAACTTTATGGAGCTATGGGCTGGTTGAACCTCTGCAGACCTTGTACCTCCTCCACAGCAGCTGTCAGAGCTGAAAACTCAAAAGCAGTGTTTCAGTAAAATGACAACATCGCCAAATCTCTCATAGAGAATCTCACAGGACTGTAATGTAAGGCTTTGTTTAGAGTGGTAGCTACCCCATCGGACCACGTTTTATAGCTTGGTAGCGGTGACATCACTTTCACCACGAATGAGGCTAGCTCATACCATTGGGTTCTTGTTGAGACCTTTTGTACTAGCAGATGATATTCTAGTTCTAGTTTAGAAGTCAAATGATTCTAGGAATTTTGGGTTGACCCACTGCTAACACACTTTCAAGCTCTTTTATTTGAAAAAAAACCTGAAATGCTCTCTGAACAATGAAGTTAAATTTTTAAAAATACCCATGACATTGTACTGGCCATGTTTGCCATGGAATACGAAAATGAAAGACAGCATAATAACCAGCATATTTTCCCACATTGAGCAGCAGTGGGGATCTTTACGAAAAGATTGATGATATTTACGAAAAGACACTTAGATGTCTTTGATCCGACCCACCATTGAATTCTTGTCGTTCCACTGTAACTCAAAAGTTGGATATATATCATATAATAGTATGGATAAAGGAAGAATCTGCCTGCTCTGTTAATGGGCAGTGAAATGAGGCCAGCGTCCATTAGTGTGCAGCACAAAAGTACATAATCATTTCAGATTGTGCAAGACCATTAGAGTTGGCTCCTGTTCTTACCTTGCAGTATTCACCACTGCAGATTTTTTTGCGTGTAAAAACTCCGTTTTCCGCTTTCTGCTTTCTGCTTTCTGCCCGTGTCTGCCTCCTATCCACGAGTACAGGCCAGTTAACGTTTATTCATCCAATGAGATGGTTCAGCGTCCCCTTTGCAGGCATCTTCTGTGATGGGCAATATACTTCATTTTGCAACGAAGGCACCTTGTTCAAATGAGAAATAATTGCTGTAGGCTTGCTTGCAAATTGCTCCTTCATGCTTGCTCTGGCCACCATAAGTTGCAACATCAAATCTTGCACCGCCAAATATAATAACTATTTCAACGAACAGGAACACACACACACAGAAGTGTGTATATATATATATATATGCGCGTTAGAGTCATTGATTGTGCTAAGTAGGCAGAAAGGTCTTTTGCTGCCATTTATATTGAGGCATTAGACTTTTTACTGTAAGGAGTAGCAATACCTTAGGATTTCATTTCTTCTCTGATGAAATTGCCGACTAATTGCCGGCATGGTTAATTGGTTTCACAAGGGACTTTCTGTTATGTCTTTCCTGAGACTCCATGTTCACAACAGAAACAGGCACCAGCTACTATATCTGTAAATCAGATTCAACCCCTCTGATGTGTCTGTTTTTATTCTGATCTTTTGCCAAATGTTTTAGAGTATCTGTGCAGATGCATCATTATCTTAGCATTTTATGACTGTCTATATAAAGCAACCTGGTGCTTTCTTTAGGCAGAGTTATATTCAGGATTTATCTATGTGCAGCAAACATATTAAAATATAAAATGATTTTAAATTGCCCATCCTTTTCGTTACCTCCCTTAAGTTTTGTTCCATCGCAATTTTTATTTCTGTATTGAAAACTTTATTGCGCAACTTCCAAATATTTCAATTTCTTTTATAGAATGATATAGTTCTTTTGCAATTCTAATCAACCACGCATTTCAATAATGTTCAGATCAAGGATATGGCACTAAAAATGTCTGGTGCTTATAAGCAATGCAAGCCCTGCACAGGTCCCAGCAGCTACAAGAAAGGACAGCGACCTTACCCTGACTTCGATGCAGCTTCAGAAGGGGTTCCATACCCCTATTTTGGAGGTGGAAGCTCAAGCTCAACCCCTGCATGGGATTTTACCACTCCCAGTCACCGTCGAGGTGCCAGAGCTGAATCTAGATTTACTGCATTGTACGGTGGTGACCGGACCCCTGGACGAGCAGAGTCTATCTCAGCACAGTCTTGTGATGTGGTGCTGGAGAATGATGATGAGCCTAAGGAATGGATGGCACAGGTGGAGCCAGGTGTTCACATTACTTTTGTGTCTCTCCCTAATGGAGGAAATGATCTAAAGCGTATTCGCTTCAGGTGTGTTTCAGTTATCTTTAACAATCTGTCTTTTAGCTCCAAACAGATAAAAATGAACTACAAAAAAATTAGAGAATCCTTGTAATAGGGTTTTGCAAGTGAACAGAAAAGAAATTACAATAGCTTAAGTTGGCTTGTGTAAGCGCAAACTGACATTACTCAGGCATTTGGGTTTTGAAGCCGGGAGATGTTTAATAAATGGCAAGCTCAGCGATGGTGGGGCGAGAACTACGACAGAATCATGGAGCTCTATAATGTCCAGAGATTTAATCAGCAAGCACTTCACACTCCCCCAAGGTGTGAGGATGAGGTAAATCTCTTCTATCTTAACTTGCTGCTTAAAAGATTCTCTAGAAAAAGTATATCAAGGTTTTGAGTCAAAACGATTCCATTCCTGTTTATTTGATCATGGAATGTTTTTTCATAATCATGTTTAAGCCTTTACCATTCCAAAGCACTGAAGGTTGACATTTCCTTTACCTTCCTTGTAAAGCTTTAATGAGCTTATTATGCATGAGACTTTCCTCCTCATTGCTATCAACTTGAAACAGCTGATGCGACGTTGGAAAATAAATGTCATTCCAGAACTTAAATTGAAAGATAGTTTTGGACACGTTATTGCAACAAATGCCTGTTTCATGCTTTCCCTCTTCTTTTTATCCAACTAAGAAAATATCCTTTTGTTTTTTCACACCACTACTTCTATCTATTGAAACTCCTCGTTATCTTAAAAAAAAAGTCCACTTCTTGAAAATTTTACTGACAGAAAATTGTTTTTTAAATCAGCAAAGAGATTCTTCCTACTCAAGGATGGAATCTGCAAGGGAAAGCCCTATGGCTCCATCGTTTACTCCAAGAAACTACTATAAACCTTCTGGAAGTAAAGGCTATTTCCCACCTGACACTATGGATCAAGGTGGCAACCAGCGCTACCACCCTGGTTCAAGTGGCTATATGGGACCAAAAGGCGAGGCATCTTCAATAGATGCATCACGGACGACAACATCATCGAGGGATGAGCCTTCTATTTCAGTTAGCAATGCCAGCGACGTGGAGGCAGAATGGGTTGAGCAAGATGAACCAGGGGTTTACATCACTATCAGACAATTAGCCGATGGCACTAGGGAGCTCAGGCGTGTTAGATTCAGGTAATGGAAATCCTTGATTATTCACATCTCATGCTGCATCTTTTTTGGTGGCTGAAACTATTGAAGGAAAACTTCACTTACATGAGCACCACCAGAAGCATATACAACATGAAAAATAAGATTTAAAAATGGATTTATTGCTTGTTAAAATCAAAACTATTTTCATATGAAAAATGTTCTTCTGCTTTTCCTTTTTAGCTGGTGGTATGATTTTGTTTTCATTGGATGGCGGTATACTTCTTGTTAACCAAGTTTGATGGCTCTACCTTACATAACGATTATATTTCGTTGACATTTTGTCTTTCTATTTGATGTTCACAGCCGAGAACAATTCGGAGAAGTGCACGCGAAGTCATGGTGGGAACAGAATAGAGAAAGAATACAAGCTCAATATCTATAAAGGATGATTTTACATAACCTAAATTGCTGTCTAGTAAGGAATTCAGGGTGCAGCTGGATATCCTCTCCACCCCCTAAAGAAAAACAAAACTCATATTCAGTTTTGTTTTTCACGGATGCTTTTCAAGTCTTTACAGAGAAATGGACTTGCCACCACCTTGGATGGTTATACCACTGAACTAACGCTATTTCTTCACTCTAAGAACCAAATCATATTGTACCATCACTTGTGGTGACGAATTCATTTTTTGTAATGGCACATTTCCCTTTGGATGTCCTGATGTGCCCAATTTTTGTCTCTACTGCTGTCCTGATTACAAATTAAGCACACCATTTAATTTTTAGGGTCTCCTTTGATTTCTCCCTCCTGGAAGACTAGTACTAGTCTTTGGGCTTTTCTGGGGTTGTTCGGCTCTCAAATCACTTATCAGAGTTTTGTTCTCTGCAACACACTTTTTTTTTTCTTCTTAACTAAAGGAATGGAATTGAGATCATTTGTTGTTAGAATGGTTGGTGAGCGCCCCCATAGAAATTGCAATGCTGTTGAAACCACCTGCAACCTCACTTTTCTAAATGTGCACTGTGCATGCAAGAAGACTGCAAACACAATCGAAAGCTGACGTCTCAGTACATTTTAATGGAGAGCAATTCATTGATTTAAATCGAGGCCGTCGGGTGGTGAATAAATTACAACCAATTAGTAACTTCAAAGCAAGCGAGAACTCTGGTAAGGTACGTGGATGTGGAAAGAGTTTCTGTCTCGCTTGTTGTCTGTTAAAACCTTAGCTGAACAAACAACCTATTGACGAACGTATAATCATTAAACCAGGTAATCTTTTTATGCTTCCATTTTAATCTCTTCCCCTTTATCAATTTATCCAGTTCTTTTTGTCTAGAGAAATCGTATCATTACCCTCAGGATTTGGATCATCTTGCTTTCGTGGCAGAGATAGAAAATGTTCAACTAATTGATTTGCTTTGAACTTTTTGAAACTCATCTATATTAACTCATTTGGTGAAAGGCATCCCTTTCTGCTATTTTCTCAACCCAATATTACAGCAAGCAAAGACCAAGGCTAGACCTCAGAGAAGCCCATTTTTATCAATATAGAAGAGAAGGCGCGAAACCAAACTTCAGAAAGGATTGTCATTCCCTAGGGTTACAGTTCTGATCTCCAGGCTTCCTCTTGCTGGTCGGCTACCTAAGAACTCGTGGTATTACATCCTAGAAAGACTTAAAAAATTCTGACATACAAGTAGAACAATGTAAGCAAAGTACTGTCAGCTTTCTAAAACAATCCTGCCTGGCTGAGGAAGCAAAACTTTCCTCAAGATACGAAAGCGAATTTGTCGACATAGTGGGCAGGTGGTTGAAGATTATAGGGCGGCTTCAAATGCATTCCCAGAGCTACTTGTTACTACCCTGACTTTCTCACTTTTCAAAAAATCAAGACAACCACCATTAAGCGACTTCAGATGAGAGAGACTGCCATTGAAAAATTGAAAGGATGGCCAACAAAAACCACTCCAAAATCACCATAAAAACTAGTCGCTTGCGTTTGGAGAATTTCAGTAAGGATTTGCTAGAATCTATTGAGCGAATTCAGTTTAAGGTTAGCCACTTTTCTTAGTACAGTAGATTTTCAAGTATGACAGATTTGTTTAGAGCGACTAATGGGTTTGGGTTTCCCCTCACGAGGATGCTCGAGTGTCTTACGATCCCTTGCAGGACCCTATAATATGAGTAGGGGCCTAAATGATACAAAGGGGTTGTTATGTAGCGAAACGAGGGAGTCGACAACCAAGCATAACATTAACTACTTCGGCAATCAAGTCTGTGAATTATAATCATGGATTCATCGGTGATCAAGTGTTGGCTGGTTATGTTAGATTGGTACGCACAAAAGATGCACTTAAGTCGTTCGATGAATTGCATGAGTAAGACTTGTTCTCCTGGAATTCCTTTGTTTTTGGGTTTTCTCGCCGGGAAAATTTGGGAATTTGCTTGGAATTGTTTTTTAGGATGAGATTTGACATGGGTTCGAAACATAATGAAGTTACTGTTATTCCTGTACTTTCAGCTTGTTTTTCAGGATGCTCTAGGCAGAAATTCTTGTCCTCCTGGCCATGGAAGTAGAACGTAAGCTCGTCACCGCCCATGAACCTTCAATCCTGTCACATAGCTCGAATCTTGTCAAAAATCTAATTGTTAGCTAAGAGAACATGCTGTAATGTGATAGTTTTTGTTTTGTTTTTTTGCACATCCATTAAAAAAATTATTTGTTTAGTTAAATGGTTTATGCATTTTATAATGGATCTCATGTATAATTATATTTTAAATTTTAGTTTTGTAGAAGCTAAAATGAACTATTTTTAATTAATGGTGATCTACTTTTTATTTATTTTACATGCAAAAATCTATCTCATAATAATTTTAATTAAATACATATTGTTTTTAAATACTTTTTAAAAAACATAATTAAAAATATTTTTTAACTACAACTACAAAAATTATCATAATACAAAACATATACTAAGAATTTCATGTTAGTATTGTTTTTTATTTACATATCTCTTGTAAATAGTAAATAATAAGATTATTAGCCTACGTTGTATTGTAGTCAGATTATTATTTTTTAATTTAAAAAAATATCAACGCATTGCCAATGCATTTTTAAGAAATAATTTAATCATGAAATCAAAATATAATGCAAATTAGACATTCTTTTTAAAGATTGACTCGGCGACATATTCAATGTCATTTTAAAAAAAAATTAGATGGCGACATGCTGAATTAATTTAGATTAACCTATTAAATCAACGACTCGGGTCATGAAACCGTAAAACACTATAGAAAGTAAGTCAAAATCAATTATAAAATGTCAATCCGTAATTATACAATATTAAAGGATAAACTTGAAAAGAAATATTAAATTAAAAAAAAACTATATGGGTAAACTCGAGTTCACTTGCCAAACTTATAACCCAAATCATAATATCAAGATAACATAATAAAAAAAAATAAAAAAATTATAAAATCTAATTTTAACCAACCCAATATTAAAAATGAAATAAAAAAATAAATCAATTAAAAAAATAACAATAAAACAATCCAAGCAAAAAAAGGCTAACCTTTTAATTTGATTAAAAGAATATATATATGGATAGTAGGTTAAAATTTATGATTATGTCATCATTAAAATTATTTTGGTGCCATTTTCAGAAATCATTTTAAAATGAAAATATAAATTGTTAAAACGAGGTTGAACTCTCTAATAGAAATGTTGATCAATAATTTATTAAATTAGATGTATATGTTATCAATATGATGATCTACCCATTAAAGGATATAGCATGAAACAAAAAGGAAGTAACTAAAACCTTACCAGGACCAGCATTAATCAATAGGGGAGGCGATTGATAGAAAAATTAATCTTGAGAGTTGATGCATAGATAGATAAAACAAGCGTGACAAATTCAAGCAGGCGCCAGCATTTATTCGCCGGCAAACACAACACCAACACGGAAGACCTTTGATTGTTCTGCCGCAATAAAGCCATCTTCTTCCTCTTTTCCTTATTCGTCGAAGGGTGGAAAGCAGAGGAGCGCCATCAAGATAATCTATAGTACGATCGGCATCTAATAAAAGCAGTCGTGCAACCCGCTGCTATATGTGGCACTCCTGCAATACAGTTAATTAGATGGCAAGTTATTTGTCTAAGATATCGTTAATTAAACTGGTAAATAGACATGTTACCTTATTCAGCTTCATCCTTAATTTCCAGGGTGCCTCTCATTTTGTATCATCCTGCAATAAAACTCATTTTGCAATTCCAGCAGCCTGTTTTCGTTTGTTAACCTCAGATGCTCTTCCAAGAGCTGTTTCTTTTCTTGCATCCTGGGATCCTGGATATTGACGTTTTCTCTCAATCGTGCAACTTCATCACGGAGGCTTTTAAGTTCATCGTGGCTTGCCTGTTCGGGGAATAAACATCCAAGCAGTATAAGATATGATTGTTTTGATTCCTGAACTATATCTGGTGATAAAATAAACTAAATATATGAGTGTATAAACAAGTAATTAGTAAGGCCTGGAATATAAAATATTTACAATCTTTTCGGTTAATGCATCCAGACGAATTATTTGGTGGTCACTAATACGTTTCAAGTCGTGATTTTCACTTTTAAGTTGATCTATCACATTTGCTGCTAATTCCAGGTTTGGACTCAATATGGTATCTTTTTCCTTCACCAGGGATTCATTTTCATCCTTCAAGCGTGCATTTTCTACCGCTTGCATCTTCAATTCATCCTCCTGTCTTTTCTTGTCTTCCTGCATATATAATATTAAACGACCAGTTTTTTATGTAGCGCAGTACTACTCAAGAAAATAAATAGATTAATTAAGAAAAAAAGTGAGTACCCTACAACGATCGCGATATGCTTTGTCGTAACCTTTCTTCCTGTCGCGTCGATCTTCTGTTTTGGGTACTGATGTGGTACTTGTTCCGGCAGCCGTGTTATCAAATTGTGCCTTTGCTGCATCCAAGACTGTTGAATTAGGACAGTACCACAAGACAAATCAGAAAAATGAGCTGATGGGGGTGGTCCTGCTGCTGTTTTCTTTTCACGCTAAGTTTTATACATGCAGCATATGGAAATACTCAGAAAAAAAGAGAGAGAGAGCACTGCAGTTATAATTACAGCCGCTACCGGGTAAAATTGTTTGGTAGCTACAGCGTCATTTCTTATAACTTTGTTTTTTTGTCTTTTTTTCTGTTTTCTTTTTTAGTTTTTTTTGTGAGGGGGCGAGTTAATTTTATGAATCTTGAATCAACTAGATTCGGCTTATAAGTTTGGGTTCATGTTCATACCGCCATGCCGAAAGTCTCAAAGGCACAGCATCTTGATTTGGAAAATTAGAGGCGCCAATAAACCAAAGCAAGATAAAAATACAAACCCTTTATCAAACAATAAAATAATTAATAAAGATACACAAGCTACTGCTGCTCCTAGTATAAATGATCAGTTATTACTTACAGGAGGTATCTCCAGTGGCTTCCTGGATGCACCTCTCCCACCTCCATTCCCAGACCGCCTCTTGATTATCAAAATGATCAGGATTCATCGCTAGCTCTCTAATGAATTCTGAAATTCCCTGAGCGTAATGTTTAATATACGGTCTCAAAAACCAAGCCCTGATAAATCAAGACCGGGGAGGGTTTCTGATCTGTAGTTGTGAGTAGTAGTCATTGACGAAGACTTTGTGCTAAGAAATAAAAATGTTGCTTGAAGGGTCCCCCACGTCTATATCAGAAGGTTAGTGGAAGACTTCGGTCTTTCATTTTGTCGTGACATTGGAATTTGGACTTGTTAATATTGTGGTTGTTGTTATTGGCGAAAGGAAAAAAAGAAAAGAAAAGGGGGGCAAACCTTAAATTAGGTATCAAACTATAATTGACTTTATATTTATTTGCTGGAATGTATTCTCTTATAAAGTATTTTTTTTTAATTCTTTCATGTATGATTATATTGTGAAAAATTCATTAAGGAAATTCATTTTCGAGTTAAGGAAAAACATAAATTTATATATATATATATATATTAATAAAATATTTTAAAATATAATATTATTACGAAATAATAAATTACTAATATATTTATATATGAAATAATATATTAAGATAATTAATATACAACATAAAAGTATATTAGTGCATCTAATACTTTAAATGTTCAAATACTTTAATACTTTCATAATATTATTAAAAAAACACATTCAAATACAAAACATGGTATATTATATGGTAATTATACATTTTAAATCATATAAAATTTGTTATAAAATTAGGATACCATAGGGAAAAAAATTATTTTAAATGTTCTTCAATTACCAAAGAATAATTATATGTCTGTAATATTATATTTGAAATATTTATATTATATGTATAGTTATATTTTATAAAATAAATGATATAATAAATTCTTTTTTTCCCTACCATTACACTTTTTATATCTTTTTTTTTGTAAGTGGACAAATAATTATATTTAATGTTATATAAAAAGCTTAAAAAAATTAAAAGATTTTCAATTATAGGTCTCAAATATGCCCAGTCGGTAGGTAATCACTTTTGCGTAGTTTATTGAGTTGGAAACTGTAAGCTTCATAGTCTCCATGCTAGAATGGAAAAGTTTATGGTTCTAGCATGCTTGGATGTTCAGCTATTTAAACATAAAGACATACAACATTTTCTACGTCAATCAGAGAGATAAATTAGCATCCAAATCATGCAAAATATAGAGATATATGTTTTCCCACCAACGAGAATGAAGTCATGCATGCATATATAATCACGTATACGTACAGGAGGAATTAATTTACAGCGTGACAGTCGGGCAAGGAATAATGATGGATGGTACTTGTCATAGTGTCGAATGTGCACGAGTTGCACGCTTCGGCTGGCTGGCCAAAACAAGGCCTAAGGGTGCTGGCAGCCATGCCATCAGTGCGAGAAATCGGCAGCGCAGATTTATACGGTTGTAGGTTCGTCAAAGAAAAATCGGCAGCGAAGATTGTTGACGAACATGGGCTGGACAAGGGACTGTCCAAGCCTCGTCAGGAGGTAGGCTGACGAGAATTGGGGCTATCACAGAATTCGGCAGCGTAGGCAGGAGCAACCTGCACGCATATGCGAATTCGGCAGCGCAGGAATTGGCAGCCTGCACGCAGATGCGGATTCGGCAGCGCGCAACAAATTGTGCAAGTCAGGGACTCGACTGGGCACGATTGGAAACTTGGGCGAAGGACTGTCCAAGGCATGGGAAAAGAGCTCTAGGCGCTGGGACGCGCCAACGAAGGCACACTACCTAGAATTTGGCAGCAATGGATTGCGGCAGCCTTGCATAAGCAGAAATGAATTCGGCAGGCAGCATGCAATGGTCTATGCGAGTCTTTGAGCTTGTGACTTGGCATGGACGTGGGACTTAGGTGATGGACCTTCTAAGTCAGCAGCTGACGCAGCAGAAACTGGCAGCTGGGGCTGGCAAGCAGACAACCCGAAAATGGGGGAAGTGGCAGCTTCATGGGAGGCAGAACGTGGGAGCATAACTTGGGTGCTGTCCGGGCCACTATGTCCTGAAAACATGGGATAATGGGTGTGAGGTAGTGCTCCACCATGTCCTGAAAACATGGGAGCGTAGGGGACAGGTAGTGCTCCACTAGGTCCCGAAAATGGGGGATAATGGGGAGGAGCCTTTGCAGCTCCTTTGCTTGTCTATAAATACAAGATGCAACTCTTGTGTGTGGGGAGAGCATTCGGGTGAGAGCGTTCCAAATGTAGAGAGCGTTCGGGTGGGAATGTTCAAAATGTAAGGGCATTCGGGTGGGGATGTCCAGCATGTAGGGGCATGCAAGAACACTAGTTAGAGGTAGCTTGTGTAGCATGTAATCTTTGTGCATAGCACACATACGGATTTGTGTATAGTTTCCTTTGTGTATGAGATTAATAAAGGTTGGGAAAGAGTTCCTGTAAAGCTTGTTGTGCACTATGATTGTTATTCTTGCTTGTGTATTCCGCTTGCTTAGTTACTAGGCAAACACGAGTGGGAGTGGCGAGAGAAGGCTGAGTCTAGTGAGGGACTAGGCTGCCGCACGAGTTGAATTTTCTTGCGAAAAATTACCCCCGTGACAGTACCCTTAAACAAGGGACTGGAATATTAGTAGATAAAAAAAGTCAAACTAAAAACCATAAATAATCATAGCTCTTTACACCGATCCACTTTACCAACTCATGGCTGGGACTGGAATTCCTCTTCGAATATTTGCTTGTAACAATGTTTAAAGGAATTTAATTAGTATTCCATACGCCATATTTGAACCCTGTGGTTACTTATATGATGGCCACTAGAGGCTTACATGGTCGTTAACTTCAGGGCCTATAGAATTAGTCGAGATACACGTAAACTGACCTGAATACCCACATTAAATTAAAAATAAAAATCTATGTCCACTAGCTGTACAGGAGGCAAATCAATGAAAAATGTAAGCTTTGGAGCGGAAAATTGCAACCCCTCATAACATATCCTTGGGACCTTGGGCATTTCCTTACGACGAAAATGCTAGCAACAAAAACTTGAGATGAGTTACAGAATAATTGATAACCCTGAAAAAATCATAATCACGGACCTTTTTTCTTGCAAAGAAAACGAAATTTGCACAGAGAGGAGTTAGGATCGTCGCGTTCAGACAATATCGTCTAGTTGCCATATTTCTTGAAAGATCGTGATCCCCGGAAGGAATTAAATGACAGGGAAGAGGAGTCAAGATGTTTTTCCATATCGTGGACAGGACTGAGATTCGGATTAAAGTTGTCAATTTTGTTTTGATAGGTATTTTATATTTTTAATTAGAATGAAATGTTTTAGTTTTAAAGTATTTTGACGTGTCGTTTTGGGGTTGTACTGTTCATGTATATATCAACTTATATTTAAAATATTTATAAATAGTTAAAATTAAATAGATCTTTAACTTAAAATAATTCAATTTAAACAAAATATCAAAATATATAAAAGTAAAATATTTTAACACAAATATTTTAAATATAAAGTTAGGTCAATGTTATCAAGACTAATAGAATCTAAAGCATCCCTTGTTTTGCTTAAATTCCTACAAAGTATAAACATGAAAAAAAACAACTTGAATATAAACCATATATATTAGTGATAAATCTAATTTTAAAAAATTAATATATTGTTAATGAAAATAGTAATAATAATTTTCAATATTATTATTAATATCATTATTATTGAAAATAATAATTTTATAATTGGATGGTGTAATTAATTAAATTGAACAAGGTTTAATTTGATTCAATGATTTTTTAAGAGCAAAACGAAACATGTGAAATAAAACCAGAATGTTCTGGCTGAAATTTTACAAAAAAAATTCAAAACAAACCGAGATTTAAAATAAAATAAAAATTATTTTTTAAATTAATATGAAATATTCCAAACAAAACAAAATGAAATCTACAACCTTCATTCGTACTGGTTTTTTTGCTATCGAGGAGGAAAATCAGGATGTTGTGGAAAAGGCTATATGGCTAGTTGCTCAGTCTGTCGCTCCATCTTCACTGAAGTTAAAACCGATCCGGTAATTTCTTGTCGGCAGCCATTGATGGCAACTCTGGAACTTATGGTCCCATTTAATGAGGTTTTCTTAATTTCAACCCCATCAAAGGTGCTATTGAATTGAACCTTCTCTTTCTATTTAAAGAATTTGTAATTCATTGACGCGTTTATGTGATTTTTTATTTCATGATAGCTACCTCATGAGACTTGTAATTGAACCTTTTCTTTCTAGTTTCTATTTAAAAAATTTGTTAAAGTTGAGCTTTAACTTAGGCGTGCACTAATGACCTAAAAGAAAACAAGGATCAAATTTTTTTCTTTCTACAGTGGTCGCCCTCTTCTGCTATTCAAGGATCAGCAATCCTGTTTTTGTTTTTTAAAATTTATTTTATTTAAAAATATATTAAAATAATATTTTTTTATTTTTAAAATTTTATTTTTTACATTAAAAAAAAAAAACATTCAAAATTTTCTAGAAATACAATTCAACCGCACTTCCAAACAAATCCATGAAAAAAGCAGAAATAATCCGGAAGCTGATTGCCAAAAACAGGTTTGCGGAAAGAGCTTAATGGAAGCATTCATATCCAGAAAGATTTCACCTTGCCTACCATAGTAAAAGAGATCATTAACTTTTAGGCCATTCCAGTAGCTAATAAGCAAAGCCAGACTCCACATAAGCGTTTGCAACAATCAAAGTAGCAGATTCAACAGTAAATTGAAAACTAACTAATAGTTGCAAGCCAGTGATCTTAACACTCCAACAGTAACTTACATGACAAACCAAATTAATTGAAAACACACCCATAAAGCCATTTCCAGTGATCTTGGATTTTCTGAATGGCTGATACCTGTTATTCTTTTCCAACTGCGCCACTCGCATCCACAACCACTTGAGTATTGCTCTGTGTTTTGCTTCTCATGCATTCTCTGGCAACAATAAAGGAGAAAGACTGAGGATTGTATTCTTCGAAAATCAAACAAACAAAAATTCGCTTACTACATCTGCTGCATCTAGAGATTTGGCTGAATTGTTTTTTAATAACAATTAATATGCCAACGAGCTGTAGAATAGTAGACATTAGTGTCCCACCTCTCCCAAGAGATCTGGAGTTCGAACCTCTCCTATATAACTAAATAAACAGTTAATATGTTTTAACATCAGATGGCATATATAGAACCAGAGGAGATAGGGGCACTAACAATCACTCTAGTTTGCAGGCTCATGATCATTCAAGCATATCCGATTTGTAGTTTGCAATTCATTCTAGGAGTTGTCGGCCATGCAGGTGAGAGTGCATGGATTATTCAAAAGATGGTTCTAACAGTTGAAAATTTTAATTTCCTTGTTTGCCAATTTGATGTCAGGGTGATTATAGCAGTAACGTACTCGCAGACTGGCATGCATTGTTTTCTCTACCTTGAAATCAAACAACTTATTCTCTAATATGAAGACATGCTAATTTTCTAGGGTGGTCAATCCAAGCAGTAAATTCAGTACGTTCTGCCTACGAATCAAATGATTGTATAAAAAGATCACTTATATATTTCCTCTATTTTCAAGTCACAATCTCAATTCCCCTCTTCCCAGGCCATTTTTCTGATCTCTTCTGATGCGTCAATGGATTGCCTAATAGAAAGTTGAGCCACCCTGTTGGCAACAGCTAGCCTGGTGTTTTCTCCACCAGGAGAGAGTTCAAGTGTAGACCATCTATCTGACATGAAACTCATCTAACATGGGGGTGTAAATGCTAGGACATAGGAGGATTAGTCCAGGCCAAGAAGCCTTGAAAAGAAATACCCTGATCGAATACTCAAAATTAGCTTTAAAGCCACTTGTATTTCCCAGACAAAGATATATGTAAACTTAAGGGGACCAATTAGCCATCCCATGCATGCATTCAACCAAAGTCATAGGGATTTTGTTAACGAAACTAAAGAAAGATTTAGGTGAAGCTAACCGAAGAGACTGGGTAAGACTGGCAGCTTCATGAAAATTGTTCTCATCTCGTGCTTTCAAAATTTTGAACATGAGATTTAGGCGCTTCTGATTGCTTGCAGCCTGTTGTGATATCAGGAACGTTTCCTTTTTGAGCTCATCACATTGAAACTCAATCTCTTCAAACTTCTCTCTGACTTCCTTTTGCCCTTCTCTAATATGTTTTTGTTGTTCAGCAATCTCTACCATCTCAGCTTTTAACCTTTTCACTGTTGCTTTTATTTTTCCACTTCTTTTCCTTTTCTGTACACAAAAAATTGAGCATAATAACATCATTTTAGTCTCACATTAAAAGTTAAAACAGGCCATAACCTTAAAATTAACATAAAATAGTTGAGGTTATGTTTTATCCACTTCATAGCATTATGAATATAAGAATTTTTATTATGATACAAGGAAACAAAATAGTACTAGCTGGTATTTTCGAGTCAATTTTTTATTCCTGCAGCAAGATGAAATTCAACTTCGTTATAGGCACGCCAATATTTACGTTCAAAACAGGGGGGGTTCGTGAGAATCTAAGAAGAATTATTGGTAAAAAAATTATCATTGATTATTATTGAAGTAAGTATTGACCACCTTGAACATGCTGTTATATATTATATGCTCTAATATATGGCTTCAGAAATTCAATAACGTATGCAATTGAGACCAAGTGGAAATTTAAATTTGACAGTCTACATTCAGTAACGAATGAGTGCTTAGGTGGGCCGATGGTATTTCCAAAGAAGAGGGAGTGAGGTCCTAGATTCAAATATGAGTCCCACGAAACATAAAGTTGAAAAAGAAAGTACGCCTGCAAGAGACAGAAAAGCAAATGAGTTCACCTTTAACAAAATGAGTATTTTCGTATTGTCAACGTAGTTATTAAACCGGTTTGGGGTTTACCTGGTTAAAAGATTGGGTTTCAGGTTTTATAAATCAACCCAGAAAAATTTTAAAAATATATTTAAAGTTTTAATATTTATATGAAAAAATCCATGTGAATATAGATTATACATGTTATATATAATGAAGTTTAAAAGAATATTTTAAAAAGTTTTTTATCCCATATTGAAAATATATTATGTTATCCTTTTAAGTTGAAGTATTTAAACCAAAAAGTTTTTTATCCCACATTGAAAAAACATAACTTTTTTCTTGTAAACATAGAGTATATATACGAAAGGGTTTCAAATCCCCCATTGAAAAAATAACTTTTTTCCTTGAGAACATATAATATATATACTAAAGGGCTTTAAATCTCAAATTGAAAAAACATAATTTTTTTCTTGTGAACATAGATTATATATACGAAAGGGTTTCAAATCCCACATTGAAAAAATAAAATATTTTTCTAATATTTATATAGTGAACTTTAAAAAGTGTTAATAACCAACTAAACAAATATAAAAAAAAAGAGGTATAGGAGAAAAACCACATTTGAAAAAAAAAACCCCAGGTCTTGTCCGGGTTCGCCTAGGTTGCTTGGGTCATAAGTTGACCTGCGGGTCGATCAGGTTTTGTCGAGTTGTTGCACCGGCCGGTCTTTTAACAAACCTGGACCGGTTCAGCCACCGGGTCCCTGGTTGACCCGTCAGACCGGTCTAGATTTAATAACTGTGGTTGTGACATGACTTCTACCAAATGAAGGTTACATGATGCATTGGTACACATCAAATGCACATTAGCAACTCCCATAGCTCATTGGTCATATGACCACGTGACAATTTAACAATAGATCAAAGTTATTAAACTTGGTTAATCCATGACCCGGACTAAGACCCGATCAAAGCTTGGGCAAGTTGACTCAATTTTAAGAATATTAAAAAAAATATTAAAATAATTGTTGTAGTAAATTCAATCTAAAAGATTAAGAAAGACAACCACTAACCACAACTACCAGTCGTTTTCACACTACCATCTACCATTATCTTTCACACATGGAACTTTGATTTTTCATGCTTTCATTTTGTGTATAAATAGGTAGTTAAGTTTATGTTACTAATTGTGAGAAATAAAAGAGAAACATTATAAAGAAAGAGATGGTAAGAGTTTGAAAGTTTGTAATTTATGTACACTTGTTGTTTGTAAAAAAAGATTGTTTTATCTTCCCTGAGTATTTCAAAACCACCACCAATGATCTCTCACTTCATTAACAATTGATATCAGAGTCTTGTTTGTAAAAAATAGAGTTTTTTTAGATACATTTGAATTTTCAAAGTTGTCAAAAACGCGTTTTAATCATTCCATAGTGTAGGGTTCTTCAATACATGCTTCACAGTGCAAAAATCAACCTCATCAGATCAAGAAACAAGAAAGCTTAAAAAATATCGGTAAAAAATATTCAAAAAAATACTTTAAAAAAAGATGAAAATCGACTCAGGCTAATCTTTTAGATTTATGACCTAGGTCATAAGACCGATGTGACCCTATCAAAGGTAAACCCAAAAAAACAAAGAAGTTAGATTCTTAACCAAACAAACATTAATGGATGAAATTGAAAAAAAAAAACAATGCAAAACAAAAATCATAGCAATTAAAAGAATTATGACTAAATTCATTAAAAAAATTAAATATTCAGGGATGGAATTGTAAAAAATCAATCCATTAAAAAATGATTAAAAATAGCAATTAAAAGAAGCTGGACCAATTTCACACAAAAATTAAATGAAAATAAATGTCTAGGGATGAAATTGTAAAAAAACAAATCAATCAAGAAAATGATTCAAAACAAAACAAATAGCAATTCAAAGAATGAGAATCAAATTTGAAAATAAAATTCAAAAATCAAATGATCATTTATGAAATAAAAAATAAAATTTAATTAAAAATAATAAATGTAAATAAAAAAAAATTGCAAATAAGAGAAGATAGATTGAATCCAAAGAAAAAATAAATTGAAGGGCCGATATGATTTTTTGCATGGCTAGCATACAATCCCAAGAAAAAAAAAAAGTCATCTCCAGCCAAACCTCTTCGAAACACCTTACATATGTTATCCAGAAAGAAAGAAAAGACCGAGATGAATCAAATAATACGATAAAAACACCATTAGAATTACCATAATCAACCGCACACGCCACCTGAAGTCAAATGATACTTTGATATACTTGAGATGTAGCTAAAATGATCATATTACCACGTGACAAGGGCTTCAAGATCCTATTGTAGGGGTGGGTTCTCTTAAATGTGTGTAGCCGCTTTGTGCATGAAAGAGCCATTTTAAGAGAAAAATAAGCTCTTATGTGTGAGTTTTGAGAGACCCTTTTTTGTTTAAGCAACAACCCATCAAGACTTCTATTATGTTCTTTATTGTCTATTGAGTTTTGTGTAAGATTTGTTAGTGTTCTTGTGTGCACGCGTGAGCTTTGAGGTTTTTGAGTTTGAATTTATCTCTTTAATTTGAACCCTGTATCCGCCTTGTTTGACCTGGAGAAATCTGGATTCGTCTTCACCGTTGGAGCAGGCAATTTAACCGAACCATGTAAAATTGGAAGAAGTTGTTTTTTTCTCATTCTCCTTCAAAACATTTCACTCTTATCACAGCAATTTTTCGCCTCCTGCGCTCCACAATTATAGATTCACTGAAAGACAAACTTGCTATGCTAGCAGAGTGAGTGCCATGTAAAATCAAAAGAGAGAGAATCTTTAAAGACTGACTACTTTTTTCATGAAGTGAGTTTAAAGACTCTGTAGAGCATCGAGTACCCTTGTATCCCTACAGTAGTTTCACTTTGATCTACCGTCCAGAAGCAGTAAAAAATAAAAATATAAATTAGAGAAACCACTAGTTTAGTTCTACTGCTCCAAATCGACAAACACCGAGCTATTATTATAAGAAGTGAGCATGCTTATAGAATGTATACTAAATCGGAGGCACGTAGCAGTGGCCGCATCAATTAAACATTCTTTGAATGAATTCCTACTACCCCATGGCAAATAGCTGCAATAGAATTCTACATACCTGAAGCCTGCTCGCAATCGATCTCTTGGGGCTTGTTTCCTCGGCTACCATTGTGCATTCCATGATCTTTTGGCAATGGCGATCTGCTTTGCTCTGCTGTTTTCTTTCTTCCTTGTATAAGAAACGGTTGATATCTCTGTATGATCGATAACCGAAACTCAGCAATGGGATTAGCCTACCAACTTGGGAAAACTAAGCGTCACCTACTTTCGGGCTAAGAATCGGGGAAAACATAGCTTGCATATTTAACCTTGTAGTTATTACAATATTTTAGACGAATTGGAGAGGAAATTTCGGGCACTCTTTCTTAAATTCTTCCTCCGCGCTAGGACGCGCGATACGAGAGAGTAATCGGGCGATGGAGCCTGATACCTTTCTTTTTCTTAGGAAAAGAAAAAAACAATAGCAAAAAAATAAATAAAAATTGCCCCACAAAGTTAAAGACAAAAGTGTTTTTTGAATTTAAAAAACAATATAAGGGTTGATAATGTATTTTTTTAGTAAACAAAAAAAAACTTAATTTAAAAGGAACTAAATATAAATTGAAGAAAAAACATAAAGACAAAATCTTTTTTAAAAAATCATGTGCGCGAGAGCTTGGGTGGCCTAGCGGTTAGACCATCAAAAATTAGTCGAAGCATGTGAGCCTACCAAGTTAAGCCAGCACAACTATGTGTGCTGGCTTGGGAGACCGAGTTTTTTTCATTTTTTCTGGTTCCTATGCTTTTTAATGTTTTGGTCTTTCAATTTTCTTTTCTTCTTATTTAGTTCTTTAACATTGCTTTGATTGAGATTATCTTGGTGATTTATTTTTCACGCTATTGGGATGTGGTTTTGCAAATTAAAATTTTATTTAATTGATTTAAAAGAGTTAGAGTTTAGGGGATATAATTTGAGATTTAGATAAATATCCGGTCCTTTTTTTACCTAGTATCAAGGATTAATTTGTACGGTCATGAGAAGATTTTATGTTTTTATTTAGTCGCTCAACTTTTTTTTCATAATTTTATCAATTCAAATTAGCTTTATTTGAGATTTAACTTTTAGTTTGTTTGATTTGTCTGGATATGAGTTCTCATAATGTCCTGAAAAATTATGAAACTTAGTAGATGTTTAGTTTGGCAAAATAAAATAAAGTTTTATTGATGTAAAATAATTAAGTTTTAAGTAACCAAAATTGAAACTAAAACAAATATAGTGGACAAGGAAGGAAGGGTAAGCTAGCTAAGATGGTGCATGGACTACAAGTGCTAGCATGAGGAGGACGCTAATCATGCGGTGCACGCGACAATCTTTGTTGGTAAAAAAATGTTGTCTGCCATGTTACCTGAAGTGTTATCCTAATCGTGCTGGGAGTTAGACGTCGTATTTTTTTTAAAGTGTTATCGTAATTTTATAATTTGAGTCGCGGGTTTGGTATGCTATTTTAGGTCAATAAATTAAGATTTTTTTTGTTTATTTTTTTAATTTATCATTCAACATTGGATTGTCTGAAAATTGAGTTTTGTGAACTTTTACTTTTAGCATACTTTCTCTTTGTGCATGTTATTATAATTGTTTTTTTAAAATAAAAACCAGTCTATTTTTTATCATATAATTAAATATATATACACACAACAATCTATATGACGTGAATTATAATTATTTTCTTATCGTTTAAAACACGTTAAAAAATGTCCTGGCGACGACCTGTCTAGTTAATGCTATGATACGTCGTGTTGGAAAACTTTCCGAACGTTGTCTCGTTAATTAAGAGAATTCCGGAGACAAATTTGTGGAACGTGGAACGTAAGGTGGGGGTGTGGAATGTGGATAGAAAATTAATATAATTTTTGTGGTAAAACCGTATCTTGATCATGATGATTAATAAGCTTATAGAGAGTAGTTAATGAAAAGGCAAGAACAATGCCTGAAACAGATACCAACGCAACAACCAGGGCAGATCCACGGCTTGTCTAATCATGGTTGCCATGGCAGTACCCCAACACAAGCTGGATTAAAAAGGAAAAAAAAAAAAAGAGTGAAAGTATATATGAAAATTAAGTTGCAGATTTTGAATGGCTCATTTCAGAGTTTTTTTAGCGAGAAAGTGGCTAAGGTTTTAGTGTTTTTTTTTTTAAATTAATGTTGGTGTTTGGATCCATTTATGCATACCTTAATTAATTTTATAAATTTTAAAGTTAATAATTATATAAACCTTTAATAACTTTAAAGTTTTTAAAACCCAAACCAGTAATTTTTAGAAAAAAAAAAACCTAAAATGGCTCATCGGCGAACCATTGTTTTGAAAAACAGATGGAAGAAGCTGCAACCTCTTTCCAGAAACCGTGCCTGAAACTGATCAGGATACAACAGGCGAGTGGCGACCATGCATGCATGATTCATCGATCCCTCAACCACCTCCTCCCATGAAACATGCATGTGCGCCATTTGGATTTGTTGCGTCAGCTGGAGTCTGTACGTGGAACCATGCATGCATATCTATGGGACATTGTCATATTA
Source organism: Populus nigra (assembly GCF_951802175.1). Lineage (NCBI taxonomy): Eukaryota > Viridiplantae > Streptophyta > Magnoliopsida > Malpighiales > Salicaceae > Populus > Populus nigra. Next base: position 39,149,948 of record NC_084852.1, read on the forward strand.
ATTTTTCTTTTTTTTCAGATGCGGGGCCACATTCCTCTGGACACGTTCACAAACTGTTGACAGACATTTAGACAACACTTCAGTTCCCTTCTATTACGTGGAAGCGAGATACTTCGAACCTGCTGGCGGTCCACGTGGATTCTAAAAACTGAAATTTCGTAGGTTACAATCATATTTATCAAGTCCGGAGGTATATCCTAATTTTTGCATCGTGAGTTGATATTATTTTAAGAATAAAATAGTTTTTATATAAAAAACTTATCAGGTTTTAACCAGATTGATTTGAATAATGAAATAGTTCGGGTTTTTGAATAAGTCAAAAAGATGGTCAAAAAATCAAGTTAAAGTGTTTTTGAATCTAAAAAATTAAATTTTAATCTATTTTCACATGAAAACACTCTTATAATCTCAACAAATCAATTTCTATACTTCATTTCTCCTCTTAAAAGTTGATTTAAAAACATAAAATCAAGCTAAAAAAAAATCTCTCAACCTACTTTTTTACAACAATCAGAAAACCCTAAAATATATAAATGGTATTGTTCTCATTGAGAGAAAGACTTTGACGTCAATTTTGATTTAGTAGCAAAATTTGACCAAACCATCTCTTTTTTTAATAGAGATTAAAATGTCAATAAAAAAATATTTTAAATTAAAATATATAATTATAAATAAAAAAATTATAAAAATTCCTATGGCAAAAATTAATTTCCAAACAAAAGTTGACACCACTCTTTATTTTAGATTTTTCATCTTTCCTCGTTTATAATTTTTTACAAACAATAAAATTAAATTATTTTTATAAAATCAAGACTGTGATAAAATAAATCATGAAATTTAATTTTTAATAAATATAATATTAACGGATAAAATTAAATAAAAAAGTACAATAATTAAAATAAAAAAATAAAGAGCAGGAAAAGGAAAATTATATTCTTGTCCACCTCGATACGTAAAGAGAGGGTAACAGAACAGTGTTTCTTCCCACCTCTTTTAAGTTTTTGTTAATAATAATAGAGGAATTATAAATATCTAATTGCTCCCAAAAACACGTCTTTTACTGTAGAAGGAGCTGCGACAGCTCCGGGGGCGTCGCCGCGCGAATACTGATGATAAAGGAAAGATGCCTAACGATATCGCACGATCGACATCTGGCACAATGGGAGACATATAGGGATTTAATAAATGAGCTTTTTTCTGAGAGTTATCTGTTTGAGTCTTTTACTTTAAAAAAAAAAAGGACCAAGACCAACAAATGAAAAGCATATTTATTTAATCTGCCCTGCGGTTTACCTGGCTTCGGGTAAGGTTACATGAGTTGGCATAGGTTATCCTGGGTCAACTTAGAAAAATAAAAAAATATTTATGAATTTAACATTTCATATAAATTAAAAAAAATACAATTTATTTATATATATATATATATATAGTTATTTTACAAGAAAAAGTTAAAAAGACAATCGATTTGTAATATAAATTTAATGGATTGACTTGAGTTTTTTTATTAACTATTTTTTTAATATTAAATTGATTAAAAATTAAATTTTATAACATATTTCGGTTTATTTTTTATAAACTCATGTTCCAGTCAAGTCAGGAGATGGATAGAGATAAGAAAGCCACGCCTTCCTTAGCAATCAAGCAAGGAGATGGAGCCAAAAGTACTCAAGGCTGTCAAATACCCTACATTAATTGATGCCTTGTTCTTGTTAAACCACACACTCCTGTATATCCTGCAGATTGGCTTGATCATCGACGGATATCTTATTCCCCAGTCTCATGTAAATACGCAGGTGAGCTTGTAAAATAGAAAACAATATTGATATACAATAAGGATATGACAATTTTACATGACTTGTTGAGTATCTAATTTAATCGGATTGAATTTTAATTTAAATGTGGGTAAAATTCGATTGAATTTGATAAGTTGGGGTAAGGCATGCAATCGCTCTGTCACTCGACTTGGTTTTTCAGTTTTATGGATATTGTAATTTTACTTTTCAACATATTTTTTACTTTCTTATCTTATAATTCACATAAGATTTTTATGGTTTTATGCATGAATTTAAATTTTGGATTTTATTTTATTGCTTTATGATTTATGAATGGAGATGGTGAAGGAGAATATAGATAACAAGTATATTGGGTTTCAGATCATACCCTGTGGTGATTCCCGTGAAGTATATATATTGATAAAAATTACATAGCATTCCCTCAATTGTAGGGATTGATAATTATGATAGAAATATATTTGGCTAAACTAAAGGAATTCATAACGGTTACAATTAAGAGAGAATCATGGTGAGATATACAGCTGGAGTTCTATTTTAGATAGAGATATGAGATCATGATAAAACTATGAAGTTTATATGAAAAAAAAAATTAGAAAACTCAATTATAATGAACCAAATATTAAAAGTCAAAAGCATAATTTAAATTAAAAAAAAAACCCAATAGCTCTTTTTTTTTTAATTATTATCGATATTAATTAAAAGATTAAATTTCTCCTAAGGCAAAATAATTATAACAAAAAATACATGAGATTGCGAAAAAGCCCCTTAAGTTAAGTTTTAAAATTTTTGATTTAAAAGGCAACAGAATAATTAAACCATGCTTCGAAAAGTTAAATTTCTTTTTTTAAAAAAAAACCAGACCCAAGTTAGATATTGTTTTGCTTTTAAGAGTATTTTAACTGTGAAAAGAAATTATAAAAAAACAGTAATAACCTTGATCAATTCAAAAATGTCTAACAGTAATTGGAGGTGGTTGAGTACTCTTCGACCTTTCTTTTCTTCGAAGTTTCTCTCCTCTTTCTCCGATCCCTTCTCCTTTTCATGCATAGACGTCCTCCACATCGTAAACCCACTATTAATTAGGGAAAATTGTGAAAATGGGAAGGTAATCTACATGCCAAGCAATAGATTGATGACAGAAGGCGATTTTTACTTCTCTTTTTTTTTTTTTCTAAAAAGAAATTAGGGAAAAATTATATTTTTCATAAAATATAAGAATTTAATTGACATTGGAAACAGGATACCCTCTCCTCTCTCTATATAGGAAACCGACTCAGTGTTTTTAACCATAGAAAGAATAAAACAAGCTACCGACTGACAGTGTTTTTAACCATAGAAAGAATAAAACAAACTCTCTGGCGTTATCGCGCGAGATGTCTAACGAGGTCGAGCGCACAGCTTCGTATAAGTTGGTCGATGGAGACACCTCTGGTTGTCATCCTTAATTAAATTCTGGTGGGTCCCTTGTTCGAAGGAGAGCGAATCACAGATCTGATCTCCTCCCGCATAAATCACTTTCTGGGATTAACCTTTCAAGCTTTTTCATTGTGCAATACCAGCCATGGGCCAGTCCTTGAACTCTGGTTAAAACAAACAAAGAGATCCAAAACATTAACAAGTTATTTTCTCAAATCCTTTCTTCTCTTTTTTACAATGATTTTCTTTTTTCAATTCTATACACTTTACATTTTATCTTTTTTTTTTTGGTTTTTTAAAAATTATCGTCGCCTCATGAACAAGTTATGTGTTTGGCAAGTGTGCTTAGATGACTAGTTGGGACTATCACTGGTCAAACGTTTTATATGATCACAGCTACACTCATTAGAGCCTCCTTGTTTTTCAGTTGTCACCGATTAGTCCCTCTGTAATGCTGCTTTGCATGTTATTCTCCAGGTGCCAACACGATTGCAATTAAAGAAACAGAGCTGCAACATAAGATTAAGATCTCAATAATCGAAGAACCAAGTTTCATCACATTATATATAAAAAAAAAACAATGCGTGATGGCATTGCTTATCCAGTCCATCACGATTTTTCACATACACTGATCGTCGAAGTTTTACATGATGAAAATGGGAGAAAGTAAAGGGCAGGGCCAAAAAACAGAAAACAGAGTACAGCGCAAGGAAAGTATAGTATAGATGCCTTACAAAGAATCTATTTGTACTTAAATGATTCTATAAATTAACAAATTCTGTTATTGAGTAGCAAACTCTTCAATTGCAGTGTCAACCTTGTGGATCCTTGGCTTCTATTGAATATACTAATATGTGTGCAAGGGATTCAATTTATTACTTATCTCCTCAACTCATCATCCCTGGAATTCTGTATTGCAGCTACATGCATGGCATGTTTTGGATCTCTTTGTTTGTCACCTTGAACTTTGGTTTGAGTACCAGAGTTTCTTCTGGCAGATCAATATTTTCTCCTTCTCAACTCCATATTCAGTGTCTTCTTTACGGCAGCTCCACCTCATACCCTTGGCAATGGTAGAAATGGCATCAACGAAATAGCTGGATTCTCGTATCATTGCATAACCGGTGGGTCGTAGGATTCGATCCATCTCCAAAAGCACATGCTTCATTTCACATCTGCACAAGTACAAACAATCATGAGACTCACAAAGGCCAGTAAACAAGGATCCTCACTTTCCAATTTAGCATTCATCAGTTACGATTAAGGAAATAAATGAAAATTACAGGACTAATAATCCTCTGCTGGAGGATCACACCACCCCCAGATCATAAAAGTCGAATAATAATGAAAATCCATTGACTAGCTGGTAAAGGTATTGACTTTTCCACACCAGCTGATGGGAGATATATAGTCAAACCTAAATGTGCAACTCCAAATCAACAGTACCATGGTTTCATGCCAATTCTCATCCTGGGAAGAAATTCGTGGCGGTCTGGTATGGTACACATTGCATATTTCCAAACAATCAAATATCTTGTGCTATTTTTTCCTCATGATAGTCAACTATATTGTAGTTAGGCAACCAACTTCTACAATGTCACTATTTACATTGCCTAACCATGAGGAAATGGCGTCACCTACTGTCCATGCATTTCTGTCCGCCTTATCATACCAGACAAGGATTTGTACCTAACTACACAAAGTATCATTACCACCTTGAAGTTAACCACTTAAACTTGGACCCGGTACAATCTGCCAGACCCACATTTCTAGACATTAAATTCCAAGTGATTCCATAAAAGTAGATAATGGGAAATGTGCCCTTTAGCCTACCTATGGCTTTCTGCAGTGAAGAGGCCATCAAGATGAAGGAGATCATAGGTTCGAGGGTAAGTTGAGAAAGCTTCGCACCTACAAGACAAAAAAGAAATAAATCAACACCATAATAAATCCTAAAGTATCATTAATGACATCCCACCTATTTAAGGTACTTTTGTTGCAAAATGAAAACTTTAGAATTCATATAAGCACATTCAGATTACCAATCATGAAAAGTCCCGATGAGGCCACGGTCAAAAACCACAGGAAGAGTGTTGGCAGCATAGGAAGAGACCACATTCATGACCCACAGGGGATCATCAATCACAGCTGCAGCAAAACCCCCATAAACTGTATTCATGTCCATTATATTTCTCATCTTATCAGACCCAAGTGCTGGCAGCAACTTCTTGTAGTGCTTTGCACGAATCTTCCACTTGCTGTCATCATGCTTAAAAGCGCTAGCACTTCCACCAGGAATATCTGAAATGCGTTCAGGTGTAGCATGCAACCTCTCTGGCCATTTGGGGATGGACTCCATAACTGATTTCTTGATTTTTGGGCTTGGAACAACAACACAAGGGCGGATTGGAGTGTACCATGCTGAATCTGGCTCAAGACTGTCATCACACTTGGGTGGGTAGGCATCAGTATTAGCAAGCTTACTATAGCAACTATTATCAGAAGCTTTCTGCCACACAGCAATATCATCCTTTTTGTCGTACAATTTGAAGCACATTGAAGTCAGCAGTTCTTGCAACTTTTCATAATCTGATTTCTGCTCTTCGACAGTAGTATTCCAGCCTCGCCAACGGTTTTCGTAGTTAACAGGAGGACCAGACAGAACCCAGAAGCCACCAGGACGGAGTATACGGTGAACTTCCAAAAGATAAATTCCACCTGAAAGCAACAAAATTCTTTTCTTGAGAAAAGCAGCAAGTAGTACTATAATAAGCAATTATAATAGGAAGACCAAGGTGAGGAAAGGAACCTCATCAAGTAATCATAGAACTAATGAAAAGAAAAGAAAAGAAAATTCATTAAGTTGGTGGCACCCATCCCACATCTGAATTTCAAAGCCTTTCTAAAATCCCACAGAAATGAAGAACCTTGTGAAAGTTATTCAGCATCAATTCACAAATGCAAAGCTAGTTCCCACACAAACTGGAGCAAGAACCATAACACATCATTTGACAGAGTTAAAATGAAGACTAACCGAATTCTGTCCATGGGATAAGACATCTGGAGCAATGAGCCATATCAAATGCATTTGATGGGAATGGAAGCCGTTGTGTGGAAATGATGCCAAGAATTGCAGGAATTCCACGTTCTAATGCAAACTGGACTTGAGCCTCATGGTTATCTCTCGGAGCAAGGGAAACGGTTAGAATCCCACGATCCAATAGATCACCTCCCCAGCTAGCAACCTAGATGTAAAAACAATCAACTGGATTAGATGACAGAATTCTGTAGAGATACATAGGTAACCTAAATACAAACAGAATAACCATTCTTATTGCAACATGGATTCTGACAAATCAAATTTTCTTTCACGAATAATTTCAGAAACTAGAATGAAGATGAGAATGTGACTCACCCCACACCCAGTATCAATGGCAGTGCGAATGGTTCCATCTTTCATTTCAGGGATAAGATCTTGCATCAAATCGACATAGGCTCCCACTCCTCTTGGAAACATGGTTCCCCCACCAGGAAAGAGGAACTTATCCCCCTCTTTTCTCAGCCAGTTCTGATTAGATTTCTGCTTGTTAATCCAATCATACGGTACATTTCTGAAGCCAGATCCACATGGTAATAATAAGTGAAACTTAGTAAGACAGTTTTGAACTTGGCAATTTCTAGCTAAAAGAAAAACCTTGTAAAAACAATAACAAGTATCGGAAACAGATCAAAATACCTGTACCAACATTGATCCCTACTCTTTGGCCATTTGATTGGTGGTTTATACCCATCTGGTGGTGGAATTAAACATTCCTTCCTTTCAAAAACTGGAGGGCAGTGGCGTTCCATGAAAGTAAGCCGATGATTACCATATTTCTTCCACCTCTGTGCAATAGACATACGTCATCGAAATCTCAATTTCAGTGTATAACCATCTAAATAACTTAAGGCTCCATGTAATAACTAATTAAGTAAATACCTTTGGATCTGTGCATGGAGTGTAGTCTTGATAGTCACTGCTACATTCAGGAAATGCAGTGGATTTAATTTGGAGAGGAGCGATGGACGATTCCTTGGGAGAGGAGACCACCTTTGCAACGTCCTTGGCCTCAATTTTATCTTTCTCAGAACAGAAGATTCCACCAAGATAGAATGAAAACCCGCACAGTACAAAAAACATTATTGCCATGGGAACAGCCCTGGAATTTTTATCAGGATGAGACACAGGTTTTCCATCTTTGTGCTTCATGATTTCACAAATGAACAACTATCTGCAAACAATAGGCAAGTGGTAAGTCTCAATGTCTTATAAAACAATAACAACGATGCTAATATCAATCACTCCCACCTCAACATTGAAAAACTTTAACCAATATTACAAAATGAGCACAAATATAGGTGAGCATTAGGAGTTTTCAATCCTATTCCTAAGTTACCTCGTTCGTAAAACTAAGAATGATTAATTAGAGAATGCAGTGGTATAGTAATCGACTTATTAAACAGCAAAGTTTTTATTATTCCATAAACATTAGTACTGAGCTATTAAGAACCGTAAAAGAGATCGGAGTAAAATTTTCAGGCAGATCAACGTATGAAATTGGACACTGAACAGCAATGCCAAAAAGAATTCCAAATGAAAAAATATTGCGCATTATATCACTCAAAATCCATCTATCAAGATAAAACAAGAGCATAGCATAGCACAAACTTATAAATAAGTCGATTCTTCCAGCTGGTGAACACTAAACTGGCAAAACTGAGCAGGTCAGTGCAACAAGCCATAGTCTTTAAGACAGATCCAACTCATGTATATAGAATTAGTGACTGGTAAATAAGTTCCAACAAACCCCAGAAGAAAAGAAGCAGTAATTAATAGAAATGAAAAGGTTGATTGGAGCTGAACCACTAAAACGACTTGGAAAGATGAGGGATACATACTAGTAGTACAATATCTGATAGCAACAACCGACATGTTAGTTATCACTATCCACGCTACTTTTACATTTCTCACATGTATTGGGACCCAACTCTATCAAACACAGCCGTCCTAATTAGGCAGCACTCCCCCCCCCCCCCCAATAAGTCAAAAGGCGAAGCACTAGATCTTACACCAAATAATGAAAAAGCAAAAAGGAAATAAAAGAGGAAAAGAACAATAAACCATTAAGTAATTTTAATGATTTCCTTGAAACCCAAGAAAAGGTTTCCCATGATTCAATCATCACTTTGTTCCAATCAGCTGTTTTCTTCATTTCTCATGCATCATCAATGGCTAATACTAGTAGTACTATTACATGACCCCCATTCAATCCAAAAAGCAATCTTTCACCGTTCAATAAAAAAAAAGAAGAAAATATAGTTCCATGAATTTCATCAAAATCTCGACAGAAAAAAAATACCATAAAAAAGGCCAGAGAAGCAGTAGAAGAAGGGGCAGTAACAGAGTGAAACAATGCTTACCATACAAAAACAGAGTAACTCAAAAGATAGTAACGATATAGAAGTCTAGAAAAAACAAATCAAGAATGGAAACAGGGCACCCAGAAAAAGGCCAGATCTGAATTGTAGAAAGCAAAGAAGAAGGGGACAGGTATGTCATATGGGCAGCACATATAAATATATCTGTCAGAGAAAAGAAATTACTAGCAGAGAGTAATTGAGAGGGGGGTGAAAGAGCAACTCAACGCAACAAGAATGACAAAACACAGACAGAGAAGATCAAGTGGGTACTAGTCTTTGCTAATGTGAAATTGTACCTTAATTTTCCACCTGCTACAAAAACTGAATACTTAGAAATGGACGCTGGAATTGAGATCTCTCTTGCAATTTTCAAAACAGAGAGAATGAAGGGGAATTGAGATCTCGCTTGCAATTTTCAAAACAGAGAAGAGAAAGGAGGGTGAGGCTAGGATAATGGGATATGCATTAAAACCTCGCCAAGACAGAAGCAGCCGGGCACACACAGATATCCATCCATCCATCCTTCTCCAAAACCTTAAATAAAAAGTCTCCAGTGCTTGCTGTTTTTTTTTTTTTGCTTAGCTGTCAGTCTTGTGTCCTTTTGCTCCTTCCCCCCCTCTCTCTCTCTCTCTGCCTTTGTTTTATTTTATTCTCGTCTTTTAAATATTTTATCTCTTTTTAAATTAGTAGTGTAAACTGTAAAGTGTAAACATACTAGTCTGTAAATCTCTCATCATCAGAGTGAAAGGTGAAAAGGTGAAAGACAAGAAGACCCGGATGATTTCTTACACGCACTTTGGACGGACCTTCCTAGTCTTTGTCATCACCCATATATATATATATATATATATATATATATATATATAATGTGTGAGTGTCGGGTCGTTTATATATATCTCGATAAATTCTACGGATTCTAAAGTTATATAAACCTTCAGTGGCTATAAGATTTGTGAAACTAGATCTAATAACCTCTAGAAAGTAAACTCAGAACCTAACCAGTTAAACTATATCCTTATAAATTACATCTTTTAATTATAAAGATCGTTTAAATGAATTTGTGTTTGATTAATTACCTCTTTTAATTATAGACATTATTTAAATGAATTTGTGTTCTCATAATGTTTAAATGAATTTGTGTTTGATTAATTACCTCTTTTAATTATAGACATCATTTAAATGAATTTGTGTTCTCATAATTGATAGATGTAATGTGTTATACACCAATTACATAAAATTTAGTTGAATATCTTTGATAATGTTGAATGATTAAATTAAAAAATATATATTTTTTTTAAAATAAAAATTTTAAAAAATCAAATTAATTCGAGTTAACTTGACTAACTCATAATCTGGAATATGAAATCGGGATAACACCACAGAAAAAAAAAAACAAAAAAAAGCATGAAGCTTAAGGTCCAATAACCTGAAGTTGAATGATGAAATTAATAAAAATAAATAAATTTAAAAAAGAAACTAAATAAAGATCAAAATTGAATCGAACTAATCTTCAAAACTAGTAACTCGGATCATGAAATCTAGATTACTCTTTAAAACTAGTAACCTAGGTAATGAAATCGAGATTATCACATAAAAGAAAAACATGAAAAAATCATGAAGAAAAATTCCCTAATAATTTAATTTTTGTATCTAATTTGGTTCTTATTCTTTTGATTGTTATTTCTTTTATCATTTTCTTGAAATTTGTTTTTAATTTTATCCTTCAGTATTTTATTTCATTTAATTTTTATATTCAATTTTGATTTTTATTCTTTTGATTACTACTTTTTTAATTATTTTTTTAATTTATTTTATTTACAATTTAGTGTCTCATTATTTATAAGAAAACATTAAAAAACAAAACAAATAACATTAAAAAAATAAGAATCAAAATTAATAAAACTACATGACATAATTGATTTTTAGGAGGGTTGGTGTGAAATTCGAGGCTAGGAGAGAGAAAATAGAAAGTAAAAGAAAAAAGTTCATAGGAGCTCGGCTGCTACTCTCTTGTATACACGTGTCTAACCATCGTGAAGAGGACTACACGTTGTTTCCAATGTCGTTGCTAAAGGTGGTGTTTGAACGTTAGGAGGAGTCCTACGCACCGCTCAAAAAGCGTGGATGCCTCTCATTCGTTGGCTCGTAAGTGGCAAACACCAACAACTATTTTGGTTTTTTTAAGTATTTTTAAATTTGTTAAAAGTTTAAATTGCCTCTCACTCACATTGATAATAACTAAAAAGTAATGATGAAAAGATAAAAAAAAAAAACTCTTGAATGTTAGTTTTATTTTAATTTTTTTTTCCTTTTAAGAGCAATGTGGTCATTCCATTATACGTTCAAAGCTTTAAAGGACAAAGAAGCCCCAGCTAATTTTTTAAAGGGTATATAAGTTATTTTATTATGCACCCTAAATGCAAAAGAACCAATTTATCTACTATCAATCCGTTAATGATAAATGAATCCCATGCAAACAGACTAGTTTGCCCCGAATAGCTAGTTAAATTATTTTAGCTAAGAAGGGTAAAATAATTATTTATTTTACTATTTAGATTCACAATAAACTATATCTTGATTTATAGTGAAACACTCACATCTTTTAGCTGTTATTTTAATCTATTATGAAACTATTCATATAATTTCATATATATATATATATATATATATTCTTTGCGGTCAAAAAACAAAAAAATAAAAGGCACTCAAAGGAATATGTATTTTAGCCTAACTATGGCAAGTTGAAAGCATGTAAAATGGATTCCAGCCCGGTAATTCATGCGCGAGGCATGCGTGTTAGACAATGATAACACTTGAGAGAGAAGTCCATAATGTTCCGAGAAACTTGTTAGCTGTTTCAAACACAGCATGTGATCATCTGACATAAATTAGCTTAGATTGCATATGGGCATGGTCGGGAAGGGACATTAGCGCGTATGCTCTCTCATACTAATTCCTTACGGTTTCAATTGTTGATTGAACAAAACAATTATTTGCAAAATCAAAAAACCAAAAAAAAAAAAAAAACTGGTAAATTGCTTGGGAATAGTACAGCTCTATGCTTGATTATTAGCTATAATTCAGTGGGCAAGTTTTGGGGGATTTTCCTGCTAGATATCAAGCAACCATCCATATCACAATTGAAATCGAATTTTTTTTTTTTGTAATTTGAATTTCCTCAGAAAGGTGTTAAAACCAATGACACGGTCGCAAACTGCTGGAACATCTACAGCAACAGGCGATCATGGACGGCATTGCAAATCAAAATTTCTAGACGCATGTTGTTTTTATAAGATTTTAGATCCAAGCAAAAGGTTAAAACGGGTAATGGTAATTTCCTTTGATTCCCCCTCGAAGTTGGATTGACTCGACTTTGGGTTCCCAAGTGCCTAGCTCCCAACAAAATGAATTTCTTTTTTTTTTCCTTGAAATAACACAATTTGATAAAAATCTTGGAAGAATCTTGGAAGAATGGTATGGGTTTAAAAACTATTTGAAAAACAATATGTTTTTTTGCCAACTAATTAACCTAAACATGGCTAAACAACCCTCAATAACGGTTATTTAGCTATGTTTTAAAATATATCTTTTGTAAATTAATTAATCTAAATAAAAATTAACTCGAGATTTATGAAGATTCAATATTCAAGATATAGAATTTAAGATTCAATGGCAAAAAAAAACAAGGAGATAAGGTGATGTGGTGAGAGAGAGAAACTGGGGGAGAAAAAAAAAAGAGAAAGAAAGAATAGGTTAGTGGGAACACATCAGAGCTCTTTTTTTGACATATATGATATCATTATAAAAATCTCGACAATATAATTTTAACAACACCTTAGAAGACCACCAAATGAATTCATAATTAACCCTAAATTAATCCCGAACAAAATTCATAATCAATTACAATCTTATTTAGTGATCTTTCAATGTGTTTTTAAAATCATCTCATCAAGATCTTTCTAAAGTTACCAAATGTGTCGAAAACAAAATCTCAATATATCACCGGTAACCCATTATTTATTTTCTTTTTTTTTATCTTCCTTCTTTTTCATTCATGTCACATCAACTTATCTCATCTTTTTTTTATTAGCCTTTGGATCTTAAATCTTATTTCTTAGCAATTAGATCTTTATAAAAATTTTGACAAGATAATTTTAACAACACCTTAGAAGACTATCAAATGAATTCATAATTAACTCTAAATTAATCCCGAACAAAATTTATAATCAATTACGATCTTATTTGGTGGTCTTTCAATATGTTTTTAGAATCATCTCATCGATATCCTTCTAAAGTTACCAAGTGTATCGAAAACAGAATCCCGGTATGTCATAAGTAACCCATTATTTATTTCCTTTTTTTTTATCTTTCTTCTTTCTCATTCATGTCATATCAACTTATCTCATTTTTTTTATTAGCCTTAGATCTTAGATCTTATTTCTTAGCAATTAAATCTCTATAAAATAAATTTTGGATTGACTTTTATACATATTAATTAATTTAAATAAGAAATGATTTTTAAAACAATGCTATTTTTAATAACAATTGTGTACAATCATTATTGTCAATAACAATTGTTAAGATATTTTCATAGTTCTTTTATATCCATTGTTATTTTTTCAAAACTTTTATCATAAATTTTCCTAATGATAAAAGAACCTAACAAAACTAGTTAAAGGCTGTTCATTTCTACGTGGATTCTCGTGATTTTATTATTGATCGAAGTCTAAACTATAAAGAAATAAATAGTATTTTTTTTTCAAGAAGAAATATATAGCATTAACTACAACCTTAATTACGCAATATATATTATTAAATATACTAACACAAGGTGTTCCTTGGTACTTGTGAGAGAAGGAGATGGCATTGTTTTTCCTTTGTCCAAGCATTGAAAGAGAGGACGTTGATTGGGAAGAAGTTGGCAGCAAAGCATAGGTTTACAATAAGTGCATGGTTCTTGACTTGTGTTAATATAAAATAAAACAAAGATGCCATTCATTTGTCAACAGTCAACACCGCCATTTTTAGCTAACAAATTTATAAAATGAAATCCCCCTTCATCATCGCAATATTCCATGCTTTGATGACTGGCCAATAGATTCATGGGATGGTGGGAGTCATTTTCTCCCTCCATCTTTTCATTTTCACGTGTAATTTCTTCCTCCTGCTAGTTGTTCTTGGCATTAAAATGTCAGATCTATCTGGTAAAAGTTAACCAAATTCTTTTTTTTTTAATCTTGGTCCGTGTAATCTACTTTTCTTTAAATTGAAATATCAAAGGATTTCATTCCTATCCACCAAAATTGATATGACAATAGAATGGGTCCAAGTACTAAAATAACCAGTCAAATTTAAGCATTCATAATAATTCTTCACACTTTATTAAAAAAAAATATTCTTACACCGAATTAAATTCTATTACAAGAAGAACTTTCAACTAAATTACGTGTAAGAAGATACGTGTAAATAGTGAATCATAGGTCATCCTAACACACACACACACACACAGAGATGTGGAAAAGGGTTTGGTTCTTATAATAGCTTGAACATGGATGTAAGTTATATACAATACAAAACCACCGACGATATATATATATATATAAAAACCACCGACGATATATATACACATGGTGTCTTAATAGAAACTTACTCGATCGACTAGCCATTAACGCGGTAGAGAGAAGAATTCCGGGAGGGAAATATAGAAAATGTTAAAATATTAATGTCATCTTCCACTGCGTCTCGCAACTAGGATAAAGGAGTCACATATTAGGCAGACAAAATATGTATCCACCGACATGTGTTTGCTAATTTATGACTTTATTCTTTGCTTTGTCAGCGCCATTCATCCATATTATATGCTTTTCTTTATCTTTTGCACACTCTAGAGAATCTGATAGAAGCTGGAAAGAAGCCACTGATCAATGTGATACCATTGATTTCTGTACACAGTAAGTTGTGATTCTGAGTTTTTCCGACTATTATATTCTAATAATGTCAGTCTATTAGATTCATACACTAATTGATACGTCCTTAGTACTATATATTCTACAATTATTAACCTATTACGATGACTTGCTCAGACAATTAACTAGCTAGGTCAACTCGCCGACAATTAAAACCGGCATCTCTTTAAAGGGAAACTATATTTCTCCTTAATTTTGAATCAAATCAAATCACTATTAAAATTTAATTTAGTTGATAACCCATCATAATTAACTATGGTAATAAATTAAATTAACAATCTTAACTATTTTACCCTTAAATCATTTTGTTTTTTTACGAAATAAGTTTTTGATATATAGTTGAAAAAATAAGCTTGTCGAAACTATATAATACTTCTAACTTTTATACTTTACTTGAATTTCTCAATAACATATTATTATCCCATCTTTTTCTTCAAATTAACCATTTAAAGTGTAACTTTTTTGAATATCTAAAAAATATTTCAATAAAATTAGGATAATCTAAAAACTATTCAACTGTTTCAAAAAGACTTCATCCCTTCAATTCTAACTTTCTCATTGTTTTAATTATCTCGAACTCCTTCCCAACTTAGTGGTTTGTGTTCATAATAGCTATTCAATTATCTTTTAAATTTTCAAAGAATAATCACTTGTAGTAGATAATGTAACAGGTTAGAACACCAAGTAAACACAAACAAGCAAGCAGAGAGAGAGAGAGAGAACTTGAAATGTCTTTTTCTTGTGCATGTGACATGATGAGATATGAATCCAAAAATATGTAGTCCCAAAGACTGAAAAAACAATATGTACGTGTTTTATTATAAATGTCAGCTGATAATATATATATGAAGTAATGTTGGTAAATGTAGCCGTAGACCAGGCCAAGATTTTTCATCTTAGCATTCCTTCAAACTATTCAAAATTCTAATTCATTAATACAGCACTTGGTGGAATATATTATCAAACTACAAAAGCCTTCACCAAAAAGAAAAGAAGGTAAATGAAATGTGCACCTTCATAGTTCACAGTCTTGATTTACTCCATCCTATAATTTTGATGGGTCTCTAAGAGATGAAACACAACTTTCTTCACCTCCAATGCCTTTTGCAAGTGCACTTTTCCACTAGCTGATTGAGATCAAAGGTATGATACTGACTACATCCATGTGTTAAGGCTTTTGGCCTTAACAAATTGTTGATAAAGAAGAATTTGAAGAGAGAATAGAGAGAAAAGAAGATTAGCAGATTAAGAAAGAACAGAGGAAGAGAATGATTTTTTTCGTGTTTTACATTTCCATTCCCTACCTTTTATTTTTGTCTTTCTACCTTAATTTCAAGCTTAACCTCATCTAATTAGAGCTAAAAGGGTTTAGTTGAAAGGAAAATAAAAATTAGAGGACAAAAAGAAAAACTTCTGGCAAAAATTGAAAAAAAAAAGACAGATGGAGCAGCATCGATCAATGTTCATATGATCAGTGATACCAACTTCATCTATTTTAGTTGTTTTAGTAGTATTAATTGCAGGGTAGAGTTTCACAGAGGGGGGGGGGGGGGAAAGAAAAGAAGCAATCACCATCAAGAATTTTGGGTATTTTGCTTAATTTTAAATGTCTATAAATTCGAGTGAAATCAAGTTACTGAGAGCAATTATGAATCATCCAAGCAACAGCTGGCAAATACATATATTCATGCATGAGGGTATGTTTTTTATATTTAATAAAGCTTTTTTCCCCCCTAAGAAATTAAAAAGAATTTTCAGAACATTTCGAACAGTAGGATTGATTTTTTGGGGTCCTTTGGATTTGGATATGTCTTCACGTAATATTGGATGCAAAGTATGATGCAAATACAAGACTCCCATGCACAAACCAATAATTAGTGATTTATCCAGCCACAATTTGCTTCTAGAAAAAAGCCAGAGGCTCAGGTTTACAGGGAGATATCAAATAATTATTCGATGGTTTAATTTTACTTGGAGGATTAAGTTTTCTTCGAAAAATAATATCCAATAATTGAAGTATCGGAATGAGAACAAAAAGGAAAGTATTTTAGCGGACAAATCTTAATCACATTACCGCTTAATTTCAGTATATATTAATTTTGGTGCAGATGAAGATAAATAATAAACGTAATAATTGAGTTTAAGTTTCATTTAAAACAATTATACTTCAAATTAAATAACTATTTCTAATATATAAAATATTAAAGTTTAATTTTTATATTCAATTTTGGTCCTCGTTTAATTACAAATTTTTTTTTTAATTTCATCCCTAATAATTTTTTTCATTTGGTTTTTATATCAGATTTGGTTCTCATTATTTAGATTGCTATTTATTTTGTTTTTTTAAAAAAATTTATGATTGAGAGTTTTGCTTCATTATTTTTATGTTTCCTTCTTCAACGGGTTAATCACAGTCTTATGACTCAGCTTACTGGTTTTGAATATTAGCCGGGTTTAAGTTCACTATTTTTTTAGATCTTTTTTAAAAAATTGATTTTTTTTTCAATTTTATCATTTGACATTGAGTTATTGGTCCTTGAACTTTATAATTTGTTTTATTTTTCTATTTATAGGGTTATCTTGATCTTATATCCCATGTAGTAGGTTAGTCGAGTTAACCCGAGTTGACTTGGTTTTTTTTCAATATTTTTTTTAATTGATTTTTTTCTTTTATCCTTTAAAATTAAATTATTAGCCCTTGAGCTTTGTAACTTTTTAAGTTTCTTTTACGTGGGGTTATCCTGGGTTCGGGTTGGTCAAGTTAACTCGAGTAAACTCGAATTTTTTCTGTCAACTTTTTTTTATTGATTTAACTTTGGTCTTTTTTTATGTTATTTTTTTTAAAAAATAATTTTTTTACCCCAATCTCATTTCGTATGTAGTGGGTTAGTCAAGTTAACCCGGGTTGACGTAGTTTTTTCTTTGATGTATTTTTTGAAAATTAATTTGTTTTTCAATTTCATTATTTAACATTAAATTATTTAGCCTTGAGTTTTATAATTATTTGTTTTGCTTTTTTTTGTGCAGGGTTATTATAATTTCATATTTTAGATCATGAGTTAATCAAATTATACCAAAGTTAATTCAAGTTATTATTACTTGAATATCTTTTTTTTTTCATGTTGAAAGAAATTTAATTCATCCGGAGGCGTCTCATGTAGCACATATTCAGTAGCTCTTGTATATATTATTTGTTGACTGGACGTGAGATGGATATCAACTATGTTGAATTTCATTGGAGATGATTCCACCCACATCAACATTTTTTAAAGATCAAATGGTATATAGTATAATGTTTTAATTAAAACTCTTTTTTATGTAGCTTCGTAAGAAAGAAATATGTGGTTTAAAAAACTATAAACTCAACATCATATTATTGTGAGAGTTTGTGATGAATCATCCTTGCTAGTTTCAAATACAGGCCGGCTTTGAAAGGAAATAAAAGAGAAAGACCGCCTTTCATAGTACAGTGGTGCCCCCATCATCAATAGCCTGTCTTGGGCCTCTTGGCACATGCCAGTAGGACAAAAAAAGAAAGAAAGAAAGAAAGAAAGATGATAGAGCTACGACTCGTTATCCTTTTAAATTAAAAAGATATTGTTTTATTATTTTATATTAAAAAATTATTTTTTATTTTATATTAAAAAATTATTTCTTTCTATACAGAGCATATATATTAAAAGACTTCAAATTCCACGCTAAAAAATAATTTATACAGTGAACTTTAAAAAAAATTAATAAATTACTAAAAAATACATAAATAAAAAGATTTCTAATTACAAAAAAAAATATTTTTATCAGATTTTGCCATGTCACCCGGATGATAAATGGATCAGGTTTTGCTAGATTTTTTACTTAGTCCGGTCTCTTATCTTATTTAGGCTAGTTGAACCCTCAAATCAACTCATCATGCCGGTCCAAATTCCACAACTATGAAGACGACCACGAGTAGTGTTTATTTATACGCGAGACAGAATGGTTGCAGGTAGTTGGAATAAGAAAAGGCAAGGCTGTTCCTATCGAAGGTGTCGGCAACAACGAAAGCAATATATACCAATTAATGCATACACGTATCTTATTTCTTCAGAACGACAATGGTGTTTTTCTCAACAAAATTGACCACCTTGACAACTCAAACTTTGATCCTGACATCCAACCAAAACTCGATCTTGTATAGTTTTGATATGTATGGATATCCACTCCTACAGCTACTAAACCAATCACGTACGTTGCATTATCTGCCACGTTCAACGTATATATAAATATTATATAGACACCATTTTTAATTTAATCGAAAAAATATATATATAAGGAGTGAGGTTTTTCACAGCTCATATTGAGTATACCTCGACAGATGCATATCATCTTTATCCACGTTACTGCAACAAAAGAAACTGAGTAGTCTTTAATTTTAAGAGAGTTTGCTCATCTAAGAGCTCGTATTAATTTGTCCTCTAGCTCTTTACTTCATTGGCCATGAAGATATATAGCAACCATGAAAGCTATTTTGCACCTTATTTTCATACTCATGATCTTAACTAGCTAGTATAGTATCATTAGCTATACAAACAGTATCCACTTGTTGAAAAGATTTGCACCAAAGGTAGAGAGTCACTCGGGCTTGCAAAAGATCCTACCATTTTCACATTGAAAAGGTAGAGAGGACGTCCCCAACAAACAAAAACGTGAGGTCTATATTAGGAATTTCTTAATTCAAATCTGGGAAAAGATGGAACGAGAATCTAATTTTTATTAATGATAATTGCAGAGCATAATCATGAAAAACATGAAGCCATGAGGGAGATGGCCTCAGGGCATGCATTAATGAAGTACCAAGGATGAGAAATTAATAAAGGAAAAGGAAAAAAATAAAGAGGTTTGGATATATACGTACGTAGAGAATTGCGTATCATGTCAACCCTAGCTAGCTAGTAATCTTTCAATTTATTTGTCTGTAAAGATCGATCCATTTAGACCGGCAGATTACAAAAGGGAGATGTAAGAATCTAAAACTTTCTGTAAGAAAAAGGAGACATGCATTCCTAGCTATAATCAGCCAAATTAAGGTTGCTTGACGACGTACGTTAACCTATCTAGCTAATCATCTGCAATCATGGCTTGGATAGAAACTTATGAAAGCAGTAATTAAGCACTAATGTCTAAAGTTATTGCTCTAACTATTATGCCCATAATAATTTATAGAAACGTGCTCCACAAACCAAGCACCTAGCGAGCTATATATATTCAATACTATTTTATTCTCTTTGTGTAAAAGCAGTGATGTAATTTTCCCTCTTTATAAGCAGCTTCTTCTTCAATTATAATCATGCATGCAGCAACCACTTTCGGCCATTTTCCTCGAGTACCTCTACATTTTTCTTCATTTTCCATTAAATCTAGCTAGGCCCTCTAACCTTTAACTGGTATATATTGGTCCTTTACAAAAATAAAAACCACCGCGCGCTAACGGTATTGAAAAAAATTTAAATTTGTTTTGCTTAAAATTTATTTATATATATATATATTTTTAGATTATTTTGATGATAGGGGCGGAAGAAAAGAGGGGCAAGCAGGGGTCAGGCCCCCCCTAAAATATTCCGCCCCTATATATATATATATTTTGCCCCTATGTGTGTGTATTATTAGGTAATTAAGTGTGAAGGAGGTTTTTTATTCTATAAAGGTGAGTTTTTTTACAGTAATTAAGTGTGATTTTTCAATTTGATTTTTTTAAATTCAATTTATGTAGCCTTAATATAAATCTTGTAAATATAAAATTATTATTTTACACAATAAATTCTACAGCCGGTCAAAAACAAAAATATAAATATAAATCATAAGTAAAAATTTTTGACGGAAAGATTGAAGCAGAGTCATCAATTAATTTATTTTTTATCAAAAAAAAATAAGGTAATTTAAATTTAAAATCTATTTTTATTTTGTTTTGAAATGTTTGTTAATAATTTGATGAGGTTTTTTTTATATAATTCTACAATTTTTGCTTCATTTTTTTTCTCAGATCTGCTATTTTTACCAATTTTTTTTAAAATTCTTGTTATAGTGCTTTTTTTAATTAATTAGATATATTTTATTGGTTTGTTTTGATTATACTTTGATTTTTTTTTGTTTTGTTTTTAGCAGAATCACCAAAATTATCAATTTGTTCTCACGATATATGTTTTAATTTTAGGTTGAACCATGAACAAAATAAGAAGAATTTGTTTTTTTAAAAAAAAAAATATTGATAACTTGCAGCCTAGTTAACCAACTCCAATGTGCAATGTTAAAGTTATGGTTGAGCAACTCCAATGCGCCTCAGTTTACAAAGAACCTGCGTTGATTAGTGAGAATAGTTCTTTATTATTTTTTGTTTTATTTCAAAGTTTATCGAACATAAATAATGCTTCGTTTTAACTAATGTTTCTTATATACTTTGTATGTTTATATTTGATAGATATAAAGACCAACAACATTAAAGTGATGAATATATTATGAAGATGAAATTATTTTCATTGCTTTGACTCAATTTGGTATTTTTTCGAACCTTTTACCTCATACAAAGATCAATATGTTCATAGTAAGTTATTTGAATAAAACTAAATTATATAAGTTTTTTTTACAACTCATGTATAATAAAGTAAAATAAATATTATATTTTATTATATTAATTATGGCCCCCCCTAACAAATAATTCTAGCTCTGCTCCTGGTTACCGTGATAGTTAAAATAAATATATATAAAACATGCTTTTGTGGTTCCTATAGCTTTTGAAATTGTTGATATAGAACTCCTCTAGACTCTATCAGATATGACTTCTGGTTATAAAATAGAATCAGGTTGTTTTATTGGGAGGAAAAACCAACCCCGTCCTTGATACTTTTTTTTTTCTAGATCTTGGTATCTAGAAGTTCACTAGACTTCAATTAATTTGATCGAGTCGAAACAATCTATTAAGAGGTAAACTTTTTTTAATAACAATATACTTTATTCACGAGACTCGAACTTAAAATTTTATTTAAAAAGAATTAATATCGAATTACTTAAACCAATCACCGATTATCCTTAATACTGAAAAGCGATTATCCTCAATACTGAAAAGCTACGAAGCTATGAAACCTCTTTTCTTTGGACTCAGTCAATAAACCATATTGTTTATGAAAAAAATTGATACAGCCATGCAGCATGGTATGGTGTCTGGTGTGTGTGTAATGGATAGAAGATTAATTGTTTTGATTTTAATTAAAAATAAGCTATTCTTTAAAATAATGAGAGGAAAAAACACTCATGGAGTAAGATTATTCTTTCTTGCAAGGAAAAAGAACACTGAGTGATCGGCACGACATCACATCCCAGAAAGTAAATTACTACTTGTTATTTTACTAATATGATTTACAAAAAAATAAGTTTAAAAAACTCTTGAGCTCTTTCAAGACAAAATAATGAGAGGAAAAAAAAAACTCATTAATTAATTAATAAAACCCATCATGTAATGACAGAATCTCAAAGAGAGATTGAATGACATCACATGATCTAGGGAGGTTGGCCTGTTGGCGCTGAAGTCAACACGTTACTAGAGAGACGCGTTATGCTAAGAAAGTGATTAGGCGCTTTTGTTTTTTACCTTTTTTCTTCTTTTTTTGAAAAAATTTAATTTTTTTTTATTTTTTTAAATTAATATTTTTTTGATATTTTTTTATATACTAATATTAAAAAAATTTAAAAATAAAAAAAATATTATTTTAATATTTTTATAAATAAAAAAACACTTTAAAAGACAACCACCTAGAATTCCAATAAAGTATTATCAAGAGACAACTATTTAGGTGGTGGCATGTTGGTAAGAGTTTAGGACCAAGAGATTTGCTCCCTCTGTGGTCTCAGGTTCGAGCCTTGTGGTTGCTCATATGATGGCTACTGGAGGTTTATATGGTTGTTAACTTTATGACACGTGAGATTAATTGAAATGCACGCAAACTAATCTGGACACCCACATTAAACTTAAAAAAAAAGAAAAAGAGAGATATTATCAAGAGACGTCCCTGCACTTTGATTTCTGGATTAGATAAATAGATGGAACATGGCACCAACAATCCCCACATGTCATGAGCACATCCATGTGAAAGAACCCTAACAATTTATCAAATGGCAGCTTTTTGTTGACTTGTGCCATGGTTCGTCCGGCAAGGAAGGTGAGAAGGAACTAGCCGATGCATAATACATCTCCCCTAATACATCTCACCTTACTCCTGTAACATGCAAGGATGAACGGTGGCACGAAATTATGCAAGGCAATCGGATAAAAATAATAAAGTAAATTTTTCAAACATAAAACAATTTAAAATTTAAATAATACAGATCTATGGTATAAAAAAAATTAAAGGTTAAATTAAAAAATAAAATAAATTAAGAAAATGATAAGAAATATAATTGAAAGAATGACGATTAAAATTAAATAAAAAATAAAATAAAATATTGAGAGATAAAATTAAAAAAATCAAGAAAATGATAAGAAAATAGAAGTCAAAAGAATATTGACCAAAATTAAATTTTAAAAAAATACAATAAAATGATAAATGAGAA
The DNA here is from genome assembly GCF_951802175.1 of Populus nigra. Classification (NCBI taxonomy): domain Eukaryota; kingdom Viridiplantae; phylum Streptophyta; class Magnoliopsida; order Malpighiales; family Salicaceae; genus Populus; species Populus nigra. The sequence continues at coordinate 39,173,163 of NC_084852.1, forward strand.
AATTAAGAGCAAAAAAAATCAAGAAAAGTATATAAAAATAGATAGAGAGTGAAAATTGCATAAAAAATAAAAATCAGTAATTAAAAAAATAATGAAAAAAATTGATTAAATAACAAACTAGAGAACAATGTTGTTTTTTGAAAGGACTAGCGTGAATTTCAACGGTGTGAGAGAGGAAAGAGAGAGGAAAGAAAAAAACAAACTACAACCCAACCGGATTTTCACCGTGAGCACGCACCACATTGCTGGAAAAGGATGATTGGTTGCTCCCAACACCACCACATATAAAGAATTTTAACAACCGTTCAGCCTCGCACACGCTGTCTAAATGACAAGGGGCTGTCACATGCTGACGAGCGCATTGCATGTTTCAGCAATTTTTTTATAATATTTAATTACTTAAAATTATCAAACAGCACAAAACCAAATCCAAGAAATACAAAGCAACCAGAATGAAAAGACTAAAACACCCTTGAAACCAACTTTATTTTTTTTCTTAATTCAAGAGTAATTATGTAATTTAATTGTTAAAAAAATAAAAAAGATAAAGAAACCCCTCCATGTTTACGCTTTTTTTCCCCCAATGATATGACCGTAACTTTATTATGCACTTTCTTGAAAAAAAGAAGAAAAGACGAGCCAATAACAGAAAGGTTAATATTTATTTGCTTTCATGGGAAAAATTGGTACCTTCCGATGAGGTACAGGCTGAGAATATACAAGGAAATATGCATGATATCACATGTGGGTCGGTCCTATCATAATTTATTTAATGGACTAACTTTTCTTATAATTAGACATCGCCCAAGAGCCTAATCTTGACAAAATTCAAATGGGTCTCATCCAAATCCTAAGAGGCAATTGATGGCAATAAGAACCGACTAGATCAGAGGCCTCTTGCATGAAGTTATGAACGACGAAGCAGCTCATCATGGCATCATACCATGAGCTGTTCCCCTAAAACTGCATGGCTTACACTTGATTTCATGAACATAATTTTGTTTTCAGGTACCTCGTTCTCAACATTAAAAAAAAATAGGTAGCTTCCGATGAGGGTTTGGGGCCAAGGGGCGGATAGCAGCATGTCATTCGACATATATACCTTCATTATTTTGTTTCCCTTTCAACCATTTTATTCCTCTGCGATCCTCCAATATTGATCTGTCTTAGATTGCTTCTTGTCTAATTTATATCTCTCTTTCCCTTTACACATCCCAGACTGTCTTCTCATTTATCAACTGTTCTTTCTATCGTGGGGCATGCAATGCTGGTTTAATTTCATAAAGCTGCATCCTTTACTTGCAGGGTGGGTTAATATTTTATGCGCTTGCACGACAGCCGTGGCCAGATTGTGCATCCATGATCCATCGCTGTCGGTTTGGCAAATTGGAGAAGCGAATTAGGCAAGGGCAAGGGTAAATTCCCAGGAATTTTGTGTTTTAAAGGAGTGGGAAAACGAATGGACTCAAGAGGGCTTCGGCCCCCTCAGAATAGAAGAGCTCGAAAGCATGGTCCGCTAGAGATCATCAATTACTAGCCCATAAGAGGCAGTACCTAGCCACAGGCAATCGAAATCTGGATGACAAAGCCCATCTCCATAAGCAATAAAATAAAAAAACAAAACCATATAACTCAATTCATCAAATTCTAAATTATTTTTTAAAAATCACTAATTTGAGTTTCATAAATCTCAGGATCACTAAAGACTTACATGGTCGTTAACTTCAAGATCTATAAGATTAGTTGAGATTCTCGAAAGTTAGCTCGGACACCCACGTTAATAAAAATAAAAAAAAATAAAATATAAAAATAAAAATATGCTAAGAAAAAAGAAAACAAGACCACGTACGTACACATGACTTGATGCCTGTAGTGTCCAGGCAAATATATGGATAAGATTTTAATTCCACACACACACATGTGTTAAGAAATTGCTTCTCATTCAATCGACACCCACGTCCCTTTTGAAATAAAGAAACAATCCAATAAAATATAAATATTTGCTGTTATGATAAATACTCTCTCTTAACTACAGGAAATTAATGAGCAGAAGGATCATAAGATTGCAGCAAACAGGAACAAAAGGGTGGTGGTGAGTAACAAATAACAAAGCAAGACAAGTACTTGTGTCTTCTATTTTAAACTTCAACTACTGAAAATCATGTATTAGAGACCAGAAAGGAGGAAAACGCCAACTCCCTACTATTTTCAAACCACCCCAGTTCCATGTCCCCGTCTATGCTAAACTCTGTTCTACTCCGTTGCATCCACACGCCAACTCCTTCTATTCGCAACAACCATTGTTTTGTATCTTTTCTCATTCGTCCTTGGTTCCACGTAATTGGTCCAGTGCCTATCCTGACCATCCATCTGTTAGAGGACTGAAAGACATAAAATATCGTGTGTGACGGTAAGTAACTTCATAGAAATATTAAATAATTCACTTTCACACTTTCATTTTGAACACAAACGTTTCTTAAATATTAAATAATTCACTTTAAATATTTTAAATACAAATATGGATTATATATTCATATTCAAAATTAAAAAAAACTAGTTTCTCTAACCATCATAACAATTAATAATATTTCACCTTGCAACTAGCTATTAAATTCTAAATAAAAGAGTTGGGTCTAAAGTGTTAATATCTATAATCTCAAAGATCAGGTTTAAAATGTTTATATATAAACCTTAAAAATTAAGTTTCAAAAGTGATTTTTTATTTTTTTTGGATTTGACGGAATTCCACCATCCGTCCGAAAAACGTACTTTGTGGGTTCAGGTGAGCGAGTAAAACCCCGGCTGTTTCAGGCTCTTACAAAAAATACACGTCCTAACTCGAACTCGAAACCTACCGTACAGATTTTAAACTTTTTATCATAATACTACGCCTCTTGTGAACCTAATTTTTCATATTCCAACCAATCCACAAGCGATTTCATGATATAAAACATGTTTAAGTTCTTATTCAAAACATATTTGCAAGAATACATGGTATCCTTTCAAATCATATTCAAAATGCATTCATATTTTTAATTATATATATTAAACAAATCCTAAAAGGCTGGTAAAACATTGTGATAAAAGACACATTGCATTTTTAATTAACAATATAATGATATTTTTGTCTTTCTTAAAAAACTAACATTGTGATAAAAGACACATTACATTGTTAATTGAACAATATAATGATATTTTTGTCTTTCTTAAAAAACTAGCAAAACTTGCCGTTAGGGTAAAATCATCTTTCAAATGGATTTATTGGGCATTAAAAATTTGCTTGGGGATAAATTGATTCACATATGTTTTTTTAGCACAATGAAATGATTTTGTAGCTCTTAAAAGCAAAAACTAAAAAAATGTATAACTTTCATCAAGGGGTTTTTTTTCTTTCCAATATTTTTGCACAATGAAATTACATTAGCACCCTTAAAAGAAAAGAAAAAATATTAAACTTGCACAAAGAGGCTTATTTGTCTTTTTTTTTTTTAACAATGAAGTCATGGAATTGCCATTAAAAAATATATATATAAGGCTAGTTTCAAGGGCATTTTAGTTTTTTCATTATGTTTTTTTTTTATTATTTTAAGGTTTACTCAAGGATTGTTTAATAATTTTAAAATATTAAATATTATTAAAAAAATATTAACATGTCAGCCCATGACGACCCCGTGCCCTTCAAGGTTTTATCCCGCTACCAAAATCCACCATTCGTGAAGGTGTTGGGAGCGACGTGTTGTCCTCTTCGCTTTGGTGGGACGTGTGTTCATGATGGAGGTGATGTTAGGCTCCTATAAACTTTTTTTTCTTTTCTCTTTCTGAATCTAGAAATTTACCTCCACCCTTCCAAAAATCTATTATGTCCTCTAGTTTATATTTCGCTTAATTTGAGTTTTCATTCTTTTAATCATTATTTGTTTTGCTTTTAATGGTTTTTGAAGTTTAATTTTTCTTCAATTTCATTCATAGGCATTTTATTTCATTTAATTTTTTATCTAATTTGGTCCTCATTCTTTTAATTATTTTTTTTTGTATTTTATCCTTCTCTTGATTTTTTTTATTTCATCCCTTATCATTTTATGTGATTTAATTTTTTTATTTGATTTTGATCTTCAATTTTTTTATTGCTAATTTATCATCCTTTTCTTGAGGTTTTTTCTTTTAATTTTTTCTCTTTATATTTTATTTCATGTAATTTTTTTATTTAATTTTAGTTCTTATTCTTTTGATTGCTTTTTTTTTCGGGCCTTGAACTTCATTATTTGTTTCATTTTCATTTTTTACGTTATCTCGAATAGCGGTTTAATCGAGCTCCTTAATTGGCTTAGATTTTTTTCCCAATGTTTTTTTTATGAAATTGGTTTTTTATATATAATTTTATCATTTAGTGTTAAATTATTGGCTCTTGAGCTTTTTGATTATTTCACTTTTCTTTTTTTTATGTGGAGTTATTCCAAGTGTGAGTTAATGAAGTTAACTCAGGTTAACTTTGGGTTTTTTTAGCATTTTTTATTTAACTTTGATTTTTTTTACCAGGTTTTTTTAAATTTTTTTTTATCTAGATCTCATATCACAAGTATCGATGTTAGTTATGTTAAATCGGGCTAACTTGAGTATTTTTCTTTGGCGTTATTTTTTTTGAAACTATTTTTTTTATTTTATCCTTTGACTTTAAATTATTGTGCTTTGTAATTTATTTTTACTTTTTTTATTATGAGTTATCTCGATTTCATATCTTGAGTTGTATGTTAGTTAAGTTAACTCGAGTTAAAAAAATTATCATTGCCTAGACATTTTTTTTTTATACAAGAAAAAATTTGACATGATATGTGGCATAGCATGGACCAAATATATATATATATATATATATATATATAAAATAAATAATAATGATCATCATAAATCATAGGTTCACTTAGATAAAAATCAATGCGCGTGCTTCTTTTTAATTCTCAACTTAATCAAAATTTTTATACCACACCTAACTAGAATAACCAGTCCATTGCACCATATCTAGCTAATTGATCATAATTCTCTTTAGGAAATTCAAAATCATGTTTCAATCATTGGATTAGAATGAAAAAATTTATGATGCTCGGGCAGTCACCCTTCACTCTTTTAATAAAGAATTCTTTTTATGAATATCACATAAATACCCTTCACTCTTTTAATAAAGAATTCTTTTTTTATGAATATCACATAAATATGTCATTTACGGTATTAGAAACTAGACATTATAAGATTTCTATACATATATTATGTTTGCCACAAATAGCACCAAATAAGTGCGACCCTCTGCAAGCACCTAAATCCAATAATTTTAACTTTGTTTACTTGCTAATCCAGTCATTTCAGATCGTATAATAACTATTAAGGATTCTTAATCCAATTTTAATGATCTAATATTATCCATTACAATATTTAGATCTATTCCTATATATAAGTGCTCTTCAAAACTTTTTTTTTTATCCTAATATAACTTTTATGAAGAAAAATCCTAATTAATATATAATATTCTTTTAATTAAAAGAAATATATATTACTTATTTTAAATTCAAGAAAAGCAACAATGAAATTTCAATCCTTTAAGATTTGTACCTTATATCCTCCCACATGATTTCTTATTTGCTAAGCAAACTCTCTGCTTCTATCTTCTTCTTTTTTTATAAGCATTTATGTGGATTCTACTACAAAATCCTTGTAATGAGCTTAGTTATACTCTAACATAATACTATTTGGATAAAGAATTAATCAAGTTAATCTCATATCCCTAATTAAAATAAGAAGAAAAAAGTTAAAGTGGGTGCATGCCTCAGTTCTAGGCTTCTTTGGTTGATTTTATTTTACCTTTATATATATATATATATATATATATATATAGTAACTATCAATTTTTATTTAAAAGCTTATTCTCTCTCAATTAACTCTCTAATATTTTCTCTATTTATCAATAAAGTTCTTTTCACTCAGGGAGTAAAATGAAATTAATCAACTCAAGAGGGTAGAACCCTTTCAATTTTTTCACCGCAAATCACTGACCCTTGCTAATAATAATGGGAGAATTTAAATTTGATGGAAGTAACTCAACTGGTCAGGTGCTAAATTTATTTATTAGAGATCATTCGTTCGAGTTCTACAAATCTCAGGACCACTGGATACTTATATGATTGTTAACTTTAGGGCCCGTAGGTTTAGTTAAGGTACGCGCAAGCTAGCCCGAACACCTATATTAATAAAAAAATAAAAAAAATTAACTTAGAGCTCGTAAAATTAGTTAAAATATATATAAACTAACCAAAAATTTATATTAATTAAAAAAATAATGAGAGAATTTAATTGACGAGACTTTGATTGCTTATCCCATTTGGGCTCCCACCCTTCCATTCTTATCACAGGTTGAGGAATTTTATATATTATTATTTCCCATCAGTGATTTTATGTATTCGATACAACAAAATCAAACAAATTTGGTTTAAAGAGACAAAAAAAAATAACACAGTAAGCAGCCACGTGTCTCTTTTTTCACCAGTGGAAGGGGAACTATAAGACAAATGACCACCCTATCATTACGGAAAATGGTCCAGCTCTTTTTATTCATTTATTTGTCTTAAAACCAAAAGGCAAGTGTGTGCGTCTACTTAACACAATTAGGCTGTGTTTGGAAGACAGGACATGGAAAAGGTGGTTCGAATGAAAATAGAAAAGAGAGTTCGCACTTTTTTACTTCTTTCTGTTTCAAGAAGAAGCGCTTCACCTCAGATATGGACGGCTTGCCTCAAAAAATTAGCTTTCATATATGAGTTAACTCGATGGTAGTGTCTTCATTGTTAAAACAATATTCTCTTATTCATGAAGATAAATATTCAATGTGAAGACTAATTTATGGAAATAAATCTTTCTTAAAAAATACATATTCCTAAATAATTACTTATTCTTCAATTTTTATATTAAGGCAAGATCCATAATAATTAGATATATTTTATAAATAGAATGTTAGAATTATGTAAGATATCATATGATCATATCTCTCAACACTAAATATATAATTAAATTTATGACAAAATAGATACAGGATATTTACTCTTCTTTTATACTATCTCTAAATTAACTAAATATTAATAAGTACATATTTATACCAAATCCAATAATCACTCATCTTCTTGATAGAAGAAGATAAAAATTTAACTTTTTAACTTTTATAACTTACCTAAAACAGGTGTAAAGTTGTGTTAGTATTTAGAGTGTTTGTTTTCTCAGTGCTATAATTAACCAAATTCCTCATTTGCACATGATTATTCGAGTATGAAACCTAAATAGACTTTATGCTCAAAACTTTAATGTTGAAGAAGATTTATTTTGGAGGGTTTTTTTCATCATTTCAACTTTAATTTTTAGTAAAAATAATGTAATATTTATCCTTATATATATATATAAATAAAATATTTTTTTTATATATCAAATATATCAATATAATATTTTTTTTAATTAGTTTTAATATACTCACTTTCAATTGTCCATGTTAACTCAATGTTTTCTTCTCTGAGCCCTAAGTACAATCACAACTACAACTGCAACTAACCACTAAACTAAACATTAAATTAATGTTAATAATTGGTTTTTTTAATCATTGCTAGATTTATTATAAGTAAAATCACAACTACAACTAGAATTAACCTCTAAAACAAATTAATGTTTATAATTTTAATTATTTTGACAAGAAAAAGAAATCTCTTCTTATTTTCATGTACATTACCAAATAATAAAATTTTAAGAAAATGATACAAGATATCCCTATTCATAAATGGGATATATATATATATATATATATATATATATATATATACCTTTTCCATTTCAAATTCTTTTCTTTGAAATAACCTTTTCCATTTCCTATCTCCCAAACAGAACTTAATTTCCAACCACATGTCCAGAACAAGAATAACCCACGTGACAATTGACCTGCTAAGCCAGTCACTTACTGTTCATAGCCTATAATACCTGCAAGGCCCCGAATCGTTTCGTTGTGTAGGTGTCCGTGTTAACCACACGTCATTCCCAATTTTCTGGTTATTTCCGGCAGCAACCGACGCATCAACTTCTTCTGGTACAAATTTTTCTCCTTTTTTTCACCAAAATCCCACAAGACTTTTACCTCAGATTGGCTTCTTTATGCAATTATATTTCTGGCTATTATGTGTCATGTCATAGAATTATATTATTGCTGATTTAATTTATTTTTGGCATTAATTTGTTGTGCTTAAAGTTATTGTATTTATTGTAATCAGAATTTGAGATTGCGATGTGGTTAATGAATGAGAGGTGGCGAGGTTTGGTTTTTGAGATTACATGGTTGATCATGGTGATTAGTTTGTTTATTTATCTTTTTGGGAAATTCTGATTGATTTGTGTATCAAGTGATGCTCTTTATGAATGGTGGGTTTTGAGTTTTGAGTTTGTGGTGAGAATCCATGAAATTTTTATCAAGAAAGGATTGGGCTGTTGTTAATTTTAGCTAAGTTATGGCTTTATTGTTCGCAAGATTTATGATCAAAGTAGTGATAGGTTAATTTAATTCCATGTGATTTAATGAAGATAGAAACTTTGCAATATTTCTTTGTTTTTTTGCCTGTCGTGGTAGAGCGGATGTTGTTCATTTTACACTAAGTTTTTCGATTATTTGCTGCCATGGATGGGTAGAATACCATTTTTTAATTTCTGATTTCATGGAGTACTAGGGATTTTATTTATTTTGACTGTGATTGGAAATTTCATTTATTTTTCACCTTTTCTGTTAAGTTCTCAAGTGGGGTTTTTTTCTATATTGTTTCCAGAAAAGGAAGCAATGGATTTTTTGCTTGAGGGAACAAATGAGGACACATCTGAATGCCATTTTGATGACAAGGACATTCAGAGATGCCCATTTTTGAGGAACATCAACAAGCCAACCAGCTTTTCGTTCTCTCCTGTGAATTTCCTTAATCCTGTCAGTTGTTGACCTTTGAAATGAGCACCATCTTGCCTTTTGATCTGTGCAGTTGGTTTATTTTATTTTTTTGGTTGCAAAAGCTGGTTAAGTACCTTAAATTTGACCTCTTATCTCTGTTTCTTAAGGTACAAGGAGCTAAAGGTCCAATTTTTGAAGATGGTCCGAATTTTGGTATGGCGTTTAAGCTCTTTCATGGCAAGGATGGGGTTGTCCCACTCTCAAATCAGTCCAGCTTTCATGATAACACTTTGGAACCTGAGCCTGCACCTCAATTCAATCCCTTAGCTGCAAAAGCTGCCACCATCAGTCTCTCCGCATTTGGTCCTGGTGGACCATTTGGCTTTGGTTCCTTCAACGATAAGTGGAAGAATCAGAAAAAGAAATCAGAATCAGCTAGCAAGAAAGAACCATCTTCTCAGGTAGATGCACACTCTTTACCTGAATATAATTGATTTGGATGTAGGGAATCATTTTGAACTCAAATGTAGGAGGAAAATATGTTTCTTGTTCCCGTGTTATAGCAAACATATTTAATTCAGGTAAATGATCCAATCATGCCATCTTGAAACAAATATATTGAGGCAACAGATTTCAACAATGGCTTGTTTGTGAAACTTGGTATATAAAATAGAAACGGATATCCTCTTGCTTGTGAGGACTGAAATTGTTCTTTTTGACTCTTGAGTCACTTGTCTTGCAAATGACCATAACCACAGTTTTATTCACAATGTGTTTTGTTTTTTAATTTTCAGAAAGGAAACACATCAAAACATGAGGCAATGGGAAACGAATGGTTGGAAACAGGCAACTGCCCCATAGCTAAGTCCTATAGAGCTGTGAGCCGTGTACTCCCTCTAGTAGCATCGACTCTTCAGCCACCCCCTAGCATGAAGCTTAGGTGTCCGCCTGCTATAGTTGCGGCAAGGGCTGCCCTAGCCCGGACTGCCCTTGTTAAAAATTTGAGACCTCAGCCACTACCTGCAAAGATGCTTGTCATTGCTCTGTTGGGCATGGCCGTGAATGTACCGTTGGGCATGTGGAAGGAACACACAGAGAAGTTCTCTCTTCAATGGTTTGCAGCTGTGCATGCAGCTGTGCCCTTCATAGCCATGCTAAGGAAGTCTGTCTTGATGCCAAAAACTGCCATGGCTCTGACCATTGGAGCTTCTATCCTAGGGCAGATTATCGGTTCTAGAGCTGAAAGGCACCGGTTGAAAACTGTGGCTAGCAAGGACAGGTTGAAAGTAAAAACAGCTATTGCTGCTGCCGTTGACAGATACAGCCCAAGCCAGGTCAGTGGCAATGCTGGCAGTAATTGTGGTACAGAGATGTCATGGGACCCTCTTCTTATTAAGGCTAGTGGAAGCAAATCATCTACCAGTGTTTGTTTCTAACAACACAAACTGTGAGTGGAATGGAATAAAAAATACGGCAGCAGTATTCATGGCGAATAATGCCAAGATTTGGAGATTAAAACATCCAGTTAAGCCTATAGCATGTAACATATGAACTGTTTATTTCTTGTGCTTTTTATGTAACATGAGTTGCAACTCAACTATAAGGGCATCTCCATCGTAGGAGGCAAAAGAAAAGTCCTACATATCTCCATCAAAGTGGAAACAATAATAAAAAAAAAGCAGCCATGTGGGAAAAAAAAAAAAAACTTCAAACTCTTTAAAGAAAAAGTGAAAGTATTTCTTTCTCGCTCTTCAATACAATTAGTTCTTCAAATGATTTTTTTTATTGGAGTATACAATAAAAAAAAACTACATTTATACTATTCAAAATATCATATTAACATTTTGGGACTTCAAAATAGCATCTGAGATGCTATAATCAAACGATTCTCAACCTTGTAAGCAGACAACTATTTCCTTCCTGAAATAAAATATCAGAATTCATTTAACTTTTAATTTCGCCAGTAGCTGTGCAATTTCTGCGTGCACATGCGCGCGCACGTGAAATTTGCTGCTTCTTTTTTACTTGCATCCCTTGCATGTGTGCTGAAATAATGATGTGGTGTTTGCATTGCCTGACTATCTTGGCGCTTAGAGCTATCGCAAAGGCAAACTTGGGTGTTGGAACTGGCGTAATGAGTTAGAGATGGAGGCTGAATAATAGCACCTGCTATGTGGCTTCGGATATAAGAAAACCTACAGGCCACAAGGAACACTAAAGCAGGCGGCAGGAAATTCGCCATGTACAGGATCGTTCTTTCAATGCCTGGTCCTGCCGGAAGCTTGCTTTCCGGTAGGGGCATTTTACACTGGTACTTCAAACCCCTTTTCTATTGGCATTAGTTGTTTTTTGTTTTTGGAACTGATTTTGGCATGTAGCCCTAGTTTTAGTGTAAATCTTTGAGCAGATATCTACGAAGAAACAATGCCATTGATACTTGACAATTGCTCTCCTCTGAATATTAAAACGTGAAAGATTTTGAGACGGCGAGGTGGGAGTTTCGTTTCTTTTAAATTTGCTCTTTGTCCGAGGGTATTTGATTTCCAACTTTAGCACGAATTTTGGCTATTTAAAATAGCTCGCTGAAAATCTTAATTAACTGATGCACTCTTTTCTTATCTTTTCTGGTTTGATTAATAAATCGTCGTAAATCTTAACTGAGTTTCTGCACCATTTTTCCTCATTGTAGAAGCAGTGGGAGTAATGGATTATACCACGCCAATAAGATTAACAACACTATTGTTCTTCTCCATGTCTTCAATATCACTTACGGTACGGAAATGAGATTGCTGACTTGGAATTGTGCTGTCATCCTCAAAGCACAGCTGTATGGTTGAAGTGCTCTCCAGGAAAATTTCAAGATCATGACGGAGGTGATTGAAATTCTTTTGAGCAGGTTTTAAATTTCCCTTGGAAATCAAATAAATCCTTCCAGCTTCAATCTGGTTGTAGAATTGGTCAGCCACTTGATTAGAGCAGGTTGCTCTGATTTCTCCACCATCACAATCAAGAAGATCAGAGGAGAGAACTTCGCTATCCCCACGAGTATTATTATAGTGCCTGAGTTCTCCTTTTGTCATCGCCCTGGCCTTAATTGTCCACCTACCATGGTATGGATTCAATGCAGTAATTGGAACGATCCTAGGAGGAGCTTCTTTCCTGGCAACTGATCCTCTGTTACTGTACATCAGAGATGGTTCCTGGTATGCTGACTGCGGGGGGCAAGAATAACCGCCCATATGAGGCTGTGGAGTTTCTGATCTAGGGTTGCGGAAGCCTGCATTCTGATTAGCATACAACCCACTTGATGGAACTGATCCAGGTGATCCAGCAGCAGCTTCTACTTATAGATAAAATGGAGGAGCATTTGTTGGAGCAAACCTTCCTGAACCATAATTTCTAGAAGAAGTATCATGAGACTGGTTTATCTCAGGGCTGTGTGCAAATGGCAGAGACATATTTTGATTTTCAACCATGCCACCATGAACTGAGCTGGTACCAAATGACTGAAGACTTGCATTGACTCTTCCTGGTTGATCACCTGATGATGATGGAGGCCCTGAAGATTTTTGAGCCGATACCGGATTTCCAATTAGCACACATCCTTCTGCTATCAGAGCCAATTCAAGAACAATAATAATCCTGGATTCAATGAACAAACAACGACATCACCAACAAGAACATAGCATAGCACTAAAAAATGAAGTACAGTTTAATTGCTCCAAAAACTACCGGTATTATTAAGATTTCCACTTCAAGATGCGTGCGTAAGTCTACATTTTTCACATAGATTCCTGAGGCATATGCACCGGCACCCACACAAAAGCTTTCAAAAGAAAATGTTGTGTCAACACTACAGCGGATACTTAGCACTCAACGAGCAAGTTACATCAATAACAGACACAAACCTAATTTACCTATCATCATCAGTTTTCATAGTGGGTTTTACAAGTTAATATGTATTAACTTAAATTTTTATTAATTATATTTTTTTTAATTTTATCATTCAACATTAAAATTACTAGAATTAGACTTCATAATTTATTTTGATTTATTTTTTATGAGATTATAATAATCTCATAATTAAAATTGTAAATTTGACAGATTAACTCGAATCAATTTAATATTTTATCATTTTAATATTTTAAAAAATATCATATTAAATTTTTTATTTATCATTTAGATTATATTTAAATTTATCAAGTGGGTCGTTAATCCCATGTTATTTTTAAAAAATATTATATTAAAAAAGGCATTAGCATATATCCTGAATATTTTTTTAAGATTTAAAAAACAGGATCCGACTGACTCGAACAGTAACGCAAGCCAATTATCTGATACAATCGTATGTATCCTGGCAAAGTAAATGTGTGATAGATGTTCAAGAGTCTTTGGTATTTACCTAAGCAATGAACTACTTTTGTTTTATCTTTGCATCAAAAGGTATTGACTTCTAAAATATTTAATTTGACTGAAAAACGTTATTGTTAATATCTATTTTTGAAATAGAAACCTCTTTTTTCCTAGTTTGAAATAGAAACCTCATTTGCCCCTTCTGGGCAAAAGGTAATTTTCTTAAAGTTCTGCTATAATGTGTATGTTATTATAGGAGGAGGATTATTATTGAGTTTTCAGGGTAAAACATATTCCGTTGAAGTGTAGGAAAAATTTGTTATAAATAGTACTTTTTAAAAATATTTTCAAGTCATCTTGAATATCAATCAAAACTTAGTTTCTACTGTGAACCTAGTAATTTTTAAGAAATTAAATTCTCTTAAATAAATTCTAAATCAAATTGGGCTCAAGAGAGCTTTAGATCGACCTTGAATAACTTGGTCTGTCAAGGAAGGTTGATGCCAGACCTTACCGAACAAACGGGCACCAAGCAAAGCTGCAAAATGCAGGTAAGAATAAAATGAATCATCATCAAATCCTTTAACAAAGGCTTTTGTTTTGCCTTCACACGGCCAGCTAAGTTCACTTTAATTTAGCACGAGTTCGTAATTACACTAGGGGAACCTGAAACATTTTGTAATTGTCAAATTCCAATCATTGTAGCATAAAGCACATCTTTCCAGCCCAGCATGAAATTCACATATTCCAGTCCAGCATGAATGTACACATCTATCGATTTAGAACAGAGACAACCAGCCAGGCTATGATGGAAGAGACAAAACCATGCAATAAGAACTTGAGCATGTTCAATATATTAAAGCATGTCCGCAAACTACGAATCCTTGAAACTTCTAAAACTCAATTGGCATTTTAAAAAGTTATGGTAGAGACTAAATGTCGGAAATATGATAGAACCCAGTTCAAGATTAAACAACAAAAACTCCACATCCCATTCAAAAAACCCACTTGACAGTGTCAAACTCTACTTCTTCTCTTCCTTTTCAGCTTCTGCAGCCCTCTTCAACCTGACACCAACATGGCGTGCATTTGTACGCTCTGCACGGAGCTTGTCATAAGCCCTGAATGACTTCATCTCTTCAGTGACCTTCACAAGCTCCACAGATGGCTTCTCGCGTACAATAGGCATAAAATGTCCTTGCACTTGGGTAGCAGTTGCCAGTTCCTCAGGAGCAGAATCACCAGCCTGCAAAATACATGTATAAAAATGAAATTCCATGGAAAAAGAAAGACAATCATACTATTACTCTGCCATACCACAGAAAGTACCTTGGACTTGCGAGCGCGTCTCGGAAAGACGACCAATTTGGCCTTGTATGTTTTCAGCCTCTGAACATTAGTTTGGAGACCCTCCAAGGAGCGATTCCTACGACGGTGATCAACAGCAATTCCTATTGTGGGAGCTAGTTTCTTTGGAATACCAGCAGCCTGGTGTAGCAAAAAGAAATGGGTTATTCATCATACAATACTAATAAAAATATCCATAGTGGCCATATAACCACAAATATGAAAATATTAGATAGAAAGAGAAAACTGTTCTAAAGACTTGCAAGACCTAAAACAAATTTACATATTCCTGCTCACAAAGCAATGTACCACGAATACTAGATATATATACATATCCATCTCCAATTACTGTTAACACAAAACACTACATGTTATAATCTGAAACTGGGTACAGAAAAAACACAGCCCTGCATATGAGTAAATACAGACACCATAACCTGGAATATACAATTAATTGCAAAAATAACAATTAGCCATTTTGGAGCCTAGAAAATGATTAAACATAAAAAAGTAGTCAACAAAAACAGGAAAAAGAAACCCAACTGACCTTGAGTTCTTCAAGAGAAAACCCCCTACCAGCTCTCACTTTCATATTATACTTCAAAGTCTGGCCATGTACAATGGGTCGAAGAGGTCCAGCTGTAGGCCGGGGAAAGATTTTGACAGCCTTCTTCTGACGAGCTGAAAAATGTTACATAGATAATAAAATAGTTACTAAAAGTACACAATGGGTCACATGTGCAGTATATGCACATACAAGGATCAGGTATGAGCCTGTTCTATCACAGATATTAACAGGAAAGGTTAGCTAGAGGCTTCTCACCAATGCGTCTGCGGGTCTTCCGAGCAGGTTGGTTAAACCATGTCTTGACATAGTTTTGCCAGTGCTTCTTGAAGTGACCATTGGGCACAACATTGTTATGCTTAACCATGTCTTACCTGAAACAGTATGTGAGTTGAGGAGTTAGAAACAGGACATTGTTCTACTGATGCAAAAGGAATGGATCTGGCAACATCGAGAAGGCAAAACTTAAAGTAATAATAACACAATCACAGTAATTTCAATTTGTTCATACCAAAACGCTGTAAGCACTACCTTCTGAAAACAAAACTACTTAGTCACTTAGGGTAACCATTAAAGGTCTTCAAATTCATTCATAAATAAAAATATGAAACTTAAAAAAAGCATTCAATGGCAGGCTGGCAAGAAAGCAAGGAGAGCAGAAAATAACTCAACCCACAATTCTAACGACCTGTCGAGGTCGTTAGAACGCAATGACTCAATCATTCCAAAGCATTAGACTCATTCAAAAAATTGAGAATTTAAATATCGTGGTGACACTAGCGATTCGATACAAAATGAGCTACACGTCGAAGCAGCAGGATGGAACACAGAGACCAAAAAAAGGAAAAAACCCAAAACAGAAAATCACTTAGTAACTCTTGTGAAAAGTAAGGTAACAGACATCAACTAGTTTGAAAATAAAGTGAACACAATTCCACAAATAAAAGAAGTAAATCATAGTTTACTTTATAGCTCTTTACCCCTTTCACTTTCTCAGGGCCCAAACATGTATAAGCGATTACAGAAAGAAACAAAAGCATGAACAGAACAGTAAGAAATCCTTAAAAGTGATCAGATCCAACAACGTCCTTCGCAAAGGAAACAGAATACAAGGCAAAGATTACCCAAGTTCTGGGTAACTTACAAAATACAAAAAAAATCAAAAATCAAAATCGAAGTAAAAGAGGAGAGGAGATGCCGAGAGATACCTGTTAGCGAGAGAAGGGCGGCTATCAATTACAAATGAAAGCTGTAGAATTTTTTAGGGTTAGCTTCGTTTATATTAAATAAGCTTCTCAAAAAAACCTAGGAACGTTTGGGCCTGGGGCTCGGTTACTGCCTATCTTCAATGGACTCTTTTGAGCTATCAAATTCAGCCCAGCTCACCATAATTTTTAATTATTTTATAAGAGCTTTCCTAAAATATATCCTTGAATTATTTATTGGAATAATATTAATTTTGCTCTCAAACTATTTTTTATTAATTTTATTATTAAATTATTTTGATTTGTCAACTAAGATACTTTTGACTTAATAAAAAAACATTACGCTTTCAACACATAAAATTAAAGCTTTCATGAAAAATTAAATTGAAAAGTCCATGAAAAATATCATCCCCTGAAGTATGTTTTCGTACTAAATCTATAATTTTATTATTTTTCAAATATTATTTGATCATTTTTAAAAGGCTTAAATGATCACTGAGTAATTGATAATCAGTTTTTTTTATATCAAATAAGAAAAACAAATAATAAATAAAATTTAATTAGTTTTTTATTTGTATTTTGAATTTTAAAATTAAAATATTTTTAAGAGAATTCACTTTAAGCATCCCAAACTTTGCTTGAGATTAGATTTTCTCTTTATAATTTTATAAATCACAGTTACATGCTAAAGTTTCTAATTTGTATAGGAATTTACTTTCTCATTTAAGTAAGATTTGTTTTTTATTTTTAAATTATTTTGATATATTAATTTTGGTTTTTTAAACGACAATTAAAAAACTTCCAATCACCCCAGAAGTGCTGACTATGGATGTCACCAGTCACGATGATCACCAAGAGAAAATCCCGACAAAAACCTTACGCCATTGATCGAGTAGAGTGATTATTCTTGACTGTGCTTAGCCCACATACCTACCTTCCCTCTCAAAAAACAAAAAAACAAAAAAAATAGCTATATCTCTTCTTCCTTCTCTACACAAATAAAAGAAAACACTCTCACACCCGAATCTCCGATCACCGGATTAATGATTCCGGTGACCGGCTTTTTAACCCAAATCCCTGCAATCTGTGTGTACTGATAATAGTATAGTATAGTATAGTATAGCATAGCGGTAGTGATGGATGTTAGTGATGATGAAATGGAAAAGGAAACAGAAACCCCTGAAAATGGGAAAAAGGGTTTCATATATCTAGCTTTTCGATTAACTTTAGCTCTTCTTTTCCCAATCTTTGCCTTCCTTTCCTTGTCAATATTATTAGGCTTTTTAGCGATTTTCATGGGTCATTTGTCAATTACAACTCCCCTCTCTCTTCCCTCTCAGTGCAAGATACTCTCCAGCAGTACGTCCCTCTCCCTGTTACCCATGTGATTCTACACTTGAATTAATATCTGTTTTTTTATATTTTTTCGTTTTTGATACATTGAGTTTTTGTTGATTTATTCATTTGTTTTGGTTTGTTTTTGAATTGTGTAAGCGGGTTGTTTTGTTTTTCAGGTGTGGATCTTAGATCATCTAAGATTTGTGAGCCTGGGTTTTTGAATTATAAAGCCAAGCATGTGTTTTATCCATATAACAGAAGCAAATTTCGCTGTCGCTATGATTACTATTGGGCTTCAGTGTTTGAGGTGATTTTATCGTGTTCTTTTTAGCAAGTATACATGATTTCTATTTTGCAAGGGATTAGGAGTATCTGCTGCTAAAATGATTTCTTGTGATAACTGAGGTCCGTTGTTTTGCTAGAGTAATGCGTAGTGGGAGTGGAAAAGAAAGGGAGAATGTACTCCTTGAATACTTGAAATACCAAAAGTAGATTTGAACTTAAAATTAGTTAGACAGGTAACTTAGAAGTTGAGATTATGCAAGCTAAAAACTATGGTGATTCCAATAATTCATTCTCAAAACACGTGAAGTTTCTGAGAGCATGGTCTTGTGCCATGATGTGGAATGGCATTACTTGGAACGTTTCAGCTTGAAATTTGTTTTCGGGTTAATAGATGTACAGGGGCTGGTGTTTGTATGGAATGTCATGATCATTGCTGGTCTTGTTCATTATGCAGAAGTTCCAGTTGAAGGATATCCTAACTCCTTACTCCTTAGGAGTATCTTCTACTTTCAGTCATCACAAAGTTTGTATACTGATAAATAACATTGGTTTTCTAGTTTGGTTAAGATTAACATTTAATTGATAGGAGTCCAGACCCTATTCTAACTCAAGAGTATTCTAATCTTCAAACCTTTCAATGCAAAAAGGAATATTTTGTATAGTTCTTTTGTATTTGATTAGAAGCATCCATTATCCAAAGGGAGAACGGGTGTAAAATCTGGATACATCACTCCCAATAGAGGTGATATCAAAGGATGAAACGGGGGACCTCTCACTATGATATAAACTCTTCTCTATATCAGTGGGTGCTTTCAATCCTTTGTTTTATCACTAATCTCCAAGGATCTATGATCCAAAGGGAGATCAGGAAGTGCAAAATTTGGATTCATCATCCCCTATAAGAGGTGATATCAAAGGATGAAACAAGGGACCTCTCACTATGATATAATATCTTCTTTATATCAGTGGGTCCTTTCAATCTTTTGTTATGTAACAAATTTCTTAACTTTGTTATGTACTATTAAAGTTCCTATCTTTTTGTTTAAAGAAGAAACACCATATTTGTTGGGTCTGTGGAAGCTGTATTTGAAGAAAATTGCCTTGTTACTCATTACAAGAGGAATTTAATCAGTGGACAGCGGAAGGCTTGTTTCTTACATGCCACCTTAATAATCTTTATATGATGCAACACTGGTTTCTTGTTGTTTGCTATCGTACCTTGGATTATGGTCAATTTACCCCACATTCTTCGAAGGAACATGTGCAAATAGATAGTTGCCTCTGTTATTTTGTTGTCATCATTGTTCTATATGACTATTATTTCAGGTCATGCTTATGCCAATGTGAAAGCTGTCTTCTATGTGCCATCACTACATTTTCTGGATGAATTGGCACAAGACTTCACTTCCCCATTTTACTTAGCTTAGCTGATGATCTGATTGAAGACTTACTCTAGATGACTCATGATCAACTCTTCCCTCTTTCTCTCTCTCTCTCTAACACATAAATCCATAATCCTGCTAAATCTACACCGAGACAGATTAGATACACGAGAGGGCAACAAATATTCTGTTAATTTGTCTCCATTGCCTGTTTTTCAACCTTTCATAACTGTCTTTGATCAATAAATTCTAGCAGATTAGAAAATTTGCTTTTGATTTTTGTATTATATATCTGAACGTTCTGTTTCTTTATTTGCTTTGATGTAGCTATACAGTTGACAATATCGTAATATAAGTTTTACAGTGCACAGTCAATAGAAAAATTTCAACATCTAGCATATGGCTATGAAAGAAAATGGAAATATATTACATGTATATGAGCAGATCCTCTAATAATATGTTTGGAGCTCCTCATTTTCCCTAGTTCAGAAACCTGTCAGTGGCTGTAGTTTCACATGAATCCAACCTGCGCTTTTAGATCGGGTTGAGTTAGGATCTCAAAGTACCACTTCTGCAAGTTTCATGCTTGCACATTTCAAATTCTCATTACAACATATAGTCAAGTTTTGCACACTTGAGCATGTATCTGACTAGTTTTAAAAGTGCAATGGGTTGAGGCATTGGTGTAAAGAATGGGTCTTTTTAATATTATTTTTTGTCAACTTTCCATATGCAGGTGGAATACAAAGATTACTCTTTGGGTCAAACACAATTTGCATTAGCAGAGGCTCCAAATGAGGCCCTACCTCTAAATTGCCGGCCTAATTTTGGTGCTGCATGGTTGACCAAAGATAAATTCAAGGTAGGGATTGCAAAGCTTCCAGTCTCGCTCATTGTATTACATTTTAAGTCAAATTCCCTCAAGTCTATTATTTTATTCTTTTCTACTCATTCTCTTCAGGTTAATAAAACCTACGACTGCTGGTATACATCTGGCATTTTGAAAGTGAGCTTATATCGTGATGATCTTTTCAATTGTCAAGCAAAAGATCCATCTCAAGTTGAGATGATTAAACGTTTTTTCATCCTGTGAGTATTTTTTTAATAGAAAAATAACACTCAATCTTATTTACCTTATATATATTCTGTGCATTTCTATGGCATTTGATGTCTTCAATATAGATGGTGAATTTACGTATCCAAACTAGATGATGGATGGCCAAGGGATGATCTTGAGTGTGTAAAACAGTTTGATTCGACTGTCATGATAGATACGAGTTAATGATAGTTATGTATTTGTGCTAATAATAATGGCCATTTGTTAACGTGGATATGCCTTTTATTTTGACAGTCCTCACCCATCAGAATGACTCATCTATCATTGAATGAGTTGAATATAATTTTCATTTCTCCATATGTTCTGGTAGAAAGTGAATTCCTTGTATGATTAAACCTATACTGCTCCTATACTTTTGGAAATGGTTAGCTGCAAATGATGTAAATGCTAGGCATCTGTTTGCAATTGTTGTGTGGCTTTGGCAGTATTTAATGTAAAATCGCTGGCTTTTATATGTTCAGATCTAAAGAGATGTTACACTCCTCGTTGGTCCAAAAGAAAGGAAAGGCTGGCTATTGGAGGTGGGAAACCATAGCTGGAGTTATTGCTGGTTTTTCAACTTCTATAATCACCATCAGCTTTATAAGAATCCTACAGCACATAAAATCATGGTTTCGTCTACCCTCTGTAGCTAGGATGTTTTCTCACAACAATATAGTCTTCTTCAAGCGCGCTTGTTTTCTTGTGGCATACATTTCTTTTATGGGTTGGTTGACAATCCAGTATGGGAAAAGGCTTGGTCTGCCTGAGATTCGCAGAGTTTATAATTACTAGCAGCACTCTTTTTGCAAGTGCCAATTCCTTTTTTCTCTTCCTGGATCCTGGATGCTGCAATTCGAACACATTCCTGGCCCAAAGGTACATGATTCATGTGGTTGCTAGATGTGTTTTGATAGAGTAAACGCTGAGCAACTTATGGATGTAGCTGAGAAAGTCTTTCATGTAGAGGTATCATATTATACGGGAAAAAAAATCTCATTGATGTATTATATTGTAAAATCTTGTTTTGAAGGTCATGTTTAATAGAAGAGAGAATAACTGTCTTTTCTGCTCCCTGCGAAGGATACGAGCACGACAGAGTCTATGTCTACTAGTACTCTCTTATGCCTGGGAAAGATGTAAGAATAAACTTCCTCAATCCTAAATATGTTGAATGTGGTAGAACCTCAAGGGAAACGCAAACAATCTCTTACAAAAAGAGGGATGGAAGTGGTTCAAAATTATCCACGCACATCAGCGATCATCAGAAGCAAGTTGACTATTAAACACGGAGACTAGAACCATCTCTCAGGATAAAAGCCTCCCAGCTTGAGATTTACACCCTGCTGGTTCATCCTTCCAGAAATTTAAAAATTTATATCGCTTTCACAGTTTATCAGATACGGCTGCAATTACCAATACCATACAGTTACATTCATGCACATATGATGAACAAACAAGTCACAACACCTACACTGGAATATTGAGGGTAGGTTTAACATCTTGGGTAGGGTTTTCTTAGATTACTAGATTGGGTCTTCCAGAATTACTGCAGCTTTCGCAAAAGATTTGCCGCTTACACGTTGCACCAGTGTGTGGTATGCAAGAGTCAAAGGGAGAGTAACTTTTACCACATCTTTCCTGTGTCTGCTAGGATCCTCTCAATTTCTTCGAAGAGGCGTTCTTTTTCATCAGTCAACTCTTCATTCTGTTTCTGAAGCTCCTCTATCTGCTTAGTCTGCTCAGAATCCTTCCTGTAGTAGTATTTCACAGTAATTGATTACTAGACAAACAATTTCTAGATCATAACGCAGACAAGACCTACAACTTGGAAGCCAAATGTCCATCAAAATAAACATGATAGGAGAAATGAAATCTCAATGCATTCCTTGACAGCTCAATTGGAAGCAGTTTAGTTCTAACCCTGTCATTACCTGTTCATGAAAGACAAGTTCAGCTTGAGTGATCGTACTTCCTTCTCGAGATTTTCACATCGCTTAAGGATTGACTGCATATCGGTCGGGATTGCTGGTGTCATATTCCGTTCCTTTGCCTCCGCCATTCTAACATCACCAAAGAATTCAATGTAAATCAAACCTAGCAGGAAATAGCTATCCTCTAAAACCTGTACATGCTGTCTTTCTTTGTAAGACTAATTTCGAGTTACTTTTGTTATCCTCGTATAGCTCATGAGGTCTAGTGGTGCAATTTGGAGCAGTCTGGATCTTCCATATATCCTTATGCTAAAAACTTCAACGAAAGGATAATTAGCCATTTGATTTTCTCAGTTGTTTAACTGTAATGCTTGAGTCATGATATCGTAAGTATCTGACAGTACAACCGCTAACCATTAACTGACTGATCAATCTATTCCTGATGCAGGTCATATCAAAATGATTCTGAAAGTTTGAATAACAGAGCCAATAAAGCTGAGAGATTAAGTTCAGCTTACTTCCGCGAACGTTCCACTCTCCGCTTTTTAGTTGGGTCCCCCTTGTCCACTGCATAAATCTGGTTGGTCAGATATTGCATACCAATATACTAATGCAGCGAAGCATCTGCATAGGTTTTATGCTTTGCTTAAATCACAATAAGCATACCAGATGAAATGAATGAAGTTTTCAAGCACAATATTAACGGGTGATAATAAAGAAGAAGTACAGGAAAATTCTGTTCCGCAAGCAAAACTGGCAGTTGCAGATTTATGATGGCACGAGTGATTTTAGTATTAAGTTTTCCTGTTCAAGAACTACGTTTCTGTATCATGAACAAATCGAAACCAATAGTGCAACACATTCATGTTGACTCCTCCTTTCAGTAATGCCAGGCATAGGAAAGCCAACTGTCATGCTGGTGAGATTCTTAAGGATAAGGTGATTACCTGAACCTGCCGAAGTCTCGGATCCATATCGGATGAGCCCCCCCTTCTACAAGAGAGAAAGGAAGTAGGTAAAGAAATTCATATTTAATCAGAATACTTTATTCTCCATTGAAGCGTGTAAGATACCTTTCGATCATCCTTCAAATTGTCAATTATCCGTTCTCTAAAATCTGCGTTTGAAACGTAAGATGCACGAACAAACTTAGAAACTAAATCAATCAAGTTTCAAGATAAAACAGAGGCCATTCTTTAAACTGCACACCTTTGGCTCTAGAACCATTTTCTGAACTCCTACCATTTCCAACTCGTTTCCTTGAGCTCTCACAAACGCTTGGAGTTTGACTTGAGTTGCTGGGACCATCACATGCATCAAAACCAGATGAAACTACTGGCGCAGCAGCAGAAGATTCACTTTGAGAAGGTTCTCGAGAAACTGTGCCCAGCTGAATTGGGTTAATTGTATTTACAAAACCTTCAAAGTCAAGATCCATGGGTCCTTGAACTGTCTGCAAAACCCCAGGATCCTTAACTTGACCAGATGATATTTCTTGAAAACTTTCTGGAGGAATCTCATAAATGCCATTCCCTTTTCCTTGATCGGAAGTAGAGTTGATTGTAACTTCTTGAGAATGAAAAAATACATTAAGACTATCTTCAACTGTTTCCTTCTCAATTTGGCTACCTAGCTTCTTGCGTTCCAGTGTACCCTTTAGCATGTTAACAACAGAAGAAACTTTGTCTATGCTGCTCATTTGTGGGGTGTTAAAAGTAGATGAGGATGAATTGGATGGAGACATGAACGGGCCCAGCTGATTGGCTGTGTCATGCATAGGAGGGTCATTGAAACCATTTCGATTTCCAAACTCATGTTTCAAATTTTTGACACCATGCCCAGAAACATCCTGCATAGCTTCCATACCTATATTTGTCTGAGCACATTGCATAGCAGCATACCTTCTCCTGCAAAACAAGTTGGACAATGAAGCAAAGAAAACGATTTTTCTTTGTGTTGTTGGAGTAAAATTTATTTCTATGACTTAAAGAATGCATTCCACTGACTTCTGCCAGATGTAAGATAATCATCTGCGTGAAGAATTTGCAGCCAGTAGCACACTAAAGCATCACTAACTAAAACTTATCAAGGATGTGATTGTTGTGAATGTGTGCACCGTAATGCTAATACCTTAGTTCAGAGGATCGACTTCTTGTCATGGGCTGAGAGCTGTGAAACCATGTCTGCGTAAGAGATGAGACACTGTCAGAAATCCAGAGTCTTATTTGAACAAAAGTTTCTGCAGATAACAAATTATAACAGACCTTAGCCAGATATAAATTACTAGCCTGCATCGTCCTTTCAGCAGCATTCCTGCTAGAAGTAGTAACAACAAAATGATAAATCAGAATCGCTATTCTCTTGACGGCAAAGTATACCGACTCTCTTGGATCATACGATATCCATATAGATTATTGAATCTGGAAATCATGTAACCTTGTACAAACAAGAGCATATGGAAGAAGGGTGCAGCAGCTACCTGGCTGATTGTTGATTGAGGTCATTAGAAATATCATCAGCTATTGGATTATTTTGTGCGAATAAAACATCATTGCTCCTTTTCTTTTGTGGTATGCTTCCATGTTGCTGACTGGTCAAATTGACTAGTTCGGTGGATATCCTGTAATTGTGATCACTCGCATGTAATTGTCAGAAAGAAAACTTCTATTTCCTAACTAAACATTTTTTCAGTTATGGAATCATGATAGACAGAACTCGGTGCTCAGAAATTTTTCCAACTTTGAAGGAGCAACAAATTAGATGCAAGGTGTGAAGAATTTAAGGCTGAGATTGCATGACCATATTCCTTAAAGAGTATCACGTGCTACTAGGGAATATTTGAGGAACTGAAAGCTTGACAGAAGGAGCAAAGTAGCTGTGGTTGAGGGTGCAGAAAGAAGAATTCCCCACAGAATGGTGGAAAAATAGTTGTCCTCTATCAAAAACCGATCAGTTGGGAAGGATCTATTAAGCCATGCTTAGTTACAAGGGAAAAGAATTGAAGCAAAGGAGACATGCATAGTTGCCAGAACCCCCAAGAGGTTATATAACCTCAATGGCACATGAAGCATTACGTGTATATTCGATTACCGCCATTATGACTCACCTAGATGATTCCATAACAATCTCAAGCTGGCCATGTGATGAACAAGAAGGGTTTCAGAATAAAAGCTTTAAGAATTCAGAGATCTGCAGGGAAGGAACTCATATTTCTGCTATCCGTATTTCTTAACTCTCAAATATGGCATTGCTAAGTCCGTGAGCAAATTAAGTTTTCCTAACAAGCCAAAGGACATCAGGTTTCAATTTCAGGCATTCAACTCCAGAGGACTCAAGAAGAACTTGCCTTTCGAACGACAGTTTTCAAATTCCAATACAGAAACAAATTACCTATGAAGCGCGCCAATTGTTTAGATACTTAGAACTGAGAAGGGTAGATGATTTTCTACTATGTTGTTCTTATGCAAGGGAATTATGGGCCGGCCATGCATTTCAATCGGCTGGAACCTACTGGGTGTTTCCCAAGTTTGTGAAGGATGAATTGGTAATATAGCTTCCTTTAAGTCAAACAAACTTGTAACGTAGTTGCACGGAAATGTAGCTACATTTAGCTCCAGAGTGTGAGTTAATTATGCACTTTCCACCATTAAGATTTACTTTGCTGTGTTCGAGATTTTAAATTAATCAACACAAGGAAAAAAAAAAAAAACCATGGCAGAAAAACCCTTCAAAACAATCTTAAAATCGAGGGCAACCTGAATTTGGAGCATGGCATGGTTTCGTCGATTCTCTATCAAAATTTACTATTTCAGTCTACTCACCTTCTTGATGTTTGTCGCGTCCGATGTGCTATGCTTGTTGAGTTATAGCCATTCTGAAAGAGGAGATATCACTCGGTTAGGGGGGAAGAATCACAGGAGGAAAAGAAATATAAAGGAAAGTGAAAACAGTGCATGAATAACAGTTTATAATGGAATGTGGCTTATAACTTCATGAAAAATTCTTATTTTTCTGAATAACACTGCAAGGCAAATGCTTTATTGTTAAACAGTCATGTACAGATTTAACAGATGAGCTGTGAATTTTTTTGGTTTAATAACTTGTATAGCCACTTCTTCAGATTATCAACCACTTGACAACAATCAATGAATCGAAAGCCTGGCAAAACTCAAAGCTGACCAATTAAATGACAAAATAATTAGACCATAACCAAGTCCATTTAAAAAAAAAACAAATCATAATGTTTTGTCAGTCTAATATTGGTTTTCTGTCGAGGAAGATCTAGCGCTAAAAGGCAGCCAACTACATGTAATTGAGTTTTAAGTTTTGAAAACAAGAACAGAATACTCATAGATGATCAGTCAATAATCCTGCGAAGGCAGAAGAAGCATATGATGAGCTCGAGGTTTTGATGCTGAAATCAAGATTAAATTTTCTTTCTTGCCTCTCCATTTGTAAGCCAGCTTTTGAACAGCTCCTCACTGTCAGTACGAAAGTTGTGAGAGAGATTATTGAACCCCAACATCTCCATGTTGGGTACTGGCATCCCAATTGAGGTCTCCATCAAAGATTTGAGAAACAACTCCTCACTGGAATTCCTATACAAGTCTGCAAACCCTCTTCCGTCTGTCTCCATCACACTTTTCTCCCCCTCACGTCTCTGATAAAAACTGAAGCCGTGCTGCTAACCACTTTCTGAATTTACAGTTGAATTGCCTGTCAAGCTTCCCTTGTTTCTATCTATCATTGATCATATTACCTTTTCCAGAAGCAAGTAGATGTGTCAAACCTCCTCCCTCCTCAAAAAAGGACTAGTAATACTTGCGACAAAAGAAAAGGAAGAAAAAGAATCCTTTCAGAGAAAGAACGATCAGAAACTTCATAGGCCAGAGACCAAAATACGAAACTGGACTTTAGATCCCTATAATTAGGAGTTGAAAATCTAGTCAAGAGAACATGTACAAGGACAACCCTTGTTCAGTTAAAAACAAAATAACCTCCAATAATTTTGACAAATATAGGGAACACATTTTTGCAAGAAATGGCACCAAGACAACCTAACTTCTACTTTTGATGTTGCACAAAAGAGACAAATGTTTCGTTGTCCATCAAACCACAGGAACTCTTGATCATTAACTGATTATTATATTTGTCCCCAAGTTGACTTCTCCGATAACAGTAACAACAAAATAAAATAAAAATAATATAATTTAAAAAGGTATTTAAAGGTCTAATAACAGTGTTTTTCAAAATATTTTTTTATTTGAAATTTATTAAAATAATATACTTTTTATTTTTTTTAAATCATTCTTTACATCAAGACATCAAAACAATACAAAAAAATTAAAAATATATAATAGGTTGTTGATAGAAATTCTTTAAAATTATTTTTCAAAATTCTTTAGAAATGAAATTCCTAACAACCTCTTAATAAGCAATATAATAATAAGAAATCGAAATTCAAACCTAATTAAAGACATTGAAGAAGTAGATGCTTAGCTCAAACAAATTAAAGAAATGGCCTGATGGAAGCAATGAAAGGGACCTTGTGCACTTGCCATTTGTTTTTTGGCAAGTGATTATATAACATGGTGGCAGTTGAGAAGGCGTTTTCATGCCAGGGAATGCCTGATGTATGTCACTGTGTATCTTTCTGTAGGTCCTTTGACTAGCTTGCGCGTTTGATTAAGAAAATGACCAAAATTATTCCAACTTTTTCCTTTGATACATGAAATTAGACAGCATTATTACATGATAACTTCGTTCGTGTTAAAATAAAACGAGTTGCTTGTTACTAATACACCAACTTTGGTCCTTGTAGTTCTTATGAAATTTTATTTCGGCCCATTTTCATATTGAACTGAAGTTTTAGGTGAAAATCCATTTTAGTCCCTCAACTTTACATATTTCCACATTCATTCTCTATAGTCTTGAGAGCGTTTGGAAACACGGTTGTACCCGCGTTTTCAAAAAAAAATAATTTTTTTATATGTTTTGGATCGTTTTGATACGCTGATCTCAAAAATAATTTTAAAAAAATAAAAAAGCATCATTTTGATGCATTTCAACATGAAAAACACTTTAAAAAACAACCGCAAACACACTCCTAAACAGTCCCAGTGATAATCCTATAGCCATGCTCAAAAAAATTGCATATTAATTATTAAAAAAATAAAAATAAAATATTTTTGACGCTTCGTTTAACTTTGCACAAGTTCAATTCAAAGTGGATTGTACTTTAATAAAAAAGAAATTCTTATAAGCTCAAGTGACAAAAATGCATCCACTAACAATCAGCCCAAGGCTCAATTAGATGTACTCACTATGAAAACTCCAAACATAAACAGCAAACATGTTTCAAATTACATAAGTATTTATATTGGTGGCAGGATTTAAAGACCTAAAAATAACCCGAAAATCTAATGGATCTGGTCGAGTTGCTGTAGTCAACATAGAACTTGAATACTTTGGACAAAAACTATCTACCATGCTCGCGGTATATTTCTTAACTTCACTATTTGAAGATCCCACTACTCTTAGTAAATCAAGTAATTATGATTCAACTCTTCTTATTATTAATCACAAAGACTACAATGATGGGATAATTAATTGATTTAGGAGTCACTAGCCATGACATTCGATTAAAAAGACTTTAATGACATCACACCACTCAATATCTTTTTCCATGTGATATTGAGATTCTTCTCACATATAATCAAGAATTTTACAAATATTTCCACACACACACACACGATCTTTTTCATGAAATATTTTGTATTCAAACACCTTAATAGAATGATACTATAAAAAGAAAGAACATGCATCTTAAAAATAGTTAGGGAACTCATTATTAGAGCTCACTGCTATATTATCACTATAATAAGGTAGTTGTCATCACATTATACCTAATGAATCCAAAGCCTTCAAAGGTATTAGATTTTTAGACTTCAATCCAACATATCTTTACATATAAAACTCTCTCATCCATATTAATTCTTACTCCTTGTATCTTTAGTTACGTTGCCTTTGTTTATATCCATAAAAATTAATACACTAAGCTTGATCCATATGTTGTTTATTGTATTTTTCTAGAATATGAAACATGTCAAAAAAGATATTGTTGTTATCATCCACCTACTTGACATATATATGTCAATATAGATGTTATTTTTTGGAATTAGAACAATATTTATTAATAAGGTACTGACCTGAACCGATATCACTATAGGTTATTGAGACAAAAAAAAAAAGATCTTTTCTTTTCAAGAGTATCAGAAGACATCTCTCGAGAATATTCCTAAGAAAATTCACTAAACTTAATTTCCTAATATAATAATACTTCTAATAGATATAAATTACCTTTTAGGCATAATCAAGGGAAACCACCAAATTGATATTCTCTATAATATATAGCTAAGAAATCATAGTACCTAATTTTCAACCATGTATGATCCCAAAAGCTATCATAATCACTATAAGCTTTTGTACACCAATTCTCATTTATGCATGTTCCTTGCAACCTATAAAAAGCCCTTTTCTTTATTAGAGTGAACTTATACGATATAATAGAAATGGGGCGAAGAACCACACATGGAATTTTTTTTCTCTACCTAAAAGAAAGAAAATTATAGGATGCATATAGGTGTTTTATATAAAATATAAGGTAAACGAGACCATTGGAAGGTATAAATCAAGACTTATGATAAAAGAATATATTAAAACATATGATATAAACTACTAAAAGATATTCTCTGCAATGAAGATCACATGAAAACAGTGAACCAAAATCCTAGGTATTTGAGATTAGCTTCTAGAAAAAGGCTTATGATCTCAAAGAATAAGGCACTTGAATGTTGATGGATATACAAATATATATTAGGAAATTCACATCAACCTATTTTACCTATGTGGGAAGTAACCTTGTTTCATGGAGAAGTAAGAAGTAAGAAATAATAGCATTATCTAGTGTAGCAACCAGGTTCAAAGGAATGACAAAAGATTGTGTGAGAAGTTATGACTAGATGAGCTACTTACTAAAAATAACTACACATCGAGTTATAGGATAAGATTATATTGTGACAACAAGACAACCATAGAATTAGCTCACAATTCAATTCAACATGACTGAACAAAGCATGTTGAGATAGATCAACATTTTATTAAAGAAAAACTCGAGAACCAGATAAATTTAGTATTCATTCGTAAAATTTGCAAACCAGTTATCAGATATACAAATAAAAGCAGTCTCACTTAACAAGTTGGGCATCAAAGACATCTACGCACCAATTTGTGAAGAATTAGAAAATCATGACTAACAATCAATTAGAAAATATAAAAGTTGTAAGATAAGGAGGGAACAGAACACTCAGAAAAATTAATCAATATACAGGGATGGATCATGTGCAATTTGGTTGTTAATTATGGAAAAATCTTTCTTGGTAGAGCTCTTGGGAAACATGACATGAACAATCCATTTAAGGTAGTGTGCACAATAGAGAAAATTATGTGTAGTAACAAAACCTTGCAAATCCGAGGTCTAGGTGTGCAAGGGTCCCAAAAAATGAGAAGCTCAAAATTTCTAATTGTTTTTAATGAACAATTAAAAGACCTAGGATTAATATATTGCATTTCAGGATGATAACACGAGCAAAACAACACATCAATAGTTCTCTTTAAGAGAAAAGAAAGAACATGTGCTCCTTAACTATATCAAACAATTTTTAGGATGAATCGAGGATCATTGATCAAATGTCTATAATGAAGAGGAACAATATTTAAATGTCTAGTTATACCTTCTGTTTTAGGGACAAAAATAATTAAATTTTGTTTTCAAGAAAAAAAAAATTTCCGAAGGAAGATCAAGTATATTGGAGTTTATTTTGAGATTTTTAATAAAAACACTTAAAGAGAATAAGCAAATTAAATAAAATACTTAAATATCATTAGAAATGAATTGAAGAATGGTATTATCAATGTTTATTATGTCTATGACAAAATTGATTAAAAAAAATTTGATATTGATAATATGGTAATACAAGGTTAAATGTAGGTTTTCCCATAACTATTTTAGCATTTTGTTGTTTTGTCATGTCTAAAAGTGTGATTATTTTTTTATTCAAAAAATATTTTTTGAAAAAAAAATTAAATTTTTTTTTCTGCTTCAAATTATTTTTTAAAAAAATGAATCATTTTGATATGCTGATGTCAAAAATAAATTTTAAAAAATAAAAAAAATTATTTTGATATATTTTTAAATAAAAAATATTTTAAAAAATAACTAGTACTATGATCCAAACACTATTTAGGATATTTTCTTAGCTTTCTTTTAATCGAGATCCTTGTGAAGATGACATTATTAATTTAACTGTCCACTTTTCAAGCTTGTTTTGTAATATAAGAAGAATCTGGATAAAGTAATATTTTTGGATAATACAATATATATATATATATATATATATATATATAATTGTAACGAGGCATGATCACATCATGTCACGAAATTGAGTGATAAGACTACAGAAGTTGTTCAGAAATACGTATTAAACTGTGAACAACATTAGCTTAAAGTTAATTATGTCACAGACAACGAGCAGAGCCAATTTCTGCTACCGAGTTCTTAACTTGCAATGGTATCTGAGAATATATAGCAAATTAGGTCTTGGAATGCATAGAAGCACAGCCCCCGGAGAGTTCCTTGACCACCGTAAGCACATGAATTTGTGCCTCAACAACCAAAGTATTATTAACTAGAAATCCCTTTGCAAGAGTATTGAGCTCATCGAGAGACATAAAGTTAAAGTGACCCCAGTCGTTGATTGAATTAGAAAAATGGCAATTAGCTGCAGCATATGATCAATTAAACCATTGATTAGTAAGAATAAAATTAGTCCCACCTTTTGTCATTCCGCCATGCTCAATAAGAAGTTGAATAAGAATATCAAATTTATAGAAAAATTTCAGCTGACCAGTTTTTTCGAGGTGTTTTCCGAAAAGTTGGTCCCTCACGCGCAGCGTGAATTCTGCATACATTGTTCGTCCAGATGGAAGAGTTTCAGAATCCTCCAAGGTTAAGAAGATAGACAAGCTTTTGCCTTTAAATGTTGAATTCCCTTTGGGATAAACCAGCAGAGTCCTGCGTAAACAAATGTAATTGAAAACACATTAACACAATCATTAACCCGGCCCGCCCGCTTGATTAATGCGCGCGCGCGCACCATTTCTTTTAATTTTACGTACCATTTGTGCCCTCCAGTAGCAAACACTGGGGACTTGCAACATTCTTGATCCAGTGCTGAAAAGTTTTGAATGCTCCAGGTGAAAGAGCTGTGGAAAGGTTGCTTCATCAGGGACAAGCATTCACCTTTGCTAGTATGTTTTATAACAAAAATCTCAGCTCCAAATATGCAACAGTCATCGATTAGATATCCCTTTGACTCGTCATTGAAAAGAGTCAGTGGAAGTAATTGGTCAAAACCCATTTCTGTTTTCAATCCATGAAAGCGTCTCACCCTCCCATTAGCATCTGAACAGCAAATGTTCAATTACCAAAACAATTAACAACAATGGATAAGCCCTGTCTCACAGGACAAGTTGATGAGTTGACAAGTGGTGTGCTAGCCTACCTTGGATGGTCAAGTACTTGTCATGGATTTGGTTATAAACAAACAGCTTGAAGTCCACGTTAACTTCCCAACCAAGAGGGGGGGCATTCGATTTGGAAAATGCTAAATATAGAGATATGTGTCCATCCCCATTGCTTTTCTTGTTTCCTTTAGGATGGAGGCATAATCTCCTGCACGAAAAAAAATTTAATCATGGAATGAAAGGCGGCAAAGTAAACACAGAGGAAGAAGAAACCATTTGAGGCAAACTACATATGCGTGCGACTAAAGTTGAGCCCACGTACCATTTGTAGCCGTCAACTTCAAAGTCACCTGTTTCGACGATGTCTACCTTCGTATTTGAAAGTAGGGAGAAGTTTTCGATCTTAAATGCGTAGTGAGCAGGTGGAAGATCCCTTATTGACCTTGTATTTTCTGCTTGATCATTAACTTCCGTCATTCCTTCCATGACTGGTCTTGGGGCCGTGTTTGCTGATTATTGCTCTTCGTTCTGGTTTTTATGTGTATAAAAATGTTCTTAAATTTGTAAGTTAACCCGGTCCTTGGTTGAAGGAAAGAAAAGCATAGAATCCATGGAGGAAAGATATAGGGAAAGAACAGAATAATTCTTTTCCCTAGCCGGAAGAAGGGGCTTTGTTGTGTCGAAAGGAAGTACTTGGAGTGCTTTTAACTCTTCAAGAATAAAAATATGGAATGACCTAAATGAGTCCTCTTCCAGTCACCGAGCTGTTTACCCTGTGGTGGATATCTAGCAAGGAAATGCAGAGAGAGTAGGCACAAGGAGGGCGGCGATGCCCAGCGATGATGCATTAATCAACTCATTTCACCAAATTAGAATGCATCGTCCAGCTGACCAAATTAACTTCCAGATCCACCTCACCAAATCATCTAGCCGATTGGCCATGGTGGCAGATGAAACGCTCTCCAAGGACTATCGCTGAAATTACTCCTAGGACTCTTGTGGATTTTTTTTTTTCTTTTCCTGGTCGGGGGAGGGAATAAGGTCGAAAGTGAAATGAACCAGGACGGAGCTATTAAGCGTGTATCAACTTTAGAGGCTGTTTGTAAACATGGCAGGGGCTGCGTTTTGAAAAAATCACAAAAATAAACCGTTTGGTGTAAAACACGAATTATTATTGGTGGGACCCATGACTATTTTGCGTTTCTGCCGCAGGGTAGCAAAAAACACCTTCAGGCTGCTGCTTGACAGATGATGGTGAGGAATGGCCTGGTTAATCAATGCTGCTAGTGGTGAATTCAGAGTTTTTTTTAAATGAGAGGGAAAATTATTAATAAATATTATATTATATAAATATGTATTAAAAATTAATTTGAAACAAATATACTAACTCATATAAAACAAAATTAATTTAAAAATAGTTTTAAAATGAAAAAACTTACATTAGAATTGTTCTATTTGAGTTTTCATAATAACAAAATTCAGTTGAGTTACACAATAATTGTAAATCTTTCATATGAAATTCATAGTAAAATACACATCAATTGATCAAAATCCATTTCACACCCCATTACCATGTAGCATGTTGTACATAATGCATGGATATGAATCAAGATTGATAGTCTAAATTTATCATGAGAAATCATTTTTAAAAACAAAAACATTGTTTTTTTCTTTTTTTTAAAAAAAAAACCAACATGCACTGATTAAATTCAGGCTTGCACGCACGTGTTAATTCTTCTCCAGCAACGAAAACAAAAAAGAGAAAAAAAAACAAATAAAATATGAATTATTTAATCATCTGTCCTGATTATTTTATAGGAAGGCATAATGAAATTAACATCATAAAAAGGACCAATCTCAAGCTAAAACAATTTTAATTCTGCAAATATCAATCTTTACTTGCTGACAACAATTTGAATGTTTGCTTGTTCATCTCGTGAAAAAATTTAGTTTCATATCGTAATCAATTCAATTGGAAATGATATAACCTTTAATTAATTCAAAACAATCAAATCAATGCCTATTGTTTAAAATCTTGCATTTCAATTCACTACCATTTATCTTTAATTGATTCAAAATATTATATATATCAAAACCTCTAAATTATTATAAACAACATTTTCAATAACTAATTATAAAAGAATAAAACTAAAATTAAATAATGAAACAAATAAAAAAGATGAAAAAAATTTACCTAAAGTTACGTAACTAGACTCAAAAAAAAAATTGTATAAAAAAGAGAGAAGCTAAAAAAAAAGTAGAAAAGCTCTTGAATAGTTAGCAAAAAAAAGAGGGGGGAGTTTGGGGAAATAAGAAATGAGCTGGGGTGCTGCACATATATTATATATATTATTTATTATATTAAGACATAAGTCAACAATAATAATTGTGTGTATCAGCCCCTCACCATATTATTATATTAATATTCTAATATAAAAAAATATTTAAAAAAAATTAAGGGCAATTGCCCCCTTTTGCTTCTATGTGGCTTCGCCACTGAATGCTGCCTCCTCTCCTTTGTTCATTGTGCTTGCTGGATTCTCTCCAACTCTACTTCTCTCTCTGGTCTAGGGGACACAGTTGAAGACGTTGTCCTTCTCTTTCTCTTTCATCTTCAAGTTGCTTCCTTGTCTCCATTGTTTACGTTGCATGTGAACAGTGGAGAATGACTGACCTTCCCCTTCACTGCTCACATGCACTGCTCTTCCCCTTCCTCTGTGCTCCCCTTCCCTTACGTTGCTCTTCCCCTTCCCTTACGTTGCTCTTCCCCTTCCCTTACGTTGCTCTTCCCCTTCCTCTTCGTCTTCGTTTGGGCTGCTCTCCACTGTTCTGCAAAGTGAACAATGGAGAGTATCTCCACTATGTGAACCAGGTATGCGTTTGACCGGTCCAACCCAGTAAAATAAAAAATTTCAACAAAATTTCTCAGATATTGTATTTTATTAAAAGAAAATACTGTGTAACATTAATCAATGACACTATATAATTTCATTAGACAGAGATCGCTTGATGACATAGCATTTGTAGAATTTGATCGCAATCCCAATTTTGTTCCGATGATATTTTACCTGATGTTATTGCACGATCAGGAAGCCATGAAAACTATAGTCCTTATCGAATGGATTTCATACGTTATGGAATTACAGATAATTTAAAAGAACAACAAAAAATATTTTATATAAAGTATTGTTTATTTCATGATATAATATCAATAGTTAAATTTACAATATTAAAATTAAAAACCATCAATACAAATATATATATTTTTTAGTTATTTTATAACCTTAATTTCAAAAGTATTTTTAACTAAACACATTAAATTACTTTTTATTCGACCACAGTTTTAACCAAACATATATAAATACCAAACCAACCTCAACCAAAAATACCTTTTATAAAACAACTTTTTTAAACCACAACCATAAAAATTACCACAATACCAAACAGATTAAAATGCAATCGTAATCCTGTACCCACCGTCAAAAGGTCCACCCCTTCTACACATGCAAACTAGTCCCAGAGCGCGTTCATAGTACGACTGGAATAATGATACGCTTCACTTGAGTAGAAAGATTTGCGTCACTCGCCCTTTTCTTTTCCTGGCCGATTCATCTGAAATTAGTAACCAAATTTTTAAGCTCGGTCAAATGCACTAGTTACTCATAGTGAGATACAAATTGAAGAAGATAATCAAACAATTCTCTTTTTATGGAGAATATATCAAGGTAACAAGCAAGATAGTATCAATCTACTGAATTTGCTAGGGTCCAGGCTGGTCAGCAAAGCAAGAAAAACCGTTTCAAATCCTGCAGGTGACCCTTCAAATGCAAGGACAATTCATCAACTCCATGCCCTGATGAATATGCCTGGTTAAGAGAATTTCAAGAAGGGAAAATCCGATCAATATTTTATAAGTTTCCTTGATCATCATGCACACTCACACATAATACCCTACATCATAGAACTATGCTTTTATCCAAAAGTTCTCAGGATGAACAGTGGTATAGAGGATTGAAAATGTTATCAAAGTCTAACATTATTATAAACGAGCATTTCCAAGACAATGAGGCCTTAAACAATTCAAATGACTGGGCAATGAACAGTAGGGCAGGGAAGTAACTCGAGCTTCATATTTTAATAAGACATTTGTTTTTATCTAAAATGAGAAAATGATTTAAGAAGACATACAAGCAATCATTTCCTGCATCTGTTCTCAAAAAATCCCAGTTTGGCAAAAAGACAGTCCTCAAGTTATAACATGTAATTCTTAAAGCTTCATGGAAGTTTACGTTGCAAGGAACACATATAGAGTAAGATACCTGTAAAGAATGCTCTGAGCTAGTATATCTCACCATCAGGGACATCTGGATTCAAGAATTTCATTGGATCTTTACGCATGTCCTCATAATTCAGGGTTGGTGTCACTCTTTCTGGCACTAGAGCCAAAGGAATGATGATATCTCTATCAATAACTCCATCAATTATGCCATATATTCAACTGCTTCAATTGGAGACATATATCGATCTCTATCAATATCTTTTTGCACTTGCTCAATTGTGCGACCAGTGAAACCTGCAACAATTCTAATTACATTTTTCTTGTTTTGCATAATTCTCGTGCTTGAATTTCCACATTTATTGCTTGCCCACTAGCTCCTCCAAGAGGTTGATGAATCATTATCCGTGTGTTGGGCATTGCAAAACGCTTGCCTTTCATTCCACCACCAAGAATTATAGAAGCTGTTGATGCTGCAATGCCAAGAGCAGCTGTGGAAACATCAGCCCTCACAAGCCGCACCACATCATAGATAGCCATTGTAGCACTGTGCATAGTAGCATTAAAAGCGAATCGGCAAGGGCACAACTGTGCATAATAACATTAAAAGCAAATTAGCAAGGGCACAACAAACAAATTACATTTCCTTTACTGTAGATCAATCGAGTAGATCTACAAACATAAACTTCCCAAAGATTTTTATGCTTTAGTTCCCTTTTATATGTTTTTTATTTATCTTGTCCCCACAAGATGAAGTTGATACTCTATAATTGTTGGAGAGGACGCATGACATCATGAAATGGGAAGCCAATGTAAGAAACAAGACTAGCCCCGAATCCAACCATAAATCTATAATCAGTTCTCTTGCAAATGTGAAGCCTTGAAGAATAACTAATGACTGTTTAATTATATAAATTGGATTAAAAAATATATTACTAAACAAAATAAGATTAGAACAAATAATCATTCCATAGAATTTCTAGACCATTTTTATCCCTGTTGAGTAAGATTAAAACCTAATACATTTCCCTAATCCCACCTCAATTCAATCTCTTGAACCAACTAATACTGCTTCAATAAAAAAAAAAACAGCATATGGGTTGTTTCATTTTCAAAAGAAACCATTAAAAATAAAAGCAAGTATCTTCCTTATAAAAATGTAGGTGTAAGTAAAAATGGATTCAAACTTCAACCTCAAAATAAGAAAGTGGAAAATGGGTGTTATTTAAGATTACCTAGGAGAACCACCAGGACAATTGATGAAGAGACGGATATCTTTAGTAGGATCCTGAGCATCAAGAAGCAACAACTGGCTAATAATAGCATCAGCCACAAAATCATCTATACTGTTCCCTAGAAACACAATCCTCTCCCTCAACAATAGACTCATAGCGTCCGTCTCAGCCCCTCTCATGGAGGTGGCCGGTGTTTGAGGAGCGGCCAGTTGGGGAATTGGAGTTAGGGTCTTGGAGGATTTCAGGGAGGTTTTGAGAGGTGAAAGTTTTGGAGAAGATGGTGTTATGTGTTTGAAACTGAAGGGGAAAAATGAAGTGGGGTTTTGGTGGTGGTGGTGAGAGAGAGTGGGTTTTTTTGAGGAAAATTGTGAGGTTGCTGTGGAGGACGAGAACGAGAGCAGATCCATGGCCTTTTTTTTTTTTTCTTCTCTTCATTCTTTCCATTTGGCGTTTCAATGCTTTCATTTCATGTTTTTTTTTTTCCCTCTCAATTTACTTCCTAACAATTACGATTACGATTACATTATAAATTACAATCACGTTACATTAAAATTAAATTAAATTAAAAATAAACTAAAAGTATCGTTTTTTACTGTTCATCTTATTGTAACAACAGCAAGCATACAACGTGGCTGTTGTATATCTACAACACGAAACACAATTTAATCCTTCAAATCTTTTATTTTTTCATATTTGAACCCTATAATTTTAGGTATTTATATTTTATTTTAAACTTTATTTTATTATATTTTAATTCATGGATATTGAAAAAAAAAAGGTTTTTGATCAATAATCACATTTTGATGATAAAAAATGTCAATCATTGTGTCAAAATAGAGGAGAAAAAAAGTTCCCGATCATCCACTTTTCAACAATAAAAAACATCAATCATGAAGAGTCCATTGATATTAAAAAAGTATCAATCTTATTTTGATTTACATTATGAAATTTGATTTACATTATGACGTCAAAAGTAATCACGTCACACTTAGCTGCTGCATTATACATGATCTGTTGCTTTTATCGGAGACGAAATATAATGGAAAGATACATTGGCGTTAAGTGCAGGAATCATGCAAAATGCCTCGCGATTAGTAACTTTGTTTTGACTTTCGATGCATGAAAAGGATGGAAATATGAAAGCTTGCACAAAGTAAGATGACTAGTAAATCAATCGGAGGCGCACACGCAAATCCATGTCCAAAAGCAAGTGCAAAAGAAGGATTTTTTCAAGTCATACAAATGATATACCCTAAGACAAGAACATTGTTGCTGGGATGCTTGGTTAAAAGGTCGGTTAGCCCGCTATCTTATATACTATCCTCACAGGTTTTCTTCTTCGTGAGTGTCGTCTGCGCTCAGAAGATGATTGAGTGCAACTCTTGCTCTCTTCGGTTCTGACAAGGTTTCCTTAGTGTCATCTGCTTCACCCTTCCTCTTAACACTTTCATTCACTTGTTCTTCATGCTCCCCAGCAGTAGCTTCACCACCAGAATACTCTGATTTATCCTCCAATGATGTCTTTGGTTCAGATACTTCAGCTTTGTCTTTTCCATTCAGGGTTTCTTTCTTCGGTGTCTTTTCACTTTCTTCCAGAAACGAGCGGATTTCTTCATTGGTTGCAAGATCAAGAGGGGTCATTCCTGCTTTTGTCTTGACAGTAAGGCTTGCTCCTTTCTTTACCAAGTATTTGACTAGCTCAAGATGGGACCCTTGAGCACCATAGTGAAGCGGAGTAAGGCCCTTTCTGGTGGAAGCTTTGATGGAAGCCCCAGATGAAAGCAGAGTTCGGACAACTTCTAAATGACCCTTTTGGGAAGCAAAGTGAATTGCTCCCATGTCATCCATGGCAGCAGCGCCAACATCAGCCTTGTGCTTGCAGAGATAAGTCACTGCCTCTGCCTGCCCAGACCATGCAGCTAAATGCAATCTATGAAACGAGGGTACTGTGTCAAGGAAGCAAAATTCTAAATCCTGCAATTTCATTATCTTTTGAAGTTCTGATCAGAAATTAGCACGAAACACCAGAGCCAGCAATTTCATGAAAGAAAAGAAGAAAATGAAGAGCCAGCGTAAGATTGAAAACTGTAGATATGATGCCTGATATGATTATTTTCTTATTTCATTTCATGACACAAGTTTAAATGGTTCACAATTAGATAGGACATTAGCAAGTATCTTTTTTCCTTATAGATAAAAACAATTAAAGACCGATCAGCAAAGTCTGTATTTTGACTCCTACATCAGCGGTAAAACTTGCTATTAATAGCAAGTTCTTCTGCCACCCTGTTCTAAAGCACTATTAGTATGGATTCATATATATTCCTCTGTTCCAAAAATATCAATTTTTTATTTTTTTTAAATTTACAAATAGAAACATTTTCAATCAACTCTTGAGTATGACCAGAGAGGAATTCTACCGTTCCATTCCCCAAGACACCTCAAGGTTATCCGAGATTAAGAACTGTACACACCATAAAGAATATATATATATATATATATATATATATATATAACCTCAATAATTAATAACCTCAATTAAATAATATTTTTTTGGTGTCTACTTAAATAATATCTCAATTAATTAATAATGTTTTTTGAAAACTGTAGATATGATGCCTGATATGATTATTTTCTTATTTCATTTCATGACACAAGTTTCAATGGTTCAAAATTAGATAGGACATTAGCAAGTATCTTCATTTGTACAAAAAGCTTGAATTATTAACTTCAAAGAGCCTTTCCCTGAACTATAAATTTCAAATATGTCAATAACGCAAACAAGCTAGCAAATGGATATAGAGCAAACATAGGACTTCTCTCCAGTCAATCCTTCAGCTATAATTCCATTATTTTGTAGTCGATAAGTGCTTAACTA
Source organism: Populus nigra (assembly GCF_951802175.1). NCBI lineage: Eukaryota > Viridiplantae > Streptophyta > Magnoliopsida > Malpighiales > Salicaceae > Populus > Populus nigra. The sequence goes on from NC_084852.1 coordinate 39,214,585, forward strand.
TTTATTCCTTGTGCTGATATCTACATAGAAATTTTAATAGAGAACAAAAGAAAACTACATAGAAATCTAGATATACAAAAGACAGAAAAATTCATTTACTCTCTGAGTCCTTTCCGAAGATAATTGGACAACACAAAAGATTGTTCCACTCATATCTATTGTCTCACTAATGTGCAATTAGCTAACATTTCTACCAAGATTGACTGTGTTGGTATGAAAAATTGTAAGTAGGGAATTTCCCTTTCAAGTCATCGCCAAATGACCCAAAATACTAGTGTTGGTATGATCACACACCGGCTATCTTGACATGCAATTAATTCAGAGAAATTTAATGAAAAAAAAGGTTTGCCTTCATCTGATTGATAATCTAGTATTTCAACAATTGAAAATGAACATCACAGTAGATTAGCATTATATTATACATTGCAAAACACAACAAAAACCCACAAGTTTTTGTTTCGACTTAGCAACATGAAATATGAATATGAAAGAAACCCATGATTTATTTTAACCAATTAGCCAAAAGAGTATCCAATCAAAAACTCCAAAGTAGAGTTACTCTAAAGCTAACAAAATCTTGAAAAAATGCGATTAAATGGATCACAGTAACCCCAAATTCATAGATAAATTTGATTAAAATACTGCATCAACGTTTGAAAAAATAAAAGGGAGGAGGATACGGAGTTCTAGAGTGCTTATCTCTAGAGTTAATAGCCAAAGGGTTTGAGCTGACAATTGTCTCCATCGCTTTCATATCACCTGACCTCGCAGCCGCGTGAAGCTCGGCGTCTCCTCCTCCTCCTCCTCCTCCTCCTCCTCTGCCTCTACCCATTCTTGTTGCAGAACGCAGTTATGTGTTGCTGTTAAATTTTTAACTTTCATTTGTAGAGTCGGGCTCTCAATGAGCTAGAGCATCCTGTTTTACTTTTTGTTTTTTCTTGAGCCTAAATGACATTTTACTCCTCGCTAATTAACTAGCTCTCTTGTATTAACAAATAATTAATTACTTCCTCGACGTGCTCTCTCTCTTTCTTTCTTTTCTTTCAATAATGTCTTCTTCTTCTTTCTTTCTTTTTATCGTAATTTTATTGACAAAGTACTACGTTGTAGTCAAGATTCTTTTTATTAAAAAAAAAAACAAAGAGATTGAATAGATAGTTTCTGAAACTACAAGGATTGATTAATTAATTAACTTCAATAACGTATAAGGATTAATTTATGATTAACTCAACGTGTTTACAAAGGAATTAAAAAAAAAATCTTTCAAAATGTTGAATCTTGCTCTCCTTGCGTGGTTGTGGTTACTGGTTACTACTCTACCCCATGGTTGGAGTTTCGTAGATTGCAGGCCTTTACAGCATGAGCAAAGAGCTTAACATTAGGATTTAGGACTTTGCAGCCTGTTGGTTTGAGTTCTATATCTCAATGTCGGTTTTTTTGTTTTTTTGTTTTTTGAGGTTTTGCATCTGCAAAAGGATAGCTATGGAGCCTCAGGGTTCATTCTCATGTGCCAATAGAGACAAGTAATGATTTGCCTTTGAACACTTTCTCACTGAGTGTGGCCACCAAATTATGTGATGCAGCCTTGCTGGGTGGACTTCCTGCTATCAGAGCCTGGAGATGTTGAGCTGAAACTTCAGAATGTCCCATTTGGAGCTTTCATCTACGATGGAACGAATTCTGCCTTTCTCTTCCATTTTCTCCTCTTCATTCTTTCCAATCATATCACAAAGATGTATCCTCACATTCCTTATGGTCTATTTATCAGTACCAGAGCTTTTGGACCCACATCTTATCCAAATTCTCTACCCTCAATTCTCTTGGAGCATTCAACAAAAGTTTGTTTAAACAACCAGCATCTGGGACCTAAAACAATTGATGGAGTGAAATCATAAGCAAATGATATAATCGCCCATTTCAACCCCTTTTTTTTTTTTGTAAATCCTCCAGAGCAGATGACAAATACTCACACAAAGATATCAAAAAATCAATCAATCACAGCTTGAAGTCATACTTAAAACCCAGAGCAGAGAGAATTCAAGCAATTGAGATTCTTTCAAGTAAACATTTGACATTTGGAGCACATCCATAATGAAACAATTTTATGAGAAAACCTGCTTTAATATAATCAAATTTATGTCTTGTTGCTAGATTTCCTGGGTTTGTTTTTTTTTCTTATATAGCTCATCATCCAGTTCCATCAACATATTTCATCTTGAAAAAGATTGTAGTTCAAATTCCCGAGGCATAATAGAACAGAGAACAGACCTACATCCAATGACAGAAATTGTTTGATTGGAATTGTGAAGCCAGTTTCATATTTACGTTGTTTCCCACAGGGCAGATGCTAAAGTCACGATAAATGATGCTCACAAATGTTGCAAAAGCATACATAGGTTTCTTGAAAGTATTGCAACCCAAAGAACGGACAAGCAAAGAAATTCCATAAATTTGTCATAACAGTGGCTTGCACATATCATACCGTGGATAGAACAGTTTTTCTGTTCACATTTTGCTCAAAAGTAAAAGCGCCTTCATGATCACCATATCTAACAGGTTTTGCATAGTGTAACATTTAAAATCATGATATACCCAAGTATATAGGATTTCATAGATACCTTGCATGGATTGAGCACCTGACCAGATACTATGGTCTTAATTTCTTGGGTCAATTTTATTTTCTCCCTGTGATCTTACAGTCAGTACCCTCAACATTGCCCTCATTTGCTGACTTCCATTACCATCACAGAACACTATCATAAGATTGATTCACTGTAAAGTAGAAAATCCTAGATTATAATGAGGAATCCATAATGTTGCTCACTCCCTTTAATTGGTATAAAATCACCAAAATCACATCAGACCATTGAGCATTTCTTACGATTCAGATAAAATTGTATTAATATGTTCTTAAAAGAAACATCTTACTCCATACCAGAGGAAGGACTATGAATATAATTCCCACTTGATGGGGGCAAAACAGATTGTAACTTCTCTATCATCTGATTGAGCTCCCCCAGCTTGTCCGTCATGTTAGATTGTAGTAAGAATCTCTCCAACATTCGATACACTGCTTCGCTGACATGGATTCCTCTCTCCAATGATTGCTTGGAGCACTTAAAAGCTTCATGCGACCTCCCCCTGGAACACAATCCTGTTACCAAAAGGTCCAATGCATGATGATGAGGACAATACCCCTTCCCCACCAGATATCCCCAAAAATTCAAACCCAGATCAATCTGGCTATTCACGCAGAAGAATTTCATCAGCATAACCACAGTTCGTGTTTTGGGAACAAAATTTCTATCAATCATCTTGTGATAAAGCTCACAAACCCCCTCAATACTACCTGATTTCATCAAGCCTAAGAACATTGTATGATAGGTCATATCATCATAATGAATATTGTTCTTTTCCATCTCATCCATCAACTGAATGGCAGACTTTACTTCCCTACACTTAACTAGTGAGCTAATCAGTGCATTATATGCCCCAGTATCAGCTTGCAAATTCCTCTTAGGAATTTCATCAAACAACTCCCTGGCTTTCATTGCGCTTCGAGCAACCCCTGCTCCGTGAATCAAAGTGGTGACTGTTTCCAATGTCGGCAAGCAATTAGCCTTCTCCATTTCTTCAAAAATCCTCAAAGCATCAGCAAAATAACCCTTTTTACAATAAGCATCAATCCTAATACCATAACTTGAGCTACTAGGCTTAAACCCCCTCTTAACCATCTCATGATAAAACAACTCCATTGCAGTAACATCCCGAGATTCCTTGAACCCCAACAGCAAAATATTCATGGTCTTAACATTAGGAGGGAACCTCTCATGCATCTTTACAAACACAGATTTCGCCTCTTTCAATTTCCTCACAGTGCAAAATGCCCGAAGTAACACATTAAACTCTTCAACGCCAAATTTCCTCCGAACAAAAACCCTCTTCTCCATTTTCTCAAACGCGTCAAGGGTCTCCTCATAAGATCGAAATTTAGCAATTTTACATAACATTATGCTCATAGACTTAAGGGTAAGCAAAAAAGGATGCGTCTTTCCAATTTCAACCATTAAATCCCAAGCTTTATCAAAATATCTCATCCGGGCAAGTATGTGAAGCGTCTTTTCGAAGGAATCGGGACTTGGGGAAAAATGGGTTTGATTATTGAGCGAATATTTGAAGAATTCCAAGGCTTTAAGGCCATTAGAGTGAGCAGCAAAGAGGCGGCCAAGAACGTTTTCAACAAAAGCGGTGGTAAGGAGAGTTGGTGGAATATGGCGGGTGAGAGTTGGATGTAGAGGTTGATTTGGAAATGGATGGTCATTGATTATTCTTGCAATTCTTTCAACTTCTATGGATTGAGTTGATGTTGCTGTTGAGCTAAGAGCAACAAATAGTCTTTTGGGATTTTGGAAGAGATGGTGATTAGTACTATATGTTTTCTTTAAGGACAGTAAAGAGAGCATGTTTTTAATGCGTTTGCTTCTTCTTCTTCTTCTTCTTAAATGGAATTAAAACAGTATGCAGAGTTCCATTTCAGGGCTACGACGTGATGTGCCAAGAAATTGAGCAGAGATTTGCTTACTGAATTTGGGAGGTTGGCTTGAGGCAGAGAGGAATGGAGCATTGAGTTCGAGGAAGCAGGTCGGATTGGGCGAAGCAACAGCAAATTAAACCACAAGAGGGCTTATGAGGTTCTTGTCCTCTTCAACTAAACGGTCCTATGGGCCGTCAAAGAGGGAGGTCCTGTTCTCTTCACTTGGAGACTTAATAATGTTAAGGGTAGTATATGCGAGAAATATATTTTCATGAACGTGTTAATTAATTATATATAAAAAGGATTTAACTTGTTAATCTAGGTGTGTGGATGATTTACTAAATAATCATTTAAATAAAAACTTATTCTTAAAGCATTACTACTATGTGCTAAAACAAAACCGATTTTTAAATAATGAAAGTATTATTCATTATCAGGTGATAAAAAAACAGATTAAACCGAAAAAATTAAACTGAAAAAAAAATAATTAAATTTATTATAATATTTAAAAAGAAAACTCAATTTAATTTGGTTTCGGTTTTATAATACAGAAATTGGTTAATTCGAACCGAATTGAACCAGTTCAAAAAAATATATATAAATAAAAAATGAAGATTTGCTAACCCTAGCTACCACAGAGCACTCGCCCCCTCTCGCCTCTCCTTTCTTTTAGACTTTAAAAATAAAAATACAAAGATCTAAAACAGTTTGTATTTTCATCATCACTTGGAAACAGAGAGAAATAGGCCTTCGATTTGAATAAAAAAGGAAAAGGAAAAGGAAGAAGAAATCATGGCTTTCAGTTATCGCCTCTTATCCAGATCCAAACAAGTTTTGCCTTTCTTCTCTCTATTCCAGATCATTTACCTCCTTTCCAATCATCCATTCTCTTCTTGACGCTGGATTCTGATTCCTCTTTGATGTCTGACATGTTATCGAACAAAGTTAATCAAATTCTAAATCCATTTACTCTGATTTTTTTTCATTATTTTTTTGCTTTAGTGGACAGGAAGAAATATCAGGGATTTCTTTGGATCAATGTGATGCCTTTTCTTTTCCTATAATTATTTTTCTGATGAAAATGGAATTATAAGTTGGTTGGGATTTTTTTTTTATGGGAAATTCCAAATATCATGCGGGTTTTTTTTAGGGATATAATTTTGGAATTATTATCAATTTTTTATAAAGAGAGGTGCGGGGGTTCTTCGTTCGATTACTGGGATTTTGTATTCATTAATAATGATTTTGTGAATTTTGGGTTTATGCAGCTGTGTGGAAGTCAAGCCATTTTGAATCAGCAACTTGCTTTTCCAATTCGTTATCGTGCGAAAGAGGCGGCTCCCGATGGGTTTAAGGGAGACTTAGCAGGATTCCTCCGCGCTCAAATAAAATTAAAAAAAAAATTATTAGAAAAAGAAAAAAAAATATTTCCCTATTTTTTTAAATTAAAAATCAAAAATAGTTGATTTAATACAGTTTCAGTAATTTTTTAAAAAAAAATTATTATATTTTATAAATAAAAACCGAACCGAACTGAAAATAATCATTCTTATACACTTTGATACAAAATACATTTTGATCCCTTAATTTTTTTAATCTCTTTGGTTCTTTTGTTGTTTAGGTATTTACATTTAAGTCCTAAATGTCATTGTTCTCACGCTTTACATTTAATTATACTTTTATATTATCTATCAAAAACTATTGAGTCTTCATTTTGTTTTATTTATTTATTTATTGAAACTTGTTTTTGTTTTTCAAATAATGATATAATTTCATTTAAGAAATGATATTTATAGTATAAAATAATATTTTTATCAAAACAAGAAAGAAACATATGATTAAGGAATTGGAGCATTGATTAAAAGGGTATATTTCTCTCTTCTTAATTTAAACCATCGAAAGTCTTTATAAATATTTATTTTAATTACCTTGGTTTTTAATAATAATAAAACATATTACTAATAAAAAAAGATATATATTTCTTAAAAAATAGATGAATAAGAAAAGAAAGTCAAGGCTAAAAGAATTCATTTTTTTAATCTAATATTTAAATGGTTGTATTTTTTGTTATGAATATCCATTTTAATCATCAAAATATTAAATAAAAAGAAATTAAAATGCACCCCATAACATCATGCAGACACACTCACCAGTTTAAAAAAAAACTAAAAGAGCTCAAAATTTAATTTACTTACTTTTGCTGTGGAGACTCGAGCAGTATTTCTCGCAAAAGATTTCCTCCTGGCTCGCGAGAGATTTATTTTTTTTTTAATTTTTTTTTTTGGTGTGGAAGTGTCCCTTTCTCCTTCACATTTTCTCATGCCCTTTCTGACTTTCTTACAGTTGCCATCAGGTCTTTCAAATCAACATTTTAACTATGGAACAAAAAAGGAGAGAGGAGAGGGAAGAACATAACAGGCAGAGAAGAAGAAAAGATGAGAGGCGAATCGCGTACGGTTTTCATTTAATTCCTTCCCTCGAGTCTTTGAATCTTTCCACCCATCTACTGCATTTTGGTTCTTCCCTTCTGTTTTTTTTGTTCAGGTATGTCAGTCATAGTAAATGCAAAAGAAATCTTCAATTACATTCATGTTCATGTGATAGATAGTGTTTGGCAATGCTTATGCGACTGCGGTTAATAAAAAAGCAGTATTACACCTGTTTGGTTAACTACAAACCGCATGTTAATTTGGCGTGGGTCCCATTAGAAATTGTGTTTCAAATACAAAAAATGAAAAGTAATTATCTTTTGCTTTTCATGCGTTTCTGCTCTCTCTTATCACCGACGATTTCTAATTGCTTCCCAACTCTTCTCTCTCACCCTCATCAATTTGCAATAAACTCTTCCCAACGGTAAAAAAAAAAACCCAAAAAATTCACTGGAAAGCAGTGTTGTGTTGATCTACCAGTTTCCTTCATGCGATTTTCTCTCTCACCACCAAACTTGCCCTAACCACCAACGCCAGACAAGCTTTTCTTCCCCTCTGTCCATTCAAACACAAACCGTCACCGATCCGTCCCTCCATTGTTACAATTGCAGAAAAAAACCAAGAGATTGGTCCCGGGAAAGGTCCACGAGCGAGATACCAGGTACTGTCCGTTCCCTTTGTCAATTTCTTTTATGTTTCTCAAAATCTAATTTCTGTAATGGGTTTTTTATTTTGCAGAACACAGCTGCAACACCGCTGGGGTTTGCAGCACAAAAACGCAGAGACTGAGGTAAGTTCCTCCCTCATCTCCATCTTCTTTTTCAGTTTTTTAGATGAAAAATTTCATTGCTGCTGCATGCTCGATTATAAATTTTTTATTTGTAAATCTTTATAAAAGGAACACTAATGGCTTTCTGAAAAACCCAGCCCTAAACCGCCGTGAACCTTCTCCAAAAACCCCCTTTATCTTCCCCTCTTCTAATTATTGCATTGATTTAAACAATTCTTTGAATTTATTTTTTTCAATCTGGAGAGGCAAATGATGAATCTTTTTAATTGTTGAATGCTCAGACTCTTGGGTTCTTATGATTTATATGCTTGAAAAAAAACCGATCTGATGCTCTCTATCTTTCTGCTTTTATGTCTTCAAGTCTCAGCTTTCATTGTTTTTTTTTAATTACTATGCTGCCAGCCAATGATGCAAACCCTGATTTTCACTGAAAACAGGGCTATCGATCTGCCTAAACTGTTGTTAATTCATGAACTAGGACGGTCTGAGGCTTGAATGGTTTTAGTTTTTTTTTTGTTTTTCAAGATTTTGTTTTCTATCTTCTTGTTCGAAGGCTAAAAACTTGCTCTGGACTCTGTTTTGTGCATGATGAGAAACATAAAAAATAACAGTTATCCCTGGCTAATTCATCTGTGCTGATTCCTTAACCGGGAAAAAAATTAATTTTATGTGTGTTTGCTTGATTCCTTTACGGCAGCCAGCAGATTAGTTGTTCTACTCCTCTCTTTTTCGCAAAAATTCCCATGTTATACTGAACTTTATATTTACAGTAACTTTTTAAAGCTATTTTGAACAGAAATTTTTTGATCACCAAACGAGCTAGACTGAGGTAAGTTCCTACCTTATCTCCATCTTCATTTTCTTTTGTTTTAGATGAAAAATTACATGTCTGTGTACTTGCATGATCAATTACCGTGTGTTCGTCAATTGACAATTATCGTAATGAGTTCCTATTAGCATGTCGTGTAGGACTGCTTTTATTTATAAATCAAAATTTTTTGTTTAGTTTTGTGTGTTTGTATGCTGCGAAAGAAAGCTGGGTTTCTTTGAATGTATAAATAAATTCTGTTCTGTTTGTTTTTTCCCTCTATTTTTGAAAAAATAACAGCATGCTGGCAATGAAGTTTTGCATGATCATTCAAATATTATGGCTGAAACTGAGTTTCTGAACAGTTGAAAATTTATGGGTTGCAATTACATTTCATTACAAATTAACATGAACATTCTCATTGACATACATGCACGGTTAATGTTTTTTGCCAAACACACAGCTTTTGTAAATGCTAAACATTGAGTGCTTTATTATTGTATTAGTCCACGGTTTATTTATGTGCCACAATTTAATTGATATCATTTTTATTCATTTTAAACTTTTGTTAAATGTTTTAAAAGATATCATGGAAGGTCTTGAATCTTCTGATAAGGCTGCTTGGACAAAGGAAATGTTGCATATATTTTGTGATATATGCATTAAGGCAATTGATATGGGAATGAGACCTAATACTCATTTCGATAAACCGGGGTGGAAATTTCTTATAACATCATTCAAAGAACAAACTGGGCATGCATTTACTAAAACACAATTGAAAAACAAATGGGATGGATGCAAAAAGGATTGGAGGATATGGAATAAGTTGGTTTCTGAAACCGGTGTTGGCTGGAATAGTGAATTAGGCACAATTGCAGCTAGTGATGAGTGGTGGAAACAAAAAATTCAGGTACATTCCTTGTCATCGGCACAATTTATTTTATTATTTTCAAATTCCAGCCCTAAAATTTTACTAGTCTTGATCCTTCATTACTTTATTTAATTTATATGCAGGAAATTAGAGGAGCCAAAAAATTCAGACATGTCAGTATTGAGCCGTCTTTAAAGAATAAATTTAACCGAATGTATTCCAACATTGTCGCAACTGGAGCGTTTGCATGGACTCCTTCATCAGGTGTACCTGCTGGCAGTGGTGTTGATCCTGGTACAAGCAATGCCGACATTGCTGATGATGGTTTGGAAGAGGGCAGCGGTGATTCGGAGGAAGATGTGATTCCAGATTTCCAGACTGATATGGCTCGAATGGTTGGAGGGATACATATGTCTAGCAGCACCAATACAAAAAGCGGCGAGAAAAGAAAAGAACGAGATCATTATGATGTGCGAGGTAGAAAGAAGAAAACATCTGGAATTGGTGTTAAGTTGCTGACAAGGTGCAATCATCTACTTGAGAGTATGTCAACTAAGAGTGATTCGACGTCTGTTAATATGGATCGTGAAGGCTGTAGTATTCCCGAGGTCATGGCTGAGCTGCACTCCATTCCTGGAGTTTCAGTTGACGATGATTTTCATGACTTCGCTACGGAGTATCTTAGTCTAAGAAGGAAAAGAGAAATGTGGTCCAGTATGGGCGATATGCAACAGAAGTTGCGATGGTTGCAGCGAATGTATGAACGAAGTAAACGTGCTTAGCTGACAAGGTATTATTAAAGTATATTAACTGTTAATCAATTAAGTATGTTCAAGTGCTTACAATATTTATACATGTTTTGTTTTATTGTTGCAGAGTAATGGGATGCCGATTTTTAAAAGAGTAGTTTCCATTTGCCGAAGTTTGTTCGAGGCATTGTATTTGCGGTAATTGATGTACTGTTATATTTATTAAACTGCTTTACGGGATTTAACAGACTTGTATGAGAAATTGTTGGTTGTAATGTTGTATTTTATCAATGAATTACAATGTTCAATGGTTAATGTTCAATGGTTGACATTTTAATGGAATTGGTTGGTAATTTACCTTAACTGATTTGTTAACTATATATTTGTATTTGCTGCCGTGAGGTCTGCTGGGAATAATAATACATGCTGCTGTGTTTCTTTTCTTAGCTGTACTTTTTTCAATTTGTTAGCAACTGTTAGATTAGGCATGAAAGGAGAAACCAAGATATATGCTTTGTATGAGATGGAGAGAGTAATAATAATAAAGAATCAATAGGCAACATTTATGTGTGCTGAAGGAGGGAATATTTGATGATATTTGCTGCATTGTTTACCCCTTTAGGATTCATTGTCCAAATGGGAGAGAGGGGGATAAAAATGAACCAAGACAAATAAAAAATGACAGATTGTTGCTTATAATTTACCTTTACTGTTGATCCTTCTTTCTTTGCTGCCATGAGCTTTCATAATACATGCTGCTGTGTATCTTTCATTTGCAGTAATTTTTTCAATTGGTTAGCTAGAGATTGACGTGTTGCATACTGTTTTTGCCTTGGCTGTCTAGTGTTAGCTTGTGAGGTCTGAAACAACAACATCTTTTGCAAACTGTTTGTGTTTTTTTCATTGTTGCCGTGAGCTGTGATGGGACTAATGTTGTTGCTTTTTCTTCCTTTTCTGTGTTGATGGTCTTCCTACTGGTTCAGTGACTTGTAATTGTTAGGAATGGGCAACTACTGTTAGCATGTGAGGTCTGAAACAACAACATCTTTTGAGTAATTGTTTATGTTTTTTTCATGGATGCCGTGAGCTATGATGGGACTAATGTTGTTTCTTTTTCTTCATTTTCTGTGTTGATGGTCTTCCTACTGGTTCAGTGACTTGTAATTGTTAGGAATGGGCAGCTACTGTTAGCATGTGAGGTCTGAAACAACAACATCTTTTGAGTAATTGTTTGTGTTTTTTTCATGGTTGCCGTGAGTTGTGATGGGATTAATGTTGTTTCTTTTTCTTCATTTTCTGTGTTGATGGTCTTCCTACTGGTTCAATGACTTGTAATTGTTAGGAATGGGCAGCTACTGTTAGCTTGTGAGGTCTGAAAAAGCAACCCCTTTTGCAGTAATTGTTTGTGTTTTTTTCATGGTTGCCGTGAGCTGTGATGGGACTAATGTTGTTGCTTTTTCTTCCTTTTCTGTGTTGCTTGTCTTCCTACTGGTTCAGTGAGTTTTAGCTCTGTTTTTTTTCCTTTAAACATGTCAGGATGGTGTACATGCATGTGCTGTAAAAGATGATTATATGAGCTGTAAAAGATGATTTATATGCTACTTTCACAGCACATGCATACATGTGAATGTACTGATTTTGAAAGCTGAAAAATTGTAAAATATACGTAAAGAGGATTGAAATTTTCTATATAAAGAGGAATGTGTACATCATATTTTACAATGACATAGCTTTCTATAACAAGCTTCTAAAACCTTTCAATTGCACCAAATACAAGCAAGTAGAATACTTCTTTTTTGCTGGCTTTACAGGTATGGAAAAAAAATTATGTCGCACCAACTCTATGATAGTATTTTTATTGAATGTTATTTAATTATTTAAATATTTTTATTAACAACATATAATTTTGTTTTTGTTTCCATGTAATTGAAGTTATGGATGATCCACGATTTAATAACATATTTAATGAAGATTTCGATGGTAATTATGATGATGTAATGAACCGGATTGTAGATCAAATTAATTATCCTAGTTGTGGAGTTAGTGGTGCTTCAGTTGATGGTGCCGGAGATGATAGTAATGGAAACGACTCTGACGACAGTAATGATGACGACGATGATGATGCCGACGATGATGATGATGCCGACATTGACGGTGATAGTGATGATGACGATGCATTTATTATAAGGAGGCATTTTGATAGGAAAAAATTAAATTTATGCACAGCTGGAGCTATAAACGCGTATTATATTAATTATATGTATAAAGAACCATGTATGGTTTCCTATAACACAGGGATGCGTTGGTTGACGGAGGTTTTAAGAGGTCATTGGAAACGAAGTGTTAACATGTTCAGGATGGACGCAACAACTTTGTTGAGTTTGTGCACCGACTTGGAAACGCACCATGGCTTAAAACCGTCAAGAAGAATGAGCGTTATTGAAAAGGTGGCAATGTTTCTATTTACAATAGCAGTTGGGGCGTCAAATAGACAAGTGCAGGAAAGATTCCAGCATTCAGGTGAAACTGTTAGTAGATGTTTTAAAGAAGTGCTTAAATCATTACGTTTGTTTGCTGTAGAAATCATAAAACCAGTAGATCCACAATTTACGAGCACACCAAGAGAAATTGCTATGAATCCAAGATTTATGCCACATTTCAAGGTAAGATTAATTTTTTTATATATATAATTAAGTAGTTTAATTAAGTTGTTCGGAGGAGTATGAAATATATTATAAATGTTTATATGAGTACTATAAATGTTTTTGTGGCATGTAGAATTGTGTTGGTGCAATTGATGGAACACATGTTCGTGCATGCGTACCAGCTGCAAATCAAATTCCATTTATTGGAAGAAAAGGTGTACCAACACAAAATGTAATGGCCGCTTGTAGTTTCGACATGCAATTCATGTTCGTGTGGGCAGGATGGGAAGGCAGTGCACACGATACTCGTATTTTTCTGGAGGCTATTGACAATAGCACTATCAACTTTCCAAAACCTCCAGAAGGTTGTGATTTTGACTAAATTGAAGATTGGGTAATTGAAGGAATATAATTATTTTTTTTAGTTTTGTTTAAAATTACAATGTTATTTTTTTCAGGAAAATACTATTTGGTTGATGCTGGATATCCAAACGAGTATGGATATTTGGGTCCCTACAAAGGCGAGAGGTATCACTTCCAAGAATTTAGACGTCGTGGACAACCAAGTGGTCGGAAAGAAGTGTTTAATCGTGCACACTCGTCACTACGTAACGTGATCGAACGTTCTTTTGGGGTATGGAAACAGAGGTGGAGAATTTTGCAAAACATGCCTGCTTATCCATACAAAACACAAGTTGAAATTGTAGTTGCATCAATGGCACTACATAATTATATTAGAAGGAGATCGCAAGATGATGCAGTTTTTTCTGAGTATGATCGCAACCCCAATTTGATTCCAGATGACTTTTTGCCTGATACTGTTCAGGCTTCGGCCGTTCAAGGCTCACAGAGGCCTTCACGTATGGATTTTGTACGCGATGGAATTGCCAATAGTTTGATGGAACAATAAAAAAGTACATTAATGTATGACAATTTTTCATTTTGTTATGTAATCATAATTACAAAACACCTATGTTTTGGAATTATATATATGTGTTTATACATGTCATTTTAATTAATTCCAATCAAATATAAAACACAAACCATATTAACAAAATACAAGAAATTTTTTTTTGAACCACAGTTTTTACCAAACACAAAACTGCTTTTTTTCAACCACAATTGTTGAACCACAGTTTTGTAACCAAACACCTAAAACTGCTTTTTTTAAAACCACAACTTCAACCACAGTTTTTACCAAACACCAATTTTTTAAAAAATCAACCTCACAAAAAGTACTTTTTATGAAACTGCTTTTTACAAAACGCAACCACAAAAGCTACCACAATACCAAACACAACTGAAGGAGACAGCACAGCCCAAAAAACACAGCAAGAGCAAAAGCACGGTGCCCTGAAACCAATCCACCAGCTAGCAGACCAACAAAATATAAGCAACCGTGATGGTGAGAAATGTAAGGTTTCTCCGGTGTTACTAACTATTATACATGCACCTCCATAACTTTCTGTGACGTGACTCTCTGTTGAATTCCATGACAGTATCATGAACGAAATGCAAAAAGTAATTAATTCCATGGCTGGGCTGGTGAGATGAACAGAGGTCAAGTTGACTCTCTCTGCTCATTGATTCTAGAACTATGGATAGTAGGGTGTAAGTTTTGTTTTGCAAGCTTTGTTTTGAGTGTAAGGATTTTACTCGGTGCGTGCAAATTCATCAAGCAAAAATTTGGACGAATTTAGGCCTTGGAATCTTATATTTGAGTGGTGATTAATGTTGTTCGTGTGGAAGAAGCCGAAGTGAAGGAAAAATACGTGTCCAAAAAACAACACAGTAGCTGGGCAAGTAGTGAAAAGACAATGAGTTGAGATGTAAAAGAAAAACAAGACCAAGAGTTGAAAAAGTTACACAAACATCATCTCCATCCTATTTTAGTTTATGTGATAATTTTTAGATAGCTTTCTAACTATTTTAGCATAAATTCAGGAAACGTGTTGTTGGTATTTTTAAATTGTGTTTGGTTGGTGTTTAAGGTCAAATTAATATATACATAACAAAAATAGTTAGAAAATAATTTTAGAATAAGTTTTTTTACGTTTGCAAAATAGAAAAGGCACATGTAAACATGTCGAATATATTCCTCCTACAATTTTATTTTTTTTTTATCTTAATACAGTATCTGTTGAGTGCATCCTGGATGGAACGCCCCTGGCCCTTAACATTTAGTTCAACCAACCGAAACAAGCCACGTGTTGGAACAAGGTGAACTGACATATCCTCCTCAATCAGCAAGTGTTTTAACTCTGAAACTCTCGTGTGTAATGCACGCCTCTTCTTCTTTTTCGCTATCTGACACGCAAAAAAAAAAAAAAACAAGAAGCAGAGCGATTACATTCCAAGTAACGCGATGGGTTTGCAGGTGTGATAATCATGATCTTGTAAATTAATCTCTTGCTCACAGTAATCAGTCTTTCTTGATTAGATCTAACATGGGATTTGATCGATCGATCGATGGTATAGGATTGGCTTATGCATTAGAATTAGATCATGCGGATTTTTTACCTTTTTTTTTTTTTAAGGGGCAGTCTTAATTTTCATGCTTATTAGCGTATTTAGTGTGTCAGTGTAACTGCATGAAATTCTTGGTCACTCTGTTTAATATAAACCTTGATTCTTTGGTTTTCAGATCTTGTACTTGTAGTTGAGGATCTTTGTTTCGACCCATTGCAGTAATGACATCTTACTCTATTGCTTTAGTCAAATTTTAATATTCTGCAGTCAATCTTATCCATGCTTAGAGTCACGGTCTAGTCATGGATTAATATAGATTTAAAAATCAATTTCAGGCTCTGATCTCTTTAGACGGTGCATTTCTTCCTTCCTAATTTTCCAAGACAAGAGATTTATGAAATCTTATGTGCAGTTAGATGTGAAATGCAAAGAACTTTGCTTTAGCCAATCGGCTTCAGCTTGCTTTGCATGCTTGACGTTTAAGTTGTTTATTTGATGTCACAATTTGGGTTTGGTTTCGCGCAGGAGGAATTTCAGGAGCATGCTGAGAAAGCCAAGACTCTGCCAGAAAATACAACAAATGAGAACAAACTTATTCTCTATGGGCTCTACAAGCAAGCCACTGTTGGACCAGTGAACACCAGTGAGTACTTTGCTCCCCTCAGATAGTATTCCCCTGATGCTTTTCTTAAACATAAAGCGTTTTTTTATTGGAATCAACATTTTCTCTTCCATCTGTCCGTTTTGACCGACCCTTTCTATTTGTGGCAATTTGCAGGCCGCCCTGGAATTTTCAACATGAGGGACAGGGCAAAGTGGGATGCGTGGAAGGCTGTTGAAGGTATTGATTCTGAATTTATGCTCTTAGGATGTTGGTTTCTTGCATGGTTTTCTTAACGATTGCCACTCTCATTGTCTGATACATTTCTTAACTCTTGGATATATATCTTTTTGGTCAGGAAAATCCAAGGAGGAAGCAATGAGTGACTATATCACCAAGGTTAAGCAGCTGCTGGAAGAAGCTGCTGCTTCTGCCTAGTGTCTTGACCTTTTAGTTATGTTCTTCATGTTTCCTTGTGTTTGAAATAGTTAAAACGCAAGTTAATAATCTGTTGTATTGAAACTTTTACTCTGAATTCTGCTCCTTTGAGTTAGTTTTATTAGCATGTACTTTCATTAAAACTGGTTTGGAACAATGAAATATTGTCGGGATGGTTTTTATAGTGAATGCCTTTACATCATCTGATCCATACTGCCATACTGGGTTCCCACAAGAAGCCAAATATCAATCTACAGAAAAAAAGAATGCAGTGTTTACATCAGAAGATGATTTAAACTATATATTTACAAACTTATGGTTGATATATATGATGATTCGATTCACTTTAGCTAAATGAACCACTTTTGCGAGTATCTGAGGCGGCAGCGCCCCCTCCTACCTAAGGTTCTTGCATGAATTGGATGGCAGCTTTAACCCCTAATTCTTTTGGGAGACAAGATTAAGCATGTTGTTGTTTGCAGATTGTAGCTACTGTAAGTTGAGCAAAACTGCTGGATTTGCATTTGCAAGTCAAAAATGTAATATGATCTAACATAGTTAACATCACACGAAACAGAGTTTCTATGTGTTTCTTGCCGCCCTGTGTAACCTCTGTATGCACATGGATCCATGGATATGAATCAAACGGTGTGATGGGGGACTTCCCACCCAAAATTGTACTCCAGAATTAAATAGCATTTATACTTCCTCCATGTGTAGGTAGCTGTCGCTATCATTGAAAGCAACGGACAGAAAATAGGCAAATCCTGTTCAAGAAACAACAGTAAATTGACAAAACGACAATGTTGCAAACAGGGAAAAACAATAGCACGAAGTCTACAGTTAATTACTAGAGTCAGCGCTGCTTAGCGATTGGCCTGTTTTGACGGAGCTGTAAATCGACCATTGTTGGGGTCCTTTGCAGTGTCCATGAACAGCTACTTTCTTTCCTTCTCTATGAATGGACCACTTCATACCAACATATAGTTCCTGTTATCATGTAACAAAATGGTAATGATCCTTTCACTACCCCCTCGTTGCCAAATCTTTACATGAAAGAGCGTTGAATTTTGCCTTGAAGCAAACATACTAGACAAAAAAGTGTCTGTTTTGCATAATATCTTCTTTTGGAAGAGTTATTGTCGATCTGTTGTGTTTCAATTCCAAACCATATTTGTAAAGGTAGAAAGGACAGCAGATCAACTTTTAATAACAGTCCTAGAACTCCAGGATCAACATATTTACTATTCAACTAGCGAAGACAGGTTGAAGCATGGACAATTTGTTTTGACTGGTGATGGCTTATATTTAGATAGATTGGTATAGGAATGCTGCCATAAACATAGTGGAAAGATCATATTTCCATGTGACTGCTGACTGCTATTTTCAAGCCTTGGATCAGCATATTTACCAGAAAGGGCTAATATATTTCAGTTAGATCAGTACTCGAGACTACCAGTCAGAAGATTCTATTGAACAAAAGGATACCTAGAAATATAATATTCACGTTGACATGAGGCACCATCTCTGGCCAGAATCCCTTTAAGATCTCCAATAATTCTGGCCAACCATATTTCCAAGTTTCTCTGAACTTCTTTTAAATTGTTCCTTATGGCCTCGAAGGAACGTCTCGTGGTGAGCTTGGCCTGGCTCCCCACCTCGTCCCCAGAGTAGCTCTTACTGATCTCATTTTGTAATGCCAACAGCTTCTGTCCAGTTTCAGATGCCCGTTCCTTGAGCCGAAATGCTTCAAGCAAAAACTCTGTCTGCCTCTGTGTTCGAAACTCTGGACCGAGTGTAGGTTCACATGGATCACTAGCTTGCTGTAAAAGCAGGGAAAGATTTTAAGCAACAAGCCTGACATAGAAAAGAACTCAAAATAAATATTACAAGAGAAGCATAGGACACAGAATTACATTTCTGTGTGAATGTGTTTGTGAGAGAAAAGAGTTAAGATCAACATGCAGACTAGGGTTTAGTTTTGACCCCAAACGAATTTTCACAAATGAAACCATCACAAATGCACAAACTAAAACTACCTTCAACAGTGCATTTGAGGGAGCACGAGAGATTTGTTATAAGTTTCTTCTCTAGAGACACCTCCATAAATAAAAACTTATCCAAATGAAAGCCTATATGGAAAAAAGACATGTTGGGGCAGGTAGGAAGTGGAGCGAACATTAAACTCATCAACTCATGGTGGATTCACTTTAAAGCAGTCTACATATGTGCACTATACACCATATAAGCAATCATCCGGAAGAGATTTAATGGATTTCCTAATAAAAATTGTTCACAATGCGGAACTGAGAACTTTCCTTTCAATTTTTGTTCTCAAATAAGAATAAATAATTTCCTTGGAGACCATGCAACTTGCAATCAAAAAAGGTTTAATTAGATAGCTCAATGGGGCAAACAACTCATCATTTCAGCTTCATCCTAGGTAAACAAAATTATGAGCAAACCCATATCAAATGACAAGCATGCTCTACCATATCAAATGCTACATGCTCAAGGACAATGTAACTATGCAGTTTTTTTGCATATTTTAGGAACAGAATCATGCTTAACTTTAGGTAGATGGTCCTAAAAGTACTAAAGGATGAAAAACAAAACAGAAAATCAACTTATAAAAAACTATATGACAGCACATCATAAAAAATAGAGGATATATCACTTATGCATTACCATTCTTCTGCAAAGATCGTCAATCTTTCCTGCCAGAGCTTGATATCTCTTTGACTGCTTCCTCATTAGTGATGGAGCCTTTGATATATCTGTTTTTCCAGCTTTTTCCAAATTCAGAAGTTCCTCTTCGAGTAATTTTAACTTAGAGGACACACCTGTTGAATCACCATCTACCTTCCACGGGGACTCTCTTCTGATCAGGAAATGTAAGTTGCCCTTTCATTAGTTATAACACTGCAGCAACAATATATATATATATATATATATATAGAGAGAGAGAGAGAGAGAGAATGTTAGATTTACCTTGCTACAAAATGTTTCATGTGATAGAGTGATTCGTGGGAATCATATTGTACATCCTGCAAAAATAAATATTTAAAATTAAAAAACCATGGAAATAAACATTTAAAATTGAATTACTTTGAAAAAGAATTCTGCAATATATCGCTTTTTTGCATTAGTTTCTGAAAACTCAGAGAATCAAACGCCCCACCAACTGTTACAGTGGATACAAGGTAAAGGGTCAAGAAGCAGCCAATGGTCTCTTAACTAACTGATCATATTGGTACCAAGTTTGCCAAAACGTTAAAAGGCATTTGCTGTGCAAAACAGGTAGAATTTCAACTTACCATGAATTAGATTCTATGGGTAGAAATTTCACAAAACCATATCATTTTTTGTGTTTTTAAACTCTAAAATTTCAACTACATGATTTTTTGATGAAATCTAGGAAGGCCAAACTGAACGGGCACATGATCAGTGACTATGGAGTTTAGAGGGCCAAATGGGCCCTTGTGTTTCACTGACAAGTCATCTTTAGAGAGACAAGTCGCCACAACAATATAGGACAATAGTCTACATTCACATGGAAAAACAAGCATGATTATAACAGAAGCAGATGCCATGTTTCACCAGCCCCAGGAAAAAACTAATTATGTAGCTGACAAAAAAAACTTGCTTTAACCATAAGCAATGTTCCTGAAAGTATACTGGATCATCATCAACTGCAGGGTAACTCCACCGTAGCCAAGAGATTCATATTTGTTGTAAGAAGAGATAAGTGCCAGTTAACCGATAGATTTATCTAACTATCTTAGATACTCATAACCACTGATTTTGTCTATATAAGAATTTATTTGCAGATGTAGAGAAATCATAACAGACTTGTATTTTACCAGGATCATAACACCATCAAAATCATTTCATCCTTCTTAGTGGTTTTCGTGGTTATATCATGCATGATCACTTGTGTTAAGTTGAAATCTAATGCCACATCAACAGTGTCATTATATATAAAAACAAACTTCAGTTGTCATGCCTTGGATAAGCATGAGTGGTCCAGTGAAACAATGAACTTTATATGGTGAGAGTAGCACAACTAGTACATCTACTTTTCACGCAGGAACCAAAACTAACATATATCCAAAGCCATTTTTTAAGTGGGCACCAAAAACTAAAATATGCACCAACAAATCTCCTAGATGGAAAAAAAAAAGGGGGCAAAATGCAAATTAGGGATGGAGAAAGAATCAGACAATTGAAGGATTGTTTGATTCACTCAACAGAAGATGCAGTAAATTAATCCATGCTTGAGGCTAAGATAAAAATTGAATTGAAAGTCAATAGTGACTAGATAACTTTCTGGATTGGCTTGTGAAAAAGGAGATGACTTCAACCTTTTCTCTTCCTTCTCTTCAAAGAAAATGCAGGGATGAATTTCCATGTCAAAGGAAGATGTCTGTGAATGACAATTGACAAGGGAGATCCAAAATACCAAAACAGACAACATAAACTCATCTTAAGATCCTACAATTCTGTTAACTTTTCCTCCATTTTAAAATCCCAAGTCCAAACACACCCAGGAAGATAATATAACTTCCATCCCCAAAGTTCAAATGAATCTGAAGTGAAGGCACAGAAAAGATCAAAAGAAGAGCAAAACCTGCCAGAGAGTACTAGCTGTCTCGCTCCAAAACTTAGACGCAGAAGCTAATAAATCAGAACTGAAACCTCCATCACTCCCTTGCTGCTGCTGCTGATGCAATAAATGCTGATAATACTGTTGACCATAAACAAAACTGCCATTCTCCTCATCCTCTTCCTCCCCGCCATAACATTCCCCACTCCCACACCTACCAGATTCCTCCTCACCACCCACAAACTCACTACCACCAGCAACAGCATTTCGTGACATAAACCCAATCATTTCCTCTCTCTCACCAACCTCTCTCTCCAAATCTTGAATCTTTCCTTGCCACTCTTCCTTCTCTCTCTCAAAGTCTTCAACTTTAGCTCTTAATGAGGACACTTCTTCACTTGCAAAGTCGATCTGTTGAAGCAACCTCTTCTCTTCAGCTTGCCAGGCATTCCTGTGGCTAGCAAAGATCTCTACAACCCTTGCATTTGCTTTTGAGTCCTCTTTTCTCCTTGACTTCATTTGTTTTAGCTGTTCTTCTGCTTGTAAAAGGCGTATTGAGAGGTTTCTGATCTGGGTCTGGAGGTTTGGTATTAAGGAAATGGAGTTTGGAGGCAGAATCGCTAAAAAAAGAGAGAAACTCAGGCCTAAATAAGAAGAGAGGAGCTTGTCGTCTCTTGGTTTTTCTTCTTGGTCTTGTTTTGGCTTCGCTGCATCTCCTCCCTGGCCTGCCATTTACTTTCAGAGGAGCTTCGCTTGCTTTGGTTGGGTTATGGGAACTGTAGTGACTAGTGAGGGACGCCTTCCAGGTACATATATACACTGCCAGTGGCTGCTACACCTTTTTGTTTATTTATTTATTTTCGAAGACAGCTTTCTCTCAACTTTTAATAGTTTCTTTTGTATTTTATCCCTTCAGTTCGTGTGGACTCGTAGTTCATCTTGTTTATCGACAAATACATCTTTTTTTTTTTTGTTTTTGAAGCTTTTTATTATTAAGTGAAGTTGGATTATTTATTATTCAAGGGGCCCTTTGCTTAACGGGGCTCTGTCAATAACATTAATAAAAACCTAAAAGAAAAGGCATTTTCAACGTGTAAGTAAAATTGTAATGGTATTCCTTTTTTTTTTATCCAAGCATCAAATTTTTCTTAATTTTGATCTTTAATATTGCATTTTTTAGAAATTAAGATTTATAGTTTATTTTATTTTATTTTCTATTTAGTAACCTCAAAAAACAACTTAACATTAGGCTGATGCTGAATTTTATAAAAATAAATTTGTTTTTGTTACTTGTAAAAAATTAAAAATATAAAGATAAAAATTAAAAAAAAATTTGATTTTTGAAGGTAGCCCCATGTGTGCTAACCCTTTTTTTTACTAGGCCAAGCACATGCGACCTTGTCCTTTTCTATATATTTTTTTTTTCCAAATTTTCAAGGAATTGCACTATTAAAAATATTAGCATGATTTTTAAACTACGATTTCATGTTTCTTAGATAATATTATATGTTTCTATGGGAATGTTAACATTTTTTTATTACAGTGTACCTAACATTCTAAAAATAAAAAAAATGAACGATTGCTCCCGAATATTCACAGAAAAATAAAATTCTTTTTCTTTAATTTTTTTCGTGGATTTGTTACATTATTTCGTTAATTTATTAAAAAAATTTCCCTTCAAACATATACAAGATATTGATATCAAAAAATCATCTCAACTCAATAACTTATGCTATTAGGTGAGATCTCAAAATATAATTTATATTATTCTCTAATAATTGAGACATTGTCTTAGCTTTTTTTATATAAAAAAAAAACTTACTTTTAAAATCATAATAGGTTTTTATTTAAAAAACAATACTTAAAAAAAAACATGTTTTCATTCAAATCATCAATAGATGCATTAGTAAGGAAATTAAGTTTAGGTTGAAGCAATGCATTTCTCATTGATAATTTTATTCATTATCTTTCCTGTAAATATTTGTTTTTATAGTCATTTACTAAGATAAAAGATAAATCCCAAAAAATTAAATTATTAAATAAAGTTAAGGTCATGAACTAGATCATGGATTGAGAAGTTCAATTTAATTTAACTAAGATTGATTCAAAATCCCATCATTCTAATTTTTTTATTTTAAAAAATTAACTCAGCATTGTTTTTAATTTTTAAAAAAATCAAATTGAATCAATCATCAGATTTTTTAAGTTATAGCAGTTAAATCCCACGTAATTTACTTTGAAACTCAAACCAGCATAAAGACAAGATCAAATCACACATAATTTACTTTGAAATCAAATTGGATTATGGCTAGATGTAAGTGCACTCATCAGGTTTTTTAGATTAAAGCAGATTAATTCTCACATAATTTACTTTGAAACTCAATCTAGCATAAACACAAGATCGACAAGTCACCGTGTTAACTCAAGCGAACTTGACTGAACTCAATAACATTGTCAAAAAAAACAGAAGGAGAAAATATCTAGCATAAAGATAAGATCCACAAGCCACTCACTGTGTTAACTTTAGGAAAATGGCTGAACTCAATAACATTGTCAAAAAGAAGAAGAAGAAGAAGAAAATATCTCCGTTATGCATGCGAAGCACTGAATAGTAGTATCTCCTGTGGCCCTAAGAGACACGTGTCCTTATCCGATTTATTTTGGTTACTAAACAGGAGATGACAGGCAACCCACCTCAAGCTTTGACCAATGCCGATCTTACACTTGCCATTTACCCGTAATTGAAGGTGGCTACTGGCTAGCCTTACGTCACAAATTCACAAGGAGACAGGGCTCTGCTAGTTGCTATAATCCAACTGTGTTCATAAATGAGTCGTAATATCCGGTGTATTCAACCACTATCCTCGTGGCATTTCTGGGGTTTGCTGCAGCGATGAAGACTCAAATGGTCCTTTTCTATTATGGCACACGACACGACACTCTTGTCCGAATCTGTTTAACAGTAATTATTTTTAAAAATATTTTTTCATTTTTTAAAATTTATTTTTAATTCCAACATTTTAGAATAATTAAAAAACACAAAAAAAAATCAAAATCTTACAACACATGACGAGAACAAACATGCCCTAAACCAAAAAAATTATACACTAATAATCAGGTTTTAAATGATTTTAGAGATGTTTGTGAGTGTGAATCGTGCTGTGATTGTTTTTAACTTAAAAATATATTTTTATTTTTTAAAGTGTTTTTATTAAAAAAAATATTTAATATTAAAATATCAAAATAATTTTAAAAATATTAAAAAATATTAATTTTTTAAAAAAATATTTTTAAAGCATCAAAATAAAAAACTTCTGTCATTATTCAATTCGTCTGTGGACAAGCTTTGGCAGAAAGAAGCTCATTAAACGATCTACAGTTGAAAGTTGATTTTTCATCGACATTGTTGGGATATGTAAAGGCAATTATACCAGAATGTTGCATAAACAAAATATCGATCAAATTTTTCTAAAAAAAGTCGATCTGATTAAACTACTAAAGCTGAAAATCTGACCCCCCACCCATGCATGCATACAGTTGTTCTAGAAACGCCAGAAAATAGACAGCAGAACACAGATAACATGGAAAAAAACAGTGCAGTTTTGGCCATAGCGAAATGATTTTAATTGTTCTTCTATCTCTTTTTTTAACTTTTCATACCTATCACTCAGACTCTGATTAGTGCAATCAGCTTTCTCCTCCTTTCTACAGAAGAAAAAGATAAAACCAAGACGAAGACAGAACAACCAGCAGCCCCATCGTCCCATATGAAAAGATTCTGCCATGCAAAAGAGGTTAAGTAGTAAAGGGCCTTCTCCATTCCCCATAGAGATCCTTTCTTTTTCATTCCTTTATTTGCCACTGTAAGATGCACCCACATGCATCTCATAAATGGGTTTTTAAATGATCTAACAAATCATAGGTTGCTGCTTGCTGTATGTTGGGGATCGGAATTAAAAAAAAATGGAAAAAAAAATATCAAAGTTGCACTGAATTCAAATATAACCTCACAAGTTAACCTTGAAATCTCTTGACCTAATTTCTTATGTGACTCGAGTTTCAAATTAAATCATGTGAAAAATTATCTCAATATGATGTAATTAACTTAACGGGTTTAAAGACAACCTGGATGACCGGTAAAAATATAGTCTAATTTTTTTAAAAAAAATCAAGATGACTTATTATTTTTAAAAAAATATTAAAACGGTGACATATTAGATGGACTCAAGCTTTGTGGCTTCACCCTCAAACCCGTGACTTGATCATGAACTTCTATGAGTTTAATAACTCTTTTTAAAAACTTTTTTTGCCCTTACATGGATTGACTTGGTGGATCCTAAGGTTGTCTGAATGACCAGTATAAATATGGATTGACTTTTAAAAAAAATTCAAGATGATATCTTGTTTTTTTTAATATTAAGACGATGACATGTTAAATCGACTCTGACTTCGCATCTTAACTTGCGAAGTCCACGACTTGAGTCTTGGACTTCATTGGGTTTAGTAACTCTATTTTCTATACCATTTTTTACTTAATTATATGATACTAAAGATAGAAGCTCACAAAATCAAGTACCCACCAAATATCGGGATATTTGTTTAAGATTGTGATAACCTTATAAAAAAATCAAAATATATTATGAATAGTAATTTAAAATCAATCAATTATAGAAGAATGAAATTAAATAAATAAAGTAAAAATTAAAGTAAAAAAAGATCTCCTTCCATTATTCATGTAAGTAGTTTTCCCTCAAATCTTTTAATGTTGCTAGTAATTAATGTTAAAATTTTATTAATTAATTTCAAAAATAGTTTTCTATTTAACAAATGCACACTTGATAAATATGTGATATATAAATAGTCTATTTAGAAATAGGTCCTCTCTCAACCTTATAATTGTACGTTTTATTCCATCAGAAACCATAGTTGTAAAGTCCGACCCGGTCGGCCTAAGGTATGGGTCGACCATATTTTTTAAAAAATGGATTCAAAATGACATCGTTTTGACTATATCAGACAAATAAGTAATGCAGCTTAACCTAAGTAAGACGTATTGAGGGTGCTAATACCTTTTTTTATGTAATTAGTCCCCTTACTCGAACTATGATACTAGTTAGGATTCCTAGTGACCAAAATAATAAGTGGCGACTCTCATTTCCTCTTTATACCGATAAAGAACAAGAATTTTTTGTTCTTTCCTCCCACACCATTCCCGACAACCCCGATTTAGGAGGATAATTGCAAGGCCGCACACATGAGACAATATCAATGTTTCCTTCCCCATAGCTCAAGAAGTAGATGATTGGTGGTAAAAAAATCCAGCACTTGCAAAACAATACCTTTTAATATGATACAAGGATCCTCAGATAATAAAGCCAATAACTTTTAAGTAAGGAATTGTAATTAATGAGAGAATGAGATCTAAATTCCAAGAACAAGAGTTTGTTCTTGTTGTTGTATGATAAATGCTTAGAGAATTAAAGTATAAGTACTTAAATAATAGAAATTATAAACTATTTATCTAGGTGGTTTAAGGGATATTTATAAACCCAAAACCTTATCATGTTGCTGGAATAGAGGGGATGAAGAGTCATTTCCTCTTGATAATATTAATAAGAGATAAATATCTCTTACACAACATTAAACGATGGATAAATATCTATTATACAACATTAAATGAGGTATAAATATCTCCTATACCATATTAATGATGAATGTATATCTTTTACATAATATTAATGATGATGAAAATATGATAGATTATTATAAAACTTTTATATATTTAGAAGTGTAAAGAAATAATATTATTTACATTAATATTTTATGTTAAAAAATGCATAAACATACATCAAAGGTGGAAAAATCATAAAATTTTCACCGAATCAACAGTAGTAAAAAACAATTTCTGCCTTCGTGAAAAGTGCACACATGACAACCCCACCTCCTTTAGATCTTTATCAATATCAATATTAACAATTTAATTATTATTCAAATAAACTAAACTAAACTAAACTAAATAGTCTCTTGAAAGTGACATTGAATTTATGAAAAGGACTCCATGTGAACGTGCGATCGAGAATCTCAGCGTTCTTCAACATGCATCGACTTTAGTCGGGACCGTGGTTTATCCCGCAACCAACAGAAAATAAAAAGACTTTAACTAAGTCTAATTTTCAAATTAGTTGGGGTCAAGTTAAAATACCGAATTTCGGTTTTCTTAAAAACCAGCTCAAACATTGTAATAAAAAAATCAGTTCAATCACCAGGTTTTAAATGTAGGAAGCTTCGTGAATACGTCGAGATTTATTGGGGTGATGTCACTATGCAGATATTTTAAAGTATTTTTTATTTAAAAATGTATTAAAATATTTTTTTTAATTTTTAATGTAAACTCATTGAAATCATCATAAAATATTAAAAATAAATATATATATAAGTTGTTATAGTTGTTTTTTTTGAAAAACCCAAAAATAAATCTTGATTGGCAATATATTCACATTTTCACATGTGTGCGTTAATAATTAAATATATATTGAAATTGTCAAAATATTATTATTTTTTGAAAGATAATTTTAAAATATAATAATCAATATGTTCACCACATGAAATGCATGAGAAAAGGAATGATTAATATATAATTTAATTATCATCATTTAATAGTTTCAAAGAATTATAAAAATCAAATTATAAATAACTCTTAGATGTATATTATTTTGAGAAACAAAACTTCACTTATTTTCTATTTGTATAATATATTTTGAATTTTAATGAATACTTGATTTCATTTTGTTTTCAGCCTAACCTAGCATGCTTTTCTTTCTCTCTCTATTTCCCTCCTGATTTTTGCTTTTAATATTTAATTTTTGTTGATTTATTTATTTATTTTAATTTCATCGGTAAATATTTATTCAGTTTGGAATTGATTTTTATTTTTTTATTATATAACTAAATTAAAAAATATTATTGGATCCAATTAAATTAATGATTTAAATCATTAATATTTAATTTTTGTTGGTTTATTTATTTATTTTAATTTCATTGGTAAATATTTATTCAGTTTGGAATTGATTTTTTTATTATTATATAACTAAATTTAAAAAATATTATTGGATTCATTTAAATTAATGATGTAGATCATAAATTTAATAGATTAATATAAATTGATTTAAATATTAAATATATTGTTTTCTAAATTATCTTGAATTTTTTTATATTAATTAAAAATTTTGTAGCGGCCTCCATTGTATCACGATAAGCAACATTAAACCTCATTCACTACTAAAAACAATGGATAAACAAACAAATTGTCCTAACATGTGTATATATCACAATCAAAGAACAAAAAATCAAGAATGGATAAAAGACATTGATATACCTAAGAATGTGAAACCTGATGCTGAATAAATTTCACAATTGCATCATATTATTATTAACTTGAGCTTTTTTTATATGAGCTGCGAAGACCCTATCCATTTTGAAAAAAATTAATTTTAATATCAGGCTGACTTTGAATTAATCTTTATTAATTATTTAAATTTATTTTTTAAAAAATTATTATAATTTCAAATAAATATTTGGTTGATGTTCTTATGAGTTTCTATTATTATTATTATTATTAAGTACAAAATAGTTTCCAAACAATAAAGTTGTTAATCATAGTTTGGTTTATGATTCAAGTCGCATATTTTACAGGTTAAGCCGTGAGGTGTGGATTGATCAAATATATAATTGTTAATCATTTAGTAGGTGATTCGGTGATAAGAGTTTGTGACCAAAGGGTTTGCTCCCCATATGATTTCAAGTTCGAGCCTTGTGGTTGCTAATATGATGGCCACTGGAGGTTAACATGGTCGTTAACTTCAGGACCCGTAGGACTAGTCGAGGTGCGCGCAAGTTAGCCTGGACACCCATATTAATAAAAAAATATAATTATTTTAATATTAAAAGATATGTTATCTTGATTTTTTAAAAGTAAGACTATATTTTTTACTAATCATTCGAGTTATTTTGAACCTGTTAAATGAGTTATATTGAAGAAACTTCCACATGAATTGATTTAAAACTTGTGTTAAACTAAAAATTAAATCAAGTTAATATTAAATTATAATATTAAATATTTTGTTTTATAATATTTTTTTTTAATTTCAAATGATGGACGAATGAATTATTCGTACACTAAAATACATACGCATTAATTATAAAAATATTTGATATTGAGGTCAAAATACTATTAGTTAAAAATTTAATTTTTTTATTTAAAATTATTTTTTAAATATTTTTAAATTATTTTAATATGCTAATATATATATATTTTTAAATTTTAATAGTAAAAAATATTATCTTAATATATTTTTAAATAAAAAATATTTTTAAAAACCACTATTATTTAACTCGCCAACCCGCTTTATATTTTAAATGTTTCTCTATGACGTACGAGAAGATTTTAATATTTTTTTAACCAAAATTTATTTAAAAAGAAAGCATGTCTTATTAAACAAAGGAAAGTAAAAATCAAACGCAAAATCTGACCTTTTTTTCCTTGAACCCATTGTCCAGTCTCCACCCATAAGTACGACTTTCCTTTCAACAAGAGATACCTGTCTTGTCCAAGAAGCAAAACCATAGCGATAGAACCAAAAGCACAAAACACAACAACATCATCAAAAAGCACACGCCTTCCGTTCTTTCTTTTTAAAGCCATAGTAGATTCAGATTATATACAAAGACGTTATAAAACCCGAATACGGCACCATAAATATGATGTTTAGTGGTGGAGGGGAAGGAGATGGGCTAGGGCGGATAAATATGATGCCAACGGCGGCGATGCTAAGTCCAACGGCGGAGATCTCGCCGAGGGGTCCACCTCAACAACAACCACAGTGGGGACAACAAGAAACGAAGGAGTTTATTGGGATTAGAGCGGAGTTGGAGAAGGATTTTACTGTGACGAAGAGGAACAAGACTTTATGGGAGATAGTGAGTGCTAAAATGAGAGAGAAGGGTTACCGAAGGACACCCGAACAGTGTAAGTGCAAGTGGAAAAACCTCGTCAATCGCTACAAGGTATTGTTTTCATGTGTCTTTGGATATAATAAGAAATGGGTTTTAAGAAAGTTGTGTCCTTTTCACCTTTCTTCCTCTTTTTTTTTTTTTTTTTCTCGGGGGGGGGGGGGGGAGGGGGGAGATTATTGCTTGGTAAATCTAGGATTTGCTAGGTTTTAATAGGGTTGTAAAATGAGTGTGATTAGCTTGATAGGAGATATTTGTGACCCATAATTTGTTAATCAGTTGAGTTGAAATGATTGTGTAAAGTTTAGCGTGTAATACATAGAAATGATGCATAAAAGAGGGAATGAACTTAGTTAGGACACGGATAATGCTAGTGGTGGAACAAAAAGGGAATGAAAGGAACGGAGAAGGAAGATCATTAGAAGTTAAAAACTCTGACTTTAGGAGCAGGGCAAGCTTGGGGAGGTAAGTTCGATCTGTTCCCAGATTGAGTGTAGTTGTTTACACAATTGTGTTTTAGTGTAAAAGACGGTCCTTTTGGAAGCTAGATTTTGTATGGAGCGGTTAGCCTTGGATGATAGACTGTCTAATGATTCTGCAATTTGAATGGTTATCCAAATACCTTGTTGTTTTGAGGCGATTTTTTCTAGATTTAAAAATGCTAGGGCATGTTGCATGAGAAAAAAACAAATGCTTGAAATGTTTTTCAATGTCAGATTTTAAATATTACTTTTAAAAGTAATGGAGGAAAAAAAATGATTAACTGTGAAGTAACTCAACGGGGAAGGATACTAGTTGTGTTTTAGCTGTTAATTGCTGTTGCTTACTATAGCATACAACCTTGCAGTCTGTAAGCAAATTCTATATTTTGTAAAATCTTCTCTATATAAGGTTGTAGCATGGTCTTGAAGTTATATTGTGTTAGTTTGAATGTGTTATATTGGAAGTTTGTTTCTAGAGTTGCCAGCACCCCCTCAACCTATCCCATCTCCTCATGCTAGATTTTCAACATTCCTTCCTACAAATTCCTTTATTTATCTGATTTGGAACCAACCTGTGCTCTTTTACTCATCTATGCAGAAGGTTATGGAGAAAAGGGGATAGGATGTTATTGGATTCTCTAGCTATCAAACGCAGTTTCAATTATACAACAACACAATGAAAAAAAAACAAAAAACAAAACATGTGGCTTCTTGTACTTAACTTAGTAATTAAGGGATTCTAGACCACTAATTAGCTACATGGGATGTGACCTTCGTGCATCAGCTACTTACAACTTACAAGTTGCATGCTTTGAAGCAATTAAAAGTAGCTGCAGCAAAGGGCATCTAGCTTGCTTCACCTTGTAGGTATGTTACAGCAATTTACCTTGATAGTTTCACAGTCGATAACCTGTTTCCCATTTACCTTAATCAAGGAAACAACTTCAGTCTCTGAGAAAACATTAAATGTTGAACTGATACCAATATAAGTTACAAATCACGAACTTGCTGGTATCCCTAAATTTTGACTTTTCTGAACCTTCTGTAAAATAGGTCTGAAACAAGTTAGAAAGAGTTATGCGAACATCAAATTAGCTGCAGCAGACCTTTGTGTCCTTTTCAGGCTGATTTTCGCCATGGAGCACCTGATATCCTTTGGGCACCTGATATCCTTTGGTAATGTTTGGTAGAATGTGATGTGATGTAATGGAGAGAAGAAACAATCAGAATCTCCTTCCATTGTATTACGTTGCTTTCAATTACCTTTTTCCCCATGAGATATTTTACAGCCATGTTATGCCTTATACATCAACGTCTTCAAAATTCAACTTCAAATATTGGAAGGATTTTTCTGCTTTTTAAACTTCTTTCAGATACTGTTTATATTCTCATTGGTGAGTTTTGGTTTAGTTTAAAGATGGTCAGTTATAGGCTCTATTCTCCGTGATGCCTACTTACCTATTCTTCTAATACAACTGAACTTTCTCTTATAAAATTACAGGTAATGCTAAGGAGTGCCCATGTGGCATTAGTTAAGGTGCATTTATTGTGCATTGAAAATTATAATTTAATACTGAAATTTGATATGTGAATGGCTCAACAATGATTAGAATTGCATGTATTGATTACCAAACACTATAACAAATGCACCTTCACAAGTGCTCTAGGTGCTCGTTAGTAAAACCCTTCATTGTAACTTCTTGTTAGGAAGGACCATCCAACCACTGGCTTGGTTAGCCAAAGATGTTTATATGGGCATACATGATAAAAACTCCTTTGCTGCATCTTTTGGTCTAAAAACTAGAATATTAATGAATACCCTCTACTATATGTTCAAAATGGTTCCATTATTGTAGTCTCTTAGGTCTTTTGAGCTTTTCACCCAACAAGTGATTGATATATTAAATTGATGTATTCATCCATCCGGTGCAGCATGTGCTCTTTCTTAATCAGTACTGTTGATTGCAATTAATCAGGGAAAGGAGACATCTGATCCTGAGACTGGCCGACAATGCCCGTTCTTTGAGGAACTGCATGCAGTGTTCACTGAAAGAGCTAAGAACATGCAGCGACTACTTCTTGAATCTGAGGCAGGTTCTACTCAGTCAAGGAAAAAGATGAAAAGAACTAGTGGAGATAGATCCTCGGATGAATTCTCAGAAGAAGAAGATGAGGATGAAGATGATAGTGAGGAGGAGAAGCCAGTCAGAAGCAATTCTAGGAAGAGGAAGGTTGAAAAAATTATAGCGGAGAAGTCTCCAAGAGCAAGCAGTAGTACTGTTGGTGGCATTCAAGAAATGCTCAAGGAGCTCTTGCAGCAGCAACAGAAGATGGAGATGCAGTGGAGAGAGATGATGGAAAGGCGTTCTCATGAGCGGCAGATGTTTGAGCAGGAATGGCGACAGTCAATGGAGAAGCTCGAGAGGGAGAGATTAATGATTGAGCAGGCGTGGAGGGAGAGAGAAGAACAGAGGAGGATAAGAGAAGAGAGCAGGGCTGAGCGTAGAGATGCCCTGCTGACAACCCTTTTGAACAAACTCATCCGTGAAAATAATATATAAAACTAGCAGGTCAAAAAATTTCTCAGATTGATCTTTCGTTTGCTTTTAAATTGTATGGTTTGATTAGGATAGTCAAGAAAAGAAGTTTGCATTGTGGGTGACGAATAGCAATAGGAAAAACTGTAGTGAGAGGAGGAGGGAGAAGAAAAAACGTATGAACAGTAAACGTACAGACAGTTGCCTTTTGTTTTGGTATAATACCAGAGGAACTCTTTTGGCTAAGTTGGACATCAGCGGATGATGGAAGAAATTCTTTTGGTGTATCAACGTGGGGAAATCTATACATGTATTAATTCATGACTGTATCTCCTGGAGAGAAATGCTTTAAGGAACAGGTCATACCTGTTAACATTTTTCTTCTGTGGAGAAGATAGAACTGAAAATGATTGGAGCGTTAAATACAAGATATTTTTTTTCCATCTCATTGATGATTCAACATTATCTCATTGTTTTATTGCAGTGTTGTGTGCTTGCTCTTTGTGCGTTCATTTTTACTGCATGAATAAAGAGAAAATCCATTAAAAAAAATATAATGAATCAAGTCATGCGGTGACGAAGTGTTTTTTAAAAATATATATATTTTTATTTTAAATTATTTTTTTGTTTTGTTCTGATGTCTTGATTTCAAAATTAAAATTTTAATTTTGGGATGACAACAGGTGGAGTTGGGTTGAATTTTCATCTCTTGCCCCCACATTTCACGACGGGTCAGGACTCAGGATTATACAGCATGTTTGGGACGGATCAGGTTAATGTTTCGTCTCATTTTTTTATTTTTTATTTTTAATCTGTGTAAATCAAGCATCACCAATGGAGCCAAATTGGCGAATTGTAGTATATATCTCTTAAGCTTACAAAGGTATCACCTTTATGGTAGTATGATATTTGTATACTTGACTTGTATTAAATTAAATTAAAATAATAAATCTCCTAAAAAAATTATTGTAGCCCTTTTCAACGTGGATTACAATGGAAGGAGAAAAGAAGAAAATGAAAATAAATGAATAAAACTTGTTCTTTCTTGTTTTTATTCCCTTCATTTATTGTGTTTAAAAGGTGAGGAAACTTATTTGAGTTTGGGTTGAATTATTGATGGGAATTGATATGTTTTACAAGTTGGAGTTTTATGTAAATTGTGTTTAAATGAATAAATAATTAAATAGATGTCTTCGTGTTAGATTAACGTTTTTAATATGAGAAATCATAGGGTAAGATATTAATTGAAAAAATTAAAGAAAAACCTTTTTCCACCTTAGTGTGAGGTTCGACCAAGATAATGAAAAAAAGAGGATGAGGTTGTTTGAAATTTGAATTATCTTTTATGTATTTCATGTAGAATTATGTTAGTTTGATCCTAAACGAATAAACAATGCAATGATTTCAAAGAAATTTAAGAAAAAATTATGCATTCCTTTAAAAAAAGAAGTTTGGCCAAACATGCTAGGGTGAGGGGGTGAGTTTTTGATAAATTCTTGATTTAATATTGACTAATTATATGATGAATCATGTGAATTGCAAACAATCAAGTTTAATTTGCATGAAAAAAATTAAAAAATAAACCTTGTAATTTATGATGTAGGTTTGACCTACATAGGAAAAGTGATGAAAATATAATCCATGTATGAATAAGTTTAAATTGCATGAAGAATTTAATTGGAAACCATATTTCCTTGGTCAGTGCTAGACCAAACAAAGAATAATGGATGATGAAGTAAGTTGAATTGAAATAATAAGAGGAGTTGAAATGAAATGAGTGAATAATATTCCATGAAATGAAATTTAAAGAAATTTCATGAAAGATTGGAAATAACATATTAGAATCATTTAAACCTAAGTTGGCATAGGGATAGAAAATGAAAAAGTTTATGGTTATAATAAATTGATGTGAGTAAATGAAATTTGAGTTATCTGAAAATAATTGAATGTGATTTGAATGAGTGAAAGGATTAAACTACTTGAAAATAATTTGTGAAATTTCTTGAAAATAGATGAGAGTTGATTGAAAGTTGAAAAATGAAACTTTTGAAATAAAAATTTTGAATTAAAAATAATTCTGATTATGATGATATAAGAAAGGATGCAAAAGCTATACAACCGTTAAAAATAATAAGATAATAGTAGACTTGAGATAGATGCTAACACCTTAATAACTCTTATTTTTTTTTTAGAAGTCAATATTAACTGTTGCTTTCTTTGATTTCAAGATTTTATTGAAATCATAGTAGTTGGTAATATGTATGTTGAAGTAAGAAATTTATGCTGGAAAATAGAATTATTGGTTTCCAAACTGGAATGCTGGAATAATTGGCATTCAAGCAAAGTTGTTGGACTAATTGATATCTAGTTGGGATTATCAAAATTATTAGCTTTCAAACATGAATGCCAGAATAATTGATACCCAAGTAAGTTTGTTAGATCGATTAGTATCTAGTTGAGATTAATAAAATTATTGGCCTTCAAATAGAATTGTCAGAATAATTGACATCCAAATAAGGTTGTTGAATTGCTTGGTACCAAGTTAGGATTACCGGAACCTGAAATAATTGCCATCTAGGTATTGTTGTCAGATTGATCGGTATCCAATTGAAATTATATGAATTATTGGCTTCTAAACAGGAATTCTTAGATAATCGGCATCCAAGTAAGGTTGTTAGATTAATTAGTATTCAATTGTGATTACTATAATTATTGGCTTCTTAATAGAAATACTGAAATAATTGATAATCATGACAATTCATTGAATTTATGGATAACTGAATAATGGTTTCCAGATTAATTAGTATTTGTAATGAACAACCAAATTAATTAGCTATGAAGTAGGATAGTTGAGTTACTAAGCAATTAAAAAAAGATAACTAAAAGTTTGTTGTTTGAATGATTAGAATAAAAAGAACAAAGTATAAATAAAGAAAAAATTATAATTGGGAATGGATTCTTTAAGAATTATTTAACATAATATAAATTCATATTGAAAAAATATTAATGTATTGTCATTTTAATTCTTGTTTCAGGTCTTTTACAAGGTTGTCAAGAATGAACTTTTGTTATTACTTCCTTGTACTAATTATTAGAAACAAGATGTACATAATTTTCTATTTATGGGCAATGAATCATAATGTCTCAAGTATTTCTTTTGGTGTGTAAACTAAAGTAAATGAACTTTAATGTTTTATTAGAGAAGAACTTGTATTTATATAGTAATTATGTTTATCTTATACCATTTCTTTATTATTCAAGTTTTACATTGCTTTAATAGTGTAATATATTGATTATGTTAAAATGATGTGGTGGAATATTATTGAGATATTAATGTGATGAGATTCTGTATAAATTGGATTGATGAATCAGATTGATTTGCATAATTTATATTGATGTTGACACTTGGGATCATTATACATTAAAAAAAATTTTGCTTAAATTTTGATATGAATAAAAAGATTTACTCTGGTTTCAACAACCATGACTTTATATGTTGTTAGAAGTTGATATAAAAATTAGAGATGTTACATTTCCAATGTTTTTTGTGGGTATTGATTATGATTGAATTTGTCCATTTTGACAATGATTGCTAATAAAGATGTACAATTTGACATCCCGAACTTTTCAAATTTTGTTTTCAATACATGCCTTTGGAGATAGTTCTAATTTTTTTAAAAAATTTATGTTTGTGAATCTCTATACCAATGACTTAAGAGACTTTACCCAAATCCTCATATTAAAGTTTTGAGAAAGAAATTGTTTAGTCTCATGTAGCAAAACCAAGTTTTTAAAACTCCATCATTCATTAATTTTTTTAATTCTTTCAATGGAGATGTGACCTCATCTCTTATACCATAACATAGAGGGATTCTCATCAATTTCGCTCCTTTTAATACCAGAATTAACATGCATTGATAAATAATTGAGCTCAAAAGTGAGGTCTAGATCAATTTTATATAAACCATCAATTAATGTTTTATCACCAACATAAAATTTATTTTTTCAAAATACTAAAAATATTTCAATTAAATGAAAATCCTTAACTAATATTATAATGTTTGGAAATTGAAATCAAATTTCTAGAAAATGATGGAACATAAAAGATATTTTTCAAATCCAAACTAAATCTAAATTTTAAAATTAATCTAAAAGTCCTCGAAACTTCAATTTCAAAGCACATACTATTTTTTAAATAGATGCTCTTTCATTTTCTTTCGGCTTCCTTATACTCGGAAAGCTTTGCATGGCATTAATAACATGGATTCTAAAACTAGAATCAATTCACCATGTATTACTAAGAGTTTTAATAATAATAAAAAATATTCATCACTTATTAAAGATATGAGTTTACCTTTCTTGACAATCTTTCTTAACAGGTCCCTATTTCTTGCAGAAGAATTATTTTTTCCATGCTATTTGTTTAACATATCTATATGTTTCTTCTTTTAAAGAGTTATTTTACCCTTTTTGGCATTTCTCTAAACTTACAAAACCATATGAGCACTTTCAGATTTATCAAGTTTCAATAATTCATTAATTGATTATGTTTTCTTATGTATGTTATAAAAAAATCTTAGACAAATCATTATACATAGAGAGGGAGTTTAAAATGAAATGAACTAAGAATGAATAAAAAACCAAACAAAATTGAAGGGTAGTTAAGTAATTATCTTGTGAAAAAAAATAAAAGTTAAAAACACCCTTGCCACCAAGTTATTTTTTATGTGTTTTAAAGGGTAAATTAATAATTTTTTTATGCAATAAAAATATGAAAATAATGATTTACCTCATTTAAATTAGTAATGCCAACTAATAAAAAGATCATTTTACCTTTTAAAATTCAGCTCTCCACATGAAATTTTTTTAATGCTTTATAGCAATCCATAATGCACTTAATCTTGCTCCAATATAAAACATTAATGAGACTTAGGTTTTTTTCCAAAAAAAAACTTATATATAATAGAATTTTTAAGTAAAATACAATATAATAAAGAAAAAAAAATCAATATACATATTTTTTAGAATGTAAACTTGATATAAATCGTTTTTATTTCTTAAATAATAATCAGTTGGGTTAGAAACATTTTTAAAAACTCAATATACAAATTTTTTTAGAATTAGTGTATTTTTAGACGAGATGTACCTGCTGGGATGTAACATATACTACTGTTACTGAGGCCAGAAGGTAGCAAGGGTGGTTCCATGGTCTAGCGGTTAGGACATTAGACTCTGAATCTAGTAACCCGAGTTCAATTCTCGGTGGAACCTATATATACATCCCTTGTTTTTTTCAATTTAAATTTAGGTACCAATACGCAGCGTTTTGGAGGGAGGCACCAGTTAATAATAAGGAAATATAAAACACGCGATTTGTGATTGTGGGTGTCGTAGGCATAACCTTCTTTCCTTCCCCCAAAACAAACAAACATAACTCTCTCTCTGTCTCTGGGTATTGAAAATTATTTAGGGTTTGGTTTGGGCGTCAAAGAAATAAAAAATCAATTCCCTTTAGTAAATAATCTCCATATCATATCATATCCGGATTCATTGAAAATTAATCGCCTCTTAAATATCAATTAGGGTTCACAAAAATCCATTTTCATACTATGATTATAATCTCTTCACCTCTCGCCTTTCTTATCTGTGAAAATCTTCGTGTTTTCGGTCCCGGCCTCAATCCTTTCTCTCCTTATTGTGTTGATCATTACTCAACTTCTCGCTAAATCGATTTTCTTTTCTTTGAAAACTGAACATGTAAATCTGTCGTTTGCCCTTTTTCTTGCTGAGCTTTTTTGTTGTTTTTTTTAATTAAAAAAAGCTAATTGGATCTTATTGAGGACTTGATTGAAAAAGAACAGGCACACGCTAATTGTCGGATTGTGTTTTATTTTGGTCTCTCTGTGTGCGTGTGCGTATTTTTGTTGAAATTAAAAATTATGCCACAGGAAGATTGTGTTGCTGTTTCGTTGAGGCGTAACTTGTCGAGAAGACGGTCGTTTAGGTCAGTTGGGGGTGTTGACAGAGATGATAGAGGCTGGACTTCGCTTCATATTGGTGCTAGAAAAGGTGATCTCAAACAGGTAATTATTGTATCTTCCTTTCTTTTTTTGGCTTTATTTATTTTCTCTCACTTTTTTTTTTTTTTTCTCTGGGGCTTGTTAAGTTTGCTACTTTGCTACTTGTTGCGACACTGGTGTTTATACTTTATATTGATGAGGAGTTGTATAGTTTATATCTTGTTTATGTTAATGGATGTCCTTTAAAGATTTACTTGAGTCTTTTTACGAGTTGTTGTTTGCCAGGGCAATATGACGGGAATTTCTTTATAAGCTGCAAAATAATGTTCTTTCTTTCTTTCAAAGTTGTAACCTTGTCTTTAGTTACTGACTTTATTTTAGTGGATTGGACATCAAAAATTCGTGGCTCAATGAGGATAAAGTGTTTGGATTCTTGAATTAGTTAGTTAATCCCCGCTAGTTATTTTGAACAATTATTGGAAGGTTCTGGTCTGATTATTGGTAGCTATTTTGGCATTGAACAACTTTAATTAGCTGGCACCCTAAACACCAAGATGAGATCTTTCGCCATAGAAGTCTCCTTTTCATTTGAAGTAATTTGAGAAAAAAAAAGTCTCTGCTCTCCCCTTATGCCCATGCCTACATTAGATCTTCTACAATCTGCTACATACACGTGCTTTCCTGGAGTTGTTGGTACAATAATCTGTTCTATCTCTTCCATTCCAGGGGTGGAAAATTAGATAGAAGAATGGGGTTCCTCGAGAGCCAGTTTTTTTATGTTGTTTATGTCATATTATCCTCTCATTTTAACTTTAATTGCCTTGCATCATTGTGTTTGTGTATATTTTCACTTACGCAAGCTTCCATGTAAATATCAAGAGGCGCTCTTTTGTACTGAAGGAAGCTGTGCAAAGAATTAGACTGTGGGTAATGGGTAGTGTTTGTTGATTGAAGATTTTTTTTAACAGGTGAAACATTTACTCGATGAAGGAATGGATGTTAATGTGCCTGCATGGGGCCCAAAATCAAAAGGCCTGACCGCGCTCCACCTTGCTGCTCAGGGTGGTCACCTTGAGATTATGGATGAATTGCTCGCTCGTGGTGCTAATATTGATGCTAGAACCCTGGGTGCCTGTGGTTGTAAGTATCTTCAACTCATGGAAGAGAGTTTTCAAGCACCTAACTCCCTCTCTGTCCTCCTTTGTTTCTCTTCTCAATTTATATTCTGCGACTGTGGTAGCTGATACATATTTTTTCACATTTCACAGGGACACCACTTCACCGTGCTGCAAAGGAAAGGAAGAAAGAAGCAGTCAAATTTCTAATAGAGAACGGTGCATTCTTGCCAGATGATATGAATGATAGCAGATTTAACCCGCCACTCCATTACTGCACCGGTCTTGAATGGGCATATGAGGAGATGAAGCGTCATCAGAGAGAGAATTTGTCAGCAGGCGAAGCATCCTACAGCTCTGAAAGCTAATACCTTTAATCATCGTCACCTTGCTGCTTTCTGTATTGCACTAAAAAGTTCAGTGTGTTGTATTACTGTGCTTACCTGGGAGTCTTGAATGTTTTTCTGTTATGATGTGAAACTTTTCACATACACAGAAACTACGTTGTGTCTGATCCATCCAGACATGAGTTGTAATTTCGAAATTCTCTATATTTTTAATCGAATGGTGTGATTATTGTGTGCGTGCTTATTTACCCAATTATCCTATTAATTGAAAATATTTTTGGCATGTCTTGGTTTAAAGTTTGAAAACACTTTTATTCAATGTTTGCCACATTTTTTTATGAATGAAAAGGAAAAAAACATCTCACTACTTTTTTCAGGTTAATTGAAATAGTGTTTTCATGATTTTACTCCTCACCAAAAGAATTAAAATCCAAAAGAATTAAAATTGGTTATTGGGAGTATTGAGGTATTTTTATAAGGCTTATTAATTATTATTGAATTTATAAAAAATAAACGAGTCTTTTCATTTTAAAAGCAAAGTGAAAATACATTTTAAAGCAACAAACTTAAAAATAATATGAAGGGGTATTTTATATTTTTATAATTAATTATTATTATTATTATTATTAGGTTAGAAAAGAGGCAATTTGGTATTTAAATAAAATTTAAAAAAACATAGAGCACAAAAAAATGACTAAAAAGTCTTTAAAAACAAAAAATCTAAAACTTTTTTTTTTATTATTACAAATTAGTTAATAAACAATTTGATATTTGACTAAATATAAAAAATAAAAAATAAAAAAGCGACTAATGCATGCATCACATGTGTCAGCTTGTGGGAGGCGCCTACGCCATTCAACCGGTGCATGCGACGCCTCCTAGTAGCCAAAATCACTCTTTTATTGTGTCGTTAGAAGCGCTGTGATATCCTCTTGCTTTTAAAACGACACATGTGGTTAGTGGTGACACGTTTTGTCACTGACAACACTTGTTTTTTGCCCTCATTTTCTTTCTCATTAACTTGAAATTTGTGCTAGCCATACAAAATTTAAAAGCTATCCTTTGATTTCTTGGGATTTACATTTCGATCCTTATATTTTTTATTTTTATTTTTATTCTTGGTCCTTTTGTAAAATTTTGATTCGTTTTCAATTTTATCATTCAATTTTAATTTAGAATATGTGGTTTTGTCCAATTTGATTCTTAATTTTTTTATTGTTTTTTATTTCT
Organism: Populus nigra; assembly: GCF_951802175.1. NCBI lineage: Eukaryota > Viridiplantae > Streptophyta > Magnoliopsida > Malpighiales > Salicaceae > Populus > Populus nigra. Next base: position 39,256,265 of record NC_084852.1, read on the forward strand.
TTTGGTAAATTGATTTTTCTTTTCAATTTCATCATTCAATTAAAAAATTAATTTATTTTTTATTTCAATTTTAATCCCATTCATTTGATTATTTTAATTTTTTGGGGTCTTTTTGTTAAACTAACTTTTCTTTACAATTTCACTCTTTAATAAAAACCAAAATTTATTTTTTGTTTCAATTTTGATCTGTATTCCTTTAATTGATATTTTTTTTTGTTTTTAATTCTATTGTATAATTGAATTTTTTTTTTCAATTTCATCTTTCAACATTTGATTAATTGAGAATTGAGCTTCATAGTTTTTTCTAGATAAGTTTCTTTTAGTCTAATGATTTAGGCCACTAGCTTGAAAAGTTAATGCGTGTTGAAATCGTTTCTATTTTTTCTTACTTATTTTTTTTCATTGTACTTTTTTATTTTATAAAAAAAGCTTTGTGGTTTTCTTTATTTTTTCTATGTTGAGTTATTTGATTTCATAACTTAAATCGTAAGTTTGACGAGATAACTTGGGTTGACTCGACCATAATTACTGAGGTTACAGGTTTGACATGCTAACTCGAGTTGACTCGATGAAATTTTTAAGGTACTGTTTTTACCCAAATTTATCCTTGTGTATTTAATAGGCGATAAACTGAGTTACATCATTTGTTCTCTTTTGAAAATTTATTTTTCCCCAAGTTATCGTGATCACTTCTATTTTTAATTTGGTTCATCTACTCTCATTGCTCATTTTTTATCATCTAATTAAAATAAAATGAACTTATTTGATCAAGTTAGGTTTATGACCAAGTCACATATTTTTCTTCCTTCTTTAAAATGCTAGGACACCTAAAAATTATTTTTTATGCAAAAAATAGTTTGGAACCATAGCGTAACACAAGTCCACACCTAGAAAAGGACTCTGTTTGTTTGCTAAAAATAGTTTCATTTTAGAAAGTGGTTTTCTTGAAAAGTAAATTCTTAAAAAGTGAATTAGTTTTTTATGTTTGACACTGTTATGGAAAATTGGAAAACACTTTTTAATATTTGATTGTGCTATTGAAAATAACTTATTAATGTTTTTTTAATTTATTAAAAGAATGAGACCAAATATGACAGATAAAAAAGTTAAAAGAGGATGAAATTGAAGAAAAAACAATTATAATTTCATAAATTATTTCAAATAAAACAAATAGCAATTAAAAAAAGAAGGATCAAATTGAATAGATAAAAAATTTAAAAGAGGATGCAATTGAATTTTTTTTCTTTCTACTTTTATAAATTATTTCAAATACAATAAATAGCAATGAAAAGAAACGAGACCAAATCTGATAGATAAACAAAATGTTAATTAAAAAATGATAAAAAAACAAATAACAATAAAAAATAGGACTAAAGTTGACATAAAAATCAAATTTTAAGGGAAAAATAAAAAAATAAAAAAAGATTCAAAACAAAATATATAGTAATCAAAAGATTAAAGATCAAATATGATATAATCAATAAATAATAAGATATTTTTGAAATTTTTCAAGGAGAAGAAAAAAAAATAGTTGGGGCTCAACTGCCGCACCTCTACTGAATCGCGCCGCATCACTAGAAAGAATTCGACGAGACGCTTCGAATGCTGCCGCAACTCTACTGAATCGCGCCGCATCACTAGAAAGAATTCAACGAGACGCTTCGAATGTCACACTGGAAGCCAACGTTTGGTTGACAGGGCACACTGCATGTGCTGATTGAAGAGTGTGGATACCTCCCACACATCGGCAAGTCCACTGCACGAGCCGATCGTCTTTTTTAAAACAATATTTTATATTTATCAAAATACTGAATTGCCCCATAATCCACTTGATAATTACAAAAAATAATGAAACGATAAAAAAAAATCTAAGGATATCAATTTAACAAATTTTACTTTTAATGGTAATTTAACAAAGTAATATAGTGATTTTACTTTATTTTTATTTGCTTTTTTAGAAGTGTATACCATTCAAAATTAATATTTTTCTGAAAATCAAAACATTTTTCTTTTTAACTGAATTGTGTTTTTCATTCAGCCAATTTTTTCCCACTAACTTTTCTAATGTAAACAAGTTTAACAAACAGGAAAACACCCAGATCAGTTAATTGATTTCTGAAAAAAAATCTGTGAAACCCATTTGGATCGTCCATTTAAGCCAACATTGAATAATGGATCGTCCTCTCATGGCGACACACACAAAAAAAAACTGGGTTTAACCCATTTGGGATTCTGCCCAAACCATAGGAAGGAGCTTTTCCCCATTCCCCATGCTTTGTTGTCTCTCTTACAAAACCAATCTGTTTTGTTTGTTTTAGCAGAAGACGACACCGAAACACAATCAGAATACCGGGAGCACTCTTTCTGACAAAAGAAACAAACAATGAAACTAAGTTGAAGCTGTTCAATACCAGATAAAGTTATTACTAGACAGAAAAGAGAAGTTGTACGAGAGAATCTGAATTGAAGTTTTTATTAGAAGCATGTAAAGCATCTCGAACTGGGAATTCTGTCAATGAACATGCTTCTCGCTCTTGTTCTTTGGAAGACAGGTCAGGTTCATTTGAGAAGGATTCTCACGCTGAGGATGTGCTTATGGTTGTTAGGTAATGCAAATATATTTTTAAAAAAGAAAAAAAAATTGCAATTCAGTGATAGACCGGATTGGATCAAATAAATTGAATATAGTTTGAAGAGATTATATATATATAAAAATTAAGTAATGACAACAAATGGACTAAATTAAAAAAAAAGTCATAACAATAATACGGGAAAAAATATTTTTGTAAATAAAAATAAATGATATAGTTCAATTCTTAACCATCTAAATACAGAAGGGTGAAATTGATAAAAAAATAGTTCAAATTAATCCAAGTTAACATGACAAGCCTGTAACTCGAGGAATAAGGAGCGAGTTAACCTGAGTTAACCAACTAAATCCACAACATAAGTCATGAGATCGAGATAACTTAATAGAAAAAAAAACGTAAAAATTCACAAAGCTAGAAAGAAAATAATAATAATAAAAAAGATGTCAACCCATATTAATTTTTTAAACTCGTGACCCAAGGAATTAGACTATAAACACCATATTTGAAAAAATTATGAAGTTCAATTTTCAATCAATTAAATATTGAATGATTGTAGTAAAAATAAAATATCAATTACACCTAAAGATCCAAAACAAAAAAAGATAATTGAAAGAATAAGAATAAAAAATAAAACACAAAATAAATTTTACTCTTGGATGAAACATGAAGTTGAAAAAAAAATTTGAACAAAAGGACAAAAAAATTAAAAAAATGAGGATTAGAATTGAAGTAAAAAATAAAAACAGATTTTTGAGTGAATGTAAAATTGAGAAGAAAATTCAATTCAATAAAAGACCTAAAAAAATAATTAAAAGAATGTGAAACAAATTGAAAAAAATAATATATGGCAAATTGAGATTGAAAGATGAAATTGAAAAGAAATAAAACTTATATAAAAAAACTAAGAACAAAAATAAAAAATAAAAAAATAATGACTGAAGTTGAAATACGTACAATAAAAATAAAGAAGGTGGTCCACATATAATTTTGAGAGGAGAAGAGACAAAAAAAAAAATTTTCACCAATCACCATCATCCACACACACCACATCACTAGAAAGATGATGTTACAATGCTTCCAAGTTCCAACTACATGTTAGAAAGACATTTTTTAACGTCTGAAAGTGCAATCTACACCGCTTGATTATGTAGACGTCTCTCATATGCCCCAACTTTTCTTTTTTAATATTTGTTTAAACACAAAATTTCTTTTAAACAAGCCTTATAATAATGAAAAACTATCGTGGAAAGATAAAAAGAACCATTGACATAAATTTTAAATTTTTTAAAGATATTTTGATCATTTCACTATAAATTTTTGTTTATTTATTTATTAATTTTTATATTTGGTCAAATATCAAATTATTTAGTTGAATTGATAATAATAAAAAAATCATTGTGAAAAATTAAAATACTATCTAATATAAATTTTAAATTTCTGACTTCTAAGAATATTTTGATTATTTTATTGTGTATTATAAAAAATCTTATTTTTCTCTTAGTTAATGAATTTTATAAAAAGATATAATTACCCTCAATAGTTAATATTTAAAATTTTTTAGCTGAAGAGTCAAAACTTTAAAAATCACTGTTTTAGTTATGATTTCGCTCTAAGATTCCTTCTTGGTGTATTTTTTTTTAGTTTAACGTGGGTATATAGATTAACTTGCGTGCATCTCAATTAATTCAACGAGCTCTGAAGTTAACGACCATGTAAGTCTCCAGTAGCTATCATATGAGCAACCACAAGGCTCGAACTTAAAACTATAAAGAAAACAAACTTCTTGGTCTCAAGTTCTTATTACTAGGTCACCATCTAAATGATTTGTGATGTAACTTTTGTTAATTCAAGTTCTTGTCTTTTTTGAGTTGCTTTGTTTAGTTTCTTTTTTTTTTTATTTTTTTGAAAAAGTTTAGACTGTTTCTAAATTATAGGGCTTTTTAGTTTTTTTTTTTTTTTATTGTGTGCTATTAGTCATTTCTCAATGTTATTGCATAAACCAGCTAAATCCCTCTTTTTTCATGCGGTTTCGCTTTAGAAAGGCGATTTTGTTTCTAAAGAAGCATAATAGAAAAGATGATTTTTTTAGTAAATTCGCAAGGGGGATTTGAGGGTAAGGATTTAAAAGGAGTCTAGGGCTTTTTTTTATATATTATTAATATGAATATTCAGACCAACTTACATATATCTTAATTAATCTTACAGATCTTAAAATTAATGATTATATAAATCTCTAATGACTCTAAAATTTATAAGATTCAAATTAGTAATTTTTATGGAACAAATTTAATACCTGAACGGCTGAACTATACCTTTTAAAATTAAATATATATATTTTTTGTTTGGTGGGTTGTTAAATATGTTGTTTGTTACTGGCATAATTTACTAATGCAGAGAGCAATGCCAAGTTTTATTTCATGCTTAGTTTTTTTTTTTTAATATTTGAATTTACTCGTTACAAGTCTAAATTCAACCAGATCATAAATGCTACCAGTGGAAGGGATGTGTTAGTGATTACGGCTGTAGGTGGTGGTAAGAGCCTGTGTTACCAACTCCCGGCTGTTCTTAATGATGGTATAATCCTTGTTATAAGTTATTATTGAGTTTGTTTTAAATTGTGGATTTAAGTGAGAAAAAAAATATCCAAGTAAGAAAATAAATATTTATGTATTTGATTCATAGAAGAATTTAAAGTTGTTATATTTTAGATAATGCTTATTTATTTATGAGTGTTTTTATTCTTATATTTTATTGGCTAGAGAGAGAAGAAAAAAAAAGAGTTTTAAATTATTATGAATTTTAGGTAAGAGTAATTTTGTTTAACACTTTAAAATATATTACTTTTTTTTATAGTGAATTTCTTTAGCCATCTGGTCTCGTGGAGTAAGTTTAATTTACTAAATCATGTAAATTTTACTTGTGTTTTTATGTAATTTATTTTATTTATATTTATATTTCTCTATTTACAAATTAATTTGAAGAAATTATGCAATATATTATTGATAAAAATATACATGAAGAACATCCTTACAATACTACTATAAAAAAACAAAGAAGATAAATAAAAAAACCGGTTAAGTATAATTATGCTAATTTAATTAATTAATTAATTGGTTTTTGTGCAAATATTTTTTTTATAATCATTTAATTGATTAAAAAATAATCTTTAAACAACATGAATAAAAAGTCAGACTATATCCATTGTATAGGCCACGTGGTTGTCGGGACACCAGCTTAATTAAAAAAAAACATCATATTTCAACATTTTTTTTTATAAAAATGTTAAATTTTATAAGTGATCTTTAAAAAAAAAAAAAGTTAATCAGGCGACACTTTAATCAGCTCTGACAGAGTTTACTTCAAAGTTTAAAACACGACCGGATCTAACGAGCAGGTCATGAGTCATCACAATGATTTATTTAGCTTCACTGAATTTAAATAACATTGCTGAGAAGTTATCCACGACCACGATAGCGCCGCCCGGGCAACTTCCTAGTATTAGCTAAAGAACCCAGCCCAGGTGCTGTTAAAGAATTTTAAGAATTTTCAATCAAATCCTTCCTTCCTCCTCGTTATTATGAATCATGAGCAACAGCAGCATATCGAAACACAGACGGCCTCGGACAGACAATAAATAACATGAAGCTCTCCTTCTCAATTCCATCAAATTCGAGTTCGAAGGCAAAAAAACCAGTCTCAGACAAAGACGAAGGCCAATCAGACGATAACAACGCCAAACAATATGTCACCGAATTCGATCCCACAAACACCCTACAAAGCACTCGAACCCCAATTATCCAACCTATACAAAACGAATACCAACCCCACAAAAAATTGAAAAACATCGATCTCCTTCTCCACCCTGACCCCTCCACCGACCTCCGTTTCGAACTCCAAACCCTCTCCCCCGACCCCCCCGATCCCATGTCTTTCGGCCTCAATCTCCGTCAGCCCACCGCCACCGCCACTTCTCTGACCAAAGAAGCTAGAGTTGAGGATGTGATGTTGGAGAAATTGAGGTATGATTTGAAGAGGTTGCCAGAGGATCGAGGGTTTGAGGAGTTTGAAGAAATGCCAGTTGAGGATTTTGCCAAAGCGTTGCTTAAGGGCTATGGTTGGCATGAAGGGAGAGGTGTTGGAAAGAATGCTAAAGAAGATGTTAAAATCAAGCAGTACACTAAAAGAACTGATAAAGAAGGTTTGGGCTTTTTTTCTGCTTCACTTGATTCAAAAAATAGTAATAAAAATGGTAGCATTGGTAATGGTAGTGGTAGTGTTAAAGAGAAAGAATCAGAGAAGAATAAAGATGAGTTTTCTGTGGGTAAAGAAGTTAGAGTGATTTTTGGTAAAAAGGAAAATTTGGGTTTGAAAGGTACGATTGTAGAGAGGCTGGGTTCGGATTCGATTATTTTGAGGGTAGAAAAGAGTGGGGAGAGTGTGAAAGTTCGGGTTTCTGATGTTGCAGAATTGGGGTCGGGAGAAGAGGAGAGGTGTTTGAAGGAATTGAAGGATTTAAAGATCAAAGAAGAGAAGAAATCGGGTGATGGGGATAGGGAACACCGGCCTGTTAATAAGAGGAGCGTGGAGAGTAGAGAAAGTTTGATACTTGAGAATGGTGGCATTGTTAAAGAGAGAGGAGTTCAGTGGCTTAGGAGTCATATTCGGGTTAGGATAATTAGTAAGGTCTTGAAAGGGGGTAAATTGTATTTGAAGAAAGGAGAGGTGGTGGATGTGGTTGGGCCTTACAAGTGTGATGTAAGTATGGATGAAAGTAGGGAGTTGGTGCAAAGTGTAGATCAGGATCTTCTTGAGAATGCATTGCCACGTCGGGGGGATCCAGTCCTTGTTCTTTATGGGAAGCATAAGGGAGCTTATGGGAATTTGGTTCAAAGGGACTTGGACAGAGAGGTTGGGGTTGTGCAGGATTATGGTAGCCATGAGTTGCTTAATGTCAAACTCGAGCAAATTGCAGAATATGTTGGAGATCCCAGCTACATTGGCTATTGATTCTCTTGGTGAGTATTGCAGACATCCCAGTTCCATCAATAGGTTTTTTGGGATACTTTGTCTTGATGCTTATAGTGATATATGTGTATCTTTTCAGAATTTCAGATACTATGAGGAATTTATGGGTCTTATGCTATTTTAATTGCTACTGTTGCTTCAGAAGATACTTTAGATAATAAATTGTTTTTCAATCTTGTTTCACTATTTTCACTAATTCTAATGCAAATGCATGTTGAAGCATATGATTAATGTGAACTTGGAATAAAAATTTCATCACAGGTGAATAAAATTGCTTGACAAACTCTTGCTATTCTAAAATGCTTTTACATTTGAATTGCTATTGTTGCGTCAGAAGATGCTTTAGATGTAAATCGTTTTTCTATCTTGTTTCACTATTTTCACTGATTCTAATGCAAATGGCAAATGCTGATGGCTCATGTTGAAGCATGATTAATGTGAACTTTGAATGAAAATTTCATCATATGTGAATAAAATTGCTTTTCAACAAACTCTTGCTATTCTAAAATGCTTTTAAATTTCAATTTTGAAGATCATAAGTTGCCTAAGCTTCAAGATTGTGAGTTCTAATCTGTTTGAATTATCTTTAAGTTCTTAGCTGGTAATTATTACTGGCCCCAGTTTTTAATCCTTATAGTGTTGATTGGGGCCATCTTTTATTTTTTTCATTGGCCTTCACTTAATAATCTTAGCCAAATGCCTTTTCTCGCTCAAGTTCCGAAGTTCGTGCAAAACTAATGAAATCAAGTTCCAGAGTTATTCTAGGCTTCTAATCATATAGGTCAAGCCACTGAGAATTCTTGTTATTGTAGGAGAATTTCAGACAAGATGTTAGGGGTTTTGCAAATAATTGGGAATAGGAAATAAGATTAGCGGGGTTGCATCTTACTAAAAGGAGAAAGTATTGACAGGCTTCCCTTTTTTTCTTTCCTCTTCCTGCTCCCCTAACTCATTTGATCACTGAAAGGGTGCTTGAAGGGAGCAGGGGCTGTATCTTTAAGATTCTGTTTGACAATCAAGTTTAAATGGAGAAAAAAAAACAATCAAATAATGAAAGACAGATAAACCTATTATCATACTAGCCTTCTTGGCTCTTTGGAATTAATTTGCTAGGAGTTTGTGGTGTCATGTCTAATAAAAAGGGTACATCATCTGATCCACGAGGTGCTAAGGCTGAAAATTACCACTCAAAATTTGGTTGTGATTTGAATCTTGCTATGTTTCAAAAAACTTTATCCGTTTCCTTGTAACAAAAGAAAAACAGAAATGGTTGTAGAACAAAGATAGTTTCTTCCATCATTATGAATGATTATAAAAATTTTGGTTTGCTGTTTTGTGCCATCATCCTTGCTCTCTCTCTCTCTCTCGCTCTCTTTCTCTCTCGATTCTCTTATCCCAACTTTTGAGCCCCCACCACCGTGTCTCCTTAAAGCAGCACCCGAAATCTTTGGTTTGAGGTGAAACTCGCTCTAGCATGTTTGGTTTTCAATGATAAAATTAATTTCTACTCTTATACCATTTTGAAACCAGTTATTGGTTTCGATTTTCTGTGTTCAGGAGTATAAATAAAAACCATTCTAATGGTAAGTATATTTACCACGCACTTTTGGTCTGATTTCATTATGGAATCAATTAGTTGCTCCTGCTGATATTGTTTGCTGCTAGATTTTGAATCTTGTGTTTCTTGTTGGCGTGATTATTGTAATTTCAAGTAGTAAACATATTGAACTCAAGCTTGCTTTGTTTTCTGAGTTTTTTTATTGCCGCTTATCTTTCTGATTTAACAATTTTAGCTCTGATATGTCTGCAGGATGAGTGCTGATGCATAACACAGAAGGAGCATGTTCAGATTTTTCCGATATTTGATTGTGGAGTCCCAAAGTTTGCCCATTCCTGTACACAACTATTGCCTTCCTGTAATTGCTCTTTTGGTTTGATGTAGTTACATGACATTCTGCAACAGGATTAAGATCAGTCAGATGGAGAGACCTTCCTCGGTTTAAAGATCTGAAGCAACATGTCATTAGCCATTTTCAATGGAAAAAACGAAATTAGAAAAGCTAGATTGCCAGTTTAATTGCTATAATTGCCTAATTGGTTATCTGAATGCAGATTGCATTTGGAATGGTAATGGCGACTGGAATGTAAACTGATATTGGCTCTATGGCTTGTGTGTAGAATAAAAACAATTGTAACACTGGTTGGTATAACAATGCAGTAAAAGAGATCACAGTAACTCGATGTGTAGCTGCTTACTCACGAAGAAGAAAGCATTGAAGCAGCCTCGTGAACATTGATCCGCGTGAAACAGGACAGTGTATTAGACCCCTGAGTGGCGCATTTTGAAAACTAAACATTTTTTCAAGAATGACAACGCCGTGAAACAGCATAGAGTCGATCGGACGTGTTTAAACAAGGCAATGAAGCATGAAGTTTCCACATGCGGTCGAAGCACAAGAGTGTTGATATAATTTCTTAGAGATTCTCGTCGATTTTTAGTTTTCAAATCCCTCTCTCGTAGAGATCAAATCTCCTTTGGTCAAGTAAATCATTTTTCAGGGTGAAAAATATTGCAACTTTCACGTCCCACTTCCTTTTCTCGTATGCTGCGGTGTCCATCACCAGTATTTTCCGAAAGCTGATTCTTTGCCACAAAGTCCAAAAAGAGAGGCAAAGGAGAAAGTGGCAGTTCCACGTGCTCCCTCTCTTTGCCTACCAAATTAAACCGCCCCTTCAATAATTAACAATTTAACACCGTAGTGGGGATGGAGGGATGTGTGTAATGACGGGCATTCCTGTTTTAAAAAAACAAGAACTCATTCTAAAATTAATCTATTTTATATTTTTGTTTTGTTCTTACAATCAAAGTACCCAATATCACTAGTGTAATATAATATAAGACAGGATTCTGGCATTTCCCATGGAAACAGTACTGGTGGGCAGTAGTGGACAACAACGTGGACTAACACCGACAATCTCAAAGCTTAGGCATCATCATAAACTCCCTCCTCCTCACTCTCTCTTCCCCACTTCAACAACCACCTGCACATCAGCCGTTACATTCGCTTCCAGGTTCTTCTTTCTCAACCATCACTCGACCATGACTTTTTTACTTCTGCTTCTTGATTGAGTTTAGGTAGGAAATATTAATTTGTGAATCAGCTGGTTGCAGTTTTGAAACAACAAGTTCATGTTAGTTCAGTTTTATATGTGATGCATGCATGCGGAAGCGTACCCACTTTCTGAAATTTTTTTGACCTATTAATTCTATTGATATAGGAATCATTATTTTGATATCTAAGATCATGTAGCATCCTTCATTCCCTTTAATTACTGAAGCAGTGCTTCATTTGTCCATGACTTTTTTTTTTAATTGTGCTTCTTTCACTGTTTAATTGATTGAATTTCTATTCAAACTTTGGCATGCAGAAAGAGGAGGCTTAATAAGAAGTTAAGTTGCAGGGGATTAATGTCAAAAATGGCTGATCATGATCAAGCTAAGGTAGTCGCTGCTGATGTTGTCTCGGGGGATATGATTTTTCAGCCTATCTTGGAGGATGGGATTTTTCGATTTGATTGTTCTGCAGAAGCTAGAGCTGCTTCATATCCCAGCCTTTCATTCATCCGTAGCAAAGATAGGGACACGCCAATCATGAGTCACAGTGTTCCTTCATATACCCCTACGTATGAATGTGTTTCTGGGAAGCAGATTGTTAAATTCGAGGTGGGTAGTTACAGATTTCCCGTAGTTGTACCTATCTAAATGTAAATTTGAAATCTTTTATGTTCATATTTTTGAGTTATTCCGAGTTTGACAGCTTACAATTTGTTTGGGGGTTTAGTTTCCTGATGGTACCACCTTTTATGGAACTGGAGAAGTTAGTGGACAGCTTGAGAGGACCGGAAAAAGAGTAAGTGCTTTTGTTTGATGCAACAGCCATGATTGATTTGTTTTTTGTATGTGGTTCTTTATATAGAAGATTTTTTAATGTAGGTTTTCACATGGAACACGGATGCATGGGGTTATGGTCCTGGAACTACATCATTGTACCAGTCACATCCTTGGGTGCTGGCTGTTCTTCCAAATGGAGAGGCGTTAGGGGTTCTTGCAGACACCACGCTACGCTGTGAGGTGATGTGCCAATAATGAAAACATTTTTTATTGTTTTATCCCTTGTATGTTTCCCTAATTTTAAATTTCACCCTTACCATCAATAAGCAGATTGATCTGAGGAAGGAATCAATAATTCAGTTCATTGCTCCCTCATCGTACCCTGTTGTTACATTTGGTCTTTTTGCTTCTCCCACAGATGTTCTGAAATCTTTGTCTCACGCCATTGGTAACTTCCTAACCATTTTAGATTTGATTTGCTTCTTGAATCTGTTCTCTGGTTCAATTGCTTTTTTTATGGATGTCCTGTTAATTGTCTGCTCATTTCATGTGTTATTGCATTTGTTCCATTTACTTATTGTGTGTGTTTATGGAAAGAAAAATATATTGTAAAAAATGGACTCTTACTTTACTGTTACAGTTAGCGAGGATTTTTGGTGACTTGATCTTTGTTTTTTGGGTTTTGGAATTGTTTTGGTGTTTCTGATGTTTTGATCTGGGGTTTCTTATGTGATAATGGCTTTTGTTATGAGCATGTAGAGAGGCTTGTGGAGAAATTAGAGAGTAGAGAAATGGGAATCAGTGTATATCCTCTTCCTTGGCAAATAATAGTGGAGGGGTAATGGCAAATTGACTTTTGAATTGGCTAAAACGAACAGAAATATGTGCGGGAAGAGGAGGGAATATAAAAGGTTGAAATGATGGAGTGGGCTGCATAATGATGGCGGCTTAACTGCCATGAAACAGTTGGGATCTTGCTAGGGGCAGGCTCCTAAGATGATGGGGGCATGGAACCTTGCCAAAATGAGAATTTGAATTAATTTGGCATTACTGACAAGGGTTTTCAGTTCACAATGGATGGCTTTCTTCTTTCCTTTTTTTTTTATCCTTAAATTTGGAACATCTAAGACTATTTTATTATATTTGAAAAAATCTGGTTTGCTAGTTGTTTATGCTGTGTCACTTTCCTCAGGAACTGTTTTTATGCCTCCAAAATGGTCGTTAGGCTATCAACAATGCCGGTGGAGCTATGATTCAGATGAGAGAGTTCGCGAGGTGTGCTTTTTTAGGATTCATGCATGTAAAATGTTAACTATTGCAGGATTTCAAGCTAGCCCCCTGTCCTGATCTCTTCTTCTTAGCTGTGGAAAGACAGTTTTCAGTGTTATCTTCCCAAAGTTCTGTTCACCCCATATTAGAGGCCCTCAATTGCTTAAAATTGTTTACTCCATTCATATTATTTGACATTGTATATCCGTTCTGGCTGCTGAGCCTTGTAAATTTGCAGATTGCCAGAACTTTTCGAGAGAAGGGCATACCATGTGATGTTATATGGATGGATATTGACTACATGGATGGCTTTCGCTGTTTCACATTTGACCAGGCATGTGCTTTGCTTGAATGATCCTTTGTTGACAAGTTCATTGTATTTGAGAAGAGGGTTTGGATTTTTATTTGGGGTGGGAAGGGGTTTCACTAATACAAAGGACATCAGTTTAGTTTCGATGTTTAATGAGGGGCAGATAAAGGAAATATTTATTGAATTATAATGTCATATTATAAGTTTATAACTAATATTTCCAGGAACGTTTTCGAGATCCACAATCTTTGGTAAAAGATCTCCATGATGATGGATTTAAAGCGATTTGGATGCTTGACCCTGGTATCAAGAAAGAAGAAGGATATTTGATCTATGACAGTGGTTCTGAAAATGATGCATGGATCAAGAAAGCAGATGGGGAGCCATTTGTTGGTATGAATGTAGCATAGCATGCTTTAGTAATTACCCTTAATTTTCTTACATTTACATTGACAAGTTATGGTTTTATTACCACGTCCAGGGGAGGTATGGCCTGGGCCCTGTGTTTTTCCTGATTTCACACAATCAAAAGTTCGCGCTTGGTGGGCTCTTTTAGTTAAAGATTTTACATCTAATGGTGTTGATGGCATATGGAATGATATGAATGAGCCAGCTGTTTTCAAAGTAATTCTATGCTTCTTTCTCAAGCCTTCCATTTCTGGCTGTCATTTCTTGGTCTCATTACTTTGCTTTTCAGACTGTTACAAAGACGATGCCTGAGAGCAATTTACATCTAGGAGATGAAGAAATTGGAGGTTGTCAGAATCACTCACACTATCACAATGTATTCCCCCAAAACTTTAATCTTTTTTTCCCCGTGGCAAGATAATGATATCTAAGAATGGGATGCCAGTGCTATTATTTTCTTCAGTATTATGCATTCTTGCCAGCAACCCTCTGGAAGAACTATTTCGTCTAATTTATGAACTGCTTGCTCTTCTGATGGTTTGTTTGCGTTCATCACTGTGAAGAAAATAATTTTTGAAATTCTAGTCATTGTTATTGGTTTCGCACTTATAGGTATATGGCATGCTTATGGCAAGATCAACATATGAGGGGATGAAGTTAGCTAATGAAAATAAGCGTCCTTTTGTACTCACCAGAGCTGGATTTATTGGTAGTCAAAGGTATGCTGCAACATGGACGGGAGATAACCTTTCAAACTGGGAGCACGTACACATGTCTATCTCCATGGTACTTCAATTGGTAAGCCTATTTTTTACCCAATGAGAAGTAGGCAAATTGACTTTGTTTTTCGCCTTTTAGTATGTTATAAGTTATGCTTTTATCTATCTCATATGTGTCCCTAGATCCTCACATCATCATTTTTGTAATGCTTTGATTTTTTTCCCTTCCAAGGCTAAAGAGTCATTTCCTAATAGCTTCTCTTAAAGGCCATGTGTAAATGGTAACCACTTGGATTTGACCATTGCACCATATGTTATAAAATTTATTACTTGGTTTTGTGTCTTTAGAGAGAGAAACTGTAGTCAGAAAAGGAAATGCTCCCTTTTACAAAATGAAATTAAAAGTTTTACTTTCTCTTCTTGCAATATGGTCATTTTCTCTAATTTGAGTTTTACACTATGGATAGGGACTCAGTGGTCAGCCACTCTCTGGACCTGATATTGGTGGATTTGGTGGAAATGCAACACCCAAACTTTTTGGAAGGTGGATGGGTGTGGGTGCTATGTTTCCTTTCTGCCGTGGGCATTCTGAAAAAAGCACAAATGATCATGAGCCATGGTCTTTTGGGGAAGAGGTTGGTGACACATGCTTGCAGTTTGATACCTCTCACTTATTTCTTACTTGTGATATGAACTTGGATGTTTCATTTTGTGCACAGTCTGGAGCAATTGATATTTGCAAGAACATTGTCATCTGTTGTAACTGCTAAAAGTTTACCTTCTACATATGTTCCAGAATCGCATTACCTCTTGTTAAGATCATATGTTTTTATAGCTTTGTTGCCACCATAATTTTTCCATGTTGCTGGTTAATGTAGCTACTTTTTATGTTCCACCATCAATTTTTATTGCTTACTAACTTTAGTTCCATTAGTGTGAAGAAGTGTGCCGTCTAGCATTAAAGAGGCGCTATCGACTTCTACCACATATATACACTCTTTTTTATTTGGCACACACAACAGGTATCCCGGTGGCAACTCCAACTTTCTTTGCTGGTACGTCGTACGTCGTTGTGCAGTTGAATAATCTTACTTCATTTAAGGAACTTCAGAATGTTTTTACATTCATTATGGTCACTTATTGTTTCCGTGTAAATTGCCCATGCAGATCCAAAAGATCCTGGCTTAAGGACCACTGAAAATTCCTTCCTGCTGGGTCCTCTTCTTGTCTTTTCAAGGTTCTCACTCTCCTTATTTAAAGATTCATACTAGCTTAAATGTGTTTGATTTACTTGATTTCCTCTCACACCATGTGAGCTGGGTCGTAGGTTTTAATTCAAATTGTAGATTGTAGATTAATAAGGCCATAAGAGGCAACAGTGTTATTGACAGCCATTTTATCAGCGGGAAGGTTCATTAAGGGGGTAACTTGTATGCATTATACACAGTTTAGAGATCAGTTGGCCAGTGTCTTTATTAACTGTCTTGGTGATAAAATCTCTATTTCTTGCAAGATGTGCTTGAGAGACAACCATTTTGAGGGGCAGTGTTGGTAGGAGTATTTATATAATACTATATATTTGCTTGCTTGATGCCTAACATTCTTGTAAGAAAGTAGAATATGCCTATACAGTATAATAGTTCTGTATGCATTGAGGAACAATTACAATGTCATCATCTTCACTAGTCATAATTCTTTTTGGTTGTGTTTGTCTCTTGGGTGATAATTGGTAGAGCTCTTTGTAGATAGTGTTTTCTTGCAGCATCCCTATGCAATTTGTACTAATCCTCTTTTATTTTCTTTAGCACCATTTCTGATCAGGGAATGGATAGATTGCATCCAGTGCTGCCCAAGGGAATCTGGTTGAGATTTGATTTTGATGATTCACACCCGGTATCTATTATTTTCATCTTGCTCTACTTCATCTAATTATATCTTCTTACTTACCTTTATATGTAACAGGATTTACCGACATTATATTTGCAAGGAGGATCAATAATTCCTTTGGCTCCCCCACATCAGCATGTTGGTGAAGCAAATCTGTCAGATGACTTGACACTCCTTGTAGCTTTAGATCAAAATGGTATTTCTCACGCTTGTTAGTTTTTATAAAGGGCAGGTGTTGAATTGTTTGCTCAAAGATGTGAAGTTTAATATCCTTATGATAGAAGTTTGATATATTGGACCTCATAAACTCCTAATTCCATTCACAAGCTTGCAAATTAGACCATGGAGTTATAGGGTGTTAAGCATGGTGAATTTGGATACTCTGAATAGTAACATGCCCGCCCCCCCCCAAAAAAAAAGAAAAAAAAAGAAGAGTATCAATTGCAATTAGCATGCCAGTATTAGGAATTGGGTAAGTTCGGGGAAACTATCATTTTCCCCTAAGTGTTCCCACAACCCGCATTATACTAATGCAATCATCATCACTTTTAACTGATGAGACATTTTTTTAAGCCTGTCCTACTGTTTTGTGAAGCAAAACGTTGGTTGATAAAAGGTACCTTCTGGTTCTTTACATGTGTGCACATGTATTGGTGGGAGAATGTATGTTGATGGATTGGTTTGACCTGGTTGCATTACATTTCTGCATTTGTAGGGCATGCTGAAGGATTACTATTTGAAGATGAAGGTGATGGGTATGAATTCACCAGAGGTGGATATCTGTTGACACGTTATGTCGCCGAACTTCAATCTTCAGCTGTTACTGTCAGAGTTTCCCAAATGGAAGGATCATGGAAGAGGCCCAGACGCCGTCTGCGTGTGCAGTTATTGCTTGGTGGAGGTGCAATGGTATGTCTTCTGTTGTCAATGAACATTGTTAGGGCATACTTGGAGTTCACTGTAAACTACCACTGGTGAAACATATTTTTAAAATGTTTATTAATCTTTTTATCCTTGAGCAGCTTGACTCATGGGGCATAGATGGAGATGTCCTGAAAATCAATATGCCCACAGAAGTTGAAGTTTCTACACTGGTGTCCACCAGTGAGAAACAATACAGGACCCGGTTAGGTATTGGTACTTCTTTTTGGTTGTCAATATCCTCTATTTTCCGCCTTTTTGTAATTTTTTAAACATTGGTTTTAAATTTTTTTTAAAACATATAGGCTCATAATTCTTGTTGGTTGAAAACTCATCATTTTCTTCTTTAGTTTAGTCTCCATTTTGATTTTCGTGAAGAGAATATTTACTTTTCTCAGGGCATATGCATTCAATATGTGGGCCAGAATAGAATATTCTCCTTTCGTCTTGTTTCTTCTTGAAATTTCACTTGCACATCTTCGTTTTAGTATGTCTCATTCATTCTCACAACTGTAGTTGTGTTCCTTTGGTAATCATATTTAGATGGCTATGATGCCCTCCAAGGATAGGGCTTTCTGTGTGTTTAAAGGTTTTCAAAAGGATAGACACTAATTGGCTTATTGTAGTTGAGGAGGCTGCTTGTGGTTTTCTAACTCTGCCTTTGTGTTATTGCTAGAGTTCGTGGACTTTTTTCCTTTATGGTGGTTGAGATGCAGGAATGATGGAAATCATTTCTTGTCTTCCTTGCAGTCTTTTTACGAATATTTAATGTATATATTTTAGGTAGATAGGTTTGTCATTCCACCCTTTTGAAGGCATCACATAGTTCTTTCCAAATGCTACTTTTTAGGTTTTATTTTTTATTTTCAAATCAGTTTGTGTCCTCAATAACTTCTCAAATGCAGAATGTGCCAAGCTTATTCCAGAGTTGGAAGAGGTTTCTGGACCCAACGGAGCAGTGGAGCTTTCAAAAGTCCCTGTTGAATTGAAAAACGGTGATTGGATTGCTAAAGTAGTTCCCTGGATTGGAGGCAGAATTATTTCCATGGAGCACCTTCCTTCGGGTAATGCTTACAACCCAGCAAAACTTTTCTTTCTTCTTCTTTTTTTTTTTTTAACCTGGCCAAGGTAATTTGAAGTTCTTGAGAGCAGAGGTTCACCTAATATGATCCAAAAACTCACTATCTCCTTTTATTGGCAATGATTGAAGGAACACAGTGGCTTCATAGCAGGGTTGAGATTGATGGATATGAAGAGTATAGTGGTACTGAGTACCGGTCAGCAGGATGTTCTGAAGAATATAGTGTCATTGAGTAAGTTGCTGACTTGTTTGACTAATTTCATTGTAGTTTTTGATCTTTGGGAACATAAATGATTCCAATGTAATTCCTTTCTGATACAAAGCCCAATTCTTTCTTATGACTGAATATTCAAGTAGTGCAGGGTAGAGAAAAAGAGTGAGTTATTAACTCATATAACTTCCTTGAGAATTTGTTTTGTTTTCGGAATATTAATTGCCATACAATCAACTATATCAAAAAAAAAATAAAAATAAATAGATAAATTTCTATTCTTGTCGCGTGGATCGAATTTATGGAGTTTCCCTATTTCAATATGGATAGTTTGACCTTACTGAGGCACTTTTTGGGGACCTCTTGTTTCCTTAATGCATTTGTTCTGTTTTCTCATACTTGAAAAGAACTGTAGTCCCTGGCTTTTTCATGTATCTGCTAGATACCCATGTTTATGCCTGTAATCGTTGCTTGTAGGCGGGATCTTGAGCATGCAGAAGAGGAGGAATCTCTTATTTTAGAAGGTAATATTGGTGGAGGGCTGGTTCTTCAACGGCAGATATCTATACTCAAAGATAATCCAAAGATTCTCCAGATTGACTCTGGCATTATAGCCCGCAGCGTTGGTGCTGGTTCTGGTGGATTTTCAAGGTTAGATCCAGAAACATTCCTTATCTATGATGATTTTAATTTCTTTCAGCTACCATTAAGAGGATCTGTGCTCTTTAGACTTTCTTTGCACCAACCCATAATGACATTGTCAATCCATCACATGGAGATATTGTTTAACTGTTTTTCCATCACAGTTACCATCTATATCATTTTGTTTTGCTAAACAAATTAACAAGAACATGAATTATGAAGTATGACAACATGCATGCTGTTTTGCAGTCTTTTACCAGAAGATGCATTCTGGAATTGGTTCTGAAATTGCATTTTACTTTGTTGTTTCTCTACAAAATCAGTCTTTTCACATGAGATAATCTTCAAAAACGTTAATTTCCCAGAAACAATTTTCTATTCATTGTTTCTCTACAGGATTGCAGTCTTTTTACATGACATTAAAAAGTACTCAATTTTCCTCATGTTTACTCATTTGAATATTCTTTGTTTCCTCCTGTTTGGTCCTCCCCTATGCTTAATGTGTGCTAGGGCTGTAAGCTCACATTCTTTTCTTTTAATCATTATACAACCATGCACCAACATGTATATAAAGCTATGAATACCAAACTATGGTTGTTTCTGTGTTGTAGACTGGTTTGCTTGAGAGTACACCCGACGTTTACTCTCCTTCACCCCACTGAAACTTTTGTCTCATTCACCTCCATTGATGGATCAAAGCATGAAATATGGCCTGAATCTGGGGATCAGTTCTATCAAGAGAATCTTCTGCCTAATGGTAAGTTCCTTGTCACCCTATTTTATGGTGTTTATACAGATTTTTTTTATATAATTTTTGTAGCGGAAAATGTAGAATGTAAATGGAACTGGAATGGATAAAGAAAGGAAACAAACCATGAGATCAAGCAAAGTTGGCAAAGGACTATTGCTTACAAAGCAGAGGTCCTGAAGTTGACTCAAGTCCCTGCTGTTAATCCCAAAATTAACAATAGAGATGGGAAGCTCCAGGGAACATTTCATTAACAAGTAACAATCCTTGAGGTTTGCTGAAATCACTGTGATCATCCTTCATAATTACAAAATAATCGTAATCACAATGCTAAAATTTTAGTTAATGCAAGTATCAAGAAACAGTGTAAAGTAGTAGCCAATGTAATTACAATAACCTCAGCACTGCTCCAGTCATTAAACATTTCATTAATTCTTGCAAGAACTGTGGGTCTACTAAAGTAACATTGTTTATTGAGAGCCTGTATGTGCATATGTTGAGCCTAATAATGTTTGAAAATTTTGATATCATTCATTGCGTTTCTTTTAGGTGAATGGATGCTGGTGGATCAATGTCAGGGCTTGGCTTTAGTCAATCGGTTTAATATTAATGAGGTTTTTAAGTGTTACATCCATTGGGGAACAGGGACAGTAAATCTGGAGCTGTGGTCTGAAGATAGGCCTGTTTCAAAGCAATCACCTCTCACAGTCTCCCATGGGTATGAGGTGAGAGGAATCTCTTAGTTACTTGTACAAGAGATGGATGCAGAGATATTCAACCAGCAGATATAAATTGTGAAGTTTTAACTAAATAATGCATCAAAACTTCTTTTGTGAAAAAGAATGGTAAAATGGATCTAGGAAGCCAATCTGTTGATATGTACTTCACTAGGTTTATAACATAAATCAGCATTTCTTCAATAGAAGTAGTTTTATCGCTAACCTTCGACTATGGGCATCCCGGATTGGATGGGGGTGGTTAGGTTTGTAAGCTAGATACTTTTTAAACCCAAGTAGCCTAGTGGCTTGAGCACCTCCCCACCATCCTGCACAACCGAGCTTGGGCTTGAACCCGGAACGTGCTCACAAAGATTACAAGATACTCCTAAAAAAAGCCGGGAATTGTGACGAAACAACACTCCTATTTTACTGAATGAAGAAACGTTGGTTTAGGTC
Source organism: Populus nigra (assembly GCF_951802175.1). Classification (NCBI taxonomy): domain Eukaryota; kingdom Viridiplantae; phylum Streptophyta; class Magnoliopsida; order Malpighiales; family Salicaceae; genus Populus; species Populus nigra. The sequence goes on from NC_084852.1 coordinate 39,277,144, forward strand.
TTTCAGAAACTGAAGCAGCAGGCGTTAAATGGTGGCTTCTCTAGTTATCCCTTAGCCCAAAGGCGCAGCCTTTGCTATGACCAAATATTCAACTAAAAATGTCTTTTGGAACTCTACTTGCAAAACTCTGTTATGAAAAAGCTTGAATTATATACAAAGAAATCATGTTGGTGCTAGCTGAAGCCACTAGCGAAAGATGATAAGTCTTTATTTACACAAGAAACTTTGCCTTCAATTTTTGCCCATGCATTTGCTCTTCAAAGTGTTCACGCGGAGCTCAAGGATCTCTATGTAAGGTAGGAGTAGGACTTGTGAGCATGTTAAGCTAGGTGCTCAGATTCTTCCCTTTTCTCTCTTGGCCTTCTCTTTCTCGAGCAGGTAAATTATTTCTGCTTCAGGCATATCCAAAAGGATTATTCACCTCCCCCACCTTTTCCAGTAGCCTGTCATTTGTTAACATGCCTAGGCAGGCCCTTTGGATGGTCACCCAGCTTTCCTTTAATGGTAAAGCAATAATCCCTAGAACACATCCGATGATTGTTCCGACAACGGCACCTATTGCATTTGCATTTTGTTTATTAGAAGAAACAAGTCTCTGTCAGGTTCCTTCCAGCTTTTCGCAAACACAAGACCAATCTTGCTTGTCATGGCCCAGTGGGAATGTGGTTCACAGTGCTTTGGTAATAAAGCAGAAACCAGGATTGGCCTTGACCATGAAGTTTCAAGTGTAATGACGTGCCTCCCATACCAATGTTAAGTCCTTGCCTCCTTCGTCAATGGGAAAGGACAATTGCAACACAAAAATATCCTGAAACTCTCAGTAGCAATCATAATCAAAGCAGGAATTTACTTTGGATTATCAATTCTATCATTAATTTTCTTTTCTTCTGTTTCCTCTTTCTTCATTGCATTTGCCTTTCAGTAATCTTGAGTCACTGGCAAATATAAACTGAAAATAATAACAATAATAATAATACCATAATTAATGTCGAATTTTGAGTCTCAAAAGCTGAAGTGTAAATGGACCAAAGCATAGATATATAATATTGTAATCATAGACCTATACAACTACATAAATAATTCTTGTAAAAACCAACGTCCACCATACAACAACAATAGCAAATTAGCTAGAAGAAAATATTGTTCTTCACATTTCTCTCCATCTTCGATTATGAGTCGGTGCACAGCAACATAGGTGTCCAGGTTGCTTCTGAGGTGATAGTTTTTAAGCAAATAAAGAAATCAGAAGAGATTAAAAGACTGCAAGAATAGGTGGTGATCTTCGTTTTAATCCCTCCCAATCACTGTAAAAAAAACAATGCAACACTCCTTTGAGACTGAGCGCCAAAGCTAACAGTTCTTAGAATTCATTTGGCTGCTCTTAAATATAATTCATTTGGACAATGCATGAAACGAGATAAAAAACTTATAGCATAGTCTAGTTGTCATTAGATACATCAAGCAACCAGTCATGCTTTTAAACTTTTCTTCATCAAATCTATTGGTTCCATCTTCTTTGCTAAATTTTTTCTTTTAATTCATTGAAGTAGTGTTAGTTTGTAATTCTCCATATAAAATTTCTTTAAATTTTCATTTTCATACTTCTTTTAGCATATAAATATTTCATTTTTACTTTGCTTGATTTTCATTTCAATAAAATATGTTACGAGACCAAGATCAACCATTTGAAAAGTTTGTATTATCTTCTGCTTGAATTCTTCAACTTATTATGCATTGCTTCCCGTGTCACTAGAAGGTTATCAATATAAAATGATATGATGAGAATATCATTATTATTTTTCTTTACATAGAGAGTTAGATAAGCTTTTCTGAAAGTCAAAGCTTATAATATAATCATTAATTCTGTTATATCAAGGTTGTAGATGTTTGCTTTAATTTATATGGAGTTTTCTTTAACAAGTAGACTTTATCTTTTTTTTTTTGCTTGAATCACAAATCATCTCACTGGTACACTTTCTAGTTCTTGTGTGCAGTAACAAGCAAACGATATATCTTAATCAAAAGTTGAGATTTTTAACCCATCTCATGACTATACTGACACGCACGGGATCCTTTCCATGCTTCTTCACTCCTGTTTTTTTGACAAGGAAGAAATTCCTGGGAACAACTCAAAAACACTGAAAGTTCCAATGGCTTCAAAAAGAAAAATGCAGAGCATTTTGCTTTTCAAGCTGCTTCTCTTAAAACTTTATTGTTGCAAAGCTTCTATTTGGACCGCTGGGCAATCTATCAAATTAATAACACAACAACATTCTCTTGTTGGTTACAACGATGCCTCTTATTCAATAAGATTATAATATGTAGCTAGACCATGCCAGTCTCAGGATCATAGAGATTGAATTCTAGTTTAAATGAAAGTGTGATAAAAATTATTTTTTAAAGTGATTTTTATTTAAAAATATATCAAAATAATATTTTTTAAAAAAATTATTTTATAAAAAATTTAAGATTTTCTCTTTATATATTTTTTTCGGATCATTTTAATATTTCAATATAAAAAAAATTAAACAAAAAATAATCTTCCACAGCCCAAAAAAATCAAAGCTGCAAAATGACTTGCTTCCCGTCACTGCTTTCATTCCTGAGCAAATGGAAAAATGGCCAGATGAGCACATAATTAGGATCAATATTCCTTCACATTTTCCTTTGTCTTGCTTTGGTTGTCACATACTCTACTGCCAACCAAGCAATAAAACCACATCTAGGAATATGTACGAGTGTCCGGAGACGAGTTTAAACTTTAAACTTCAATCAACCCTGCCTTTTCTACTCGTATTTTTCCCAAAGGCTTCTACATGAGAGCATTTTTATCTCCAATGAACAGTGTCTTCATCCAGATAATTAATAAAAATCATCCTACGGAGCAATTTGAACGCTTATCATGTTCATCTGATCTGGGATTGTATAGCACAAGTCATTATATTCTCATATTAACGACAGAACCATTGCGGTATCCGATAGCCCAGATTCCATTACAATTCTCCCACAAAGGACTTAATTGGTGCCTATTATCCCCACCATAACGATGTACTTCCATTCCCCACTTTCAAACTACACCTCCATGTTTCAAAAATTTCCGTCCTTCAATCATGTAGCCATACTTGCTGATTCTGAAAGAAACAGTTCTTGATGGTCGTTACAGACATCAATGACGAGAAAATCAACACCAAAGCCATACAAACCTAACGCTCGGCACATGAAAAAACAACAAACAAACATCATCAATTCCTAGAGTTCAGATGACAATAGTCACACACATTCATTGACATAATGTTTGACAGTTTTGAACAACTTCGTTTTTTTACACAAGTGACCAAGATATATCAGCTCGATTCAGCAGGAGGCTTCTCTTTTGGATGTTTGGAGGCATAATGATCACCTAGTTGATTACTATTCGCCAGCTGAACCTGAAAGTCAAAAGGCAACTTGTGTTTAGTATAAACCAAATCTATGAACCAAAAACACAAAGATCAACAATAACTACCATAAAAGGATTAGCAAAAACCTTACAAATTGCTTGTAATAAAGAAATTTGTAAAGGATTGATGTGCAAAAGAATGTTCTCATGAAGAACTGCTAATGGGGCAATTATACCGTCCCTCAAAACTGACCAAAACACAATCTCAGGTTGATCACTGAAAATGAACTCCCGAAACTACACATGCGAGATTAAACCTTGTCTAAATTTCTTATCATCTCCGTTGAAGATATGACCAATAATATGAACTTGCCATTACCTGTTGGCTGTTCTCCTTAAATTGCAGTTTGAGTAAAAGGCAAGTCTTTCCATAATGGGCATCATGACCCCACCAACACGTAGTTAATTGAATAAAAAGAGCGAGATTTCATATGTACCAAAATGAGATACATGCAGGCATTTCTAGACAAGAACACACTTCATGTGTGTGTTTTGTTCTGTGGTGCACGGTACTTTTCAAAAATGTTTTTCACTTAAAAATACATTAAAATGATTATTTTTTCAGATTGTTTTTTATTTTTGATATTAGCACATCAAAACCATCAAATAGCACTAAAAGAAAGCATCAATTTGATGATTTTTCAAGTGAAACACACGCTTTTGAAACGCACCCAAAAGCAAAAGCCAACGCACTCCTAAACACTCATTTCATAATTTAGCAAGTCCATGTTAGGGATTGTGGTTCGGTTTTTCAAGTTAAAATGCAGGCTCATGATCCCAAATGGGTCATTCTAAAAACCATAGTTCGGAATTTCAAGCCACTTAAAACCATTGCTTTCAAAACCCAATCCAAAACACTCCTTTTAAGTTCCTCAGATATCATAATTTTTAAAGCCTCAATCCTTGAATTGGTTGCATTCTAAACAAGAAAATAAAACCTTTAAAATATTTAACTATTGCTTATCTCAATTTCTTATTACAGTTTTGTGCTCTTGGAAGTGAATTTATGCTTTTTTTAAAGAAAAGATTTTAGGCAAGTCTGTTTGCACATGGATTATTCAATTTTTGTTAAAACATTACTATATGAGTTGCTTTATATTAATGAATTATATTCAAAATATTAAAAAAATATATAACATCCATAGCTTAAAATACTTAAAAATTAAAAAAAAAATCAGTCTTTTATTTCTAATAGCTAAAAATATTATGGAAATGATAGAAGCCCTTTTTAAAAATTATAGAGGGGCTGCTGAGCAATGTATTCTTCTTTTTATTGTTTATTGAATCGAATATAATAAGTGGAAGCCATAAAATTTAGTGAATAAAGAAAAAAGGGTTTTCCTAACATGGATTGAGAAAAAAAGAAGATTCTATGATGTTTTGATGCACGCTTAAAATCAAAGGTTCTACTACAAAAGTGTTCGGGAAAAAAAGTTTATGGTGTTATAAAAAAGGCATATTGAATGTGTTATATAGAAACATGAGATCGGATACTAAATTCAAAAAGGATAAGGAATATAGGAAACATGGTATAATTAGAAAAACAGGAAAAAAATTATATAGGAAACACGAATTAGAAAAAAGAAAAATAAATAGAAAACACATATTCAAAAAGTATTATAGAAATATATATGTATTAAATCAAATGTGTATAAAAGGCATTTAAAGGTATTATAGACTTTCAAAAGTATTTAAGGGTAACATAGTTAATCAAAAGTTTTTATGCACCTTGTGCCTTTATATATAGTTATAGATACATGCAAAAATATGTAAAAGAAAAGCATTAGGAGATTATTGATCATTGAAATCTTAAGAAATTAGTGGAAATAAGTTGTTCAACAAATTCTATTCTTTTTTTTTTGGGTAAATCTCACTAAAACACAAGGTAGTTTCAACTAGTGAAGTGAGAGCAGTTTATAGCACCCAATTTCACAAATGTTGGCCAATACAGCACTTGGAATAGGAACAAGGTATAAAGGTGGCATTTGGATCTTAGCTCGTGAAGTGACTGTTTATAATGAAGTAATATGAAAAAAAAAGTGACATAAGAGTTTACAAAAGGTTATGGTGAGAGAGTAATGGCACTGTGTTTTTACTTTAAAAACTTGCGTTAATAGTTAAAAAGGATTATAGTCAGAGTAAAATCACAATGTTTTTAGTTTGGAATGGCAAACTTTGGTTTTGAAGGAAAGATAAACATACAAACCACGCCATATCCAGATTGAAAACATAACAAATCAAGTAGTAACTCTAAATAGACCACCATAACTTTGATCCACAATTAAATTTTACAATGACATATACGTTGCAGCTTCTTCATTGTTTTCTGCTACATGTGTATATAATTTGCTGCACTGAGCAGCACTACAAGCAAGCATCAATTTCAGAAAGAACCCACATCAGTTTTTATGTGAAATCAACATGTAAATCATCAAAGTCCCGATGTAAAATAGTGCATCTCACAGTCCAAAGTGCGAATCATATTCAAAATCTTGTCTGGACCATCTGGTTTATTGACTAACCAAAGACAAGCTTGTAAGAGGATTTTCAACTTAAAGCTTCCAGAACAAGTAAAACCCTCGTGAATGAGCAATAACCTTACTGAAAAAGGTCGTCTTAAATAAGAATGCCGTCAGGCAGACCTCAAATTCTCAACTTCTAATTGAGAAACTAAATACACAGAGAAATCAAAGCCGTACCAAGAAAAAAAATGTTACATAACCTAATGACACAAAAACAACAGGACAAATAACCTAATACAGTCATATCGCTTCAAGTTCGTCTCTGTACCCTCCAAGTGTTTTTTGGTAAACAACAACAACTTGGGAGCTCTCTATCGGATAATAGGTTTACAATATCACCAATCTCCTCCCCCTCCACTATATTAATACTCAATAAATATAATTTCAAACCCACACCATTTTATCTGAAAACGCACCATATTGAAAAGGACACTCACAGTCTTAAACGACAGAGAAAAAGGGGGAAAGAACCCAAAATTTATCAAGAGTTAATTTCACGATTTATAATCGTTCCAACAATAAAAAAAAAAAAGCAGATCAGATTGAAAAAATAAAAGTGTATGATGATACGAAAGAAAAGAAAAGCAAAGGAGAGAGTAAAGTAGTGATAACCTTACAGATGGGGCAGGTAACTTTGAGAGCAACAGCTCGGGCTTCAAACTGAGATCCCTTAGATTTCTGATTCCTTTCTGCGTTTTTCCTCTGGGCTTCGATCTTCTGCTTTCCTCGAGTCATTTTCTCTCTTCTTCACAATCTATTCTTCTGATTTGATTCGATCTGTTATTAAGGAAAAATAAAAAGAATGCTGTGTGGTGGGTCCCCTCGCTTTGTTTATGTGACTCTGCGCGCGTGGGCGGCCATTGGTTTTTGCTGGCTTTTTGCCTAGCCATGCTATGTGTATATGGGCCGGATAGCTGTGCACTTCGTTTTGAAACATAACACTCGAAATATTTTTTAAAATCTATTTTTTATTTAATTATATAATAAAACAATATTTATAAAAAATTAAAAAAATTATATTTTATATTTATATAATTTTTATTTTATTTTAAAAATAATATTTTTTTCATTATCAACATAGTTTATTGAATAAAAAATAATAATAAAAAAAACATATTTGTAAAATATTTTTTTCTTATTCATGTATTTTTTGTCTTGATAAAAAATATTTTTTTAATTTAAAATTTATTATGATCATAAAAATAAATCTTAAATAAAAAATAAAAAATAAAAAATATATATGAATTGATGATTTGGATGCATCTAAAAAATATAAATATAAAAAAATCATGTAAAATTATAATAAAAAAATTATTTTATTCTCTCAAATTTAATGAGAATATTTTAATATATATATACATACATGTCACATAATTATTTATAAAATAATTTTTAATATCATAATTGGACAATCTCTTAGATACTCAATTTTCTTGGCATAAATAAATTATATAGGTATTGCTAATATTTTTTCTAACAAAAAAAAACATATAGGGGTTGACTTGGTCAACTTAATGAGTCTAAAAATAATTCAAATAAATCATAAAAATATAATTTGACTAAAAATATTCAAGAAGACATCGTTAAAAAAAATTAAGATGAAAACATATTAGATAATCCTAGGTCAACTTGTAAAATCCATAACCTAGTTATAAGACCATGATTATTTTTTTCAATTGAAATCATAGCTAAACATCCAATTAAATTAAGCACGACAGAATTGATCAAATCATATCATAATACAAGCTACAGTAAAGACCTGTAGAAAGATCATAAGGAAAATAGAAGATCTATCAAAAGAACTCCTGATTAAATCATAATTGGCTAGCCAATCTACCATTGAATATGCTTCTTTGAGATATGGATCACCTAAATATCTCATTCTTTTGCTAATAAATCTCTCGCCTGCATGATTAGATTATAATTTTTTGTCAATGATAATCTTAGCTTTAGTGTAAATTAACTGAATCGGATTCCAAATTACATAATTCTTTGGACCAAACTAATTGTAAGCCATTGGTAATTGCCCATAATTCAGCACTTATTGACATGCAAATCCCGATATTAATAGCAAAACCAACAATCCATCTGCCTATAGTATCCCTAATGAGACCATGATAACCCTACAGAAAATAAATCAAAATATATTATGAAGTCTAATTCTCAATCAACTCAATGTTGAATAATCAAACTAAAAAAAAAAAATACTAAAAAATACTAAAAAATAACTCAAGTCAACCCTAGTTAACTTATCAAACTTGCGACTTAGTTCATGAGACTAAGATAACCCCATAGAAATCAAATAAAAAATATATGAAATTCAATTATCAATGAATCCAATGTTGAATGATAAAATTTTAAAAAAATCAATAAAAAAATAACATAAAAAAACTCAAGTTAAGATAGATTATAATACCAAGATAACCTTATAGAAAACAAATAAAAAAAAACAATTTAGGCCAACTTACCAAACTCTAGACTCGGGGCATAAGGCCAAACTGGCCAGTATAACTCCATATAAAGAAAATTGAGATACATTATAAAACATGATTCCTAATAAATTCAATGTTGAATGATTAGATTAAAAAAAACATCAATTTAAAAAGGGACTAAAAAAATAACTTGAGTTAACCTGAATTAACCCACAAAACTAGTGACTTGAGTCATGAGACAGGATAACATCATAGAAAGCAAATAAAAAAATTATAAAACCTAATTCTGAGTCAATAAAAAGTTCAATGATTAAATTAAAAAAAATAGTCAATTAAAAAAAGAAAAAAAAACTCGAGTTAACCCTGTTTAAAAAAATTAAAACAAATCATAAAATTCAATCTCTAGCAAATCAAATATTGAAGGATGAAATTAAAATTGAAAAAAATATATAAATAAAAAAACAAAGGACTATTGAAATAAATAGTGCTTTGTAAGGTGGTGTATAGTAAAAGCATCACCCTTCAAGTGTTTTGTAAATTTTAATAAATTTATTTAAAGAGAATTTTATTCCATTTGTTTTAGTAAAAAAAACTTCAGAGATATTTAACAAAAAGTACCTTAAAGGATGGGTATGGGAGTCTGGACTTAAAAATAAAGCCTATGCACGTATAGGCATGCATTGTAGGACCCGCATGTCATTTTTTTTAATGGATCCTAATTTATCAATAAAACAAACGATGCATCATTTTCTAGCTCAAATTTCGGTCCTCTCTAATGGCTGAAAATTTAAGTTCTAAGTTTTTGGACTTTAAAAGTCCAATTTTCAACTTATTTTCACAAAAAAAACATCCCATAAACATAATTGAAAACTTAATGAATCAATTTTTAACCCCTAATACATCCTATAATTACTCTCAAAACAAAAAATCCAATCGAATCAAAATAAATTTATGGTCCCAATCTTTTTTTCCAACATGTTTTAAGAGAAAAACCATCTTTATTGAACTTTTATCTTCAATACAAACTCATTGACATCAAAATCAACTTTTTTATGATTGAAATGTGGTTACTCGAACCTTTTCTCTCGCTTTTCCTTTTTTTTAGCTCCTTTTGCTATCATCTCTCATTATTAAAGGACTAAAACATTAAAAAAAAAAATTAAGGATTGAAATGTACAAAGCTAAAACAACATGGAAAAAAATTTAAAAATAAAAAAATTTGGGGCCAAACTAAATTTATTGCATCCCATGATTAATAATAATAAGAAAGGTTTATGTGTTTTTTTAATATTAGCTTTGGTCCTTGTTATTTAATTTTTTTAAAAATAATCAAAAATTTTATTTTATAATATCGACTCTTAATTTACTATTTAAATGTTTCACAGCAGCTCAAATATACCAAAGTAAAAAACCAAAAACTTAAAATCATGTCAACATAACATAACATGGGAGGATGAAAGTAAAAGAAATAGAGTACAACTATTGTTTACAATATAATTTTAAATTATTTATTATGGCCCTCTTGGGATATAAGTCCTATATAATAATGTTGGAGTATAGTCACTCGCCAAAATGATTAGTGGCGTAATTGAAAACAAATGATATAACAAAGTATGTTATAAGTTAAAACTCTTAAAGATTAAGAGCATTATAACCATGAGAAGACACTCAAAATATTGAATTTTTAATTCATTAAAGTCTCACTTGTGAAAGGACTATCACAACTCTTTTTATATAGAAAAAAAACATAAACCCCTTTTTATAATAAATGGAAAAATAAAATAGGAAAAAGTTTTCCCTTTAAATAGAAAAACTAAAAAAGCCTAAAAATATTGAATATAAAAAAAATTTAAATTGAATAAGAAGAAATAAAAAGCAAAACCTCATCAGTAAAAAAACATCTTTCACTTTGAACACATCGTCTACGACCTTCAGCCATGATAATCATAGAGCTTAGTTATTGAAAGTAATGTTTTGAGGCAGAACCTCCGCATTTGAAAACCACCTCCTTTACTATGAACATGTTTCATCTGCTTTAATACTAATTGATGTTGTAAAAAATAAAGGATAACAAAGTTTGTTATAAATCAAAACCCTCAATTGAAAATTATTCTCCTCTACCACGAACATGTTCTCCTACTTTGATATTAATTTACATTGTCAAATAGGGGCTGATGGAGAATAATTTTCTAAGGAGGGCCAAAACTAATATAACAAGACATGTAAATTTTTTTTTTCTAATATATCATACATGAGTTATAAACACAAAAAGACTGCATGATTTAGTTTTGTGCCAAGAAAAACATAGAAAGATACAAAGTTTACTACAAACAAGATAAATAATATAAAAACTTACTACAAATATAGAACGACGTTTGTATGGGCTAAGAGGCTAAGAGAAATATTAAATTGAATCAAAGTTGTGAATTAATTTAATTTTCATAATGTATCTACCATTTTAATTTTGTTAGTCTTCATACCCATCAAATATAAACATATAAAGTCTATAAAAAACATTATCTAAAATAAATCATTATTTTTGTTAGCTAATTTTTTTTGAAATAAAGTACAATAACAATAAAATAATAAAGAAATTTTTTTACATATTTATTTTAATTGTCTTCGTTGCTCTCTCATAGAACATAAATCATTTATCATTATATTTATTGAGTATTTTTCAACAATCTCTTTTTATATATATAAACAATCAAATAATCTACAAGAAAATCATCCTCCATTAGATTACTTGTTTTAACCATCTTTATTGCTGAAAAATTTCATTTAGTGGTTTTTGTTGAAATAAAAAGAGTCAAAATAAACCAAATTAATCTATCAATTAATGGATAAATTATTGATTTTCCACTTTCTACCAATCCCTAGCATAAATTAGAAATTGGTGATAAATTCTTTAACCTTATATGATTGGCACTTTAAGCTCATAATGTTGCAACTAGAATCTCTACTTATGTTTTTTATCAGAAAAATCTTCAAGATAGAACTTATTAACGTACCTACATATATCTTCAACATTGAATAGTTTGTAAGCATCCAAAGTTGCGCCTAACATTATAAGCTCGTCTGTCTGCTAACTAAATCTATTATTTAGCTCTTGTAGTTATTGATCAATGGTAGCTATAAATATATTAACTCGATAGTAATACTCAATTGTTACTAAATTTGTTTTACGATGAGATCATCCCACAATAGAAAAACAAGCATCCATATTAGAAACTTCAATGTCTTAATACTTACAAAAATGATGTCACTTCTAAAAGAGTTTCCTAACTATCATGTCTTAAATTTTGAATCAACATCTTTGTAGTATATACCAAATGTATAACATTTAAAATGTCTTGGGATTTTTGCTGCAAGGCTTGGTAAAATAGATCAGTAATTCCGATAGCATTCTTCATTACATGTAAGATGAATGAAAAATCAATTTTTTTAACAACTTAACTGTAAAAGTTGCATCACCATGTTGAGAATAAATAGATGCATCTGAAATAATTTTCTCAGGAATCAATAAAGTTACCCCATATATTTTTAATATATTATAAATCAATTTGAAGTGTGAACTTCATCTACTATCTCTAGGTCGCTACAAACCACTTATTTGATTAATTCTTTTACCCATTTCAATCTTACTAATAACAATTAAATGTTCAATTTAAGCTACTTGAAAAGCCTGTAATTTATCATTGCGCTTGCAAGAAGCGCTAACAATGGTGACAATAAAAATCAAATTCTAAAAGAAAGTGTGAACATCAAATACTTCTCTAGCTGCAAGAATAAGAGCAAATTATAATTAATGGGTTAGACAATGTATGTAATATGCATAACAATAATCTTTAATGAGTAAAGTTTGCAAATTATTTCATTCTCCATCAGTGGCAGAACCACTGTGAATCAAAAGGGGGCAATTGCCCACTTAAATTTTTTTGTATATTTTTTTATATTAAAATATTAAAATATTAGTTTAGTGAATTATTGTTACACGGCTAGAAAGTTTTGACTCATATGTTTACACACACACACATACACACACATTGCCCTAATTTTCCTTTTTTTTTCTCTTTTCTTTCTTTATCTTTCCCTGTCTAACATTGTTTAGCTGTCGTTCCCTGCCTTTTGCTTTACTCATCAATTAATCTTTCTTGCCTTTTGCTTTATGCTTTAGGTAAATATTTTTTATTTTTTCTATTTATTTTATTATCTAATTTTAGTTTTATTCTTTTATAATTAGTTATTAAAAATATTAGAGTTTATGATAATTTAGGGGTTTTGATATGAATATTTTCAAATATATTCAAAATAAATGTTTAAATCTGCTAATTTAATCAATTAAGTGTTTCTTTACTTATTATAAAGAAATAAATTAATATTCATGCAAAACCACTATTCTTGGCATCTTTTGCATTGACAGAATAGTTTATTGAAAGATAGTTTGGTTGTATATATTGATAAAGATATCTTCGATAAGATTGATAATGAAGCTATTATGAAGTGGTTTCAAAATATGAAAACTCGAAGAGAACAATTATAACGTAAGTTTTTTTATTTTAAAAGTATTTTTAAATTAATTTTACTTGATATGAATTAATATACATGTTTTGAATTGATTTCTAATACATGTCTATATAATATAGTGTTTGTTAATAATTTGCCCCCTCATTTAAAAAACTCTGGCTCCGCCACTGCTCTCCATGCATATTACTAGCATCGTCGTAACTCTATCCTATAATATTTTAAATATCAAGATTATGATGAAATAAAGCATAGAAAATCTCTACCTTAAGAGTTAAAACAATTGTATCTTTGACATGCATGATATCAAAAAACCATTCTCATATAAATTCACTTCTATAAACAAAACCAATAATAAAGATCATTTGTTTTCTTTTGGATTCATCTTGAGCCTTATCAATATTAAATTTTTGTATCACCAATCTCATGACGAATTAAAGGCTAAACACTTCTAGCAAAGACTTGTAAAAATTCCTTTTGAGTTTGTTATGAAGTGGGTTATGTGTATTTAGCTTTGTATAGAACATTACCTAAAACAAGAGCATATATTTATTCATTGTATAATGCTTAAAGTTCCATCATTTCAAGAAAATTATCCTAGTTTTTTTTTTATTATGGTCATTCATCATGTCCTCTAAAATCACATGCTTAAAATATGAGTCAACAAATAATATCTATTGAGGCTTTAATACACAATCAATTATTTAGAATTTCTTGAGAAGTTTGCCTTTCAATCACCTTCTCACTATAACATGACTAGTTTTCTACATTCTCCAAGCATCTAACAACAAATCTATAAGTTGGGTTTGAACCTTTTTTTAATACGAGTAAAAAAACACATTGTTTCTCATCATTAACTTTCTTTCAATAATTTAATCATTTAAAAGTAAATATTGTTTGATCATGACTTTTCAATTGATTTACTTGAAAATAAATAGCAATGATAACAAAATACAATATTTTTCTCTGTATATTCAAGCTAAAAAAACCCTTGAACCAATGAAACTGAAATTAATGAGGATATTTTTTGGTAGTCAACGAATATCTAGACATCAAAGGTTGACCCTATATTAATATATGCCCTTTAGATTTTATCTTTTTGATTAATTGGGTATATCTAAATTTATGGTTGATTATCTAGATCTTGAATTAAATCAGCAATGTTAAAATTTTCATGTTTAATTTTTATAATTCTAGTAGAAGATTGTTCAAAAATCAATGCAGGTTCTTTGTGAGCTGAAGTAGGTTAGGGCTGCTTAATCACCAATTCAACATTACACACTAAATTTGGTTCATTAAGCTATAAGTTATTAATATTTTTCATTATTTTTCTAAAAACAAATAATTTCTTATTGTTTTGTTCATGGTTTAACTTGAAATCAAAACATTAACATGAAATAAAAAATTATAAATTTTCACTACTTCCTCTAACTAGGTTTAAAGAATCTAGACTATTCTACCCTAAAATCTCTACCAAGATATATTGATTTTTAAAATATGTTGATGCTTTTTCAACTTATTTTAAATGATTTTGATATCAATTTTATAAAAGACCTCTCATCCCCTAGTTCCACCATGGATTGTAAAAAATAAGGGATAACAAAGTTTGTTATAAATTAAAATATTTAATTTTTATTCATTCAAGTTTTACTAGTCAAAAAACTATTACATACCTTTATATATAGAAAAAAAATATAAAATCTAAACAAAAAAAAAAGAAAAAAAATTTAAATAGACTAGAAAAGTCTAATAATATTGAATAAAGTTTTTTTAAGTTAAACAAGAATAAATAAAAATAACAAAAAAATATTTATTTTTTAAAAAAAGTCTCATATTTGTTACACCAATTAATGTTAAAGACACATTAACCTTGTTTGGAAAGAAACTTTTTAATAGAAAGGAAAGGGAATAGAGGTTAATTTGTAACCTTCATTATCCTCCAAGTCTTGTCCCAAAATTTATAATTTTTTCACATTAACTTACTATTTTAAATTTATTTTTAGAAAAATCCAATCTTATTCTTTTAATAATTACATCCTTTCAACTTTATTTATGACTTCATCCCCATTCAACTAAAAAGACATTAATGATATTTAATATTTATTACTCTCCATTCTCTTTTCTATCCAAATAAAAAAAAATTGTATCTTTCATTCCTCATTCTTTTTTTTATTTATTCAAACAAAAAAGGATAAAACTTTTCTCACCACATCCCTTCCCCTCCACTCTTATCACAATTTCCCCCACCAAAAAAAGGTAAATCTTTTATCAAATTATATATAATATCTTATAGATAAATGAGTGATTCAATCATAATATTTAATGATAAACCACTAATTTATCAATATGAAAAAGGTATTATTTTAAAAGAGAATTAATTTAAAAAAATCTTAAAATTAACATGATTGGAACTTTCGTTTGTCATAATATCATAAGGAAATATAAATTTTAACTTCCTTTAATAATAATAAATTCATATCTGATAATTATTTAACTAGTTGCTATTAAATATATATTTGAAAGTGTAGTAATGTTTGCTTTTAGTTACTTTTAAAAGTATATTTATTTTAAAAATATTAAATTAATGTATTTTTAGTATTTTTTGATAATTTTAATATGCTGTTATTAAAAATATATATATCTATATATTATTTAATATATTTTTAAATAAATATTTTACATCGCACAGCTGAGCGTGTTTGAGAGTGTGGTTGTGATTGCTTTTCAAAGTGTTTTTTACTTAGAAAAATATGCCAATAATGTTTTTTTATTTTTTAAAAATTATTTTTGAGATCAACACATCAAAATAATTTGAAAATATCAAAAACATATTAATTCAAAGCAAAAAAAAAATTTAAATTTTTTTAGAAGCGTTTTCCAAACGAAACAAATAGCTTCTAATAAACACGTAAATGTTTAAAGAAAAAAAGAGAAAAATTCTTGAAATTTGTAGCCTTAAACTTAATCTGGGCTTCTATCTGATCAGTAACGGGCCAAGTCTCTCATTCCTAAAGGGTTTTGCCCATTTCTCTCCATCTCCTTTCTTTCTTTCTGAACGCAAAAAACACAGAATTACGCCACATTCTCTCGAAAGGAGTGGGAAAGATCAAGAAGAACCCCTTGACCAGCAAACAGCACCATGACGGATCCACCGCGTCGCCACCATGCAAATGCTTCATCCAGAATCAAGAAGCGGAAGCCGGAAGCCACTGAATGCTCCATATCAAGGCTTCCTGACGACATGCTCAGGGTCATCTTTTGCAAACTCCCAATCGGAATGCTTCTAAATGATTGCAGGTATGTTTGCAAGTCATGGGGAGCTATTCTCTTAGACCCTGATTTTGGCAATCTTTACCTATCCCTTGAAGAACCCTCCACCTTGTTTCTCTGCATGAAAGACTACACAACCCTCCACTGGCTTGAATTTCAGGGAGAACAATGCTTCTTTAATCCTGTTGCCAACTTCATCAAGAAATATCAGTTTGTCAATTCTTGCAATGGATTGCTTTATTTACGCGAATATAGGTCTAGAAATCCTTATTTTGACGATCTTGTAATGTACATTTTGAATCCTGTCACGGGGGAGTATATGTGTGTCCCACCTGCTGAAGTGGGGAGGGATTTGGAGACGGGATTAAGTGGACTTGGTTTTAGCCCCCAAACCAATGAATTTAAGGCTATTAGAATTTACAAGCTAGATGTGAAGAACGATTTGCAAGCCGATGTGTATACACTTGGCAATGGCAGTTGGAAAACTGTTGGGACTGCCCCAGATATTTTGGAGTCGTGTTTGTTTTACCATTGGGGTTATATGAAAGCATTTGTCAATGGTGCGTTTCACTGGCTTCTCGTGGATATGGATGATGATTTGGATCAAATAATCACTTTTGATTTTGAAACTGAGCAATTTGGATCGATTGCATTGCCTGAAATTGTTGAATTCGAGGGCTATCAAGTACTCAATCTTGGGGTTTTGGGAGACTCTATTTATTTCTGCGGTCATGACAAGATTGAAAGTGCAGAGTCTAAGGAGATATGGGTAATGCGACAGTATGGTGTTGTGGAGTCATGGACTAAAATGTTTGTCATTGAGAACGAAGTTGGGGTTCAGAATCCGTTTATTTTCAGAGCGATAGCTGTCTTCGACGATGGAGATATTTTGTTATTGTGGGATAAAACTCTGGTTTGGTATGATCAAGAAACTGAAAGTTACACATTGCTGAGTATAGAAGGAAGAGCAATTGTTCATGAACTGAGGTTTGCTTTGCTCAAAGATGATGCAAAGGGAGATGGCCCAAAGGTATCCAGAGTCTGAAGCAGGAGAGTGTGAGATAAATGTGGATTTCTCCTTTCGGATTCAAAATTTTGGCTTGCAATATCTTATACCCATCTATCACTGCTCAATATGGATGTATATCAGTGTTTTGGTTCTAACTTTTGGCTTGCAATATCTTATCCGCTTGCCCCCCCTTTTACCAATTAATAGCTATAAATCTCTCTCTTGGTTGAACTATAAATCTTTCTCTAATTCATTGCAACAATGG
This sequence comes from Populus nigra, assembly GCF_951802175.1. NCBI lineage: Eukaryota > Viridiplantae > Streptophyta > Magnoliopsida > Malpighiales > Salicaceae > Populus > Populus nigra. Next base: position 39,294,605 of record NC_084852.1, read on the forward strand.
AGCTCTGTTTGTTACTGATTGCATCGCTTAGCCTGTGCGTTTTTCTTCTATCATTTCTTCATCTCTCCCATAACAACAAAAACTTGCCACCAGGGCCCCTTACCTTGCCCTTCCTAGGAAACTTTTCCAGGAATTTTTCTTCCTTGTAGCCTGTTCTTCGCAAACTATATGCTCAACATGGCCCTGTCATTATTCTACACCTAGGATCCGAGCCTTCCATTTTCTTAGCCACCCCTGAAGCTGCCCATATGGTGCCTGTACAGAATGGTTCAACCGTTGCTAGTCACCCGCCAGCTCTCGAGACAACCCGTGTCATGTCAAGCAACGAGACTACTTCTGTGACTACTGCACCTTATGGACCACAATGGCTCCAACTCCGTCAAAATTCCATGTCTGCTTTTCACCCTTCACGCTTACATCTGTATTTTGATTGTCGAAAATGGGCATTGAACATTCCAAGGAAAAAACTCCTGGAAGCTGCAGGACTGGACCACAAAGCAATTGTTGTTGTCGATCATTTTCAACGTGCCGTGTCTTGCTTGCTAATATATCTGTGCTTTGGTGATAAATATGAAGAGTGTTATTAGACATCACAGCAGTGCAACGTGCAATAATCACAAATTTTTTTAAAGTTTAATTTTCTAATTTCTTGCCTCGGTCGGGAAAGATTCTGTTTCACAAAGTTGTGGAAAGAACTTCTAGAGGTTCGTTGACAACTAGAGAACGTCCCCCTGCCTCTAATCAACGCACAACGAGAGAAAAGGCACAAGAAGTTAATGGATGAAGGAGAAGAAAGCATTTTGTCCTATGTTGCGCCTTGACTGATTTTCAGTTTCCACATAGTGGAAGGAAGTATTCGGATGAAGAATTGATGAGTTTGTGTTCGAGTTTTTTCATGGCGGGACAGACAATTCAATAACTACATTGCAAAGTGCCATGGCTAATATTGTTAGCCACCAGCACATACAACAAACCTTGCTTAAAGAAATCAATGCTGCAGTAAAACCAGGAGAAGAAATCGAAGAGGAGGGTTTGAAGAGAATGTCTTGTTTGAAGCCTGTAATTTTGGAAACTCCTTGACGGCACCCCCCAGGACACTTTACACTACGACATAGGGTCACGGAGGATACAAAATTAGAAGGTTACGATGTACCCAAAAATTCGATTATTAATTTCACGGTAGCAGACATGGCATGAGATGCAAATGTGGGGAAGATCCAAAGAAATTTAGACCAGAGAGGTTCTTAAAAAATGGGGACGATCGAGAAGTAGTTTATGATATGAAGGGCGTATAAAAGAGATCAAAATTATACCTTTTTGGTGCTGGTAGGAGAGCTTGCCCTGCTATTACCATGGCATTGCTTCACCGAGAATTCTTCGTGGCCAATTTGGTTAGAGACTTTGCATGGACTGCTGAAAATGGCTGTGACAATGATTTGTCAGAGAAACATGAAGAATCCGCTTCTTGTGCTCATTTGTCCAAGAACATGTTATCATCAAAGCAATCTATATCTTGCTGCTTGCTCCTTTAGCTTTTCTTGGCACTTCAACTATACTTTTTAGATGTGATTTTTTTGAAGAAAATAGAGTGCATGCACCAAATTGTTTTAGAATGACAACTGATAAGCCTTCATTTCATCAGATTAAAATCAACAGTAGCTTAGTCCAATGCTATTTATTCCTGTAATTAAGAGGAAAAAAAAAGATTACATCATGAGGGCATCACGTATACAATAAGTGTATGATGCAAATAGAAATGTTAATCACATATTAACTGAAATGAAAAAAAAAAAAAAAAAAACTAAACTTGTATGAACATGCACCATTAGCTCCTACTAGCAAGCTCTAGGTTTCAGAAAATGCCAACCCTGCAGAAATTGGCGAAGGAAATCACATATTTGCAGATACGAGTTCCTTTTTCTTTTCTTGGAAGCCTTAGGCAGATTGAAATGAAAACTATACAAGCTTTGTGCCAGCTGTATCCTATTCCTAGTAGAAGTTACCTAAATTTAGCAGAGTTGGGAAAAGGGTCATAATCGTCTGCTCTGATCGCTTGGCCAGCAAAGAAATCCAAAGGCAAGGATGAGGATGAGGTAGGTGACGAAGCATGTGTTGAAAATGTTCAAAGCTTTCCAATCATTCCTCACTTGATGAAGATATCCAGCCTTGCAAGTTCCACAATCGTAACATAGAGTGCCATGGCCGTTCTTCCATGAAAGGCATTCATCACCTTTAGAACCCAAGCCTAATTTCGGAGCATCCCAGAACGTCGCATTCTTGAACTTGTACCCACAATTACTTGGTGGCATGCAGCAGCCTGACTGGTAAAAGAACAAAAGGAAATCGAGAAAGCATATATGTAAAACTTACTTGAACATAACATTAAATCTAACAAACAATGTGATAATAAAGCCTTTGGTAATCAATAATCTGGCAGAGATGGAGATATTATGATACCTCAACAGGAAGCAACATCTCCAACAAGACATCGGGAGGTAAGGCAGACAATTTCTTGGCATACTCCTGACAAACTCTGGCCTTGATTAAACACTTCTTGATTCTGACCCATTTTTTTTCATTTACCAGATGACCTTGCAACCAACCTGAAAAATCCTGAAGCCTACTCTGATCTGCACCTGAATCTGTCTCCTTGGGACCCTTATCTGTTACGAGTGAGGAGAATATTGTAAAACCTAAGAGAACAACTACAAGCAAAAACATTGCCCACAGATACACTCGGTGAAGGGGCGATGCTCGACAAAACAAAGCCATCAATCCGAGGACCGAGATAACCAAAAGAGCTACTCCTAAGATGAAGACTGGTACTTGTAAGAAGCTTGCACAATTCGCATTGCCATAGAAAGTGATGATTTCCCATGTTTTAGAAATTTGAACCACGATAGTCATTGAAATCAAGAGGGTTAGAATGTTTAAGAAGCAAAGAAAATAATCACCTTTTCTTGCCATTCCAATGACATTGTAGAATGAAATCCTGAAAGAAAGGAAATAATATAAGATGATGCTTGCACATTTGAGGCATAAAAAAAAGCTGGGAAAAAGAAAGAGAGCTTTAGGGTGATGGACAGGGATTTTTTTGAAGGATTGTGCTGGAATAGATTGTATCTATGACCTATATTTGAACTGATCCTGTTATCATTTAGTTTTCTTTGTTTCCAAAATCTAATTTTGTTGTTGGTGATGTTGCTCCGTTGTCCACCGCACCCTAAAAAAGGACAGAGCCTATTTGTGGTCGTCCTGTCAGGCATGTATGTAGAAGTATCAAGTATGAGTCCGGTTCTTGAAATACTGCCATTAATGTAATGTACGTGAATGGCACCATCCATCCAATCCGTCATTTGTTCATCTCTCTGTCTCAGACCCATTCCGAGGAGTTCTGCTACATGCTCGCCTGAAAAATATCGTACATAGAATGATCGCCTCTTCTCTCTGTCTAATCTCCATGCAAGATTTGGACTAACACTACTCATACAGTACTGTTGGTCCACGCGAGCTTGTTCTTGTGGGATCTTACGTAGTCTGCCGAGTGAAAATTGATTGGTAAAATTTAAGACTCCACGATTATAAAAAAAAAAATTCAATTGAGAAGGTGATTAGAATTTTTTCGAAGTGTTTTTCAGAAATATATTAAAATAATATTTTTTAATTTTTTAAAAAATTATTTTTAATATTAATTTATAGAAATGATTAAAAAATATAAAAGAATTAATTTTAAATAAAAATAAATAAATTTTCACGAATATTGTTGAACGCAATTTCAAATTTGAATGGCAGACATACTTTAATTAGGATGCCCTCGAATAGAAAGTATTTTTTTGGCATCTTGAAAATCAATGTAGAAGGTAGGAGCTAGGTTTGTGCAATCCTAATTAATTACTCCCAATTTTAGAAAAAATCTAAACGAGGAATGATCATAATTTCAGATTTAAAGAAAAATCTCGACTGTTTCGCAGTGAACTAGTCAGCAAATAATTCAAAACACCAAAAGAAAAGTTTCCTTGTTTGGAAGCACTGACAAGGGATGAAAGAATGCCATTATAAACATGAAACCCTAGCCACCATATTACCAGGCAATGCCATCAACTAAAGGGGTCTTGGATCCTCTCATGTTCTTAAGAGCACAGTAAGTTTCGTTCTTCAAATCCAAGCCCTTGGATCCAAAATCAATGGCTAAAGGGCCATTACAGTTATACCATGAAAAATGAAGAGGAGAGGAAACCATGTCAACCCCAGTCTGATCAGGGGTAGCAGAGATATTGATGCCCAAACTAAAGGAGGAGGAGATGATTTCCGGTCCATATCAGCATTACCCATTCAAAACCTCGTCGATATACTCTCTAGGCTACCCTTCAAAACCATTTTCAGTTGCATGTGTGTGTGCAAGAAATGGAAGGATCTTATATTAGCCCCAGAATTTGCCAAACTGCACCAAACTAGAGCACCCGCCTCTCTCATTCTTCGATCCCACAGACATGGACGTCGACGCAGACCTAGAAGCCTTTGCTTACTCGATCTAGAAGCCTCGGATATATGCAGTCCTGATGCAGCAGTGAAGCTCAGTCCTGACTTCGGTTTCCCAACCGGGAACTTTGAAATTGTGAACACCTGTAATGGATTGATATGTATACGCCATTTTCATTCACCAAATGATATTAGCATACTCAATCCCCTTGTTGGTGATTATATCACCCTGCCCCTAACGAAGAAGAAACACAAGTCTTATGTTTTTTCCTGGTTTGGGCACAGTCCTAAGACTGATGAGTACAAGGTGATTCAGTTCGTTCAGCAGCCATCGAAATTGGAGGCTGAGATACACACACTCGGAAAGGGTACATGGACAAGCATTCATGGAGGTGCCCTCAGTCCTCCAATAGATATGAGATGCCATAATGCTTTTGTAGGCGGGTGTCTCCATTGGATTGTTAATGATCCTTCCAAATCAGAATTTATATACTGTCTTGAATTCGGGCGGGAGCTGTTTCAACCAGTTTCAGCACCTCCTCATCTTGGCCCTAATGACAAGGACAGGACTGGGGACATGATGCTAGGGGTATTAGGAGGATGCCTCTACTTCTTTGATTATCCTCTGGGTGACAGTTTTGATATATGGGTGATGAAACAATATGGTGTTCAAGAGTCCTGGACTAAGGAATTCATTTTAAAGAATCCAAGCACAGATATCATATGGTACTGGGACCTGTATCGACCAATAAGTTTGCTGAGCAATGGCGAGATCTTGATGTCACATAAATCCAAGGCTATGGTTTCCTATAATCCAGAAGACAGGAGCTTCAGATTTCTTAAAATTTATGGGATTCAAAACTTTGAAGCCAATCCTTATATACCAAGCTTTCTTTCACCCAGGGAAATTGTTAAGGGAGAAAACACAGGTGCGTCAAACATCCACTCAAGATAAGCACATGTTCTGCAAAAGGATATATAACTGGTTCTGAGTTAACCAGTACCATGTTGTTCATTGTAATTCTACAGCATTGTGTCTGCACCTTGTTTTTTTAATTATTGATGCAATCTCTTTTATTAATATGCACACTATGTACTCTTTCCTTTTGCTTGAAACCCTTGTAATAGCAGATTCAAATTCCTTTCTCTGTATATCAACAATGGAGAGACAGAGAATCCTTTACAGACATACAAGAATTAGGAATTTCAAAAGAAACCCCATGGCCATGTAAAATTATAATTTTATAGTAAACCCTTTACAAGATGAGGAAGGCCATCGAGGTATTCAATCTCTCTATAATGGGTTTTGGTGCAAGCGTGGTAATCGTTGATATAATTAAGCAATTGTTCAAATCGTTGATCCAAAACATACAAGAATCCGTTGGCAATTGTTGTGAGCACGGAATCCATAGGTCCAAATTGGTATTCTGGCAAATTGATAAAATCCATCCTAGAGAGATTGAATGCCTTTATGTCCTTTTCTCCTCAGGTTTATCTGGAAACGTGGCCCATTATATTGGTCAGATGGCCATGGCCACGTCCTTGAGGGTACACAGCATCTCAATACATATTTTTTTTTTGTTAAAAAATTTTTATTTTTGATTTTGTGTTTTATTGGTTAATTTTTCAGTTTAATTAGCATGAATGAATTTCGATGGTTGATGCTTAAGGAGAGAGAAGAGAAAAAGGAAAAAGAAGGGATGAAAGGGTGACAGGCTAGGAAATCTTTGGGAACATGGTGTAAATTATGTTTTTAAAAAAATTAATTTTTTTTGGCTAAAATTTAATATGATTTATATGTTTTGGATCGTTTTAATGTGCTGATATCAAAAATAATTTTTTAAAAAAATAAAAAAAAATCATTGGCATGTATTTTAGCATGAAAAGTTATTTGAAATGCAACCGCTACCACACTACCAAACATACTCTAAGTGTTTGGTATTATGGTAGTCGTTGTGGTTGTGGTTGTGGTTTGAAAAAAGTTGTTTTATAAAAAGTACTTTTGGTTGAGATTGATTTGATATTTATGTATGTTTGGTTAGAACTGTGGTTAGAATTGAGGTTGAACAAAAAGTAGTTTAATGTGTTTGGTTAATAATGCTTTTGAAATTGAGGTTATAAAATAATTTTAAAAAATATATATTAATATTGATGGTTTTTAATTTAAATATTGTAGATTTAACTATTGTTATTATATCATGAAATAAATAATATTTTATATAAAATATTTTTCATTGTTCCATTAAACTATCTAGAATTCAATCATGTATGAAATACATCCGACAAGGATTACAATTTTTTTGGTTTCTTAAGCGCGCAACAACATCAAGTAAAATATAATCAGGAACTAAATTGGGATTGCGATCAAATTTTACAAATGCTACATTATCAAACGATCTCTGTCTAATTTATGTAGTGTCATTAAATAATGTTAAACACTAGTTTTTCGAATAAAACACAATTAAAAAATAAAAAATATTTTTTATTTTTTATTTTACTGGGTCAGACCCGATTCAATGCATTTTGAGCTTTGGACTGGACCTGATCCAGTCCGACCGGAACAGTGTAGACTCAATAGTGTAGCGTGAACACTATTCATGCTAATTAATTTCATCAATAGTACTGAAGAAGCAGCATTTTCTTACTTTTTTTTTTTTGCGTTTGGAACATAAAAAACTGTGGAACTCATGAATAGTAAATTATAGTTTTTACTTTATCAAACAGGTTGCATCTGTGTTTTAGACAAAACACAAACGTAAGCTCTTAAACAAACCCTCTCAGACTATGCTAAGGAGAAGAGAGTGGTAAAAGAAAAAAAATAAAAAAAAAAGGGAAAAGAAAAAAAGAAGAAGGAATAATTTAGTCTTTCCTCAAAATTTAAATTTAATGTTGACCTGACATTTAAATTGTAATTTCTGATTGGATATTTGTAATCATTAAAAGTGTTTTCTTTCGCAGTTAAAATGGTACTTTTTTTCTTCACTAACGTGATAACAAGGTAATTTGTTATCTCATATACTTTTTTTTAGTTGTCATATTATACTTAATTATTTATAATTATAAATAAGATAAATCAGTTAAATTATGAGATAAGATAAATTAACTAATATGTCGCAAGAAAATGTATGAAAAAAATTAATTACACCGAGCATCACAATTACTTTTTTTACTTCATTATTATTGGATGAATTTGTTCCAATTATGAATTTGTTCCAAACATCCTCTATATGAATTTGTCCCAGTTATTAAAGAAATTTAATTCATATTTTATATTGCATTTGAATAGTATATATTCCAGATATTCTTGAGCAATAATATTATAATTCTAAATGTTATTTGATGTCCATGAAGATTTAGTTCCTTTCTACACAAATGATGAATATGTTACAGTGACACTTAATAATATATATACAAATGCATGCCCGCGCGCTATTGCTGGCTTATAAAACAAATATATTTAATAGTGTTATAATTATGAATCAGCGCTAAATAAGTAATAAAAGCTAAAGGTATGATGGAGCCAATATTTCATGACGGAAAAAAAAAGTTATGTTGGTGATCAAAACTTAGAGACTGAACAAAATGATTTGTAGCAATCTACAGTGTTTTGGGAAGAAAGATACAGTGCTTTCACCACATGATTTAGCTTTTCTGTTAATAAAAAGCAAAAAAAAAATTACAAAGCTAAATTCTCTACCAACTTAATATTTTAAAAAAACCAACAAAGATAATTTTGGAAGGAAAAAAAACCCATGAGAAAAAACGTTGTAGCAATTGACAATGTTTTGTGAGGAAAACTACAGTATTTTTCCCAATAAAATAAAATAAAAAACTATTTAGAGAAATACTGTAGCAATCCATAGTGTTTTGTGAGAAAAACTACAACGTTTTCCCCATATGATTTAGCTTTATTGTAATTATAATTCTTAACCAACTTAATATTAAAAAAAATGGACAAAGATAGTTTTGGAAAAAATAAAATAAAAAAATCATATGTGAAAACACTGCAATAATTCACAGTATTTTAAAGAAAAAAAATTATAAAACTAAATTCTTACTCAACTCAATATTAAATAAATCAAATCGACAAAGACAATTTTAGGAAAAAAATATTAAAAAAAAAACACAAAAAAGGGGGGGAAATCATGTTGGGAACACTGTAGCAATTCATAGTGTTTTGTGATAAAAGCTAGAGTGCTTCCCCACATGATTTAACCTTATTTGTAATAACTTGTAATTGTAATTTTCAACAATGTTTTGTGAGAAAAGCTACAGTGCTTTCCCCATATGATTAAGTTTTATTACAAAGTTAAATTCTAACCAACTCAATATTAAAAAAAATAAAATCAACGAAAAAAATTTTGAAAAAAAATTTTACAAAAAAAGAAAACACAAAAGAAACTGGAACAAAAAAACCATGTTTACTTGTATCAATCCATATTGTTTTGTGAGGAAAAACTTGTATTTACTTGTAATTGCAATTCTTAACCAGCTTAATATTTAAAAAATAAAATTGACAAAGATAATTTTAGAGAAAATATAATAAAACAGAAAAAAACCATATGAGAAAAAATATTGTAGCAATCCACAATAATTTGCGAGGAAAGTTACAGTGCTTTCTTCACATATTATAACTATAATTTTTAACCAGCTCAATATTAAAAAATAAAATAAAAAAAAGATAATTTCAGAGAAAATCATAAAAAAAAAACTAAAAAAAAACCATGCGGAGAAACACTGTAACAATCAATAATTTTTTAAAGAAAAAAATTACTAAACTAAATTTTTAATCAGCTCAATATAAAAAAAAAATCGACAAATATAATTTTGAAAAATAAAAAAATAAAATAGAAAAACTATGTGGGAAAACACCGTAGCAATCCACAGTATTTTAAAGGAAAAAAATTACAAAGCGAAATTTTTAACCAACTTAATATTTAAAAAGTAAAATCAACAAAGATAATTTTTTAAAAAAAATTAAATGGAAAAAAAAGAAAAAAAGCAAAGTTGGAAAAAAAAATTAATTTTGGAAAAAAAAATTAAAAAAAAAAAGGAAAAAGCACTGTGAATTACTATTGTAATCCACAGTGATTTAGGTGTGGGGGAACACTGATTCCCCCACACTTGTTCCCCCACACCATTTAGATGTTGTTAATATGTGTGTGTGTGTGTGTGTGTGTGTGTAAAAAGAGATTCCTATATGACCGTGTTGATCGACCTAATATCTCTCTCTTTCTTTCTTTGCACAGGTTCCCATAATATTTGTACAAAAATAATCTTAATATTTTAACGCTATCTCTTTTTATTGGATGATAACATAACCAATCAAGCAGCTTTCTCTATAGCCAACAAATGTAGGATTTTTCTTTTAAGGTTAGCTACTTGCTCCATAAGCTAAGCATCTTGAACAGACTTTCACCATTTTTTTAGCAGTTTAGCCACCTTTGCAAATCAAGTTACACTAGTTTTGTCACCCCTGTTATGGTGAGCTACACTTCCTATTCATCTTCAAATATAAATCAAGATATTTAAATATCAACATACATAATGATATAGAAAAAAACATGTAACTCCCTACTACACATTACTTGTTTATCATTTCTATTAAAACTCTCTCGCTGAGTTTTAAATTAACTTAAGCATCAGAGATTTTATTTTACAGGTAACATCAATCCACTTCATATCACCCTAGTTCAATTGTCAACCATGGGAAAACCTATGAAATTTGTTGAAGTTTTTCTATAACTTCACCAGTGATGCTGTTTGTGAAAAAAATAAACATAAATTATGTTTATTTTCACATCTTATTTATTGTTTCTAAGGTTTTTAATAAAAGAAAAATGAAAACTTCAGGAGCAAGAGTAACTTATCTCCCACCATTTTCGCAAGTTTCCATATATCTTCATCAACTTGCTCAACAAATAAAAGCATTTATTGAGGTTATTCTAGGTACACAAGAGCAACTTAAAGATATTCCCCTACAAGTTATATAATGAGTTGCACAATATCCTCATCATGTATAACCTATACACAGACAAATTTATTTCCTAAAAAAAACAGGACAAAATGACATGAAAGAGAGCAAACAAGAAAATCACCATGCTACTATCATGCCAAGAAGTAGGTCTTATTATCACGAAGAGACAATTTTCTCCTCTCAATAAGACCTTTACAGGTTAATAGGCAAGGCCATAACCACTCATGGCTATAATTATCGTTACCACCCCCACCCCACCATAGTGTCTAATTCAAGTGGTCTTGAGCATAAAACGCCACGACGAGAAGAAAATAAAATAAGAGATTTGATATCATGCCAGAGTGTATTAAACACTCATCTTTCAAAAATTCTGTAGTCATAAAAATAAGTCTGAACAACTATGATGGTCTATTTGACCTTAGTGAACATATATAGAATGTTAGAAACAATTTAGAGTTAGTGATATAAGATAGTGATGGGATGTATAAGATTATCCTAACCATATTTCACGGGTCTACTCGAACATGTTACCATAGTCTAGAACTAAGTTCATTGTTCAGTTTTCTAATTTATACAACAAATTGATTGCTCATTTTAGTACAAGCATCCTTGTCCAAAAAATTCCAACCAAACTTTTTTCTATTACCTATAAAGAGAGGAAAGGTACAAGGTTCAACAAAAAGATTATAAAAGTAAAAGGCTTGTTATAGCACATTATTATAGAAGTTATGATCAGTGGGTGTCATAACTATTCCCGATATGGATGACTTTATACACTCCTCGATAAGACTTTTTTTAATGTTAAGCAAGCTTTAAAGAATCATATTATTGTGGAGGAAGCAAGTGTGGCAAGACAAAAGCACCTACGCTTTCACAGATGAAGAGAAGAATCTTAAAAACATAGGTGGCTACTTGTCATCTCCTCACCATTCAAAAGCAACTCTAAGGGCCCAATACAAAGTAGATTGATATAAATAGAGAAAGACCTAATAATCACTTTTCTAAACACTACCAAAATAAAATTATTGACAACCATCAAAGGAAAGGATTATATGCAATATCTATCACCCATGAAAAAGAGATGTTGGTAAATGTAATCCAAAGAAATACTGTTTTTTCATAAGGACAAGGGACATGACACAAAATAATATTATGCTCCCAAGAAAAAACATAAAGATAATTATTACTAAAAAGGTATCTCCAACAATATATCAAAAAACAAATAGAGTATGAAAAGCATAAAAAAAAGGTTAAAGGCTCCTAAAAGTCAATATTAGAGATCAATGTGATCCTGTAAAGAATATGAGTGTGGGGAGATTCTAGTGGAAAAGTCAAGTCTATGAAAAACATGTACTTTACTTCCAACTCCAAAACTTTTATCATGAACTTATCATATTTACTCTAGAATATGGAAAAGAAGTGACATTTCCTCATAAAGATTCCCTAGTGATTACCATAGTCCTATCAAATTATAATATGGGCAAAGTGTTGATGAAAAATAAAAGGGATGTTAACATTCTCTTTTAAGTAAATTATGACACGGATGAATGTAAATTCATATAAGTTGACTTAGTGAAGACACCCCTGGTAGGAATAGAAGGAAGGGACATGTCATTAGAAGGTGCACTAAACCTACCTGTCATTATTATCACCTACTCCAAGTGTTGTATTCTTCAACAAACTTTCATGTTGATTAAGATAGATTTAGCTTATAATGTCATACTAGGAAGGTCTTCTCTTATTTTGCATAAAATCAATACAGTGATCAATACGATATATTTAATAATTAAGTTTCCCACTAACAAAAGAGTCGTGATGGTAAAGGGAAACCAATTGGTGTTTAGGATATGCATATAAACCTATATGAAAAGAAAAAATACCTCATGGTTGTACTAAGATGACCCATATTAAATAAAAAGTTAAAGTGAGGATATAGGCCATAAAATATTTGAATGAAGTTATTCTCTATGCTAATACAAGTGTTGTCATTAAAATTGTGTCCATTCTAGACCTTAGACAAGAAAAAATCCTGATAGAGCTCCTAAATATTAAAAAAAATATAACTTTGCTTTCAAGACATCTTATACGTCTGGCATCAACCTAAAAGTGGCTTGTCACCATTTAAATAAGTGTCTTTTTTTCTCCTTAATGTGTCAAAAAAAAGAAGAAGAAATTTTAGTGAAGAAAGGTGAAAAGCAATTTTAGAAGAAATATACAAGTTGTTGGAGGTCGGATTCATTTGTAAAGTGATGTTTCTAGAATGGCTAACAAATATAATGATGGTAAAGAAGGCAAGTGAAAAATGGTGTATGTATATGGACTTCATAGACATCAATAAGGCATGCTCCAAGAAAACAACTTTTCATTGCCTAAAACTGAGAGGCTGACTGACTCCATAACTAGTTTTGACCACTTAAGTTCCCTGAATGCTCACTCTGGGTATCATCAGATACTCACTCATGTTAAAATGATGAAGAAAAAGCAACATTCATTATGAACAAAAGAAATTTTTGATATCAAGCCATGTCTTGTAGCTTAAATAATATAAGAGACACTTGTCGATGAATGGTAAACATGATCTTCAAAGGTTAGCCGTGTAGAAATATAGAGGTTATGTTGATGATATGTTAGTTAAAAGCATAAACTTTGAGCAACATCTTCAAGACTTGGAATATATTTTTTTATGTTTTGCACTTGTATCAAATAAAGTTGAATTCTACGAAATGTATATTTGTAATGACATGAGGAAGATTCTTGGGATTTTTTGTTATTAGTAAAGGGATTGCGCCTAACCCTAAGAAGATTCAATCTATACTAAACATGATCACTCATTAGTATATCAAAGATGTACAAAGGTTCACACAAGGAATAAAAGCATTGAATAGATTTATTTTTCTGCCTATAAAAGCATTACTTATCTTTTTTTTTCAAGAGCCTAAAAAACATCTCTAATTTTAAATAGAATCTAGAATGCAAGCAATCTTTTGAAAAATTAAAGATTTATTTATCCTTCCAAAACATCTTTTAACAAAATAGAGCAGGATATTTATTTAGAGGTTGTAGATTTGAAAATTAGTGTAGAGCTTGTGAGAGATGAAAAAGAAATCTTGTGTATTATACTAATAGGGTTTTCTATGATGTAGAAATAAGATACATGAAGATAGAAAAGGTGTTCTACGCATTGCTTCAAAAAAAAAAACTATATTTTCAATTATATTGATAAACTACCCTTTAACATAAATTCTTCATAAACCATATAATTTTATTTTCACTTGATTTTTAAATAAAAATATAATATATATATATATATATATTTTTAATATTAGTATATGTTTTTGTGCAACTTTATATAATATTTTTTTTCTATTTTTATCAATGTTTAATTAAATAAAAAGTTGGTTTTAGAAAATAAAGTTTAAATCTAATTAGGTTCATCCCTTATAGTGCAAAATTATATATCTCGGATTTATATTTTTTTTAACTTTTCCGTAATGTTAATAAAAGTTTATAATATTTATCTTTATAACATTTATTAACAACTTTTCAGTTTATAATTAAAATTATTTTTTAATATCAACTGCCTAGTCCTAGTCAATTCCAAAAATAACAACAAACCATCTCACTTAAACCCCAAAAAATAAAAATAAAAATATCGTCTTTACTCTTTATCCCTCCTCACTCGCACACTGAAACCCTAGCTATCTACATCGCCGCGTGCTCTCTCCCAAGCAAACAGCGTTGCTGGTACGCAATCTTCCTTTAATCTCTGTCAATCATTAGTTTTTACGATCTTCAACTATCAATATCTCAATCGAATCGACTCTGTGTATATTCGTTTTTTTGTTGTTGTTAATTGACATTTTAATTCAGTTTATTGGTCTGTTTAGCAGGAGAGGTTTTCGACTCGTTTGAGAAGGAACCAGCTGAAGCAGAGGAAGAGTCAAGATGGCGCGGAAAGGTTTGATGGAACAAGATTTAAGTAAACTGGACGTGACAACGTTGCATCCACTCTCTCCTGAAGTTATATCGCGGCAGGCTACCATTAATATAGGTTTTTTTTTTATTTTGGAATTTCCTTTCAGTAGCTTAGTTGTTGACCGTGTTCGTCGAAACTGATAGTTTTTGGTGTTAATTATTTGTAGGTACTATCGGTCATGTGGCACATGGGAAGTCTACTGTCGTCAAAGCAATTTCCGGTGTTCAGGTGATTTAGATGGTTTTGCCTTTAATTTTTATATCTGTTTCCTAACAGCAGTCTCTTATGGTTATATCATGTGGTATTTACTTTGGGGAATAAAAGCCAGAAGAAGAAGAAGAAGAAGAAGGTTATAAATTTTTGCAATAGGGATAGTTATGGGAGCCGGTGAATTGGAAAACAATTTCTCAGTGATGTCAATTCCTTTTTCTTTCTTTCCCTCACTCTTTTTTTAATACACAATGGAGGCCCATCTAATAAGTCAGTCTACACTCTCCCTCTCTAACCTCCTTTATTCCCAGTGTAAATAGGACACAAAATCAGTTCAATTCATATAATGCAAAATGACTTTGCTCCTTAATCCACTGAGCATTCATATTCCTGCAATATATAACACTGCTGCTAATATCAAGTATTGAAGAGTTGCTGGATTAGGTGCGTTTAGAAATTGATCCTAGCTCTGATAAAGGGAGTTTTACCTTCATCATGACAGGCAATCCTCCCCCACAATATGTTATATTATCACATGTAGCTAAGCTAGTTGTTTTCTTTTTTATCATGGTTCCACAGAGTAGTTACCATACTTGCACAATTTTTGCCAAATGTTGTTCACTGGTTATGATTATGGAAATTTGTATTTTGATCTATCCATACATAACACTCAGGCAGATGATTTTCAATTTGTTATAATTACGAATTGTACAGGTTTGAGGGGTGCTAATTTGGTGGTTTGCTATTCATGTGCAGACAGTTCGTTTTAAAAATGAGTTGGAGCGTAATATTACAATAAAGCTTGGATATGCAAACGCAAAGATATACAAGTGTGAAGATGAGCGGTGCCCTCGGCCTAAGTGCTACAAGTGAGTAAATGCATGGGTGAAGCATTACTATTTAGGTTAAGTATTGGCCTTTTGCCTTTAATGTAAGAACTGTTCTTGTAGGGCATATGGAAGTGGAAAGGAAGATAATCCTATGTGTGATGTAGAAGGGTTTCAAAACTGCAGGATGAATTTGCTGAGACATGTCTCTTTTGTTGATTGCCCGGTAAGGGGTCCAGGTGCTGTATTTAATTATGCTTTTTCACCATGCTTACTTTTCATATTTTGATCGTCACACAGTAAGGCTACCTAGTAAGTGGTTGAACCAGGTCTCTATTTAATTATGGTTTATGCACTGTATGTAATTTTCATATGTTGATTGTAACACATTAAAGGTTTGTACCCAAATGTCCCTTCCTCCAAGTTTCTCACATGTTAAATGAATTATGGTGTTGGTTGATTGTTTTTTATTCCCATTGGACTGCTTAGATATTAGCAAGAAAACGTTGGGTAATCAAGGCTTCTTCTTAACTGGCATTGCTGAATAAAATTTCTTAGCTGCAGATTATTAGTGTACTTCTATGCTTTTTGTGACTAGACCATCCACATGACATGCTTTTGTACTCTCCTGTAGGGTCATGACATTCTTATGGCTACAATGCTTAATGGAGCAGCAATTATGGATGGCGCATTGCTGCTCATAGCTGCAAATGAGAGCTGTCCCCAACCACAGACTTCTGAACATCTTGCTGCTGTTGAAATTATGCGTCTCCAACATATTATAATTCTTCAAAATAAAGTGGATCTTATTCAGGAAAATGCAGCCATCAACCAGCACGAGGCTATTCAGAAATTTATTCAGGTTTGCCTGTGCTATTTTTGCACATCTTGTTAGTTGAGTGTACATGCATTGTATGTTCTTTTTCCTGATGATGCTCTTTTTCTCCAAAAAGAAAATGGGAAACCCACACCCTACTATTCTTTTCAACATTTTTTTTTCAGGGAACTGTTGCTGATGGTGCACCAGTGGTGCCAATTTCTGCGCAGCTAAAGTATAACATAGATGTTGTGTGTGAGTATATTGTTAAAAAGATCCCAATTCCAGAGAGGAACTTTATCTCACCACCTAACATGATTGTTATTCGATCTTTTGATGTCAACAAACCTGGATACGAGGTTGATGAGATAAGAGGTGGTGTGGCTGGCGGAAGCATCCTCAGGGTATGTTTTTAACATGTGTTTGGTTAATATTGCCGTGCTTTTTTTTTTCCTGAGTTGTGTCTATACTTGGTGCAAGATCATGGTTAATTTGTGCATAGTTTCCATGCATTTGTTCTCATTCAGTTCAATTCAATTCTGGCCCATTTTCCACATCAGGGTAATAATAGCCAGTGTAAATGGAGAAATGCTTGGTTTGGGACAAATTCTGACTGCATGCTAAGGTTTATGGGATCCGAGTGTTACTTATTTGAAGCCTTGTGGACTGACAATGAGAATTAACTTTAGGCCTTGGCACTCGTGAGCCCTTGATATAGCTATTAAAGTTTGCTTTTTCCATGAAGATGTCGTGGTCCAGAGAGAAATTCATGAATTAGTCGTGCTGAGAATCTGTGATGTACGAGTATCATTATTTTGGTCTATCTTGTCCATGCAGGGTGTTTTGAAGGTCAATCAATTTATTGAGGTCCGTCCTGGGATCATTGTTAAGGACGAGGCTGGGAACATGAAATGCACCCCAATATATACCAGAATAGTGTCATTATATGCTGAGCAGAATGAGCTACAATTTGCCGTGCCTGGAGGTCTAATTGGTGTTGGCACAACCATGGACCCCACTTTGACACGTGCTGATAGACTTGTGGGTCAGGTTCTTGGTGATGTTGGCTCACTCCCTGAAGTTTTTGGTGAGCTTGAGGTATGGAGCTGAATCAATAATAATGTTTTGTAGTTTTATACTTTCATTAAATACTTTTTGAATTGAAACTGCTTTCCAAATCCAAGTCATAAATGAGCAAGTCCTGTCTATAGTTATATATGAGTATGTGTTTTGCACGACATGTGCAAAGTTCTCCTTGTTGGGTTGAATTCAGTGCAGCTGAGTGGAGTTTCATTTTTGGTGTAGACAGGAAATAGTAGACACCCTGTTCGCATTCCAATGTGCATGTTATGATGCTTTTTATACATGGCTTATAAACTATCTTGAAGTAAACATGCTTCTCTATGCAAGTTACTTTGTCATTGGTTTCAATAAGTGCCCTTTTCTCTACAGGGGCAGAGATTTATGGGTGCTTCCATATTGTGATGCAGCAGGATTCTTGCATGCCACTGGTGCTAATGTTGTTCCTTTCTTTTCTTTGTGCAGGTGAATTTCTTTCTTTTGAGACGGCTTATTGGTGTCAGGACAAAGGGCTCGGAGAAGCAGGGAAAGGTTTCGAAGTTGACCAAGGGAGAGATTCTTATGTTGAACATTGGGTCCATGTCATCTGGTGCTCGAGTTCTTGCTGTGAAGAATGATTTGGCAAAACTACAACTTACTTCTCCAGTCTGCACCAGCAAGGGTGAGAAGATCGCATTGAGTCGCCGAGTGGAGAATCACTGGCGTCTCATTGGGTGGGGTATGATTCAAGCCGGAACCACCATCGAAGTCCCACCTTGCCCCCTCTGAGTGTTTTTAAACAGGTAGACAGCTAGAGAAAATCAGAGTGAAAACAGCTTAAGAAAGGCTTTTATCTAATATGTGGGGAGGTAGGCAGTTGAATGGATCTTTTTTTTTTCCTGTGGAGAAGAAAAAACATGCTCTGAACAGTGCCTATCAGTGTCCGTGTTCTGTTTTTTCCTTAATATTCCAATTTTTTTGCACGAGTCTGTTGAATTATATTATTCTGGCGGGTTCTCAAGGAGTAAAGATGAAAATACAATGTTTATCGAGAATTTATTCTCTGTTTTGTTTTGCTCCTTTTTTTTTCCTTTATTTTTAACAGTTTTGGAGAATGATACTATGGCTTCAGGCATGATTTGTTTGCTTCGGCAAGGTCAAGGTGATCTGGCCATGAAAAACATACGAAATTTGGTTTATAGACTTCAATGCATTAACATCTGTATTTTCCAGATTCATGATGCCTCTTGAACAGATTGGAAATTTAAGCTCAGTTTGATGAATTTGCCAATTACAATAGTTGTCACTGACATAGTCAACAAATCAGGAAAAAGTAGCATACTTAACTCAGTATAAATCGTGTATCAATCAAGCACTTTGTGTTAAAAGAATTGTTTTTAAAGCGCAATGCGTGACAATATTAAAGAAACATAATATTTAATAAATATTGTATTTTTAAAGTGTGATAATATTAAAGAATATTATTTTGCAAAATACTTTTCAAAATTTTACTTTTACTGTGCTGTTTTTTGTAAAAAAAATAATCCATTTTAAGCACAATGAATCTCCAATCTCATACGTCCTCCATTTCCATCCCCAATGGGATGGGAGATGTCATTCAGAATCTTAAATTGTAAATGAAGCTCAAACCACTAGGGGTATCTTCAACTACGAGGCATGATTGAGCCTACCTAACGATTTCATCCATCCTCTATTAAAATAATATTTTTTTCCAGACATTGAACATCTAAAAAAGCTTTCAAAAAAGCAAAACAAAGATGATCTAATTCCATGTGAAAAGGGGCTGACTCAGACTTGGAGGAGTTCACCGTTGTTCAAGAAAGATGATGCATTTCATGATTGAGGAACACTAAAAAGGGATCTCATGCGTTCATCACGACCGCCAGATAAGGCAAAGAAGAATCAAATACTCGAGTCTCAAGGGACCCATTTCACTCAGTGAGTGGTGGTAGCATCTGCTGTGTTCTATTAAGTGTTTGATGACAACTAAAAACTTGCTTTAGTGACCGTTGTAAGTTCCACAGACCCTTTTCACCCTTCAACACCTCTGGTAATCGCAGGAGGTCCCGGACCTCCCGGTCGTTAACCTTCGTCAAACAAGGATATCATCGTCATTCAGAGTTCAGCAATAATGGCTACTGTCTGTGTGTACGGTGGAGTGGCGTGTGGAGCCCCGGAGGGCCGGGCACCCCCCATTATCCCTACATCCACCCCCTTGATCTTGATGCCGTGGACTAGACACGGGACCGTTTCAAGTGCACCCTGAAATGATTTTAGAGGTGAACAAATAATCATTTCGTGTTAGCGCAGGCTATTGAGTAATTACTTCAAATAAATTTTCCATGAATTTATCAATTCGGGCATCAAACTATTCTGTCTGATATTCGGCTGCATTGTTGCATGAAAGTTTTTTCTTTTTCTTTTTAGTTTCATTTTAGTACGCAATGTAAATTTAGGGACAAAGAAAATAAGTTCGTTGATATTCTAAATCGAATAATTTAATTGGTTAGATTTTATGTTCTAGAAATCACTAGTTTGAATCTCGCAAACTTCAGAACCACTAAAAATTTACATGATTATTAATATCAAGATACGTAAAATTAGTCAAAATACAAGTAAAATTTACATAATCCGAACACCTATTGTAAAATATACTAAAACGCATCAGTGTTTTACTGTGGACTACACTGTGCAGTCCACAGTAAAACACTGATGCCTTCTTCTTCTTTTTTTGTTTTTTTTTTACACTTATGTCTTTATTTTTTTTAATTTTTTTTCTGTTTTTTTTTCATTTTTAATATCTTTAGGGGTTTTTTTTTCTTTTAATGAATTTTTTTTAATTTTTTTTGTTAATGTTAAATTTTTTTTATTTAGTTATAAGACTCTCAGGATATGAATCCCGGATTTAACGGGTTAATCTGATTTGACGAGTTAACTCGAAAATTTTTTTTTGCTTTTTTTCGTTTTAATTAATTTTTTTCGATTAGTTTGTTAATGTTGAATTTCTTTCTATTTAACTATCAGACTTTCATGACACGTATCTTGGGTTTGACTGGTTGACCTGGTTTTGGACTACATAGTGCAGTCTATAATCTGAAGGCTGAGCTGTCTTTTTTTTTTCTATTTTTTATGTCTTTCGGTTTTGTTTTTTGCTTTTTTCTTTGTTTTTTTTCTTGGTTTTTTTTTTTGCTTTTTTCTTTGTTTCTTTTTCTTTTAGTGATTTTTTTTGTTTAATTTAGTTTGTTAATGTTAATTTTTTTATTTAGTTATCAGACTTTCATGACACAGATCCCGAGTTTGACGGCTTAACCTAGTTTGATGAGTTAACGCGGATTTTTTTTTCATTTTAATTAATTGTTTTAGTTTAGTTTAGTTTGTTAATGTTAAATTTCCTTCTATTTAATTATCAGACCTTCATGTCGTATCCCGGGTTTGACAGGTTAACTTAATTAATTTTGGGTTAACCCGTCAATTTTTTTTTCTATTTAGTTATCAAACTTTCATGACGCGAATCCTAGATTTGACGGGTTAACCTGGTTTGAAGGGTTAACCTAGTTAATTTAGATTTTTTTTCTTTTTCTTCACAGTGTAGTCCACAGTGAAAAGACTGATGCATTTTGTTTTTTTTTTTTTGTTTTTTTTCCTTTTTAATTAAAATTTTCGTTTAATTTAGTTTGTTAATGTTAAATTTTTTTTATTTGGTTATCAAACATTCATGACACGGATCCCGGGTTTGACGGGTTAGCCCAGTTAATTCTAGGTTAACCCGTTAATTTATTTTTTCTATTTAGTTATCAAACTTTCATGACACGAATCCAAAGTTTGACGGGTTAACTTGGTTTAAAGGGTTAACCCAATTAATTCAGATTTTTTTTCCTTTTCTTCATTGATTTTTTTTTCTTTCTGTTGGTTTTTTTTCTTTGTTTTTTTTTAAATTAATCTATTTAATTATCACACTTTTATGACACGATCTTGCAGCCATACCCACATCCAAGGCTATTGAGTCTAGTATTGCAGCCAAATCCACTTAAACTTGAGTCATGCAAGTTTAATGTTATTATTAATATTACTTTTAGATCAGGCGTTGTAGCCAAACCCAAGACTCTTGAGTATAGTTTTGCAAAAATACCTAACACTTTTAGATCTTATCTTTTTTTGATATTTTTTACGTAAAAAAATAATTCGCGGCATCGCGCGGGACATGTATCTAGTAATGATCAAAAAAAAGTAAGGATCTTTTTTCATTAATATTATTCTATATGGGGCCTATGCCCTATGCATTATTACTACCTCTCTATTAATAGAATTGCGTCCACCTTTCATGAATGAATCTGAGACTCTTTTTTTTTACATTGTCACGGGTTTTCTGTTCGTCTTGAGTACGTGACTAGGAAATGGGTGAGGGTTATGTTTTTAGCATGAAAAAATAATCTCTCGTTGCAAAAAAACATGTGAGCAATTCATATTCCAGCTTTAAGGACAAGGGCATGTCTAAAAGGTATTTAGAATATGATGACTCTTTGGTATGATAATCTAAGTTATTTATTCATTAAAAAAAAAAAATCAGTTCTGTCAATATAATGAATGTTTATTTCGCCATCCAATCGTAGAGGACAACTAGGTAGCTGCCCGCAATATAGGGTTGGAGGAAAAAAAATTGGAAGACTTTTGAGAATTCCTGACAATATTATTAATCTTGGTATATTCTGTTGACTTTAAAACCTATTTAATTTTTAGTTGACTTATATTTTAAATTAAATTGTTGAGGAGATATTTATATTCAAAGTCGACTCAAATTACCAGGAAAAACTATAGTTTGGTTTTAAAAAAACTAAGATGATATTTTAAAAAATATATATCACAATGATATATTAGGTTGATTTACATTGATGTGCTAAAAAATATATTTACGTCATGGCTATCTATCCAATTTGATCGCGTGCAATGACATGCAATTTGTCACCTTCTAGGTTGTTGCCCTAAATTCGATCACCGTTATGGTGACTAAAAGATTGGATTAGAGTTTGTTGACCTAAAAATCTATCCTCAATCTATATTCATCTAAAAACACTATAAACCACCACTTACCAGCCCTTTAACACCAAAAAATAAGTTAAAAAATAAAAATCAATCAAATAAAAAAATTCAAATGGAATCTAATCTATTTTTTCAAGCATGTTTATAGGAAGAAAGAATAATTTTTTTTAATTTTTTTTTACCGAACTATACAATCATAAAAACAGACACGTTAAAGAAAGCCATTAAATAAAATTTAAGGGAAAAAAATCATGAAGGGGTGTAAAAAAAGGTTTGCCAATATTATAAAAACAATATACCATAATCTTATTCAAAAACTAACTAAAAATTAAATGATATTTAATAATACAATATCCTTAATATATTTTTGATTGATTATTTTTGATGAAATTTAATTAAAATATAATGATTTTTTTTTAGAAAAAGCTATTAAGGCCTTAACAAAAAGAGATAAGGCGTGTGTAGGCCTATAATATCAGACTCATTCCCTTACCTATAATTTTTTTTATTTTAAACATGCATCATTTGCTTTCAAAAAACAAAGCAAATGGCATATTGTATGTAGTGGTGAGGCGGCGACTATACATCATCTCATTTGATAAAAAATCTATTTACAACCATTTTTTTCATCTAAAAATATAAAAAACACACACACAAAAACCTCCCATATCTAACATCCAATCAACCTTTAATTAATTAAAAAAACATAAATTCATCTGATCAAATAGAATTTTCAAGCCCTAATCTACTTTTTTCAACAAGATAAAAGTTAGAAAACATACCAACAAAACTTTTTTTATTAAATGAAACTCATTAACACTAAGATTTGTTTTTTATTAATAAATTGTAGTTAATTGATCACTTTTTTTTTTCTTCATCATATTTCAGTGACATTTTCTTTCATCTTCTCGTACTAAGTTGTGAAACATGAACAAAATAAAATTTTAAATTAAAAATTAAAATATCAAAAATGAAGGGGCAAAAAAAAAACACTTTGGAACCTAATTTTTTAAATCCACACCTCATGTACAAAAAGAAAAGAAGAAACACTGTTAAACCTATAGGGTTTTCTCTTGCAGGCGACATATAAGCAAATTTTTTTTCTTAATCCTAATTAATTAATAACACTTATTTTGTACCGAATTTATTTCTGTTTTAGAAAGAAATGAAAAAACTAATTAATAAAAGAAAAAAGAAAAGGAAAAGGAAAGGAAATGAAATGAAAACGAGCGTCGGTTGGCACGTATGGAAGGTCGACGTCACACGTGCAAATCCACTCCACTCTGATTGGCTGAGCTAAATGTTCCTCTTAATTCCAAGCATCTATTCCGCTTCACTAAACACACACACACACACACACACACTTCCCTTCTTTCTCTCTCCAGAAATCAACAAAAAAAACCTCTTTCTCTAACTCTACAATACAATCACACACATCTCCTAGAGAGAGAGAGAGAGTGAGAGCGAGAGAGGTGTTTTTTAGTTTTCGGGTTTTATATATTTGTGTTTTGTTTTGTTTGCTTATGGTCTCACTTGACAGCTCACAGTCTACATTATTCTTCTTCTTCTTCTCATTATTATTCACCAGATCAAATCTAAGGTGTGCCTGTTTGTGTTTTTGCCACTTCAATTTTGTTCTACTTCACAAAATATCTTGTGGGTTCTTGTGTTTTTCCCATTTCAATTTAGGCCTCATAGCAAAGTTTTCATTTTTAGTGTTTTTAGCTGTGTAAAACGGTAATTAACAAACCTTTTTGGTCCAAAGCTTATAAACAAGATAGTTACATAACAGTGTCTTGTTCCTAAGATCCTTCTATTCTTGAAATGGGATTGCTTTCAGGTTGTTTGAGCTGGATGGATGACACTCAATAAAGGAGCCAACTATTGTTATAGATTTGACCTGTTCAGCTTAAAACTTTGATGTCTGGTAAAGTTTGCGATTTTGAGGTCCACTTCTTTTTTTCGATTTTATCATGGATTCATTGCTTAAAAGCTCGTTTCTTGTGTGTATAGTTATCCATAAAGATTGTTTTTTTTTCCATGTTTTCTTGGCAGTTTATTGCGAATTTTCTAGCTTTTTACTTAACCTGTTTATGATGAAGTTCTACATTTTACTGATTTTTTTTATAGCCCATCAAAGAAAAGAAGTTTATTTCATTATGAGTGTGCATTTCAAATGGCAGTGCTGCTAGCAGAGAGAGATTAGGTTCTATTGCGCTGGGAGTTGTGGAAGCTCTATCAGTGAATTGGTTGTGGATATAACTCTTCTTAAATGCTTTATCCATGTTTCTAGCATGTTCATGCGTGCTACAGATGTCTGTGTTTTAGGCTAATGAATTTTGTTTGCAATGCAATTTGGTTGTTCTGTTTGCAGAGGCATGGTTTGTTCATTGCAGTTTTAATTGTTGCTCTCTCATATTTTTCAGCAATCTTTTTCTTGTCTCTGCAGCTGCTATACGGCGTAATCAACCAGATAACCATATGTTACAAGCAAAGCATTCTGGAGCTTGGTCTATCAGATGATTTATAGCTGCTATATTATGCTTGATCAGTTCTGTCATGGCCATCTATCCAATGAGATGTCTACGGCCCTGGCTTCTTTACATTCTACTGCTATATATTCTCATAAACAAAAGTGGAGCTATCAGTCCTGATGGTACGGTGGTATTTGGGATTATGCATATGTGCTATTTCAACTTAATCATAAGCTATGTCAAAGTAGCAAAGCTGCTACAAAGAAATCTATGGTCCAGTCCATTTACTTTGAAAGAAATACTTGGTTTTTTATTTATTGTGAGTTATGAGTTGTCTCGCATTTGAATTTCATTAATCTGAACACAAACCTGGCGTGATTTTGCTTTCATGTCAAGACTTGTTTTATGAAATGTGAAATTTAGTTTGATTAGAAATATAACGATGAGGGATGTTTGATGATTGTAAGCACCCTACAGATGGACCACCAAGTTCTTCTGTGGATAGGGTGGAGTAGGTGTTTCTTCCCAACATCAATGTTTGAGTAGCCTGTAATTTTTCAAGAAACACGAACTTGCTTACCTTCTAGAATCATTTTGCCTTAGTTATGTTTGTTAGTGTCTATAGGAGTATGCATTCTCAAGTGCACTTGTGATATATTAGAATTTTGAAATTCATTTTTTTTGTTTTTGTAGGTGAAGCACTTTGGAGCTTCAGGAATGCAATTGTCAGCTCAGATGGTATTCTTCCTTTGTGGAGGCCAGAGGATGCTGATCCATGTAATTGGAGGGGAGTGACATGTGATCTGAAAACCAAGAGAGTAATATATTTGTGAGTTCACAAATGATATCCAAATCTCAGACTTGTTTTCTCTTTTCTGCCCATAATCAGTTTGCTCCCTGTAAATAAGTATGGAGCTGTGAACCTTTAAATAGCCTACATGTTTTTTCTCTTCATTTGGGCATCTCTCTCTCTCTCTCTCTTATTTATTTATTTCACTCAAATCTGTTAGTTCAGAATGCAATATGAAGTGCATTCAACATTTTGTTGATTGTTTATCCATTATCTTCCAGGAGTCTGAAGAACCATAAATTAAGTGGACCCATATCACCTGACCTTGGGAAGTTAGCGCACTTGAAAATTCTGTATGTATTTTCAGGAATTTTTTATTTTTATTGAAAATTGTCTGTTGTTTTCTGTATTAAAGGCATGGTGCTATTTTTCTTATATGTTTTATTATGAATGATGTGTTGCAGAGCTCTATACAACAACAGCTTCTATGGAACAATTCCTTCAGAGTTGGGAAATTGCACAGAGTTGCAGGGAATGTAAGTGCATCTAAATCTAATAATAATTTTTTTATCATCATCACTTCATGTTGTCCTACATTTTCTTTTTATCCTTTTGAATAATGCTGTTGCCATTCTACTGGTTGAATACAAGCAGAACGCACTAGTAGGACTGATTATTTATATTTTCCTTTGTATAATTTAGCATTACTGATGATGGACAACATGAATACAAGGATTTTTACTGAAAAGGATTTTCTCTCCCACAGAAAAAGCTTTGAGTTTCTGCTTTTGAATATAGTGATGATGATTGAAAATTACTCATTCAGAATGGAGTAAAGCATTCTGAACTTACTTTGCACCTTGTGAATTATATTTTAACTGCAACCAACCTTATATTTTGCCAGTGAAGAAAAGTTGCAAAAACCTACCAGATAAATGTCTGATGGCCCAGACGAGTAACACTAGCTCTGGTCATAGAGGATTGCATACTGGGAACAAATTTTTTAACCCTTGCACATGGTCCAAGAGCCACCTCATAATCTAAACAATTAATTCAGCTTCTCTTAGAAGTTTGGAATTATAAACACTAGAGAGATCATGTTGGCATATTGCCTTTCATTTGAGTTTACAATTCAGGCATCTTAACAATGAAGGATTTCTTTTCATGTCGGTAACTATTTTCTGTAATGTGTAGCTTATGTAGCTCAGTTGCTGTTTTCCTGTAAATTGCTGCTACCCCATGACCCCATGATGCCTAAATTTGTAGTTCTATTTCACTTTCACTTGCTAAAAAAAGAATGGGTGTTAGAAATTATGGCTTGTGCGATAACTACAGCATTTGCTCCCTCTTGTTTTTAGAAATTCATGATATATTTCCATTCAAATTAGGTTTAGAGTTGCCACCTTAAAATCTAATTTCAACATCTGTATGGGTGTCCTATCTGCACACATTTATAATTGGACTGGAAGTAAATTATTAATGTCTGTTCTCTACAGATTCTTGCAAGGCAACTACTTAAGTGGACCAATTCCAAGCGAAATGGGAAACCTAACTGCACTTCAAAATCTGTGAGTTGTTTTCCTCATGATAAATTTCAGTTGTATGCATGTTATTTTGTTTTCAGCTTAAACAAATGTAGTTCCACAATCTTTTTCTATGAGTACTGAAACTCCTTTTGTCATATATGTATACCCATTAGTGACACATTACAAACCTTTTCCAAAAACAATTTAGATGTTATTCACCTGGGCTTGAGCAAGTTTCTCAAGGGATATGATAGGGTTGCTGTAGGCCTTCAATGCTCAATTTGTTGTGTCTATTGTAGAAATGTATACATCTCCACCAATTGGCTTCTTCCTACTGCAAGATAGATGAGGATTCAAGTTCCATGGTTAACACCAAATTACTTCTGTTTGTGTCTTTTCAGAAGTTAAAGGATCTATGCCACACCTTTATGGAAAAAGAATGAAAGTAATGACAAAATAAACACTGAAGCCTCCACTTAATTCTGAGCTATTGTATATGAGAAAAAGGTCTTTGAAGAATATTGACAGGCACTTGTGCTCACTAATGTGCTTTAAATGACAAATACTAGTTCTAGATGCGATCATCATGCTAGACAGATGAAACTGATTAGGTATTTCTACAGGGATATCTCAAGTAACTCTCTCAGCGGTTCAATCCCTGCATCTCTTGGAAGGTTAAATAAACTCATAACTTTGTGAGTAGCCTCATTTGCTTTGAATTGAGTTATTTTTTATAGAATGATGTTACCATGAAATTGAAATTGATACATTTACATCTGATATTTATTATGATCACAATGTTAAATTGAAGCAATGTGTCGAACAATTTTCTGGTCGGGCCGATACCATCTGATGGTGTGCTCATCAACTTTGCAGATAACTCGTAAGTCCAACTTGCCCAATATGTGTTATATTTAATTGATTTTGCATCAGCCACTGTGATATAGTAACTCAGGTGTGCCTTGATGAGCGGCAGCTAAAATCAAATTCTACTATTTTACAAATTTACTCCTCAGAAGCCAAAGAAGATTCTTAATCAATAAACTGAAACATTATATCTTGTAGGTTCACTGGAAATCGTGATTTGTGTGGAAAGCAGATTGAAAGAACTTGCAAAGATGACAGTGGAGGGCCCAGAACTGATGGGCAGTCTCCTTCAGGTAATCTAGCAGTCTTATCACATATTCAATTCTCCAATATTTCATTTTACCAGGTACAATGTCTGCCATGCTGGATGTAATACAGTATCAACATTTAGGATGGTAATAGATTTACTACTTGTATTCTTACAGCATAACACATACTTAAAACTCCCACCGTTCTCATTACTAGAATCTAACTCCTGGAAGTAGTTGAAGTTACCATAGAAACTGAATTGAATTGTTAAGAGAGAACCTAATTTTTTAACAACACCGATCATTTCCTGATCTCATATACTTTATGGTTGTTGCTTAAAATTATTCTTTGCTTGCAGGCCAAAATCAAGGAGGAAAGAAAAAATATTCTGGTGGATTGCTTATAAGCACTTCAGCAACCATTGGTGCACTGCTTCTTGTGGCACTAATGTGTTTTTGGGGATGCTTTCTATATAAGAAGTTTGGTAAAAATGGAAGTAACAGTATTGCAATGGATGTTAGTGGAGGTAATGTTCTCAACTTAAGTTATCTGTCCAAACTGTTTTTTAATTGGATAAACTTCTAATAAGTTCTTAAACTCAGCACCTCATGTTATTTTTCTTGTTGCGCCAGGTGCATCGATCATAATGTTTCATGGGGACTTGCCATACTCTTCAAAAGACATCATAAAAAAATTAGAGACTTTGACTGAGGAACATGTCATAGGCTCTGGAGGTTTTGGAACTGTGTACAAGCTTGAAATGGATGATGGCAGTATATTTGCCTTGAAGAGAATTGTAAAGATGGATGAGGGTTTTAATCGTTTCTTTGAGAGGGAGCTTGAAATTCTTGGAAGCATAAAACACCGCTACCTTGTTAATTTACGAGGTTATTGCAATTCTCCCACGTCAAAATTGTTGATATATGATTTCCTATCTGGTGGCAGCCTTGACGAAGCACTCCATGGTAAGATTTATGTTTTTGTTTTCATTTAGTTTAGATGTTAGGAAGGCCTAAAAGTTTGATGTGCGGACACTTTTTCATAAGACAATGTAGTGCCATCTATTTTCTGTTTTTTTTTTTTTTTAATGCTGATGGTTTTTGGACAATAAAAAGAAAATCCTACCCATTGGCATGGGCAGTGACAGAGATGCCTCCAGTCTAGAATGAAGTTTTGATTTTTATAACATTGGTTATAAATTTGCTATTTTTGTTGTGGACCTTCTCCTTTCATTTTTATTTTTATTTTTATTCTTAGCCTTTCATTGAGGCGTACCATTCTATCTATCAAGTCTCATGTTTACGGATTAAACAAGGAACATTACTTATTTTTCATTGATTGTACAGAAAGATCTGAGCAACTGGATTGGGATGCACGGCTGACCGTTATTTTGGGGGCCGCAAAAGGACTGGCCTACTTGCATCATGATTGTTCCCCTAGGATCATCCACCGTGACATAAAGTCAAGCAACATTTTGCTTGATGGCAACTTGGAGGCTCGAGTGACTGATTTTGGACTTGCCAAATTGTTAGGTGATGAAGAATCACATATTACTACAATTGTTGCTGGAACATTTGGTTATCTAGCTCCTGGTAAGCAATGCACATTTACTGGAACTTGTGCCACTGATTTGACCAAACTGGTTGGAATGGACATTTTAGAAATATGTTTCACTCACAAAGTCACACTTACAACCTTAAGTTTTTTCCACTTAACTTTTAAATTGGGTGTTGAAAATGGCTTTACCTTTTTCTTAGGATATGCTATTTGCTCTGATGGAAAAAAAAAAAAACTCCAGAATAGAAAGAGGAATATCTATGCTAAGTGCAATAAATGGAATACCCTTTCATATCTCTTTGACAAGGCTTGTTACCTGTACTATGGTTGAAGACAGTATCCTAATAGTATACCTTGACTTGCAATGTTTCGCAGAAGATGTTTAGCGTCCAAGGTAGCTGTTAATCTCTTTAGGTTATGATTTAACGAGTTATGATGGTTCTTTTGCTGGCTGATCTCTGCATTTGTAATATCATGATTGCTTTCACATTATCATTCCATTATTTTTTATGACGAGCCTGTCTGATTCCTTTGGCAGAATACATGCAAAGTGGCAGGGCAACTGAAAAGACTGATGTTTATAGTTTTGGGGTCCTGGTGCTTGAAGTGTTAAGTGGAAAGCGGCCAACAGATGCATCATACATCGAGAAGGGCCTGAATATTGTTGGTTGGGTGTGTTTCTTGATGAAATTTGTCCCAGTTGGGCTAATCTCCTTTATTCTTCCTTGATGAACTTACCATTATTCTATGTCATGATATAAATTAAGAGGGGCTTTCAATGAGAGAAAAAATGTGACTAGAAGATGTTAATTGCATGTATATGATCTCTTTCTATGAACGGACTGGTCTCTAGTTTATATCTATTTCTTTCCATGATTGCCTTGTGGCGCACATCTAATTCCACCGGGTAAAGCTTAAAGGAAATGTATGTGGAACTGTCATATTTAATGGAGTATACAAGCTGGTTTCTGACTATTTTTTCTGTCTTGCAGTTAAATTTTTTAATCACGGAGAATAGACCACGAGAAATTGTTGATCCTAACTGTGAGGGGGTGCAGGTAGAAAGCCTTGATGCCCTGCTTTCAGTTGCCACCCAATGTGTTTCTTCGAGCCCAGAGGATAGACCCACCATGCACAGGGTGGTTCAAGTACTTGAATCTGAGGTCATGACCCCATGCCCAAGTGACTTTTATGATTCCAACTCTGATTGAAACCCTTTTAGTGACAGTGAAGACATGTTTGAGTTCACATCCATTACTGGAGCTTCTGGGAAAAATAAAGAAGTAATGCACAAGCATGAAGAGGGCTTAGAATCTGCGGCGGTTTTGTATCTTCATTTTATTCGTTCATTTTTTCTGCAGAAGTATCACAACTCACTAATAGAGGAACACACGATTTCATCTGGTTCTCTTGGTACCAAATTGATTACTCATCGGCTGGAATTTTCATGTCCTCATCTTGCATGGGTGTGCAAAAAGACTTGTCTCTATGACAATGGAGTATCGACTTGTGGTATGGGCCAGTTATTCATCAGAAGTTGTATTTCTTTTTTTTGGCCCTCTCCTTTTCCCTTCTCATGTTGTAGTCCCCATCTAGCATTTGTTCACCCAAATTTCAAGTGTATATGAAATTTGTATAAAATTGAGAACATCATCTTGCTTTTGCAAAAAGGATTCATGTTTTCACCATTTTTGTAAAATATGTTTCATTGCAATAATAATCAATCAGTTCCTCGAGTGAATTTAGCATTTCGCTAATCGCAATATCCGCCATGCAAGGCTTCACTCATAATTGTTTTTATTTTTCCCGTCAATGCCTTCAATCTTGGTGCTAGTTTTTCCTCTTCCATTATCCTCTTCTTTCTTAGAATCTGACAATGTCGCATGGACACTGGCTCCAAGAAGTCACACCTAGTCAAAGATATCAGGTGGATGTACTTCAGCAATAAGATTCGTTCCCAGTTTCGGATTGCATTTGTCGAGCTCTTTTGGGACACCAATGTTGGAGGGAGTTGCACCGGGGATTACCTCCTGTTTGAAAGGCAGTGCTCTTGCAGCTTGTAAGCGGAGCTCTATCCACTCATGGATTAGAGATGGATGGTCCTCTAGTTTGGCCCCCGATCTGATTAGTTTCAAGTCTCTTGGCAGCTGGGATTGCCTGCAAAAATGAATAAACTTCTGAATAAGCGTATGCTACAGATTACAGCATGCTGCTGTCGTTCACAGTTGGTAAAGGGTCAATCACCATGGCCGGTCTTGATCTTCAATTGCATCACCAGGGCATAACAGGATCGTATATTATACTGCCATGGTCAATCCTTTTACAACAGTTGATGGTTAAATTAAAGAATGACAAGATTTTTTAATTTGAATCCAAGGAACATGGGAAAGTGAGTCGATTACACAAATGAATCAGAAAATACCCACAGATCAGCCCACAAGCTAGTTCCAGTCTTGGGGGAAACAACTGCAACGTTGGACATGCGCTTTGGCAATGGGAAGAACATCACTACCCCACCCCACAGCAACCCATGCCAAGTGTTTTCAGATAGTAAATGCTGTCGAATAGTCGAACCTACATAGAGCCAATAAATCTGAATATTAGGAGTAATACTTTTCAGGCCGCGACATTTCTTACATATAAAATCCAGGCTCCTACAGAAAAACCTTAAAGACAACGTAAACTAAGCCAACCCCTCATTTGCCTACAAACAATTGAAATTATAAATGAAAATTTCAAATTGTTTCATTCATACCTACAAAGTAACAAACATCCGCTAACTTGTTTTCTCCCTTTGATTGTTTTCATGGTCTAAATTAGTATCAACTGAGATTTGTTTTTCTTTAACACTTGAATCAAATGATTTTCTCTTTTCCTCATTCTTTTCTTTTAAATCACAGACTAAAAAATAATAAAAATAAATTTGTGGATGAAAACTACAATGTGGAAAAACTAAAGGGATTAAAAATTGATTATTTGAAAAGTAGAAAGACCGAAGTAAATTTTTATTTTAATTTTGAGATTGCCATCTATTTTCTTAGCCATTTACACTTTAGTCTTTTGTCTCTAAATCTTTTCTTTGCTAAAGAAGTTTTTTTAAATTGGCCATTAATTTGAGCTACAAGGATGAAATAAGAAAAAAAAATAAATAAAAAAATTGAGCAGGATAGGTGTTTTTACCACATGGTTTAGTGTTTTCTACTAGCCATGGAGTATGCTGGGGTTGCAACCCAAGTTTTTCTTTTTTTGCAATGGAAAATAAAATATTCAAGTTATGAAAAACAAAAAAATTTATGGCAAATGAGTCAACACTAAAACCTTCCGACCAGTCTCCTTACTTATATTCAATCAAAATATCACAAAGCAAACCTTTTATATTTATATTTATATTTATATTTAATCAATTAATTTAATTTAAAATTATCTCAATTTGCACCCAATTTTGAAGTGTCTAATTTTCTGGCTTTAACTGGATTACACAGAATGGATTGGTAAAAGGAGCAACTAAAATCTTTCCTGTTAAGCTTCGTCAATGGCTGAAAAAGTTCAAAAACTTGCAATTACTTGTTGGAATCTAGAGGATTGCTTAACCCAAACTGTAACTAATCACTACAGCATCTGCTTGAGAAAATAACAGGACAAAATGAGAGGAAAAGAATAGCCAGGGCATTTTATTATCCAACAAAAATTACTGCAAGGGGAAAAGGTACGAAACATTAAAAGCTGCTTATTGGCCTTATTTTCGTAAACACAATAAATAGAGAGATGCGAAGAAGAAAAGGAAGGCTAAGTTAGGAGAGCACAATCTCATCACACATACACTACTACCACGCCAGAAGGAACGGCATTCAATAACATACTGTAACCACTGGTGCATAGAATTAAACTATAATATAAACAAGACATATACAGCTTTTGTACATAAATATCTGGATCAAGGAGTTGAGCTTTCTTCCATTATCTTGCTTGCAGGTGCTTTTTCATGTTTTTCTATGTAAGCAGAAGGAAACCATCCAGCCTTGCCTTTGCATTCTCCTTCTGACCACCCTGTCGGAGCCACCTTGTGATATTATCAGCAAAAGATTAGGTAGAGGGAAAAGGGAAAGGAAAAAGATTGAAGCTCGAGTTGCCTATTCTGAAACATATATTTGCAAACTCAAATGGCGTATTAAAAACACTCCCCCAGAGTCATTTACTAAAGACGAAGACAAGGACTTCTGATCTAAGGATATAACAATAAATATATTGTGCGTGCGTGATGGTGTTCAACAAAAAGATAAAGAATTCACAGATTTATAACAACAAAACTGCCAACTGCAAGCACCACACCCATGCTCATACAGGCATTGGTGCACAATCATTTTACAGGCTGAGCTCTATGGTAAAGGATATACAATACAACTATATATTTATGTGAATATGCATGCTTAATATAATTAATGTATGCATGCATGCATGAGTAGTATTAATAATTCAAAATCATTTTCAAAGATGGCCTATAATGGAACAGTCTATAGGTCATCAGAGGCATTATCAGTAGAGAAAGTACCTTCCGGACCACAACAAAATCATCAATACATAGACTTAACTCCCCTGCTGCTTGAGCATCAAATGGGTGTATAACCTGCAAAGAGTTAAAAAATAAAATGAAATGGAGACCAAAATAACAAAAAAAAGCAGTGAATCTTAAGAAAAGAAACATCTTTTGCACTGGTAAAAAATTCCATGACAGTAAACAACTACATGTGGATCCTTATTTAAGTAGTGTGGCATACAGTTGTAAACAAATAAATCAGTGAGATAAGAACATGCTTTCAAGGGTAACACCTTTGAATAACAGTTTGAAGAACAATTTTGCTCCACATAAAGAAATTCTTAATCTGACTATGATTGTTTAACATTCGCATAGCAGGTTTAATTAGTTTACTGACGCTCATGCATCTTTGTTACTTTCAGGTCTTTTTAGATATTAAATCTTAGGTTTTCCTTTTTCCTTAAGTTATCGTGTTTACTTCCAGCTCTTCAAGCATCCTTACTATTACTTAAGTAAATACAACTTTTATACCCACAAATAAAATGGTGGCCATAATTAGAAAAAAAATACTCATGTACTTCCTATGATAAAGTTTGGCATAGTATCTCTTCAAACTCATGTACTTCCCACAAATAAAAAACTCATGTACATGCAAGTTTTTCTCAAAGAAAAATATCACTAAAGTTGTATTTTAATGGGGAAAGATAACAGGTTATCTTTTGCTTATAAAAGAAACATGCACCTTCAAATCACAATATCATTTTGAAACAAAAACTTCTTAAAAAAAAAGAGCAAATAGTTGGAAAAGTAAGGTCCAAGTATCGACTTTTAACTTCCTTTTCATTTGACTACTAGTTCATGACTGCTTCCATCACCAACTGGCACTGACACCATCACTGTGCACAATAAAAAGATCAGTGCCATTGTTTTCACCACCATTGACCCATTGCTACTGCCACTACCTATAGTATTGCAGCCAGTAGGCCTATCTTCTTCACTCCACTACTGCCAAAGTTTTCTTTCCTTTTCCAGCTCTTTTAAATTAAATAAATTAACTATTTACCAACATTAAATACAATTCTTTGTTGGAGTAGTTGACCAAACAAATTAATTATTGTCAACATAAAAAACAATTACTTGTTGGAGTAATGCAGTCGACCAGCAAACTGTTTGCATGGTATTGGACCCCTAGTGACATGCTATCCAATGAATATTTGGCCGTATATTTGATAAAGTTAAATATTTTAACTATCAAAAAAGAATTGAAATTAAACTAATAACTTTATTTCAAGTACAAGGAACAGAAGGATGCTGCATCCACATTGGCAAATGAGATGATCAAGTAATCTTGCACATGCCATTACAAGGAATAAAGATATAGTGTGATAGTTTTAAGAGAAAAAAAGGAATCAAACATCATGACATGTATAGGTAGTTTTAAGCGAAAAACAAGAATCAAACATCACGAGCTGTGTAGGCACTTTCTCATATTTCAAGTCAAAAGCTGTGCAAGAGGAGATACGATGGAAGAAATCAAAGAGTGTTCTACAATATTTAATTATTTTTTTCTTTCTGGTGTGGCAGGGTTTGAGAGAAGAGGTGGGATATTCAAAGTGATCAAACATCTTACTTTTGCTATGTAAAGTGCATCCTTATGATTAGGGTGCATGTCATTTTCAGATCCATTTGAAGTGTTATTCTTGGGTTCAGGTGGGAGAATCACATCTCTCTGTGTGGTTGCCGACTGTAATGCAGACTCGTTTAATTGCTCCTCGAGAATCATCTACATCAATCATAAACATTTTGGAATTGCACCAGTCATAATCTATCTCAAACATAAAATTAGATTATAATAAGGTAATGTTTTGAGCACCTGAAAAGTGAAGAAAGCATGCATGGAGTGATAAAGAGAATATGATTTTCAAAAAACTATAAGTGATATATGTGTGCACATGCACATAAACATGCCAGGTCCGCGGTTGCAAAGAACAAACCTCTGCATGTAGCTTATCCAAAATAGTAAGAACGTGTTGATGATAACATCTCTCAGCATCTACCTGAAAAATGATTTGATTTTTTTTTAGATCAATGTGCAGAAAAGAAATAACTTTTACCTAAACCAAATTTGATAAAGCAGCACAAATTTTAAATACAGTAAACCCCTCTTAACTTTGCAATCGTGAAATTAAGCAAGATATTTATACCAGGAAAATGGGTGGGGAACTCTATCAGGACAAGAAAAATTTTGAAACGGTAAAAGGAAGGATACATGGCTAGCTACAAAGAGAGATATGCAGAAGCAAGTGCCAAATTGAATTTGCTGAAAAGGGAGATGAACCATAAGAATACCTTTGCCCAAATAGGCAAGGAGTACATGAGGTAACATCCCTCCCCAAACCCTCCAAACTTTCCTAATTCTTTATCCCATTTGACACCTATGATGTCACATATCAACAAGAGAAAAGTACTGAACCAAAACGAACATGAACATGGATAAAATGTTTTTGGCTTTAGCTACGCCAGTCACATGAATGCTTCTTTAAGATTCTGTTGAATAACTATACTCCATTCACAACAGGTGTTTAGATGGTCAAAGTTGTCAACCACTATAGATCGTGGTCCCGGAAGCCGAAAGATCATCATAGGCAGAGAGAGTCGTGCACACAAATGCACCCATACATAGGGAAGAAAGAAGAAAAGCATGCAATACCATACTAAACAACCGCTGAGCAGTAATCTCTTGCTGTTGATTTTCAACTGAAGACATGGCAGCAGTAGCTTCTCTCCCAAGTGCCATCACTGTAGATTTAAGCTCAGTCAACCTTGCCTCTGCAGCTTGAAGCTTCATGCAACTCTCTGCAGATATTTCAGAATCCCTGGTTTTTGACCGCCGCCTCAATACTTCAGCTGCCTGCCAAGAACATATCACCATGAATCTACCACAATTCCTACAACTGTTACACCCATGAGACACCAAAGCTTACCTGGGCTTCAACCTCTTGACGGAGTTTGTCATAACGGTGAGTCAAGTGGCGAGCATCCTCCAAAGGAGCTCCAGTTATTAAAGCCCGAAGTGGCTTAGAAACCTAAATATTGAAATCCTGTAACACAATTAGGAACATAAAAGGAGATGGAAAAACCTTATTTTTTCTTAAATGACAGCTTACGCTAAAAATCGCAAGATACCCATCATTAATTCTTGGCAATGTACATGTAGGGCTTAAAAGCTAATAATAACAATAATCTCGTTTCTATCATATCAATTTGTCTATCTTACAATTTTTTTCTTCATGCCTTCATTTAACACGCTTGATGAAATAACAATTGGATGGTCACTTATACAATGCAGAGTAACTAATTCTAGGCAGGAACTACAATTACTTATGACATCTGAACTTGGCAGAAAAATTCAAAAGAAGCAATGATCTCTGAATATATAATAAATGGAACACATTTACATTAGCATGAATATATGCTTAAGTATTCCTAAACTACCACTATTCAGTTTGCATTGAGATTATTCCTAACTGGCAGTAAAATTACCTGATCATTAAGAACCCCAAGCAAAATTTCCTTCTCATTTTCCATCAAATTATGCGAGGCACCAAACTGAAGAACAGTCCTTGCGACATAATTATTCTCGCTCTGGTTCTCAGCTCCGTATTTACAACACTCATCAGCCAACTTTCGCACTAAGAAAATCCCGAAGCCAAAAATCTCACATATCAACCTCAAAGAAAACAAATCATAACAAGGTAGTCACAAAGCAAAATCCAT
The DNA here is from genome assembly GCF_951802175.1 of Populus nigra. NCBI lineage: Eukaryota > Viridiplantae > Streptophyta > Magnoliopsida > Malpighiales > Salicaceae > Populus > Populus nigra. Next base: position 39,332,782 of record NC_084852.1, read on the forward strand.
ACTCACATATTTCCATTTGCTTCGAACTTATAGATACAAAACCTTCAGCACCGCGAACAATATTCTTCTGAAAATGCTGGTATTTTAAAGTGAAATAAAACACCAAAAAAAAATCAAAATTTTGCCTCAATAAAAAAAGGAAAACCAAACCAAACCAAATAAATAACTGCACCTTGGCAGCTCTGGTTGAATTGTAGAGATTTTGAAGATGCTGGTAGCATTGTAATTCTGCTTCGTCAACAATAATTCCTTCATTACTAAAATGTCCCAAATGCTTCAATACTGCCTGCAAACAAACAAACAAACAAACACAAAATTTGAAAAAAATAATAAAAAAAAGAACAGCAAAAGAGAATCTGAACTGAAATTAATTACCTGTTGCTGCTTTGCAACTTGCTCTCTAAGCCTGGTAGCTTGCTTTTTTATGGCTTCCATGTAAATGAAAAACTATCAACTACTCACTGTACAACTTATATTCTGTGCAGTTAAAACAGTTACAACACCAAACTTTGTTAGAGAGAAGATTTAGATCGCCAGAGGCTGCTCAAATCGAGGAGGCGATTAAGCAAGAAAGTGAGTTTTTTGCGGAAAGAGAATTTTGATTTGTTTGTAGTTAGCTTTACAGGCAACACGGAAAGGGAAAGGGAAAGGGAAAGGGAAAGGCGAGGACAGATAAATGGGGGAAAGTGGAAACTGTCTGTCGGGTACGAATTTAGAATTAAATGTGTTTTGTTCCTACAGCAAGTAAAATAAAAATTAAGTTTATTTTTTTAAAAATATAATGTAAAAATCATCACAATGTAAAACACATACTTCAAATTTTTACCCGTTTTGACTTGGGTCGGTTAGGAGGAGAACATTCACGTCTGGCTGCTCCGCTGATCGGGTGGTTCTTTGACGCGTTAGAAAATGGGAAGAGGCGGAAAATGAAATTTTCAAAGGAGAAATATTAAACGAACACTTTCTAGAAATGGCGATTTAGTTTTCTTGCTATTGTATACTAATTACATGTCTGCTGTATTGTGGGTTTGATTAAATTTTTTTAACATGATAGAAAAATTTAGATCAGAAAATTATTTAATATTATTATTAAATTCAATATAATAAATTAATTTTATGTGACTTTTTTTTCTAATTTAAATTTAAAATTAAAATTATGTGAAAATTATAACGATATCTCCAAGAACGGATCAGTGTAAAGGACTGCCTGGGCAGATTTTTTTATAAAAATCTTTAGGTTAGACTCTAACCGTTAGAGGAGGGTTTGGGACCAAGTCGTAATTGTGGAAAATTTGAGACAAGAGTGTAATAAGTAAAATAAAGGTAATTAAATTGTGAATGCCTTCTCCTGGAAACCATTATGTCCAGCCACGGTGTGAAAGGGTTTTTTTTACTTAATTAAATAAAAATAAATAATTACAGAAAAATTTGAATAAAATTAAAAAAATAATCATGTAGGGTTGAGAAAAAAACAACACATGCTAATATGAGAAAAAAATTCTATAATTTTATTTGAAAATCAAATAAAAATTAAACAATATTTTGTTAAAAAGTCTTACAAAAATATTTATAATTGACTTATTTTAATTAATTTCAATTAAAATTGAATGCCATGAGGTTGGACATGCCACGCTGTTTAATTAACTAATACATTTTAAGTTAATCTAAGTTTCATTAATCTAATTTTAAACCGAATAAAAAAAATAAAACAGGTAAACCATGCATAATTTATTGTAGTTGACCAACCATTACAATAACATCATAAAAAAAACAGTCTAGGTCAATTTTTTTAATTAAAAACATTAATTTTTTTTATTAATATGAATGTCCAAACCTACTTATATATACTTTAATTAATCCTATAAATTTTAAAATTAATAATTATATAAACCTCTAATAATTATCATCTTAAATCTTAATTCATTTTTACCTAAAATACATCGGTTAAAAAAACTCACAAAATCAATTGTGAAGTAAAACCTCTCTCACTCTCAATCCATTTTTTCCACTAACATGTAACTCTGGAAACATCTCAATCGCATTCATCTTGTCAAAAGGAATGTCTTGACACTGAATCTAGTCAATTTTATCATTGAAATCCAAACAATTAATTTTTTTATTTTTTATTATTTTTTTCTATATTTTAACATCAATACATTAAAACTATTAAAAAATATTAAAAATAAATATTTATTTAATATCTTTTTTAAAAAAACTTTTCAAAAACACCTGGCAAACTCACTCTCAAATACAAAAAAAATTAAAAAAATATATTAAATCATAAAAAAGCAGGTTACTAATCCACGGTATCTTGGGATGAACAAATTTTTCAAGAGAAGAAATAGATTTCTTCTCAATATCAAAATTAATTAATTCCTGATGGGTAATTTAATTTTTTGTCCTCAAAAGTTTTTAGATTTTACCACATTTAAAATAGGACAGGACTGGAGGAGTTGCATTGGAAAATAAAATTAAAAGGGCGTAACTGACAAAACAATACATTTTAGAGATCAAGCTGAAAACTACACAAACTTAAAAGGCCTTTACCTCTACTTTAATCATCTTTTTTTTTTGGCACCAAGGCGCTTAAAAATCCCTATTTTCTCTCTGCTACCGCTCTCTCTCTCAAATGGAACCTCCCAGCAGCAGCAGCGGCTTCGGCGGCGGCAGCAGCGTCTTCGGCGGCGGCATCAGCAGCAAAGTCAACAACGGAACTGAAAACTCAAACAACGAGTGGAAAGCCGAAGAAGCAATTGGTGGAAATAAAGCGGCTCTCGAAGCTTTAAGAGAGCTCATTACTTTCCCTCTTCTCTACTCGCGTGAAGCTCAGAAACTCGGTCTAAAAGTAACTAAAACCTAATTTTACAAAATAAGTACATTTTGTGATTGATTATGATCATACTACAGCTTTAATTTCAAGTTAATTAATTAATTAATTTGGTTTTTGATTCTAGTGGCCAACAGGTTTGCTTCTGTACGGTCCACCAGGAACCGGAAAGGTAAGTAGTTTTTAATCATTTTATTAATCCAATAAATTGTTCTCTTTGATTCTAAATTTATTTATTTATCTTTTTTTTTTCTTCCGCAGACAAGTTTGGTACGAGCAGTTGTACGCGAATGCGGGGCGCATTTAATTGTCATTAGGTAATTTGATTTTCTTTTTCTTTTTTTTCCCGACTAATGATTTTATGTATTGCTGAATTAATACTTATATTTATTTATTTAATTTTTGACTTGAGTTTGATGTGATTTGTGAGAATTTTTTTGTAGTCCACATTTCGTTCATAGAGCGCATGCTGGAGAAAGCGAGAGAGTTCTACGTGAGGCTTTTTCAGATGCATTGTCTCATGCTGTGGCAGGCAAGCCATCAGTTATTTTTATTGATGAAATTGATGCCTTGTGTCATCGTCGTGATTCAAGGTATTGGAGAAAGGATGGTTAGATTTTGCTGCAGCTTTACCTGTTCTTTAGATTTATACAATTGCTTTGTTGTAGGTTTTGTGTTAGTTTGTTTTCTTGGCTTGCTGTTGTCTTGATAAGACATAAAGAGGTAAACTTCTCCATTCATATATTTAAATTAGGCCTTCAAATGCAGACGGGAGCAAGATGTTCGTGTAGCCTCTCAACTATTTGCTTTGATGGATGCCAACAAGCCCTCATCTACATCTTCAGCACAAGTTGTTGTGATTGCATCAACTAATAGGTTAGTTTGTTGCTTTTTGTATGTTTGAGGTTTTGTTCTATTGAAATGAAGTAGAATCAATCTGACACAGAAGCTTTTTATTGGCCTTTTTTTATGGCTGTGTTGCACATATTGTTTGATCTTAACTAATGTGTGTGTATATATATATATATTCTGTATAAAGAGTGGATGCAATTGACCCTGCATTAAGAAGATCTGGTCGTTTTGATGCTGAAATAGAAGTTACTACACCTACAGAAGAGGAGCGATTGCAAATTCTCAAGGTAGCATACAAATCTTTCAATATCTATGAGCATCGTAAGAGTCAATATTTATGAAACATATATCAGCCTATCTGAGTTGCCAGTTGATGTTATTACTAGAAGTATGATCATGGCTCTTCTTGTTTGATGGAATGTTGATTAGAAAAAGGTTTGTCATGTGGCAGTAGAGGCATGATTTTATCATGATTTTTTCTTCTTGATTGTTCTCAGCTCTATACAAGGAAGCTTCATTTGGATCCTAATGTTAACTTACATGCTATAGCTGCATCTTGTAACGGATATGTTGGGGCTGATTTGGAAGCTTTATGTCGCGAAGCTACCATGTCCGCTCTTAATTCTTTGGATACAAGTGAAGATGCTGGTGTGCAATTAACGATGGATGACTGGAAGCATGCTAAATCTGTGGTTGGCCCTAGCATAACAAGAGGTGTGACAATGGAAATTCCCAAAGTGTCTTGGGAAGATATTGGTGGACTGAAGGATTTAAAAGTCTGTAACTATATGTCTTAATTTTGTATCAAAATCCTTCCTGATGACTTTAAGGATGCTCAACTTTATATATGTTAGCTCTGCACTTCAATTTGGTATTGACACTGACGCAGAAGTTAACCATACTTCCTATGTTGTTAGAAAAAGCTCCAACAAGCTGTTGAATGGCCTATCAAACATTCTGCTGCATTTGCAAGGATGGGAATATCACCAATTCGTGGAGTTCTTCTGCATGGACCTCCAGGATGCTCAAAAACCACTCTTGCTAAAGCTGCAGCTAATGCTGCTCAAGCTTCCTTTTTTTCCTTGAGGTATCATTGTATTGTATTTTCATATCTCGTAAAATGGAAGTGTTTTTCACGAAGAAAGGATTTTTTTTGAAAGCTTTATTATTCAGATTTTAGTGTACAGACTTGATAACTGGGATATTAGAGGTGGCCGTTTCAAAACTGATTTTTGTTGATTGTTAATCCATGCTGAATTTATAAAAAGAGAGAGGGTAAGAAGGGGAACCAAAGATTTATATTTCTTGAAAACTCATAAAGCATAAATCAGTGGTGCAGAACTCTATTCAATGTACGTTGGAGAGGGGGAAGCATTGCTGCGCCATACATTTCAGAGAGCTCGCCTTGCAGCACCAAGCATAATATTCTTTGACGAGGCTGATGTTGTTGCTGCAAAAAGGTTAGTATGGAGGTTTCCTATATGTTGCTGCTGAAAAATGATTGTTTCTCTTAAAACTGTTTCTGCAAATGTTTTCTGTGGTAAGTGGGTAATTATTTCATTGAGCTTCTTCAAGTTGGTGTATAATAAATGCAATCATGGGCACATGTGGAAATATGTGTAACATTTTCTTCATTCACACCATACGGAGTAATGCGGTTGTTCTTATGATTGATTTTTTAAAACAACTGATAAAAAAATGGTTCTCAAAGCACTTCTATTCAATGGCAGAGGTGGGACTTCAAGTAACAGCACTACCGTAGGAGAGAGGCTTCTGTCAACGTTACTGACTGAAATGGATGGTTTAGAGCAGTCTAAAGTAGGTGCCAGTCACATGATTGAGTTTATCATTTATCTTGAAACTATAGTTGTGAGGAGTTATAGATAACATCTAACCCTTTTTTTGTGGTTCAAACACTTGCTCAATTCCATCAGGGAATTCTTGTGCTGGCTGCCACAAATCGTCCTTATGCAATTGATGCTGCACTTATGCGCCCTGGACGCTTTGATTTGGTGAGGGGTGCAAGTTTAAAAGTTTTCCATATCTTATACCTGTTACCCCTTCTTTTTGCTGGCCTTGTTTAACAATCATTTCCTTAGTTTGTCTTTTTGTCTGCTGCGTATTCGAAGATGCCCCTAACATCATAGCTATGAGCTCACTATTCCTGATTACCTTGTGATCTTTTGCATAAGATGGTGCCAAAATCACAATAAAGCCATTCATTCTTTATGCAGATAACATCTTTAAATGTTGTTTAATTTCATTTATATGAACCTGCAGGTGCTGTATGTGCCACCACCCGATTTAGAGGCTCGATATGAGATACTTGGTGTTCACACACGTAAAATGAAAATAAGTAATGATGTTGACCTGAGAAGAGTAGCAGAAGATTCTGAGCTCTTCACCGGGGCTGAGCTGGAGGGCCTTTGTCGGGAAGCTGGTATTGTAGCTCTGAGGGAAAACATATCTGCCACTGTCGTATGCAATCGTCATTTCCAGAGAGTAAAGGAGTCCTTAAAACCAGCTTTAACAAGAGCTGAAGTTGAAAGATATTCATCATTTATGAAGACTAAACAAAAGAGATCTGGAGCAATTGAATTTGATCCTAAACCCAATACTGAGTGCAAAAGGAATTTGTTGGATTCAATGCTTTCATTCAAAGCTGGTGTTCTTAGCTTAGTATTACTTGCTGCTGCTAAATATTTTCTTATGTTTACCAAGTCAGCCAGACCTGATGTACCAGCAACCTGAAAAAGCTGGTGACATAGCTCTACATGACTGTTGGGGCTGTGCTTTTCTTTCCAAATTCTCATTCTTTACTAGGGAAATTATGTTTTGAGTTGGTCTCTTACAGATCGCCTTGTAGGTATTGTGTTTCCTTGAAATTAATTGTGCCAATGTTTGGTCTTGGTTCGTGTCTTCGGGTAGGTTTTGTGTTTCCTTAAAAGTAATTGTGCCAATGTTTGGTCTTGGTTCGTGTCTTTGGGTAGCGTGTATCGGGGATTTTTGCAACCTGGCTAGTATTTTTTTTTTTTTTTTATTTTGAAAACGAGCACAATGCTAAGGTTTTTAAGACAGCAACCGTATAATCTGATTTCAAATTCACTGTGCCATCCAGGGGAAGAATTAGCCTGTTATAGAGTTCACTTCCATGGACCTTCCAATCAAAGAATTAGTTTTATTACTTGGCACTTCTGGTTCCCAAGAGAAAAATTCTGCACTACTAATGGAAAGAGAGGAATTTATTCATAATTTTATTAAGAAAAAGAACTTCAATTAACAAATAAAAAAATAATCTCAAATGACATACATAGAGAACAACATATTCAAGGCATTGCCAACCTATTATTGTGTACCATTGCCAGATGATTTTGTATAACCTTTACAAGACAAAATTCAAGCCCAAACTATACTAGTATTAGGGTAAAAAGCCAATATGAAGGGAAAAAACATATACTACTATAATTCCATCACATGCATGACAACATGAAGCAAAACCAAAATCATTAAATCCATACTCATTTAGCAATCTCATCGTCACTTAGCACATCGTCAGTGTCATGAAAACTCATCCTCGCAGATGCCTGCTTTGCCCACTTCACAATCTTCTCTGCCTCTTTACTCATCTTCTCTTGCTCTTTCATTGCCTTCTTTAGTCTTTTCTGCTGCTCTTTCACTGAAAAGGTACTCAAATCAGACAAGTACTCATCAAGATTATTGCTTTCCCAGTCAAGACCCAAACTTTCCTTGCTTTGCTTCTTTTTAGGAGAACACCAAAAGCAGCCAACTTTTCTAGGAGGAGAAGGTGAATCCATGAGTGAATTTGATGAATTGGAAGACCCAAATTTTGATTTTGATTTCATACTCATTTTCCTCTCCGGTTTCTGTTTGGATGGTGAGAAAATCACATCTTCCACCCATGAGTTAGAATGATCAGACCCGTGTAAAGACTTCTTCTTTAAACCCCCTTTCCCATCTGAGTTTTCTTTCTTCGGAGAAAAAATCTCTTCTTCCATTGACGATTTTGAAGGAGGAGAAGAAACAGAGCCACTTTTCATTTCCTTTTCTAAACCCGATTTCCATTGTGGGTTTTCTTTGTTGTCCAAAAAAACTTCATTTTGCCCCTTCAAAGATCCCATTTTCTCACCTGGGTTTTGCTCCTCACTTGAAAAGTTTTCTCCTTTTTCAGAATCAGAAAAGGACCCATCATCATCTTTTTTACCCTTCACTGAGATGATGTTCATATCAGTGTTAGACCTTGAGAGAGATTTATTGGTAGTTGGGGTTTTAGATTTAGTGGGAGGGAAGGATTTGAGTTTGTGAAAACGGGTTTCTAAATCAGCAGGAAGGACCGAGTCGGTGAAACCAGAACAGTTGATTTTAGAAACTTGTTCAAGGACACAGAGTTCCTGTGTTTGAGATACAAGTTCGTCTACCGCCGAGTCATCTGTGTCTGATAGGAAGCCAAAATCTGCCATTTTTCGAGAGAGAATTGTGAGATTGCACAGGTAACTCTTTGTGTATCTTTCTTTTGTGTGCTACTTAGGAGAGGAACAGGAGGGGCTGTCCTCCTTGTGGTGACTCGGATTGTGGGAGCTTCTTCTAGTAACGGCTAGCTCATGCTTTCGGCATTTTGTTCGAGTTTTCAATCGTGGGGCCGGTTCTCTTCCTGGGGCCATACGCGTTCATATATGTATATATAAATTAGTTTTGAGAAACAAATTAATTATTTTAAAAAAATATTTAGTTTTTTTTTTATCAATATTACTATGCTTAATGTAATATATTATAATACTAATTGTGCCATGGAAGAAGAAATACTATGATACCAAGACTTTTTATACCAATAAAAAAATCGAAATGGCTCGGATACTTTATTGAAAACTTTGCTTTGGAATTTAATTATCACAGCTCATTCCCATTACCTTTGGGACTTTGAGTTTTTCTCTTTTCTATATCAAGAGGATTTCTTCATTGTCGAGAAGATCTCCTGATGTAGCTGGGTTCTCACACAGTGTTCTAAATCAGACTATGACAGATGTCTTGTCAAATATTTGTGTACTAATTAGAGAAGACATGCTCATGTCAAGCTATGATAGTGATCAGATCATACTTGATTTATTTTTAAAGTGATTCTACAACCAGCTATCTTATAAAAAGGATTTTATTACCTGTTGGATCCTTCGATGTCTCAGATTTAGTATTGTTTGAGGTTATTTTTGTTATTTTTTTAAGATTTTTTTTTTACATTTATAGTTTATTTTTGGATTTTAAATTATTTTCCATTATATTTTAGAACTCTAATTTTGTTTTTTGGTCTAAATTATTGTTTCTATCCTATAAAAAAACACTGTAAAGCTATTCAAAAAGTAAATTTGAACATATTGATATTTTACTCTTTCTTTTTTTTGGTGTTTGTTGATATCTTGTTGTAATTCCGCCCCCATCATCTCAATCCTCAAACTAGTCGTATTAATTAGTTGTGATTAAGAAATTTAATGGAGTATATGCCTAATCAAAGCCTGTGGTCCTTGGAGAGGGGGGGGGGGGGGGGGTGGAGAAGAGGCTTGACACAACCTAACACGCAACATCTCTTGTATGCAAAGAAACTATATAGAATGGTATTAGATAGGTGGCTTTCGTTCTATGGACTTGATCAAATTTAAAAAAAAAATGTCCAAGCAATGATAATATTTTTAAAGGAATAAGAAAAATCCGGGATATTGATTCAAATAAGTTTTATAATCTTGATTAATTTAATAATATATATAACTCTAAAAAAAAACCAATTATTTTAAAAAATGAATGTTTGTTCAATATTATAAAAAAAATACTCTTTAAATATTTTAAAAAGTATTAAAAATCTTATTTGATGACAAAGAGAAAAACTCAATGATAATAAGTTAACCTCATAGAGAGAAAAAATAAAAGAAATTTGAAGTTTAATAACTAGGAAAGCAAATGTTGAAGGACAATTTGAAAAAAAAAATCAATTTTAAAAAAGAATAAAAAAACTTGACTCTAGTTAATATGCCAAATTCACAATCTAATTGTGAGATTAGGATAACCCTATATTGAAGAGATTGAATGAAACAACGGAGGTTAACTCTTAAAAAAACTAAATAATAAAAAGTAAAATTGAAAAAAAATAAATGTAAAGAGATCATAAAAAAAGAGTCAACTCAACTAACACGTGTCCTATTATATGAGGTTGGGATAACCTCATATAAAGAAAAATAGAAAAAATTATGAAGTTTAAACCCCAATAACTTAATGTCAAAAAATAAAATTGAAAAAAAAATCAATTTTTAAAAAAACCAAAGAGAAATTAATCTAATATTTGAAACCTGCAACTCGGGTCATGATATCGGTTTTACCCAATATAAGACAAACATGAAAAGACCGCGAAGAAAAATTCTTAATCATCCAAAATTAGAAAACAAAACAAATAGAAATCAAAATAATAAGAACCAAATCTGATACAAAAAATTAAATGAAAGAGAATGATGAGGGGCTAAATTGAAAAAAAAATTAAATCAAGAAAACGATAAAAAATTAAAAAAATAGCAATCAAAAGAATAAAAACCAAATTGGATAAAAAAATTAAATGAAATAAATATTGAGGGAAAAATTGAAAAAAAAATCAAGAAAATGATTAAAAAATAACAATAAAAAGAATGAGGATCAAATTGAATAAGAGATAAAATTAAAAAAATATCTTAAAATAGCATAAGAAAAACAAATAACAATAAAAAAAATAAAGATCAAATTGATACAAATACAAAATGAAGGGACATATTTTTTGAAAAGGTTGACATAAATTTTGAGGCAATGATTTAAAAAAAAAGAGGAAAAGAAAAAAAACCCATCAAAGTCTAATTGTTGCTCCGCCATACACGCGCATTTGGCCACTAGTAATAGAATAGAGCGACGCTTTCCAACATCATCGTGTATAACAATGATTGATTGTTGGGAAGCAGCATGCACCATCCAAATAGTACGAGGCACTTCTCACTCGTTGGCGTGTGCGTAACAAATGCCAACCATTTTTATTTTTTAAAATTACTTTTATATTTATGAGAAGACTGAATTGCCCCTCGTTTATAACTAAAAAACCACAATAAAAGGAAAAAAAAACCCTGGACATCAATTTTTTTTTTTGCTTTTAAGAAAAATATAATCATTTCACTATTCAACTAAAGTTTTAAAAGATCAAAAAGCCTTCAGACCATATAATTTTTTTTTTTAATGATTTCAAGAGTATTTAAATTATTGTAGTGTGCATTTAAATGTGAAAGGAATGATCTGCCATCAAACAATATATTAATGATAAATAGATAATATTGAAAAGATTATTTTACTTTTAATAACTAGTTAAATAATTTAATTTTAAAAAATTAAAATAATTATTTTACTATTTTTATCTATAATAATATATACACTAAGGCGTTTTAGTTTTTTTTTTTAATTAATGCTAATAGTCTCATCAACTATTTTTCTTAAAAACTCACTCTCGGGCCTCTGCATGAGTACACCACATAGAAGCTACATGAATTCACATTCTCGAATGAATAAAAAAATAAAGCTAATTTTTTTATTTGTTTTTTAAAATATATTAAAATAATATTTTTTATTTTTTTAAATTTTATTTTTAATATTAATACATCAAGATTCAAAAAAAAATTTAAATATATTTTTTTAAAATTTTTACAAACTTCTGTTTGTACGCATTCCTGAACAAGGGCTAATAGCTCAAAAACTGGCCATGGCTGAACCCAACACCAGCTGCCCCAACACCTTTTTTTTGGTACTGATTTAAAATTTACAGAAAAAAGATGGTGCCTCGAATTAATGAAGGAGGCAAGGATGATCTATCACTCTCAGCCATTTGATATTCATGGCGGCACTAGTAGAAATCCGTCTTTCTCTTCCGTTTCCTCTTTCTTTCTAATAACTCCAAATCTAGTTTCAAGAATTCAAATAATTATGAATTTAAATCTATATAATTTAGTTTCTTACCCTCAATCACTGAGATTTTTTATTTTTATTTATATCTACAAGTTTGTTCAAGAACTTACGGTGGATTGAGGAACAAATTTACAATAATGTTTAGATTTCAAGTCATGAAATTATTGAATATCACTTGTTCGAGAGAAGCTTCAATATTTGATTGCAATCTTAGTTTCTCTATTAATCTTTGTTTCGAGTTTTATGAGAATTATAATAAAAATGTAAGCTGATTAGTTTGTATCAGTAAAATTGAATTTTTCTGTATATAAAAAAACAATTAGAGTGAGGAATGAATCTAAATTACGGACAACAATTTAAGAAGGAGGAGAAGACAAGAAGCTGATTTTGCAAATATCAATTATTGCATATTTGTTTTAATGGAAAAGGGGCCTGTTTTTGGGGTTCACATCAAGCACACAAATTTTGTTTATGATTTATCGATCATAACGCTAAACAAGTTAGGAGGCACCAACACCCAGAGTAAGAGAATGCATGACACTGTTTTTGGAGAGCATCGAAGATCAGTAGGGTATGGAGCATGACAGAACGCATTTATCTTGTTGCTGTGGTGGAGCAGAAAGAGATAAGAAATGCAGACATCATCTCATACCTCAACTTCAACTGCTCCAATGATATTTCGTGCTTAAGAAACCAGATTGCACCGCTCATCACTCTCAAACACTTCAGCTACTCATGCATATCCTGCCTGCTTTCTGTGTTTTGAAATATGCATATGCAAACATTCTGTTAGGTGGACAAGTGGTGAAGTTATCTCCTTTTTAATTATCCAAAACAACGTTTCCTTATCCAGTTTCTGTGGGCAGTTGGGCTTTTGCACTGAAATTGAAAATCCATACGTGAACTGCAAATATTTTCATAACCACTGTTGTTTCCTTGCCAAAATTCAGAAAAGAAAATGTGACGTTGCCCTCAAGATGTTTCAAATCATTTTGCATATAGGTAGACGCCAAGAAATGGGGTTTTCTTTCTCAATTGAAGCCAAGACGCCATTTTAGGAGTGTTATCATTTTAGAGAACTTGTAACTGGGATGTTATTGCAGTGCTTGCCAGGGTTCTAAATTCTTAAATGCCCTGCAGGCTCGTATTTTGGCCTGCTGTAGCCATGAACCGGTATCTTAATTTTATTAGCATTTAGCCATGCAATGAATTGTTGGTACTGGAGTTCCAAATGGTGCATCTATGAGCCCACAAGGGTAACCTCCATTGTTACTCCTCCCCTTGACATCTGGCTACTGTTGCAACAATGAATTGCAGCCAACAGCCATTAAGATAATAAAATACCGACACTTTTCTGCATGAGGACATTACAGTAGATGACAAAGCAAATTCAAAGAAATATTAGTGTTAAGCGGGATAACACAGAATAAATAACCCGATTTAGTAGAGTGGTTAGAGCAGTTGAAGAAAGAATGCCCTCTCTATTATCTTTTTAATCAACTCTAGCTTTTAGATAATAAAACCGCAGTTTGTTTATATTACAAAGCGAACACACCCACCACTCCATACCACACAAAAATCTTCTATACTACTAATTCACTAGCAATGAAGGAATCTTCACAGCCATGGAGACCATTCACAGCTAAATATTGCTGTTCAGTTGAAGACCAAACATTCTTTGGCAACTTCAGCAGGTGTAGGACATCAAAATCAGACATTTCCAAGAACATCAATGCTCCGGCACCATCATTCAGAAGATTGTCATTCTCTGATCTTAGCCGTTCTTCGTCAACACGTATTAATGAGGATCTTGCACAATCTTTTGGGCCTGACTTGTTTGATTTTCAATTGAGTGAGTTACGTGCCATAACACAGAATTTTTCTAGCAATTTCTTGCTGGGAGAGGGTGGGTTTGGGACAGTGCATAAGGGTTATGTAGATGATAATTTGAGGCAAGGTTTGAAGGCTCAGGCTGTTGCTGTTAAGCTTCTTGACATTGAGGGCCTGCAAGGTCACCGTGAATGGCTGGTAAACATAATTAATTTTCTCCTTACTGTTTTATGAATAACACTATTATTTTCATTATTATATATATCATGACCAATGGGAGATTATAATCCTTACAAATATTGACTTCCGGCTACATGCATGGTATTTTTAATTTAATTTTCTCAACTCTTTGCATAGTGGGCCTTCACCTGTTCCTCGTTGAATTTGGTACCTGGATATGATCATGGGAACAGGAATGCACAGAGCAGTACCAGACGACTTCAATTCTATGGTTGTTTGGGAAACATGATGAAAAGCAGTTTTTGCTGTGATGTTATTTGCAGATTTATGATTCATTTCTGTTGAAGAAATAATATTTATTTATCTAGTCTTTAATCATGTTTAGTCTCTTTTGCACACAAGACTTGTCCAAGTAATAATCCAATAAAGTTTGATTGAGCAGAGTTTTCTTTATTTATTGCAGGCGGAAGTAATATTTTTAGGGCAACTTAGGCATCCAAATTTGGTTAAATTGATTGGTTATTGCTGTGAAGAAGAAGAACGACTTCTTGTCTATGAATTTATGCCTCGAGGCAGTTTAGAGAATCACTTATTTAAAAGTGAGTCGATCAATTTTATGCTGCATATTTATTTTTCGAGTCATGATTTACATCAACTTTCTAATTTGTGCAATTCAATCTGACTATTTCATATGGAAAAAGTCTTCTGAAAAGGCTAAACCTTTGACCTGATTCTACTTCATTGGTAAAAATGAAAGAAATGGGGCCGTGTACAGAGAAACATTCAGGAAGACGATGAGGGGGGTTATTTACTTGGTTTTGTTTCATTCATTGACCATCACAGGGATTTCAGTGTCCTTGCCATGGAGCACGAGGTTAAAGATTGCAATAGGAGCAGCCAAGGGGCTAGCCTTCTTGCATGGCGCTGAGAAGCCTGTCATATACCGTGACTTCAAAACTTCCAATGTGTTGCTAGATTCTGTGCGTAAACATCTCTTTCTTTTCTCATTCAGATTGGTGGATAAACATCATTGACATGTCAGGTTTTCTACTTGATTCTGCTGTCAGGATTTTACGGTTAAATTATCAGATTTTGGACTCGCAAAGATGGGACCTGAAGGATCAGACACGCATGTTACCACCAGAGTGATGGGGACCTATGGATATGCTGCCCCTGAATATGTCTCAACAGGTATTTTCTTGCCTCAAAGCTTTCTCTTGGGCCCATAATAGACAGGTTCTGTGATGTGTATCCAGACAAAACATTACAAGTCTGTCAGTAGCTCTAGAGAAAGCTAAAGACTATTGGGCTCAAAGCCCGATTCGAGAATCTGAATTGCATTAGCCATCATGGATAGATTTGAATTAATAAAATATATCAAGAATGTGTATTATGACGTAGCAATTAATGTGAAATCTGACCATTGATAATGGCTCCTGTGAGAATGTATTACAGGACACTTGACAACAAAAAGTGATGTTTTTAGCTTTGGGGTGGTCCTACTAGAGCTGCTTACAGGGAGGAGAGCAACGGATAAATCAAGACCAAAGAGGGAGCAAAACATCATTGACTGGGCAAAACCTTACCTGACCAGCAGTCGCAGGTTGCGCTGTATTATAGATCCAAGACTTGCAGGCCAGTATTCTGTCAAGGGAGCGAAGCAAATGGCCCTGCTAGCACGACAATGCGTGAGTTTAAACCCCAAAGACAGGCCCAAAATGCCATCCATTGTCGAGACTCTTGAAGCCCTACAACATTACAAGGACATGGCTGTGGCTTGTGGGCAATCGCAAGCATCAACAAAATCTGCTACGAGAAATGGAGTTTCCTCTGGAGGAAGGTTGGAAGGTAGAGGTGCAAGTTATAGGAAATCAGCTCCAGTTATTACATCAAGCAAGAAAACATGATTAATAATAATATAGAAGGCTAAGTGTAAATTATTAGTACGTGTGTGTATGCTAATGGGATACGCTTGAAAGTTAAGGCATACGACCTGTGTAGATATTGAATATGCAAATGGTATATGTCCATGGCCAAAATACATTACTACCTAAAGTAAAATCTGATATTTATCATAGAGCATAAATATGTAATTAGTATCATTTCTGAGATATTTCTTCATCTTTCTCACTTTTCTTGCCCTTGTAGTGATAATCACTTAATCATCCAATGTTTATAAATTAAAACAATATATCTAAATTTAAAAAGATACCCAGACAAATTAAATGAATTTATCAATAGAAACATATATATATTTTTATTCAATTATTAGATCAAATTAAAATTTTACAAGCATTTTATGTAGAATTAATTCAATAAAAAAGTTGTTTTTTTCCAGTTATTTTCATACTCTTTTTCAAAAATTAGGTCTGAGAATTTTATTTAATTCATATTTTATTAGGCCATTTACCATTTAAAGAGTTATGTATAGCATTAGACTCAATGATATTCAAAATTTATTAAATTTTCCAATAGTTTAGATGTAATTCCAAGTTTAGTGAGTTTTTTTTTGGACACCATGTCACCAAATCGAGGAACAACTCTTTGGGGGGGGGGGGGGGATGAAGGTTTTCCTCACCATAAGCTTTGAGGACGGCTACTTGCTTACCATTCTCTTTCCCAAAGCATTTGGCAATGAAGAATGATATTTTTGTGATGATATTCTTGTCTATGGGATTGACTTTTCCGGTAAACGGTAAAATAATAAAATAAAATAAAGAAAGAAGATCTTTCTATTCCACCAAACGGTAATCTACCACACATTTGGAGTATCTTATAGTAGGAAAAAAAAGGTACTTATAATATAATAATTTACTAAAAAAAAAAAAAGATATTAATGGAGAGTCTTGCTCAAGATATAATAATCTTGGACCTCACGAAAGACAGTCTTGTTCAAAGTCAAGTGTTAGGTTAAAAAAAAAAAACAAAGTGTTAGGTTCATCTCACACCTTAATTACTTAATTTCTTGTCCTCTTTGGTCTCCTTAAAATTGACCCCTAATTATTCACCTCACTATTTCTTTACAAGGGAAGAATTCCAAGTTAATTTCTAATACAGTGCTACAAAACTGATATTATGAATTTATTTTATTGTATCATTTTTTTAATTAAAAAAATATAAAGATGTTTTTTATGTTTAATAAATTAGAAGGCTAAGTGTAAATTATTAGTGTGTGTGTGTGTGTGTATTAATGGGACACATTTGACAGTTAAGGCATACGCCTGGGTACATATTTAATATGCAAACGGTATATGTGCATGGCCAAAATACATTACTACCTATCTCCTGTAAAGTAAAATCTGATATTTATCACAGAACATAAATATACGTGCTTAGTATCATTTTTGAGATATAGTTTTTAGACCCGGTTCGGTGGCCGGCTCGGTCCAAGACCAGGGTTTCGGGTTTTGACCGGGTCACCGGGTCAATTTTTTTTAAAAAAAATCAAAACGACGTCGATTTAGTAAAAAAACAAACAAAAATCAATGGGTTACAACTGGATTTTTACCGGGTCTTGTCGGGTCAACCCGTCAGGTCACACTAGATTTTTTCTTTAACCCGGTCCGGTTCTAGTTTCAAGTCGGCCAGATCCCAAATTAACCCGCCGAGCCAGAATTTTAAAACTATGCTCTGCAATGTTTATATTTCTTCATCATCTAACATTTGAACGTATAAAGAGAATGTTTATAAAGTAGATCAACATATTTAAATTTAAAAAGATATTCAAATAAGTTAGGTGTGTGTATATTTTTTAATTCAATTATTATATTAAATTAAAATTTTACAAACATCTTATGTAGACTTGATTCTATAAAAAAGTTCGTTGAATAGCATTCACTGAGGTTATTTTCATTTTCAAATTTGGTCAGAAAGTTGTTGTTTGAGTTTTTTTTATTTTCTATTTATTTTTAGACTCTTTTCCTAATTAGATTTGAAAATTTTATTTAACTCATATTTATTAGTTAATATGGTCAATTTAGTTTTCTATTTAAAGAGTGTATAGTATTTGCATTAGACTTATTGATATTCAAAATTTATTAAATCAGGATTTTTTCTACAGTTTAGTTGTAATTTCAAGGTTTGTAAATTTGTGTTTTTTTGGACACCATCTCCCCAAATCGAGGAACGTTGGGTTTGAGAGTATTTTAATCTTGGGTATTTTTTTTTATAATTTCTAAACATTTAAATTACTTAATTACCTCTTATTTCAAAAAAAAAAAAAATTGTTAGCTAAGGGTATTTTTGCATCTTTCTTTTTCTTTGTATAGATAAAACTATCTTTGCTCTTTTAGTGAAGGAGAGATGAAACATTGATTAAAGGTATTTAAATCTTTTTAAATAGGTTTTGTAGTGAATCTTCTATGCATGGCAGTTAATTTTATCTTCTTTCTTATAAAGCATTATTTTTTTATTCAATAAAATTGTTAAAGTATGATAACCATGTCATTGTATGGAAAGTGTCAATCTCTTTAGGTGACATACATGACACCTTCCAGTGACCAAACAAGCTATTATGTCATTGGATGTGTTGTTGCGTTATCTTCCATTAATAGCGGTGTGTATGGTTTTATGTATGGTGGTTTGTTACTGGTTGATATTTTTTTTTATTATTATTCTTTTCTCTCTTCTTCAAAAAAAAATACATGTTTGTTCTTTTTTAGTTTGTTTTTTCAATTTCAATCATTATTGTTTTGATTTTTTATTTTTATTTTTGATCATTTTATAAAAGTTTTATTTGTTTTCAATTTCAATTTGGCATATTTATTTTTCCTATTTGTTTCTTATTGTTTTGATTTTTGAGTTTTTTTCTTTACCTATTTGTGAATTGTATTTTTTTCAATTTAGTCTTCAATTCTAATTTTTTTTATCTATAATATTTTTCAATTTGTCATTCTTCTTTTAATTTTTAATTTTTTCTTTTTCCCTTTATCAACATTCCGGTGGGTTTTAGTTTTGTCTTTTAGTCTAAGTTTATTTATTTTTTGTTTTTAATTTGGTCCTCATACTTTTATTTTGTTTTTCATAATGTTAATATTTTTTATTTTCAATTTAATCTTCCGATCAAAGAATTGCTCGTGTCTTTTATTTTTTTTATTTCCACCCTTAATCTTTTAATTGTTATATTTTATTTTAAATCCTTTTGTGTAATTGATTTTTTCCTTAATTTTATAATTCAACAATTGATTTATTGAGGACTTGACTTCTTAGTTTTCTTATGGATGGTGCTTCCGATGTGATGATCTGTGTCACGAGTTTTTAAAGTTATTTATAGAATAACTTTTAAACCCGACCCGATAGTTAATTTAGGGCAAGACACGAGTTAAGTGGGTTGACTCAAGTCAGGTTGTTTGACCCAAGTCAACTCTTTTTTTTATAAACATATAAAAATGATATTATTTTAAAAAAAAAGAAAAAAAAAGAAAAAATGGTTTTTAATAGGTTTGTCCAGGCTAATTAGGTTGCAAGTTAACCCTATTTTTTGATCATATTAGACCAGGTCAATCATTTTTCTATTTTTGTTGGAACCCCACCTAGTCTAGATCCTGAATCGCCTCAGTCACAAGTCAAACTACCAGGTCGGGTTGGGTTTAAATAGGTTATTTATAAAGTTATCTCAATCTTCTTATTAAGGCTATAGGTTTTAAGAGTTAACCTGAGATTATTCACCTTTTATTGCCAAACTTATATGTTTATCACGTAGCATCGGGTTTGCTTAAATTGAGGTTTTTTTCTTTTCTTTTATTTAATTACATGCTTCATATGGATTTTCTCCAAGTTATCATTGCCATTTTTTTAATAAAAAATTGTTTACCATCGTTGCTAATTCTTTTATCATGTCATTAAAATAAAACCAGCCTTTTCAACCCGTTCAAGGTTATACTGTGGCGCTCATTCTTTTTATTTTTTTGTCCTTTTGTTAATTTTTTTGTGTTCTTAATTTAACCCTCCAATCAAAGAATTGTTATCAACTTCTAACTTTTATTTTGATTTTTACCCTCATTCTTTTAATTATTTTTTTTCTTATAGATTCTTTAATGTAATTGATTTTTCTTCCTTAATTTCATCTTTCAACATTTGATTTGTTAAGAATTGAAGTTCTCTATTTTTTCATGTATGGTACTTCCGTTCTAATAATATGTGCCACGAGTTTTAAAAGTTATCTATCATATACTTTTCAAGCCAAACCCGAGGATCAACCTGTAGCAAGTCTCGAGTTTGGTTGATTGACTTGGATTAACTTGAATGAACCATTTTTTATTTTATAAAATGTAAAAATGACATTTTTTTTTAAATGAAAAAAGGCAATGAATTTTGTTAGGTTTTCTCATGAGCCCAACTTTTTGTTCTTTCTTTAAAATACACTTGCGACATTTTAACATTTTACACAAATATTAGTTCGGACCCATGAAGCAGCACAATCCACTATTTAGTTTCTTCTAAAAGCAAAAGATAATTGACTATGCAAATATTTAACACCCGCTTTTCTTTTGAATTTATGCATTTTGTTTTTTCTTAGAGGTTATTTTTATCATTAAGACAAATGATTTTTTTTTAAATACATTATATAGTACACTTTATTTATATCAAATATAAAATGAAAAAAATATAAATATAAATATAAATTACAACAATCTCTTTTAAACATTATAAAATTAAAAAAAAGTATTATTTAAAAAAAAAGTTAAACTAAATAATTTAAAAATCTGAGAGAGGAGGTATTAATTTAAATATAAATAAAAAAATAATATAAACTAAAAAATACATTCCAAAGAGGGGGTATTAATAAAAAAAAATTGTAAAAAATAATTGGGGGGGGGGAGAGAGAGAGAGAGATGAATGTCAGAACCTGATGGGTATGGCAACAATGGCGGAAGTAGAAAATAAAATTAAGAGGGGCCAAGATTTTAATTACTATACTACTTAAGCTAAAATTATAAATATCATAAAGGAAGGGGTTGGAAAAAAAATTCCTTGCAGGGGTCGGGGCCCCTACGAGCCCCTCCCTGGCTCCGCCCCTGTCTAGCAAGTTAAGCCCTTGTACATAGCCAACTACCCAAGCCCAAGAATGCTTGGGTCTGGAAACCTAGTCCCTCGTGCTAAAGCTTATTTTTTTTTTCCCCTACAACAAGGGGTGGATGACATGTTGATTGCCCCTTTTTATTTATAATTTTTTTAAAGCAAACGACATGTTGTTTGACGTGGCAATGACACATTTCCTACTTCCTAGTATTTGAACACTTGAAGTGGCTAGAAAATTTTCAGAAAGTTAGGTTTTCACTTTTAAAATAAAAAAAGTCATTTCAATCATTTTTCAATTTAAAAAAGTAAAAATTATCATATAAACCTTAATAAACTCATTTATGGCTTTAAAATATTACAAAATTCTAAAATAACCTGAAATCACAAAACTTCCCAATAATTGATATATTTTTTGGCAAGATGAAGGTCATAAAACACCATCATTGAACTCCTCACGTTGAATGGAACCATTTCAAACCAAGCTTATTTATTTTGATTGTCTAAATCATAACAAACAACAACTTTCTCTCTTCATTGTTTCTTGGTGAATTTCTCTCCTATCTCAATCTCACATACTAAAAAATAAAAATAAAAACTTTTAGACTAAAATAAAAATTGTTGTAAATTTAGGATTGACGATGTATTTTTTTTTGCTTTATATTTTTATCCTTTATCTTTCAATTTGATAATTCTAGCGTAATTTCAAATTTAATCTCATTTGATTAGGCCATGAGAGGATTTAATAAAAAAGAGAAGGAAAGGTGAAGTTTTTATTTTTAAAAGGGAAGATGCCATTATAAACAGTGAAGTAGCTGGAAACCTAGTTCTTGATAATGATTTTAAGAGTATAATTAAATAAAATTATAAAATGCCATTATAAAATTCTGATTGATAAATAAATAACAGAATTATGCACATATCTTCAAAAGCCTAACATGCGCCTCTGGGACAACGAAAAAGATTTGCCAATTAATTCATAAGAACAAAGCCTATTATAAAATACCGGGGAATAAAAAAAGAAAGAACAGGAAGAAATGATGCTTTGTATATCAGTCCGTTTGAGAGGCTCAGACTCTCAAGGCTCACGCACTCAGGCGATGGTCTCCAATATTTTTCCAAGTCATCTAGTGGTACAAGACGTCCCTTGTCAAGGTAGAGGAGAATGACTTGTGCAGCAACAAGGAAGAATCCCCTCTTTATTTTCTCCTCACTATTTCTAGTAAGCATATTGTAATATAACTGTGTTACCCTTACCTTCCATGTGTTCATCCCCTTTCTAACACTAATTTCAAATGGGCAATTCGCTTATGCACACCTGCTTATATTGCCTGCTAAAACTCTTTGTTGGAATTTACTTCCCTTCTTCCATTGTTTCTAGCCAATGTCTTGAGCACCAGAGGTCAGTACTACTACAAATCAAACAAGAATTGTCAATTGATCCTCAGTTTGTAACTGACTCGAAGCTTCTGTCTTGGACTCCAACAAAAAACTGCTGCTTGTGGGATGGTGTGACTTGTGACCTTCAAACTGGTTATGTTGTCGGTCTAGACCTCAGCGATAGCTCCATTACTAGTGGAATCAACGGCTCTACCAGTATCTTCAGTCTTCATCACCTCCAGTATCTCAGCATAGCGGGAAATGAATTGTATTCCTCTCCCTTTCCATCAGGATTTAGTAGACTTTCGAGCTTGACTCATCTCAACCTTTCATGGTCAGGCTTTTTTGGCCAAGTTCCAGCTGAAATTTCATTTCTTAGAAAGTTGGTATCTCTTGATCTTTCTTCTTATCCGTTTGGATTAGAGGAACCTGTAACACTCCAAAATCCAGATATTGAAACACTTGTCGAAAACCTTACTAGGCTGAGGGTGCTCCACCTTGATGGAATAGACCTCTCCATGGCTGAGAGTAAGTTGTGGGCGGTCCTGTCAACAAAACTTCCTAACCTTCGTGTCTTGGGTTTGTCAAATTGTAATCTTGCTGGGGTATTGCACCCTTCTCTTTTACAACATGAGAAACTCACTGATCTCCAGCTAAGTGGAAACAACTTTTCATCAAGAGTACCTGACTTCTTAGCCAAGTTTTCTTCTTTGAAAACTTTGCATCTAAGCTATTGTGGGTTGTATGGAATTTTTCCAAATAGTCTGTTCTTGATGCGCACTCTGCGTTCTCTTGATGTGTCCTACAATTCTAATCTCACTGGAACTTTGCCAGCAGAGTTCCCTTCAGGCAGCAGACTTGAAGTTATTAACCTCTCAGGAACAATGTTTATGGGGAATTTACCACATTCTATAGTTAATCTTGTCTTCCTACAAGATTTAGAAATTTCTCAATGCAGTTTTTCCGGATCAATTCCTTCCTCATTTGAAAATCTCACCGAGCTTCGTTATCTTGATTTTGGAAGAAATAATTTCAGTGGTCCAGTTCCATCTCTGGTTTTATCAGAAAAGATCACTGGATTGATATTTTCCCACAATCATTTCTCAGGTACCATTCTTCTTGTCTTTGGTAGAGTTTAACAAAATAAAAATCTCTATATTCATAGCAGCTATTTTACAGGATTTATTCCTTTGTCTTATGCGAATGGGCTGAACTATCTTGAAGTTCTCGACCTGAGGAACAACTCATTGAAGGGAATGATCCCTCCAGCTCTTTTCACGAAACCCTTACTGAGGAGTCTAGATCTTAGCCAGAACCAGCTTAATGGACAGCTAAAAGAATTTCAGAATGCTTCATCTTCCCTATTGAGGGAGATGCACCTGAGTGAAAATGAATTGCAGGGTCCAATACCAGTGTCAATCTTCAAAATAAGAGGGCTCAATGTCCTGGGGCTTTCTTCCAACCAGTTCAATGGCAGCATAAACTTTGAGATGATCAAAGATACTAACGAGCTTACTACACTCGATCTCTCTGGCAATAACTTCTCCTTTGAGGTTAGTGGTGTCAATTCAACCTTGTTTTCTCATATTGGAAAGCTCGGTTTGGGTTCCTGTAACTTAAAAGAAATTCCAGGTTTTCTGACAAACCTGATGAACTTGTTTCATTTGGACCTTTCTAATAACAAAATCAAGGGTGAAATACCTAAATGGATTTGGAAATTAGGCAACGAGAATCTGGTATATCTAAACCTATCTAACAATATGCTATCTGGTTTTGACAAACCAATTCCAAATCTTTCTCCTGGTAACTTGGTTGTTCTCGATCTTCATTCCAATTTGCTGCAGGGACCCTTCCTTATGCCATCACCTTCCATCATCCACTTAGATTACTCACACAACCAGTTTTCATCCTCCTTACCATCCAGGATTTTCGAAAACCTGACCTATGCTAGTTTCGTATCCCTATCAAGTAATCACTTCAATGGAGAAATTCCGTTTTCAATGTGCGAGACGTGGAACTTATTTGTCCTAGATCTGTCTAAAAATCACTTCAATGGCTCCATTCCAGAGTGCCTGGGTAATTCCAATAGTTTCTTGAAGGTGTTAAATCTGCGAAACAATGAACTACATGGAATCCTGCCAAAAAGGTTCGCAGATAATTGCACTTTGAGAACTCTCGATGTCAATCAAAATCACTTACAAGGGCCTCTGCCAAGATCACTGGCCAACTGTGGAGATTTGGAAGTTTTAGACGTTGGCAACAATTTCTTGAATGGTTCTTTCCCATTCTGGTTGGAAACTTTGCCCCTGCTACGAGTCCTTATCTTGCGGTCCAATTTCTTTGGCGGTTCAATCATTTATTCTCCCAGTAAAACTTCATTCCCTCTGCTACAAATAATTGATCTAGCTTCCAATAAATTCCGGGGCAATTTGTCGTCTGAATGGTTCAAGAGTTGGAAGGGGATGATGAAGCAGGAAAAGAAATCACAGTCTAGCCAAGTTCTCAGATATAGCTATTTGGTGCTAACTCCATTCTATTACAAAGACTCTGTGACATTGGTAAACAAAGGGTTTAACATGGAGTTGGAGAAGATCTTGACAATCTTCACTTCTATTGATTTATCCAACAATCTGTTCGAGGGTGAGATTCCTGAAAATATAGGAGATCTTGATTTACTCTATGTACTCAACTTGTCAAATAACCATCTCACAGGCCAGATTCCTTCTTCATTTGGAAAACTCAAGGAGCTTGGTTCTTTGGACCTGTCAGAAAACAGACTTTCAGGTGCGATTCCTCAACAACTCACCACATTAACCTTTCTCTCAGTTTTAAAACTCTCACAGAATCTCCTCGTGGGAGAGATACCGCAAGGCAATCAGTTTGGGACATTCACATCAGCTGCTTTTGAAGGGAATATTGGACTATGTGGCCCTCCATTAACCAAGACCTGCTCTCATGCATTGCCTCCAATGGAGCCGAATGCCGACCGTGGAAATGGCACTTGGGGTATTGATTGGAACTACTATTGGATTGGATTTGGCTGTGGAGGTGGAATGGGCCTAAATATTGGGTTTGTGGCAGGAACTGTTGCCATTAATATCTTTGTGATGGGAAGGGGAAGAGGAAGAAGAAGAAGATTTTATACATATATACATCAGTAGTTTTGATGGTCCCAGAATTGTGGCCTGCAGATATGCTATTGCAATGAAGCGAATCCCATGCCAAAATGTAGCAAACGTTACGCTTCAATGAATGATAAAGGGTAGACTTTCGATTTTATTATTTGTTCCAATCCATTACAACAACATACTACTCCTTTTCAAACATCATACTACATTTCCAGTGGACCGGACAGGAAAAATCTCAATGAACTTAAGCCACTTTAAGTTTTAATGATACTGGGATTCAGACCTAAAAAATCTCAATATTTCGCTTGTTATTTTCAGTGGATTAAAGTTGGGCTGAAGGCTTAGAGCTTTGGGAAGCTGGGGTGAACATCATAAACCATTGCTTCAGATCTAAGCCCTAATATTCCAACCATATTTATGAGCACCATTTTCGGTAAAGAAAGCAGAGGTTGCAATCAAGGTGCTTTGAGTCCAAGCAAAGATCACTTGCAAGTGCCTTAAATTGATGACTGATCTAGCATTAAGATAATGAAAAGAGGTCTCATAGTCCAAAAAGCATAGCATTTAAAAGAACTTCGTGCATCGCAAATCACCCGAAATCCGCCTTGAAGAAATTGTGACTAGCTAGCTTGCTTTGTTCAAAATCAAGATGGGAAGGCGTCTACGTTAAACTATCAACAATGGTTGACTTTGCATGAAAATTAGATCCGGTCTTCTGCTGATGGCCTAACATAGGTAAAGTTGACTTGTCTACTGGCTAAAGAAAATGGGTAAAGCTTCAATAAAAAGAAGAAAAATATAGAATGATATATTGAGATAGTATTATCCCTCTTCGAGGCAAACTCAAGTTCTATCTTTCTGCTTAACAGATATGAAACTAAAGTAAAAGTGACAGTCAGGACATTTACACAGTAAATCTTGACCATAACATGTTAAGAATGGCAGAAGATACAAGCTAGCCAAGGGAGTGGAGGAGGCTTCAACATTACAAAACGTAGCACATGGAGTAAATTCGCCCAGGCCCTGCAAATATTATATGAACTGCCAATAAAAACAAGTACATATTATGGTCACAAGAAGAATCCTCTTTCTCTTGGAGGAGGCGTGAGAACTGCACTGGCTAATAAAAAAGAGAAGAAAAGAAAACAACATGCACTTGCTTAAGAGCGTGACCACATCACCACAAGACTTTCCTTCACTTTTCAGCATAAATATTTAGAATGCATTAATCTTTGCAAATTATTAAGCACCAAAAGCAAAAGAAACATTTTAGCAAGTCCCAACCAAAAAATGGCCTTCCACAACAAGCCCAAGAAACCTTATGCCATCCCTTCTCAATCTAAATCCAATCTATGCACCACACTTTTCTTCGTTGTTCTCTTCACTATCCCAGCCCTTTTCCTCCTCCATGCCCCAACTACCTCCATTTGCACCACCTTAATAGCCAACCATGCCAGGCCTTGGTCAGGTGATCTACGCAATGCAGAATTTGCATGGAACCGTCTTGCCTTCATTGAAAATAAACCCCCTCCAGTCAAGCTCAAGATTGCTGTTTTCTCTCGCAAATGGCCTGTTGGCACAACCCCTGGTGGCATGGAACGCCATGCCTACACTTTACACACTGCCCTAGCTCACCGCGGCCATCAAGTGCATATCTTCACCTCTCCTGTAGATGAAAATAGCCCATCCGTTTCTCATGCCAGTGTAATATCTTATCCACAAATTCATTTTCATGAAGGGGAACCGGGCAAGTGGATACATAGCAAAGCATGGAAGCAATTTGAAGAGGAGAATCAGCGTGCAAAACCATTTGATGTGGTTCACTCGGAAAGCGTGGCTTTGCCTTATTGGTTAGCTCGCAGAGTTCCAAATCTTGCAGTTTCTTGGCATGGTATAGCTCTTGAAGGCTTACAATCAAGTATTTTCCAGGACTTGGCACGAAAACCAAATGAGGCCATCACTCCTTATTTCAATAAAAGTCTCCAAGGTTTTGTCCCTAGAGTGCTCGATGAGATAAGGTTTTTCAAGAAATATGAACATCATGTTGCTATTAGTGATAGTTGTGGTGAGATGCTTAGGGATGTGTACCAGATTCCTAGAAGAAGAGTTCATGTAATTGTCAACGGTGTGGATGAAGATGATTTTGGAGAAGACGTGAGATCAGGCCACGAGTTTAGGTCTAGAATTGGCGTCCCAGTTAATGCTAGTTTAGTACTTGGTGTGGCTGGAAGATTAGTGAAAGATAAAGGGCATCCAATTCTTTATGAAGCATTTTCCGAGTTCATGACAGAACATCCCGATGTTTATTTAATTGTGGCAGGGTCAGGTCCGTGGGAGCAAAGATACAAAGAATTAGGCCCTAGAGTCTTGGTTTTGGGATCTATGAATCCATCTGAATTGAAGGCATTCTATAACTCCATTGATATCTTTGTGAACCCAACACTTAGACCCCAAGGCCTTGATCTTACACTCATGGAGGCAATGATGAGTGGGAAGCCAGTTATGGCATCAAGATTTCCCAGTATTAAGGGCACCATTGTTGTTGATGATGAGTTTGGTTTCATGTTTTCTCCAAACGTGGAATCATTATTGGAGACCTTGGAAGCTGTGGCGATGGAAGGATCAAGAAGACTAGCTCAAAGAGGAAAGGCATGCCGGCAATACGCTGCTTCGATGTTCACTGCCCGTAAGATGGCACTGGCATATGAGAGGTTATTTCTCTGTATCAAAAATGAAACCTTTTGCACCTATGATTAGTTAGATTATAGTTCTATTTATTCTTTTGGTTTTACATCTTTATTTTTATTTTCATTCTATTGTTACAGGAAAAAATATTATTTTTATAACAAGCAGTGTGTTATGCATTTAACACACTGCTTGAGTTGGTTTGCTCTATAAAATCATTTAGGATCATTTAAGGAGACAGGAAAAAAGATTTATCCTTCTTCATGTAGTTTCAGATTCAATAAACCTTGTAATGAAAGGAAACAATCAAACTGTGAGGTGATCATCTTCATGATCTTGTGGACTACCAATGTTAAATTTGATTGACTTGGTTTCAGATCAAAATCTTTGATAAAAAAGAACATCCTCTGCTGCAAAACTAAATTTTTTTTCCCCAGGTAGCTAGTACAAGTAAACATTGATACAGCTAAACAACTTCTGCCTCCCATTGTCTACTTGAACCTAACCACGCCATAATCTTAGCAACCTCTTAATACAGTGGTGTCATGCTCGAAATACGTTTTGCTTCAAACTGGTCATAGGCATGTCTGGTTCTCAAGAATAACAACAAGCTAGAAGTTAAGCCCAACACCGATAAGCATCCCCACCACACAAACGTTAAGAAATAGCACTGCCTTCCCATGCACACCACCGAGTCAGTGATGATGTTTAGGCTAGAGCTTACATGAGAATCATACACTACAGCTGCTAGAAAACCATAAACAAGTGATCCTATTGGGATATTGGTGATAAGAATGTTGTGATTGACACCTACACTATTTGGCCCAAATAGCTCAGAAGTTATTGAAACTGCTGCGGCAAAGATGAACCCGGAGCTCAGTCCAACTAATGCAGTGCTTATATGCAATGCTACTGCATTGCCTGATGCAGCGAGCAAGAAGAAGGCTATTGGGGTTGGCACAAGGGCAATGGTTAGCCACGCGGTCCTTGCAAAGTACATCTTCCTGCAGAAGACATCATTACTGTTTAGCTTAACGTAATGTCTAGGCCTGCAACATCTCAAGGATTTTGCAGCTCGAGGTGAAGGCACCATAGTTTATGCAATCAGATGCAGCTGAAATTAGAAGTTTAGAAACAAAACAATGTACGATCACTTACGCTCGTATGTAGTCTGGTGCTGCTGAAAGCAAGCGGCCAAAAAAGGAGAAGGATGAATAGAGAGTTACAAGAGTTGTAGTGTTTGAACTTTGTCCAAGTGATTGTGCTATTTGACCTAAATTGTTGCTGTACACGAGGCCAATGGTACCCCCACAGACATATGCAGTGTAGTATAGCCAAAAATCCAACCTGCTTACCAGCAACGACACAGGGTGCTCTTCCCCAAGCATTGCTAATCGATCTTTCTTAACGATTGAATCACAGCACCCTTCTTTTTCACTACTGCTTTTCCGCCTTTTAATTTCATACATAGTTTCATCTCCATTTTCATGATAACTCGACTCACGGGTAATGAGCTCTTTGTGAAGCTCAAGATCATCAACATCCACAAGAATGAAGCCAGAGCCATGAATGCTGAAACTAGAATGGATGGTCCGGTGAAACCATTCTCTAGCATAGACAATACCAGGGATACATAATGGGAAAATTAGTAGAAAAATTGCTCCCCCAAGGAGTAGACGAGCTCTCGTTCCATCAGATGAACTTGAACCAAAGAGAAGAAGATAAATTCCTGTGAGGATGGCTAAGAAATTCAATATTAGAAATATAAGGGAATCACGGCGGACTCCATCAGGAGGAAGGGGGTCTAAAGATGGTTGACGAATAATGGGGATCAGTGATACAAAGGAAGTGATGAGGGGAATAAAAGCATTTAAAAGAAGATATATATCGTTTGATGATGAATCTATTGCATTGCCAGCGAGAGTGTATAGGGCTGCACTCACACCATTGAACGCTATCGTGAGAGATAAAGCTAGGGGCCGGTTAGCTGGGAAATTTTGGATGCAAAGAACAAAACATACAGTGTTGAACCAACAAATACTACATCCAGCCAGCAAACAAAGAAGAAACACCTGCAAACAATTTTGCACTAATCAGAAAGTTTTTATGATGATGGATGGCTTTAGAAAAAGAAAATTTAGGAAAATATAAGTACACTCTACTATACTTCATCAAATACTACAATGAAATTATAATCCTATATCTATTC
This sequence comes from Populus nigra, assembly GCF_951802175.1. Classification (NCBI taxonomy): domain Eukaryota; kingdom Viridiplantae; phylum Streptophyta; class Magnoliopsida; order Malpighiales; family Salicaceae; genus Populus; species Populus nigra. The sequence goes on from NC_084852.1 coordinate 39,362,858, forward strand.
CCCATTGAAACACAGAATGCATTTACAGTGAGAACAGCGAACGAAGCCTAAGCATCTATACTTGACATTGTTTTCTGTCCACAACAGACTTGCATTGTTTCTCTATTTTATTTAGATAACTGCGCTTTCTCACAACACCATGCCACAAACAGCACTCCAAATATATACCCAGAGGACTCTGAATCTTAATTCTTAATACTGCAGAATTTCACAATCTTGAAGAACAAGCACAGAGGAGCCACAATTTCTTTTCAGCTAAACATTTTCTATTTTTCTCTTTATCGGGTTGAGGTCCTGTTCTCACTGCCGTAAGAGGGGAAAAGACAAAAAAGAAGAGAAATCCATAGGAGTAGGAAAGAGTTCCCTTTTTTTTACTTGTTACTTGCACGTTGAAATCGTCTTTTCCTTCTGCTTTCTTCTCTTTTTTTTTTAATAAAGAGATACATATATTTAGAGTTCATCTTTTACTTTGCAATATCAAGCTTTAATCAACAAGGCTACATTTCCAAATGGAGAATTTCGCTCCCCTCCTCTGCTTTTCAATGGAAAGTGGTGCTACAGGACTAATTACGTGCCCCTTTAATCTACTTAAAAAGGAAAAGCGCGTGCTAAATCGTTTATAACATGAAGAAACTCTAAAAGCAGTTCCTTTTCAAAAGTAAAGGCAAGGTCCCCTTAAGCAGGTCAAATAAATTAGTATGGAAAAACTTCAAGAGGAAAAATTATGTTGAAAGAGAAAACAGAACATTCGTAGTACAGATTACAGAATTTCTAATTAAAGACAGGCACATATTCGTGTATCACCTTCCATAAAGACAGCTAAACATATTCATCTAAAACATGCCATCACATACAATAGACTAGAGGAAAAACAACTTTGATTCATCATATCTAGTGTTTTACATGATGGGATTTACGTGCCACCCTATCAAGTATTTACATCAGAAATCATAGTAGCCACCAGGTATAGATATTTTTCATGTTTTGGCACAGCCAAGGGAAATCAAATCAAAAAGGAAAGGGAAGGACCAATGGAGATATGAAATCTACCATAGCCCGCCAGGCGCCACAAAAGCAAGGAGAGGAAAGATGACAAGAAGACAAAATCAGCTAGACAAGCAAACAAACAATCTCTATGACAACTACTTGTTGTTGGGCATTTGGTGCAATATTCTTATCAGCAGTATGTGGTAGAAAATTTGTGGCAGATAGGAAGAAAAGAATAATGAGGTTCGAGAGAGTTTCTACATCTAAATTGGAGAACACAGAGGCTCCTTTTCATGGATATCGACCAGAGGCAACATGCTGTCCAACATCAACACTTGAGACAGTTCATGGTTTTCGTATATAAACAAAACATTGTAGATGGGATTCTACTACGCTTTTTTCCCAAAACAATTTCCCTTCTTTTCAAATTACCAGAACAAATGTCATAAGCTCAATGTCGTAACATGGACGCAGCAGGACCAGTACAGTAGGTGCAAGTGCTTTCAATATCCAGCAATAATTTCTAGTTACTTCTGTTGAATGGCCTATGATATGATTATCTAATCTCAGACATCAGACTGGACTTTCAGCTTCTTTGCTGGTGTTGTGGTTCGAACAATAGTCAAATTTGGTAGCACCTGGGACTCCTAATTTATAAATTTATGATTGAAGTTCCAAAAGGATGGCTCCATTTTATTGTTAAATTAAAAATAAAATTTAAAAAATAAAAAAAATATTATTTAAATAAAAATATTTTAAAAAACAATTATTTACACAATACCAATAATATCCGCTGTTTAAATTTTCTGGCCACGAACATCTGAAAAAAGAATTCAAAAAGTAAAAAGGTTGATGATTGCTTTCCAGAAGTGACAAGGCAAGCAATGTTGGACCGTGATTAACTTGTAAGGTGGAAATCTTGATAAAAATCGACGGCTCCCTTTTGTACTTGTGTCTATTTTCGACTTTAGATAAAAGCAAAATAATTGCTGTTGACATGATGATATGAAATCAAAAACACTACGCCTGTTCCCCCTTGAAAAAAGAGGAAGGGGCTGGAGACTCTTTTTATTATTATTATTATTATTATTATTATTATTATTTTAACAATAAATGTATTCTCGTGTTTTTCTTTTCTATTCAATTTGAAATTCAAGCACATGATAAATATTAAATAACTTAAATAGTAATTTAACAAGAATTATTTGACACTGGCCTCTAAGGTTATATAACTTAGGTTTTTAAAATATTTTTTATTTAAAAATATATTAAAATATTGTTTTTTTATTTTTTAAAAATATATTATTTGACGTTCTCGATGATTCTATTAATATTTTATATTTAAACTCGCCAATAATTCACTTTTTGTTTATTTTCAATAATTAATTTGACAAGGTTATATCGAGGAAAAGAGAAAAGGCGAAAGAGATGCGATGACGCATGTTACCTGGCATTTTACACATATTAAAATATTTGAGAGCACTCTTTCTGGAAAGTAGAGAGCCACGTGGAGGACTACGATTCGACCTAATAAACACTTCTTATTTGTGTTTCCTTTTAATATTCACATCAGAGATTGAATTCACGCATATTTTATTAATATATAATGAATATTACTTCAGATTTATTTTCAGAATAGTTGTTAATATCTAGTAAATAAGAGTATAACAAAATAAATTAAATATAAAAACATGCCTCAAATATAAATTTATTACGTAGAAATGGAAAAGCAAAACCTAATAATTTTAATATAAGAGTGTTTGAAATGTGATATTAGTTTCTGTTTAAATAGTTTTTTATTTAAAAATATATTAAAATGATATTTTTTTAATTTTTTAAAAATATTTTTGATATATATAAAAAATAATTTAAAAAAATTAAATTTAAAAAAAATACACCATTTCAACCTTAATACTCCATCTTTCTGCAGCCACTCAGGTATTTTATTTCTCAAAAAAGTATATGAGATATTTTCTTGAGAAATATTCTTGAAAACGAGAACTGAAAAGGGAATAAAATACATTTATCAATTTTGAATTTTGATTAACAGAAGATTGTCACCGTCTCGATCAGGAGAGAGTAGGTATTCCAGCAGGGGTAGCAAGCAACGGAAGAACTAGGCAACTTATCGGCTATTAATAGAAACTTGTAGTGCATCTTCAAGAAATTAAGACCCATAAATGGAAATTAAAACAAAAAACCCAGCATTAGAGTCATTATACTCGCAACCTCGATAATCATACCACTTAATCTGAGACGCAAGTTCAAGAAAGATAGAAACAATCTTGAAACATAAGATTGGTTTCAAAATCGACTCCATAAAAACAACAGAGATCCTATTGCCATATATAAATCTCATGTTAGAGAAAGAACAAGAGAGAACATACCAGGATATAAGGCAAGGAGATGATGTCCCTCATAACAAGCCATTGAAGACCGTAACCAAACAACCCCATGAAAGCAGCCATGAAAAGAACCACCCATAATGGAAAATACAAGAGAGCCAACCCTGAAGACCATCCAAAAACCTTTCCAAGATCAGAGGCAACAGCCAAGTAATTCAATTGCACCTGAGAGATCCCGAGAACGGATTTTAAATCCGATGAATAAGCAGAGAAATCGAAATTTGTCCCTGTGAATGCTTGAATCCATACAGTTGCCACCAATATCATCCACTTCCTTGACTGTCCTGCCATGGACACTCTCTTTGCTATTAATATAGCTCCAAATAAAGACGCCGGAGATAACAAGTTGCAGCGGCGGTTGGAGCCTGATGGCCTTGTCGTCGAATGTTCTAAATTGTTGGAGAAATCGCGTCTCTCAATACCTCTACGTGGCCGCATTTATACATGATCAGGTTTTTTTTTTTTTGCGATAATGATGTCAGTGGTGACCCCTGGACCCTGGTACCTTTCGTCCTTTGCTTGATAGAAATGTTTTCCTAATATTTTACCATATTCACATTCGGAATTTATTTGCTTTTTTTTTCCATACGTAAATCAAGTGCCTAATTACTTTATATTAAGTATTTATATTAAGTAAAACGATAACTAAAACAACTTTGAGTCTCACTGTTAATCAAATACTTCAGTGCTAGAATCATATTGCTATGGATTGAGTTGTTCATTATGCACTTTTTTTAAAATCATCAAGCTTTTAATTTTTCAATTTTATCCCTTAAAAATATGAAATTATATATTTTTTTTACATTTCTTTTAATTTTTATTATCTAACATGTTATGAGTTTTAAGAGGTGTTCAGTGATGAATCAGCCTTCAATTTAGAAATCAAAATTAAATTGAAGTTGGAAATCAAAATTGAAAGAATGAAGTCATTATTCGACAAAAACAAAATATGCCACTTTTAGATTTAAGTTTGATATATTTAGTTTGATCCTTAAAATTTTAACTTTCTTATCTTTATGTTTTTATTAATTTTAAAATTCATGTTTCGATTTTCATCACATTTCAGTTTTAGATATTGAAAAAAAAAAAAAGATCACCAAAATTTTTTTTTTTAAAAAAAAATACTTGAATAACCACATTCTAATGACATAAAAGGACTATATTCGTGTTAATGAATTTATCTTCTTAAATATAGTGCTTTCCTGTAAAAATAATAATAAAAAATAGATTAAGGTATATCTTGTTTTTTATTAGTTAAGTTTTTGTGTTTATAGAGTGGTTTTGGAGTGTTTTAGGGTTCGTGATTGGTTTATTAAGGTTATTATAAAGTCTTTTTAAGTACTTTCAAGTTAAAACAAGCTGAAAATTAAGTTTATGAAAACAAGAAAATATGAACCTCAATTTCTCGATAAAAAAGATGACTAGAAAACTATCTAAAAGGTGATATGTTGCTCGATTTTAAGAATTAGAGTAGATAACATGTTGTTTGTTCTTAAAAAAAAATATCAATGCAAACCAAGGTTTGTTTTTTATATATCATAGACTTAACATGTGTGGACTCGACCTATTATTGTTTGATCTATCTTTGTTGTTTAAATGGTGATATTTTTATGATAAAAAAAAATTCAGTGCAAACCAAGGTTTCTTCTTCTTTTATTTTTTATTTATTTATAAATTCATATATATGTTTTTAATTTCATTTATAAATCATAAAAATATCTTTTTATTTTCCAATTAAAAAAAATTACAATACATGAAAACACATTCATAACATAGTTGTTTCTTTATCTTATTTTAAAAGTTGACTTGAAACCCTTTTCGTAGTGTAGCATGTCTGAATAAATTAACATATTTTTAATTTCATTTATAACCCAGATTAAATCCGTTGGCTCAGTTTTAGAATTCAATGCACGATGACGTAATTTTTATTTAAATTTAGCTTTGTTTGACATTTAAAATCTTTTTTTTTCAGAAAAGAAGTACATAATTATGTAGTGTACAAATTGGAGTAGCTCTTTAATGTTATCGTCGTGGTTTTTATGGGAAGTCACTAACCCACAGATTTTGTTCTCTCGATTTTAGGGTCTGTTTGGCTGTGCATTTCAATCTGTGTTTCGTCAAATTTTGAATTTGTTTTTTGCTAAAATTAAGTGCAATTTATACTTTTTGAATCGTTTTGATGTGCTGATGTTAAAAATAATTTTTAAAAAATAAAAAAACATCATTGACATGTATTTTAACATGAAAAGCTATTTGAAAAGCAACCACTATCACACTACCAAACAAACCCTTAAAATTCAATGCATGATCAGATAATGTTCAACATGTCAGGTATGATGTGACTATAAAAAACTTGAGATTTATATAATAAATTTTGAGTTCGAGTTAAAATATATATTTTTTATAAAAACTTGGAATAATTAAAATTTTATTTACTTGGACCTATAAATTACCATTTTAAATGGTAGAGTTTTCTCATATTAAAAAAAAATAAAAAAAATATTTAATATTTAGTATTGTAATTTTAGTTGAGGTTAAACTACAATCACAAATATTATTATGTGGTTGAGTAATAAATGTAATTTTATTATCGGTAGGGTCCACTATCATTAATGGCTGGGCAGCATGTTTAGAACAGCACAAAAAAAGCTCTGTTCTCTCAATATTAATTAATTTGGTTTTCTTTTTTACCATTGTACTATTCGGCACTTCAATCTAGACATTGCCCAAACTGTTGTCGTTTAATCATTTGCGAGTCATACTATATCACTTTCATTTTAGCTTCCTTTTTTTTCCAGATTACATGCCTTAATTATGCTTTGTCATGTGTTAAAACAGGTTTAGGGCTGACTGTACATTGCTCTACCTCCAATGATAGCTAAGATTAACAAAACCAAAATTTCTTAGCTTCGGTTAATTTGGAGTGTTTAGGACAAGAACACACCGTTATGACACCATGGTGGCCAGCATATTTGATGATAAGTTTAACGACAACCTTGCCAATATAGTTGAGCAGGCTCCATTAGCCTCTCTACCTGTTTCTTTTGCTGCCTCTGGGATTTCATCGAGCTCGTTCACACCGCCACTGTATAATCCTACAACTTTAGGAAACCTGATCACTTCAACATGTACAATGTCGACACCCAGTTCCTTCGGAGTGCAGCAGCTTGTGAGCTTACAGATTAGAAAAGGGATATGTTAATTGATCAAAGAAAACTAAAACCAAAGAAACTCACCAGGCTCATGACCTGAAGATTATGGCTTCGAATCCTGCCCCTACCTTATGATGTTGGGCTATCAATGAATTCTTTATTCCATCATGCTATCTCTGCATAAATACCTCTTGAAATAAGAAGACAATTGTAGGTCTACAGTACTGAGAATGATCAAAGCAGATTTGCTACACCTTTCCTTTGAGGTGCCTGCCATATTTTTTTAAGAAAATTTCATAGATTTGCTACATCTTTCTTTGATAGAAGAATCAAAGAGATGCCTCTCGGGTATGCTTTTGAAATTTACGCATTCCACACGTCAAACAAACTACACATTCTATTTTTCTTTTAAAAAAAAACTTTTTTATGATGCTGCACCGTAAAAATTATTGGTTTCAGCTTCATTTTAGCCCAACTCCAACCTGTTGTTGTTGACCCAATTAGTGCTGGATATGAGGGCGATTGAAATTAGGAACATGATTCGCTAAGGGGATGGTCAGGAACCTCTTAAAAAAATTGAGAATCTCTCATGATCTTCCCATGCAGAGGTAACTAAATATAGAACCCATAACAATAAACACATTGCTTTTCATTTATTGTCAGAGCTGATTAGTTGATCGAGTTGATTTCGTTCTAATGTTATTTGCAGTGCTTATATAATGTCATGTTGTTTACCTTCTGTTAATATTTGCTGCTATAATCTTTAGGTTCGAGAATACCTTTTTGAGAGCTAGTTATTTATATATGGGATGCAATTAAGAAGTTGTATCTAAAAATAGGATTTGATTTAGAACTGGTTTTGAAATATGTTGTAAAGTATATATGGTTCGTGTGCATATATAGATGTTCTGTGAGGGATCTGTAGCCTAAGTTGCATTGAATTTTTTTTGTTTTGAAGTTAGATTCACGAAATAACTATGGATTTGGAAGAATATGAATTGTGTCTTTAAGTTTTTCTTTCTCTCTGGTTGTTCGTGATAGAATTTCAAAGGTGCTAATTAAGAATTAGTATTGCTTGATTAAGTGCCCTAGATAACTAGGGAAAATGATTTGCTTAGCATTTCCTGCTACCCCATTAGCATTTCGTTTTGCTTTTATTTTTTTCTTGGTTTTTTGCGTTCCATTTCGATTGAAATCTTTTCGCTCAAAATTACTATTTTCAGTTATCCTTGTATAACAATACCAGATTTAACAATTTTATTGACAAAATATTTTGTCGGTATTTATACTAGCAATTCATCGATATATTTGGTACCGACAGACTTACAGAAAAAAATAGTATATTGTAAAAAATCTTGTTGGTAATTTATGGATTATTGGTAAATCTATCGGTAATAAATATACTGATGGATACAAAGCGCACCAAAAAAAATCTTTTTGTTTTATTCCATCAGTAGCTCCATTAGTAAATTTAACACATCAATATTTTAATTTGTTTATCGGTATATCCATTGATAAATATAGTATATCACCGACAAAATATCATCTGTAATTTTATAGGTGCATTAATAGTAGCAATGATATTTGCAGTAATTTTTTTTTAACTTTATGGAATATACCGACAATCTAGTTATATCGGTAACCTCATTTGTAATAGTGACATTTGCAATATTTTTTTTAACTCTTTGGAATATACCAACAAAGTTGTGTCGTTAGTAACCTTGTTAGTAATATTTTTTAAAAAAATATATTGAATAAAAGTAGAAAAATAAATAAAATCAAATAAAATAGTATAAAAATCAAATACCACTAAATGTTGAGGTCGACTATCAATGAACTAGGTCGTCCGGTCCAATCCGATCCCGTTGGTCTAACAAGGGTGTCTTTTGCATGTTGGGATTCTAGGGTTCTTAGAGTTTTTGTGTGCTTTTTGGCTAGAACGATCCAACATGTTTTTGTATTTAATCCAGGATTAATTAAGAATTTTATTTATGAGTCGGGCTTAGGTTTTCTTGTCTTCAAATTATGCAAGTTCATCCATGGATTTCAAAAGAATGTTAAACTATCAACGTTCGTGGGACCAAACCGTCTCCATCTTGCATGTATATTTGTACATAACGTTTGGCCATTAAAAAAAAATATAAAAAAAAAAAACAGAGAGAGTACTCGAGCATTATTCAATTAATCCAGTCTTGTTTTTTGAACGACAAGTCGTATCCAAACCTGTGTGTATAGCGCGGACAGCGAATCTAAAACATATCGAAATGTAACGACACTCAAAATAGGGATATAAATAAAAATTCTGGATTGTTGCTCAATGATTGCGCTTATACAGCCTGTGCTGTTCTTGTCTTTTTCCATAATATTTTGTTTTTGTCTTGGCATTCTAACTCAGCGTTTCTGCTTCCTTTTTTTTAATTACTGAATTTATTTCTAGCTAGTAGCGTTGAAGAAAGAAAATCGAGCGAGTGAATAAAGATGCATGTTTCATTAATTACTTGATTTTATGGGTTTATATCGATCGTAGGACTATATATTAATTAAGGCTTAATGTGACTTTCTTGAGGAAGATGGATGTTAGGTAGCAGGTCGGTCATGTGCCAAGGCGTACCAGTGCATCTAATGAGATTAGACTGCAAATGCTCCAAATTCTTTACTAAGGTGCATTAACGGAGGAATCTCCTGTGAATGTTAGTTTCGTGGAATGTTAATTCTTTACTAAGATGCAATGGCTCTACCACCAACATGGTGGTCGGGATGGTTTGGATACCGGAAGGTGTCACATTGCATCATTTTAATAGCATGGACCTTGCTCACATGCTGGTGTATATATTGTGTTTATGCGCTAACAATTTTTTTAAATAAAAAACTAATTAATCAAGGAGAAAAATACCTAACTGTCCATGATGACAATGAAATCAATAATAATAAAAAATATATATTTAAAAGACAAACTCCCCTGGACCTATGTTTTGATTTTCTGGGGTCAAAGGGAAAATATGCCCTTTCAAGGTATTTAAATAATTGAAAAGAACTAATTACCCTCACCAAACAATTAAAAAAAATTATTTAAAGGGCTAAGAGGATGTTTTACTACTGTAACAAATGTGAAAAGTAACATATACCCTCTCACAAACCATTAATGCCTAATTAAGATTTGCGACAAGACTAAAACACCATCATCCCAAAGTCTTTTCAATTTTTATTGCAATGGCTCAATTGTCAATACACTATAGTAGTAAGAGTGTGTTTGGTATTGCAGTAGCTGTTGTGGTTGTGATTTGAAAAAATTTCTTTTATAAAAAGTACTTTTAGTTGAGGTTGATTTGAAAAAATAGGTGTTTGGTTAAAACTGTAGTTGAAATTGAGGTTGAAGAAAAAGTAGTTTAATGTGTTTGGTTAAAAGTGTTTTTGAAATTGAGGTTATAAAATAATTTTACAAAATATATATTTAATATTGATGGTTTTTAATTTAAATATTATGGAGTTAACTGTTGTTATTACATCGTGAAATAAATCATACTTTATATATAAAAAAAATTATTGTTTCATTAAACTATCTACAATTCCATTACGTACAAAATTCATCCGACAAAAACTATAAAATTAGGTAAAATATTATCAGGAATAAAATTGAGATTATAGTACAAGTAAATGTAATGCACCTTAAACTAATTTTTAAAAAAAACAAAAAAAAATTGTTGTTCACGTTCAGTGCGAGTGAAATTAATTAACTGCACTGATTATTAAAAAAAAATTATTCTGTGAACAGTGGAGCCATGTATCCACTGTTCACTGAACAGTGAAGCATGGTTCTTTTCTTGCAATGTGCAGGAAGCAACTCCTAGCTGCTTTCTTTGTTCCTGCGTTTCAAACGTAGTATTGCATGAGCTCCATGTACAGTAATAAGCAGTTGTTACTTAACCAAACAGCTTGCACAATTTAGCCGCAGAAAACATGGACACCACCACGTAGCCAAACGGGTTCTAAATAGTAAAACCAAAGTATGTCATGATTTTTTCTACAGTGTTTTTGCTATATGTTTTAGAGCTTATGTTAACTAGTCTCTTTTCCCACACTTAGCTATTGTTCAAATAAAAAATGATTAAACATAAAAAAAGATTTAAAGTCATGAGAGATTCTTTGACAACATCATTAAATCCAGTCAAGCAAGTCGATGTTAAAACTTTATGAATCGGTTCATTTTCTAACTCAAGTTTTAAATTAAATAATGTGGAAGTTAATTTATCATGAATGATTTTACTTCAAGGGTTTAAAGATAATTTGAACAACTGGTGAAAACAAAGCTTAATTTTTAAAAGAATTTAACGATTACAACTTTTTATTTTTTTCTAAATATTGAGATAATAACATATTAAATCAATTAGTTCATCCTATGACACGGGTCATGAATTCTAATGAGTTAAATAGCTTTGGTTTTTAAATTATTTTTATATAATTATATATTAGGAAAATAAATACTTGTAAAATCAACTATTAATTCAATAGAAAAATTTATTTTAAATAATGATAATCCTATAAAAAAATAAACTAAAATACATCAACTCAAAATCCAGCAACTACACAATTTAACCACTATATTAAAAATAAAAAATTCAATAACCGAGGAGAAAAAAAAAACACTTGGGGAACCATAACGTGATCACACGTCGGTTTTCAGCTGGCAAATGCCAAACGGCAGTACTTTGGGAATCACATTCTCTTTCATTCTCAAAATAATTAACGATCGTAACGTGATCACACGCTGACCTGTTGAGACCTGTTCCCATGTAATTGCATGACTTGGCAGGGATATATAAAACAGGTGGCGATCACTCTACACAGAGGCATCATCAGAACAACTAATACATTACCATTAAAAACAAATATATATATATATATATATATTATTTTTCTGTTATAAAAATAAAAAAACATCATATTCATAGTATAACATTATTTTATTTGGAATGATTATCACCGCATTTTAATCACGACCGACCGAAGCTTATGATCGTTTTTAGGTTAAGAACATAGATATATCATAAAAATATTTTTAAAATACATACACCTCTTACTCATTAACACACTTGAATTCTCACTTAACAATTTTATTTTTAAAATCATTCATGTTATTTTACTATGTATATAGAATGTTAAAAAATTAAATTGCTCTTGGTAGCTACTTAAATAATTTTATTTGTGAAGAAAAAAATAGTTATTAAAATGATCTAATCCATGGTACAATGATGAATCTAGGGGAAAATGAAACGATGATTAATGTTTTTTTTTTAAAAAATTAATGAGCTTAAGCATGTGTAGCTGCTAATCGTGCATGAGGTACCTGAACCCATGTGCTAAAACAGAGATCATCATGCAGTGCTGTTTTGTGAATACATGTGCCCAGCTAGCTAATTGTTACTTCACGTACGACCCTAATAATTCAACAAACTGTAGGAATTGCAATTGATCGAAAACATAGCTTTTGATTCCCTAAATAGTTGTCATGCATGATCCATGCTTGTTTGTTTCCTTCCTTTTAGAGACAACATTCCCCTTTTCTATTTCAGCAAGAAACTGCTGGCTCAAACAACTGAGATTGTACGTATTTGCTCCATCTGGTGATCTTAGATTCAAGTCCTCGTGAGCTGGGAACACCACCGAGGGGCGGAGCTATCTCAAGGCGGCAAGTGGCCATGGCCACCCCCGAAGTTTATTTTTACTCCAGAAATTATAAATTTGCCACTCCAAAAATTATAAATTCTCCACATTAATAAAGAACTACATCGGGATGGAATCATCGTGTCATCTTATTATAGTCCATAATGTTGTCACCTTTTTTTTTGAATGTGATTGCCTCTACCAACTTCCAATTGATACATTTCTAGAACAACCTCATGTTTATTCTTTTTAAAAAGCCTGATTGTATGGTCAGACAATCATAACTAGTTTGACCAAACTTTAATCAACCAGTAATGTCTATTTATGAACGCATGTCCTTTTATCAAAATATAAATGTATGGGTTATTTAGCTAAAAATGAAAAATATATCATCCTCGTCGCTGAGTCTAGTTGATTTATGAAAATATATGTTCATTGTATAAAGATAATACGGACAGTATTGTTTATATAATAAAATAATCTATTATGTTTTATATGATTAAGAGAAATATCTGTTCATTTTATAAATCAATAAAGAAGATTAATATTACTGCAAGCTGGGTCTTCGTGTGCAAAGATTCTATAAAAGTACAGGATGAGTTTTACTCATTCATTTGTGCCTATAAAATATAAAATATATGTTTTAGGAATGGAATTTTCTTGAATTCAAAAAACAATTCTATAAAAGTATAGATTTGAATATCAATTCGAGCAATCATTTTATGTGAAAGGAAATTGATTGAAAAGCGTACACACAATCATTCCTTCTGGGATAGTTATACTCTTGGATCTGTAGTGGTATTTATTTATTTATTTATTTAGTTTTATTTATTAAGAATAAAATAATATTTTTACTTTAATCTATATATATATATATTTATTTATATTTAAGTTAAAATAATATATACAGATTATTCAGAATTTTAGTTTTTGTTTTTATATTTAATCTCAATTATTTTAACAGTTAATAGTGTGAGCGAATTTAGCAGGGTGGTTTTTTCAATGAATCAAGGTTGAAGATCCAATTACTGCAGTTTTTTTTAGTTATAATAAAAATAAAAAGGAGGAAAATGAGAGTGAAAATATGTAGTTTTTGTTTTTGTTTTGATGCCCAATATTTTACCAGGATATAAAAAGACGTTAGCTTGACACCAGCTACACGCAGTTGTCAGAGAATATAGAGAGCATCGATACCCAGAGCTTGTGAGGGGAGCCTCTGCGTGTATCTCGTACAAGACACTGGCTTCATGCATTTTATTGTTTTTGGCCCGTTGTTTGATGAATTGATTAACAAAGTGACATTTCGCCTTCGACTCTCTGGTTGATTCTTGAAGGAGATGAAGGGCGTGGCAAATATTAATCCACCGCATCGCATCTCGGTGATGTGACTGTAAACGATATATCTCCTCCCAGCTACCGGCGTCCACTGCTTTTATTGAAAGCTCCTCTCTTTCCGGTGGTGGCCCCGGTTTGTTTTTTCTGCTGGAAATTCTCTTTGTAAGAATTTAATTGTTTTTTAAAATTAATTTCTTTACTATTTTTAAATAATTTTAATGTGTTAATTTTTAAAATAAAAAAAATACTATTTCAATATATTTATAACTAAAAATTAATTTAAAAAATAATTATTAACATGATACTAAATGAATTTTTGTATGGTACTTCATAATTTTTTTTTCAAAGAGTATATGTTAATTAAAAATATATTAAAATAATATATTTTTATCTTTTATATGAGCATATTAACACATTAAAATTATAAAATAATATTAAGGTGAAAATGACAGCACGAGGTATCTCTTCCATAGGTATCGCAAGAAATAGTTTTATTTTTCTTTATAAATACATGGATATAAATATTAACAATTATTTCAAGATACGAGCAGGAAAAAATCTTGATTTTAGTAGATAAAAACAGTTACTACGATAATTTTTATTTATATTATTAAGAAAAATATTAATCTTTAGGCAATTGACACTTACCATACCGTGGTCCATGTTGATCACACACAGGACACGTATAAATCAACTAGAAAGAAAGTGACAAAAAGCTGAGGACCTGTTAGTTAGTTGCTGTCATCAGCTGGAAGAATCTATGGTGTAACAATTGATCAAGCATGTAATATATTTTAAAACAAAAAATATTTTAAAAAACAATTATTATTATATTTTCAAACATCACCTAAATCTAAATCTTCAACACTGATGCAAGAGATTGAAACAAGAGAGTTATTTCTTTTTATTTTTGTATATAGTACATTGTATTAAACCTCTCTCTCTCTCTCTCTCTCTCTCTCTCTCTATATATATATATATATATATATATATATATATATATATATATATATATAAACCTAGTTAACTTTCCCGATTATATATTAAGGAATTGTTTGTTTGTACAGTTCCATCATGTTTTTTTATTTTTTTAGATGTTTTTGAATTACATTGATATACTGATATTAAAAATACATTTAGAAAAATAAAAAAAAATATTATTATGATAACCGGATCCAAAGAAGAAAAAGAAATTTATAATTGAAGCTTAGTTTGGATGGTAAATTAATTAATTTTTTATTCATATTATCATGTACAATTTAATTTTTAAGGAGTGACCTTTTGAAAGAAAGATCTTGTGATTACATCTATTTAAGCACGTATGACCTATTTAAAATCTTCTTTTTTTTATTCATTAAATGAAAGCTAATCGAAAAATATTTTAAACATTAGAATAAAAGAAAACACCAATGGAATCTGCTATAAAATATCATAAACATAGGTTTTGATGCATGCATCCCTCCATATTTATTATAAAAATCAAATGTTAGATTTCAAAAACCTTGCAATCAAACTCCAAAACCAGTCCACTTCAATCTGAGAATAACCCAATACAGATCTTGGTATTCTACAAGCCCAATTGGTATTCCAATTCTCTTCAGGCCACTTGCCCAAATCCCCAGCCCAAGAATCCCCATCTCTCTCCTCCGCCCCCTCTTCCTCTCTAGTCAGCCCTTCAGCTTCCCTGGCTGGCGGCATCGCTTGGGTCCCCATTGCAGTCAATCAAATTCTCCTGATACATTAAACACCAAACGCTCGTTTATATATACATGAACTGTCCTGTCTCTTTCTCTTCCACATCCTCTCTTAAACTTCACCAAAAAGAACATCATAGCCTCTTCTTGTCCACTATTCTTAAGCTCTTGCCAACACACAATCACACACGTTCAGCCCCCACAAAAAAGTTTCGTCTGTTTGCTCTGTGAATGCGATCTTTGATGGATATGAGAAAGCTAACAATTACCAACACTATCTTTATTTACACACCAAGTAAACGCCTTTTAACTTGTGTCGCAGCCACGCTTAAAAAACAGCACCAAAAGCACCAACGAGACCCTCCTTCTCCTCCACATCCAGTATTGCAGCCACAGACAAATCCACAACTTTAAATCAGATTTTACTCATTAAGTTATCTGCTATTGTTTCTAACCCATCTTTGGATTGTGCTAAATGTAAAGAATTAGTGCTCCATTTGTCTCCTCAAGAGTTTGATAGTTGTTAAATCAAATGTGAATCCAAAAACAGCTTTAATTTTTTTCTTTTTTCATTTTGTATCTGAGACTTGTAAGTTTGAAGGGGATATTTCCCAATTCAGTAGTTGCTTTGAATTCGCTTATGCAAGGTTTTTGCAAGGGTGATAAAATGGGATATGCTGAGAGTGTTGTAGAGGAGATGATACCAATAGGTTTACCAATAAACCAAGGTTTGTTTGCTTTGATTATTAATTGGTTGTGTGAAGCGGGGCAAATAGAGAATTGAGAAGAAGAGGATAAAGGGAAAAGAAAAGGAGAAGAAATAAGAAAGAAAAGCTAGGGAAGACAGAGGGAAGAAGAAGAAGCTGGGCAGAGGAAGACGGGAAGAGAGAATAGGGAATGAGAGGAGAATTACAACTCTGTAATTTTTCTTTAATTCATAAATAAGTTGTTTACAATGTAAAAGAAGCACTTATAAATAGTAAAACATAATACAACCACACTTAGACAAAAGACCCATTAAAATAAGATAACATGAAATCCAATAATTAAATCAGATGAAGCCCAATCATATAAGCCCAAGCCCGTTATCTTAGTCAAAGAGTGATGAGTTAGGCCATTGTTTGTTTCCTAGTTCAGTGTATATAATTCGCGTATCAGATATGATATCCTCCTCAATTTTCTCAGGTTTGAAAGAACTTAACCTCGTCAAATATAATTTTAGGTGACTCTAATAATACTCCAAAAAATTAGGATCAAGTTGATGCAATCTCTTTCTAGTTATCCAAATATAGTCTTAAGCAAGTTATTTGCTATTATGATTCATTGAATCTCATTATTCCTATAAAAAAAACTATGTATTCAAAATATACTGATTGTGTTCTTGGTGAACATGTCTATAATGATTATTGTTTTAATTCTTACCAACATTATAATGCTTTATTTTAGAAATCTCTAGGGGTTCTATTCTATTAGAAATGTTGGTCATCCAGGCTTGCATGAGTTATAATTATTCTTAAATAGCTCTAAAAATATTGCTAAGGATAAGTCTATAATAATTGTAGACTCAAGTTTAGACAATATAAAACTTTGCACAAATGCATGCTACACTGAATTAGAGATGAAATTGAAATCATAAACATATCTTGCAAGTATCAATATAATAAATATACTGATTTTATCATTGGAGGGTTTTTAAACCCCCGATTGAGATTATTTTTGCAAGTATTGAAACTTGTATTATAAGTACAAATATGAAGTTTTTTAGATTAAAAAAAAAGAAATTTAAACATTTTAATATATTAATTAATCACTATTTTAAATACTAAATAATATTTTAGTTATATATTTTGAATTTTGAAACATCATCTTATTTTATTGACTTTTTGTTAAAAAAAAATCCTGATGAATTATATTGATCCTTCGAAGATATTTGATTATTCTCGATACCTATTAAAGATTGATTGCGTGATTTTTGTGCAGACAAGGGAGGTGTTAAAGCTTCGCGTGAGACTGAAACAATACTATCCGTTTATCATGGATGCTTTCTTTCATGTCTTGCCCTCGACAGCATTTATAGCTCCAAGGTTCTGTTTCTGAAACTCTTCAAGATATATTGTATTCTTGCTATGATATTCGGATTTGAGAAGGCAACTTGGTCGATGTAGTGGTTCACACATAATCTCACTTACTTTATCCTGCCTGAAAAGCACCAATTATATACAAGTGGGATTCATTGTTTGCTTCCTGATGCTTTTTTATTCACAGTGATGTTATATAAGTGGGCCCATGTCCTTCTGTTTTAGCCCATTTTCTCAATAATTGAAGGAGGATTTTCTATACATAGAAAGGTCTCTACACTGCGCAACATGGCAGCTGGTTCAATGGTAGCCTACCCTTAATTTCTAGGCGAGAGCAGGGTTTAGTGCTTGAAACAATGCCAAACACCAGGCATAGAGTAATCCAACAAGCGCCTAGAGATGCATAGAATAACATCATAGTCGAAGAAGACTAGCTGACATAGGTTGAAAAATCGAGTCCGATTCCAAGGCAGCAGCTAGTTCTGGCCACAGGATAGCTGAAACAGTCCATGAGCCGTCGTTTCTAGCGCTTGGCCTTTGGTTCATGTAGCCAACTCCAATTTTTTCTACCGTTGTACAAACCGTGCCCACTACTGGACCACCGAATCCGAAGTCCAATTCAGCAACTGGAAACCTCCTCCCTGATGACAAAACAAGGGCTGGACCTCCTCGGCCTAATACAATGCTAGATAGCATCAGACCAGGTCTATGACACTCGATCCAATCTATCAAATCCAAGAAATGTGCCTCATTAGTCACCTTTGATATGGAATCATGAACATTGCTAGCAACATCTGATATAGACCCTTGCTTCAGTTCTGCAATGGTTGCTTCTGCAACAGCTACGGATAATACATTCCCTATGTAATTTGACATTAAATCCTCAGCTCCATGAACTCTACCACGTCCATCGACTAACCATCCCATCTTGCACTTTTGATGCCTTTCATCAATGGCTGTAACCATTATCTTCCATACATAGGCTGAGAAGGCCTCAATTTTAGTTCTTTTGTTACCGCTGTCACAAGCAAGTTGCTGCAGCCTATTGATGCTGGAGACATCAATATGATATAGGCGCTTGAGCAGGATCTGGGTTGTGGGCATGTTTATTATTTCTTCTATGGTGCACTTTACGAAAGTTTGATCCAAAGAAGGATGATAAGTTGGAGGACAGCGTGCTAGAAGGTTTCTCCTGTGATCTGGCATGCAAGATATTGGCTTTCTTTGAGCGATTTCTGACCATGAAACCAGGAATTTACCAAAGGCACTTGCATCCCCGAGTGCATGATCAAAGGTGAATGTTATTGAGATGCCTCCACATGTGTAACGGGTGACTTGAACTTGTAAAGGAAACTCAGTGTTGAGAGAAACGAGTTTCCCTTGCAAAAATTGATCAAGGTTGTAGAAGTCTAGTTTCTTCAAAGAAATGTTGGCATGGCCTTCTACAACCAAAGCACCATTATCGTCACATATAATCTCAGGCTCATTAGTATTTGGATTTTGTACTATTTGACCAGCAAATGGGTAGTAGTAACTAAGAGTCTCAGCGAGGGAACTCTTTAGGGACTCCATGATGGAGGAAAAACAAACCTTTTCAGGATTATGGTAGAAATAGAAGTATGTGACAGGAAATCGGCCAGAGAGTAGGTCAAGATTTGATAGAGTGAGTCTTTGTGGCTTTGGCAAGGGATTCGCGGCTTTGACAACACTTTTTTCTGTGAAGTTCACCGCAAACTCTCCATGCTCCGGAACTTCTTCCATTAAAACTAGAAACTCTAAGCCTACTCAGTGAAAAATATTTTCAGTAGATTTTTCACCCCTCTTAGTGGTAGCTTTGATAGTTACATGACTTGCAGGTTACAAGCAAAACACACTTATATATATAGGCAGAATTTGGATACTGATCAGATAGAAAACAGTTGGAGTTTTATATAGTAACCTGAGAAGACAAGTAGATGTGCTTCCAGTGTTTTTTTTTCCCTTTTTGTTCCAATATATATTAATTGACAAAGGTTGAAACTTGAATTTGGGACACTTTGTAAGGATTCATTGGTTTTAATGGATTATGTCACGACCCGAATCCCGGGTCCGTGACCGGCAACGCAGGAGCGGTGGCGGAAGGACACTCTTCCCGCGCTAAGCCTCAATTCGGACATATCAAAAGAATAATTTATTCAAAAATACGCAGCATTTCATAATCTTCAGAAATATTAATTGATGAAACCAAAAGATATTTTAAAACTCCTCATCAGTAATTAAAACAAAAACAATAATTCATAATACCCCTCATTTAATAATACTCACTTTTTAAACCACCAAGAGCTTGGTTGCCTTTTCATACTAATTTATTTTCAAAACATCACAGATTAAATGTTGTCAGGTATATATTAAATCCCCAATTTATTTGGTGATTAACTGGGATTAACTGGGGAATAGTTTCGGCACAAATATTTTCCTAGAAAAAAACAATGTCACTAAAAAAAAAAAAAACACCAAACAGAGAATAAGCAGAATGATGGATCCCAGATTGTTTGTGCCAGCCACTACGTACCAAGTATCTACTTTAATCAAATTTCATTAATACTAAGCAAGTGGTGAGCAAATTCGGCAGGCAAAATCATTTAGGACGAAATTAAACTGGGTAAATTATCATCACGAGTAGTGGTGGTTAATAGGATGTTTGATAATATGGTAATAGTTGTTTAAATTTTTTAAAAAACATCATTTCAAATATATTCTCAAACAACTCCTAAATCTCTTAGCAAAATCACATAGGTATACATTCCATGATTTCGTGCATTATGAATTAAGGTATTGATGCAGAAAAAAAAAACAATATAAAATTATGTTGAAAAGGATCACATTATAAATTCCAATTTAAAATATCGAGGATCAGCTATCTCATCACTTGGTTAATTGCACGAACAAACACCATCTGACTACCCACACATGCAAGTAGTAGCCTATGTAAGTGGAGGATTGCCATTCTCGCCTTTTTATCTCTTATTATAGCACCAACAATTATTCCTGCCTATCTAGTGCAAGAAATTGCTTAATAAGAGAGGGGGAGAGAGCTAATCGGAGAGTGTAATTTTAACGTAAAGAGCCACTATCACTAGAGGTTTGGGCTAAAAGTGGCCGTGGAATTATAGCCTTTTTGACAAGTTATGATAGCAACACTGACTTCGTTCCTATTACTCGGGAAAATCACCAGGGGCCATAAACGCACTGACTGCATATGCACCGTCGGAAGTGCATGTCACTGCAAGGCATTACTTTTGAGGGTTGGCAGGAGTGGAGGCACATCAGCAACTTGTGAGTTATTGGAGGCAAAACTTAATGCTAATCGCCACAACAATTCCCTTTCTAGCTTGTTCAGATCGACTCGACTCGACTCCTGCTCAATCCCCATGATTGATCAGCACAATATCACCCTGATAAATGCAAAATCTGCCTTCAAATTAATGTTCTGGAAATCACAGTCATCCCCGTGCCTGTCACCTAGTATTTTCTTTTCAATATTTCCATATATTTGACCTGGAGGAAATCAATTTACTGTAAGGGAACCACGCCTGTCACCACCCATTACCAAGCATCACAACCCCACGCATGCTAAACATCTCCACCACCTCCATCTTTACCTGATTGCCTCACTTCTCACTTTTACTTGTCATCATCAAAAACTCACTAACTCGTATAGTCAAACCTCTCCCTGTCATCCTCCATGATCATTCCTATATATTTCCTTTATTGCCCCTGTACACCTGAGATTTTATGCTTTTCTTCTTCTTCTTCTTCTTCTTCTTTTTAAAAAAATAAGCTCATGTTTTTCTTCAATAATTATAGTGCAAATTCGCACAATATTTTATGCATAGTAAACGCTTCATTTTCTTGCCAATGATTATTTCTTGCCAAATGTATCAAGAACTCTTACCAATTTTTCAACTAATAATAATGTTAGACACTAACCAACAGTGAGTATTAATTAACATTTTCATTAATTAATCATAACACTTGTCGTCATGTTTGAGGTGAGTCAATATAATCAATTAAGATCTATCGAAAAAAGCTTCTTACGTCACAAGTTTCTACTCAACATTTCTGATATTTTCCGTCAATTTTGTAATTTTGTGACAGACTTTCTCTTACATTACTAGACTCACCATTTCTTCTACATTATACTTGCTCTCATCTTCATCTTATATTGCTTCTCTCATAAATTTATTAACTTAAATATTAAAGAATTTCTCATTCCATGAAAGATTTCTTTTCTTTTCTCAAAAATACTCAAGTTCATATATACACAGGTCTAAACATGAAGCTCGGCTCACACATTGACTCAGTTTCGCAAGCAATGAAAAGATTAATTTATATGTGAAGTTTTTTCTTAACTTCATGACTGAATGCGTCTGTTCAAGTTAAACTTCTTCTTAGGATATTCAAATGCTACGTTTGGCTAATTATATGATAATTTGCTTCTGTGCATCTTTGAAATTGTCTTGCACTTGGGTTTTAATAATATTATATTACATTAAGGACATGTAATAATTCATAAACAGTGCATTGATGAGCTGGCCCAATGAAAACTACTTTACAACATTCAGTGCTTTCAGAGCAGTGTTTTGGAAATGATCGGGAGTGCTTCAAAATGATTTTTATTTAAAAATATATTAAAATAATATATTTTTTATTTTTTAAAAATTATTTTTAAATTAACGCATTAAATTATCTAAAATTATTAAAAAAATATTAATTTAAAATAAAAAAATATAAACTTTTTTTAAAAAACTTTTAAAACACGAAACAAATAATTTATCTCATAAAAATTCCACAACGCCTGCGTTATGCTACCTTTGCCTCTCTATACTCAACCCGTGAGCAAATATTGTCAACGGTCAAGATGTTACGTCCTATATGTGTCTTGTAGCATACATTTATTTCCTGAATTGATCTTCAAAGTCAATTATTATTTTGTCCTTCAATTTTTTTTTAAAAAAAACAGAAAAAATAGCAACATATATATTCCCGGCAATGGCAATAGGAATTCGACCACCACACCCGTTAAAAAAAAAATACCAATCTCATCATACAAATTTATTGTTAAAATTACAAAATATATGTATATTTGAAGTTTTTAAATATAAAAAATACAAATATTTTCATCTTTTTTGCAGTTTTTTTTTCTATTAAATTTAATCATTTTTTTTATTTTCTAATTTTTTTAGATTGATTTTTTTAACTATTTTATCCTTAATATTTTAATTGGTTAAGTATTTAGCTTTTTTGGTTGAGTTTATTTTTAGAATTTAAAGGTTACGAGTTTAAAAGATGAACTCGAATTGATATAATTTTTTTTTAAGATTTTTTTCCATCTTCTAATATTTTATAATTTTTTTTTTATTTTTGGTTACAGATCAGATCCAGTAGCTAAAGATCACGAGGATGTTGTTATTCAGTATTACGGAGATGAAGCAAGGGATACCCGATACTTTCCTTCCTTAATTGTTGTGTATTCCTTAAGGACTAATTCATGGAGATATTGTGGACATTTGGCGCATGATCATTGCTTGCAGAACAGTACATGTTACACTTGGGTGAATGGAGTTTTTTAATGGGCAGGATCGCATACAAAGTTTGGGAATTTTGAAGCGCTCCTTGCATTTGACCTGGATAATGATGTGTTCCAAGAGATAAAGCACCAGATTATTGCGACCCAGCTTCTGGTAGACTTGTATTATATGATGACTCCATTGCTTTCTTTAATGTTCACGAGATTGAGAAGTTTCTTGATATATGGGCATTGAATGAACGGTGTTGGACCAAAAAAACTCACCATGGGGCCTCTTCCTGGAGTTCAGAATGTGAGTGGAGATCGTTGGAAGAGGAATAAGGTCAGTTTAGCCCGAGTATGGGAAACTAAACTTATGTGAGCTTAGCACTCAAGAAATAAGGGGTCTTGACTTTCAGAGGTTTAGTTCGTGCGAAGGAATTTATGTTTATAAGAAGAGTCTTGTTTCGTTCAAGGATAGAAATGTGAGATCTGCCTCGTTCAATCGAAACGCTCAAAACTAGCAAGTATTTTCGACAGGCGAATCATTTTAGTACCCGCCACTATGCTCTAAGAGAAGAAGCGGGAAGCAGAAAGGAGTCAGAGGTTGAAGGAATTGTTACTTGTTATGAAATAATTCTGATGTTTCGAATTTAGAAATCCCAGTTTGATGTTTTGAGTTTAAATTTCGTTGACAGAAGCATTTTGAACTCTGTTATTTATTCAAATTTCAATAAATCGTTGTTGAGGTAATGTCTTGCTTGTATATTTTTACTGTCTTATCAATCCTCCGCCTCTTAATTTTTCATGTCTCTGATTTCTGTTTATTCCTAAATAGCAAGACTGTGATAAAACATAATCAAAGTCTCATTACATCATCAAAGAAAGAGGCGCAGCCATCGTTCAAAAGTGTTTAACCCTCAAAATGTAACAATAAATATGGAGACCAACAGTGCTAAATAAACATGCATGGCAACAACAGAGCTGCCAAATGAAAATTCCAACCTTTGTTTTTGACTCTTAGAAGCAAACAATCAGCTTGACAGCATTTATTCCAAGCAAATCCTCAAACAGATTTTTTTGTGATCGATCCTGACATCAATAAGATGCCCATGCCAGTCTCCCTGAAGTCATCTCAGCAAGACGCACAGGGACAGCTTCTCCTGGCTCGAACCAGGCAAGCTTTTCAAATAACTTTTTGGCAAGGTCCCCTACGACGTATGAAACTCCTGAAGCCATAATTCCAGTAACAAAGTAGTGCAGCACAGTCTTCAAGTAGGGTTTGGGCGAATTCTGGATGTAAGCCTTTCCGATGGCAAGTATGGTAATGCATAAAAGAGAAGCTACAGCCACTGCTGCTAGCTTGAAATTCTTGTCATCAGTCTCCATGAAGGTGAAACCATACACTGCAGGCGGTACTAAACCAAAAACAAGAAATGATAACAAAGCAATGGTGGCGTGAAGTAAGAAATTCTCTCTCCGTCCCAGAAGTTGTTGATAGCGATCAACTTGCTCATTTGTTTGACTGGAGGCCCCTCTAGGCTGCTCACTTTTCAAGTCCGAAAGCTGTATTTTTACATGTTACGGGAGTATCTTAGTTTAAATTTTAACATCTATCAATAATTTACAAATGGACTGGATCGAAAAGTCACTTACACTGTGAGCAATAATGAAAATTCCACCAATCAAGTTTGCCAGCGACAGAGATATAATGTTCACTGTAACCAGAAAAATAGTTAATGATAGTAAATTGTTAGATGAAGTTTCGAGATATGATTTATATAATTTTCTAACGTATTTTTTTAAGTGAAAGTTCTTTGAATTTAAAACTTGCGTAAGCCCACACTATCTTGTGTTTAATTTTTATCAAATAAAATAGAAATATCATATTAAAGAATCAATTTAACTCTATAGCTTAAGTTGTTAGGTGAGAGCTTAAGATACGTTTTGTATAATTCTCTACCAATAAATTCAGACCACTGAAATAATTCTTCATGGGAAAAGAAGTGATTCTCATCAAATATAAGTATGCAAGCAACTATGTTAAACATCGCCAAAAGAAATGGAACATAACAGTTTGAAGAAACTACTGTGTATTAGACAAGAAAAGATAGAAATTCTGATGTATTTGAACAGTGGAATATCCAAATATATAGAGAAAATTGAGAGAGTAATTAATTTATGATGATAATAATCCATTTATAAATATCAGATAAGAAGGAAACAAGCGAAGGAAAATGCAATAAACAAAATTTGGGGAGGGGTGTTACAAACATAAAACATGACTCTGAAACTTACATGTGGTTGCTTCAGCACCAGCAGCAGATGTCACAACACTTAGACTTGTAATAGATTCAATTAAACCGCCATAGACAATGCTTTTCACTATTTCCAATTTCTTAGCACCTCTTAGTTCAGAATCTGTTGTTCCCTCAGTTGAATCAGCAATGACTGGCCTGCTCAAAGGAGGTTCTGCTTCGGGCCCTGATGCAACAAGTGCTACATTAGATTTTCTCTTTCTTTTTTGTTCTGAAATATTTTACATTCAAGAGATGATCTGTAAATTCAAAGTATTTGTACACTTGCATGAGATTTACTATGAAATTTATTAATGAAAGAATTATATAGCAACAATGAAATCAGAAATTAATAGATATTTTCAAGGTTTAAATTGAAAAAAAAAACAGATATACGGGATAGTGAATACTAGGCATTGACACTACTGCTAGACTGGTTGCGTAAAGCTGCAGTATATATATTTGTGTGTGTGTGTGTGTGTGTGTGTGTGTGATACAGCAAGCAAGTGAATAGCAACTCAAATTGCCAAAAGAGACACTGTTGATAACAAATTTCTTTATTCACGCGGCCATTGATACCATGCACATTCATACCTGCATCATCTACTTTTCTTCCTCCAACAATTATTACTTCAAGTGGTTTAGAGCCTTGCTTTGAGGAGGCTGCATTAATCCTGTCAGCTTCCTGGGGACCAGTAGTTCCATAAATTGGTTCTTGATTTACCGTTGTCGCAACAGGTGATCGAATTCGGTTCATCACTGAGGCGTTCGTATCTTCATCATGTACTGTTTCACTCGATGGAGCTTTGGTTTGATCAAGTGGTGGTGTTCCACCAGATGGAGATTTGTTTGTTGATGAATCGGGTGATGGAACTTGCACAGTGTCTGCAGCATTAGCTCATTAAGTGAAACATATTGAGGCACGTACAAGGTAGAAAAAATGAAAATGCACGTAGAGATCACGGAGACAGCAAGAGCACATGGTCGTGGAAAATAATAAATAAAAATCTGATTGCATAATAATAAGAAATGGAAGCGGTATCGAAGTGTTAAAAGATTGCATCGAGTATATCACCTTTCTCATGATGCAGTGTATCTTCTTCACCTTTCGGTACCAAATTAGGGAAGAACCAATTGCCTGTTGAATGAAACAAAAAGGTAAAATTGGAGCATGTATCATAGCTTGGGAAGAATAGAACTTGGAAACGCCATTACATACGAAAACTATACGAAGAAAAGCGAGTAGACAGGTATAAAATCTTTGATAAGATTGCATGAAATACAAAATTAAGCATTGAAATTAATCCAATCAACACCATCATCATCATCCTCACTAGCCATTGTTCGAAAATATATAATGTCAAACAGTGGCCATATTGTGGCATAGGATATGGCATACGGACCTGCAGGTTATCAACAAGGATAAAGGAAGACACATTAGTCATTACCTATTGGTATGAGAAAACTGAAGCATGATGTGCATCTGAATGTATCAACTGGCTCAGGGCGGTGTGCATCTCTACTGCCCTCTTCATTACCGCGAATTATAACCTTCTTGATGCAAGAATTACAGTTAGGACAGTAGAATTCATGAGCAGCAGGCTTCTCAAAAACCCTTTCAAGATACAGTTCTGCGACTTCTTTGATGTGGCTGATATCTCCATGTCCTGTTGTCCCCTGGTTGGTGGAACTGATCGGTACGATCTGTTCCTCCAGCGACATTTTGGAAGGAGGAAGGCTTGATACTTCCGGGAAGAACCTTTCAGGCTTTGAATATACAATATCAACAATGGCATCTTTCAATCCATGGAACCCATCAATAGATTCAGTGCCTGAAACCATAAAGACGTGCAGTAGACAAAGCATTTCAATTACTAGTGTAATATTTATAAATGTGCTTTAAAATTGGATGAGCAATCATCCATTTGATGAATACATAAACTCATTCTTGTGTTCACCTAAAAAAACTTGAAGCTAAACTGTAACGTACGTGGTGAGACACCATCATAAGCAAAGGAATTTGAGCACCGACTTCGATAATTTTAACAATCTTTAATATAACTAAACTCTTGATTCTTATTCTAATTGCCAATACTGATATAATTGAAAGACCTATTTAATTCTCTGCAGCTTCAAATTGTTAAGAGAGGAAGAATGCATGTGTGTCGCCATTGGGGTGTCGCATGAAGCCATGGTCGATCGGTTTACTCTTCAATGACAACGTTGTCAAAAGGTACGAACATAGGATTCATTCAATTATTGCCTTGGGACCCCGACATTATTTATATATAAACAAACAAAGCCTCTTTAATTGTAGATTATGGGTTTCAACCTTCTCTTTAAATGAAATCTACTAACTTCTTCAACAAAACAAAAAGGAAAGAAAAAAAATGCATCCATATTGGCTCATGCATGCATGTGGGGCAATGTTTTGGTAACGAAAATCCGTCTTCAAGTTTATGATTGTTGGTGTCAATAATCAGTCAGGAAAAAAAAATATAATTAAAAAAATGAAAGGTCAGCTCAACAAAACACTTCTAATCTGTATATAAAAATGTGTTTGCCCAGGGAAAAAGAAATTTATCTCCATCCATGTATATATGGCTCCATATGCTATATGCGTGTGCTGTATCTGTAAATTTGTTGACCAACATGGTCATTGCATTAATTAATTTTAATTAACATATAATAAAATGCCTTGCTATTTTACAATAACAATGAAATGTCAAAATTATAAGATTATCATTATCTCACGATCCAAATTTAACAGGTTAGCCAGAGTTAACTTAACTTATATTTTTAGTTTTTTTTAGAAGGTTATCAGGATCTCATTACATGAGTAATAGATTTGACAAGTTAGCCAGAGTAACTTAACTCATATTTTTCGAAGGCTATCAGGATCTCATAACTTGAGTAATAAATTTGACAAGTTAACCCATTTAATCAGAGTCAATCTAATATATTTTTGTTCCAATGTTTTTTTTTTAAAAAAGATATTGTTTTGATTGTTTTTAGTCAAACTATATTTTAATCGGTCATTTAGATTATTTTTAGATCTGTCAAGTTAATCAGGTCACATCAGATTAATCCTAATATACTTTAATTTTTTTCTATTAAAAAATATTTTAACAACACCCGAATATTTTTTTACTTCAAAAAAAATTGATTTGATCTACAATGTTGTGTGAGCAATGATTTAGTATAATTTATTGGGAAAGTGATCATAAATATTGTTACGATTATCAATTACAATTTAAATAAAATAGAAAGTATGTGTGTTATAAAGTTATGTGTGTGTCAACAAGTGTTATTAAACTCAATTCAGTTCAACCTTGTCAAAGCTTGGATAAGATTTAATTTGACTTTAAAAAAAAATTAAAATAACTTTAATTCAATTTTTTAAAGAAAATCTTAAAAGGATGTAATTTGAATTAATCCATCAACTCGTAATCCAGATCGTGTAGCAGATAAATTTTATAACTATGATGTCAACTTTTTAAACTTTAATTGATTTAGAATTAATCCCTCAATTTTGAATTTAACCTTCCTAAACCATGTTGTACTTGGAATGCAATCCTTCTTTTAGATTTTGTAGTTCTCCATCCGTTAGTTAACAAATTTTGCATCACATTTTAATCGTATTTTGGCTATTAACCGATTTTATTGAATAGAATACTATTTTTATAATAATATAAAATATAAAATTACTAAATTAATAAAGTACTAGAATAGATTAAAAAATAAAAACCCATCAGTTTCGAATTGAAATATAGTTTAAAAAAAGTCAAATCCTAAAGTAGAAGTTGATGAATTGACTCTCGACTTGAAGCTTAGAGGAGATGGCAGCTAGTTTTACCAGCAGAAAGATTACTACATTCGAATTTGTAATTTATTAATCCAATGATCATCAACATTTGAAGAAATGTCAGTAGCAATAATCTTGCTAGACTTTTTCGCATCGACCTAAATTTATAAAACACACACACACGCATAGGAAAAACAAGTCAAAAGAGTTTCTTACGAGTAAGTGAACTAGTCGTCAAACTCGTAAAGGAAAGAAAGCCTTCATCAATATTCTTGAAGAGTAAATTAATGGTGTTTTGAAAATATATTTAATCAAACTCCATGCTTCCACTATTATGCTCTTATATATATATATACATATATATATATATATATATATAAGATCATATAGATTTGTTAAAAATGTAAAACATTATGGTAAATCAAATTACTCAGTGCATTAATCATTTATAATTAAAATATAAAAACTGTGCACTGGATCGCGTCGATGTTGTAGCATCCGGTCAAAATTAATTTCCTTCCTGTGTTGTAGCATTTCAACCCAACTTAAACCTGCTGCTACTAAATCGGTGAAAAGCGAATGAGCAGCTATATAAACAAGCTGGAGTAGAAACACAGAAAGCATGCATATATGTCATGAAGGTATAGTACTATACTGTTCCTGAAGACAGTAGCAAAGCTGTGTAGCATGTTGACAAGCAGCTAGCTAGCTTTAAATATTACGCAGGAACATACCTTTGTTAACGAAAATGGAAGTCTCCAGCTTTCCATTTTGCTCTTGATTGATTAATTCAGCCGATCCATTTGCAGTCATGGAGGAATCGACAGCATCATGGACGTCTGTGTCCCCATTAGTTGATGTTGTCGATATAGTGATGGATGACTGACTGTCTTGGCGAGGACGCCTCCCTCGCAAAGCCACTTCCATCACCTCATCCTCTTGAAATGATTCCTCCATTACTCTTTCCTTATCCAAAAACTTGTCTGACTTCTCCCTCTTTTTTTTTTTTTTTTTCTGTGAAGAGTGGCCTTCTCTCTGCCACTCTCAAAGAAAGACCTATATGTATATATAATACTCGGAAGTGTGTGCCACTACAGATGAATACAATTATAATCAAATCATCAAAATTCAAAAGCCGGTACTGGAACCTAGCTACCTACCTAGCCTGCAGATAATAAATTTTGTTTAGTTGAATTAAAAAAAAAGTCTCCAAGAATTTCGACTCCTACTAATTATGAAAGGCTTGCAGAGATCTTTATAAGATTGTGTGTTGTAGTGCCAGCTAACTTCTTGATTTTCCTTCTTGAAATCAATAAATGCACGTCCTCACGACGAGATTTTTTTACAAAACCTCACGGGAACATGTTAATTTATGCGTTCGTCTGCGCAAATCACATCTGTACTCAGCACTAATTAATACCTAATGATGGTCTTCTCCTCTCTCTCTCTCTTTTTCTTTTTTTTTTAATCGGTTACAACAGTACTATACTGCTGCACACTCTTTATTGATAATAATAATTACACCTTCAGAGTCGTCGTAGTCGTCAATACTATCTTTATCATCATCACCATTATTATTCTTTTAAATAAATAAAAAAAAACCCCTCTCCCTTTGCACATCTCCAACTTACTTGTGACCATGTCATGTGATGCATGCCATATATGCTAGCTAGTTTCAGAACAGGTATGATTTTTCTCTCTTTTTTTACATAGTTTTGTATAAATTTATTCATCATGCATTCAGTTTGGAATACTCAGTTATTCTATCATCCCTATGCTGCTGGGGTGGAAACTCAACATGGAATGGACTAACCAGTTTTTGATATGTTTATATCTTAAAATATATTAATTATAAAGCTCAAATCTTTAAGAAATGCTGAATGAATAGCAAGTTCATCGTGAACTCCGAAGCTTCCTTTTTTTGTGTTCAGTGTTATCAGCGATGTGTGTATTTAGAATTATGGTAGCTTTTGTAATTGGGTTTTTAAAATAAATAACATCATGATAAATTTATTAATTTATCCTTTGAAACAAATACATAACTTGGGGGCAAGTGGTTTTTTGGTTTTTTATCTTTTTGAATAGTATAAATACTTAAATGCCCTTGAAATTTTGTTTTTCTTGGACTTGGACCCAAGAGTGTTTTCGTCATTTAACTGTGGCTTTTCAGTAAATATCAAATTGAATGGGATCTCCAAAATCTTTGGGAGTACCTTTTGATAAACTGAAGAAAGATGATTAAAAAGGTAGTCAAAGCCCCCTCTCCCTTCTAGTGAAAACAGAACATCATAATGAAGATTATGAGTTTTTTTTTTGCAGATACAATCTAAACAGAACATCATAAAGAAGCGAACCTTTTGAACACCATTTTTTGTTTTTATCCCTGGATTTGTAAATCTAATTGCAGAACTGTTGATAACTTTTTTTTTCTGCAGATACAATCTAAAGAAGCGAACCTCTACAAGGAAAGAAAGGCCAAGTTGGTTGAAAGGTTGAAGGCTCTTAATTATGGTGCTGCAGCAGCTAATGAAGATTATGAGTAAATTCAAGATTATGGCCAACTTTTGTCAAGATCAACAAAATGGAGGCACTGGTTTGAGAAAACTATGGGGTGCAATTTAGGAGATATATTTCTCCTGCCATTGGAGATGAACTCTAGTAAAAGGAAAAATGGACAATAAAAATAGGTTCTTTATATCAATTAGAAGCCTTTTAAAAGGGCCTTCAAAAGCCTAAAATATCGCAAAAAAATCTCAAAAAAAACTGAATTAATATTTTCCTTTAATTAACCGAATCAAAATTAATTGGTTTGAATTCATTTTAATTTTTTTATAAGAACAAAATACAATTTAATTATTTATTTTGGATAAAACTAGATCAAACCAAATAAAAAATACTCCTTCCACTGTCTGCTTTGATTTGGTTGTTGGCATAATGCGCAAAACGTACCTCACAAAGAAGGATTAGGGACCGAAAAGTTCTTTTATAGTCTAAAGTAAGCTATCATCGGAATAAATTGCAATATGGATGATGAAAACGGACTTTTGCATAACGTAATAAAAGAGTTAATAATTATAAATCTTGACCGTTGACCCCACTCATTATAGTGGCTTCCCAATCTAGAGCTTGACTTGACTCATGAGGCTTGCTTTTTGAAGTGAGATACGGTCAAGTCTCCTCTAAAAATTTATTATTTTGTTTTTTTTTTAAATAACAATGTTTTAGTTTTTTGAATGAGAAATTTGTCCAAATAACTTTATTTTATATATATAAAAAAAGATTTTTAAACAATATTGTTTTATGATTTACCTACAAAATCTAAAAAACCTAGTACCTAGGCCCGCAGACTTTTGATAACTATGGCTAACAACCCTCCACTGTATTAAAAAATATATATTATCGATTTGAGTTTCATAAATATTAAAATTATTAAAGATTTATGTAATTATTAATTTTAAAATTTTTAAAATTAATTCACATGCATGTAAGCTGATTCGAATACCCATATAAATTTAAAAAAATACATTAATTCTCTTAACACTTATTTTTATGTGCGATGCAACACGTAAATAAACAAACCGTAAACCATCTTGAAGGTACAAAATAATTCTTAGACTAGTTGTAATATAAACAGATTGGATTGGATTTATATGGACAAACTAGTTTCGATTTTGTATAAATATATTCATAAATTTGTATATTTTCAAAACAAAAAAAAATTAAAAAAAATAATCAGAGTAAATAATATACGTCCTCCGAGTACTTCATCCAAACAGACTCCATCTCTCCCAAAAAAAAAAACCTAGACAGGCTCGTTTCGGCTTTAATACACTGATCAAAAGACCCAATTGCAGCCTACCGCCCAATTATTCTTCTCCTTGCTTAAAATTTTACAAATGAGAGTAATTTGATTAATCTTCCCTTTCTCCCCGTTCACTTCTCTCTTTATTCGCGTTATCTGTGTCGTACCCGATATCGCGGCGACTCTAAAATTAATTCTATTATGGAAAGAGAACAGGTTTCTGACATCTTGTTTTTTTAGGGAAAATGTCTTGTTTAAGGAGTCGCCATCTAATATTATGGTCACTAGAAACCCTAACTGGTCAACAGAGATTCTATGGTACGGGACTGGTAAAAGGAAAGATATTATCATCCCTTAAACGTTCTGCCTGAGGCAGACTGCATTGCTGATTTTGTATTAAATTGCTAAACATATGATTTGTTTATAATATTCCTGACTCTGGTGCCAGTGAATATTCGATCCCGAATAATTCCAACTCTGGCGTTGGTAAAAATTCCACCACAAATAATTCCAACTCTGGCATTGGTAAAAATTCATAGCTACCAAAAAATTAGTATATTTTCTTTTCTTTTCCCTTTTTTAATCATGATCCTGATATAAGTGAATAAATTGACAAAAATATATTTTTTCTAAGACATGCAAAATTTTTATTTCTACACTTTCTATTTTTTTTATTTTTTTGTTTTGGGGGGCTGGGCCCAGCTCAGCCCATATGGGCTGGGCTGGACCCAGCCAGCCCGGCCCGGTCACTGGCCCAAGCCAGTGACCGGCTGGGCAAAGACAGATGAAGCACGCGTGGAGTGGCTCCACGCGTGCATGATGCACAGTGCGAAGGTAATTAATTTACCTTCGCACCGTGCAACGTTACATTCAAATTGAATTTCAAAGACTTACCTGTTCTCTGGAGACGGTGTGGATGGTGGCAGCGCGGTGGCCCTCCTCTGCTTCAGCTTTCCCTCCTGCTTTCCTTTGCTTCTGTGCCGGCTGTTCCCTTTTTCCTTTGTTTTTCCCTGCTTTCTCAGTCCTTGCGATGAAGAACTGAAGGCGGTGCTGGCTTCTCCCTTCAAATCTGGGTCTGGGTTTTGTGTTGTGTTTTTGCTCTGTGTTTTTCGTTTTTCGTTTTTCACCGTGCGTTCCTTGTCTTCCACTCGTCCTCTGTTCTTGGCTTGTTCGTCTTCGGATTCTTCTCTTTCTTCAGGGACGAAGACAATGGCAAGACTGATTCTTCTTTGTGTTGCCCCTCCCCTTTCTCTCCTTCTCTCTGTGAATTTGTGCCCTTTTACTCTGTATTTCTGCTCGGTTTCTTTTAGCTCTGGATCTTCGTCCAGTCTTCCCCTGTTTTCCCCCCTTTCAGTCCCCGGTTTTTTTCTTCCTTTTTTCTCTGGTTTTTCGTCCCCTTTTCAGTCCCAACCCCCCTGTTCTGGGTCTCCTTTTCTCTTAGTTTTTCCCCAGTTTTTCTTCCCCTGTTTCTGTTTCGTTTTCTTCCTGTTTTTTTTGTTTTCCCCTCCCCCTGTTGGCTGCGACTCCCTCTCCTTTTATAAGGCCAAAATCGGTGGTAACGGCCGGCCTCCTAAATGCCCTGTAACCGACCCTTTAAGCGCCTTCAATGCTGAAATTTAAGCGTTGGCTGGAAACTGATGAAACGGAGGAAGAAGACAGTGAACAGTTTTGTCCAAGAAACGGCTCCGTTTTCCCATCAACTGCTATTTATGATCTAGTCCTTGAAGTTTTGACATATTTGTAAATGAGCCCCTGGATAAACTTTAATTGGACCTCAGCATTTCAGCGTTTTTTACAACACAGTCCTGGGACTCTAATCTAGCACAATTTTGACCCCAGTTATCCCCAAAATTTGATAATTCTTCAATTAAGTCCCTGAGTTTATTAATTCAATTAATTCCAAACTCAATTAAGTCTCAAAACTTATTAATTCTTTAATTAAACCCTTAATTTGATTAATTCAATTAATTCCAAGCTCAATTAAGTCTCAAAACTTATCAATTCTACAATTAAACCTCTAATTGCATTAATTGAATTAATTCCAAAACCCCAAAACTTCCAATCATGTTGCCTTTAACCCAGAATTTAATTCATTGTTTATTTATTTTATTTTACTTATTTTTTCATCATTATCATTATTTTTTTATCATTTTCAGTAAATAAAATAATAATAATAATAATAATTAAAATAAAATGATCAAAAATTAGGTTATGACAATCAACATAGCTTACTCTTCCATGGATGGATTTGAAAGGGAAAAAAGCCCCATGCCATATAATACTTTGCAAAGTTTTTCCAAATAATTGTGAGAAAAGAAAAGGGACAGATAATTTTCCTTTTAGTTTCAATTTCTCCATTATTTTCATATAATTTGGTATTGAACACTAATTAGTCATTTCTGTGGAAAAATGGACCTGTAATGCCAGCCAAAAGAAGTCTTGTGGCCATTAATATTAGTGGACGAGAGATTTGAACTGAAAACTACCAAGAAAGTATACATTTCTTTACCAACTCAGTCACCCATTATAGCTTAAAAATTAAGCAAGCTGGTGACCTATATAAGTGAAGAGCGAGGGTTTATTTGTGAGTAATTATAATGGACTGAGAGGAGGGGAGAGTGGATGTTATTTTGTCAGCTCGTTCGTATTGCTGATAGGATTTAGAGTAATGGAGGTATCATTATTTTTTAAAATGATTTTTATTTGAAAATATATTAAAATAATATTTTTTTTTATTTTTAAAATTTTATTTTTAATATTAACATATTAAAATGATATGAAAAATACAAAAATAATTTTAAAATACAAAAACAAATTCATTATAATACTAAAATTTGTGTAATCTAAAAGAAGTCTTTGTTGGATCATGTGCAGCCCCCACTCCTGAAGTCTTCGTCAACTAAATTTAGCTGGTCTATTTGAGAGTATGATTATGCTGTTTTTCACTTAGAAATGTATTAAAATAATATTTTTTTATTTTTTAAAAATTATTTTTAACATCAGCATATCAAAATAATTTAAAATATTAAAAAAATATTAATTTAAAATAAAAAAAATAAAATAAAATTTAAATCTTTTTAAAAATATTTTTAAAATGTAAAAATAAAGATGGCATAAATACAAAAATAAAAAATATGGATCCTTTCTTGACGAAGTCTCCGTTGCTTTTTTCCTGGAACTCGCGCTGAGGAGTTCCTTTCAGGCGACAACTTGCGTCTTCGTCTTCGAATCCGCGTCAAACAACCCCGCACAGACTTTTATAGAATTTCCAGCTTCGTCGTTTGGTAACACCCAGTCCAGCTCCAGGAAAGTAGTGGTGAAAGAGAGATGACAACAAATTAAAGGTAAAATTCTCTTAAATTTATAAAATATCTTGGCGCGCCAACGGGCATATATATGGGCTATGGCCTTTAATTTGTGACTGCATCATCATCTTGGCAACCTTATTTTTCGACAACGTAAGTTCATTATCAATCCAAAAAATGTCATCTCCAACGTCAACTGTTGAACCATTAAATGCAGTTGAAGATAGATATGGAGGAGTTCGGGTAGATCTTGTTGAGGAACAAATGGACTGTGACGTCTATGTTCCTCGGCTTAAAGCTTCAATATCACAGTGGAGGCAGCAGGTAAATCAAACTGACGACCTCCTAGAAGACAGTTAGCTAGCAATATTTGGCTATGTCTGGGCGTACTATATATTACATTAATTGTGTAAAAGCTACTAGCAACATGATTAATTCTCGTCTCTTTTTTTTTTTTCATGTTTCTTTAGGGGGTGAAGGGTGTTTGGATCAAGTTGCCTACTCGGCTTGCTCATCTTGTTGAACCTACAGTTAAGGTAATTAAACGCTAACTAGCTAGCACATATCTTCCCAAAAGGCACGTACAGAATCAGTATCTCCAGCTAGAAAAAAAACTGGAATCGGTTCATCATCTCAACATCGGATCACAAGGGAATGACATAAATTGTACTGATAAAATGCACAGGAAGGATTTAGGTACCACCATGCAGAGTCGGATTACTTGATGTTGGTCTATTGGATTCCTGAAACTCCCGATACTCTTCCTGCAAATGCCTCCCACACTGTTGGTATTGGTGCCTTCGTCATGAATAATAACAGAGAGGTACTCTTTCCACTTTCTAGTTTCAACATATATAATAATTCTACCCTTTTTCCTTTGTCCCGCCGCCTCTGAGGGAGGAAACTTCTAGTTTTAGTTTATTTTACCTTTCTCGTAAGGCTGTGTTTGTTTTTTAAAAATTATTTTTTAAAATTTTTTATTTTTATTTGCTATTAGAAAAATTAGTCAATAAAAAATACTTTTCAGTCAAAAGAGAATTTGACTTGGCTTCCAAGAAAGTATTTTCTTTTTACACTTTCCTGAAATTATAAAAAATTTAGAAATGTCATATTATTTGCTGATTATATCAAATTTGGTTCTCAAATTTTTTATTGCTATATATATTTTGTTTTGAATATTTTTTTTCAATTTCATCCCTTAGAATTTAATTTTTATATTAATTTTGGTTCTTATTTTTATAATTGTTATTTGCTTTTTCCTTATCATTTTTTAATTGAAATTTTTTATCTATCAAATTTGATCATCATTCTTTTGATTATTACTTATTTTATTTGAAATAATTTATGAAATGTTAATTATTATTATTTTAATTTTTTCATCTTTCAATTTTTTTATTTTTTAGATTTGATATCTATTATTTTGATTAATATTTATTTTATTTGAGATAATTTATGAATTTTTTTTTCAATTTCATTCTCATTCAACTTTTTAATTTGTAAGATTTGTTCTTCATTATTTTAATAAACTTGAAAAAAATAAAACATTAATAAGTTATTTTCCAGCTCATTTTCCATGACATAACCAAACATTAAAAAGTGTTTTCCAACTTATTTTTCATTACACTATCAAATATTAGAAAATAATTTATTTTTCTAAAATTTATTTTCAAAAAAAATACTTTTCAACAAATAAACAGGATATAAATATAAACTTAATTTCTCGTGTCCTGGCTATAACAATAGTTAAGGTATCTAAACTATATTTATTAATAATGATAACAAGCTTGCTAATGTATATCTATCCTCTAGTTGCCAAGTTGCAAACAAAGTGCTTTGCTTTCCCTTTCCCATCTATATAAGAGTCTTACAGGGGCTGAGCTAGGGACAACAAGACAATCACCATCTATCCCATTTTTCTGTTTCTTGCTACGATCTATTTTTATTTCTTAGTTTAAATGTTGATTTAACTGAATATATAGAATGTTTTAATTGAAATTGAAGAAAAGCTTGTATAATTTAATTAGATTTCTACCCCCCAAAAAAACAAGAGTTTCTGATGGCTAAAAGATAGCAAAACTTAGAGTTCAAGGATGTAGGTGTCCATATCTAGATATGAAGGATGGAGATGTAGTTTTGTGCCTTTCCACTTGCTCGCTCATATATGCTGCAAATTCGAGGTGAAATTTCTAGCTAGGATAGCTCGGTAACATAATTTGATTTCTCAATCTGAGATCAAATGATTCCACTCGGCTACAGGTACTAGTAGTTCAGGAGAAGAGCGGTGCATTCGGAGCTAAAGGTGTATGGAAGTTCCCTACGGGCGTTGCTAATCAAGTGAGTATCATAGGAGAGTCGTCGTGTTACAATTTGTTGTCTGTTTTTTTTCCCACAAATGTTTTATATTCTGGAGCTCCACCATGTTCACAGGGCGAGGATATTTGGACAGCCGCCATTCGAGAAGTGAAGGAAGAGACTGATGTATGTCAAATTCCGTGGTTTTAAATAAAATTATAGTGTTCCTTAACTTCAACAAATGTCTTCTTCTGGTCTAACATCTTTGGCTCTGTTTTGGTTCTCAGATTGACACAGAATTCGTGGAAATTTTAGCATTCAGGTAAGAAGTTTCCTTCACTGGCTTCATCTTTCGTTTATATAGATATCTTTACCTTCGGTTTCATGTGAATAATTTATCACGCGAACATTTCCAGAACTCTTTAAATAACACCTGAGATGCAAACTGCATGAGGTACCATATTAAGATTTTGAGAAAACTCTTTACCTCTCTATTAATTAGCTGCTGAGTATGAGTATCATATCTACATATATATTTTCTTTATAACCTTTCATTTGACGAGAATTCAATGTTATAATGTAGAGAATAACCCACCTATGACATGAATTGATATATACTTCCAAAGGTTTTTATGATTTACGTACGTTAATGAGTATGTTGAAAATATTCTTGGAATTATATTTCATATATGAAGGGATTAACCCTCAAGATCTACAAGCACAAAAGGGCCCAACAAAGTCTGATATTTATTCATGATTTTTTTTTCTTTTGAAATAATATAGAAAATGATCCATTAATTAAAGGGGTTTAAAAATATTGAGCAGCTGAAATACTGAATATGTCAAGTTTTTTTTTCTGCAAACCAAAAAAACAAAAACTACCCTCTTCTTATATTCATCAGAGTCTTTAAACTCGACCAGGTAGTCGACGCGGCTCAAGGCCCGGGTTTCGGGTTTTGAACGGGTCACCAGGTCACCCGGGTCAATTCTGATTTTTTTAAAAATCCAATAAACATCGTTTTAGTA
This sequence comes from Populus nigra, assembly GCF_951802175.1. NCBI lineage: Eukaryota > Viridiplantae > Streptophyta > Magnoliopsida > Malpighiales > Salicaceae > Populus > Populus nigra. The sequence continues at coordinate 39,402,245 of NC_084852.1, forward strand.
AAAAAAAAACAAAAGTTAACGGGTTGCAACTAGATTTTAATTTTTTTTTTTTTAAATCCGGTCCGGTTTCAATCCCGGATTTACCTTCCGGGTTAGATCGGGTTTTAAAATTATGATATGATTAATTGATAATTGTGAAGCATGCTATATATATCATTAAATATTTGGTATTAAGATGAATATGTTAGATTATTATTTTCGAATTAATTTTTGCTCCATATTCCCTTTTCTTTGAATTGATCTCACTCTCTCTATCCACAGACAAACCCACAAGACATTTTGTGGGAAATCGGACTTATTTTTTGTTTGTATGTTACGACCACTCTGTTTTGACATCAACAAACAAGATTCAGAGATAAAGGCAGCTCAGGTATTTTTTTTACTTATAAATTTAGAGAAATTGCTAGATAATTAAGAGTAGCACTCGATCCCTCTCTTGTATAAAAAGTTACTAATAAATCCTACTTCCATAAAAGAGAGAATAACACAACTTCAAAGAACTGAATAATTTTGCTTTAATTAATTTATCCCAAACAAGGAAAAGAAGATTCAACACGGTAGAAGTATCAGGAATTAATTTAACAATAACATTTTATTGCAATTTTGACATTTAATGGGTCAGGAGGGGATCGATATATGGATGCTAAAATTAAACACTGGACAGTGGCATGATGCTATTAATTATTCCATGAAACCATTGTTATCTACATCATAAAAGTCATAGCAATATCGAGCATATAGATCTCAATAGATTATACCAATTAGAAGGGATGTTCCCTACTGTCCAAACAATTGGAGTTTTCTTGATGAACAGGCGCGGCAGTAGCTGCCGCTGCCGCTGCCATGCGACAGCGACAAAATCGTCGAATGGTCCTTCGGTTCTTGTAATCGATAATTTTTTTCATGCACATACATATATAGTTGCCACTCATGATAATTTCCTTCTTCTTTTTGGCTCAGTGGATGCCGATTGAAGAGTATATGGCCCAACCTTACATACAAAAACATGAGTCATTCAAATATGTTGCTGAAATATGCTCAGGTCAGTCAAAGAGTAGCTGCAGCGGATTTTGCCCGGTGCCTGCACTGTCAACCTCGGGCAAAAAGTCCTACACGTACTTCAACAAACTTCAGCTTCAGAACAAGAAAAACGAGCTAGGGCGTTGAGAGGTTCAGTCATGTTGCGCCGGCGAAGCCTTTCAGGATCGATGCACGCAAAAACTCCATAAGCTTTCTCTTGTTCTTTACGTTTTTATTTTATTATTTCCCTAATTTCTTAAGCATTACATAAACGCCAATATCTCAATGACAATGCACGTACATGTCGGCAGCTACCAAAGTATTGGTTCAGATGTAAGAAGATCATATATGCTCGTTTAGCATGAGGTCTAGCTATTAACTTCTCGACGAGAAGGGAATATGGATTTAATATATGTGATTTGTAAACCTATTTTCTATAATGATAATAATAATAAAGAAAAAGCTCAAAAAAACGTATATGTCAACTTGATTCAATTGTAACAATGGATAATCAAAGTATCATTCTACTACGTACAGAAAACCAAGCCATAACAAACGTAGGCTTGTTTGTATGTTTTTAATTTAATCACAATATTATTGAAAAGATGTACTCTTTAATTGTGTGGAGACAATTGTTATCTAGCATTTTTATCTTCCTCTTTATACATTAGTTGCTCTAAAAAAAATTTATTTTAGTAAGGTAATTTATTTAATAAAAAAACAAAAACAATTTGAATAAATATAGAAAACACTCTATACGATCCGAAATAAAGATTAAAAAAACATTTATTTATCTGATTTTTTATTTAACTTTGCGATAACAATTCAATAAAATTCTCATTGTTAAATGAAATATATTAATACCATGAGTTATATTTTTCACTGTTAAATAAAATATTTTAATGTGAAGAATTATATTTTCATGGCCACAGTGGCCAATCGATGGCACTCTTTCTTTTATCATTTTTTTAGTAGGTTTTTTTTTTCATCTCTGAGAATTGAAAATAAATAAATTATAATTTTAAATTATAATAAAAAAATTAAAATTGGCCTCATATTTTCTATATGTTTTACATGTAATCTTTTTTCTTTTTATTATAATTTAAAATTTTATCTTATAAAACTAAATCATAAAAAAAAAATTAAATAAGAAAAAAGTATGACGATAAAAGTAGAACAGGGAGCAGCTTATAGAAACAGGGAAGCTGTTAGTTTTTAACCCAAATCTTAGTTATAAAATACTCATGTGACATCATATCAGTTAGGTTTGGTTTTAAATAAAAAAACCAATCAAATTAATTTATTTTTTTAATATATTCAAAACCAAACTGAACCTAGGCTTCTCCCTCTCCAGCCTCCACTACCCCCACCAAACCTCCATAACCACACCTTCCACTCCAGTAGTCACCAACGCCCTGATCGACGCTGTCAAGCCCTTATCCGAAAATGAAACGACAATTTATAAGAAGAAAGAACCTTTTTTGCAATAGATAAAATCACTAAAACTAATTCAGCTCGAACCAACGATCGGATTGAGAATTATAACTGTTACCATAAAACTAAATGGTTACATATTTTACGTTAAAATCTGAATTTGACATTTCCTGGATCATATCATTAAGGCGAATAAGCTTTTATTTGTTGAAAGTAGAGAAACAATCAACTGGGTTACAACATGCCACACAAAAAAATAACTATGTACTTGTCTTAGTGAAATAATCATCTAACTCATTAAGTCAATGATATTGTTAAATACTTCATAACAAAAATGGTATAGATTTGTAATTCCTTAAGATTTTTACTTTGAACGTCCAAGAAACTTTGATATTATAGAGGAGCTAATCAATCAAAGTATCAAACATAAAAAGTTTTGATGGTATAATCACAAACCACATAAATAATAACAAAAAGTTCTATGTGACTCTCTAAATATTTCTAGCTTTCTTTTTATATGCGTTGATTAGTTTTTATTTTTTATAGAATAAAATCATCATATATCTCTTTATTTCTCTATCTGTTAAACAAAAAAAAAAAAATTGAGGCAACCAGCTTATAATTCAAACACCAAAAATATTTTTCAATGGATTTAAAGATAGAATATAGACAGTCACAACAGAATACATTAATACGTTGTTTCTTAATTCTTTTCCTTTTACAAAATATGACTTAAGTTATTATATTAATATTTTAATATAAGAATTATTAAAAAAAAAAAGTTAAGGGGACAGTTGCCCTAGTGTAGCTCTGCCCTGGACTTAAAGATAATATAAGACAATAACTAATGATTCCATAAAAAAAAAAAAAACTAAAAATTTTTTATTTAATAATTTGATACATTTCATTTTTCTTAGATTTTAATTATCGACTCTTATTGACTTATAAAGTGCTAGTAAGGTATTAAATTAATGTTAGGGATGATTTAATAACCTTATTTAAGATTATTTAAGATTTTATATGATGTATAAATAAATATATAATTAGAATTTGGAATTAACCTATTTTTTTAGGATTTATATTAGTCTTTAGTCTCTTTCTTAGTCGGGGTTTAGAACTGGGGTTGAATTTACATATTATATTAGTATGTATTGTCATATAACTTTTATAATTATATAAAAAAATAAATATTTTGTAGAAACATTTTTAAGGTAAGACAACATATTTAGTGTTTATCAATAAATTATTTTTAATACATGTGATGGTTTTTAAAATTTAAAGATATTCTTATCGGATCAAATATTTTGACATAAAATTTTTGTTTTTTATATAGTTATGGATAATGATTATTTAAGTTTTTAATGAAAGAAAGAAATTACATGAATTTCATAGGATTGCTGAACAATTTTGTTAATCAAATGATTACCCTGAAAGTTGAAAACATTTTTGAGATTTGCCCATGATTTGACCTTGTGGGCTAAAATCTAGTCTGTATATATCACAGTTTGGACGAGCCAGTGTGAGCCCGTATACCTTATACACGAACAACACCAGATACAATCAATATTTTACTTGCCATGGCTAATCTAGGAAAGAGCATTATATATATATATATATATATATATATATATATATATATATATATATATATATTATGAGTGATTCAATCGGTTTATATATATATCTTGATTAATTTTTTAAAATTTTAAAATTAATAATCATAGTTATTTATGATATTTAAATTAATAATTTTTTAAAAATAAACCTATATCCTAAGTATCTCACCCTCATATTAGAGATAACATATTTTATTGCATTGGTGGTGTTCGATTATTTAGCCAGCTGCTTCGGATAGAAGATTTCTGCATCCAAGTGGCAAGTTGGGCCATTAAAAATCATAAAGAAGCTCAATAAACGACAGATGAAAAGTCAAAGGGTAATAAAACGCAAGCACAGAAAGTCATACCAACAGGCTCTTAAATCCGACCCCCTCAAATATGTGCTATAAAAGAAGACTTCTCATTTATTATCCCTGCATCAAAAGATGGCACCATCTTCCTCTCTGGTATCATTCAAGGTGAGACATAGGGATCCTGAACTGGTTGTGCCGGCAAAGCCAGTCCCATATGAGCAAAAGCAGCTGTCAGATGTAGATGACCAAGAAGCCCTGCGTTATCAAATTTCATTCATCATGTTCTATGACAGTAATAGCAATCCTTGTATGGAAGGAGAAGACCAGGTGAAAATCATTCGAGCTGCCCTAGCAGAAGCACTAGTGTATTACTATCCACTTGCTGGCAGGCTTAAAGAAGGGCCTGGTGGCAAGCTTCTTGTGGATTGCACAGGTGAAGGTGTCTTGTTTCTTGAGGCTGATGCTGACACCACGCTTGAACTACTCGAGGACACTATTCAACCACCGTGCCCATATCTTGATCAGCTTCTTTATAATGTTCCTGGCTCTACAGGAATCGTAGGATGCCCTTTGTTGCTGATCCAGGTTAGTGTATACTTGCCACTGATCTTGAAAAATGCCGACCTTTTCCAGTTTTTTACAGTAAATAGCTTTAGCGAGCTTCCCTGAAATCTGGTATCTAGTAGAATGGTAGTTGGCTTTTAGCATTCCAAGTGGGGTTTGAATTAATCTTGGTCCACAGTCCTGTGGCGGCAACTGTGGCAAAAAGATGAAGAAATCCCCACAGAGTGTTCAATAAATTATTTCTGGCAGCTAATACCGCCATCCTAATTGAATAAGATGCATAAAAGAGAACCACGTAGACTTTCTGCCACCCACAACCATCAGGTTTCGTTGTAGAATATTTTATGAAAAACAAACTCCCTTTTAGATGAATGACTGCATATTCTAATAACCTTTCCCTTCTTCAAATTTGACACGTTTGATACAGCTGTAGCCTGTAGGTGAGGCTTGGCTTTATAGGCTGGGACCTAATCTTAAAAAATACCCAAAAATCCAAATGTCAGATCCCTACGGCTTCCACAAACACTTGTCAACAGCTATAATCTCAATTAGGTGCATTTTTGGCATCTCGTTCAATTCGAATTTTCAAGGTGATTTTTAAATTGTTTTTTAAAGTCATTTTTTCAGTGTTATAAAATTAATTATTGCCAACAAAATATTTGATCGGCTTTTAAGTTTTATTTTATTAATATATAAATTACCGATATATTTACCCATGCAAACTTGTTATTGAAAAGTTTCTCGTTAGAAATTTTAATTTTATCAATAATTCAGTCAATAGAATAATTTATCTATAAAAACATACATTCGCATAAAAAAATATTTAATGACCATATTTTTGTCAGCCGGTCCGTCGATATATATTACCCATAGACTAACCGTACAAAATTAATTGTGTAATTTTCATTTCCCCACCAAAACGAGTAGAATAATGAAATTAATTGCAAATAATAAGAAAATAATACTTAAAACATGTATTTTAAGTTAAACAAATAAAAAAAAAAACCAATGAATCTAAGAAAAAACCTTCAAACCATCAAGATCAAGTCTCAAGTAGTGGAAGGAAAGAGGAGGAGAGAGAACCATTGCCATTTAAATGAAGAGAGAACATTGTCATCCCCATCAACCACTAATTCTAAATTCAATGTTGCATCAAAATGCGAAGTAAACAATAACTCAAATTAACAACAAGTAATCAAACCTAACTAATTATATATTATTTTTTTAATTCAAATTTATTCAATCTAAATTAATATTATCTAACTATTATCAATTCTATAAAAATTCAACTTTCCTCGAGTCTCTTAAAATTTTCAACTTAACAATAAAATTGATAAAATATCATTAACATTCATTAAATAGCCCATCATTTATTTTAGGATAACACATCTAAGTTACAAAATCAAACTCAATTTCTTCAAATTGCAAACAAATTTAATTTTTCACAAAATTCAAACAAACCCTAACATACAAATTATACTTCAATACAACAAAGTTGGTTAGGAAAAGGCTGTAAAACACTTAAATATACAAACAAACTACAAAAAATATCAATAAATTAACCTAAAACATCAATAAGTAGGTTTACTTGATGTAGGGAATATTTAGAAAAGATTAAACTAAGACATTGATGTTAACACTATTGAGTGTTGAGTTGGTTGAATTTATGAGAATGAGGCCTAGATATGTGGCATAATAGGTGAAAGGATTGTTGCTTTTTATAGTGAAAGAAAAGGAGCAATAAAAAGAAAAATAAGAGAGGATGGACTACATTTGGTTATAACACTTTTAATTTACCAACTGAATTTTAAACAAACATTGGTGATGCAATATTTTTATTGGTAATTTTATTAGTAAATAATGATGTGTCATATTATTGATAGGCTTGCCGATGAAATATTTCTTAATTTTTTTAATTATTTTTTTTCTGTCAGCAATTTAACAGACAATTATCAATAAAACATATTCCATCACTAATTACGTTGGTAATGTCTGATATATAGTTGTTTTTCCACTATTGTCATTAGACATTACCGAATGAATATTATCCGTCGGTAATTCCATTGTTATTTGATAATTTTATGATAGTGTTTAAATTGCTTTTTCTTTAGAAAAAAGCATCAAAATAATACTTTTTAAGTATTTTTTTTTGTTTTGATTTGATAATTTTAAAAAAATATATAAAAAAAATTATTTTAATATATTTTAAAAGTATTTAAAAGTGTAGTAGCTTTTACTTTTAATTGCTTTTCAAGTGTGTTTCAAATCATCATGAAATGATGACATTCTGTTTTTTTTTCCCAGCATTTTTTACCTATTCCCAATTCATCTTTGATGATATACAGGTGACGCGATTGATGTGTGGGGGATTTGTCTTTGCAATACGTTGGAGCCACATCATTGCTGATGCAGTCGGTATGTTCAAGTTCTTGAACACAATTGCAGAGATGGTAGCAGGTGCTACTAAACCATCCTTTCTCCCTGTGTGGCAAAGAGAACTATTAAATGCAAGAGACCCTCCACGGGCGACTTATGAACATCACGAATTCGATGAGGTCAATGACACCGATTTTGGCACTATGAATGATGATACAATTATTGTTCACAAGTCTTTCTTTTTCGGCCCCAGAGAGATGAGTTCGATTCGGAAACATCTTCCACCACACCTTCGTGCGAGTTCTTCGTTTCTAGTATTAACTGCTTGTTTATGGAAATGCAGAACGATCGCAATGCAACTTGATCCTAATGAGATCGTTCGCGTATCGTACATGGTCAGTGCCAGTGGCAAGGAAGGCTTAAAACTGCCTGCTGGTTACTATGGGAATGCATTCACCTTCCCGGTCGCCCTTTCAGAGGCTGGATTGCTATGTAAAAATCCACTAGAGTATGGACTAGAGTTAGTGAAGGAGATAAAGAACAGATTGAGTGAAGAGTACACAAGGTCTGCTATAGATCTTTTGGTAATTAAGGGAAAGAAACAGTATAGGACTGTCAGAGATTTTGTAATTGCTGATACAACGCGTGTGCCGTTTGGAGAGATTGATTTAGGCTGGGGAAAGCCAGTATATGGTGGTCCTGCAGGAACCATTAAAGATGTTAGTTTCTTTGCTAAGTTTAAGAATGGTAAAGGAGAGGATGGGATTGTAGTACAAGTTTCATTGCCATGGCAAATCATGGAAAGGTTTCAAAAGGAGTTAGCAAAGATGGCAGGGAACTCTCCGAATGATCAGTGCTGCAGAAATGCCACAGAAGTCGCACGTTCCAAGCTCTAGAGCGATTCAAGCTCTAGATGGTCGGAGTTGCATGCAAAACTGATATTTAAGCAGGAGCTAAAAATAGGATTTACCCGCAATCATGCATTAGATTATTGAAAAATTCTTGAAGAACTATATTTAAGTAGTGGTTAAGCGCATTTGTTTCTTCCGTTGGTGGTCCTTGTTGAATCTCTTTACTGTCAAATCTTAGCAGGCAATAAAATATCAGTACATAATAGTTGTTCGACAAACAATCTTTGAAACAAATTAACCTCTTCTTTCTTGATTTAAAAGCACTAACACCCCTTTGAACAAAACTGGGGAAAGAAAATGAAGCCCATTACAAGTTTTGTCCTGTTTTCTTTTACCCTCAGCCTCAGCCTCTCTCTCCTTGCATCTGTTGCCAAAGCGGACACCAATCTAATCGACAAAGTATGCGCACGCACCCATAACAAGAATAGTTGTGTTGCAGTTTTTGAATCTAACCCTGATAGCAAACAAGCCGATTTGAAACAACTAGGCATAATCGCGTTAACCCTTGCATCTTCAAAAGCAACAGAGACATCGCAGTACATCAAGACTCTGCTTCTTAACAAGACTTTGGACCCTGTCATTGATCAGGCCCTCTCCGACTGCTCAGACCAATACTTGGATGCCATCCAGCAACTCGGTGACGCATCGTCAGATTTGTTAGAGGACGGTACTAAAGACGTTCGTACTTCGGTGAAAGCAGCAATTGCTGCTGCACAATCATGTGAGAACGGATTCGTGGAAAGTTCTGGCCGTGAAATTTTGCTGTCGAGAAATGCAATCTTCCGCCAATTATGCAACAATGTCTTGATCATCAACAAACTCTTGGAAGAAAAGTGATTATCACCATCTTATGTGATGTTTAAGATTGCTTGGATATGTTTACTTGCCAAAATCCATCCAGTATTCCTGAAATCAGTCATCCTGTAAATTTTCCTTTCCATTAGAGTTTCCCTGGGAATCCAAAGAAACTTTTTCATAATCTCCTTTTTTTCTTCTTGTTTGTATTTATCTCTCTATTTTTAAACTTTGAACACCATTAATATTGAGAAAACAACCATTGTTTATCCATGATTTACGTAGATTTCTAAACAGTTACGACCGAATAAATTTCAATGATACCAGGAAAAAAAATCCACTTCTAAACAGCTATCTAAGATTGTGAGAAGTAGAACAATCAAGTTCCCCTCCATTTTTAATAGTATCCAGTTTTCTCAAGTTTTATCATAGATTTGTGACACCATATCTTAAAAAAATACAGGACTCACATAATGCCACGTCAGTTTTTCTTTCTATCTCTTTGTTCATCTGATTCCCCTTTTCTTAAAACTTCTCCTCAAGAGTCCACATTGCCATGAATTCCATTTTTTACTTTCTGAACTTTCAAATATTAGTGAACCTTCACCAATTACATAAACGATACAAGCAGAACCGGTTTTACTGTTTCGCGTTATAGCCTCCCTCAAATGTTTTTTATTTATTTTGATAATTGAATTTTATTTCTTTTCAATCACTTATTTTCCAATTATATTAGTATAATTTTATTATTTGAGATTTGTTTTTGCCTCACATGCTCTCATATATGCCAAAGATGCGGTAATATTTCAGTATTAAATTAAAAATCAATTTTGTGGAATACAATTTTAAATTGTTGTTAAAAGATATTAAGAAAATAAAGACCAAGAAAAAAAAGAGCCCAACGTTGAAGGGCACAAAAAACTTCATTTTAATCCTTAAAGTTCTAGTTTACGCATTTAACTAGTTCTTGAGATTTATAAATATTATGTTTTTATCATAAACTTTATTTTTTTAACTTTTTAGTTTGTAAATATTGGGAGAGATAAGGGAGTCACTAGTAAATGGATGAAGAGAGAAAAATGTCAATCGGGCACATTCTAACCATAAAAAAGATCGATATTGAGATTAATAGATAGGTTTGTCTTTGTAGAGATGAGTTTTATGTAGGTGGTTTGAATTATTTATCTTACTAGAAAAGGTAAACTGGGATCGAGATTTTTGTTTTCAATTTACTTTTGATTAAAGGATGTTTTTGGATTGAAATGGGTCCCATAGTAATTAAAATGTTTTGTAGTGTTTTTAGGTTAAAAACATGTTTTTAGGGTCATAAAACTCGAAACCCAACTTCTTAGCCATTGAAGATAGTCAACACCAACCATCTAGGTGGTGGCTTAGTGGTAAGAGCTTGGGATTAAGGGGTTTGCTCCCTCTTAGATCCCAGGTTCAAACCCTATGGCTGCTCATATGATGGCCACTGGAGGCTTACATGGTCGTTAACTTCAGGGCACGTGGGATTAGTCGAGGTGCGCGCAAGCTGACCCGGACACCCACGATAATAATAATAATAAAAAAAGAAGATAGTCAACACCAAAAGATGATAGATTGTCTATCAAGTCGAATGATAAGTTGTTTGATCCATGAAAAATTAGGTTAAGAAAAAGCTAGGCATGCGGGCCTAGGCGCAACCCGTCCATCCAAACCCGGGTGTGTTTGGTTTGTTTTTAAATAGTCCTTAGCTATTTTTCTCTTTTAAAAAAATTAAAATAAAATTATTTTTGAGTAAATTTATTAAAATGATATTTAAATAATTATCCAATTATATAATAGTTTCCAAGAGAATTAGAGTTTTTTATGGAAATATTAACAATTACTTTACAATTAAGGGTTTTAAACTAGAACTAGTATAAATAGAGTTTTTAGTTTATATTTCAAGAGATTATTTGAAAATAAATATTTAATGATAAAATTTTAAATTATAATTTATGTACAATTATCCGTTAGAATTATGTGTTGCTTATACCTTCTATCTTTTTGTATTGTTTCTATATGCATTAGGATACTAATATTGGATAGATTCTATATTAACCCTATAAATATTAATTATTATGATTTTTTTTATATAAAGATTAGAGTTTGGATCTAGAATATAAATAGGGTTATTAACATCTTTTTTTGATGAACTTTAATATTTTAATAATTTTAATAAAGACATTATTCTTGTTATTTCTTGTAAAAGATTAATTATCTACTACATTTAGGATTTTTGTCAAATACTTTTCGTTAAACCCTTTCCTGATTTTCCTTCCAATCATAATTGCTGTGTTGAGGTTGAGTCAGAATGGGATGGCGGAGATAAATAAATATAAAAAAGGGCAAAATAATTAAAGTATTGAAAGGGAGAAATAATTAATATTAGCCAAACAAGTGGTATAAGGCCTGCATCACTGTTCTTCCAAGTCTTTTCCAAGTTCCTTGATTCCCACTCCATGGAGCAACCATCTTGATCCATAAGCCTTTTCCAGGAGCCCCTCCGTTTTCTCCCCTATACACCAATTCATGGACATTCTGGAAGGAAGACTTGTTGAAATTTCTTAATTTCCTGTATAGACGTTCAGAGTTGATCTTCTAATTATTGAGGTGATGATTTTGTATATAATTAGCTTTTAAATTAAATCAGTTAGTATTGTATGTATATATAGTGTTTCTTCCTCATTCTCTAAACAACAAAATTACAGAGTATGAGCTTAGTTTCTGAAACTCGTGATTTTCCCTTTGAATCAGAGCACTCAACCTCTTGATATATCTTTCCTGTTAAAATGCTTGAATTTTCCGGTTGAAAACCGAAATTAGACGCAATCTATCTGTGAAACACGCCAAGCAGGAAGCCCCAGCAACCCGGGCTACAATAAAGCAAGTTGTCAAAGTCGACTGTGCACGCTGTCAAGCAACCTGCATCATTAATTACAGAGCACTAGCAAAGAAGAAATTACTAAAGAATCGTGCGCTTGAGTTGGCAGAAGCTGCAGCAGAGCAAATTTGAATAAAATATTATTGAATCATGTTATATATATATATATATATATATATATATATATATATAGCAGAGTTGAGTTTAACGGAAAGAAAATGAGTGAAAAAAAATGTTGAATCATGTTGTATAAAATTGGTTCATGTTATTATTTAAATTTAGGAATCATTTTTATTAAATCAGATTTTTATGTTTGGTCCTAGATCATTACCAAACAATTCATAAATATAAATGAAAATACTGACAAAAACACTTCTATCGGTAAATTACAATGAAATCTACTAATGGAATATTTCTTTGCTATGTACCTCGATGTACACTAACGGTAATTTTTTATCGGTCTATACCAAGAGAATTACAATGAAAAAATAATAAATGAAAATAAAATGGTGTGTCATTGTTACAAACAATATTACCGATGAAATAAACTCATCACTAATATCCATCAGTAAATCCCTTTGTGATATTTAAGTTATGACCTAACAAGTGATCCCTCTCTTTTCTTTCCCCATTTCTTCTTCTTCTTTTATTTTTCTCTGCAAATATCAACAAAACCTCTTATTTTATCACAAATTAAACTCTCATTAACACAAATTCAGCCACCTCAACACACGGTCTGTTAGCATCTCTGTTCTAGTTCAATTTGTTTTTAGGATTCCTCGCATCAAGTAAGCAAAAATACCCTTTTTTTAACTTATTTTTTTAAAAAAAAAAATTTGCATTTTGATATGGTATATGTAGTTTGTTTGTGTGTTTACTTGTTTTATAACTTTTCCCATAAAAATTTATTGTATTAATATATAATTTATACATGTTAGGGTTTGTTTGAGATTTTAAGAAATTGTATTTGTTTGTAATTTGATGAAATTGATTTCAATTTTGTGATTTAAGTGTTTCATAATGAAATAAATAATGACTTATTTAATAGGTACGTTTTATATTTTATCAATTTTATTGTTAAGTTGAAGGTTTCGGTAAATATAGAGGAATTCAAATTTTTGCAGAAAATTGATAATGATTTAAGGATACTATTAAAATTGATTGAACAAGTTTGAGTTAAACCAATGATAGCTAATTTATTTAATTCACATAAAAAAAATCGATATTATCATCCTCCAACTTGACAAATGTCTATTATATTAGATTTTTTTCATGAAGACATCATGTATTTTTTTTCTTTGGTCTAAACTTCAGGTAGAGTATTAGAAGAAAATTTTGACTCTAGATTATAATTTTTTAGATATAAATTTGAATTCTAAAAGTGATGATTCACAAGCTAGAGCAGAAAATTAAGAAGTTAAATTGGATTTGAATAATATAAAATTAGATCAAGATATATGACTCTAACAAATGCTTTTTTAAAAAATGCTTTGTTTGAGTTAGAATCTCTTATAATTAATATACCAAACCAATCAATTATTGAGGATGTTTCCTTACTTAGCATCTGAGTCATTCAGAAAATTATCATCATCACACATGTATTATAAACCTATATGTGAACCCAAACTTTCTATTAAAGTAAAAATCTCATGAATTTTTATATGTCTAATCATCATTTATCTAAATCAAATGTGTCATTTATAAATCAATTATCTATTGTATCTATTTCTAAAAGTATATAAGAAGTCTTAGCTAACTCAAGATGGAAAACAACTATGAATAAAGAGATAAAATCCTTGCAAAAAAAATAATGAAATATGAGAACCCATTAATCCTTCACAAGGAAACAAACTTGTTAGATGTCGATGAATTTATATGGTAAAGTACAAGCTAGTGGCACTATTGAATGCTTAAATCAATATTGATGGTGAAAGGTTACAATCAAATCTACAGGATCGATTATACAAACACTCGCACATATAGTTTTTCCACTACTTATGTAAAGACTATTTTTTAACCCGATTATCATTGTCTTAATGATAATGCGGTTTCATTTATAAAATCTTGATTATTATATAAAAAATAAAAAAGCATGGATTGATATATCGATGCTAACTAGGCTTTAGCGTTAGATAATAAGTAGTCTATTTCTAGTTATTTTATTTGTGTAGGTGATAATCTTATTGTATGGAAAAGCAAGGAACAAGATGTGATTGCTCACTCAAGTGCAAAGCTAAATTCAAATATATGATTTTTTGATCGTGTGAAGCATTATGGTTAAAACTTCTATTGCAAGATTTGCATTATCCGTTGAGGCAACTGATTTGATTATATTATAACAATAAAACTATATGTGATATTGTTCATAACTTAATTCAACATGATCATATGAAACATAATAGATGGATTTTCATTAACAAAAAGCTAAAAAAATAATTATGAATATGAGAATTAATTAACCGATATTCTCACCAAAACAGTTGTAAATCGGATGTTGTTTAAGATTTTAATTAAACAAGTTCAGGTATGTGTACATTTAGGCACCAACCCGAGAGGAGAGGAGTGTTGAGATTTCTTAATTTCATGTATAGCGATTTAGAGTTAATTTTCAAATTGTTAGGTTATTGATTGAAAGTATAACTAGTTTCTTAATTTTACTTGGTTAATATTGCATGTATATTGTTACTTTCAGTATTTAGACCTACGTACTTAACTATTAATAGCTAAAGTCTTCTAGGATTTAATGTATTTCAACTTACACAGGAGTTTGATTGCATTAAGCGAGAGTGATGTGGAATGAGATAGACACCTCACGAATGATAACGGTACGAGCCAGCCATTTTCATTTTTATTTTTATTTTTATTTTTTTCTCACTTTCAATGGAAGCGATTCTCCTCGTTTCACACGGGCTTAACCACCAACTTGAATGTTGCCTGTCTTTTCCCGCGCTTTTCCTTGTTTAACGGGTAATTTTCTCCTTACACCAAAGTGTACACAAACACCAAAAGCACGACTAATTTCTCCTTGATTGGAGTCTTTTAGCACTGCAAATATCCCTTCAAATTAACGAAGCTTATTTTAGTAGCATAGGTGCACAATTCTTGAATTCAATGGCTGGCTATATAGCAGCAAAACTTGAAGGGAAATAGTCAAAAAATAATAATATATAGACGCCGAAATTTCTATGCTTCTGACTTTGGGTATCTATTTATACTGTCTCTCTTGGTAGCCGAATTAAGCACCTCTCTCATTAGTTTTTTCTTTACCTCGTTGGTCTTAATTTCCAAGCTAGTCTTGTGCTGCATTGCATGAAAATGGCCCAACCTTCCTCTCAGGTAACCTTTACGGTGAGACGGCAAGAGCCTCGGCTGATTCTGCCTGCGAAACCAACACCAAGTGAAGTAAAACAACTCTCTGATTTAGATGATCAGGAAGGCCTTCGTTTCCATATGCCTTTTATAGCATTCTTTCGCAATACTAATAAGAAAGGTGGGAATGAGACCTACCCTGACCCTGTGAAGGTCATTAGAGATGCACTAGCTCATGCACTGGTGTATTACTATCCATTAGCTGGTAGGCTCAAGGAAGGGGATAGCAGGAAGCTTATGGTGGATTGTACAGGGGAATTAGGGGTCTTGTTTATTGAAGCTGATGCAGACATCACCCTTGAACATCTTGGAGATGCAATTCAGCCACCTTGTCCTTACCTTGAATATTTTCTTTATGATGTTCCTGGCTCATCAGGTATCATCGGGTGCCCTTTGATGCTGATTCAGGTCAGTACGTACATATAATTAGCATGTTTTTATTTTTTTCCCAAAGAACTTCTCTAAATGGGAGTGCAACTAGAGTAGCTAGTAACACCGCATTTAAATTAAGATTGCAAGTTCAAATCCCAAACTTGCTTCTTTTAATCTAAATCTTAGATTTGGAGATCGTTTAAGTATGTATCATCTGATTTATTAAACAATTTGTAATAAAAAAAAATGGGGAGGATCCTGGGAAGGTTTATTGGGTTTTTGTACTACATAAAAGGACACCGTTATCAACGTAAAGACAAATTAATCGGCTCATCAGATGGTCAGATAATTATCATTAACATTGAAAAAACAATTATCGTTGTTGTTCTAGGTGACCAGACTGGCCTGTGGAGGATTCATCGTTGCAACACGAGTGAATCACACCATGACTGATGCACTTGGGATATTCTATTTCTTGAACACAATTGGAGAAATAGCAAGAGGTGCCAATGAACCATCTTATCGCCCTGTGTGGAAACGAGAGATCTTAAATGCACGAGACCCTCCTCGAGTAACATGCGTACACCATGAGTATGACACCACTGCTGGCACCGAGGCAACCATGGACACCCACGCCGACTTGATCGATAAATCCTTCTTCTTTGGCTTCCAAGAGGTCGATTGCATTAGAAAACACCTTCCTTCTCACCTTCAATCAAGTTCCACGTTTGAGTTACTCATAGCTTGTATATGGAAATGTCGCACAATTGCAATTGAGCACAATCCTAACGAGATGCTTCGTGTATCATACATGGTCGGCGCGGGCGGTAAGCGAGGCATAAAACTGCCTCCTGGATACTATGGTAATGCATATGCCATGCCGTCTGCAATTTCCAAAGCTGAACTAGTGTGTAAGAACCCATTAGGTTATGCACTTGAGCTGGTCAGAAAGATTAAGACCCAAATGTCAGAAGAGTATATGCGGTCAGTAGCGGACTACATGGTAATCAAGGGACGACCTCATTATTCAACAGCTGGGCACTTCATAGTCGCAGATTCATCGCGTGTCCCATTTAGAGAAATTGATTTTGGGTGGGGAAAACCTGTGTACGCTGGTGTAGCTAAAGCAGCTCCAGACACGAGTTTCTGTGTGCGGTTCAAAAAGAGCACAGGAGAGGATGGGATTCTGATACAAATGTCTTTGCCATCGCAAGCCATGGATAGGTTTCAAAAGGAGTTAGCAAAATTTACTGGGGAACGGCCTATGCATGTTTCAGGTGATAAGAAGCATACAATCATCAAATCCATGCTCTGAGGTGATTTCAAGTGACAGAATGTTTGTTAAGAAATAAAACGTGATATCCAGACTGCAATCTAGATGGAGAAAGAAACGTATTTTTGTAAACATAAATTTCAAATCCAAAAACTGATGATAGCAGAAGTTTATGATAAGAATTTACTTACTAAATCCCACGTGATAATAATTTATCCATCATATGAGTGTGTAATGTCAAGAGTGTTGCGCATTCTAAACTTGTCAATGCTGCTACGTACCAGGATAGAGCACATATATACCACACAGGGCTGCCACCCAAAGAACAACTGCATGGAAAAAACTGCCCCGTATTCTATGCCTGAATTGACGACCAGGGAGACACCAATACTTTAAATTATGATGTCCATTTGAGGACCATAGGATTTGGTCAAGCTCATAATTTGCATTTTTTCCAAATCGATTGTCGCCTAGAGAATCGTTTTAAATCAATGTTAAATTGGAATGTAAAGTTTCAGTCAGGGTGCTCATATGGTACCCAACAGCTTCTCCATCTTTGAGAATCACAGTACTGTGTAAATCCACATTGGCAAGGACCTCATAGTACCTGCAGCGTTCAAGCTAATCAGTCCAAACATTTACCGATTACAAAGAGATTATGGTAAGTAAGTATTTTGATGTTTTTTTATAATTAAATAATGATATTCTTTCTGGAGATATGCAAGTTGAAATGAATAACATCAATCCCAAATGGAATGGATCCGATAATTAAATTTTCATGAGAGAGACCTCTTAGAAAAGTCGTTAAGGATAAATATAATTACAATTAGAAATTGCGTTGTTCTCTTAAGTTAATTTTCTTTCTTGTTATCAAAATAAAATAAGAAAATATAGAAAAAATTAAAGTTCCTTCTTTGAAGCAAGTTTCAAATCTAATTTAGCCCTACTATTTGTTAAAAAAAATATTCTCTAATTGCATAACCAGTTCCTCATTTTTTAAATAATAATAATAATAAATCCTAGAAAAGTCAGAACAACCATTAAATATGTTAAAAATACAAAAAGATTTATCAATTTAGGTAGAACTAAATTGTTATGATCATCCGTATAATATATGCTGCAGTCTTTTCATACCAATTCACATTAGCCAAACCAATATTTGATTGATTTACTTCATATACTAAATGATTTTAATACATCAGGCAGAACCAAGCATCTCTCATACTATCTCAGTGAACATTACAGCAAGCAACACCATTTACAATAGCCTGCATTTAAATACCACAGCTTCTTTCTTTTTATGGAGAATTTGTAGGGGACAGACTTCTACAAGCATCTCCACCAATGCACCATACTCGACTTCGACTTGGTGTTGCAATTGCCGAGCTTGTTCTGGCTTCGCTGTATGAGAGTTCCTGATCAGAAATATGACTGGCATTGGATTCGCGGTACTTTCCATCCACGTTATTCATCTCATCGATGGTGAGTGAGTGTCGGACATGTAGCACATGAACTGGAGTCTCCACATACCCTGATGAATTTATTCCTGGAAAGCAACATGTGGCCGCAGTAGAACTGGGATTGGTCAATGAATCTTCTTGCATAACGTCTGCTATCCTAGACAGAATGCTGAATGCCACGTTTCCAAGAACCCGTGAATATGCTTCCAAGATTGCATGTCCCACGTCCTACAGAAATAGCAACCACAATCATACACTTTTTTTCCAGCCAAAAAGTGATTTTTCCAATCAAAAGGTCTAAAATGGAGCTCACCTTGCCATATTGGACTTTTGTAGAATCAAGAAATGTTTGAGGAAGGTTTGGATATCTGCTCTTTAGCAGCTGTAGAAGGGATTCCGCACTGTCCAACAGTGACTCCATCTTGTCAAACTCTGACACTGGGTCCTTAACAAAGGACCATGATGTTCGAACTGGAGATCTACCACTGACTTGTGCAGTAACTCTCTCTTTCCATGCAAATATGGCAGCTTCTAACTTGTTAACAGCCTCAAGAGCACTGTGTTCTGATTTTAAATCAAGAGAATTGAGCATTTCCTCAGCTGTGTTTGAATCTGCAGTCAACACCTTGTACAGTTCCTCACCAAGGTTTGCCTTTCCAGACTGTAAGAAGGACAACAGAAGTTATAGCAAATGCCACTAGGATGGCAGCATTCAAAAACTAAATCTGCAACTCTCTCATTTTCCATTGTATTGTCAAATTAATCAGTCACAGTGGAAAACCTGAACTATCCCTGAACAAGGCATGTGTCAAAGGTTGACTAGCTCAAAACAGAATTCCCACGTGAACATGTTCATGTTTCCTTTTACTTCATGTTTCTAAGCCATTCATAGCATGATCAAAAAATCAAAAATAACAAGCCTGGATAAGTAGATTTAGTGACAACTGACAGTAGCAAGTTTTCTTCTGCTAAAATGAGCTGAAATTAAATTCAGATAGGATCTGTTTTCATTTTCCACCAACTGAAGGTTTCTTCAAGATTAAATTTCACTTATTATGAAATAGATAGACCAATCTTACCTTTGGTAGTGCATCCTTGATAATAGTCGGCACAGGCATTTCAAGCAAAATAGTTTCATTGACAGATTTGGCAGCCTTGAATACTTGATACACCACCTTACTCTGATTGAGTAATTTCTTTCTTCCTGAGTCAGAAAGCCCAGTTGTTGGTACTTGTGGCAATGGGAGCCACCACCTCTTGCTCTGCTTTGCGCTCTTGGTTCTTCCTTCTGCCCGGCTGCCTACTTCTGAGTACCAAAACTCAGTATTCACCATTGCATCTAGTGTGTCCTGTCAGAAATTGAAAATTCAATGCAACTAGCATGAATATTAACTCTGCAAATGAATCTCAATTTTAGGAATAAAGAGATCACCTACAATAAGCATAGAGTCCAACTTCTTAAGTGCTGGAAGATTCACATGGATGTCTGCACGGGCTTTTGGTGTCATTATCTGATTCAATATCGAGGGATAATTATATATCTCACCAGATAATAAAAAAACATTATTTTATTCTTCAAAGTTCCAAAATAACAAAGAATACCTCTAGCATCCGACCATTGGCACAATTTTGCTTAGCAGGAACTAACTCAACCATGTAGTTTGTAGGAGAAAGCAACCAGTCCATTTCTCTTTGCCATTTGGTCTTTCTTTCTTCAGGTAATGGCTCCAATTTCCATAGCTCCCCGAAAACCGTGGCTACAACACATTTAAAGAGTTAATTAGGAAAGTTCGACAAAGTCAAAGCCTGATCAAGTTCAACCAAAAATCATTACGTGAATTTTGGTGCTAGAACTTAACACTATCCATTCACACTTTATGTTTACATAAAACAGCATTATTGCATCTTCTTCTTCTTTTTTCTCACACTGATTTGAGGACTTCAATGAATAAAATCCCCATTTTAATCTACAATTTTTCCATATATATCTCCCTAATGCAAACATAACCTCCTTATTTCCCAATAAAGTACATTAGTCAATCACAATTGTAACACAAAGAGAGATGGCATGCTTAAACATTAACAGGTCATAGGGAAACAGGATCATGTGAAAAAAACATTCATATAAATGATAAGGATTACAGAGAGCAACCAAAGCATAACTACCTCGTGGTTGAACAAAAGGAGATTCATTATACCTGCAAGATTTGTTATAGCATTAGATAATGCCAATGCTGTGCTGAGGCCACTACGCCCTCCTGTGATATCTTCACCTAGTAACAGTTTTGCAAATTTTTCTTTCATTGTCTCCACATCTGAATAATGAATGGAGTAACACGGTTTCTCTTTATCATAAAAATGTTGAGGGCTTCCAGCAAGCTCCCAATCATTCAAACCATGTTCATCCTTCTTCATTGTCAACCATTTAGATGAAAATGATCCAAAAGCATCTTTGCTGGAAGAACAGCTTGAACAACCATCATCATCAAAGGAGTCGCTTACGCAACCCTCTCCTCTACTTGTCCCGCTTTCGTTTTCATAAGACTGGTTGTTTATAATGCAACTCTCAAGGCCATTATATGTCATTATCCCTGAAATCCATTTTACAATATAGTTTTTCCATTAAAATGCATGGATCAATAAGAAAAGCATAGAACTGAAGTGAAGCATACGAAAGATCGACACTTATGGTGGGTTGCACAAGCTTGTTGGTTTCGGACACGTTAATAATGCACCCAGCAACTAATAATTCAAACAAGGTAAACTATTGTTGAAATATGAATTCCTTCGTACAAAGGATAACATTATTGTAAGAGTTTTTTACTACTTTACAGAAATAAACAAATTGCACAGGCCTCATCATGGGATTTTTTATACATCCAAACATGTAATCAACATAGATAATGCCCAGAATTTTTAGCACGAGTAAATTCCATTTACAAGATTAATCTTAAGATCCAAAATCTGGATCATTTCTTCAAGGCATAGTAGAATCCAAATAAGGCTTCAATAAATCATGGTGACACGTTTGTATATCAGGCTTTAACCAAAGTCAAGTCTCTGATCAGAAGTCACACATGACATTCTGATACTGCTACTAGTTCTGCAAAGCTACTTCCATTTTTATTTTGGCATAATTCAAAGGGCTTAACTACTAACCACATTTTGTGACTGTTAGCTGCACTCGATACCAAACAAGTGGCTATGCTAAAAATCAAGTGGTATGCTAAAATAATGAATCATATATCTCTTTCTCAACCACTAAGATCTAGTAGCAATAAACCTTGAATTCTAGGCATACGAGTGTGGCAGGTAAGTTGTCAAATTTGTCTGTTTCTGACAATATAGGTTTCAGCACACGCAGATCCAAGTGCTTTTTATATTGATTATCATCCCTAATTTTTAGTCTTCCCTTAGATACAAGTCAAGGGTTCAGCCTCCACCAGCCAGGTGTCAGAACTTTGTCGGTATGAATAAGAAATGTATCAGCTACATGATTTGATGGCCGTACTTGATGCTTGATAATGTTTACCTTTTCATCAATGAACCACAAGTGAATTATAATATGTTAATGCATGTGCTTTGAGCATTATAAAGACTGCTATTTTGTTCATCAATAACAATTGTCATCATAAACATGTGAACATATGGATGATACATTAAGAAAAGAAGCAGGCAAGAAGAGTGTACCTCTTGTGCATGCCATTCTGAAAAAAGAAAAGAAAGAAATAATACGTTGAACTTTTGGCTTGATCTCATATTGTAACAAGTTTTAGCTTAAAACGATTTTGTAAGAATGGTAATTGGAAATAAATTGGAAATGAGGAAATCATTTCTCAAATTAGGTTTTTCAAATTTTACTGACAGTAAAGATGCCAGAAGCTTCCTATGTTATCATTACATGGACCACGGCAAAAAGGAAATTTCACAGAAATCATTTGAATGAGACCCCAATGGACAATTAGATCCAAACTGCTTTTCTTTCAACAAAAAATCAAGAACAAGAGGACATGCTCTTGATAGCTACCTGTCATAGTGCAGACCAAAATATGGAGGATTGGTGAACCGGGTTCACAGGAGATCCAAAAACATACCATGTACCATAAGACACATACATGTACAGATATTCAAAAACCAAGGGAAAAGAGAAGAGGAGGAGGAGGAGGAGGAGGAGGAGGAGAAGGAGGAGGAGGAGGATTCCCATGTGGATGCAGATCCAAGTAGAAATTAAACCAATTTTTTCAAGAAAGTGATGTAGACTAGTAGACAAGGACATTGGCGTGTCCCCCACCAAGTTGCTTCATTGTCTCCTTCGGTGGGGATGGCAGTTCTAATCACATAAACGAGTATCCTATTAAGGGTCCACAATTTGTATCAATCAAAGCAGTAATACTAGTAATAATAAGCAGCAGCACATTTGGTTAGAGCCCAGTCCCATAGAGGCATGGAGTGATATCTCATCTTCCCACTTCTTTTTACAATATCTATGATTATTGTACACTTTAAAACCAATATTCCTAAACCATCTGACATCCCAAGAAAGGTTAAGAACACAAACCCTAATAGTTCAAATTATGAGATAAAATCCCCAATGTGGTTTTGCACATGATAAGGACCATTAAATAGGTCCCACTTCATACCAAGAAATCCACTCTTTAGCCACAGATTATGTTTCTTTTTCTAGTGAAATTAAAACAGAAAAAGGAAAATCCAACGGTAGATTGTCATAGTAATAGTCGAAAAAATCAATTTTTGAAATGTGTATACCGTGTTATCTGCTTCTAACCGAGGGACAAGAGCATTACTTCTCTTCTACAGGCATCATAAATGTTCTGCTCAAAATTAAATAGAAACACCATTGATGCATGTAGAAAGCCATCGATCGATCTATCAAGCTTTAAAGGACTGGTGGGGTCTGCTACCTTTATGGGACCCCTTCATTTCTGATAAAAACCCTATCTCTTTATTTTAAATTTTATACCAACCATCATCGACAATAATAAAGACCCAAAACCAAAACCCAAAAATATAACCATAGAAAGGAAATAAAATAAACAGCCTCATTGACTGATTCATTAAGCTAAAACGTGAACCATGTTCTTCAAGTCTGGTCCAAGTCTAAGCCCTCTTGATTGATATTATTTTGTTTTCAAGTATTTCTCTCCATGTGGTGGGTAATGTCACAAACGTGCATAACAAACAAAAGTGGAAGCTAATTAAGCTTAAAGTTCATCATGATTTAAATGACAAAAAAAAAAAGTGCACAAATCAAGGATAATCAAATTTTTAAGCACTGCTAGTGTTACCAGCTAAAAATACTACTGAAAAAAATATGTGAATCTTACTCTCTTGTTTATCAAAGTCGAGGCTAATCTCTCTGTCCCTGGTGCAGCAAGCGAGCCTTCTTCTCAAGATCATCATTTCTTCTTGCTGTAACTTTCCTTTTCTTTTCTTTCTCTTATCCCTATGGATAAAACTGAACTTTCCTTTCTGGCTGGCCGGGATGCAAAATCAACTACCCTTTTAAAAGTGCTCAAGATGATCAAGGACCCAATCCAAAAAGCTTCAAACAAGGCCCTACCCCTGCATCAATAAACAACAAATACCATACTCATACTGTAACATTTTCACAGACATTTGTGCTCGAGAGAAGTGATTGTGTTTAGTGGGCTTAATGACCCACTTTCATTCATCAACTAGTACTATGAAGATGCCGACTTTTACTTTTTATAAATAAATAAACAATACATGCCGATCTTTACAATGCGTAGACTAGATTAGATTATGATTTATTAAAAAACTTAGGGGGTGGGAAATGCAAGTATAAATAGAAATTCTTAAGAGAATGCTAATTAATTAATTCATTGTAATAAATGTAATTTTCATTTATGTTGATAGCATGAGTGATGTTTTTACAGTCTTTAGTTTTAAACATATGTAAACTCTTTTCTTTTCTTGGACAACTTTTGTTTAGCGTATGCCTTTTGGCATTGTAATTTCTAAAACAGTTTTGAAATTCAAAAAAGAGAAGAGAAAGCAAAGATACCCTTTTTATCTCTTCTTCTTTGTTTCTTCCTTTTATTTCACAAGAAACAAAACGAAGCCTCAGTTGTTGTGTTTGGACTGTTAGGTAGAGAGTAAAATGGATGGTGAGGTTTTTTTTTAAAAAAAAAAAAACAAAACAAAAGAAGGAAAGGGAGAAAAATAAAAAGTTTCAACTTTTAAATGAATCCTGGATGCAATAGAGCTTGAAGGGTAAAGTAGCGATGATTATGTAATCTTTTTTGGTTTGGCAGTCAAAAAGTCGAAGAAAATAAGACAAACTGCCATGTATGACTTAAGATAGATTCCTTGCACTGTTACCAGCTGCATCTTAAACAGAAAGTGTCCCAAAAGTATATGGGCATAGCAAACCGAAAGACCCAACACCAAATCCAAATCCAAATCAAGGTTCAGTTCAAATCTTCAGATTACCATCTGGGACGCACGTTTTATATACCTCTGGCTCTTACATATAAAACCAACTCCAGAGAAGAGCAAAAAGGGTTTCCTTCAAAATCCCAGATTGTGAACCAAACAATGCCTTAGATGAAACAAGAAGATAAGCCACCACAAAATACAGGACGAGGTAGATATAGAAAAGAATTAAAAAAGAATTCTTAAAGATTTTACCACCACAAAAGCGAATGGCTTTGAAAGGGAGAAGATGAAAGAGAAGTGAAGGGTTGGTAGAGAAACGTACCTCAGTGAAGGTTTAAGAGCAATATTCTTGTGGAAGAGAGCAGCTAGAAGCAATTCTTCAGAGCTTGTTCCACGGGAGGCTTCTTTCTTGAAAATATGAGTAGCATTACAGTAATATGAGAGTAACTTCACTTAAAATATGCACCACCAAGGATGTTGCACATGCTAGTATTTGTAAGACCCCAATCCAGAACAGTAGGGCATGCAGCTATCACTATGTGACTCTTGACTTCAAAACCAGGGCAGGACTCTCTTGTAGAGAGAGGAAATGGTAAGGAACAATGGAGACTGAAGCATTTAATTAAATAGTAACGAGAGGGAGGGAGAAAGGGGGAGGGGGTAGAAAGGGCTACTTTTTACTCTGCAGTTTTGCACTGCAGCCAGGCAGCTCCTTTCCTTCCTCCAGTGACCAGACGCGTCCTTCATTGATTGATTGAAGATAAGTGGGACCTGTAAATTGCAATTTCCTACGACCACCATCCCCTGATTTCGACAACAGCAATATTAATTGACAATAAGCGGTGTGTTAGGCAAGGATTTGATTTCTAGGGAAATTTTTTATTTTTTATTTGTATTTAATTTTTAAAAATATTCTCATTTGTGTTTTCTATTTAAAATCAAATATTTAAATTGATAATTTTATTTTTTATGTAATTTATAAATAATTATTAATTATGATTCTTTTCCTTTTCAAAATAGATCCCAGAGTATTTTTTGAATTAGAGTTTTTATATAGTGAATATATTTTATAGCACCTTATGTTGTTTTTACTTTTTTTATTTTTAATGTGTAATTTTTTTTATTCACGTGGGGTGTTCGGGCCAGCTTGCGCGCATCTCAACTAATCCTCATAGATCCTGAAGTTAACGATCAGGTAAGTTTCTAGTGGTCATCAATATTAACAATCTTAGAACTCGAACCTAAGATTAAAAGAGAAGCAAACCTTTTGATTCCAAACTCTTACCACTTAACATTTTATATGTAATTTTTATTTATGTAGGTGTGTATCTTTATATCGATCTAGATTATAATTCCCTTTTATTCTTAAGAATTCTACTTCAACCAAGTTTATTATTATTAAACTTATAGGTTTTAAAGGGTTCAGACTTAGAGTTATTTTCTTTTACAACAACTAATGACATCAATAATTTTTTTTTTCTTAATTATTTTACCTTTAAGGATTTTTTTTTTGAAATACTATTAGGTATGTGAGGTTTTGGGAGGAAAAAAAGTTAGGGGAAGGCATGGAGTGAGCAAATGCCTTTTGAAATTTTGGAAAATTATAGGATTGATATTGAGAAATTTAATTATGAGGAACCAAAGTGAAGCTTTATTGAATCTTTAGCAGGAGCTAAAATGTAGTTTAACCTTCATAATAGGATGCCATCTGTAGGGGTTATTTTTTTTATTTACCACTACTGTTTTTTTTTTTAATTTGTTATCCAATAAATACCAAACAACTAGTTGTGGACCCGGGCTTAATTTGTTTTACATAAAAAAATTAATATTTAGATACTACAAAAATATTTTAAAAAAACCATTTTGCAACTCAGGTTATGAATTCAACTGGATCAAATAAGTTAGTTTTATTTTAATTAGGCGATAAAAAATAGGGAATGACAATATATAAATCAAATAAAGAAAATCTATGTAACATGAAAAAAAAACCTTTTTTTTTAAAAGAAGGCAAACAAAATAGCTCAATTTCTAGCTCATTAAATAAAAAATAACAAAATTTGATTAAAAAAATGACTTAAATAAATCAGTTTAGGTCAACACACATTAGTATGATAAACTTGTAACCCTTGTAATAAGATACAGGTCAACCCGGGTTATCCCGGAAAAATCAATAATCAAATCAAGAGATTAAATAAGGACTAAAATTAAAATATTAACAATATAGAATGTCAAGTCGTAATTTTAAGGGAAGAAAGAGAAAAAAAAAGTTCATTTACGACAAACCGGACTACCACCACTAAAGACTCTCTGCACCATTAGAAAGAAAACGCGATAAAGCTTCTAACAACATGAGACAATGGTATTTTTTAAATGTCGAGAAGCGCTGCTTGAACTACCTGAAAAGTGTAGATGTCTTTCACGCGCCGAAGAGTTTGCCACACACCCTTATACCTTTTTATTTTTATTTTTTATATTTAATCAAATATCAAATTGTTTTTGAATTAACCCAATCATAATAAAAAAAATCATGAAAAAAAAAGAAAAGAAAAAGAAAACCCTTCACGCCAGATTTAATTTACCTACACCTTTTAAATTCTTTATTATATTTCTCTATCCTATTTTAATCTTTCTTTTTTCTTAAGTAAATGTAGGGAATAACTAATAAAAAAACCCGAAACTATCTTCCGAGCAACATAAATTTCTCGCAACGCAACTCACCTATTCAAGCCCTCGAACCTTTTTATGTACTTGATTACTTAAGTTGTCATTCATGAAGTTACGAGGTCTCTTTATGTTAGGTGGTGTTATTAGCTGTGATTAATGTTGTGCGTCTCCCATAACTCAACAAGCACCTCGTCATAACACAATCGGGAGCTGCTATTATCTTATAGTTCTTGTTGTCAACAAAACTAGAGGAAGAAACTCGGTTTTGTTGTTTTAGGTAGAGTTGAGGATTCATTTATTATTCACATTGTTTTTTTTTTTATTTTTGTAAATCCGATTCGGCAGGAATTTGTACGAATCGATCAATTTAAGCGTGTTATTTCTAGCATAATTCTCCGAACACAGCTTGAGAGAATAAGGATGAGCATCTATATATGTGCCAGTGCCAGTATAAAAAAGAATGAAATACAGATATGTTGCCGATGATCCATCTTGCGATCAAGCTGAGAATTTTAAAATTCATATACTATATATATATAGCGTTCAAGAAAATCTTGAACTTTGGACCGATAATATACACTCGGCATGCATCTAATCTTGGTGACTTTGTGTGCTTCCGCTCCATTTTAGTATTATGAAATAATAAAAAAGATATGATGTCTTCTGATGATGGATCATGTCGCTATTTAAATTTCAAATTCATGGGATTGAAGACCACAGATTATCAAGAAACGGTGTTCATGGCTCCCCCGCTATGCCAGGACCAAGAAAAGCGCCGCTAGGCCGGGATGTGTCTCTTGTCGCATCCCTAGCCGCTCTCTGCCCATCATTGCATGCCGCTCGTAGCCCACTTCTACTGTTTTTTTTTTTTATATATATAAAAAAAAGAGCACAAGTTAAAAATATTAACGGAAGAACACAGTTAAAAAAAGAATCGCCTTTTGTCTTAACTTGGCTCCTTCTATAGTGCGAGCAGTGTCACTATTGCTACCCAACAAAAATTGAAACAAGAACCTAGATCGTTAGCCCCACCAGCACTGCCTTTTGTCTCCATTATTTTCGATTTATTCGAGGGATGCATGAGAAGGGGAGAATGTGGGGCTACATAAACAGGGGTACAGGAGAATAGAAAGTTGCCTTGTGTGGCTCTCCTCTGTCCTCCATTCCCGAAGGGTTTGCCTTGTTGGATATTGTAGCTCCCTGAATTTAAGGTTTCAGGCGATTAGGTGTTTCTTACTTTGTATAACGGTTGTTTTTGGACTATTTCTTCACCTGTGGAGATAATACACTTCTTTAATTGCTTTCCGGCAAGTCATATACGTTCTGCAATTCTAAATCCAGACTTTTCTCTTGACATCTTCTTGAATTCAAAATTTAAGATGAATATATTGAGAGGAAGCTCATTTATCACTCAAGCCAAGCTTTAAGAGCATAGTTAGATGTTTTTTGCTAGTCGGTATAATTGCTCAGCACATGTGGGTTATTCTTTGCGTTAACAGAAATTAGTCCTCCCGGAGCATCATTTTTACCGCAGATTCCTTAGCAGCTGTAAGTTATAATAGCATTATTCTTAATTAATGTTAAAATCAATTAATTATAGTGAAACAACATCCAAAAATATAGTCCGTAGAGAAACAACTCGTTCTTTCTTTCATGATTCCATTCAACTGAGTTTCCACAGATATGAATCATAAGGCACGCCGGTGCATGGCAACAAAGAATCACCTGCAAGGAAATTGCTAGCAGGAAATTGCCAACATTCACTGGCTTTTTAATTTTCTTAAATTCTCCAGAGCCATCTCTAGCCACCAAAAGATTGGCCAGCAGTGAAGTAGATCCAACATGAGTAGCCTCTAATTTCTATCGACGATTGATATGGTATGTGGTCTTCTTCAGTGTAACTTCTCCAGTATTGATTAAATTGAAGACATTGATGGACAGAAGAGGTCTATAGTCTCTGACATCAAGCTCAATACAACTAGTCCTACAGGTCTCAAGATTTGTTAGGGTTGCTGTGAGCCATATTTGTGTATCCAGATTAGCAGATTGACCATAATTGTTGATTGTGTAGTTAAGCCTTACTATGGTGGTCGTGGTAGAGCTCAAGACAGCCTGTCGAAGCCGTAGTGTTCTCATGGTGCCATGACTGTTGTGTGAACCTTGTCGTTGATTGGCTTAGTGCTTGGAGGGCTTGGTCTAAAACCAATCTGCACGGACATCTTTCTAAATTCTGGCTCTTGCTTCATGGCAAAAGAGTTGGTGTTGCTACACATGTGGTAATGACAAGACTGGAGATGCGGTGTTTTCTTGCACCAAGATTCTATATTCGAGTACATGACAGCTGAGAAAATGCCAACGATGACAGAAAAAGAGAAGCTAACAAGGATAAAGTAATAAAGAGCATTTGAAATGGCATAACTGCAATTAGAAAGACTTGAATACCATTTAAATTGTCTCATATGATTGTCGAAGTTCACAACTATAGAGCAGGGGAGGTTTACGACTCACTCCCAACAGTTAAGTATCCAAAGCAAGCTATGCTTGGGCTAATTGGCTGTTTTATCATTTTATTTCCCCGATTTTTCACTTCAACTCTTTCCTTTTTTCTTTGCTTGTCTTTTGGGTATAACCATCCTGTTGTTCTAATTTTCCATCACAATTGTGCGTCTATGATTGAGTTTGAAGGGAAGAAAACTTCCCTACGCATAGTAATCAGCATGATCCAGGACGTATCTCATACTCATTGCTGGAACAGTTATCCTGAAGCTTAAGACTAACAAAGACACATGCATGGTCAAGCAACATACGTCCTCCTCAGCTAGGAGAGGTAAGTGGAGATTCTGTTGCCAGCAATCCATTTCACGTGGTTGCATGTCCTATATGGGAATGGGAAAATCCATTGGTTCCATGCTCTTCAAGCAGAAGATATCTGACTGAATCAAATATTGGCATCAACAAAATTTATAGAATAGAACGTAGAGAGCAAAAGAACTCGTTACCTGTTGGGTCCCTGTGAGAATAAGCACCAATAAAAATTGGACTGATATTAAACACAATGATTTTTAATATGATAAAAGGGCCTTTTTTTTAATATATCGTTTAAATTTCTAGGCCAAATGAAAAAAATGGAATGAACGAATATTCCACCCCACATACGGCTGACCCAACCTCAAACCACGGTTTTGACCAAAGAGATTGCCAATGCAAGTAGTTCGGTCCATTTCTACCAGAATTTGATGTCAATCATCTTCCACTGAAATCGCAGAAAGATCTCCTGTACTGGTAGAAATGGGTTGAACTTTTGAGACTTTTGTCGTGCTGGAGAACTTGGTGATGGCAGGAGTTCCTGCGGTCATCAAGTAGCTGCTTGTAAACTGGCAGCCTTAGTTCTCTGTAGGCAATGAATCGGATCTACAAATATCACCACGACAAAGCGGACATACCCTGCAAAACCATTAACAAGTTAGGCAAACACTAAAAACTGGGATAGCAGCAGCTATCTGAAAAATCACCTGTATAGGTTAAAGATAATAGACCACCAAGAAAGCATCAAAAGTCAAATGGAGAGAGCAATCTGACATTATACCAGCAGCTCATGTGCAAAGCATTGAATTTGGATTGATAATGTTCTCATGGGGACAACCGGTGGTTAAAAATTGAGACTTCTATGATCTGATGCTGTCACCTTATTAAGAATTTTTCTCTTACATTTTACAGTATTTGCTCAATTATATCATGCAAGCCATTAGATTTTTTTTTTCAAGAAAAAAAAATCCAACAAAGAAAGAATCAGGCCAACCTCAAGGTTGCTATAAATAAATACCAACAAAAAATCTGTTGCGCCCAAAAAAAAAAAGCCCAGATCCATTTTAAGATTTCTTGTGATCCTACAAGAACAAGATCAGAAAATACAGATTTGATGAGCCTTATGATACGAGGAATTATATGGTACTTCCAGTGCATGTACAACCCCTCTTGGATCATTTGGAACCCACTTATAATAGACATGGATCCCACAACAATGTGACAGTGTGAACATACACTGGGAGTTCTGAAAAGTTGCTCTGATCTTGCAACAACTGAAGTTTTAGAGCAAGTCTGATAATCGTGCTTGACATTCTAGTCAACAATGTGCAACCTTCAGTCAGTTCTATCAACTTATATTAGTATCAATAGTCAGTGACCCAAAATGTGAGTCATACATACAACAGCGGATACAAATTAGTTTATCTCAAAATTTTCAGCAAAGCTGTCATTTACATTACCTAAAAACTTTTAAGCATGAATAAACATGAATTGTAGTTTCGCTGCAAATGAATTTATTTTAGACATGCATGTATTTATAGGCTAGTTACAGATTTGGGATTCAAAAAGAATACCTGTGTATCTCCTTAAGCCACTTGTCTACACATGTTCTGTGGAACTCGTGATGGCAAGGCAACACTCGCATGCTGTCTCCTTCCTCATATTCCACAAGGCATATGTAACATCTGTTATTTAAATGGCAAAAAGGGAAAGGAGCATAAGTAAAAGGCAATCATGATAAAGAGATAAGAACTGCAATATTAAAATTCCGGTCATACTTCATTGACTTGGATAAGAAACGCATACAACAAGGTTATCAAATAACAAGATTACATAAACAAAAATACATAAAAGGAAGAAACACTACTCAGTGAACCTTGTAACCATGAACAAACCTTAAAAAATTTACACAAAAGATTGCAGATAATAAAAAATAAGTCTCACACAAACCATGACACTTTTTTTATCCAAAAAAAGAAGGAAAAGATCACAAATGTTATTGAAGCCTGCTTTAAGTGGTACTTAATATGAAGGTAACTAACTGTACATCGAATATGTCAACAGCTTAACTATTTAACGCAGGGCATCATAAGCTGGTTCCATGGAGCTGCCTGCATGTG
Organism: Populus nigra; assembly: GCF_951802175.1. Taxonomy (NCBI): domain Eukaryota; kingdom Viridiplantae; phylum Streptophyta; class Magnoliopsida; order Malpighiales; family Salicaceae; genus Populus; species Populus nigra. The sequence continues at coordinate 39,434,648 of NC_084852.1, forward strand.
CATTAGTATACTATGTTTCTCAGAGTTGGCAATTTCCTCAGGATCTTTGTGTGACAGTGTCAGCACTATCAGACATGCTATGGGTGTGAAATCCACAAGTTGCAATAGGGAGGGATGATACTAAAGAAAGTATTCCTTCAAAGCATTTATTCAACGGAACATTCAACTCAGATTGTAGGGTTCCTATTGGAGCACAAAAGACTTAATATTGGCAACATTGAAATTAGAGTTTCAGTGGTTAATTACTAGGACAGCAGGCTGATTAGGAAGATGATAGAAATTTAAGTTACCACATGAAGGAGAAGCAATTTAAGTTACCATCAGGAGATGAGGTTCCTGGGGTATTATACTAACACTTTGTTGTATGTAGGAATTCTCATTTTGTGAAGGCAAGCTCAGTTCCTGGCTGGAACTTTAAAGACTTGATCAGAAGCAGTCTCTGTAGAATCTTTCACCAACAGTTAACCAAATTGCAATTTTCTAGATGTAGGTGATTCAAGCAGTTATCTTAAAGTTTGTGGCTTCAGGTAATATATATAACTCCTTACTGTCAACTGCCAACCCTTAAATGTATCTACACAGAAACCAAACCATATTGGCCTTGATGTAAAATCAGAAACCAGGCAATAGCCTAAAAATGGAAATTATTTGAAAGAGAAAAAAAAACCCTATATGTAACTACATATGTATACCTTGTTGTATTTGCTAGTCTTTTTCCCTTCTTCTTTTTTCAGGTTAGGCAAACTCAAAAACTTTAATCACCTCCAAAAAATGGGAATTTAAAAGTTTTGACATGGAGAACTAATAAAAGAAAAGGAAGGTTGCAGTTAGATGACCAGGCTCTAAGCAAGCATTTGACCGCAGTTTACTATCTTAGTAAGCAATCAGCTGACATCATAAAGGTTGTGGTAAGTGATGGCAAGTATAGCATAATGGATGGTATTAGACAGAAAAACAAATTCAAAGATTCCACCACTATTTCATTAGTAGAAATTTGATTAGTAGACACAACTACTTACTGGGCTGTCTCCTCATTCTGATGTTTCTGGGCCTTGGCATATAATTTAACAGGCAATGATTCCACTATTTCATTTGGAGCGGGTACAGATCCAAGCGAGGACATAGAAGGCCGAGAGGACAATACAACTGATTGCTGGTGAATTTCATCCAGAACCTGATTAAGTGTATAAATGATTCAACTTATAGAGATAAAAAGTAGGGTAAAAAAAACCAAAGACAAAAAAACTGGAGGATAGGCAGCACAAAGCTAACAGCCAATTACCTCAAATAGAGCTTCAGCTAACATGACAATTCTTGATATGCTAGCCCTGGCACTTGTTTCATCATTTAAGTTGGCATCTCGTACACGGCATGTGCAGCGACCTGTTCTGTGTTGTCCAGATAAAATACAAGACCTCTCATGTCCAGACAGGTTTTCAAAACGGCTTCCCAACCTCTGAAGAGCACGAACCTAAACCATTATATACGATGAGAGTAATTTGTGTAATTTCAGGCACCAAGAAGGTGGAAAGCACAAAGGGAAGAAGGCTGAAAGAGACATGAGGTTTAGCCCAAATAAAGATGGGTTCCTTTTATTGGTTTTCAGGAGAAAGAGTTCCAACAGAAGGTAAGGATGCAGGAAATTTTAATTTTATAAGCAGCAACAGGAATGGCATTGACCTAAATCAATCCCAAACAAGAACATCAAATGGCATGCTCAACATGTAGAAAGCATTCTCTAGTTTAACACATACTGTTCGACAACAAATGTAATAACCATTGTTCAAAATAAAAAATTATAAGCCACGTGCACTGTGTTCATTAGATGAAAATAAGTCCAATGGAAACTTTTAATAACTACCAAGTGTAGGGAACTTATGTACCTGAGATCGTATTCTTCTCCTCCGTTCAAGGAAATTTGATCTATGTTCTAGCAAGTCGTGATACCTGGCTTCTCTTGATCGAGAGGTTTCCACCTCATTATCTCGAATGCCGAACAGCGAGCTAGACATGCCAGATGGAGGATAACCAGGTGCAGTTGGAGAGGTTAGAGCATTCCCTTCAGATTCTAACACCCTCATCTGCCCCCCCAATGCCTGTCTCCCGCTACCATGGCTAGAATCTCTCATTTCTCTCTCTTGTTGCAAGGGACATAATGTAAGGTCAGATATTGATGACCGACGAAGAACTCTATCACGAAGTCTTCCAACACTCAAGGTTCGGCTAAAACGAACATTACGATCAGCAGGTTCTCGTGTTCCCATTCGCCTATCAGAAAGTCTAGTCCCAATCCCATCCACATCATTGAATATTCTAGGAGAATGTAAGTTTCCATCAACCCCCACTCTAGTTCCACCGCCATCTCTTCCTGCATGGAGAAAAATATTCTGGTTTTCTTGCATATTGTCTAAGAGATCAGGTGTTTGACTATGCAACTGCAAACTAGCAGATGTTTGTTCACGACAATGCGCAGCAGTTCTATTAACCAGGGATGTAGCAAATAAATCACTACTCTGTTGTGTTTCATTTCCATTTCCATCAACAGCACCACTGGCAGACTGTGGATGACGGCGAATCTGGTCTTCATTGTCCAACATTCTGAGACTAGTAGAATGAATGGGATATCCCCTTGATGACCCTAAACTCACTGCTCTGCTCAGCCTAAAGCTCACATTACCAGGAATAAAACTAAAGCGAGAAAGAAACCGACTTGGAGAGGTCAATGACTGCGTAGGAGCAGCAGCTCGAGCAGAGCTGCTACCTGTTCTTGAGGAAGTATTCGTGATACTTGCTGGATTCCATTCATCAAGCTCAACATCAGATGATATACAAGGCATTTCGTCAGATTGCTCAACTTTAACCTTTCCATAACACTCAATTTTAACCTCTTCCGAGTCTATTTCATTCTGGTTAGCAGCTGAAGCATTTCCTTCGTGATTTTCTTTATTCCCATTATCAGAAACCTAAAAAAGCATGGGTAAAACGATTTTAGTCCTTCAAAAACCCATAAACAGTAAAGAAACTCCCACGGCATTCTTATGAATATTATGATGATACCATATGAAAACAATTTCTGAAAGGATACATTAGCACAACTTCCACAATTCAAGAAAAGAAAATAAACATTTTCCATTGAAAGTGCATATAAGTGAGTGAATGAACAAAAGAACTAAACTGCATTAAAATTGAGAAAGCTAAAAATAACACGATCAAAGAAGCCGAAGAGGGAACAATGATGGAGGGACTGACATGGTCACCGCTGGTACTATCACGAGATCCACAGGAAGAACCCAAACAAGCAGACTGAAAAACCTTACTCCTCTCTTTAGATCTTCCCTTCCTTCCACTTCCACTTGATGATGATGCTGAGGCACCACCACAATATGCCTTGCTTCCACTGGATCCCATCTCTCCAGAATATCACTCCACACAAAACGATGCCCAAATTACATCACTGCCCCCTAAAAGCTTCAACATTGAGATCTAACAATAAGGGGCATTGCATTTATAGGACCAGTGAGTGTTTGGTGAAGTGGGTTCTTAAACTTGAGAGAGAAAAATGAAATGGGTTCTTGCCAAGTTTCAATCTTTTAAAAGTGTTAGATCTAAATAGAGAGAAACAGTGAGAATCACATAACGTTGAGTTTTTTATTTTTTTTTATTAATGTGGTTGAGTAAAGGGGAGTTGCACATGAAAGTGAAGATTAGATGTGAGAAAGAGACAAAGTAACTACTTGCAGAGAGAGAATGGGAAGGAGACTGGTTTTTTAAGGAAGTGTTTTGTCTCAGTCAGCGAGTGAGTGAGGGGCTTGACTGCATAATTTTGAAAGAAGATAGAGAGAGAGAGAGGGGGGGGGGGGGGGGAGGGAGAACATGAACATGAACATGAACATGAGGCTCCTCCTTTACTGATTTGCAGGCTGCATTTCTGGGGTAGTGTAAAGTGTTTGACGGGAAGCCACGTGGGACTGATAGAGCTTTCGGGGTTGTTCCATATTAGCAGGGAAAATTTTGTCCATGTTATTAATGTCATTAAGTGACACCCAATCTTTAATCTTTAAAGAAAACAAATTTTAATAATGAGGCACATTCCTCCATCAAATTTTATATAATGAAAAACACACTATTTATTTCACTGCCAGACTTTTGGTTTTTGTTATGATAAAGAGCTGTAAGAACATTTTAGTAATTACTCCTTGCATTCTTAACAATCACTTCTTCTTGATAATTTAGTGTTGCCTTGGGGAGAATGAAAAGAAGCGTAAAATGCAACTTCATTGTATAGCATTCGGCAAACAAAAAACAGCACTGATTTGTCATGCGAAAAGGCAGTCGCAAAGCTTCCCCAACATTTAAGAAGTCGACACATAAAAGATTTACAGTGAAACAAACATAGCTTGTCTGTATGAATGTAGAAACTTCCATTGCGTGCAATAAAAAAAGAGAGAGAGAGAGAGAGAGAGAGAGAGAGGATTGGAGCTGGGAGACCATTCTTCTAAAGTGAAGGTTGAAACTACAGTAGAGGAAAGGGGGATAGAAGCAAAAGGTTTGCTTGAGAATAATGACAGATGCTTGCATGGCGCGCAACCCAAATGTAAGGAAAGTTGTGTAATCATTATTCCTGCAGACAAGCCATTGCGTGAGCACCCGCTTTATGAGGGATACAATTGGAATACAAAGGAGCTAACTTTAAGGGATTAAAAAGCAGCAAAGGGGTTCTAAATGCAATGGCGTGCTACTGATTCGTTCTGCTCGTGTTATTAAAAATTTTAATTTTTTTATGTTTAAAATTAATAAGTTTTTTTTAGTTTTTTGAATTATTTTGATGTGATGATATGAAAAATAATTTTTAAAAAATAAAAAAAATTACCTTGATATATTTCTAATTAAAAAAAACTTTCAACTATAATAATTACCATAATTTTAAAATAGAAAAGGGTAAATATGTTGTTTAAATGCATGCCATTTGGGACAAAATAAAAAGGGAATGATTTTGGCTTTTTGTTACATGTTCGAGTTTTATAAATATTAAGTTCATTGAAGACTTACATGCTCATTAATTTCAAGATTCATAGGATTAGTTGAGGTACGTGCAAGTTAGACTGAACGTCCATATTAATTAAAAAAAAATAGCTTAGAAAATACATGTCACAAAAATAAATATGTAAGGCAGGAGAAGATGTACAGATCGTTTGTTATGATGATAGTGGTTGTTTTTCAAAGTGTTTTTTTATTTATAAATATATTAAAATAATATTTTTTTAAAAAATTATTTTTTAGATCAAAACAATCTGAAAACAATAAAAGAATTAATTTAAAACAAAAAAATACAAAAATTATATTTTTTTAAAAATGTTTTTGAAAGACAAAAACATAAACAATTCAGTATTTATCATCTTGAAAAGGGGTAAAAAAACTGGTGGGGAAAAGGCATGAAGTGATGCTGGAAAGCCAGCTCCCGAACATCCTCTCAGCAACAAAATCCAAGGCAGAAAAAGGAATGCTCATCACATGGATGAAAAATATATCGAAAAGGAGGGATGTAATTATAACAAAATCACAAAAAACGTGAAAGAATCCCATGACAGTTACGAATGCAACACAACAGCCAACATCCCATTATATGAACATGTATATCTAGACGCACGGTGTGTATATATATATATATATATAGATGACATTCTAAGCAATATTTTTACAGGGGAGGCTGCGAAAAACACCCGTCGAAAAGGTGCAAGGACGATGAATTGATGATTGGAACTGGTAAAATGAAAATTGTTATTGTTTTTTAATGGGTGCACTAAACAGGAATTCACAAGCATGTTGAATATCTTTGGGGTCGACAAACAACCCCAGAACTTGAACAAATAAAGAAACATTGTAGAGTAAGCCAACAAATTGATCACAATTCCAAGAAGTTGGTAGAAAGACTTAGTTTTCTGAGCATGAATGAGGCTAGTCACTGCTGTGAGATGTTTGAGGATGTAGTTGTAATTTTTGTAAAAGTATTTTTTATTTGAAAATATATTAAAATAATATATTTTATTTTTTAAAAGATTATTTTTAACATTAACACATCAAAATGATATAAAAACACTAAAAAAATATTAATTTAAAATAAAAAAATTATTTTTTTCCAAACACGTTTTTAAAATACAATACAGAAACAAATCCGAGACAAAGCAATAATTACGTTCATTCTGACCAAACAAGAGCAATTTGCCCTTTCAACTTGTTTTGTCAAAAGGAAAAATAAAGAAAAGAACTGGGGTTTTAAAATATTCGGGAGCTTGATGGCAACTAACATGGAAACAAAATTACCTTTGTCTGCAATGAAGTCAAGGAGTGTTGTTTCTTGGTAGGCATGGATGGCGCATTCAAACTTTAAGGTGATCAACTCTGGTTGTCTGACTGATAATCCTCTCTATATTCGTGCTGGTTTGAGTCGCACTAACATGGCTAGACAGTAAAAAAAAAACAAAGAAACAGAAACCAAATTAGAGCAACAAAAAACCAAGTTTGTATGGACTTGCATACCTTTACTGGTCCGTAGCAGCATCAAACGCCAGCCTTCTGGTTTCTTAGGGGCATCCAGCATTGGTTCCAAGCATGGAGTAATAAGTGTGCTGGAATGTTTAATCGTATAATTTGTATCCTACTTTCAGGTTAAATCACACGACCCTAGAAAAGTGTAAGAAACGCAAGAGCTACACAAACATGAATGGAAAACAATGCACCAAAATGCTTATGCATAAAAAAATTTGTATCATATTTGTATCATATATATATATATAAACTAATTCAACTCGGTGGAGTCCATAACCCAAGTTGTGATTTTAGTGGTTTGACTAGGATGAACATGACCTACTTCTTCTTTTTTGTTCGATGATTTTTCTTTAGACTTACTTAGCGAATAAGATCATGTAGAGGCACTCCCATAAAATTTAATTTAAAACACATGCTAAGCAGATAATAAAATCATGATTTTTAAGTCTGAACTATTATACCGAGTTTAATGACTATACCTGAAAGTTTCAAACAATCTAAATATTATTTTTTATATTCTAAAAAAATTAGATTCAACCCGCGGTGAAGGCGCGGGTGATAAACTAGTTACTCTCTCTAAAAGAAGCGGAGAACATTATGGTGTTTCATTATTTATATGAACAATAAAACCTTTTATTTGAAAAAAATAAATCTTTTAATTTTTCTTGAAATATACCTTTTAGATATTATTCTTCCAAATTTATTATTCAATATTTTATTGATTTTGAATTGGTCATTATAATTTATTTTGTTTTTTATGAGATTATCGTAGTCTCAAACAAACACTCCGATATTTAGTTGATACTTAATTTTTGCAAGTATCTATTTTTGTTATCATATTATTAAATAAATAGATTTTCAAAAAAACAAATTTTTTAAATTCAGTGGAGTCCATGATCTAGGTTCCAGGTTTTGCAAGTTAATCTGCAAAACTTGCATCAATCTAATATGTTATTGTTTCAATATTAAAAAAACAATTATGTCATCTTGACTTTTTTAAGTCAAATCATGTTTTTACCGATCATCCAAGTGCCTTTAAGGGAACGTTTGGTACTGCGTTTGTACCTGCATTTTGTCAAAATTTGAAATTTTTTTTTTTGCTAAAAGCGAGTGCGGTTTGTACTTTTTGGATCGTTTTGATGTGCTGATGTCAAAAATAATTTTTAAAAAATAAAAAAACATCATTGGCATGCATTTCGGCACGAAAAGCTATTTGAAAAGCATCCGCAACCACACTGCCAAACACGCTCTAAACCTGCTAGATCAACTGGATCATGTAGAGTCAACTCATATGCGGGTTAATCTTAAACTCGAGCTGGGCAAGGAGTCGGGGTGGAAGGCTTTAATTTAGTTGGTTCTGATTTAATAACAATGTCAAATAGTTTTATTTTTAAAAAAAAAAATTAATTTTTTTCTTTCGATTAAATCCTTTTTGCCTTTTGTTATATTAATTTTATCTTTAAATATTTAGTTAATTTTGAATTGATCTTCATAATTTATTTTGATTTACTTTTTATGAGGTCATCGTAATCTTAAAATTAAGTAAAAAAATAGTTTAAAACAAGAAAGTTATTAAACTCAAAAAAATCCATGTTCTAATATGTTGCAGTTTTAATATTAAAAGAAATATCATTTTTTATTTTTGTAAGCCAATCCATACTTTTTACAAAGTCACTCGGATTATTTCTGGATCAATTAATTTAACTAAATCATGTCAAGAATTTTTTATAGAGTTTAATTTAAAAGTAGGGATAGGTAATAAGTTATTCAAGTTATCTTTGGATCAATTAATATAATTAGGTCATGTTAAGGTAATTCTCATCCAATTTAATTTTAAATTAAGGTTATGTAATGAGTTAGGTTTGGAGAATTTAAAATTGACCAGCTGAATTCAGTTTAATAAAAATATCAAATAACACTTGGGTATGAACATTTTCCTTTTAGGTTTAATCAAATTTTCATTTAAAAATTCAATAATAATATAGTCATAAAAAAATTATTAAAAAGTTGCGTTAAATTATTCATTTCGTTAAGAATTATTTATTATACCGAATGCTACTCAGGATATATAGTTGAATAATGTTATACAACAAGAACCAGAGTTAATAAATTTAATATAAATAGACGTAACGCGATTAATGATAAGATTTGTAATATCATGTAACTTTTAAATCATTTATTTTATAATAAGATATACATATAAAATTTATTATAATTCATTTATTATTCGTCTTTATGATTTATAGTTATACAGTCAATCCATACATGCTTCAGATTTTTTTTTTTCTGATCACTTAAAAATCTAAATATTAAAAACCAGTTATGAATGAATATTTTGGTCTTGTTTGTTTGCCGAAATTTCTTTTTAGAAAGTGGTTTCTATAAAATATAAATTTATAAAAAATGAATTATTTTTTTTATATTTAACAGTATCATAAAAAAATTAAAAAATACTCTATAGTATTTGGTTATGTCATGAAAAATAAGTTAGAAAATTACTTATTAATATATTATTTTTTAAGTTTATTTAACATATATAAAACATTAAATGTTACTATTTAATCACTTGCAATAAAATGTTACTATTTAATCACTTGCAATAAAAAAATAAATATAAAAAGTGTAACAATAGAAAAAAATAATTTATCATATCATATAATTTTAAGGCCATGTTTGTTTCTCGGAAAGTAGTTTCCGGGAAACCACTTTCTAAACTTTTCTTTGTTTGTTTGCTATTAGAAAAAGTGGTCAATGAAAAACATTTTCCGGTCAAAGAAAAACATTTTTCGGTCAACGGAAAATACTTTACAGTCAAAGGAAAATTTGACTTGGTTTTCAAGAAAGTGTTTTCCCTTTTGGCTGTGTTTGTTTTTCGGAAAGTGGTTTTCAGAAAAACATTTTCCAAACTTTCATGTGTTTGTTTGCCATTAGAAAAGTTGATCAACGAAAAACACTTTCTAGTCAAAGAAAAATTTGGCTTGGTTTTCAGGAAAGTGTTTTCCTGAAAAATTTGGGCGGAAAACACTTTCCAGAAGTTGTGAAAAGTTTAGAAATGTCTTTATTTGCTGATTATATTAAATTTGATCCTCAAACTTTTGATTGCTATATATATATTTTGTTTTGAATATTTATTTTTTAATTTCATCTCTTAAAATTTAATTTTTATATTAACTTTGGTCCTTATTTTTATAATTGCTATTTGCTTTTTTCTTATCATTTTTTTATTGAAAATTTTTATCTATCAAATTTGGTCCTCATTCTTTTGATTGTTACTTATTTTATTTGAAATAATTTATGAAATATTAATTATTATTATTTCAATTTCTTCATCTTTTAATTTTTTTATTTTTTATTTGATTTCTATTATTTTGATTATTATTTATTTTATCTGAAATAATTTATGAAATTATATATTTTTTCAATTTCATTCCCATTCAACTTTTTAATTTGTAAGATTTGTTCCTCATTATTTTAATAAACTTGTAAAAAATAAAATATTAATAAGTTATTTTTCAGCTTATTTTCCATAACATAACCAAACAATGGAAAGTGTTTTCCAACTTATTTTCCATTACACTACCAAACATCGGAAAATACTTTCTCGGAATTCACTTTCCAAAAAAAACTACTTTCCAGCAAACAAACGGGGCATAAATAGTTTATTTTATAAAATATAACCTATACATATAATATAAATATTTTAAGTATAATATTATAGACATATAAACTTATTAAATATGTTTTAAGTGAATTTTTTTAATATTTTATGTTCATTTTTAAAACCAAAAAAAAATATTGAAAAAGCCAAATTAGTTAATGGTATTGAGTAAAAGTTTAATATTTAAGTTTTTATATCAAAAATTAGTTATGGTAAAAGATTTTATATAAAAAATAAATAGATATAAAAATATTTTAAAATGAAAACTATCATAACCATGATTAAATCAAAGTTACAAGGGTTTCAAAATAAAGTACTTGAGACAATTTCTCGGCACCCAAATCTGAGAGCAAAATGCAACTCTATAACAAAAAAAATTGATTAACCCATAAGATTATTATACAAAATTTTATTATAATAAGTGATGAGGTTATAAAAATTACAGGGAATATTCTGGAATGAATTATTCCTAGAAATTTTCATACATCATTTATGGTGAATTCAATTACCTCTACTACAAGACCACGTAGGCTTCTCCTTGGGAAAATCTCTCGGGGGATATAAAACTCTTCTGAAATAAATACCTGCACAAAATCCTTTATGGGTGTTGATGGGGGACCCTCCGAAGATCAAATCAATACTAAGAATATTTGTGTAAAGAATGACATTAATGGAGATTTAAAGAGCTTTTATAAATGTATAGAAAAGGTTGGAGAAGAAGGTCTACAGGTGAGGAGAAGAAGCTGAAAGAGTCTTTTCCTTCTCTTTTTTCCATCTTTTATATCACCTAATTTTTACTACCTCATGCAACGTAGGAGGGATAGAAAAATAATCTTATATGATTAAAATAATATTGTCTTACTGCTCGTACCACCACATCTAATTAATATAAGCATGGACTGCTTGTTCGTATTTAATGGGATTATGATGAGCATCATAATTGTTAATCCAGGCTCAGGGTACGGGAGGCTAGTGTGGAGTGACCTTTCAGTTACGCATCTAATCTGAAGGACGTTGGGCTCAATTCACGTCCGGAGTCCAGGAGAAAACGGGTCCAGCTCGCGATTGCACTCAAGAATGATCATAGACGCCCGTGTCACTGCTCAACAGGGGGTTGGACGTGGACATGCCCTCCTCAACACGAGGTTAGGCGCGGACGCATTCAGACCTAACATAAGGTTGGGGCGTGGGGACGACCCTGGCGCAACAGGGGGTCGAACATATCCAGACCCAACATGAAGTTGAGCGCGGGGGCGTCCCTGACCAACAAGAGCTGGGCGCGGCCGTGTCCATGCTCAACAGGCATGGGTACATTCCTAGCCCAATAAGAGCAGGGCGCGAACGTGCCCTCACCCATTAGGGGAGTTGGGCATAGTCATCCCCCTCCTCAACTTAGGGTTGAGTGATAAGAAAAACATAATTCTATATTGGGGTTATGATTTTTCTATGTTGTCTTTTAACTGGGGTCTATTCGTAAAAACCATGACCCATCAATAAGCAATAAAAACCATAGCAAAGATAAATTTGATCTATAAAGTTGAAATTAAAGAAATAAAACCCTAAAAACAGAAGAAATATATAGAGAAAATAATTACCTATGGTTTAATTTTGCTATGGTAAGAGTTTTTTTTATTTGAAAGAGGTAGCTGCTGATGTTTAATCGTAAGCAGTGAAGAAGAGTGAGAAAGAAGAGTGTATTCCATTGTTAATAGGAGGAGAAAATTTTTCCAGCCAAAAAAAAATATTATTTTTTAAATTAACTTTTTATAATTCATCATCAAAGTGGTTTTTAAAAAAATATTTTTCAGAGGACATTCAATTTCCTTGTATTCTAAGACACACCTCCTCCTTGGTCCAGTCTTATCATATACTTTGGTTAATTGTTTTATGATTTGAAGACGTACCAATACAATGTATTTCCAATTTGTTCACTTCACTTCTTCAAACCTACGACTCAAAATGTGGTGGTGCACTTGGCATTTCTAAATATCTTACAAAGTGACTAAGCATTTATTTGGCACTGTGTTCTAAATAGAGATTTGATAAATTTTTTAATTTTTTTATATTATTTTAATATGTTGATATAAAAATTATTTTTTAAAATAAAAAAATATTATTGTAATATATTTTTAAATAAAAAATATTTTAAAAAATAGTAACCGGCTATTCCTCTTTGGTATACTCTGGTGCGTGCATATGGCTCTCTCTCTGGCCTCTGCTACTCGTGTGGTGTGAGCAGTAAAACTTGATTACAGAAGAAAGAATATTAATGACAGTTACGTTCTCTCCAGCCGGGAACTAAAAGGTCAGCCTATTCAATGTGGCAATCTCCAAACCTCTCTTATAATCCTCACAAGTAACCATCCGCCACGTCGTGGAAGTTACAAAAAGGCTATGACCTGGCTACATGCTACTGGCTACTTGCAGGATGTATGCTCAATGAGCTTCCAACTCTCTCTAGTCCCATCCATCATCAACAAGACTTGAGAGGGGTAAAACGGTAAGATATGAGACAATTACTGTAGAGGAGAGGAGGCCTGGGCGGGGACCAGAATCCAGGTCACGTGAGGTGCATCACGTCTGCTAATCATTACAATCTTCCCTCTCTCTATAGCAGAATTGCACCACACCATTGTTGATTTCACAACAGAACAGAAAAAAAAAAAATTCCCACCCCCCCTCTCTCTCTGCATTTTCCTCCCTAGCTCTCTCTCTCCCTCTCTCTCCCGCTCTCTCCAAACAATTAATCACAAGCAGCGTTTTCTTTAAGGTTACTGTAAACGTCTCATCTTTATATCTCATTTTGTTTTTCATTTTCAACTTGATTTTCATGCATTGCTGGTGGACTTAATTGCTCTTTGGCTCTTTGAATCAGTACTGGTATCGGATAAAAAATCTGAGAAGGAGTGACCTGTTTGCATGTCCTTAGTGTAGGATATAGACTAAATTCTCACTGTCTATTACTTTGTTTTCTACTTTTGAAGGAAATCAGAACTTCGATTTTGAATTTGTGTGTTTGTAGCTTTTTTCAAAATCACTTCCTATAAATGCACACACATTAATTATCAGGCTTCAAACTCTCTGCCCCAAAACTTCCCTGTCTCTCTTGCTTTCTTTTTTGATCAATCTTCTCTTCATTTGTTTCAAATACCCAAAAATATATAATTTGACAGATCATGATTTTATACGCACACATTTGCTTCACAAGATTTGCATGATTATATATTTTTCCTTTTCTTTAATTATGTTCATGTTGATGAACTGAAAAGATGTTGGCTAGTATTAACTTGTGATTTTGAAACGGTTTCTGTAAATGCAGAAGATCACTAAGATGGAGCTGGTTGATGTTGCAGTAATATCTGTGAGTTGTTCTCTTTTTCTCGCACTCACCAATTACTGTTACTACTATATTTCTCTCCCAAACCACACGCGCTGTTTTATCTGTCAACTCCATTGAAGTCTAAAGTTTTCAAATCAAAGGTTCATTGATTCAATCACACGGCCTACGAAGTACCTAAAAAATAACAAACAGCAAAAAAAGAAAAAGAAAAAAAGAAGTCCCCTGCAGTGTGTTTTGCAAATCAATCCCCACTTTACAATTTACAAATACTTCGTCCCCAAGTAAAATTATGATTACAAAAACCACAGAATTATCATGCTATGTAACAGTACATATTCAATTCACTATATATATATCACACACACGAGGGGCTTGTGCACACAGTAATGGGAAAAAAAGAAGAAGAGAAGGGGCAATACTTAACAGTGAGATTTGGTTATGGTGTGAGTGGTAATTATGATATGCGATGAAAATTGTTGAAGAAGAGAAGGGGCAATACTTGACAGTGAGATTTGGTTGTGAAAATGAAAACGCAGGAAATGATGGGGTGCCTAAACAGAAGGCAGAAACAGAACCCCGAGGACGCCGCTAAAGGGACTTTTTTAGGCGGACAATTTCTGCACTACCCAGTAAATACCAGCACTACAACGCCGCCACCATTTGGTAATGTACAGACAGACGCCCATCTATAAGAAAGAAATTCTCTCTTTACCTCTGGAATTAACCTGGCTCTTGTTTTCTCTCTCCTTTCTTTTGATTTTTTTTCCAGGGTGTTTATAAATTAATAGCATTATTATTATTATTATTATTATTATTATTATTAAAATAATATATATTTTTTATTTTTTAAAATTTATTTTTAATATCAATATATAAAAAAATCTAAATTTTAACCAACATCCGTGTAGCGTTACACACGACTACGTACGTACTCCTACTAGCTATGTCTTTTTTAACGTTAAATATTTGTGATGAAAATAAGGATTCGTCTGACCATTCTTTGTTTTCCGTGTTTAATTATGAAGACCCAGCTGAGCACATTAAAGTAAGCTCTCTCTATGAACTTGATCACTCAAAGTTGCCTCATAAGTCTCCTGATCAACTCCACAAAATCCGGGTTGCCATGGTATTTATTATCAACATTCTTTAAAACCCCACTCCATTTCCCACTTCTTTGTCTTAAATATTTATTAATTAACCGGGTTAAACTTTTACTAATTATTTCAGGTGAATGAAAAGACCAGAATGAGAGTTTCTCTGAGGTTTCCAAGCATCTATTCTCTAAGATCTTACTTCAATGAGACTAGTGAACATACTAAAAAGAAAGACTTGAGGAAGAAACTGCCAGCATTCGATGACAAGTACATGATAGGATCAGAAGTTGCAGCAGAAGCTCTTTACAGGAGAGTCTCTTCTCAAGAAATTGCGGACAAGAGTAGCTCATGGAGTTTCTGGGTGCTTAAAAATCCTTCGGTTTCACCTCAAAAAGTGTCAGACTCACCTAGAAGAAGTGCGAATGTTAATGTTGGTGCAAGAAAATTGTCTCTCATAACTGAGCTTAAGGGAACCGGTATGGCTAAGTGGGGTCATGAGCGCCGGCGGGTCAGGTTCTTGGCTAAACACGTAGAGGATAAAGATAAACGTGAAATTGTGGCTGTATCGAATGACGTAGTTAAAGGCGAAGAAGAGAAACACAGTGATGGTGGCGATGATACAGAAGAAGAGGAAGAGGAGGAGGGTGATGTTAAGGTAGTAGTAAATAAATCGAGAGAAGCTAAAAGGAAATTATGTAAGAGAAAGGGTCAAGGTGGGTCTGGTGGCAAATCATCACCGAAGAAGAAAAGGCCTAAAAGTGAAAAGAAGAATCAGGTTGCGGTCTATAAGCAAAAGAAGAACAAGGTCATAAAAAAATTTATTGATAGATGGTCGGCTGAGAGGTAACATAGCTTTTAGTTGTTAACAAATTAAACTCGTAGCTTGGTTTATATCAATTTATTTGTTAGTGTTTATATGTAGCTATCTAGCTAGTAACTAATTTGGTTGGTTGATTTACGTGAAGGTATAAAATGGCTGAGGTTAGCATGTTGAAAGTAATGAAAGAGCAAAATGCAGTGTTTGGAAACCCAATTCTAAGGCCAGAACTGAGAGCTGAAGCACGGAAGTTGATTGGGGACACTGGATTGTTAGACCATTTGTTGAAACATATGGCGGGGAAGGTAGCTCCAGGAGATGAAGAGAGATTTAAAAGGAGGCATAATGCAGATGGGGCAATGGAGTATTGGCTGGAGAAGGCTAATTTGGTTGATATTAGGAAAGAGGCTGGTGTGCAGGATCCTTATTGGACTCCTCCACCTGGGTGGAAACCTGGTGATAATCCTACTCAGGATCCTGTTTGTGCTAGAGAGATCAAGGAGCTCCGAAAGGAAATTGATGAAGTTAAAAGGTAATTGGTCTTTCTGTTTTGTTAACTAGGATTGATCATGGACTTTGAATTTTGTGGTCTTTTAGTTTGTTAGTACTCGGTACTACTGATCTTAGTATTGGTCGTCGGTTTTTCTCCGTTACTGTTGGGGCGAGTTATGTATGCTCGTGATTCCATTTGTCGCGTATTTGAGGTCTTATTGCTATTGGTGCAGGGAGATGGTGTCCAGAAAATGTGGGAAGGAACTAGCCATTATGGCAGTACCAAATTCTTCTCCTGCAAGTCTGGACATGGAGCATGGCAGCTTACTAATTCCAGTGGAGGTAATAAATATGAAAGTTTGACTAGATTTTGACCGACCCAAATTCTTCTGTTGACAACCCGTGTATTATTTTTGCAGGAAATGTACATTTATTTGGTGAATAAGAAGGTAAAGATGGAGGAACAACTAATGGGAATTTCACATTCTTTGTGTGGGATGGAGGTAGGAAATCGTGAAAATTTACCCTTTAATAATTATCGTTTTCTTTTAGTATAGCTAAATTTAAAGCTGAAAATCCTACAATAAAATCGTTTCATAAATGATGAATGTTTTGGTGGTGAACTTTCGCCGTCCTTGGCAGTGCTTTCTAGTCTGGATAACATTTATATCGTAACAATGTTATGATTAATGATGATTTTAGGATGAATTGGTTATCGTATCAATGTTATGATCAATGATGATTTTAGGATGAATTGGTTACTCGTGATTGGTTTGTCCTTACAGTACAACAGGGAGGCTTGGCAGTGTTTATTGTCGTAGCATATTATGTATTGAACCGTGGTGTTATGATGATTGAAATGTCTAATTACCGCAGGAAGAAATGAAGAAGCTAAAAACCGGAGTGAAAAAATCAAACAGAACAGAATCAACAGAAAGGCCAGCATTATTAATGGGATCAACAGAATCAACCACACCAGCTGGATCTGGAAGAAAGGGGAAAGAAGTAATGCACCAGGAAAAAGAAGAAATGGTTTTAGGGGAATTAGCACAAGAACAATGTCAGTCATCAGGAGGCAACATACCACCAACAACAAAATCAGCAGCACCAACGGAGGACAGGGCGGCAAAGATAGAAAGGTTGAAAAGTGGGTTTAGGATATGCAAACCCCAGGGAAGTTTCCTGTGGCCTGATATGACTACCTCAACCCCTCACCCTCAGGGTGAGGTACAACTCCAAGACCTCATTGCAGTGCACACGCCTCCTTCTGTGTCCTCCACTTCACCAAAACAATCTTACCTTCTGTTTACTCCCCATGGACCCCGCCATACTTCCCCTGTGAAGGCATCAGCTGAGAGAAGGCCTGTCACCATTTCTCAATCCACAGCTGCCACAACTCCAATTACTTTTCCTCCCCTTGATCGAATGATTCACAACCAGTATGAGAAGAGCAGCATTTCCACTTCTACTACCATCACCAACACTATCAAAACCCCTCTCATCAACCTTAATGAGCCACTGAATACCAATCAAACTGATGATTATGGGTTATTATGTTGGTCTCATTCCCATGCCCATGCTCATGCTCATGCTCATGCTCAAAGCTCCCCTTACCCTGTCACTTACCAAAGAAGACATCATCAAGATTTGACTACCACTATTGCCGTGCCAAGGGTATGTGTGCTGACTGATAAAATCCCAGTTTCAGTTCGCACCCATATTTTGGTGATATAAACTTGGTATATATGCTGACTCCTTTTTCATGTTCTGTATGTTTTACACAGTTGGGACCTACAAAGAAAGAGATGTTGAGCCAATGGGAGGGAGGTAATCCAAGAAAAGGAATGATTAGGAACTGTGAGCAGGCGCAGCAGCAGATGGGATGCTCCTGTGCCTCATCCATTGCATCTTCTTCCATGTCAACGGAAGTAGGGACTTGGCTAGCTCTGGCTTCTTCTAAGCCTTCCGTGGAGCACAAATCTAAAAGGGGTTAAACATTATATATCAACAATAGCAGCAGCAGCAGTATTGGGTAGTTTATCATGCTAAACAAATTACTAGTGTTAAATTTAAAACAATTAGTTAAGCCCCTGATAGAATACAAACAATTAAGTTGGGGATTTACATTTTGCTTCCCTTGTCTTGTAGATGGGCGCAAAGAGCTCTAGCCTAAAGAGAAAAGATAAAGGTAAAAATCAATACGATATTTGAATAAGATATACTTCGGTTACCCTGATGTTGAGTATGTTTGGTATTGCGGTAGTTGTTGTGGTTGTGGTTTTAAAAAAATTATTTTATAAAAAATATTTTTAGTTGAGGGGTTTGAAAAAATAGATGTTTGGTTAAAACTGTGGTTGAAATTGAGGTTGAAGAAAAAATAGTTTAATATATTTGGTTAAAAATGCTTTTAAAATTAAGGTTATAAAATAATTTTAATATATATATATATATATATATATATATATATATATATTGATGGTTTTAAATTTAAATATTATAGAATTAACTACTCCTATTACATCATGAAATAAATAATACTTGATATAAAATATTTTTTATTATTTCATTAAACTATTTAGAATTCCATTACATACAAAATTCAGCCGATAAGAACTACAATTTTTATAATTTTGTGAGCGTGTAATAAAATCAGATAAAATATTATCAGGTATAAAATTAATATTACAGTGCGAGTAAATTTAATTCACTCTATACTAGTTTTTTGGGGGAAAAATATTGTTCACATCACAATAGGCTTTTTGTTAAATATATATTGTTATTATTATTATTGGTTTTTTTATATATTTTTTGATTAAATATATATTTATGAAAAAAAATTCAACCTATTTTGAATCCTTATTTTGAATTGCAGATTTGAGGGATTATACCATAACATCTATAAGCTTTTTGTTTTTGTTTAATGCATTTTTTATCTCTTAATTTTAATTTTTTTTTACTCTTTATTATTAATAATTTGCATTAGTTATCTCACTCCCACACACTTATCATAATTGTTTTTTTAAAAAATATTTCATACAAAAAAAATCAACATGCTTTTTATTGTCATATAAATTTATTAAATTAAAAATAATATTTGAAATTAAAAAAATTATTGAATTTGATAACAACAATCTATTAAATAAAAAATAATATTTAAAATTAAAAAAATTATTGAATTTGATAACAAGCAAGACTTGCATCGTGACTTTAGTTGTTCGACTTGAATTTATTTGGATTTTTTTAAAAAAAATTTTTTTTACTAATTTTATTCTTCAATACTAAATTAATTGTAGATTTAACTTTATAATCTATTTTTTTTTAAAGATTATCTCTGTAAATTTCACATGTCAACATAGGTTAACCCAGGTAAATTCAATTAAAATGCTTCCATCTCGATATTAGATAAAAATATCATTCAATATACACCTAATTTAAAATTCTTTTTTTTCAGAAGATACATTAGCAATACTTAGAATTTTTTTTACATTTGAAATTTTCTTTTTACTCTCAATGGACTAGTATACACCAAAATAATCATCGGAAAAGGAGAAATAAATTACCGTGTGATCATTTTGATGCATGCTAAAGGCTTTCTGGGATCTGGAAGTTCACTGTGATTGGAGAGTAAATTAATGGCTGTCTTTAATCGGCATGGCAAATGTGCTGCCCAGTGATCACTGGTACTATTATTGTACATGAAGAATAGTAGAAACTAGAAAAGCCACTCTTAGATTATCGTATGCTTACACCGACTCGCAGAAGAAATAAACAGAAATGACTAAAATCAGTAAATCTTATTAACAATACCTAATCCTCAATGCATGCCAAAGGTGTAAGTCAGCATCTCATTTGCTTTGCTACAATGCTTCTTGCTTCATCATCCTTGGTCAGAAACAATGGTCTAAGATAATTTCTAGAGCCTAGCAGTTCCTCTCGAGTTACAGAGACTAATGTCTTGAAAGTTGATGCAACAGGATAGTGCTGCTGTCAGTTTCTTCAAATCATCTGTTGTATGTGTTGCGCACAAAGTCACTCGTAACCTGATTTTGAAAAGAAAATAATCGGATCAAAAAGGATTTATTCAGGTGGATAGAAAAAGTAACAACACAAGGGCATCCAAGTTGGAACCACATGTTGACTCAAACCTTGCCACGATTAACGGCATTGATTTTTCTTAGCTCCCAGATACAGTACGTTAATTTTTAAATCGAACCTAACTTGAGGTTTTGAAATATCTTGAAGAACTTTCTGATATCTGTTGGTCTGCTTAAAATAAATGACTTCTAATGTCAACTTTCTCTGCTCAAGTGTAGAACCATAGGTGACAAATAAGTTCTTGTGTAAATAAATCATAGCACAGCAGGCCACTGCTGACTAGCACAAACTCTTCGAGTGTGAAATATGAAAGATGCATCATGTGTAGGCATTTTGCGCTTTATAAGGCACTAGTTTATATTTGAGCCGAGCATCATCAACCTATATGTCTTTTCTGATAAGAGTTTGAGCAAGTGTGCATCAAATTGCATTCCCTGACACTGAAATTGGGTGAAAAGGAGCACTACGTCGAAGGAACCACAAAGAAAGTGCATCTAAAACAGAACAGATATCCTTGCACAAAAGAACATTAAGAGGGTCATCATGAATATGCAACAAAACCTGCATGAGTTGGGAGGCACGGTTGGGGGCCTGATTGCAGTCACGTGAAAACCAGATTTCAGCAAGTGCCTGATCCATCAAAATTATTGTAGTTAGTAGCTGTTGCAGCAACCACACAAGGTCTGTGCATGTGCAAAAGAGAATTCATTTTGAGAGAGAGAGAGGAAACCGGCTGGCTTTGAGGGCTTTCTCTTCACTCCCTACAATAAGCGAAATTATGGGACTCGTGATGGGAATTCCAGTAAGAGCCCGAAACTCTTGCACCCTGTTCCAGATTGCCTTTCTACGCCATCCTTCCTTTTTCCCAACAATAACAGCAGCTGTCAGGTTGTACACAAGTTGTTACAGCAGAAAGTATTTTACCAAGAAAGCAAAGGCTATAAGACATGATAAAATTAAGTTCTCAGCTAATTGTAAACAACTACGGAATTTCAAGGTTTTTTGTCGTAGACTTCCTAATTAAATGAAAAATTACTAGTATCCCCACCAAAGGCCGAGCAAGCTGCACACGAATGACCTGCAGAAAATGGCATCAGAAATCCCACGAGCTGCAAGTTCTTGTACGTGGGAAATTAACCAGATTGCATGATGTTAGGTGCTGGGAATCAGTCAGAGGTCCCATATAAAAAGAAAAGGAAAAAAACAAGAAAAGAAAAGAAAGAAAGAAAAGAACCAACAGACTGAAGTTTACCGTGAGCAGCAGCAACAATAGGGACTGGTGAAGAAGTTGAAAATATGAATGAGCGGCCTCTTGATTGTATGAGTTGCTTCCACTTTTTGCTGTTCATATAGCATTGACATAACTTCATCAATTACTTTCATGTGCAATGCAACCTAAAGTAAACTTTTAAAAGTAGAGGACACAAGGGTAATAACAGGGTAAGTAGAACATGAGAGTTGTTAATTTAAACAATGTTAGCAAAAACACAAATAGTCCTTCAATGTATCCTCTTTCAAAGGTTTAAGGACTATTTTAACAAGAGACAAATATAATGAAAGGTTTCGTTTTCTTGGGAAATGAGAAACAAGTGTTATTGTAGTGATGCATCACTATTGCTCTCCACTAGTACCTGCATGCTATAAATCCACCATGGCAACCAGCAGCCTTACTCAGAGTTCCAATGCATATGTCAACTTGCCTATCACAATTGAACTCCTCAGCCACTCCCCCACCATGTTTCCCACAGACAAAAGTTCCATGAGCCTGAAAAAACTCTTAAGTTTAATTCTTTCATTATTCATAGCATTTAGTAGCATCAAAGTAAACTGTCAGCAGATTTTTATTTTCTTGATAAAGACTTTACGTTCTCTAACAAAAGATTATTATATTTCACGTTTGCAATCCATACCATAGAAGTTAAATCTCAGAGCTTCAGCCCTTGGACAAGATTCATGCGTGCAAGACAGTTTGAAATAGCTTCTTACATACATCAGCCTTCAAGAAAACTTACATCATCGATGACTAACAAAAACCCATGCCTCTTGCGTAAATTCACAAGCTCAATCATTGGTGCAAAGTCTCCGTCCATGCTAAATAAGCTGTAATAAGAACAGAAAAGACAACATTCAAACCCACCTTGTCCACACTAACAAGCACTCAAAAACATACCGCAAGAAAATTGTTAGCAGTTTATCAAGGATGCTATCCTATAAAAGAAATAGGATAACAATAAAATTCAAACACGCAACAAGCATACTGACAATGGATACGAGTCAGAAAAGAAAAATGGGCATCTGTGGTTGTTTAACAAAATAATAGTTGCTTATGATTAGCCAACACTTGCAGCAAAAGAATAGAAGTTGGAATGGCATGCTAACCTATCAGTCACAACAACTTTCTTCTTCAACTCACAACTTGATCTATGGAAAAAAATAATAAAAACAAAGTCAGATATGAACTCTGTGAAGAAAAAATGCAATGCAAAGGAAAGCACCAAAGGAGTAGATAAAGGTAAAGAACCTACAACAATGAACTAAGGTGGGACATATCACAATGCCTGTAAACATACACATCAACAGTATGTTGTCGTTCAGCAAGACGAATACCATCAATTATTGAAGCATGGTTCAGTGCATCAGAAAAGAGAGCAATCCTATCCTCCTTCATAGGTTTTTCAGCTGCAGCTAAAAGAGAGACAATGTTTCCAAGAGCTACCATCACTGCCATATTGGCAGCGAACCCTGTAGGACAAAGAAGACAATCCTAGCATATATTAAGAACAAGCATGCATCAGTGTTTCAGTTGAATATCCCAAACATTCAAAAGAGTATTAAAACAAAGCATTGTGTTTCCTAGAAATCAAACCGAGTTTCATGGATTTTCATTACGTGACAAGATCAGGCAAGCACCCTCTTAGAGAGTAATATAAAACTATCTTGGAGCCTCACCTAACAGCTTAAGCTGTTAAATGAGGCCCCAAGATATGATTTATATAATTCTCTAACACACCTCTTTAAATGAAAGTTCTTTGAGCTTGAAACTTGCACAAGCTTATAATACCTTCTGCTATTAATTAGAAGAGAGAATGAAAGTGGTGAGATTCAAACTTGTGACCGTTTAGTAATCGAGGCTATAATACCATGTCAAAAAATCATCTCAATTCAATAGCTTAAGCTATTAGGTGAGACCCCAAGATAATTATTAGGTGAGCCTTAAGATAATTTTATATTACTATGCGAAACACACCCCTACCTCCCAAAAGCAAGGGGATAAAACAAAGATGAAAATAATAAATGAATGAATGAATAAGTTGACAATAGTTTTTCATTGTCTTCCTTACTTTCCTATAAATCCACATAACATGATGAAAATCCCATGACCTGAAACTGTAAGTGAAATGTATAACGATTGATCAATTTAATCATGCCAGAATTGTTCTCATATAATGTATAGCTTGATAAACCATTCTTATTTTTACCAATAATGTAATAATCATAACGATAAAGTGGTTGGATAGTCTTATAACAGCAATTGCAAATCACTGAACTGACAGAAGGCATTAAAGCCATTGAAGCTCATACCTCTTTCTTCTTTAAGTCCGCCAAGGAAGACTCAAGTAACCTGTGGTAATTTGTATATCCACAGATTAAAGCAGAACCTCTAGGCCCCATTCCATGCTCTTGTGCTGCCTGATATAGTATTAAATCATTATATCGTCGAAGCAGGGAAAAAACAAATAGCAAAAGTTTTTTTTTAAAAAAAGTACCTTTGCAACTGCCCTGGCAATAGTGGGATGAGAACTCAAGCCCAAGTAATCATTTCCAGAGAACAAAAGTAGCTTCTTGAACCGTCCATTAGCTTCTTTATTGTCAGCGACGCCATTGCTCCATGTATCCTCGTCTCCTATAAACCTCATTACTGAAATTAGACTAGAATACACATTTTCTTGAAATGAGAGACAAGAATCTAAAACAAGGAATAAAATTTAAAGAGAAATGCACGATTACTAACAATTCTAAGAGCAACCATGTCTTTATTTCACTCCAATAATGCATAACAAATTTAAGAAATGAAGAAGAGGATACCTGAACTGGGAATGTCAAGGAGCCACTTCTGAAAAGTGGGCTCTGAAATGGAGATTTCAACCGAGGATCGATCCCAAGGCTGCATTTCGTCGAACACCTGATAATCATCTTCACAGTTTTTGTGAGGTTGAGGGGAAAGATTAATGGGTCTTAAAGATCGAAGTAGTTTTAAAGAATGAAGCTTTGCAAGTGCCTCGTCTACCCATGAGTCCCATGAGTCACCATAATTGTTATCATTCTCCATTTTTTGTAGAGAGAGAGAGAGGCGGAGAGGTAGAGAAGACGGAAGCTCAAGCTCAAGGAAGTAGTTAGCAGTTGTTATATGATGTAGGTAGGTGGTTTCTAGGCAGAGCAAGTCCTGTCCTGCCTGCCGGCTGCGTTCACGTTTTTATTATATATATGTATATGTATATGTATTCATTTGAAATTGAACACCGAGTCCTAATACGAGGCAACTTCTTTTTTGGGTTTAAATTTCAATAGGATGGATTCACACATCTTAAGCTTTTGTGTTTATAGATTACAATTCTTTTATTATCTGGGTATTTTTATAATTGCTTACATACTCTTTCTACATGTGTGTGGGGTCTGCATCTAGCAGTGTTTCAATCATTTTTAAATTTCCAATCGTGTTTTCTTTTTTTTTTATTTATCGTGGGGTGTCCGGGCCAGCTTGCGCGCACTACAACTATTCCCCACGGTCCACTGAGCATCTTGCAAGCCCAGTGAGCAGGTAAGGCACTGCGGGGGTGACAGGTGTGCACATAGAGGATCGAACTCAGGACGGGGGCGGAACAAGTCACACGGTTAACCACTGAGCCAAACCCTCAAGTGCCCAATCGTGTTTACTTTTCAATACGCCATGTGATGGAACTATACTTGGAGTGTAGGGATAAAAAAAAAAGAAGGAAAAGGATAATTTTGTAGAATATGTCTTCTTTTCCTCTATAAGATACAAGTTCAGATTAGATTATAATAGCATACAAGACATTATATAATTACATTAAAAGGAGTAGCAAAAGACGTGGTATTTGTAGAATTTGATCGTCTTTCTAATTTTATTCATGTGAATTTTTTAAATGATATTGTTCCACGTTTACAAACTCATGGAAACCAAAGGCCTTCGCACATCGATTTTGTTTGTGATAGAATTGCAGCAAGTCAATGTTGTAATTCGTATGACTGTTTTTACAATATATTAATAAGAAAATGCATATTAATATAATTACAAAATAATAAATTAATACATGTCTGTTTAGATTATTTTATTACCAAAATTAAGTTCAACCATAATTTTAATCAAACATCATGAATATGTTTTTTGTTAAACAACAACTTTAACTATAGTTTTAACTTAATACATATTTTAATCAAATCAACCACAATTAAAAGTGATTTTTCTAAACTTATTTTTTTCAGACCACAACCACAAAAGCTATCACAATACCAAAACATACTCTATTTCTTTTTCTCTCCCTTTCTTATCTCTTTCCTTTTCTTTCCTTTTTCCTTTATTTTTAGTTATTTTATATAAGAAAACTAATGTGATATCAGACCACTAAGAACACTAACAAAAATCAGTCTTGTGCTAATAATAAAGATGACATCATATTATGTTAGCATAATATAAGCATGTAAATTGACATTCTTTTCTTACTTCTAGAAACTCTTTTATCCAACAACAAAAGCCATGTGGTTTCAATAAAAATTGATGCATTTACTTTGCCGATTTGTAAAAAGATGGTTTGATAAAAAGGTCATTTTTTTTTAGTACAAGGGACTAGTTGATCAAGATATTTAGGGGTTTTTTAAGATATTTTAAGCTAGGTCTACCTTTGTTTTAAGGATCAGTAAAAGTTAAGTGGTCTCTTATAGAGCTGAGATTGATTTTGGTTCAATTGTACTAATTTAGACATGGTATAAGTAAGTTCAGGTGGAAACTCGAAAATATCATTAATGAGAGTAAAATAAAAGTTGAGTTAGAGCTCTTAGTGATAATCCCTCACTTCAAATTAGTCATGTCAAACTAGATGGAAACGATTGTCTTGATTGGTCACGTTAATGCTTATTAGTTATCAAAGCTTGAGAATTGTATGGTTACATTATGGGAGAACAAGTAAGGCTAGTGATAAATCATGTATCATTTAATCGATGAAATTAAAAAGAAAAATCATTAGTTATGTCTTGGCTTGTTAACTTCTTGTAGCCTTCTATTGCTCATGGTTATCTGCTCCATGATTCCGTATCAAAAATTTAAAGTGTTCTGAATCAAATATACTTTTAACTTAGTAATAATGCACAAGTTTATGAGCCGTGTAAGAAGGTGCATGAGACCAAACAAGATGAGATGACAGTAGCTTAATATTTTGCAGAACCCAATAATTTATGGAAAAATTTGGATTTCTATTAAGATTTTAAGTTGATTGTCCCAATGATGCAGTTAGATTTCAGAATTTAATGGAAAAGGAATGAGTTTATAACTTTCTTGTTGGACTCAATATAGAGTATGATCAAATTAGAGTTCAAGTTATTAGTAAAAATATTTTTCTTTCATTAAAGCAAACATACACACATGTTCATGTTCAAAATGAAAAGAGTACGAGGAATGTTATGTTATAACTTGTAATTCCACAAAGATTAACCATGGTTGTCCACTCTTCTCAATGAAATAACAAAGGACAAACTTGATTTAGTAATCAAGGAGTATCAAACAAAGAAAAATTAAAATAAATTATTGTTGGCATATTAAACACACTAAAGAAACCTACTGAAAATTTCATGGACATCCTATGAGGGGACATTGAGGGAAAATGGTTGGACCTGTCGCGGGGTGCGAGAGCCGGCATGACATCGTCTGGTGACGACGGAGGCTCTCAGTCGTTCCTCCCGTGTGAGGTGTGGTGTGTTGGGAAGGTTTTTTGGATTTAATCATAAAATTATGATTAAAGTTCAGGAGTCGCCACGTAGTATTATGATCACTAGGAACCTATAGTTTGCGAGAGTCTGAGTAAGGGACTGGTTGTGTAAGGGGAAGACACATCACCCCTAGTGCACCCTATCTAAGGTAAGCTGCATTGTTGTTTAATTGTTTTTTTCTAAGTCGAATTTCTATTCCTTGGTCTTTTCTAAGGCTCAAGGCAGATCTATCTTCATAAGAGAGTCTCTGCCTTGTCAGGTTAAATCCTAACCGTTTTAAAGTCTGAATTTTAGTATCATAATTATTTACATCTTGTATGTTTAATACCTAAGCGCGTACTATATTGTGTAATTTTACACCCCATAAATATTAAAGTCTACATCTGGATCCTAAAAAAAGATTGGAAAATAATTTTTAACATGTTGGCCAAATTCTAATGGATAATCATAAATTGGTTATGATATCCATTTTTTGATTTTTTTAAACATGAAAAAGATGCAATTTGTTTTGTTTTTTTTTTTATGAAAAATATGTTTGGAAAAATTTTAGGATTTGGCCATATGCAATAAAATATTTTTTCTTTATGAAAATGTTTTGAATTTGTTTTTTGTTTTTGAAACATTTTGGAGAAAACTGGATATTTTAATACCGGATTTGTATTTCATAATTTTCTCCTCCCTCAGGCCATCAACTTAGCCTCTATTTATAGGCGGTGGAAGAGGGTAATCTCGTCTACACTGGGGTAAAATTTCAGCCCTTAATTCTGTTAAGATGGATCCCAACCATTAACTCAAAGTAGGCATTGTGCATTATCAAATCTGCAGAAAAAGCTGCATGAGTTGGCATATTTAGGTCGGCGCCAGCGTCGATAGGTTGTCAATTTATGGTAAAAATAAAGTTTTATAATTTATGGTTCTCTATGTTTTGTTTCTGGGAAAGGTTTAGTTCAATGCATTCATACATTATCCTTGTCTTCAATTCTTGTTTTTTTTTTCTTATTTTTCAAATAATTTGTTGTCTGTTAATAAAATAATAAAATATCTAAATTGTAAAGTCTTATTTTCTTTTCTTAAATTATTATGTTTTTTAAGACTTGAAGACTAGGAAGGTGATTGGCTATGGTAAGGTGGAAAATGGCTTATATCTACCGAATATGGATCTTGTTCATCTGGTTGGGATAAGTATAGCTAAACATGCTCAAAAACTTTATTCTTCTATGATTGCTCAACAATAGTTATATCAATGGTATAATTGTTTAGGGCATTCTTCTTTTGTAGCCTTAAATAAGATCTTTCCAACTTTGTTCAAATAATGTAATATAAAAAGCTTATTACGTAATGCATGTGAATTTACAAAGCACACATTTTATATATTCACCTGTTAATAAGGGAAGTATTACAACTTTTTATAACTATTCATTATGATGTTTAAGGTTCTAGTCAAATTGTTCCATTGCCTAGTTTTCAATGGTTTGTCACTTTCGTTGATTGTTACTGTCACACCACTTAGATTTACTTGATGCATAATAAAAGTGAAGTGTGCTTATATTTCTAAAAATTTCATAAAATGGTGTGCATACAATTCAATACTAAAGTACAAGTTTTAATAAATGATAATGATACAAAATATATGGATGGAACCTCTCAGAGTTATCTTGTTGATCATGATATTGTTCATTAAACAAATTATGTAGACACACCAAATTAGAACGGTGTGGCTGAACAAAAAAAATCAATATCTTTTAGAAGTAGCAAGATCTTTTATATTCATAATGAATGTTTCAAAATCCTATTAGGGCGATGCAATCTTTCCAACAACATACCTTATTAATTGAATGACTTGAGAGTTCTGGACTTTAAATCTCTTGTAGAACTTCTATAAGGAGTTTGCTCTTTTATTGTTCCTCCTAAAGTGTTTGGTTGTGTATTTCTTTATTTGATATAATTGACAAATAATTGAAAAATTAGATCCTAAAGCTCTAAAATATGTGTTTATCAAGTACTCTAACATTTAGAAAGGTTATATATGTTATCATCTTGCTAGTAGAAAAATATTTGTTAATATGGATATGATATTTTATAAGAGAAAGGTCTATTTATGGAAGTTATCTCTTTAGAAAGAAAGTGGTATATCATAAAACATAGTTCCAAGCAATTTGATATTACCAGTTATAGTTAAATGGCTAATAAAATTTAATTTAGATTTTTTAGATATTCAAATAATCTTACGATATATCATTTTTTATCAATCATTATATATTATCTCATGTAGAAAGTTTGAGAAATTAAGAAAAGAGGGGAGGGGGGGATAAGAAAAATGAAACAGATGAATGAAAAAAATGGGTTGCATAACATTTTATGAGAAATTATATTGAAATTCTTGAAAACTATAGTAACATCTACAAAAGGTGTTTACTGTTAGTACAAGGGCCCAGATTAACCTCGCGTCCAACATTTCAACGAGGTGATTTAAGCCTACAAACAATTCAACAACAAAAGACCCTTGATGGAAAGGTTAAATGGCAATCTGGGCGCTCGCTGGAAATGTTAAATGAACTCTGCTCTCATGTCTCGGCATTTGGTGAGAAAACCGCTGCTAAACCTCACTCTAATGAATTGTATAACCTAAGGTCAACGGGTAAGCTGGTATGGAACCAGCAACCAAACAGCAAAGATTCAGGTCTAGCACTATCTTTGAACATAGAGTTGATGTAAGGAATCTAAACTCAAGTACTAGTTTTGCTTAATTAGCAGAATTAATTTGACCTAGAACAAATGACCAGCACTCCTCCTTCATTCCTGCCCGCTGCTGGCCATCAGATTACAATTTAAGAATTAATTCAAATTTCTGCTTGTTGATCTTCTGAGGATACAACTTTAAGAAAATAATCGCCCTTCCAAGAACACAAGCTATGGTGTTGACCCTGTAAACTTGTCCTCGCTAAGCTATTCAATCAAGTATATAAACATATAAATGAAGGTCCGTCTCTCTGTGTTCTGATGTCTCTCTACATGCTAAACATACCAACCAAACTGAAAAGTCCAACTGATTTTTTTATCTATCTCTAGGTGATGCATGAATCCCAGACTTCTATAGAACTTCCTGTTTTTGATATCTCTCGGACCTTAAATCCACCTGCCTCTCCTCCCTTTCTCTAGCCTGCAAAGAATGGGGTTTCTTCCATATAACCAACCGTGGAGTTTCGAAAGATGTTTACAGGAAACTCTATTCCCTTTCAAATCATATCTTTAGCCTGCCTTATGAGTCCAAAGTCAAGGTAGGTCCATCATCACGGGTAAAAACCTACACCCCTCCTTTTAATGCATCTCCATTCTTCGAAAGTCTTCGTGTTTCCGGACCAGATTTCACTGCTTCGGCACAAAGTTCTACAGCAATTCTCCCTGACCAGTCAAACCCTGAATTCAGGTAATAAATAGTCACAACTGTCACTTGACTCTCTTTTTTTCATTTATTTAATCAGTAGAATGAAGCATGAAGCTAAGCGAAAATTGCAATCTGTTATATTCTTATTATACTCTTGTTGCTTTGTGTTCACACCAGTGAGACAGTTGAAGAATATGGGGCCAGAATGTCAGAGCTTTCGTTATACATCTATTTCTCAATTTAGTCTTTAATTATCGCAAACAATTTTTTTTATTTCTTATTGCAAATTATTTATTATTTATTTAAATAAATTCATGCATAGGATTTTGGGTTTGTGATTATAATTTTTCCTTGGTGCCAAAAATAGCTTTGTAAACGTTTGCACATCCATCTTTTTGGCATTGAAAAAACAATTATCTAGCGCAAGATGAAGCGCGAACTACAATACATATAAAAGAGAGAGCAAAGAAAGAAAGCGTAAATAATTATTGTGTTTGCTACGGGGAAATAATAAGATAATCTTTTGCGGGCTTTGGTAAAATTTCGAGTAGTGTTATCTTAACTAAGTTATTGATACATGTTACAGTGCAGGTTAGATTAAATTTTTTTAATATAAAAAGATATCAAGTCATTGCTAATCTCTTTTCCAATAGAAAAACATTTAAACCGGGTTATAATTGATGTTATGTAACTTGATAATCTTGATGGATTAAGGTAAACGGAATGATTAATAATAATATAATTTGAATTAAAATAAATATTTAGAATGAGATTTTTTTATAAATATCATGATAGAAGTATATTGGATCGACTTGGGTTAACTCGGTTTAAATCGTCAATCCACATACCACGTTATAAGATCATGATAACCTGATAGAAAACAATCAAAATAAATTATAAAACTCAATTTTCAATGAACTCAATGTTGAATGATAAATTGAAAAGAATTCAATTAAAAAAGACAAAAAAAAATGACTCGAGTTAACTTACCAAACCCATGACTCAAGTCATCAAATATAGATAATACAATAGAAAGTAAACTGAAATAAATTATAAATTTAATTCTCAATCAACCTAGAGTTGATCAAAGCTGAAATTAAAAAAACATAAAAAAATAACTCAAGTCAATCTGGGTTAATTTACTAAATCTATGATCATAGTCATGAGATGGAGATAATTTATAGAAAGCAAACCAAAATAAATAACAAAGTTTAATTCTCAATCAATTCAATATTGAATGATGAAATTGGAAAAAAAAATCAATTGAAAAGAAGAGAAAAAAAATATCGAGTCAATCTAATTAAGCTTAATTTTCAATCAACTAAATATTAAAGGATGAAATTAAAAAAAATCAATTAGAAAAAAAAAATCGAGTTAATTGAAATAACTCATCAAACTCATTGTCCAAGTCATGAGACTTAGATGATCTTATAAAAAATAAATTAAAAAAATTATAAAGTTTTAACTCAATAAATTTAATGTTGATGAATAAAATTAAAATTAAAAAAAATTATTTTAATAAATAATATTCTTCCACGAGAAATACAATAAAATTCTAAATTTTTGAAGACATAAGACGAGGATATACAATAAAAAAACAAATAGTCTCAAGCAACTAAATTTTATAATTCATCCCAATATCAAAGTTAAAATATGAAATAGGCAAACTAAGAGCACGGTGCAAATTATATTTTATAAAAAAATAAATTTTTTTGTGTTTGGATCGTTTTGACGTGCTGATCTCAAAAATAATTTTTAAAAAATAAAAAAAATATCATTTTAATATATTTCAGCATGAAAAATATTTTAAAAAACAACTATAACCATACTTTCAAACATATTATTAATTTGATGCTTAACCTCATCCTCCTTCTTTTCTTCTAGCAACAATAAATCTTCATGCTTGACCACAAAGTAAAAGAAATACAAAAATTCGATTGTTTTACATGAACACACGTTATCAGACATGATTCTTTTTGATATATAAAGTTACTAAAAATTATGGTAGAAAAGAACAACTTTTTGTATAAGCAAGATTAAATTCCTGCCAAATTAGCTGCTATAGTCAATGGTGGCATTATGATAACTTTTATGAATATAATTTTTTTAAAAATAAGTTTTTAAAAATATTTTTAGTTACAATTTTAAAAATATATATTTGATTAAAATTATTATAAGATGAATTTTTATTTACAAAATAAAGAAAAAAAATAGATCTTCATGAATAAAAAAACATGTTATTTTAGATTTTATAAAAATAAAATTTAAAATAAAATTATATATAAAATTCAATAAAAAAATAAAAGATATTTAGCCATACAATAAATCTTTTGGTGATTAAATAAAAAAACAAAAATTAACATAACGATGTTAATGAAATTTACTAGAATTTCTTTCTAGCAACTTCCTATTTAGTAAAAGAGGAGGAGGGGAGGATAGATAGAACACAAAGATAAGGATAAGAGCGTGTTTGGCAGTGTGGTTGCGGGTGCTTTTTAAATAACTTTTCGTGCTAAAATGCATGCCAACGATGTTTTTTCATTTTTTAAAAATCATTTTTGACATCAGCACATCAAAACGATCCAAAACATACAAACCATATTAAATTTTAGAAAAAAAAAAATTTCAAATTTTTTGGGAACGCGGCCGCAGCCGCGTTCCCAAACGGTGCCTAAGTCAGATAAAAAGAAACGGGGTGGTAATAAAAAATAAAAATGTTACAGGACCATAAAAAAAGTGCCACGAGAGATTAAATCCGAAAAAGTTTTAAATCTCAGGGACTAAGAGCATAGTTTGGGTCAAATATATTTTTTTTTAAAAAAGCCATAACCTCTATCCCCGCAAAGCTAACTTGACAAACACGCCCTCCCCCCTCTCTCTCTGCAATTTCTAGGGTTTGCTTGATTTCAATTCCCAAGGTTCGATAAAAAAATTGAGAGAAATGGTGCTATCACAGAAGATTCACGAAGCATTCAAAGGAACAGTAGAGAGAATCACAGGTCCACGCACTGTTTCTGCCTTCAAAGAGAAAGGCGTTCTTAGTGTCAGCGAATTCATTCTCGCTGGTGACAATCTCGTCTCTAAATGCCCCACTTGGTCCTGGTAATTTACTTCCCTGACACCCCCCCCTCCCCCATCAAAGCATCCATCTTCGAATATTAGCACCAGTTTTTATTGTAATTGGCGTTAATAAACTTTAAACACGTATTTATTATGTTATTTAGAGCTGCCAGTGACTAAAATTCTGTGCTATATTCTTCGGTTTTCCGCTTCGAGTGGTTGTTGATCATAAATTAGTGAGCTTTGTTCTATTATATGGTTTAGTTTTGGTTTGATGTTGATTTTAACAGGGAATCTGGAGAGCCGAGCAAGAGGAAGTCATACTTACCTGCAGAGAAACAGTTTTTGATCACTCGAAACGGTAATTGTCACCATTATAAGCCATGCTTTTTTTCCGTAACAGCATCTACGAAGCTGTGACTTTTATATGGCAATTAGTAACTGAATAGACTTGTAATAATTATTGTTCTGTGAAAGAAAAGTAACGAGGGAAATTGCGGTTTACATTGTTTTGAAAGTACAGAAAGATGCAAAGTTAGCCAATTCGCACACATCAGTTTATTTGAATAAGTTTGCAGTGTTTGCTTTATTGTAGTTTGTTGATGCAAATCTTTGTTCTTAGTTCCTTGTCTACGAAGAGCTGCATCTGTAGAAGAAGAGTATGAAGCGGCTGGAGGTGAAGTTCTACTTGATAACGAAGATAATGATGGATGGCTGGCAACTCACGGGAAACCTAAAGGTACCATTTTAACTGGAGCTCGATATCAATTACTGATGTCTTCTGAGTTCTGACTTTATTATTTGCCTTTATTCTAGAAACCAAAGGTGATGAGGATGAGAATGTGCCTTCAATGGAGGCTCTAGAAATCAGTGCAAAAAAAAGTCTTATCCAAACAAACCCTTCATACTTCGGGGGAGAGGAGGAGGAAGATATTCCTGACATGGCAGATTTTGAAGACCCTGACAATCTGATTGAATCAGATCCTGTAACTTGCTATTTCTGCTCTTCACACCCTTGTTGTTGTCCAGATAGAAAGTTGAAAGTTCTTATAACTGTCTATGTAAATTTAATTGATGTAGGCAACACTTCAGACTACATACCTCGTGGCTCATGAGCCCGATGATGATAACATTCTGCGCACCCGAACATATGATGTCAGCATCACGTAAGATAAATTTTGATTGAAAACTTCTTAAATTTGGATGTTTTAACAGTTCTGGAACATTTGCCATGCTCTGTTGAACCATGTGATTTATCTGTGCTACGGTTCTCAAAGCTGAAGTCGTCACACTTTCTTTTAAATACCAATACCAAAGATGTCTTGGTTGAAACTTGCTGCAGTTTTTAGCCTATTATAACATTTTATTTTATCTTGTACCTGCAGGTATGATAAATATTATCAAACTCCTCGTGTATGGCTTACTGGATATGATGAGGTTTGTTTCTGTTCTATCAAATCTTTTTCACTATTGTCAGCTGGGAAACAAGTGTAAGAACAATATATTTTACCAAAAAAAGATATTTTGGTGCAATAAAAATGCACATGAAGGTTGTGATTTCTATTTATTATAGTCTGTGAAATTGATATCTGAACATGGTTACAGGCAAGGCTGTATGGGATTGAATTGAACTTGTTTCTGTACATCATCTATGCAGTTTAACTCATTTGTTGACCGTCTTCTTCTTTCACATGGCAGTCAAGGATGCTTTTGCAACCAGAGCTTGTACTTGAAGATGTTAGCCAAGACCATGCACGCAAAACGGTGCTGAGATTTTGTCATTCTGTTTATCAATTGATATTCTGCACATTGGGTGTGTTTATTTAATACACCCGCTTTTAATGATTTCATGGGATCTCACTCAAAATCGAAATTCTTAAAAGTAATGCTACCCACCATGCATCACAGTGGAATTTTAAGGTTGTTGAGAATTGCCTTAATTTAGGCTTTGCCAGTTTTTACAGAACCATTTTGTATTTGTCTGTATCTCTTCTGATTTTTCCCCCTCAAGTTTAAGTCAATTGAGAAACTGAGAATTCTTTCATTGGTCATTTTTCTGCTTGTGCTGATATATCTCCTGATGTTGGCCTCTTGAGAGGTCATTTCATAGAGAAGTTTTAATGCATGTGTTGCTTCTTATAATCTTTTTTCCTTGTAAATTTGATCACGCACAGGTGACTATTGAAGACCATCCCCACTTACCTGGGAAGCATGCATCAGTGCATCCTTGCAGACATGGGGCTGTCATGAAGAAAATTATTGATGTTTTAATGTCACGTGGAGTTGAGCCAGAAGTTGACAAGTGAGTTGCATCTCTGATACCATTCAAGAGAAAAATGAGATTCAATACAGTTCGTATAATTGGAAGCATGTCCTTGACTATTTTCATGAAAACAGCTCAGTAATTAGGTTGGGGGTTTAAAGACAGGTCTGAGTGGACTCCGTATTGTTTTATCCAAATGTTTAATGAGTTTCCTAATAACAAAAATGAATGTTCTCTACGTAAACCAGCCTAGTTTCTTACTCAGTTGAGGATAGTCACCAATCTAGCTGGGTTAAACTATCCTTGTCCAAGGCAGTTCAGTTATTTGTGGTTCCAGTATATATCTTTGATAATTCAGAAATGAACTGTCGCAATAAGATCCAACAACTTGTATTTTAATAACATAATTGTGTTTTCACAAGAAGGAAATTTGACGTGATTTTCTAGTGCTGATGACAGACTCAGCCCTCAGACATCAATCACCAGAAAATATGCTTTTCTTCCTTCCTTGCTTTCTTTTCTTTGAAAAAAGCTCCTAGTATGCAATATCTACAACCAATAAGACATGTGATGTCTCTGGATCATTTAACCTTGATCCTGTCCTGCCTCCTATCCTGCTGTCACATTCAATGAAATCTGTGAAGTATTGTGCAACATCTATGGTGCATTATAGTTTATTTGCTCAATTATGACTTGTTTATATGTTTTTCTACATTAGTTCATGGTTAAGGAATTTAAACAGCGATTCTACCTTCAAAATCTGAAGCATCACCAACACTTAGTGGATACAAAAGACACACATACACACTCAACAACCCAATCCTTGATATATACTCCTTAAAGCATTAGTGGTTATAATGGGATTTATGCTAATTTTGATTTCTGAGAACCTCATTGCTCACTTCATGCTATTTGATTGCCTGATCTGTAATTGAAACATTAAGTGTTTTGCTATCAAAATCTGTCTGCTATCAAAATCTGAAGAGGTAAAATAACGGCAACAATTTCTCCAAAAAACTATTGTATGAAATGTAGTAATTGCTCTCTCTTTCAGAGCTAATTTATTGCTAGATTTATGGCATTTTGTTCTAGCTTACAATTTGCCTGTCTTTGTTTCAAATTTTCTAGTTCTGTCATCTTATAAATATAATGATTGATATACCTGCCAATACATCTTTTATAATCTCCCAATTATATTTTTATCCCGTCTATGTGTATCTTACAATTGCAATTTCTTACTTTGTAGGTACCTTTTCTTATTTTTGAAATTTGTAGCCTCTGTAATTCCAACTATTGAATATGATTACACCATGGATTTTGATCTCGGTAGCTCAAGCAGCTGATGTGAGGTAATTTCCATAATTAACTTTCTCCTTTCTCATCATTGTTCCAACATCATTGAAAATTTTGAACCAAAAAAAACCTTTTTCGTTGGTGGTTAATAATTGTGATGCTTTGTAATATGTGACAGTCGGACATTTTGCTTTGCCATTATTGTTCCTGCTCTTCAAATGAAAGAATGCATATAAAAAGTATGTCAATTGGCCTGGGTGATGTCCTATTATTGATAACATGTCTTCAAATGAAATAATAACATGTCATATTATTGATTTACTCATTAAAGACCTTTGGTTTCTTGGCATCACTTGAGCAGATGGGTTGTTTTCTTTTGTTCTTTACCACCTTGATCCTCCATTGAAGTGCAACCTTAGAAGCCTTTTTCTCTCTC
This sequence comes from Populus nigra, assembly GCF_951802175.1. Lineage (NCBI taxonomy): Eukaryota > Viridiplantae > Streptophyta > Magnoliopsida > Malpighiales > Salicaceae > Populus > Populus nigra. The sequence goes on from NC_084852.1 coordinate 39,472,129, forward strand.
GAACAGCATTGCTCTTGACTTGTACTTTTTTCTTCTTGACTTGATCAAATTTACCATTACGTCTGTTCTTTTTCTTCTTGTATTACTGCCTATGGTCATAAAGTATTACCGGATTCTTGGCAACTTTCAGTGCAAAGGTTTAGTCATCCTGCAGAACTCTGTGCGCACTGAATGATCATGAAGCAGCTAGATACACCATCTTTGTTCTGTCTACTATGTTTTAATTTAGATATCTATACATTATCTATTTATTGAATTTGGTGACAATTTTTAGATGATGTTTGTTTATTCTTGCCAGGCTGAACCTCCAGTAAATTCAAGAAATATCTTCTGGGGTGTTTGCAAACAATGCCCTGTACCCCTTCCACAACACTCGTTACTGCACATAAATCCTGTAAACAATCCACTCATATGCCTTGTATGATCGGGCATAACTGTGAATCCTTTGTGATCTTATGGACATATAGTTGTTTATTATACAGTGTAAATGCACAGATTAACTTCATTAGGATCGTTTAACGTCACACACCATGTTCAATAAGCCTAGGTGTGGTAACTTGCTCATTGCAGGCATGAATATGATCTTGTTTCAGTGGGAAAAAATTGAATCTTATTGTCAATTGTGTGATATAGAAATAGTTATTTTTCTTGGGATTTTTATGTTTTATCGGTGGAATGAGGGTTGAAACATAAATTCTACCTAAAATAGATACAATACAATTATCAAAAAACCAATGGCTAGGAACTGGAGAAGTTCCAGGATACATTCTCATTACAACTATAACAAAAACTAAAGCTTGTGGACGCTGTAGGACTCACTCATAGTTTACTGAGTGAATTTATTCTCTCTTTTTTGGTCTTCAAACTTTTTTTTCTCTTTGATTGAGTCCTTTTAAGCTTGAATAGATAGCCAATTGCTTTTGATTTGTTAATCAATGCTTAAATTCAAAGTTAGAGGATTAAAGTGAAAAAAGCATTGAACATAGGTGGTGGTTTTAAAATTAGCATAAAAAGTTCATTTTAGTCCTTATACTTTTATAATATAGATTTTTGGTCCTTTTAGAAAAACTAAATTTTAGTTCATAACTTTATTTTCTTTGTATTTTAGTCCATGGTATGGAAGAAAAGTGAGAGTAGAAAAATATAAATAACACTGATTTTAGTCAAGAAAAAAAAAATATTGATTTTCGTGTCATTGCAAGGAGGTCATCTAAGGTGTTCTTTTACATTTCTTAACCTAAAAGGTAGATCTAACCTTTAAAAAGTTTTTGAATTCGAGTTGATTTTAAGTATTTTTATCTTATATAAAGTTGTTTAAGATTATAAATAAATTTATCAAGATTTATAGAATGTATTTTTTAAGTGTTTTGAATAAAAAAAATAGATTGAAAATTTAATTTTAACGCATAAAATATCTTACCCTAATTATCTGACAACTAGTTGAAATCTGGAGCATGGATGATAGGTTATTGGTGTCTTTTTTTTTTTCTAAAAAAAATAAAGGTTAGATAACGTTTTATTGACCCTCAAATATAAAAAATAAAAAAGGGCATGCTCGTAAGTAGGCTAGATGTGTGGCTTGATTTTTTTAAAATGTTTTTTTTTTATCTAATTTATTTTGAGCCCTTTAAAGTTAAAAATGATTGATAAAAAAAAATCCTTTATTATTTAAAGGTATTATTTTATTTCACTTAAAAAGAATTTTTTTATTATTTAATTTTAAAAAGATCGTTTTCTTTCCAGTATCGTGCACCAACTTGATTATTATATAATTAAATAAAAAATAATATTAAGAAATAAAATACTATTAAATTTAGTGGGATGCATGAGTTAAATTGTAAGTTTAATAAATTAATTCAGATTTATTTATGTTAATCTTGATTGTTAATTTTTTTTTTGCATTTTCAGTTCCTAAAAAAATCATCCTTTGTTACTTAATTTTTTATTTACTTGATTTTAAAAAAATTATTATTTATCTTGAGAAAACACATCATTTGTTTAGTCTCATGGCCTCTTTTGATTGTTATTTTTAAAGATTTTTTTTATTTAATAAAAAAATCTCACCTATATTGTTATGTAATTAAATAAAAAATAAATTAGATATAAAAAATTATTAAATCCAGTCAAATAAATAATTCATCATGGCTTCATCTAAAATTGTTGTTGTTTGTTGTGAATTTAAATGACCAATTTAAATCAATTCAAATTAATTCAATATATAATGATATTAATATTAAAAAAAACAAAATATTATTGATGGTTGCCTGATATTTTTTTTCCAGGATTGCCAAGTCAGACAATAAGCCAAGGTTTTTATTGTTTCTGCATATCCAATATACACACACACATCACTGTACGTAATCCTCCACGGTGGAGCATGCGGTGGGGGGGAAGATTGATGCCGAAGGAGAAGAGTCATCTCTTATCCTCATTGAATAAAATAAACTGGAAGCAACTATAGAAAATCACCTAAATCTAGAGTTCTCGATTGATGACATCATCAATGCTAGGACCCTGGAATCCAACGGTCACAAAAACCTCGTCTTCGTTTTCTTTCTTCGCAAAGAGTCAAAGACCTTCAGCACCACACAGACCCTCAGTTAGGTCGGTTTGCAAACGTGATTTGTTTTTAATAAATTGATGTAGAAGATTACGGGGAGGGTTAGCTAATTGGGCTTTACCACGCAATCTTTTTCTTGCTACGAAGCCCAACTATCATTTAACCCAAAATAGATGAAGCCCATAATCACTGCCACCAAACCTAACCGCCATAAAATAAAAATCAAATTCCATCCAATAAAAGAAAATCTTAAGAGTCAGTGTCCGCAGGGAACTAGGAGTACTCATAAAGCAGAAACCACAATTATTGACTACGCATCTGCACTCTCTCCCTCCCTGGTGAAACCCCTGTGGCTTGTGCTCTCTCTCTCTCTCTCAAAAAATTAAATGGACTCCCTCCATCAAACCCCAAACCCTCATTTCCAAACCCTACAAGACCAATCCAATCCTCCACCACCACCACCACCACCACCACCACCACCGGGGAACTTTGATTTCATCCCCGTTTACCCTAATCCCCCCCCTCCTCCTCCTCCTCCAGCTGAAGAACCCCAATTTCCTGACCCTGACAATCAAGACAAAACCCTAATTTCAAATCCTCCTCAATTTGCCCCTGAAAATGGCCACAACCTCCAAACTACCACTCCAAAACCTGAGATCCCCAAACCTTTACTTTCCGAGAACGGTGTCGCCAACACTAACAGTGGTGATAGGGACTATTCCGGTGGAGAAGAGGAAACCACCAGTCGACGCCGCCGCCGCAGTCGTTGGGACCCACCGGCGGATTCTGGTACTGATGGTGGTGGAGGTGGTAGTAGTAGTAATACTAATAATAATGATTCGGGTAGCGGTACGAGGAAGCGAAAATCGAGGTGGGCTGATGATGAACCGAAGCCGGTGATTCAGTTGCCTGATTTTATGAAGGACTTTACTGGAGGTATTGAATTTGATCCTGAGATTCAAGCTTTGAATGCTAGGCTATTAGAGATTAGTAGGATGTTGCAGTCTGGTTTGCCTCTTGATGATAGACCGGAAGGAGCTAGGTCTCCTTCACCGGAACCTATTTATGATAATATGGGAATTAGGATTAATACTAGAGAGTACAGGGCAAGAGAGAGATTGAATAAAGAAAGACAAGAGATTATTTCCCAGATTATTAAGAGAAACCCAGCCTTTAAGCCGCCAGCAGATTATAGACCCCCTAAGCTTCAAAAGAAGCTTTATATACCTATGAAAGAGTATCCAGGCTACAATTTTATTGGTTTGATTATTGGGCCGAGAGGGAATACCCAGAAGAGGATGGAGAGGGAGACAGGTGCCAAGATTGTGATTCGGGGTAAAGGGTCAGTGAAGGAAGGGAGATTGCAGCAGAAGAGGGATTTGAAACCAGATCCATCAGAGAATGAAGATTTGCATGTTTTGGTTGAGGCGGATACACAGGAGGCATTGGATGCTGCTGCAGGGATGGTTGAGAAATTGTTACAACCCGTGGATGAAGTTTTGAATGAGCATAAGAGGCAGCAGCTAAGGGAACTTGCTACTTTGAATGGAACGATTAGGGATGAGGAGTATTGTAGGTTATGTGGTGAGCCGGGCCATAGGCAGTATGCATGTCCTTCACGTACCACTACGTTTAAGAGTGACGTGCTTTGTAAGATTTGTGGTGATGGTGGACATCCAACCATTGATTGTCCTATGAAGGGAACAACTGGGAAGAAAATGGATGATGAGTATCAGAACTTTTTGGCTGAATTAGGAGGGACTATGCCAGAATCTGCAACTAAGCAAACCGCTACCTTGGCTTTGGGGTCAAGTGGTTCTGGAAGCAATCCTCCTTGGGCTAGCAGTAATACTGGGGGTCTTGGTAGTGCCAATCAAGCAGGACTGGGAGCTAATGGGCTTAAACTTAAAGAATATGATGATACAAATTTGTATATTGGTTACTTGCCACCTAATCTTGATGATGATGGTTTGATTGGTTTGTTTTCGTCTTTCGGTGAAATTGTGATGGCCAAGGTCATTAAGGACCGGATCACTGGATTGAGTAAAGGTTATGGTTTTGTGAAATATCGTGATGTTCAAATGGCCAATAATGCAATTGCAAGCATGAATGGTTACCGCATAGATGGTCGAACCATTGCTGTGAGAGTTGCTGGTAAGCCACCTCAGCCTATCGTCCCCCCAGGCCCCCCTGCATCAACCATGCCTGCATACCCTGTTTCAACTCAACCACTTGGTGCCTATCAATCCCAGCAGTTTACAGCAGGCGGTCCCCTTCCGAATGGTCCACCCACCAGCTACACAGGGGCTCCTGCTAATTATACAGGAACTCCGGTTCCATGGGGATCACCAGTTCCTCCTCCTTATGCTCCTTATGCTGCTCCTCCCCCTCCACCTCCTCCCGGGTCAACCATGTACCCTCCCATTCCTGGACAGCCTATGCCTCCTTATGGTGTACAATATCCTCCACTGGTTCAGCCAGTTCCCCCGGGTGCACCAACTCAGACTGTGACGCCTAGTGAGGCTCAACAAAGCTACCCACCAGGGGTGCCATCTGAAAACAGCACATCTGCTCCGCCTGCAACATCGAATGTGTATGGGCAGTCTGGTGCTCAACCTGCGTACACAACTTCTTTGGGTTATTCATCTTACTACAGTGCAGTGCCGCCTCCTGCTCCCCAACCAACAACTGGCCATTCACAGGGCATGGGTAATGTGCCTTGGGCCTCAAACTTGACTGTGCCACCTCCACATTCTTCTGCAGAGAAGACAAGCTATGGTCCAGATGCAGAGTATGAGAAGTTTATGGCAGAGATGAAATGAGGCTCTTTTCGGAGTTACCTCTCAATTGAGGTAAATGAACATATCCACTTTCATGTTATTCGTTATAATTCTTGGATTTTCAATGGTATGCATCTTGCACTCGACATGCACAGCTAGACATGGGACTTCCAGCCCTTTTATAGGACCGGAGGCAACAGGAAACCTATCAAATTCTGCCCCCCCCCCCCCCCAAAAAAAAAAAAAAACAAAAACATAAAAATTGGCCTTTTGTTCGCTTATATCTGTTAAAATGTGATTGTAACTAGCAAAATTCCCATTTCTGTTGACATGGGGTAGTGGAAATTTTTGCTTTACATTTCACCTCCACATTCTGGATTCTTGACTTTTTTTACATCCAAAGGTGATTTAAAGGAAGGAGGTTATAACTTTTTCAGTATGTTAGGCTACCCTTCTAAATGTAGTGGAGGCTGTAGATAATCTGTAATTTCTTTTCGATTGGCATTTAATTTTCTATTTGGTTCATTGTGATATTCTAACCGTTCTCTTTCTTTGGAATGATATTCTTAGCATTGTCATGCCACAGTGGTAGAGCATGTGATGTTTGCATGAGGATTTTTTGGTTAACAGATATCACATATTTTTTTTATTTTTCTTTATTAAATCTGATTTTCTTTTACTTACTAAAGAATGATAAAATTAAAAAAAATTCCATATTTTCGATTCATTCTCACTTGGAAAAAATCCATGAAGTCCACTTATCAACACATTTTCTTTTATTGCCTTCTGTCTACATTACTTGACCTTTTTGCCACCATTGAATAATTTTTACAGGACTGATGTTTATTGGCGCAACCTGATTTCTTACCTCTTGCCATGACTTTGTTGGAAGTTTGGGACTCACATCTTTAACCTTGCTGTACTGTTATGACATTTGCAGAGATTTGGGCTAGCGAGTTCACACAGCTACATCTTAGAGAAGCCACTGAAAGCTTATAAATATTTATATATCTTGTCTTCTTTATTGAACCTGATTTTTTTTCTTATCGATGTTTGTTGCCTCCTATTTAATGTCTCGTCACTAACTTTTATTGTTATTAGCTTAATTGAATTTTCTGGAAGAACTCACTGACATTTTTGTGTTACATTTGGTTATCTTTGGTTTGCTTAACCATTCTCTCTCTTGGCTGTAATGTTATTTTTTATTGTTGTGCTATTATTCACCATTTCTTTCGAGGATAATTGAGGTTATCCTTGTAACCTTGCTGTTGAAGCGTCCTCTGGTTGGTTCATCCTATATTTCAGGAAGGTGGGCATGTCTTAGAATATGAATGCCTTTTGGGTATGTGGAAGAAGCTTTTCAATTCACGTGTTTGTTAATTTATTAACTTTTCTCTCCTGTTTGCTTGTAAGATTGTTCTGATATCTCTTCCTAGCTTTTACATGGCAGGTAACAGATCTCAAACATGTACTGGATTTTGGTAGTGATACTTTTATCAAATACATGCTATCAGATTTAGGATGTTGTTGAATAAGGCTCCTGATGGAGCCAACTTTTCATGTGAATTAAGGGAGTTATCAGTATTCTGTTTAGCTGAGTCGATGAAGTGTGATTTAGGGCCCATTTAGAGCTGCAGTCTGAAAAGTAGTAGTGTTTCACACATTTGCTTTTGTGATTGCAGCCCCAAATGGGCACCTAGTGGATCGCCGTGATAAAGTTTGCTTAAAGGTATTGCATGATGATTTGAAAGCATTATTGTCCTGTTGGTGGTATTTTGTATTGTTGGTCACTGGGTGGATCTCAGCCTAAGAAAACATTTTAGCTCAGCTTTTTTTTTCATTTTTTTTCTCTAAAAGCTTAAATTTCTGCCCGCTCTCACCTTTTTAATCTACATGTTCTTACATCAGAAAACCTTTCTAGACTTCTGTCATTTCTTCTTTACCCATTTGCACCCTTCCTGAATGTGCATCTGTAACTCTTTTTATAATAACTGGTGAGCAGTGAACAGATGTAGGCTGCCCATCTGATTTCTCCAGCTAGATTTTAGTTTGCAGATTGGAGCTTTCTAGTAGCTTAACTTTCCTAAGAAGTACTCATATTTCCAAATAAATAAAACTGTGGTGAATCCTCCTTTTTAGCTAGGGGATTGGTGTTTTGCTGAGCTAAATTGATGTGGAGAGGCTGATTTTAGTTGCAGGAAGGTTCTAGAGATATGGTGTAATTGTTGAAAAAATACTCAATTATTTTGTAGTTAAGCTGTTTTACGATCGGAACCCATCACCCTGATTGTAGAAGAACTCTTAAGAGTTCAGTGTTTGCATGTATTCAACTTTTAATTGCATCAACTGCTGGTCACTGGCACATATGTTTTCATGGCATCTATTTTCATTTCTGGTGGTAATATGGCATTGTGGTCCTTCGTCAAAACCTTTTAACTGGGCATGGATGGGGTAGGCAGCTACCTGTATATTATCAGTATGGCAACATATTACCTCATATATATATATATATATATGCATGCATCTGCTTCATTTGCTAAATTTTGTGTTTGCCATTTATTTATAACCTTATATTTTCTAGCTGCAGATCTTTCTCGCCCACTCTTGACGTGTCATCTCCCTTAGTTACTACCTTCCTCCGCACCCTGTCTCTCTCTGAACCAAGAATAACTGCCTTTTCTTTTTTTATCATTTGCTGATCATATGTTCTTCTTTAACTAGATATTTCAAATGATTTTGTTGGTCTTAAAACAGATCATCTCAGTCTCTGCTGGTTTAGAGATGTTCACTGGTCTGGATGGTGTCGCTGTCTAGGACATTGTTATTTTCTAGGAATCTATCGGATGCTCAAGCTAACTCCAATTCTCATATTCAGACTTCTAACGCCTGGTTAAATTTAAGTTTCACCTGGTTTCATATGACTATATGATGCTTTTTAATTCTTAGTATGGCTTTCGTTTTATCTGATCTGCACAATATGGGTGTGATAGCTTGCTCTCTGAGGGACGGCTCGCTGCAAGGATGTTTATATTCCTTGATGTTCTTATGATTTTTTTTCCCGATCTATTTCAATTTACGTGCTAACTTTGTTGTGTGCAAGTTGGTCAGGATTTAGTTCCTTGAGCTGAAAAGAAGTTATCACAGGCATCATGGACCTGCCAGATATTTGGTGGTCACCGCCTAATATAATGTTTTAGGGATAGAAGAGGGTTATTTCTGTGATCAAACCCCATATTCTGAATTGGACGTTATGCTAATTAGGTAGTCTGTCATATAACTTTCTGTAATGTAAGCTGTCACTCGTAATTGTATTAAAATATTTAATGGTTTCTGGTTCTTCCGACTTTATATTTTCCCGTTATTACAAGTAGGGCTACTCGCTGCATTCATCACCCTTCACCCTATATGATGCAGAGTGCTTGCGGCCCTCGTTTCCTTTCTGTAGATTCGTTGTTGGATCCCACGTGTGCTGCTTGGCTTTCCATGGGTTGTGGGTTTTTCTCGTGTTCCATTGCCAATGCTTGAAGTTTTTCTCTTGACTGATGTGTTCTCGAGCATGTCTAATGGCACGAATGCATATGATCCTGAAGTATTTTTTTATTTTTTAAAATTTATTTTTAATATTACTGTATCAAACCGATGTAAAAATATAAAAAAATTAAAAAAAGCGAAATGGTGGTTCCAGTGAAGTTTGGACCAATGGCGAAACCCGACTGTTTGTTTGGACTGTAAGCAAAGCATTGAGAAAAAATCAACCTATTCAGTATGAAGGTACCTGAAACAATTTGTGCAGGGCGGAATCTACGAGGAGGAAAACCGAGCGTGAACAAAATGCTTGGCAATTTTACACAACGCTCTTCCATTCCATGTAGTGGAGGGGTCGCTGCAGAACACTGCTGTGTTCACCAGTTTTTTTGTTCATGTAATGGTGGGTTTGAATTCTTTGATTTTTTTACCTTTTTTCCCCTCCTCAAATCCAATCGGTATTGATAAAATAAACTTCCCCTGATGGGATTACTAATCTGTATTGATTTCTATGAATCAAGAAGGTGAATAATCTATGTGGTAGTCTATCGATTTTGAACTCGACGTTATTTGAATGGTAACAGGTGAGGAGGCCAAGATCCTTCTTGACAAATCTTTCTATTATTCAGTAGTAGAAATTTGTCTGCGGTTCTTGGTTGCATAGGGATCATAAAAGCAGTCTATATAATGTGACGGCATGGCACAGCGAATCTTGCTCAGGTGATTAGCTACATTATTGCTTGCGCTGTCAGCTTTCGGTAGCAGATGCTTGATATGATATGCCTACCCCCCGAGTAAAAAATGTTACAGAGGACGAAAAAATTGAAGCAGACATTTATAAATACTTAAAGGGTCCGGCCTTCATCTTCCATCTCATAATTATTAAAACAGGATCGGCTTACAAATTTGTAGATTAATTCAGATTTTTTTAATCAAAATAACATTGTTTTCATTTTTTAAAAATAAAATAAAATAAATTTTGATCCTGGATGCTCCATATTCGTCGTGCACAAAGTAAATTTAACTATTGTTCAAATGAAAGATATAGCTATGGATAATAAACATTGTAATATAAAGTCAAAACCTAACTTATAGCCTGGGTGGCACTTTAGCCTCAAATGATCCCAGTGGTCTGGAGTTACGTCCACCTTCAAGACATAGAAGACCTGCCGTCCCCAAAACATACCCTCTCTCCCTCTCTTTCTCTGTTTTTTTTTTTTTTTACCGGGCCATGGAGTGTTTGATTGAGATGTTTTATCAATTTTGCCCTATTAATTCATAATTAACATTATTTAAATAAAATAAGCTCATATCCATAATTTTTTATAAGTAATAAAAAATATAATTAAGTCTATTCTAATGACTAAGAAAAACTATATTTTGTTAACAAATTCACATAAAATGCTATATCAAATAATTTATTATTAGCAAGATATATCAACGTATCAATTGATCAAACAATGATTGAGGTACTCAATGGATATGCTTCATCCATATAAAATCTTTTAAGAACCTTCTTTTTGTAAGTTGACTAATGAATGAGAATTTTATTTACTAAATACTCAATCTGCAACCCAAGATAAAATCTTATTTTTTCCAAATCTTTCATCTCAAATTTTTTTTTTAATAATTTATTGTCTTTGGCATCTCTCTAAGTGTTCTAATAATATTTAAATCATCAACATACATAACAATAATGGCAAAATCATATTTTGACATTTTTATAAAAACTCATGGGTATATAGGATCATTGTAATATCATCCTTTAAATAAATATTCATTAATACGATTATACCACATGCATCTTGATTGCTTTAATCCATATAAGAATCATTGCAATTTGATTGGGTAAACTTTTTTGGGATTTAAATTATATACTTTAGGCATTTTAAATCATTCATGGATTTTCATATAAATATAATCATCAATTGACCTAAATAGATAAGTTGTACTGCATCCATCATACACATACTTGGTCTTTCATGAGTTGCTAGATTAATAAGATACTAAAATACAATTGTATTTACAACAAGATAATACGTTTCATCATAATCAATGTCAAGTTTTTATAAAAACTCTTATGCTGGTAATTGTGTCTTATATCTTACAACTTTATTTTTCTCATTTAGTTTTTATATAAATACTCTCTTATATCCAACTAACTTTACACCTTCAAATGTTTGGACTATAGGTCTAAAAACTTCATATTTTACGAGTGAATTTAATTATGTTTGGATTGATTCTTTCCATTTTAGCTAATCATTTATACATCGATATTCTTTGATATATTTAGGCTCAAGGTCCTTATTTTCATTAATGATATCAAGCAAAATATTTTATATGAAAGAATGTTATTGACAACTATCTCATTTCGATTTTTTTTTTTTTGTAGAGATAATTTTTTTTACTGTATTTAGGTACCTAGACCTCTTCCAAGGCTTTACGATTAGTTATGTTTGTATCGTTATGATTCTTTTCCTCCTCAATAATGCCAACTTGATTATTTTCTCATTTGTTTTTAAAGGATTTTCTTTTTTTGAACTGGTTGGTCTACCAGACTTCTGGTATGCTTTAGATTCATTTGCTATAATTTTACAGATTATCCTATTAGGACTTCAATCCAGGCTAGAGCATTTACAACTAGTATATAAGATTTGATTACTTCTTTTGAATCAGTGAATGCATTTGGTAGCTGATTTGCTATGTTTTGTAAGTGAAATATAAGTTGAACTTTTCATTCTCATTGTTTTATACAATGATCAAAATTTAATAATAATAATGCATTCCATGTAATATCTTTATCCAACTATTTAATTTCTATCCCTAATACTAGAAATATAGTTTCATAAAAATGACAATAGGCAAATCATGTCGTAAATGAATCGTTTGTTAAAAGTTCAAGATATTTAATTATTGATGATGACTCAAACCTAATATATATTCTTAATTTTCTTTGAGGATCTATATTTATACGTTGTGGATAAATTTAAACATATACTGCACAACCAAATATTCTTATATGGGAAATAGTTTGCTCATGATCGAAAACCAATTGTAATGGGGAGAATTTGTGATATGATGTTGGGTTAATATATATAAGTGTTGGTGCATGTAAAATAGCATGTCCCCAAACAGAGACAATGAGTTTTATCCTCATGAGTAATGGCCTTGCAATTAATTGAAAGTGTTTAATAAATGATTCAGCAAAACTGTTTTGAATATGAAAATAGACAGCAAGATATCCATTGCTCATCCCAAGTGACATGTAAAAATAATTAAATGCTTGGGATGTGAAGTAACCAGCGTTGTCAAGATGAATTGTCTTTATTATATGATCTGGAAATCACTTGTAATCTAATAATTTGAGCAATCTATTAAAACCATAAAATATCTAAATGGTCTACATGGTGAGTGAATGGGCCCATAAATATCACCTTAAATATGTTCCGGAAATTTTAAGGGTTCAATCCTAATTTTAACTAATGATGATCTAATAACCAATTTACATTGAGAACAAGCATCACACAAGAATTCTTTAAATTAAAGAATATTTTGGTTTTTCAATGGATCTTTATGAGAATTCTCAATAATTCTTTGCATCATTATTGAATTTATAGTTCATTATTACATTGACTTCAATTACACTAGTACTTATGTGGTACAAACTTGAAGATAAAAGTAATTTTTCTAATATTTGTTTTTTTAGTAGAGATATTTAATATGATATGAAGACCATTGTCATTGGCAATCTCAATATGGTACCTATTATGACGTATATCTTTGAAACTTAACATATTGCATATTGATTTAGTAGAGAACAAAGCATTATCAATTATAAATCTTGTTTTCTTAGAAAGCAATATATTACTCTTTTGAAGTTTTCAATCAAGTCTGTTAAACTTGATATTATATTTACCTTTTCTTTTATCTTTCTTAGATTATAAAAATATTGTTTATGTCTGAAAATAATGTGTGTCGTTGCACTATCTACTAAGCATATATTTTTACCATTGATATTGAACTCATTTATACTCTAATGCAAGTTCATATTTTCTTCATTAGAATAAATAAATAAATAATAAGTTCATAAGAAGACAAAGTTCTTAAAGTTGCATGTGACAATTATTATAACACAATCCTTTAGATTAAATAAGTCAATATGAAAGGAACAATTCAAAATACATTGAAATATACTAGTGTAAAAGAAACACACCCAAATGATTAACTTAATTTTAAATTTTGTCACTCTTATATTTAACTAACTAATTATTATCATTACTAGAAATATCAATTTTCTCATTAGTTTGCTAAAAAACTCAACAACATCAAGATGTGTTCTATTCAAATGGTCAAGATAAATATCATAATTATCTACACGTGGGTGAACAAATTTTATTTCCAAGTCCATCTCCATTCTTTTCAATGAAAAATGATATATATCAACAAGATGTTAGGTCATAAGAAAGGTACGTGATCAATGTCCATTCATTTCACACCTATAACAATTTTTTTCTATTTTCTTGGTACCTTCATTATATATATTCCTCTCGCCTTTTCTTGTTTCTTCTCAGTCTGTAAAGGTTTATTAGAATTATGACCATTATAGTTGTAAAAATTAATCTGTTCGCCCATGGCCATGTTTATGGTCTCTACTACGACCATAACTATTATTATTATTATTATTATTATTATTATTATATCTCGTAGTATTCACTTCAGGGAATGGAGTTGAACCAGTCAATTGTGATTCATGAGTTTTCATCAAAAGCTCATTATTTGTTCAACCATAATCAGTTCAAAGTATTTCTTAAAACCTCGAGGCATGAAAAGTAGATAATGTTTTTTTTTTTAACATATCTCTATATAATTTGAGTTTTGAACTGATATTGAACATTGTAGAATTACATTCACTTACCGATTTAAAAGCATGCAATCATAAATGCATTCAATCATAATAAGCTTTGTGGAGAATAATTGTTCTTTGATAGCATATCTTTCTTTCAAGTTTTGCTTAAAAAATAAAGGGATATGTGATTATGAGATACTCAATTTTCAACTCCTCTTGAAGATGTTATAAGAAAATCATAACATTTGCCTTATTTACACCAAATGCGTAATAAACATTCGGTCGAATATTGAATAAATTTGTTATGAACTTAAAAAAAACATGATCCACTTGAATAACTAGAAGGATTCGAAAAAATAAATTAAGTAGATAAACATACCTTTTATTTTTTATCCACAAATCAAATATAACTATTTGCTTCAAGATGAAAGCAGTGATGAGTAATTGTGCAGATAATGCATTATAAAACTATATATTTAGAAACAGACAATATATTTAATAAAGAGTAAATAAAATAACTATATAACAATAGAGATAGAAGAACACAAAGAGAGCATTCGTACCACTACATTAACTCAACAATACTCTTATTCAAGGTTATGTTTGTTTCTCGGAATTCACTTTTCGGGAAATCACTTTTCAAACTTTCCTGTATTTGTTTGATATTAAAAAGGTTGGTAAATGAAAAACACTTTCCAGTCAAAGAAAAATTTGGCTTGGTTTCCAGGAAAGTGTTTTCCTGGAAAATTTGAACAGAAAACACTTTCTGAAAGTTGTGAAAAAATTAGAAATGTCATATTATTTGCTGATTGTATCAAATTTGATCTTCAAACTTTTGATTACTATATATATTTTGTTTTGAATATTTATTTTTTAATTTCATCTCTTAAAATTTAATTTTTATATTAACTTTGATCCTCATTTTTATAATTGTTATTTGCTTTTCCCTTATCATTTTTTTATTAAAATTTGTTTGTCTATCAAATTTAGTCCTTATTCTTTTGATTGTTACTTATTTTTTTTGAAATAATTTATTAAATGTTAATTATTATTATTTTAATTTTTTCATCTTTTATTTTTTTTATTTTTTAGGTTTGATCTCTATTGGTTTGATTATTATTTATTTTATTTGAGATAATTTATGAAATTATTTTTTTTTCAATTTCATTCTCATTCAACTTTTTAATTTGTAAGTCTTGTTCCTCATTATTTTAATAAACTTGAGATAAATAAAATATTAATAAATTATTTTTCAGCTCATTTTCCATGACATAACCAAACATTGGAAAATATTCTCCAATTTATTTTCCATTACTCTACCAAACATCAGAAAATAATTCATTTTTCCGGAATTCACTTTCCAAAAAAAAACTACTTTCCAACAAATAAACAAGGCTTTAGAGTGTAATGTATATTAATATTTATAAGCTCAAAGGTTAGAAAAAGATGTATAATTCAAATGAATTAAGAGATAATAAATGAAATGAAGAATGAAAAATAAATAAACGAACATCCATTTCATAACATGATATTATTTACTTGTTTAGTAACTCTTTGTTTTCTTTCCCCATTGGATTTGGAGGGTCAACTATGAAGTTAACGGATGTGGATTGTTTGTACAAAAGATGAACTGATTTCAAAATCATCTTATCTGGGCTCAAAAAAATTACAGCCATATATAGACCTCAATAATGAAAACATAAACGTAATGGATTCCATGGAACATGAATTTGGAAACTCCACCCCACTTTACAAGCTAGGATTGCTCAACAAAAACAGCTTAACATTCACAAACCAAATTATATATATACAACCTGCCAAGAGAATTCAAGTCCACAAGAGCAACCCTCTTGCCAAACAAGTTAAATTCATTACATAACATGCACTGCCATGTCCACGAGCATAACTTGAGCTGAAGGACTCAAGTTAGGCAACCCATTCGGGACCTTCCATAGTAAAAGTCACCACTGGGAGAAATACTACCTGTCGCGTCATCAAATTATGGTGGTCAAGCCTTCTGGACTCGAGTCACAACCACGATCAGCAGGACCATAATGGAAAGCAGGAACGAGCTTCTCAGCTTGTCCTCAAATGGATCCTTGTCTCCTGCTGATGTCTTGTCATCAGCTGGTGGCTTAAACAGCTCGTTCACCAGCTTTGTTACTGTCTCGATCACTTCCACAACCCTCACTCTTGTGTTGTCAAATATCCACTTCACAAAATTCAAAGCTGGATTGGTTTCCTCACCAGTCTCGTCTGAGCTCTCAGAAGTTAGTGGATCAGTGTTTTCATCTGCAAATATCATGGAAATTACAATATGAAATACAATATTGCACGCAGGAGCATGCTTTTAATAATCTTGAATGTGGCTCCGTAAGGATGTCATAATTGTTCTGCGTGATTTGTTGTGTTTGCACATCTCATGTACAAGGCAGGCGCCTGAACCTCCAAAGACACGCTTCTAGTGAGAGATGAAGCACATCTAAAATGGTAATGTGGACTCCAAATATAGACCAAGTTGATCTAGTGTTTTAGGTGTTGGTTTTTCCTTATCCTTCCTGCTTAGAATTATTCTAAAGTTACATTAAAAAAAATCATTCCAAAGCATGAAGTTGTGATGAAAAATTCAAGGGTCAGAGATCCACTTCAAAATGCAGGGCAGTGCTTCACAATAAAAGTATGCATATCCTGTTAACCAGTTACATTGAATATATGACCATTGAAGTTCTATATTACAGACACCCATACAGACCTGCATAGTAGGTTTCCCGCAGCTCTTGAACAACAGCATTATTCAAAACAGCATCCCAAACAGCTTTATCGGATGATATCGAGACAACCATTTTCTGCACAGAAAGGTTGCATCCTTAAAAATATAGAAGTAGTTGATCAAACTATACCAAAAGATTAAAAACCAGCAACATGCTACCACTTTTTCCATTACTTCTTCTCTTAAAAGGAAAGGAAAAAAGAGAAGGGTTTTCCATTAGACTGAATAAACATGTTTCTGTTTTCCTTGGTACAGCAAGTGTACTATTGTGCACCACGCTTGAAGTGCACAAAGTTGATTTTTGCTTATGAGAAGGAAGTTTTATCATGCAAGCTTCTGATATATAACTGTCAGCAACACTAGGCACCTGAACAGATGGTTCTGTCAGCAACAAATGGAAAGCTTCATGAACCGTGTGAGATCCATAAGAGTGCAATGCTCTTTGATTACACAGAGCAGGAGAAGGCTCCTTCCAATCGAAATCTGACCCAACTGAAGAAACTTGGCTCAGTACGGTTGGGCTTGAAATTTGATCAGCTATATCCTTGTCCACAGTGCATGCAAATTTATCTCTAATGAGTTGGGAATACAAGGGGGCATCAAATACGCTGCAATATAACAAGCCAAAAAACAGGTTACACATACAATTTGTAACTATCAAGGAAACACCAATTTTGCACAAATTTAAAGTTCATTTTTTTTTCTCCCTTTAGAAGGGGGATAACATTGAACTGATAAAGCAAGATATTCTCATCTATATCACAGCAATTAAAAGACTAAAAAGGCAAAAATAATAGGTTTATTTTGAGCCAGAAACTATATTGAGGAAGTGAAATGAAATTGAGAACATAGATCGTTTTGATAGTTTCTGAAAATAGGGCATCCAAAGTTCAACCAAGAAAAACAAGGGCTGAGACGGTATCTTGCAGAGTCACAAAAAAACTTCATTCACACAACCACATAAAAATATGTTTTTCTACTATATCAACTATTTAATCTTCTAAAGCTCCAATATACTGTAACTTCTGAGTACAGGCAGCTGCCTTGGTTTGGACTGGGAAAAGGAAGTTCTCGGTAAACAACATTATTAGGCTGCCTCTGATTTGGCATCATAAAACCACATCAGCATGGCGTTTTCTTAGCATCATAGAACACATGATTCTTTTTGCACTGTTTCATTTCTCTCTTCTTGTTTCTGCATTTTGACACTCACAGTGATCCTAATTCTCATTTCTCTCAGCAAAATCCACCCTCTTGCTCACAAACAAAACACGTGCAGACATGGCAGCCGAATCTTATTTTACTTGCGGGGAAACCTAATTAAGTAAGTTAAGCAGATGAAACAGGATAAGAATTAAATAATAGCACTTGTTCTGGACACATCTCATGGATTTAAAGAACAAACGTGCAAGTAATTTTTTAAAACAGTTACCCAAGAAAATTCAAATAGACCAAGTTTGCTTTCAAATCTTCCTTGGGTTCTCAGAAGTTTCTCTGGCTAGGAAATATAAAGAGTAATCTAGCAGGTAACCTTAATTTTTAAAGCTAAACATCATTATCGCCATCACCATCATTCCCATCATAAGAAGAACGATTGTAATATTAAATTCGAAACAATCATGTTTGATCTCTAACACCTGTTTTAAGGAACTTCATTTGTTGAAGTAAGCAAGGGCAGTCGTCAAACCTATCGCCATCACTGTGACAAATGCCACATCACCACCAATCAATTATCACCAATAATAAAACTTGTTTAGCCCTCAAAACATCAATTATCGAAACACATAGTATCCAAATTGTAACTGCATGCATGTCCTCCCAAACCGAGTAATGGAGACCAAACCAATCACATTAATACGGTCACCTGCAATAATTAATTTTGATTGGTATAGTCTACAAATTGTCTAACAATTTTCCCCGGAACTGCTAAGTCATGACTGCACAAATCCGGTCCGCGCATCGACCACTGTGGAGTCCACCGCACTCATGAGCCGCGCAAGGTTTGGATTTGTCCAGCAGGGACTTAGCATCTTTTTTTCCTCCCACCAACCACCGCATCAACAGAAAATTTATTTTTTTAAAAAAAGGATGCTAATAAAATCACAATAACTAGAAGCCAGTAGTTTCTTCCAAAGCAAGAAACTACATGGGTGGATATCAAAAATTAGAATAAAGAAAAGTACCGTATGTTTGCTTCAATTAAACCAAAAACACAGTTACCATGCTAAAACAGCAAGAAAAGAAACTCACTGCGTAAGTGCAGTGACAGCATCGTGAACTTCATCCATGGAAGGAACAGGACCCAGAACAAAATCATCATTAAAGCCAACAAGCCTCTCGTCTTCACTTCCATCAACAGAAACCCATTCATAATCATCAGGGTAAGAACCAGTAAAAGAAGGACACCAAGTAGAAATGGGTCCACCAGAATTAGCAGATATTGGAACACTCAAAACAGAACCAGAAGAAGAAAGACTCAAAGTATTATTATCATTATTAAGAGAATTGAGCTTTCTAGTTGCCCTTGGTGAAGTAACAGTAGTAGTAGTAGTAGTGTTAGAAGATGATGTGCTAGTAGAGATAGGTTCTTGGAAATTAGTAACACCAGCCCTAGCAACAGCCCGACCAAACACCCTTAACATGCTACCTCCTCCGCTTCCACCGAACATTATAGGAGTCGTATAGTTAGCATGCGTTTCTGTGATGTTTTTGTGAGTGTATTTATATATGGAGGGGAGAGTGGAGACTGTGCTTGGATGGGGATTGATATTTGATACTTACGAGGCTTGTCTCTTTTCTTTTCTTTTTTGCATTTTGGTTCCTCGAGTCTCTTCAATGTTGCCTTCAATCCTTACTGTTTAAATCTTTTCATTATCTGTCATTGTCATCTTCAATAATTTTACAGTGCACATAGAATAATTAAGATTTTTTTAAAAAAAATTGATTAATAAAAAGAAGTGAATTCATCCTAAGAATATTTACATATAAAATCTAAAATCTAGTATTCGTAAAAAACATAATAAGAATATTTTCATTTCTTTAAGCCTATAAAAAATATAAATTTTATGTTAAATAAATATTTATGATTATTTTCCATAATAGACACATAGTAATTGAAATAAATATATTAGATTTTCCATAAAATCCTATAATATTATTTGAGAAAGATGACAAAATTGAATTATAGTTTTTTTTAAGTGCATTTAAGTCTAAATCTAAAAAAACTAAAAGCAAAAAAAAATAAAATTAGGCGCACGAGCATAGTTTGGGTGGCCGATAGATATATTATATTGGCTCAAATCAATCCAGGTTAGCCCGGTATGTGATCTAATAAAAAACATAAATTTTATGTTAAATAAGTACTCATGAATTTTTCTTCATACTAGACACATAATTATTGGGAAAAAAATGTTAAAATTCCCATAAAAAAATGAATAATAGTTTTTACATTTAAATCTAAATCCAAAAAAGTTTAAAATAATAAAAAATTAAAAAAAAGCCTTGCGTGCAAGCCTGGTCTAGGTGGCTTAATGATATATTGAATTTACCCGAGTCAATTCGAATTAATCTGTCAAACTTATGACTTATGAACTCTAGTGAGTTCAATCATATTTTTTTTATTTATATATTAAAAAATATAAAGACTAATTCAAAATCAACCAAATATTGAATGATAAAATTGAAGAAGAAAAATTAATAAAAAGTTTTTTAAAAAAACAATGTTGAAGAATAAATTTAAAAAAAATAGATCATATGTGCGAGCTTGACATAGGTGGCCTAATATGCCTGAGCTTTAAAAAAACTGAGGTGTGTAGCATGCCTTTCAGCCTATGTTTACATGTCTAGATCATTTTATTTTATTGTTTTTTTAAGGGACGAATGATCTATTATAGTTTTTACATTTAAATCTAAATCCAAAAAAGTTTAAAATAATAAAAAATTAAAAAAAGCCTTGCATGCAAGTTTGGTCTAGGTGGCTCAATGATATATTGGATTTACCCGAGTCAACTCGGATTAACCTATCAAACTTATGACTTATGAACTCCAGTGGGTTCAATCATATTTTTTTAATTTATATATTAAAAAATATAAAGATCAATTCAAAATCAACTAAATATTGAATGATAAAATTGAAGAAGAAAAACTAACAAAAAGTAAAAAAAAAAAAAACAATGTTTAAGAATAAATTGAAAAAAAAAAAGGTCATGTGTGTGAGCTTGACATAGGTGGCCTAATATACCCGAGCTTTAAAAAAGCTTAGGCGTGTAGGCCTTTCAGCCTAGGCTTGTGTATCTAGGTCATTTTATTTTATTTTATTGTTTTTTTAAAGACAAATGATTATTGTTCACCCTTATTATTCTTGAAAAAAGAAATGAGATAAACGATGCGTTGTTGGCTTGTATAAAATCTAGCGACCATAATGATAACCGGAAAATTAGAGCATATTTTTTTATCCTAAAATTCATTCTTAATCTATTTTCACAACAAACATCCACTAAACACCTTTAGAACATAAAAAAAAAAACCAATTTATCAATCTAAAAACTCAAAAATATACAAAAACACAAAATCAAACCGGTCAAAAACTTTCTATCCCCACCTCAATCAGTTTTTCCAGACAAGATTGAAATTTAAAATCACCACCATCAAACTCTATTTATTGAGTGATCAAAATTGATATCAGTCATTACAATAAATCTAACTCTCTTCTCTCAAATCCAATAACTAAAACATAAATAAAATGAATGTCTTTCCTAAATTTTAAGTTGGCCACAAGGTTTCTTAGTGTTTCATATTATGATTCTCTTTCATTAAATTTTCTTTACCTTAATAAATTTTGACAAATTGATCATAAAATTCAGAATGGACGATTAAAATTAGAAAAATATCAAATAAGAAACTGAAAAAAAAAGGAGTTCATTGCTATAGTGAATTCCTAACTTATTTTAAGCTAAATAAAACCTAATAAACACCTTTATGATGTTAATAAACAAAGAAATCAACTCAAAACATCTAAAAACATATCTAAAAATACAAAATCAAATTGAAAGAGAAAATCATCTCCCAACCCTAATCTACTTTTTTTTATTGCAAGATGAAGAGCAAAATACACCTTAAAATAAGTTAATTGGGGAAGACAACCCTATTTTTGTTAAAAAATAAAAGTAGATGAAGTGTCGTCTGCTGCGACAAAAGATACGTTGCCTTCTTGCTCAATTTTTGAATGTCATAAAAGTGGTTTGAAAATCAAACAAGTGTTTTTTTATCTAAAAATTCATTTTCAACCCATTTTATGCTAAAAAACTAACAACCACTTTTATAATGTCAATAAATGAACAAATCAAACTAGAAAAAACCATTTTCGAATCTTGATTTACTTTTTTTTTTCTTATAAGATAAAAGGTAAAATACACCTTAATAAAATTCCACTTGTTGAATAGAACTCTCCAATATAAAAAATATTATTTTTTATAAGTAAAATATGTCGAGCTAATGACTTTCTCTCTCTCTTTCTTATTATTTTTTAACAACTTTCCATCTTATTTTTCAAACACAAGAACTCTAATGTAATGAAAATGAAATTTAAGACTGAAATGTTAACTTGCTAAACTAAAGGATTGAAAATGATTTTGGCCCAAATATTTTGGAAAGCGGCACAAATTGAACAATAAAATTAACCATTGCATTCTTGCCTCATTGTAAACTAGGTCCCCTAAAAGTTTTTTTTTTCCACAAGCATTCAAATTGATTTTTTTATATATAAAATCAAGAATTAAATCTAATATCGGGATGTTATTTTGGTATTATAATAATTCAGAAAAAATAAATCAAAATAAATAATCCAATTAAATCCCAAAAAGCAATATTAAATGATGAATTCATTAAAAAAAAAAACAATGTCCAAATTAGAAAAACACCGAAAGCAAATAAAAAGAAAAAAAGTGACTTTTTAAACAGTATAGAAACCCTGCATTCTTTCATATTTTGTTAGATTAATCCCTCAACTCTTTTTTTTGGCAAGCAATACAATTTTTCTTTATAAATCAAGAACCGTCCAGTGTTGAAATGATTTTTTAATACCTCAATAATCTCATATATAATAAATAAAAGAAAATCACAAATCCAAATTCTATTCCAACACAACATCAAATGAATTTTTTTAAGAAAATGAGTGACTAAATTAGAAAATAATAATAATAACAAAAGCACTGCTGCAATATAAGATCATTGTATCCTAGTGCATAATGGATTGCATTTATAAGAATTGTTGTAATTCACAGTTCATTGTGTCTTGAGCATGATGAATTACATAATGTTCTTGGCACGGGATTTAAGTGAAAAACAATTCTAGCTATCAAATTAGACAGAATTAATAAAATAAAAAAGCGGTGTTGCAATTTTTTTTTATTAATATAAGTCTTCAGCTAGTTTGTATATATTTTAATTAATTTTATAAATTCTAAAATTAATAATTATTTAACCCTTTAATTAACCTGAAATTTATACAACTTCAACTGCTGAACTCTACAAATAAAATTCAAGACACTGCGACAATTTTTAATACATGGGTCTTGGTGTACACTGTTTTTAGCATTGAATTTTGGTTGTTGTTAATTATTATATAATTAATTAAGAGTATATTTTTCAGTTGTTGCTTTTTAAATAGTTTTTTATGTTAAAATATATGTTAATGATGTTTTTTTATTTTTAAAAAATTATTTTTAATATCAACATATTAAAACGAACCAAAACATATAAATTATATTAAATTTTAATAAAAAAATTTAAATTTTTTAAAAATATAATTTACACTGGATTTCAAAACAGTTTCTAAAAATTACATGCATGTTTACGAAGAAGCTGAATTTGAGTGAGTGAAAGTTAATTAACTGGGCTTCTGAACTATTATTGAACTTCATATGAAAACTCATACGAATCTTTTTAATATTATGATGCGTTTATATAATGTGGTTATTTTTTAAGATATATTTTGTTTAAAAATATATAAAAATGATATATATATTTTTATTTTTTAAAAATTTATTTTTTATATTGGTATATTAAAATGATTCAAAACGCTAAATAACATAAGTTTAAAATAAAAAATTTAAATTTTTTTAAAATATAAAAATAAACAAGTTTAGATTGTTGTTGATATGTTTGTTAAGGTGTGGTATGAATACTTTTTGTAAAATTATTTTTAAATTTAAAATATATTTAAAATATTTTTTAAAATATTTTTTTAATTCTTAATATTCTCATATTAAAACTATAAAAGATTACTTAAACAACATCAATTAATTACTTTTATGCTAGAAAAATAATTTGAAAAAGATTTATTGTGTGTTTGCTTCTGCTTTTTCAATTACTTTATAAAGAAAACATTAAATTAATTTTTTTTTAAATATTTTCAATTATTTTAATGTCTTGATTTTAAAAATAAAAAAATAATATTTTAATAAAAAAATATTTTTTTAAATACACACAAAAACAAGGTTGGGTTTGGTTAGTACGGTAGTGAGTTTACCCTTTATTTCCTTCTCGCTCAAATAAGCCAGTCTGTTTCTTTATGTTCCAGCTGAAATAACAAATCTCAGCTGCCGGAGAAATCAGAGCCTGCAAAAGACGATCCATTCTTTTGATATGTCAAAAGCAGCAGCCAACGTTGCCAGTTTTTCTCACACTTTCAAGTACTTATTGGGTCAGTGCTCCTTTTTCTTTCTTTTCATAATTATAGATAGATAGGTAGCTCTGTTTGTCAAAATATAATGTGGGTTTCTCGTTTTCTTCATCAGCTACTCAGTTCTTGTCAAGAGGAATCCCTTTTATTTTCAATTCCTGGATCGTTAGACACCTTACAGCCGAGGACTATGCGGTATTTATTTCTTGTTTTTGAAAATCGCCTCACGGGTTTTGTGATCTGAAATGAAATTATCTTGTTTGTGCAGTTATATGCAGTGCAATTTCATCTCTTTGTGACATGTGTGTTGTTTCTTAGTCGAGAAGGATTCCGGCGAGCCTGCATGAGGGCCGACATTAAATGGTTCGCTTCTTTAGTTACATTTGCTTATTTCCTGTTTTATTTTCGTCTAGTGTGAGAAAAATACATAAATCGTGAAGTAGATTGTTGAATTCTGCAACCTATGCATAGTCTCCTACACGGTTTTAGATGATTGTCAAACCCTTTTATTAGTTAGAATGAAGGCAGTTTCTTTTAGGCCAAACCTTGATTTAGAGTTGAACTTCTATCTGATTTATTGCAAAACTGTGATATATATGCTCCAGTGATGGTGCCTCAACCGAGGAATATGCAGCAAAGTTATTAAAAGTAGCTTGGATGACACTCCCTCTTGGAGTAGTTACAACGATTTCAGCATGTGTTTTTGTTTTCTGGTGGCAAGGATTAACTTATTCTGATCCATACGCACAAGCTATCTTGATCAATGGTAAGATGCTATAATTGCCTCGATCATTAATGATGTTGCGACGTGATTTTCTCTTTTTGAACTGTTTTCTCATATCATTCTTTATTGCCAGCAGCAACCTCAACAAAGTTTTAAACCCCCTGAACATGTTTTTCCTAAACATTATTTAGCTTGTCAATTGAGACTTTCATTTTAGTGCCTTTGGAAGTAGAAATGGGTCATAGGAAAGCTAGGGAACTACTCAAAAGTTGCATAATTTACAGCAAGTTTGAGAAAGCAGTGGCTTTGTTGAATGAAATTTTAGGAGAGGAATATAAGAGTAAAAAAAAAAAAACATGTGAATCAATTGTCCAAATGCACTGCCCTGTACTTTGCTAATGTATTGATAAATCACTAGTTTTCATTAGTTTCACCATTCATGATCCATTATCAGATCTTCATGATACTTTGCTGTAGCTAAGTATATATCATGTCTCTCCTCTTCCCACCCAAGGGACTCTTTCACATGCTTCTCCATGCGCTTTGTGCATTACATAGGATCAATTACTAGCTTACTAGTCCCTTTATAGTAAACTTGTTTCTTTTATTGCAATTGAATGTACTTTATCTCATCAGCATTATCCTTTTCCAAATTACATAAAAAAATGATTGTTAGCTCACTTTATGTCACAGGCTGTGCATGTATTTTGGAGCTTTTGGCCGAACCCTTGTATATTGTCTCTCAGAATTTGCTATTGCTCAAACTGCGGTTGATCGTTGAAACAGCAGCTACACTTTTGCGTTGTTTGACAATGTACATCCTGATTGTCAAGCAAACCAGCATGGTAAAAGTTTATTTGAAAAGGCAGCTGCTCTTTTGTGTTGTCTGACAATGAACATCCAGAAAGTTATAAGTGGTCAATCTTACTAATGGCATGTGGTAGATAAGCACTTGAATTCTTTTACAGGTAAAAATAAAGTGTCACCATCTGTTTTTGAGACAATCAAGGATGTTAAATGATGCTATATGCATCAACAACATCCCAGTCTGAAAGTTTGATGAGCGTGCATGTTTGTATTAATTGCATCTTATGGATTCACCATTTCAATGTTTTTGTATTAGGTGATTTAAAGGTGTGTTTGGGAGTACTTCCGCTTCTGCTTTTAGGTGTTTTTCAAAAGTTCTTTTAGCTTGAAAAAACTTTAAATTGATATTTTTAATGCTTTTTGATGGTTTTGATGTGGTGATGTCAAAAATAAAAAACAAATATGAAAAAAATTCATTTT
Organism: Populus nigra; assembly: GCF_951802175.1. NCBI lineage: Eukaryota > Viridiplantae > Streptophyta > Magnoliopsida > Malpighiales > Salicaceae > Populus > Populus nigra. The sequence continues at coordinate 39,498,302 of NC_084852.1, forward strand.
GATGCATTTTCAAGCGAAAAGCTATTTTGAAAAGCACCTTGTACCACAATCCTAGACACACTTAATAAACAGATTTTGGGGAGAATCTATTCCTCTATGTGGTGGATATTGTCTGCTAATCAGTGTGCTTCATTTTCTCGTTCCACCTTTTTTTCTAAACTGAAATCGTCGATTTCTTCTCATCTCCAACATCTTGGATTTTTTTTTACTTCTTTTCTTGTGGAAGTCTTTGGGTGGATTTTATGCAAGATTTTTCTTCAACTTATGTTTAGGACTTGGTTATCTCATTTTTTTCTCTTTTGGACATTTGAGATAAATTCCTTGAAAACTGGCTACAAAATGGTAATTTGTTGCGCAATATCATTAAAAAAAGGTTGAATAAATGTATTTATTCATGTCCCCGTATCTATTTTTCTAAGTAATCTCCTCTATTTGAATTTCTAGTGGTATGACTCTTGCTTGTTTCTTGAAATTTGTGGAGCCTAACTCTATGGGCTTGTTCACAAAAAACTTTGACAGAAAGTTTCTAATTCTCGTAGGATAAGGGGATTGTTTTTGCGTTGTCGCAAACTGCATATGGAGCTTGTTTGTTCTTAGGATATTGGAGTTACTTTGTTCTTTTCCGTGCATTTAGAAGTTCTGTTCTTTTCCCTTTCAGGTATGATTTCTTTGTATGAACAAAATTGCTGTCTTCGGTATGATTTGATTTTCATCCCTGTCCCTCCAGTCTAAAAGAAAACAAAGCAAGGAAAATTGCTTAAGCTGATAGTGCAATGGAAACCTGTTTGATTTGTTTATTTTTTTACCCTGTCAAGCTTGACAGTGTCTTCAATTTGCTCATATAAACATGCTATCAATTTATGGCAAGGTTCCTTGACAATTGTGTGGCATTCACAATTATTTTGTTAACATATTAGTTAACACCATGTCTTTCAACAGACTAGGAACCATAATGGATTATGACAAGCAGCTCTCTAGCATGTGTGTTCTGTTAACCCTACAATCCTTTCAAAAGCTTATCCTTCAAGAAGGGGAAAAATTTGTTCTTGTATGGTTGGATACCCCATACAACCAGGCTGTATATGGACTTGTTGACAAGTTAGGTATGTGGCTGGATCAGATATTATTGGCCTGGTTGAGTGTTTATATAAACCAAAATGGCTGTGATTTGAATATTTTGCTTCCTTGATGAAGATAATTTGATTGATATAGAATGTTATAAATGCTAAATTTTCATATCCAGGGAGCTTAGTTGTCAGATTGGTGTTTCTTCCATTTGAGGAAAGTTCATATGCTACATTTGCCAGGTCTGCATCAGGTTTATTTCTCTCATTTGTTTTCTTAATGTTCTGATTTTGAAAAAATTGCTTTCATTGTTTAGATGGTGCAAGTCTCTTCATGTGCTCTGCATTTTCTTGCTTTGGGGTTTCATCATTTTTGTTATCTATTTGAATGCAGTCTATTCTGTTAGCTAGCCACTTTTTTATTTTTAGTTAAGAAGCACAGCAAGAAACTTTGTTGAGTCGGATAGTTGGGGGTCAGAAAGGGCAGGGTGTGGAAAAGGATTTTGTTTCATCTTCTGTATTTGAGTGTTCCAGAAGAAACGAAGTTGTTTTTTTTTCTGCTTGTCTCCACTGACTGTGGTGGCCAGGCATTAGTTGAAACTCGGTAATTCATAACTTATTTCTAGTCCGAACTGTTATAATTATGGCTAACACTACCATCACTAGCTTATCTGGTGTTGTCAAGCATTTGCCCTAGAATAGTGTGTGATCATCTCCTTTACTTGCCAGAATGGTTAAGAATTTGTAGATTCTTTTCCTTTCATTTCTTTTGGACTGAGACTTACAATTTGAATACATGCAGCATATGCATTTCAACATCAATTTGAAGTCACCACATCTCCATTTTCTGCCATAAGCAGCTGAATGCTTCTCCTTCTCATGACAGGAAAAGATCCAAACAAAAGCAGGAAACTGGGAAGCTGCCTATCAGAGGCCTTGAAGCTTGTTTTGTTAATTGGTGCATTCCTTCATTTCTTGTCTTTATATGCACCTAGTCAAATAGTTTTCAAGTTTCTGTTTACCCTTTTTATATTATGAAAATTGTCATGACAAACTTTTTCAAATTTATAGTACTGCAGAAAAATCAGCACATTCTTTCTGTCCCAAGTTTGTGAGCTTGGTGGTGATTAATGATCAATCCATCAATTTTCACGACTCCTTTTCTCTCATCGTCCAGGTGTTGTATTTATGACATTTGGCCCAAGTTACTCCTACTCTCTCATCAGAATGTTGTATGGCCGTAAATGGAGTGATGGAGAGGCATCGACAGCCCTCCAGTATTATTGCTTCTATGTCATTGTCTTGGCTATGAATGGTTAGTAACAACATTTTCCATTATCACCAATTGTCTTGGCTATGAATGGTTAGTAACAACATTTTCCATTATCACCAATTGTCTTGGCTATGAATGGTTAGTAACAACCTTTTCCATTATCACTCCTATAAACTATTATTTTTCATTTGACCACAAACAAACTGCTCTTTGTAATCCTTCTGTCATTCTCTCTCATTTTCTCCTCCTGTTGATTCCTGATTATGTTTTGGAAAAAAAAGTGCACAGACAATCCATGTCATGGCATAATCAGGTCACTGGTTTTTTATTATCAACTATGTGTAGAAATTTGCTGGATCAACTTGTAAATCGAGAGTTTATTGTTAGAAAAATGAAGAGATTAATGGTTATTATTTTACTTCTAGATCAGTAGAGGTTCTTGGTGTCATCATTTCTACACATTTGGACAGGAGTGCAAGCTTCACAAATGCACACATAATTTGCTTGTGAATCTATGAACGTTTCAACAAGCAACTTGATTACCACAGACAATGCATCTCTCAGCTTTGCTTTTATATACTGTTATGAAAATGTTGACCTTCATTTGACTTTGCATCAGGAACTTCCGAAGCGTTTCTACATGCTGTTGCAACAGAGAGCCAACTCAAGCGCTCAAATGATTCGTTGCTTGTGTTCTCATTGATATATGTAGTGATGAATGTCCTGCTGATAAAGTCAGCTGGTGCTGTTGGCTTGATTCTGGCAAATTCCTTAAGTATCCTTTTCAAGTTGCAGGCTTTTTTATTAGCCATTATTTCAACAGGCACCCATGCGTGCCCACCATGTGCATGTTATACACATTGTACATGGTCATGAGACTGAGTTTTGGTGAGTTTGACGCAAAATATTTGAAGCCCATTGATTGACACTGTTTCACTTGTTGCCTTATCATGATCGTATTTGTTGTCAGAATTTTGATTTATTTGGTAATTATGCATTTGTTTGAAGGAAGTCATGGTTGCCTTTTGGAAACTAGACTTCTAACTATAGTTCTAACGAGGAAATAGAAAAGAGCAAATCTTTTTTGATAGATGTTCCATTGCTTTCATAGTTACCAAAGGTGAAGGATTGCGTGAATATGCTATGTCCCTTTGACACTGGATTGCTCAACAGTTTGGTTGTGCCAGTGTTGTAGAAGTTGAATAATGGGAATTTAGATCTAGGCATAACTGTGTTTCGCCTAGGGTGTCCATATATAAGCAGCATAGTTCTGACTAAGAGTGCTTGGTAAGTTAGGCTATCATAAACAAGACCCCTAAGGTTTTGCAGTTGAGAGAATAAACTTCCATTCAAGGTAAAGTAATTTTGAAAAGCAGCCTGGATACTGTTTCAACCAATATTGTCTTCTGAAAGTGTCTCGGTTGCCAATTTTTCAACCTGTATTGTTCAGCTGTTGGGCAAGTGGCTTTGAAGGGGCTCTCCATGATGATATGTAACTCAGTAGTGACTAGTTTATGTTCTTCCTTGATTCCTAAATTCAACCAATTACCAGTGGTATATGCTTTATTAAATTTAAATCCTTGGGTCGCTGGTTTCTTGACTATTCTGAAGATATGATCTTGAGGATTATATACTCTGCAGTATTCATCAAATACTACTTTCAGGTATGGCTTTGATACTGCATCTCTTCCATGTTTTTGGGTACTTATATCAACCTTATACTGGATACTTGTTTTTCTCTCTGCAGGATTCTTCTGCATTTTCTTTTACCAGCTGCTTACCTTCAGGTTGGACAGTTCTGTTGTTTTCTGGTGTAATTACTCTCATCTCTGAGAAATTATTTCTGGACCACGAAAATTTCTGGCCAACATTTTTAATCCACTTCTCCATCGGCTTAACTTGCTTCTGCATTTCGTCTTTCATCATGTAAGTATCTTCTTGTCTCTTATTTCAATTTATGCTATAACCACGTGAACTGAGTTTCGAGGTGCGAATTCAGTTGGCCATTTAACTTTTCTTGTGCTCTTTTTATTTTTGTTTATTTTTGTTTTTATGTGGAAAGTTTCCTGTAATTTTATTTTCATTTATCATTAACAGTTACCGCCGCGAGAGACCTTTCATCAACAGAATTATCCGTTTCCGTGATCACATGGACTGAAGAATAAATAACTGTCCTTACAGCTTGTGAGTGTAAGATTTTATTTTTCAGATTACTTAATCAATTACTATTCGATCTGCTGTCATTTGGGTATATAATTAACAAAGAAGGGCCTTTGAATGCAGCACAAAAAACACAAGGGTGAGGATGAATTACACTCTGTTGAAGTCCATTCCATGTTACGGTGGGATTATTAGTAGCAAGGTAACTAACAATCAAAGTTATAATGTTGCAATAGCGGTTTGTTACTTACAAGCTAGTGTCATCACTAACAACACTACTCCCCTCAGTTCAAAAAACATCATTTCTCTAATTTTGAAAACATTGTTTTCAATACCATCATAATTGACTAGCAAGAAAGTTGAAAAGCTCGAGACAATTTTCTGAAGTGCAACTTTTGAAGGGTTGCAATTTGCATTAGATTTAATTTCGGATCTCTTTTCTTTTGTCTTTGATGAGAAAGTATGCCAGGGTCGTGGGTGCGAAATTTACGCCCAGGACCCCTATTCTGGCTTCTGCTGCCTCTGCTTGAATTTTGTTTTCCCCTTGCTCCCCTCATGTCAAGGTCATATAGGGTCTCAAGTGGCAGCACAATGCAATGTCTCCAACATGGCACTATGAATGCCCACTAACATACGCTAGTTTATTCTTGCCACTCCTTCACAATGCTTGGCAGACTTTATAGCAGCAGTTTTTATCGAAGCCAATGCCAAACTAGTGAAAAAAGGTTTCTCCTTTTACCAGGATTACTGGATACCCAACAAGGAACAATGGAACACACTTGCTCCTCAATTTGGGTAAGAACTTAGCGAGTCAGTAGAGCTGGTAATGTTGTCTTATGAAGATCATTTTCAAAATAACAACACACTGCATCGTTAAGCTTCTTCAATTGGGTTCTGCCATGGACAACCGGTAGACTGATGTCTGCTCATTCCATTGCGAAGTTTATGGTGTTGTTTTTGTGCTCTAATAACAGTTTTTCTTTGGATAAAAAAACATGAGAAGTTCGAGCATCATACTTTAGTAGAAAAAGGTGGTAAACGTTTAAACAGCCATGATAACCCGTTATAATGGTTCTAGTCAATGACCCCCCCTTTTTCATCTACAAAAGTAACTTTGTTCATCATAAATGCCCCATATTATTTGATGGACCAACCTAAATATAACATGAAACATGATACCTGTCAATCTCGAAAAAAAAATAAAATTCCCTGGTAGGTGAGAAATTGGGCAAATGAACAGGCCGGTCTTATCAAGAGCAAAAAAGTAAAATAAAAAATAAAATAAAGGGATGGAAGAGAGGGCCACAAGTGCAAATTTGATGATTCATAGGACACCCACGGGCGTGTTGGGTTGTCCTCCAGTGTCACTCCAGGAGCAGTGCTCAGTAATTATAAGCTTGAGAAAGAAAAAGGTAGATAAAGAGGGGGAAAACGAACTTACTATGATCAAGAAGGAGACTAGGTTTAGAGTTTAGACAAGCATCCACCGAACCCACGAATATAAAGTTGCTCCTATCTTCTAAAACAAAATGATGGTAATTTGAGAGTTTTGCTTGGGAGGTGGTGGATTGCATTACTTCAAAGTCGTTTGCTTCAGAAAGCAGGAATGAAGTGAGGGAATGCCACTCGCAACATGTCAAGGAGTGGGAATATAAGTTATACGAACATCTTAATATATCGAAAGAGGAAGGAGAAAGAAAAAAAAAATAATATAGGGGGAAGAGATGGCTCCAATAATGGATGATTCCCTTTTTGTCTCTTGCATACCTCTAATAAACAAAGGAACTCCAGCCTCCACAACCATTTTGACCACCGAAGGCTTTTTGCAGTTCCGTCCAAGACTTTCTTACGTGCGTCCACCAAGGATTTCATTGCGGATTAGACACTATAATGATCATTTTACATTTTCAAGACAAAATTATTAATCTTACTGTTGAGGGTAAGATATTCTCTTCATCAAAATAATCGGGCACAAATCAATCTTTCAATGTTTTTTAAGCATGATACGATGACTAGTCTATCTTTACAAGCAAAATTATACAACCGAGTTTTCATCGTATTTTTTTTTTATAGTTATAATCAAATTAAATTAAATTTAATATTTTAATAAATAAAAAATAGTTGACGCTATAGTTTTTAAACCCAGCTCAATGACCGGCATGGTCCAAGATCCGAGTTCTCAGTTTTAACCAAATCATCGGATTTTAGAAGGCAAGATATGCCTGTGCTATTTAGAAGGCACATGTTACATCTCTTGAAGATCAAACGCCGACTTACATGGTAGTGTTGAGAGCAACACATTAAGCTCTTCCAGGTGATGGGGCGCATATTCGCAGAAAACTGATGATACGGCCTTGAAAAATTATTTTTCTTTTCATCCTCCTTTCCTTTATCATTGCCTCGGGTTTTGTGCATGAGCAATAGGTTATTGTGCCTTGAGCTTCATGATTTTTTTTCTATTTTTCTTTCTATAAAGTTATCTTGATCTCATATCTTGAGTTGCGGGTTAGTTGAGTTAACCAGAATTGGCTGAAGCTTTTTTTCAATGTTTGTTTATAATTGATTTTTTTCAGTTTTATCTTTCATTATTTAGTTTTCTTGAGAATTGACCTCTATTGTTTCATTCAATTTCTTTTGCAAAGTGTTATCCTGATCTCATAAACATGAATTTGGCATGCTAACTCGAGTCAGGTTTTTTTATCTTTTTTAAAATTTGATTTTTTTTTCTCAATTTATTCTTTAACGTTTAATTTACTAATAAATGAGCTTTGGAATTTTCTCATTTTTTTTGTTATCAAATAAGATTATTAATTTTTTTTAAGAATATTTAGAGGATATATTTTCAGAAAATTTGACAAGCAATTTTTTTTTTATTAGCCATTGCCATTAGCTTTTTTATATAATTATATTGACCCAAATTTTTCTTGCTCATTTAAAAATATTATCATGGGCATATTTTTTATATTAGAAAAAATTTAACCCAGTTTGCAGTGAGCGCGCACCTATTTAACTGAGTGGTCTTGATAAAATAGTAGAATTAGTTATTTCAAGCTTGTGTTTTTCAAAGGAAAAAGCTTTGCGAGGCTTGGGAACTCCAAAGACTGAGGGCGGGCGCAAGTTGATCGTAAAAGAACCCTTCCTTGGGACCTTTTATTCTCTTTTGTGTTTTGCCATGGATATTGATGAAGCTTTCAAGAGACGACATTCTTGTTTAAAGTAGGGCTTCCCCGGAAACATGTTGTCGTTCACGAATCCCAGAGCTCTGGTTAAGTACAAAAGCTTGGAAAATTTACGTGGTTTTGTTAGATTTGCATGTCTCGCCCTGACTATTCAAAAGAAAAGGGAAGAATAAATTAATAACCATCAATTTACATCTCTGTAGCAGGTTATAAGAAGTGCTGATTTTAACACTGGCTTCAGGCTTCAACACACGATCGAATTAAGAAGAAACTAGTGGTACATGTTTAATATAAGAAGTCCCTAGCTAATACACTCGTTAATTTGTTGCCTTAATTAATTAATTATATATCGTTCGCATGACAGAGAATGGAGAACGACATGCTTAATTATCTGTCTTCTTACTCAAAGTTGTTACTACAAGGACAAGTTCCCAGAGCCCATCTTCCCATTTAATTCCTTAGTTTACCTCTCCTTTTTCCCTTAAATATCTAATTTACTTTAGAAGGTCTAAATCATTCGGTTGTCTGTTCTCATTTCATTGCATAAAACTCTCAAGTCTCAAGATAAGTGACGGTGCCCTCTCAAATATTGATGCTAAAGCATCTTTATTTCTCTCTTTAAACAAGCACCAAATGATAGAACATGACATGCAATGATGACTTGGGACCCTTTTTGGTATTATTTATCTTGTTTTGTATCTTGCTAAATCCTCTTGATTAAGCCATGAAGATCACCAACAATTAAAGGTTTCAAATGTGTGATTATTGCAATCGTTTCTTGATTACATGGATTATCTCTTAATTTAACCCTTTTACCTTTCAAATTCACCCCAAAAGCTCCATTTTTTTTTTTTTGAAGCTCTCATCATAAACAACCAAATTGTCGGATCATCAGGCGCCAGTGTATGCTTTTGTTTTTGTTGCTAGTGGACATCGTTATAAAAAATGGCATGGCATGGCATCAAATAGGATCAAACCCATTAAAACAATTAATCAATCAATTAATTTTTTGTAGTTTCTAAACAACGGTACACGGAAATTTGAAGTGGGTATATATTCATGTTCTTCTCCAAGATAAAGTTGCATCATGCATGTGCTGAACATATAGTGTGCTTTTGGAAAATAATTAAAGTGGCCTAAGTGATGTGATTGGAGAGTGTTTCTCATTTGAAGAATATCAGTCTTGTTAGGATAAAATACTGAGTTGGTCGAGCTATTAAGTCTACGTACGTTTAAGCCTTGACTTAATCAGAATCGGTCGCTCACATGCCCATTTAACTCACCTTCAAACCATCATGATTTTGTTCTCCACTTAGAGATTAGATAACAAGTTATAATGCGAACAGAAAAAAGAGGATTATGGTCATGAAAGAGGACTATTCATGACTCATGAGAGGGAGGGAGGGATCGGGGGTGACTTTGAAGTCGAACAGTAGTACTGAGGGGTGGCAAGACACAGATTTGTTTTTGAAAAATCGAGCGTGCATGGGTCACCCTAATGGACCCAGTTTTCATCGTCTTACCAATCTTATTCTCGAGTGTGTTCAATTCTTTCATCATTCTCTTGTGGAACCCTCCATCTCCTTTCTTTACCTTTCTATTACATCATCTTGGGTCTCTATAAGTGTATGTATTTTGATCACTAGCTAGTCATTTTGCTTTTGTTTTTAAAAAAATTTTCATCTCTATAAATTCTTTTTGCTAAATATAATGTTTAGATACGTATCATCAACGTAATATCCATAATTCAATCTATATTAGTTATTGTCCTCACGTTAGTTTCTAACGTAAGAGAACAAGACTCTAATATTATGAAATTAATTTGTTAATTAAGAAATAAAAAGAAGATACACACACATTTAATACAATAAATTCAAAAATACATGAACCAGTAAATCATAAAAAAGAATTATATATAAACGCTATTTAAAGATTAAACAAGAAAGTTTATCTTTCTACTAAGAAGCAAAAGATAAATACACATGCAAATTAATATTTTATAAGTATAGGCTACATAGAATCATGCTAGTTAACAGTAACATAGATGTAATAAATCATGGAATACAAGAAAGAATGAAGGCAGCAAGAGACTATTTTCAAAGCTAATTTTTATTTAATTATATGAGATTTAAAATAAATATTCAAAAGACTTTTAAAGATCTAAATTATAGAGAAAAAATGTATTTCTTTAGTCAAAATCTTTATTTTCTTATTTGTGCATTTTTCCCTTTTTTGATGAAATGTGTCTTAATTACTTATTGACATCTTTCTTCAATATAAACTAAACTTGAGGTAATTAAAATAATATTAACTAACAAGAATTTTAATGATTTAAATTCATTAAAAAATATGTATTTCTTTTAAAAAAACTTCCTTTTCCTTATTCATTTGCTCCTTTTATTCTTTGACAAATCCAGCCATAGGCATAAATAAGATTGAGTATAATATGATGATCATGTGTGTGCCATTTCTTCAGTAAGATTCAGAAACAGATCAATAACCTGATGAATCTAAGCTGAAGGTGCTGGAGAAATCCCATAAAGATAGCACATTAAATCCTGACTTTCAAGCAAAGGAACAATTTGACGGACGATGCCACAAGAGGAAATATGTGGGAGTGAGTTTGATATATAGTGACCATGTCCGCCATCGTATTAAGCAGAAGCAGCTGGTTGGTGAAAGAATCAACCATGATATATAGCTTGTAAGGAGATTTTGGCGAGGATTTCACTGACAACTCTGATACCATGCAAAGGTAAATGCCTCAAGCATGAATGTTGTGAGTGTTCTTCATTTATACAATAAATCTATACCAGAAAATAATTTAAACAATGAATATGAATATATGTTGCTCATCTGAATCTTGTGTGCTGGGTATAGAAATTGCTGAACATAAGTTCTTTATTGACGTGAACTCCTTTTATAGGCTCTGTACAAGTTGCATGTAATATAAATACAATGACTAGAGGTTTGTTTCAGCTGAAGTTGTATGTTGACAGGAGTCTTCAGAGGATAGGTATACAACATACGTGAGTTTATTTATCTGCAGCGGATGACTTTGGACATTGTTGTAGATAATCCTTAACACGCTCCCTCAAGATAGGCGGGCTGATGATTAAGCCTATCTTGTTAACCATCATCTGAAACTTGGTACGAGATAGAGGTTTAGTGAGGAAGTCAGCAAGTTGGTCATGTGTACTGACATGGAAGATGTCTAAAACACCTTTCTTTACCAGATCGCAAACAAAGTGCAGATCAATGGCAATGTGTTTCATGCGAGAGTGCATGACTGGATTTTGACTTAGTTGAGTGGCACCAATGTTATCACAATAGATGCTAGGACGTTTGGACATCTTGATTCCCAGTTCATGGAGTAGAGTGCGAATCCATATGAGTTCTGAAGTTGCTGAGGCTAGGGCCCTATATTCAGCCTCTGTGGAAGATCTGGCAACTGAATGTTGTTTCCTTGTGCTCCATGAGATTGGGCAGTTTCCAAAAAATATGAGATAGGCAGAGGTAGAGTGTCTGTTGTCTGGGTCAGTACCCCAATCTGCATCTGAATATCCGGAGAGATGAGGATTGACAGAGGGCGTTAGTGATATCCCATGAGTGATTGTACCTTTGAGATACCGAAGCACCCGTTTTGCTGAAGTCCAGTGGAGTTGACTGGGTTGGTGCATGAATTGAGCAAGCTTATTTACAGCAAAAACTATATCAGGTCTGGTGATGGCTAGGTACTGTAAAGCTCCTATGACACTTCTGTATTGTTTCTGATCTGCAGGAGGGTGACCATCATTGAGTTGAAGAGTTGGTTTGGTGGAAAGCGGAGTATGAATTGGTCTGGCCCCTTCCATTTTAGTTCTCTTGAGGAGGTCTCTGATGTATTTTTGTTGGGATAAGAAAATCCCCTCGCAAGTTTGCTGCACTTCGACCCCAATAAAATAGTGCAGGTCACCAAGATCTTTTAAGGAGACTTGGGCACCAAGTTGACGTATTATATCTGACATAACCTGGGAATTATTACCTGTGAGTAGCACATCATCAACATATACCAGCAAGAATAAGATGATATCCTTCTTTGAGTAGATGAACAAGGAAGAGTCGGACTTTGATTGCTGGAATCCCAGTATCAGAAGGAAGGAGCTGAGTTTGTCATACCAGGCACGTGGTGCCTGTTTTAAGCCATAGATGGATTTGTGTAGTTTGCAGATGTGTGTGGGCACTGTGGAGTCTACAAATCCTGGGGGCTGAATCATGTAAACATCTTCTTGTAGTGATCCATGGAGGAATGCATTATTTACGTCCAGTTGTTTCATGCACCAGCGATGTTGAACAGCAATGGATAACACAGTTCTGATTGTTACTGGTTTGACGACTGGACTGAAGGTCTCATTGTAATCAAGGCCGGGACGTTGATGATATCCTTTAGCTACCAGACGTGCTTTGTATCGTGATATTGTGCCATCAGCATTGTATTTGATGCGAAAAAGCCACCTGCAACCAACAGGGATAATGGATGGGCTGGATGGAACCAGTTCCCAGGTGCCATGTTTAACCAAGGCGTTGAACTCTTCAGACATAGCCTGTCGCCATTTGTGATCTTTCAAGGCTTGAGAGACACATGTGGGCTCTATAGGCTGTGGGAGGGGGTGCTTTGTGGTGAGGTGGATTTGCTTTGGTTTGTAAATGTTGTTCATGGATCTTGTTATCATGTTGTGTTGTCTGGTGAGGGGTTGTGAGGATGGGGGTTGTATGACTGACCTGTTTTCTGATGGTGCAGGGGGTGGAACCAGAACCTGTGTTGGTGGTGAAGATGGAGGAACAACGAGAGCAGCAGTTATCACTGTTGAATGCCTGGATGGTGTCTGTCCTGAAGGTGGAACTGTCGGGATGGTGGATACAATCATGGGGTTCCCTGCATGTGGTTGTGATGATATACTAGTGGATGCAGTGTAGGGAAAAATAGTTTAATCAAAAACAACATGTTTTGAGATGTAAATACGAGATGAGTGAATGTCCATGCATTTATATGCGTTTTGAGTGCTTGAATAACCAATGAAAATGCATGGTTTGGACTTTGGTTGCAGCTTGTTGTGATTGTAAGGTTTGAGCCATGGAAAACACTGGCACCCAAATGTGCGCAGTTTGTGATAGTTTGGTTGACGACCAAAAATGCTTTCAAAGGGACTTTTGTTGTTTAGAACTGAAGTTGGCATGCGGTTAATTAAATAAACCGCAGTTTGAAAAGCATGTGTCCAGTATGACACTGGAAGATGTGCTTGATGAAGCAACGTGAGACCTGTCTCGACAATGTGACGATGTCTTCGTTCACTTGTCCCATTTTGTTGTGGTGTGTGTGGAGCAGTTGTAAGCATGTTTATGGACTGAGCGGATAGAAACTGACGCAGACTCTGATACTCACCGCCATTATCAGAGTAGAGATTCTTAATTTGAAAGCCAAATTGTTTTTCAACAAATCCTTTTAATTGAATAAATATGGATCGAACATCATTTTTGTGATGAATCGGAAATAACCAGCAATACTTTGTGAAATGATCCACAAATAAAGCATAATATCGATAACCATCAATGGAAGTTGATGCTGCTGGCCCCCATATATCTGTGTAGATGTATTCTAGAGGATGTGTGCTTATAAGTGATGTTTTGGAAAAAGATAATTGATGACTTTTATTGCATTGACAAGCTGAACACAGAGATGATAAAGTTTGGCTGGAGCCTACAACTGGAAGGGAAAAACGATTAATTAGAAAACGACATATTTTGGTGGAGGGATGACCAAGTCGTGTGTGCCAAAGATCAAGGGAAGTTCTTTCACCGACAAGTGCAAGTGTTGTAGGTTTCTGGATTGATGATAGCTGTGGCAGTGGATAGACACCATCCTGGCAGTCACCTCGAAGTATTGTTGTCCCCGTGTTCCGATCCTTCACAAGAAATTAGAATGGATGAAATTCTATGTAGACATTATTTGAGCGGGTAAAGTTATGAACAGAGACTAAATTCTTGTGTATGTTTGGAACACAGAGAGTATTATGCAGAAGAAAAGATTTTGACAATGAGCTCAATGACATAGAGCCAACATGTGTTACTTTCAAACCTGAGCCATCACCAATGACTACTTCATCTGTTCCATCGTATTCAGAATGAATTGAGAGGTTTGTAAGATCAGAGGTAATGTGATGTGATGCTGCTGAGTCCATGAGCCATTTTTTCTCCTGTGTCCCATTTGTAGCTGCACAATTTGCAGACTTCGGCCGTGGTACCTTGCGACATGTCTTGGCTGAGTGTCCTTTGGTGTCACATAGTTGACAAATCAATGGAGGCTGACTGGATTTGTCTCTGGGAACGTATCTACGTTGGTTGGATTTGTAGTAACCAGCATGAGGGTTTGAAGATCGTGCTGGTTTGAAGTATCTGCTGTGTTGAGCTGCATTGACAGTGGCTATCAATCTGGAGTTGGAGGCATCAATACGTTTGAGATAATTTTCATGACTGATTAATACATCATGGAGTTCTTCAAATGTGAGGGATGTTTCTCTAGTTCGTATTGTGGTTGCTATATCACGAAATTCTGCTCCTATTCCATTGAGAATATATAACGTAATGTCATCTATACAGATGGGAGTATCAATGACAGTGAGTTCATCAACTAGTCTTTTGACAGTGTTGAGATAATCTGAAACTGGCTGGTTTTCTCTTTGTATAAGGGTCAATTCTTCTTTGAGTTGCATGACACGCGTGCGTGATCGGTTTGCATACAATCGTTGTATTTTTACCCATGCATCACGAGCAGTGGTGGAAGTGGCAATGAGTGGCAGAACTGGTTCTGAAACAGATGCAAGGATTGCATGAAGGAGCAAGTTATCTTGCCGAAACCAGCGCCAGAAAGCAGGATTGGAAGTACCTGCAGAAAATGATCCAGTAGTTGGATCATGTAATGTTTGTGATGGACAAACAATGGTTCCATCAATATATCCTTGTAAGTTGTAGCCTATGAGCAAGGACATTAATTGAGCACGCCAGGAAGGAAAATTTGAGGGTGTTAGTTTCAGGGGAAGTTGAGAACTAGCATTGAAGGCAATGAGATGAGTATCACCATTGCCATGTGTTTCAGAGTTTATGATGACAGCGTCTGTAGTTGAGGCCATGTTGGGGAGTCTCGTAAGAGAAAGGGTAGGCTCTGATACCATATAGAAATTGCTGAACATAAGTTCTTTATTGACGTGAACTCCTTTTATAGGCTCTGTACAAGTTGCATGTAATATAAATACAATGACTAGAGGTTTGTTTCAGTTGAAGTTGTATGTTGACAGGAGTCTTCAGAGGATAGGTATACAACATACGTGAGTTTATTTATCTGCAGCGGATGACTTTGGACATTGTTGTAGATAATCCTTAACACTGGGATACTCTTTAGTACATGGCAATTATTGATGTAAAACAATGAATTAGGCTGCTAGCCGGCTATATATATATATATATATATATATTCAGGGGGTGTCATATATATATATATATATATATATATATATATATATATATATATATATATATTCAGGGGGTGTCTGTGACAATAATAAAGTTATTTTTTAAAATATTTTTATTTATAAATAATATATTTTTAAAATTTATTTTTGATATTAATACACAACTAAATAATTTAAAAACACAGTTGAATCGCACTCCAAAACACTAATATTGAATTACACACCAGCCCAACAATTAAGGAGGCAATAAGTGAGGAGCCCTAGATTGCTACAATTGGAAGATTAATGTTGTTTTTCATGAGAATTTGGCACTTAAATACCTTAAATTATTTTCTGATGTATTATTTAATGCATGGTAACTATCTATCTATCTACAAGGATATAGATCAGAAAACAGAGGGGTAAAGTATTTCAGTAATAGAAAAGCCCCACTCAGGCACTCACATGTTTTTGGCCACAATTGCTTTGAAATTGACGGTTTTTAACGGTTGTGATGTTTGCATAACCCTGGCGAACCTCCGGCAGCCTTGAGATTTCTTCATCCCAACTTGTCAGCCAACAGGTTGAAATGAGCTTTGTTGTTGGTAGGATGATCGGAGATTATTACATGAAGGTAGACGTCTGAGGGATCAAGCCAAATGCTTTGTTTTTATATTTTAAAAATATTTTTTAAAAAATTAATATTTTTTATTTCAGATTAATATTTTTTAATATTTTTAGATTATTTTAATGGATTAATATAAAAAATAATTATTTAAAAATAAAAAAATATTAAATATATTTTTAATTTAAAATTATTTTAACAAACAATCACAACTACTTTCTCAATCAGCGAATTAAAAGCTGTTTTGGTCCATTAAACGGATTTCATAAAAGAATTCAGTACTGAAAACTTTTTATTGACCTACTGATGCAACAACTAATGCAATTGACTCATAAATTTGGCTCCTGCTCTAGCTAGCTAACCATCATCTGGACGAGATTTGGTAACTGGTCCAGATTTGGAATTTGCGGCCCTGTCAAAGCAATTAACCTGTAAAATTTTTTTAAAAAAAATTTAAGTATATAAACTATTTTGATATGTTTTTTCATATATAAAAATTTAAAATATAAATAAAAAAATCTTATTCAAATATCTAATCAAATAAATCGGTAATCATCTATATAAATAAAATAAAATCATTAATAGTAACTAAGAAAAAACTAGAAAAATTAAGAAATGAATGTAGATTAAGATATTTAATTTCGTAAATTAAAATATTTATACATTTGTTCCTACTGAATTTGTTTATTAAAATAAATAAAATATAGTAAAAATATAAACACATATGAAATAGAAAGGATAAAAGAAAAAGAAAAAAATATATTATGCAAGACCGGACATATTAGAAATATTATTTTGAAATAACTAATTTTTTTATATAAAACAAAGCTTATCTATATAAAATTAAAAAAAAACCTTTAAAAAATAAATAAAAAAACAAAAAATTTTGAAATAACAAAAGGGAAAAGAAATCAAAAGAATGAGGGTTAATTAAATATAAAATAACATAAATTTTAATTGAAAGATGAAATTGAAAAATATAAAACTTTAAACAATAAAATCAATAAAACTTAAAAAAAGAATGAGGGATATATATATATATATATTCGTTTTCTTTTTTTCCAGGGTCACCAGGTTAAATTGATGTATAGCATGCAGGAAAAAGTGAGGTGTGCAAACTTTATGGCAAGTCATGCCACAAGCTTACAAGACAAGATGATTGTGTTCGGGATTTGCAGTTTGGTCCTTGTAGTTTCTCTTGCTTTATAAATTGGGAAGTTTTATCTCCAAGATTCCGCATTGCGTGTGTGTCTGGTTGGTTGTACCAAATTTTACCCTTTTACGAGACATGCCATCCAGGAACCCCACTACGTACATGACATGTGAGAGATACAAGGCAGCTTACAATTCCACATGACCAGTGCCTCTTTTGCCTTGTGTATATTCATTCATTCATTCTAGGACCACTTGTACAAATAAAAGTGATAATTTCCTCAGGATCTAGCAGCTTATTCTATATATACTCTGTGTTCTTGGAAAACTGAAATCCAAATGTGGAGTCTTGCTGCTGTTATTTCTGTGGTTATATATGGCACACAATTCATATATATATATATATATATATATATATATATATATATATATATATGATTAATCAAATTATTGAAATCCTATGAATTGGATCAATAAAATAATAGGGTCTCTTAATCATTGTTGGATTGAATGGGACAACCCAATCTTTTCATGGTTTTAGAACATATTAAAATAACTAAATTATTCTTTAAAATAAAATTTATTTAACTGAAAATTAGGGTTTTTTTTTTAAATTTTTACTTTCTAAAGCCCAGTAGAATAATTAAATTATCCTTAAATGCAAAACTCTTAAAATAGCATCTAAGAACTTTTTTGTATTTTCCAGTAGTTTTTTTTAATTATAATCAAGTTAATTGAAAAACAAATTGATATCTTAATAAATATTATTTAAAAAACCAAAAATAGTTGGCTTGTGTAACACCTTTTGTTTTGGATTCGAGGAAACCCCACCTCCCGGAAAGCTCATTTTGTGGGCCTAGGTGAGTGAGTAAAATCCCGGTTGTTCCATGCTCTTACAAGAGGTGCATGCCCTGACTCGAACTCGAGACCTCTGTTCAAATCTTAAGCCCTTTGCCATCATGCTACGCCCCCTGGGAACAGCTCGTGTAACACATCACACATGTACCGGCGAATGGGAAACGCCTTCGCTATTTGGGTGGTGCATGAGGTGTCTTCCAGCAGCCAAACACTGCTTTCTGCGATGACATTGAAAGTGTCCTGGCATGCTTTTCCTAGTGATAAGGTACGTGTACACAACGACACAACAATGAAGCTCTAATGGAAATTTTTCTTCTCTCTTTTATCTTATTTAATTTTTGCTTTGTTATTGAATAAGATCATTGAGGTGTTTTTAAAATATTGAGAGGATGTCTTTTTATAATATTGACAAACATTTATTTTTTTATTAATTATTGTTATTTTACTATCATTGGCTTTCTTTTTATTATAAATTTACTATTAAATTTATTAAATTTATTAAATTCATTTGAATCAAACATCCAGATCCTAAATTTTTCACACTCCTTTCAAAATACTATCATCACTTATAATTTTTTAAACTTTTAAATTTTTTTTACCCGGTCTATATCATAACGGGAGCCACCTATATGCTATCTAAGCAAGTCTTGTTCTTCAGTGTCTTCCATCGAACTATTAATGATACTAGCTAGCTCATAATTGAATGTTCCTCGTCCAAACATGTCAATGAGTGCTTTTTAATAATCTTGATTGTTTGTTTCTTGAAAAATCATCATTAAAAAGAAAATTGTCAATACTTTTTTAAATACAACAAGTAATTATAAACAATTTAGTTTCATGAAAACCACCTAATATCAATAGGCTTGGAAGCTACGTTAATATAAAAAACGAATCGATGTGCCTTCACCTTTACTTCTGAAACAAAAACAATAATCACAAGCCACATTCCTCCAATGAATTTGTTTAAAGGGGCTGCGTTCGTAATTAAAAAGTAAAAAAAAGGGAGGGAGGGAAGAGGGAGGGAGGGAGGGAGGGAGGGAGGGAGGGGGCTGGGGGGGCAGTGAGATATTCTTGTCTTTAGCTGAAAAGAAAGGGATGAAACCGTCAAAGAAAAAGAGAATCACAGAGAAGAAAGAGCGACCGTTAAGGGCGGAAATTGAGACAAAAGAACGCGTGGGCATGGGACACCTCGCACCCCTACCTACACCATCACCATCATCATCATAGGATGTTTTTTGTGTAGTAGGGCCACGCCTGTCACGCGAGAGAAACCCTAAAACCAAGACTCCACAAATTGCAGAATGCCCAGTCACGTTGCCAATCGCCAGAGGCAAGGCCACAGACACCATCCATGCGTCCATACAGACATACCCACCAAACCAAACCATTACTTATGTAAAAACTAATAAAAACAACAACAATAACATACTAACATGACAATTAATTTAACTGATTAATTTTTGAGTTTATTTTTTAATAATCATGAATTCAAATTTTCTCAGAATTATTAGATACTTATATAATTATTAATTTTAAAATTTATAAGATTAATCAAGATGTGCAGTCTAAAAAGCTACAGTAATAACAACAATACTATCTCATGTATATCCATACAATTTTTCCTGTTTCGAATGAAGGGTTCGAAGGAGACAAAAGCACCTCCGGGCCCCACCTTCCCCTTACCATACCCTCCACTGTTGTTCTCTGCAATTTGAAGAGAAGGGCGGAAAGAGAAGAAGATACAATCGTCCTCGCTGATGCACGCTCTTTTTAATTAATGGGTATTTGTGTCCTCTTCCAGGCATGATCAACTCGTTGAGTATTTGTTTTAATTCATGATGATGCTCAAAGTGTTGACTTCTGTACATCTCAAGGTCCCAAACAATGGCATTATCAAGACTATATATCTGGCTAAGTACTATAATTGTTTCTGATCCAATCAATTCTAGCAAATTTCTTCTCCCGTCTAGGGATGGTGATAGGGTTGATGGACGAAAAGCTATGGCGTCATATATATATTTATTGAGATGATTCGATTTCTATTTCGTTGAGTTGGTATATATAATTGGAACGTTTTTATCTCTTTTTCTCTTATTTGTGTACTCTGATTTTTTTTTTCTGTTCTTTTGTATATCAAGTTAACATTTTAAGAAATTAAAAATATAATTCACGCGAATAAAAAAAATATATGTAAAACAAGAAACATAAGGATTATGATTATGGTGCATATACATCTATAAATTCAAATAGATTATAAAATTATAGATTGAACTCTCCGGTATAATTCTTGCATGGAAGCTGGTTATCCCTCCAATTGGATATTATTTTTTATTTACAGAATTTTACCCCATTTATTCCCACCTCCTGAGAGACACTTGTGAATGTAAGGCTCTACTCAAAGCCCTACAATGTCCTAAAATTTGTCCATAGCCTTCGATTAATGTTTGTTAATAATTTACGTTCAATGGCTCTATTTCAAGCAACAATATGGTGCCATTTTGAGGTAATTTCAATAGAAAACCTCGAGACTCTTTTTTTTACTGATAAACTAATAAAATATCATTAATTATTTAACGAGCATTAATTATTCAATTTACTAAAAATAATAAAAATACTTTCATATGTAGTTTTTTAATTTGACCAACAAGTTCTATCTGGTAATCCATAAACCAAGAGCTTTATCTAGGTCGAGTTTGATTTTAAATTAGATTAAGAGTTGAGTGATTAAATTTAACGGTCTAACTAGTTAACTTATGATCTAATTGACTGAGTTAAATTTAGGTGAAACTATACATAGAAAACATTAAAAAAATATGAATATTTTTATTTAAAATAACTTTTTTTATTCAAATAAAGTTATTTTGATATAAATTTAAGTTAATCTATATTAACCCGATTAATTTACAACCTAGAATTTGTATCCAAATAAACTCTAAGTTGTTATAATAACAATGTTTTCGCGAACCACTTAAAATCATATAATTTTTTAAATCTTCTCCCTCATGTATTTTTTTTATTCTTGTATTTATCTTTTCTTTATTAAATAAATATTGGTAGTCACACTTTAATACCAAGAAATGTCTAGCACGCGCTATACACAGAAGCAGGCGCTTAACAAAGTCATAGAAAATGCACGATTCCTATAATGCCCTCAGAAAAGGGACTGGACGAGACGTACGGTTTATTCCTTGTAGATTAAAAGACTGCAAAAACACTTTAATTCTGTTTTTTCTTACTTGTTTATTTCCGATTGTTCAATCTGTTTATCCATTATCCAAAGTTTTTTTTAAAGAATGAATAAAAAACCGTCAGTTGATGATCACCTTGTTCAATTCTTGTCTTACTATAGGATGATTAATTTGAGTTTTTATTTATTTGATTTTTATTTATTTGATTAATGTTTTTATCAATTCTTTACTAGATGCTGATTTTCTTAATTACATGGTGGCCTTGCAAAGCAAGGGAGGTTGGCACTTGGATTCGAATAAGAAACGCGACTGAAATTTGAAAGAAATCAATGCACTACTGGTAATCTGATTATTGCCGAAGAAAACTTACAAGGCGACAAAGGAAGATGCTTGTTCATTCACTTCTAAGCCAATTTACCCCAAGTTATCATTGCTGTCGAGCTGGGAACCTAACTAATATATATATGATCGCTAATTATAGATAACATGCATAAAGAGGTTGGTCTACTGATTTCTTCCAACAGAGATAAAATCCACGCCTGATCATTAGACTAATTAAGATTATGTAAATGGGAAGGTATATAGAGTAGACAGGCACAAGCGTTAATTATCTTAAATATATCCTTAATTACAGTACTAATTGTATGGTTTGAATTATCATTATATCGCCAGCTGCAGGCAGCTTCCTGGCCTTTTTCAAGCGGAGCTATCATTGTATGGCAGCCCCATGCACCTTCAAGCTAGCAGGCTCGTTTCTAGCAAAAGACAAATCTTATGCTTACATCCATACATTAATCTCGTAATCAATAAAAGATCAGTTGATTAATTGACAACACATTAATTTTAGAAAACGCCCAGCCAGTTATGAACAACGTCGTAAAAAGATGTTGGATGGAGGTATTCCAAAGTCGAGATCTAGCTGAAAATTAATAAATTAAAATACTGAAAAGTTGGAGGATAGATGATTCTGCTTGGAGCTTTGTCGTTATCGTGGGAAATACTGTAGCAACATTAATGATACAAAGCAAGTTAATAAATAGTCATCATGGTAAAGCCTTGAGCAAAGTCAAAAAACCAGCACAAAAGAGCAATCACCGTTTTGGTATACTTGATGCTGTGCAAAGCTTAATTAATGACCAGAATGTTGGACTGCCACCACTTTATTTTATTAAATTAATGGACATTATGGGCAATTCAAAGAGTTTGAAACATCCCCGCCAATCTCTGTTGAAGA
The DNA here is from genome assembly GCF_951802175.1 of Populus nigra. Taxonomy (NCBI): domain Eukaryota; kingdom Viridiplantae; phylum Streptophyta; class Magnoliopsida; order Malpighiales; family Salicaceae; genus Populus; species Populus nigra. Next base: position 39,520,519 of record NC_084852.1, read on the forward strand.
CTTGCAATCCCAAAATGTGAGGGTAATAAAAGACAATTTCTGACAGGTGACAAGACACAAGTCATGTACCTTGGTCGTGCATCCAGTATACATACAGCAAGAGAATTATACACACTTACATGCATCCTCTGATCGAGAAGTGCAGTTGAATGAATGGCTGCGTCGTGGTTGATTTCAATAGGTTATCATTAAGGGTTTGCTGGTTCGAGTCACCTTACTTGTCGAAACCCCAAGTAGGGATCGAAGAGCGGATAGTTAATAGTTTTAATTTAAGAAGAATATGGTGGGAAATTGAAATGGCTTTCTTGGATCCTGAGAGGGACGATTGTAACAGTGACTCATAATTTTGATCACATTATTAAGCAAAGAAAAAGGGAACACGGAATCATGAAAGGGGGAAACAAAAGAAAGGAAAAAGAAATCCAAGAAAACCTGAAGTATACGAGGAAAAATACAGGTATTTCACAAGAACAGGTGAGGTGAGAAAAAGAAATCAAAGAGAGATAAAAGATAGAAATGGAAGTAAAGAGTAAGGGAGCTACGTATCATAATCATATAGTTACAGTAGCAAGTAGTTTCCCTATCTCTCTTTTTTTCTTTCATATACCCACCCACCATCGGCATTCGGCACCAAGAAAACCCACTGAAGCTCAGCAAAACAATCATGATGAAACACCCTCTGCAGCCAGCACTCTCAAAAAGCATAATCATCTCTCTCTATCAAAACCTTCCTTCCCTTAAATCTACCTCTCTTAACTCCACACTTCTCTCAACCAGATTTCTCACTTCCCCACAACCATGAAACTTCCTTTTCTTTCCTTTCTAGTTACATTCTCCTTCTTCTTCTACCTGTTCAAAACTTCTCTTCTAGTCTTCTCTGCTTCAACTCCCCCTCTCCCTCTCCACTCTCTTCTCTCCATAAAGACCTCCCTCAAAGACCCTCTCAACACTTTCCATGACTGGAACTTGTCCAAGGCTTCAATCCAAGACCCAGTTTGGTGTTCATGGTCTGGCGTCAAGTGCAACCCAACAACTTCTCAAATCACATCACTTGATCTCTCCCACCGCAATCTTTCTGGTGTTATTCCAGCTGAAATTAGATACTTAACCAGCTTAGTTCACCTCAATTTGAGTGGAAATGCATTTGATGGGCTTCTTTCACCTCTCATATTTGAACTAAGTGACCTCAGGATTCTTGACATCAGCCACAACAACTTCAATTCAGAATTCCCACCTGGGATTTCCAAGCTCAAGTTTTTGAGAGTCTTCAATGCCTACAGCAACAGCTTTACAGGTCCATTGCCTAAAGAATTTGCCAAGCTGCGCTACTTGGAGGAGCTCAACCTTGGTGGAAGCTACTTCAAGGGAGAAATTCCAAGGAGTTATGGAAGCTTCCTGAAATTGAAGTACCTGGACTTAGCTGGAAATGAACTGGAAGGACCATTGCTACCCGATTTAGGATTCTTGATCCAGCTCGAGCACCTGGAGCTTGGCTACAATGAACTCCTATCAGGCAATGTACCAGAAGAATTTGCATTGTTGACTAATCTCCAGTACCTAGATATCTCACAGTGTAATCTATCAGGCAATCTCCCGCCACAACTCGGAAATCTTAGCAAACTCGAGAACTTACTCCTTTTCAAGAACCAGTTTACTGGTGAAATTCCGGTGAGCTACACCAATTTGAAAGCTCTCAAAGCACTTGACTTATCCGATAATCAGCTTTCAGGAACAATTCCAGAGGGATTATCTTCCTTGAAAGAGCTAACCAGGTTGAGTTTGCTGAAAAATGAACTCACCGGCGAGATACCACCGGGAATTGGCGAGCTACCATATCTCGACACGTTAGCTCTCTGGAACAACAACCTAACGGGAATCCTCCCGCAAAACCTTGGTTCCAATGGGAATCTACTGTGGGTCGACGTCTCAAACAACTCGCTCTCAGGCCCAATTCCTCCAAATATTTGCCAAGGAAACAAGCTTTACAAGCTCATTCTGTTCTCCAACAAATTTTTTGGTAATTTACCAGATTCTCTAGCAAACTGCACCTCTTTATCAAGGTTCCGAATCCAAGACAACCAACTCAACGGCTCTATCCCTTACGGATTCGGCCTCTTGTCTAATCTTTCCTTCATGGATTTAAGCAAGAATAACTTCACAGGTGAAATTCCTGATGATCTTGGCAATTCCCAAGAGCTTCATTTCTTGAACATTTCTGAAAACTACTTCCACACTGCTTTACCGAACAACATTTGGAGCGCGCCGAATCTTCAGATTTTTTCCGCCAGCTCATGCAAGCTCAAGAGCAAAATACCAGATTTCATCGGATGCAGCAATCTGTACAAGATAGAATTGCAAGAGAATTTGTTAGATGGCAGCATTCCATTGGATATTGGTCATTGTGAGAGGCTTCTTTCACTTAATTTAAGCAGCAATTCTCTTACTGGTATTATTCCGTGGGAGATTTCTACACTTCCTGCCATCGCTGATGTCGATTTGTCCCGTAATTTACTCACTGGTTCCATTCCTTCAAATTTTGCTAATTGCTCGACTTTGGAGAGTTTTAATGTGTCATATAATTCGTTAACGGGTCCAATCCCTGCGTCCGGTACAATTTTCCCAAATTTGCATCCCTCCTCCTTTTCGGGCAATCTAGGCTTATGCGGTGGGGTTCTGCCGAAGCCGTGCGCTGCGGATACATTGGGGGCTGGAGAAATGGAGGTCCGCCATAAACAGCAGCCCAAAAGGACTGCTGGGGCTATAGTGTGGATTATGGCAGCTGCTTTTGGTATTGGCCTGTTTCTGCTAGTGGCTGGGACTCGGTGTTTCCATGCGAATTACAGCCGTAGATATAGTGATGATCGAGAGATCGGACCGTGGAAATTAACCGCCTTTCAACGGTTGAATTTCACGGCTGATGATGTGCTTGAGTGTCTATCAATGTCTGATAAGATTTTAGGGATGGGGTCAACGGGCACGGTCTACAAGGCCGAAATGCCAGGTGGCGAGATCATAGCAGTGAAAAAGTTGTGGGGTAAGCACAAGGAGAATATCAGACGGAGGAGAGGGGTGTTAGCTGAGGTGGATGTTTTAGGTAATGTGAGGCATAGGAACATAGTGAGATTGTTGGGATGTTGCAGCAACAGGGAGTGCACAATGTTGCTGTACGAGTACATGCCCAACGGGAATTTAGAGGATTTGTTGCATGGGAAGAACAAGGGAGAGAATTTGGTGGCTGATTGGTTTACGAGGTACAAGATTGCACTGGGTGTGGCACAGGGGATTTGTTATTTGCATCATGATTGTGATCCTGTGATTGTGCACCGTGATCTTAAGCCTAGTAATATATTATTGGACGGTGAGATGGAGGCTAGAGTGGCAGATTTTGGGGTGGCAAAGTTGATCCAAAGTGATGAGTCCATGTCTGTCATTGCTGGGTCTTATGGCTACATTGCACCAGGTATGGTCCTGTCTCTGTTCCTCTCTATTTTATTTGATGGTACAATTTATGCTAGTTTGGAATTTGTTAGTGTCAAATGCATTTCATTTCTGAGAGAAACATAAAACAAGGGAACCGATCCTTATATTAAGAACTTGGAATTTAATTGTTAATAGTCAGTTTCTGTTAGAATTTAGAGTCTGTAGTTGGGCACTGCAGCAGCTCTCTCCCTTTATTTCATTGCCATAAACAACTTAATTAAGTGATGTTGGGATAACAAAGAAAACAAAAGAGGAAAGACAAATGCGTTAAAAGGGTACTAGATTCATGAGGAGGACGGAAAGTATAGAAATTCTGTTTTCTTTCCAGGATAATGGTGATCTTCAACGTAATATTGCTTGCTTACTTTTCTTTACTTGAGAGTCCAAGTCTGGCTTGTTTGCAAACAGTACCGGACAGAAGCTGGTTACGTTTAAAGTTCTAGGAGACCTTTTGTCTTTCTCTATATAGTACGTTTTGTTGTTCTATCTAAGATATGGGGGTGTCAAATCTTGAAACAGAACACGCGAATTGAAGATAATGCCACATTAAAAAAGAAAAACACTATTCAGTGGTGTTATTTTCTTGATTATCACGGTATGAAAGACATCCATCCATATTTGATTTTGCAATTGCAAGAGGAGTGGTTAGTACTACAGTACAGAGTGTTGTGGCGGGGCGGGGCTGGCGTCATTCCTTCTATTGGCGCCGCGAATTTGGAACTGTTTGAAACCTTTAAGTGCATGGCGCACTCACTGCTGCGCGTGAACCCTCTACTCTCTTTTTTTTTTTTTTGGGGGGGGGGGTGGATTTACCATATACAGTTGGACCCCACAGAAATTCTTTTAGATCCTTTCATTCATTGCAGTTTTTGACTTCTTGATGCACTAGGCATGATTTCTTTAGTGTTTTGGATTGAATTGGGTGGCTGATACATTGCTTTCTTCTCTCTTTTGCGCAGAGTATGCATACACACTACAAGTTGATGAGAAGAGTGACATTTATAGTTACGGGGTGGTGTTAATGGAGATTATAAGTGGTAAAAGGTCAGTCGATGCTGAGTTTGGGGATGGTAACAGCATTGTTGATTGGGTAAGGTCTAAGATAAAGACTAAGGATGGTATAAATGACATTCTGGACAAGAATGCTGGGGCATCCATTGCATCTGTGAGGGAAGAAATGATGCAAATGCTTAGAATTGCTTTGCTATGCACCAGCCAGAATCCGGCAGACCGACCGTCGATGAGGGATGTAGTGTTGATGCTGCAAGCAGCCAAGCCCAAGAGGAAATTGCCTGGAAGTATAGTTAGTGTTGGTGGTGGTGACCACATAGTTACTGCTGATGGGGCTATTGCTCAAAAGCCTGCAGTTGAATGTTAATATGATTAATTTTACCGGTTTTATCTTCTTTTTCCTAAATGTTATTTTTCAAATGGTGGGGATTGGTATAGGAGAAGTGATTTTTCTTTTCTTTTCTTTTCAAGTGTTCTTGTTCTAATTTCTTTAATGTTATATTGCGTTATGACCTTTTGTTGTGTGACACTTATAATTAATTAAAGTTAATGATTGTCAGTATGGAAAGGCATGGAGGGTGGGGTCAAAAGTATCCCAGGACAAAGGTTTTTAGCATGAAAAGTCAACCAATGTATCTGGGAGCAGTGATTGATTGTTTAATAATGTATTAAAATAAAATTACCCAAAAGGGGGAAGGAGCAGAGAGGAATAAGCTCCCGAATGACCATACAATGCATATGGGTGAGAGCACTACTAACCTGAGATTTATTGATATCTAAATAATGAATGCAGGGAGGATTTGTTTGAATTTGAACGTTCGAAATAGATTCTCTTAGGAAGGGAAAAGAGGGATTGTCAATTTAAATCTAACAGTTTATTCATGTGAATGCCATAAGTACTTTCTTGCTTTCTGTAACATCTTCATAACTGGAAAAAGAAGAAAACGACCGCAAAAACAAGCAGGGGGTCGATCAAGAACAGTACCTTCTCAAGTTATTATGAGATTCTTATGCAATAGTGAGGGGTAGAATATTTCAAAACCTTCACAGCAAAATGGTTTAACTTTCCAAGGGTCCACTATTATGCTGGAATGCTGATAATCTATATAATCTGCAGAAGGTTACGCAGTCCCTTGAACCCTTGCATCTGCTGAGGCACCGAGGCACCATCTGTTGAGGTTCATTTGCATTTATCCTCAGACTCCATTCGAAGATCGAAGGTTGGTCTTAAACCCTCAAGGCCCATCAGCTTCATACACTATGCTTGAGCCTGCACTATAGGGGCCTGTGCTTCTCATGATTCATTCACAAGTCCACAATCATCTCTCATAATGTTGATAATTATAATTATAAGAAATAAATACAAAATCTCTTGTAACTTTTCTTTCCTATGGCGCCCGAGTCAGGTGCCTCATCATTAATGTTGTTTCCCCTATTTCCACAGCCCACGTACAAATAGTGGAAAAAGAATGGGACTGATCTCTTGTTCTAAACAGAGAGATATCAACGTAGCTCTGTCCTTTTGTCATTAATCTTGTCTTGAGATAGCTTCCTCTTCCTCTGAATCCTGGCCTATTTGCAAGAGATGTACTCTCACACTTTTCTCCCATGCCTGAAAAAGATGATTCACAAAGTAAATATTTAATACATCAAAGAAAACGTTTTTTTTTCTTTTTTTTTACCGTGTAAATAAACTTAACAATTCTGACACAACTCAAGTGAAATCAAGTTTGGGCTAGACACATTCGTTGGACACTCGAACCCCTTTGAAACCTCTTACCCGAACTTGAATATGTGGATTCAAGTCCAAGCGCCTGATTTCACATAATTAGCCGAAATTGGGTCCAGCTTCAGATTTTTCTGTAAGCGGTCAAATATCACTGTGTCAGTGGCTCAAAACCCAATTTCGAAACGAATTCAGGCATAAGGCCGGCTCGTTTTAAGAAATTAATTTGAGGTTTTTTTTCTACTCGCTATTGATGAGGTATTATTAAGGAACAAAGGAAGATTATGATATAAAATACTATAGGAAGTTCTAAGGTAACAGCTCTACTAAGCTCACCACTAGTTTAGCAACTACGGTTATTGTTTTCTCCATTTCCTCCAAGCTTTCATCTTGATTTTGCAGTGTGCTCGAAAGCTCTGTAATCAGATAAAGGACTTTCTCGACCTGTTGAACAATGTATTGTTGAGTATACGCCACACGTAAATAATCATATATATCAGCCCAGGAAAAGAAGACACAAATTAACCTGGGAGAGGAATTTATTTATGGTCCCTTCTATGCTATCCATGACCTGCGCAGCATTGCTAATAGCTATGTAGACTGATTCCACATCTCCCTGTTGAGGAATCAAGAAATTAATTTTCGGAAAAGAATTTAAATTAAACAAATTAAGTAGACACCGCTCTAATCATGAAATACCTTAGCATCTTCTTCAAGAGGGAGTTTGACTGACAATGCTGATAGTTTCCTTGTCACTCTGCCCACTGCTTCAAAGTTTTTACCCTCTAATTTTGCCCATTCATTAAGCAGTTTCATTTGTGGGTTGATAATTTGACACAATTTGACCTCGTGCTTCAGCTTTCGGATTTGAATTCGCTTTTCTAGTATGATATTTCTCGTGTTGACGATTCTAAGCCAAACATGAAATAATTTATCCTGGAAATTAAGGAAGTAGAGATGGAAAAAGTTAGAACATGGATAATTACACTAATCTGGAATTAAGATTGAGCAGCTGAATCGAGTTGCAATGAACAATAGCAGCAAACTTCAAATGTCAGTTCATAAACACGAAACGGTGTCCCTGCCTGTTTTATTTGATATGAGTTCTCGCACCATGAAATTAAATTTTTTTTTTGTTATTGCTAGCTACCTAGTTACCTAGATTGTAACCTGGAAGTAAGTGAAACTTACCTCAGCAACTGTCTTCACATAGGACATAGCAGCATCAGCCCTTGCATTAACAAACCTCCACTGCAACAACCTATTGTACAAAACCCTATACCTATGGTACTCCTCTTCTTGGATTGGATTCACCTTCCTTTGCTTGAAGTACCTCAAAACACTATTCATAGCACCACCACCACCACCACCACCACCACCGTTACCTTTAACCTTCCCTCTCTTATCTCCACCAATAACTGGTGATGACTCTGGTGTCGGAAACACAGGAGATCGTCCAGGTGATAATGCCCATGCTGACTGTGAAGACCCTGCTGAAGACTTCGTCCTCTTAATTGCAGCAGAGCTGTTACGTGGACTAGTACTGCCTCGGTGCAAGAACTTAACAAATCCATCTTTGCCTCCGCTCTCCTTATGTTGACTGCTAGGTTTCTTGTGCATGTTAGTTAAAGAAGTGCCAGTAGTATAATTACATGAAGGGTTTACATTTTCATTTCTTGATCTTGTAGTTGATTTTGATCGGTAATTAACCAAACTTCGGTTCGTGGTTAGCGAGCTTGAATTGTTTTCGGCTTCACTTCTACTTCGACTTAGGCACGGTGATGGTGACAATGGCGCTGGTGGCTGCCGTCTACGCGTGAGAGGGTATTCCATTTTATTGTTCCTGACAAGTTTTTTTTTTTTAAAAAAAACTGATCAATTAAGTTCTGTTAGAGGACGCTTTGATATATATATATATATATATATATATATATATATATATAGGAAAGGAGGATGTATGAAGTTGCATGGTTTTTTTAAATAATTTCATTAAGGAGGAGGAGTTGATGGCACGTTGAGTTAGGACTGAAATGCATGTCAATGGGACAAAGAAAGGGGACTTCCTTTCATTCACGAATTGAAGTAAAGGCTTCCACGATGATTTCCATTTTGATTTGTACCAAGATTTGTATTTTAATATTAGGTTTTCTTTATAGAAATAAATTGACCCCCCGCCGGGCAACCACCATGGATTCTGCTTCAACACACACACACACACAGACAGAGAGAGAGAGAGGGAGAGAGAGAGAGAGATACTGACCATCATATACCTGTAATCTAACATGGAATATAACATCTTGCCTTTTAACACCTCCTCACGTATGTTATGGGCACAAAGTTTTTTAGTTGTTCTATATTATATTAATGGCTTGCGCGTTATGAGTTGAATAAAATAAAAAATAACAAGTGTGATTAATGCTTTTCTACTATAAAAAAATTAAATGAGGTGAAAGTTGATTTAATATGATTTGGTTGACTCAACGAATCTAAAAATAATTTGAATAACTGGTAAAAATATGTTTTGACTAAAAAAAATTAAAACAACATCTTTCTTTTTAATATTGAGATGATAACATATTGTATTGATTCAAGTCAACCCGAGTTAACATTCAAAATCCGCAACCCAGGTCATAAAACCATAATAACCCTGTATAAAAAAAATCAAAATAAATTATGAAACTCAAATCACAATCAACCTAATGTTAAAAGATGAAATTAAAAAAAAATTCAAGTCAACTCGAGTTAACATATCAAATATGAGACCAGGATAACCCTATATAAAATAAATCATGAAGTCTAATTCTCAATCAACCCAATATTAAAGAATGAAATTAAAAAAAAAAACAAAAAATGAAACCTTTATAAAATAAAATAATCTTTTAAAATTCCCTTAGGCTATGCATCAAAACTATATATATATATATATATATATATATGGAATCATTGATTATGGTCTTACACTATTTTGCTTTTACTCTTTTAAGCATAAAAAATATTTATTAAACCTTTGTACATTAATTCACTACTAATATAAAAAATATTTAAGAATTATCTTAACCTAAAATTTTAAGTTGTCAGGTAAAACCCCAAGATATAATTTATATTATTCTCCAACAGTTTCCCGAAAAGAAAACTCTTTGAACTTAAAATTTATATAGACTCACACTGCATTGTACTATTAATTTTATCAAATGAAAGAGGATGATAAGGTATGAACTTGTGACCACTAGATCAATATTATTGTAATACCATGTCCAAAAATCATCTCAACCCAAAAACTTATATTGTTAGGCAAAGCTCCAAGATATGATTTGTATTATTCTCTAACACATCTCCTTAAGTGAAAACTCTTTAAATTTAAAACTTGCACAAACAAATAGAATGAAAGTGGTGAAGTTTGAACTTGTGACCACTAAATCAATCTTACTCTGATATCATGTTAAAAAACTATCACAACTCAAAAGCCTTACATTATTAAATAAGATTCTAGGATATGATATGTATTAATTTTTTTTTAAAAAAGACCAATATCTATTTTTCAATTCCTTAAACAAATAATTTATAATACTTCTGTTGATTTATATTTATTATTTCTATTCATCCCAAGTATAATTAAAATTAAAATTATATAAAATTCAACAAACTGTTTAATTGGAATAATTTTAAAAGAAATCCTTAGTTATAATCTTATGATACCATATGCTGACTTTTTAGAAAAAAAATACATTTTTTTTTATTTAGAACATTTTTTGATGTGGAATCCAAGAAAGAATAGAACTTTTTTTTTCTCTTTGCTTTTTATCTATTTATTAAAAGACATGTGAAACTTTATTCTAAAATCATGATATAGAAAAAAGTACATTATTTTAGTTTTTAAGTATGCTTATAGAAAAATTATATGAGATTTTGGAGAATTATTTTTTAGATGTTCTCATGGTATACATATACGTATATGTGGAATTTATATTTTCTAGCTATTAATTAATTTAACAATATATGAAAAACTAATAAAAATTATTAAATATATAGTTGAATACTACACATGTGATGCACATAATTAGTAAGAAAAACTAATAATAAAATACATGTAAAATATTGATTTAGATATCAAATATGAACTTACAAGTCTATTAAAAAATAATAAAAACTCTTAGTATTTTGTTCATTAAAAGTGAATTGAATAGTAAATTTTCAATAATAATAAAGAAAGAAGATGTATAACAATATGTTCATTAAAAGTGAAAAATTTAATTTCTTATATATTCCGAGTTTCAAATTAAATCATGTAAAAATTATTCTGATGTGATCCGATCGACTTGATAAATTTAAAGATAATCCAGATGATAGGCAAAAATATGATTTAGTTTTTTTTTAAAAAATCAAGATGACATTAACTATAAAATTTCTCTTTATTTTACACTGATACTTTTTGTTAAATTGTTTATTTCCTTGACAAGTGTTTAGAAATTGGCCATGAATTTGAATATAAAAGGTTGCAATTGGAAAAGAAGAAGAAGAAGAAAGTTTGAAGACAAAATTTCAGAACAAAATTGCAAAAAAAAAGCGGTATACATATACTGTAGATGACTAGAGTGATTTACTTAGCCTCTTGTATATTTTGTAATTGTAGTGTGATATACTTAGGCTAATATTTGTATGATAAAAGAACTCCAGGCCAAACCGCCGTGACTTCGCAAAACTCTACAAGGAAGTACTGTATGTTTTGATCGTCAAATTATTAGAGTGATAATCTCAATATATTTTCGGGCTAAGAGCCTGCGACTTCCCTTCTCGATCGATCGATATCCAAAAATATCAGCCCTCCCCAGAAAACCCAACCCATTGAAGACTTGATTACTGCTGAGATTAATGGAAGCAACATTTTCAAATGGTGATTTTTATTCCTTTTAATAAAGATTAACAAAGTAGAGAAGATAAGAAGGACGAGTTCTTGGCTTCTTCACCAACTGTAAACTCTAAATTAAAGCAGAGATGACTGGTAGAAGCTAAGTCCCATATCCAAACAAACAAGAAAAGGGCCTTAAGATAGACTCTCTCTCTCTCTAGGATTTTTTTTAACGAGTGATATCGGGGGAAACAGTTAGCTAAGAACAGCCGGATAGAGAAGCAAAACAAGATAACCCTTCGCCTTAAATTAAATTAAATGAGAATAAATTCTCTGTTACTTTTAAAGATGCACCAAATTTGGCTTTTACATGGTAAACAACATTTTTTATGAACAAATGAGAGAGCAAGAGCAAGGGCCTTGTCGGCTAGGGACTCTTAATTCTGCTAATTGAGCAGAAGAAACTAACAAGATAGGGATTATATATATATATATATATATATATATATAACAAAAAAAAAAGTTATATCGAGGAAGAACATTCGATTTCCAAACAAACTAGTTCACAAAAACCATTAAAAATTTATGTTTAAACTCTGTGTCTACAATGCACTAAGGTAAAACTAATGTAATGATCAGTTCATGCATCACTCCCTCTACTTCGAAGATATTCTTACACGATGTTGAAACCTCAAGCATCACTAACTTCACCATCGTCATGAGTACCTTCGAGAGCTGGCACATTGAGATCTAACAAATTAATGGAGATTTTAGCATTAGTCACAGGCAAGTAAGAGAAGTGCACTTTCTTGTGTCCACCGAGTGCTTGCCCCGAATCAAATACTTTCTCACAAAATGGGCACTTGAAAATTCTTTTCCCAACACTTTTATTGTCTTCGCCACAACCACTACCATTACCTTCTTCGTGCTCCTCATGGATTTTTATCTTTTTATGACTAGCTCTATGTCCACCTAGAGCTTGATAGGACCGGAACCCTTTCTTGCAGGTTTCACATTTAAATTTTCCTTGTGATTTGTATTTAGCACGAGTAACACCAAACAAATAATCGTCTTTTTCATCACTTTCAACCTCATTCACATGTTGATGATCCTTTATGTATTCACACACTTCTTTTTTAACTTGTTTAGCATCTTCTGACCAGTTATCCCTTGAAAGCATTAAGAGACACAAAGCAACATCTTCTTCAGCCAATAAATAAGATATGGAACTTACCTGCTCCGATGACTCGGTCACTTTCACGATTGATTCGGCCACTTCATCAGCTGATTTACGGCTCCTTTTGGATCTTCTCCGAGTGGGTTCCCTTGTTGACTCCGTCTCACTCTCTCCATCATAAGGAGAAGCAAGATTAGGTCTTGAAACAGTACTGGAGACTTCCTGTTTCATAGATCGAGAGGATTGCGTGGGCTTATTGCTTAGTAAAGGATAGTTTAATGAAGAAGATGACGGTGGTGATTTTTTAGGAGTGTTGTAAGTTTCTTGGGGTGGGATTGGTTTTGGAGGAAGGGGTAGTCTAGCAAGGTGAGATCTCATATGTCCACCCATGGCTTTGCCATTGGCAAACCGTCTGTTGCAGATCTTGCAGATTCGCGTTTTCTCCATGGAAGAAAACGAAGGCTTAATTACACTTCGCTTCTCTCTATCACTCAAGAAAGGGTAGGGTATATGTGCTCAATAGTACTGCAGGGAGTTTAAAAGAGTAGGTGACTAGCGTTCATAAAAGGCAAAAATAAGAAGATACAGAAGTGATTCTGATATTGATTGACACATACCAAAATTTTAAAAGGAATGCTAAAAGTATATTTTTTACATTTTTCAAAAGAAAAAAAAAAAAAAGATGTTAATTTACTATTTACCGAGCAGTTATAATTGGTACCAACCCCCTTTTATATATATATGGCATATAAAGTTAAATAATGTTAATTATTTCTCTTGAATTTTTTGCTAAATAATTTTTCTGAAAATCCAATTACCACTTAATAGTTAATAATGGTTTTTTCGTGCGATCTACCTATGAGATCCGCCTTATTTATGGTTAACATTATACGATAAAAAATAAAACAAAAAATAAAAATAATTAAAAAAGCAGTCCAATGAATTTATTTCGAGAAAAAAACCTATATATATATATATATATATTAAAGATCATATTTGAAGCTTTATACATGAAATCAACAATATTGCATGGTTACTAGAATAAGATAAGAGCTTGAGATTAAAATATTTATTTTTTTTATAGTTTTAGATTCGAGTTATGTGATTGCTAATATAATGATCACTGAAAATTTATATGGTTATTAATTTTAGGACCCGTGAAATTAGTCGAGATACTCGTAAACTGGTCCGAACATCCACCTTAATAATAATAATAAAAAAAAAACAATATTGCATTGTAAGATATGAAAGAAAGTAGGAGTCCGATGTAACTTATCATCGTCACACTAATGAGAAGAGAAAACAGTAAAATTGTAGATATAAATACTTACTGAGCCCTAAATTGTAAATATAAATACACTAGCCAACTTTACTCATAATTGCATTTCAATGCCATAGGACTGTTAAAAATAAATAAATAAAAAACTTACTTTTCCGAAACGCAGACAACTACTAGCTTTTTTTGGGTTAAATTAAAACATTTATCTTTATTTTCCATATATAAATGCTGATATAGGCATCCTGAACCAATTATAACATGCCATTAGAATTTTACAGGTTATTTAAAATCAATTTTATATAATTAAATTTTGTTCAATTTAAACTCAATTAATAAATAAGTTACATTCACATGTTTAACAAAATAAAATTCTATTCATTTTATTTTTTATATTATCTTCATCATATTCCCTCAATGATAATCTTAAAAAAAAGTAGTATTTTTTGAAAGTTAGTTTTAACATTAATTTCTCCTTTTCTCCTTTTTACTATAGTAAATGAGAGAGATTGACTCTAATTTATTTTTATACTATTTTTAGAATTTGAATTTTATTTGAAATTTAATTCTTCACCCTCAAAATAATTTTAAATACAAAATTTTATTAAAACATCTGAATTAAATTAAATTCAAAGGTTTCAAACAGTTTGTGTTATATGTGTGTGCGCACTTTTATTGAGTGGAAGTAAAAATAATTACATGGAAAATTTTTATAGAAAGAAATGAAATTCTTTATTGTTTTATGGAAACATTATCATTTATCTCATAATCGAGTTTTAATTATAGCTTCTATCCAAAATAAAAATAAAAATAAAAAGTTTTAATTAGAGCATATATCTGTCATGCATAATATATGTTTGAAAATAAGTATCATGTAAAATAAATTTTTGTAAAGGTATCGAAACCAATTGGTTCAACAAACATAATACCTCATTATATAAAAATATAAAATATAAAATATAAAATGTGCATCTAATCCACAGTACTACTCCAAGAAACATTTAATTTAACTAGACCTGATATTTTTAATTATTCAAATATCTATAAATTTATATCTATGATTTTATTGCAATTTCATTTATTTATTTATTTATTTTTGTTAATATAGCATGATAATATTGTGACATGTTCCCTTATGAGCAAAATCAAGAAGGTTTCCTTGCCTCTGTCACCTGGGTTCGAGCCCTAGCGTGCACGCCTGTCACTCCCGCGATGTCTTACATGCCTACTGGGCTTGCAGGGTGTTCAGTGGGTCTGAAGATTAGTTGTGGTGCGCGTAAGCTGACCCGGACACCTCGGGTTACAAAAAAAAATAATCAAGAAGGCTAAAAAAGATAGTTGTCCCTCCTGAATCCTATATATATATATACTTCTTATTAATTATACTTTATATAGATATTTAAAATAAATAAGCTCTTTTATTTTTGTGTTAATTTGGTGAAATTTTTAATATTTTTTACTAAGAAAAAATTAATTATTGCATAATGATTTTATTTGTCTAACTCTATGTATTAAAAGATTTGCCTCCTTTTACTAAATTGGTTATATCATCGTCACTCCTTAATTAATGGTAATAAGAAATTTCAGAATTCAAGACTACTAACAAAACTAAAAATTAACCAAAGAGAAAAACTTAGATAATTCATCTGAAAATTCTAAAATGCAGAGGATATAGTTTCTACTTGAAAGTCAATGATTACTGTTATAAATAGTTATCATATATCTTTTCATTTGTTTAAAATCAACTTCTATATTTGTAATTTTTTCTTATTAAGATTGTAATTATCATATTCTATATATTTTTAGTATCAATTAAATCATATTTTCTTATAAAAAAATCATCAAAAGATAGAAAAATAAGATACAAAAGACCTCATCTCTAAATGTTTAGGAAATTTTTTTTGATCTCAATAGCCACAGCTTTCCCAATGCTTTACTTCATCTCCCAAATGCATAGTAAATGTTTATTTAATTAAAGGGATAATGATTGGAATTTAGGAAAGAAAAGTGGTTTCTAATTAAACCAGGTGATCATTGAGTTAACTGAGAATAAGTTTATAATTATATCATGGTAAAGTTGAAAACATTAGTTCATGTAGAAACCAAAAACCCTATGAGAACCTCTATCATTATTGTTTATATATAGTAGAAAGTAAAAAGTTAAAATTTGATCCAAAATGTACCCTAGCTTTTATAAAGGAAATGACTTAAACAAAGGAAATGTTTCAAGCTCAAACCCACATGAGATTCTATCTCGAGTTAATTGTAAAATAATTTTTTGCACAACAAGAGATTATTTTTGCTCTCTTAAATTTTGAGCTTGAATCTAGTACATAAAGAATTATTTTTTCTAGTCATGCCAATTGTTTTGTCCAACACTTGGATGAGAGGAACTTATCAATTTTTTCAAAATTGTTTTTACATAATCTTAATAGTATTTCAGCTTAAAAGACATATAATTTAAATAAACAAAACTTTTAGGATTAATTTTGATTTGATAGAGGAACGGTAATCAAAGCTGATAATGAAAGAATTCCATCCATTTTTTATTCCAAAAACTCTATATAAAAAGGGGCTAAAGAAGAGTGTTTTGTGTTGGTTTATCTTCATTGTTTAAGACAATATAGCTGCAGAAAGTTTTACTCTTCTTCTACCTAATTTTTGCGGTTTTTCTCTTTTATTTCAAGTTCTTGTTTATATCTTTATTTTCTTCATAATCTCAAGATTAAGATTAGTTCTTGTGGAGATATATTTTACTAAGTATTTTTTTGGTTTGTTGGACGTTGTTTAGGAGTGCATCTAAATAAGGTGATGTTGCTAGAATTTTTAAAGACTTATTGAAGAAAATCATTTTGTACCAAGTGATGAGGAATAAAGCCTTAAGGATAAATTATTGATCCTTAACAACAACAACAAATCCTTAGATTGATTTTATGCTAAGTTCTTCAACAAATAAAAAAGTTTGTTTAACTTTATATACTTGTTATAGAATTTTATCAAACTTTGGCTTGTTAAGATTTTGTTATTGTTTTAATTTTTTTTAACTTGCTTGTTTGAGAAGCTAATTGTATTTCTATAATTTTGGCTATTGTTCAAAAAAATCTTTATCATGACTTTAACTCAAGAATTGATTGTTCCAAATAATATTGCTTTGACAAGTATTATTTTGATAATGAGGATTCCACAATTACCATTTGTGGTGTATGATGAGATTCCTACAAAGTTCAATTAATTGAATTTTAAGAGGTGACAATAAAAATGTTATTAGATTTGACCACCTTAAACTTGAATAAATTATTTTAGGGGAAAAACATCAAAGTTGTCAAATAATAAATTTGATTTCATTATTGTGGTAGCTTTAGACGAATGAAATCCAAGTGATTTTATATGCAAGAACTACATCTTGAATAAATTGGATAATAAATAGTGCAAAGGCACTTTGGAAAGCTTTAGATAAAAAAAATTCAATGTTAAAGTTGTTATTATAAAAAAGTTCATGATTGGCAATTTTTTAGATTTTAATGTGATTGACTCAAGAATTATTATGAGTCAAGTTCAAGAATTTCAAATTACTTTACATGATATTTATGCTAAAAATATGATTATAAGTGGATCCTTCTAAGTGGTAGCAATTGTTGTAAAATTGCCACCATTTAGAAAGAACTTAAGAATTACCTTAAGCATAAGAGTGAGGAAATGAGAGCAACATACCTCATTTTGAGGCTAAGGGTAGAAGAGGAAAATAAGTTATCTGGAAAATAAGTTAAATCTTCTAGTATAGCCTTTAAAGAAAACTTTATGGCACAAGTGGTGAAGTTCCATAATAAAGACCTAAAAACAAAGCTTGTCAAGAAAGAGAAAAGTATTGCCAAAATATTTAGTGGAAAACGATTTACCTGTAATAAAGCTAGGGAACCACTACCACAATCTTTAGCTTTACCGACGGAATTTTCTGTCGGTATTTGCACTGTCATTCCGTTGGTATTAATTTACCAACGAAATCACTGATGGAAACGTTCCATCAGTGAATCTATCGTTGGTAATTTTTTATCCGTTGGTAATAAAAAATATTATTACCGATGAATTTACTGACAGAATAAGCGAGCAAAAAAAAATACCCACTTTATTCTGTCGGTATTTCTCTCAGCAAAATACTGTATGTAGTTCCGTCGGTAATTATTTAAAAATATTCAAAAAAAATCTTTTTCACAAAACTATAAAATAATTAAATTAATATAAATCAACACTCTATAATACTCAAAATGCTTGGGAAAAAGAAGAAGAAAATCAACTCAAACAAATTTGCAACAAATAAATTCAATTAAAAAAATTCATATGTAAAAAATTTAAAAATTCTATAAATAAATCAACTAAAAATTGATCTCATATGAAAAAACAATTCCTACAACAACATTCATACAATTATTAAGAACAAAAAGAATTAAAAATAAAATAAAATAAAAAACAAATATAGTAAAAAAAACATTAAAAAAAAGAAAAAAAATCTTACCTTAATGTAGTTACAAGTGAAGCTAAGAAGAGGAAATTTTTTTTCGTAAAGTATACTAATTAAAAAAAACTGAGAAGAAAGGAGAAGAAGACATACTTGAGCATGGAGGAGAAGAGGAGTTGAGGAGAGAAGAAAAGAAAAAGAAATGGATATTGATGTTTTTTACATATGGGGAAGAAGAAGAAGAAGAAGAAGAAAAGAGACGGGCCTGTTGTGAAATTAGGGATTCGAGACTTTTTATTGGGGTATTTTACCGACGGTTTTATCGATGGATAATTAAATATTAATATTTTTAATCATTCTATCGGTGATTCCATCTGTAATATTTAATTTAAAATTTTAATTTAATAAAAAAATTTCAGAAACCGCCAAATATCACCAACGACTTTTCAATCCGTCGGTGATTTTGTTTGTAATATTTAATTTAAATTTTTAATTTAATCTAAATTTTTCAGAAAACCATCAAATAACACTGACGACTTTTCAATCCGTCGGTGATTTTTTCTGTAAAGAACAGTAATTAACAGTGTAATTAGAAAATGAACAGTTCCAAAGCTCTTTGAAAAATACCGACGGAATTTTTCGTCGATGATTCCCTTTGTAATTGACATGATGAACATTGTTCACAGTTTACCAACGGTTTTGCCGACGGAATTTATTGCGTCGGTAATTCCTTTGGTAACGTTTTTTTTGCTTTGTTTTAATTATTTTGTTTTCCATTGTAATTCCTTGGTATATACCGAGAGAATATTGCCGTCGGTAAAAGCCGTTGATAAATTTCCGATGAAAATATTCCTTCGGTATTTACATTTGTATTTATTAATTTTTTGGTAATGAACCTAGCCAAGGGCTCAACAAAGAAACTCAATAAAAGAAATGATTGTTAAAGTCAATATCAACGAGATTGATTATCTTATTGATCAGGTTTTGGATGAACACATCTATTGTTGTTTTCAAAGTCAACCTAATAAAAAACACCAAGCAATGGTGGGTTGATACTATCTCTATAAGAGATATATGAAACAATAAGAGGATGTTCTCTTTTTTATATATAAAGAAATGAACAGTGTATATGGAGAATTCATCAACATACAAATAGGTGTTAGGAAGATCATATTAAAAATGACTTTCAAAAACTTTTTGACCTTCAATAATGTTTTTTTTGTTGTTGATATTAAATGAACTTAATATCGGATTCATTCTTGAGAAAAAATGGTTTTAAATTGGTTTTTGAGATTGATAAATATATACTCTCTAAAAATATAGTGTTAATATGATAAAGGTATCTTAGTGATAGTCTCTTCAAAATAAATATTATAAACATTATGATCATAGATTAATAATTATAATACATATTCTTATTATTTGCTTGAGTCTTGTGACACGTGACACGACATGTTAGATCATGTGAATTATAATTCTATATAAATATTAATAAATTAATCTTGATATATTACATAGCATACTTCTTCTCTTTTATATAAAAATTATAAGTATGAGGTTTATTTAAAATCAAAATTTACAAAAAAATTCTTTTTATTTAATTAAAATAAGTAGTTAATCTTTAAGTTTAACTCATTTGAATATTAAAAAATATTTTATATTACAGTATTTATATTGAAAAATATTCTTCAAAAGAAATTCTATTTTTAGTTAGATATCAAATGTGCCCAGTAATCGCATCTAAAAGCCAAATTTTCTAATATTTTTTTATAGAAATATTAATTCCATGAAGGACATGCATTCCTTCATGGAATCTGAGCAAGGCATCTATGATGCAGAGTCAGTGTATTTGTAATTTTTAAAGTATTTTTTATTTTAAAATATATTAAAATAATAATTTTTTATTTTAAAAAAAATTATTATTTTAATATATTTTAAAATAAAAAATACTTTAAAAATTACAAATACATGCCTTTCTTTATGGAATCTGAGCAAGGCATCCATCGAAGTAGTCGAAAGATTGAATTCTCATGAAAGCATATTTTAATTATAAAATTATAATAACAATGAATTGGATAAAACTGTATAAAAAAGATTGTAAAAACAAATATATATATTCTTTGTTAATACTAATGAGAAAAATACTTAAAAAATTATGCACTTGCTCGCTAGCTATTGAACTGTGAGAGGAATACACATGAGATACAAATCTTCATGGTTGAATCATAAAATTGAGGCCACCCAAGGCTGCTAGCTATGGATTCTTTCGTGCATAGCTTTAATTTTTTTTAAGGAAATTTCAAAGAGATGTTTAACTTCTCATTAGTTTTATTTATTTATTTATTTATTTTGGGTTTCTATCCCTTATTGTGGTAAACTGGGTTTTAATATCTATTTATTTTCACGTTTCAATTTTTTTTAAAAAAATGGAATTTCATTTCATTTTTTTATTTACTTCAAATTAATTGTTTTTATTTAATTTTCAAATTGTTTTAAGCTTTTATATCAAAAATAATTTTTTAAAAATAAAAAAATATTATTTTAATATACATTTTTAAAAAACACTTTAAAAGAATCAATTTACGGTCATTTTGATTGGACACTCCATTACATTTTACATATTTGAAAATGTGGTTGTGGTTACTTTTTAAAGTGTTTTTCACTCAGAAATATATTAAAATTATTTTTTTTATTTTTAAAAAATTATTTTTAATATCAACACATTAAAATAATTTAAAAAAATCTAAAATATATTAATTAAAAAAATTAATTTTTTTTTAAAATACTTTTAAAACATAAAAATAAACAAATAATGATGCAATGCGGTGCGAAGCAATTCAGTGTCAAGTCTGCGTGTTTCAGGGGCCTATGGGAGAGATGGTGGTAGTAAGATTTTCATGCAACATAGAAAGCAAAAGAGGGGAGGGAGAGATGATGCCAAGGCTTCGTACAAGCTATCCACGAACTAGGTTGTGTTTGGCTTTACATTTTAGAAATATTTTAAAAAAAATAAAAAAAATTTTATTTTTTATTTTTATTTTAAATTAATATTTTTTATGTTTTAAAATTATTTTAATATATTGATATTAAAAATAATTTTTAAAAAATAAATAATATTTTAAAAAATAAATAATATTATATTTCTAAATATATCCAAACTAGAGCACAAAATTCCACGAGTAACGTAAGCAATCATTGTAAGGGATGGCATTGTAATCAATATTATGAATCCCATATCAGATCAGCAAACAGACAAAAAAAAAGTCCCACCAAATTAGTACTTCACTTCGTCCCAATCTTTAGGACCTGTTTTCACATTTTAAAAATATTTTTAATAAAATTTAAAATTTTTTTATTTTTTATTAATTTCAAATAAATATGTTTTTAGTATTTTTAAATCATTTTGATGTGCTGATGTCAAAAATAATTTTTAAAAAATAAAAAAATATCATTAGCATGCATTTTGACACGAAAAGTTATTTGAAAAGCAACCGCAACTACATTGTCAAACAAACCGTAGAAGATGTACTTGGGTGGTTTCGAATTGCGTTTTCAAATTTTATTTTTTAAAAAAATATATTTTTTATTTTTTATAATTTTTTAATATATTAATATTAAAAATTAATTTTTAAAAAATAAAAAATAAATATTATTTTAATATTTTTCTAAATAAAAAATATTTTAAAACACAATTTCTAAGGCATTTTTAATCAAATCACTTGTCATTGAAGGCTATCTAAACAAAGAAATGTAAGGTTACTTTTCCTTTTACTTTCCTTTTTTTTTTTAAGACTTAATGAATTTTTTAGTTTAACGTGGGTGTTCAGGTTAGTTTGCGCATATCTCGATTAATCTCATGGGTTCTGAAGTTAATGATTATGTAAGTCTCCAGTGACCAGTAACTACAGGGTTTGAATCTAAGACTATAGAAAAAATAAATTTTTTAATTCTAAATTCTTGTACGAGAGCTACAATGGCTAGGATTAATGAATTTAGGAATATACAATGAATAACCATCCTCTACCATATAATAATAAAGATAAAGAAAAAAAGAAAAATAGAGGTTTAACTTTTGAGAATTGTGGTTGCGCTGTGGATAGCAGCACCACTACGGTCTTCGGGTACACTGGAAGAAAAAAGGAAACAATCTCAACGAACAGTCAGCGAGAAGAGAGGTGTGAGCAGAGCAGAGCAGAGGCCACCCATTTCAAATCTTCACGTAAAAAACAAAAAAAAGCGCCAGTCCCCAAAAACAAATAATAACAAAAACAAAAAATCACAACAACACCCGTTCACTTCCATCACCCGCCACCTCCGAATCCCTGGAGCCATTATTACCAGAAAGTCAGTCAACACTCCCACAGAGACAAACCTCAGTACCTCACAGACATGCGTTAAACCCAAATTGGAACTACTGCCGCCACCAACAAACAAACACGGAAACGATGTCGTTTTTTACCGAGAAAACGTTGAAGAAGAAGAAGAGACCACCAAGGTGGTCACACCTGTGGCTCAAAAACACACAACCATTGAAGCATGCTTTATTCGCTATGCAGCTCCAGTCTGTCTCTAGCCCGCCAACGCCAACACCCACAACCACACCACAACAGCATCAACAGCAACAACAAGCAGACCCCAACACCAAACTCAAAGACAAAACAGGAACCCTCATCTCCAATCTCCCCGATATTGACCGTACACTTCTCTTAGGTGATGATCTCCTCTTAAAAATCCTCTCTAAATTGCCTGATTCTCAAAGAAACCCTAATTCACTTGTTTGTAAACGGTGGCTTAATCTCCAAGGCCTTCTTGTTAGGTCTTTAAAGGTTTTAGATTGGGAGTTTCTTGAGTCTGGCCGTTTACTTTCAAGATTCCCAAATTTGACCCATGTGGATTTGCTTAATGGATGTGTTGTTAGACCCAATGATTGCTGTGTCTGGTTGAGTCATAGGGTTTTTCAGATGGAAATAAATTCTGGGGTTTCTGGGTTTTTACCGGATTGGCGTGTTTGCGAAGAGAATTTGTTGCCTGTTGAGGTTGTTGATAGAGGGCTTAGAGTTCTGGCTTCAGGTTGTCCGAATTTGAGAAAGCTTGTAGTGGTTGGTGCCAGTGAGTTAGGGTTGTTAAGTTTTGCTGAAGATTGTTTGACATTGCAAGAATTGGAGTTACATAAGTGTAATGATGATGCCTTGCGCGGGATTTCTGCTTGTATGAATTTGCAAATTCTGAAACTTGTTGGAAATGTGGATGGATTTTATGGTTCTATGGTTTCGGATATTGGGTTAACGATTTTGGCTCAAGGCTGTAAGAGGTTAGTTAAGCTTGAGTTAAGTGGGTGTGAGGGTAGTTTTGATGGGATTAAGGCCATTGGACAATGTTGTCAGATGCTTGAGGAACTCACTATTTGTGATCATAGGATGGATTGTGGGTGGTTGGCTGGGCTTTCATACTGTGAGAATTTGAAGACTTTGAGGTTTTTTTCGTGTAAGAGGATTGATCCCAGCCCAGGGCCGGATGAGTATTTGGGTTGTTGTCCAGCTCTTGAGAGGTTGCATTTGCGGAAGTGTCAATTGAGAGATAAAAAGAGCCTTGAAGCCTTGTTTAAGGTGTGCGAAGCTGTGAGGGAGATTGTTGTTCAGGACTGTTGGGGATTGGATAATGATTTGTTTAGCATGGCAAGTATTTGCAGGTAATGAGTTGTTTAAAGATTTTTTGATTGCTTTTGAGGCCTGGTAATGTTTGTAACTTGTAAGGTATTCAATTATTGCAGTCCTTCAGGGTACATATTAACAATTACAGAGGTTCTTGAATTATCGCAGATGAACTTCTGTTGCACATCCATTAAAGCTCGTAAATGCATTTTTATATATTCCAATAATTTGCATTGTTGACATGCTCTGGCTTACGAAGTTGAAATTGATAGTGAATCATTTGTATTTAACTGCCTGTCTGGAATGTGCCACACTCATTGGCCTTTTATATTACGGTTCAATCATACTTTTAAAAGTTTTTGAATTTTTTTAACTTCAAATTATTTTATTTTTTATTTTATGGATCGTGTTTTAATATAATGATATCAAAAATATATTATTTTAATATTTTTTAAATACTTTAACTAGCAACTTCAACCAAGCTCCCAAACAATCACTTACTTAACTGGTGCTGTTGGATTTGAAATTAGTGAAAGTACTGATTTTTTATTACTGTTAGATGCATCAGAATGCTAGATTCTCCGCAGCAATGATGACTGCGCCAAAATTGTAAAAGAAATTGATGCAATTCTATTAATAACTTAGTCTAACAGTCACAAGAAAAATCCCAGTGTAGATTTAGTTCGACAGGGCAAAGACAAGAAAAGCGAAATAATTCATTAGTTCAACTGCACAGGAAAAGAAAGCCTATAATTTTACAGTGAAGCTTATTTGATGGTTGATGGGCTGGCGTTTTGAAAATTACTTGGATTGAATAATCTACTTGGCAAACACCTATAATTGGAAGGCTATGCTGTAGCCAGTTGATGTTTATGGGCTATCATTGTATATTGAAGTTTACATGGTTGGGATATAAATAGTTGCGTGTACTATATTATTTTACAGGAAGGTAAAGTTATTCTCTCTGGAAGGATGCTCCTTGTTGACAACAGAAGGCTTGGAATCAGTACTTCTTACCTGGAATGAACTTCAACATTTTAGAATAGAGTCATGCAAGAACATAAAGGATGGTGAAGTCTCTCCAGCTCTTTCAACCTTTTTCTCTGTTCTTAAAGAGTTGAGATGGAGGCCAGATACCAGATCTCTTCTTGCATCAAGTCTTATGGGGACTGGCATGGGAAAGAAAGGAGGCAAATTTTTCAAGAAGAGTCCACGCCTCGAT
This sequence comes from Populus nigra, assembly GCF_951802175.1. Classification (NCBI taxonomy): domain Eukaryota; kingdom Viridiplantae; phylum Streptophyta; class Magnoliopsida; order Malpighiales; family Salicaceae; genus Populus; species Populus nigra. The sequence goes on from NC_084852.1 coordinate 39,545,361, forward strand.
CATTATACGCAGATGATTCACACAGCTACTTTTTGAGGGTTCCTGATTTTGTTTTGAAATGCTGTATAATCTTGTAATCATCTATGTTCATGTAGCCGGTGAACATGATGTTGAGAGAGGTTATATTATGCTTCCGTCGTTGCATGGAAAGGGATCAGGTGTTATATCAAACGAAATACCAAACTATTCATTCTTTAATTAGACCTAGATAACTGGTCTTCAGAATGTTGAATGCACAATGCACAGCTTATTTCCCGGTTCAGGTTTATGATTTATAGCACGTATTGCTTGGAAAGTAATCTAATAATAGCTTAAGTTATCAAGCATTAGTGGTAGCTTCGTCGATTTTTGGAAAGACTGTTAACGGAGTTTGCATTGATTTGAAAACTTTCGTGGTAATTGGGCTTCTGGCAATTCAAATCACGATTGAATGTAGATCCAAGCCAATCATCTTATGAACATAATTTGAGATTCCTCACATCCTGTGAGACATTACAGAACAGGTTGCTATTCCATGTGGAAAAAAATACTGTTAACCCAAACTTGTTGGTATTTGTTTCCTATAACAATGTAATGATAGTTTTTCTATTCCCACAAAAAAATCATTGAACGAGAATTGTCAAAAATTATCTCAACTAAAAGATTTAAGTTAATATAATTTTTATTATTCTTTAATATAATTTTTTTTAAAAAATTTAGACTTAAAATTTGTACAGATTCACACTATCTTGTGCTTAATTTTTATCAAATAAAATAAGAATGGTGAAATTTAAACGCGTGATTACTTAATCAATAAGACTCCGATATCATGTTAAAAAATTATTTTAACTTAAAAGACTTAAATATTAAGGTTCTAAAATATAATTTATATTATTTTTCAATAGAGTAGAAAAGGCTTAAGCTAATATATGAATTCTAAGATATTATTTATATTATTTTTAAACAAATAACAATGAAATTTTTTTATAAAAACCATTAATTATTATTAAAGTAAGAGAAAACAATTCAGTATTTTTATATTATATAATTCACTGTATCAAAATTTAACAATCTGCTTTTTCTAAGTGCACATCTTATGCTGCTAAACATAGTTATTAAACCCGGCCCGGCTCGGCTAGTCGACCCAAGACCTAGTTGACTCAGTGGCTGGACCGGTCCGGGTTTAATAAAAGACCGGCTGTGGCAACAGCACGGCCAAACCCGGGAGAACCCGGATGAGACCCGGTTGTTTTTTTTCTTCAAATGTGGGATTTGAAACCCATTGGTATATATACTCTATGTTCCAAAGAAAAAAGTCATGTTTTTTCAATATAGGATAAAAAAACTTTTTGGTTTAAATACTTCAACTTAAAAGCATAACATAATATCTTTTCAATGTGGGATTTGAAGCCCTTTCATATATATACTCCATGTTCCTATGAAAAAATTTATGTTTTTTCTATGTGGGATTTGAAACCCATTAGTATATATACTCTATGTTCCCAAGAAAAAAATCATGTTTTTTCAATGTGGGATAAAAAACCTTTTGATTTAAATACTTCAACTTAAAAGCATAACATAATATCTTTCAATGTGGGATTTGAAACCCTTTCAAATATATACTCCATGTTCCCATGAAAAAAGTTATGTTTTTTCGATGTGGGATTTGAAACCCTTTAGTATATATACTCTATGTTCCCAAGAAAAAAATCATGTTTTTTCAATGTGGGATAAAAAACCTTTTGGTTTAAATACTTCAACTTAAAAGGATAACATAATATCTTTTCAATGTGGGATTTGAAGCCCTTTCATATATATACTCTATGTTTCCATGAAAAAAGTTATGTTTTTTCAATGTGGGATTTGAAACCTATTAGTATATATATACTCTATGTTTCCAAAGAAAAAGTTATGTTTTTTCAATGTGGGATAAAAAACGTTTTTAGTTTAAATACATTAACTTAAAAGCTTAACATAATATCTTTTTAATGTGGAATAAAATTTTTTTAAAAATATTCTTTTAAACTTCATAATATATATAATCTATATTTACATAGATTCTTTTATATGAAATATTAAAATTTTAATTTTTTTTTAATTTTCCCGGGTTGACCCATGAAACCCGAGACCCGGCCCCTTGGCCGGGTCATCCCCCAGACCGGGTTTAATAACTATGCTGCTAAAAAAATACATCTGTTAATGAACTAGCCCATTATCATCTGTAATGTCGGGTGGAGTGAAAAAAAAAAATCAAACTCAAAAATATAAATTTTAATTCTAAATTTAAAATTAATTGCATATTTAATAATTTTTTTAATTTTAAGTCGGAAATATATTAGATTTATCTAGGTCATTTCGGGTTAACATGCGGAACTTACTAGAATAATTTAAAAAACAAACAAATTGAAAAGTTAAATCTCTATCTAACTTAATATTAAAGGATAAAATTGATAAAAAAACAAAACTTCATTTTTAAAAAATCATGTGAACTCGAGTTAACCAACCAATCTCACAACGCAAGTTATGTACGCCATCAGATTCAATAAATTATTTTTTACCCATAAATTATATTTTATTTAATAAATTTATATGACAAGAAAACATATGATAATTTTTTGCATGAATTTTTTTAAATGAAAAAAAAAGCTATGATAGGTGTGTAGGACTAAGATAGAAAAAGTAGATTATTGATATTAAAGAATCAAATTGTTTTTTTTGTTTTAATTTAAATAAAAAATCATCTATATAACAAAGGATAAAATTACCTTTTTTTTTCAAATTGAGGGACAAAAACAATTCATTAAACCAAAAAAAAAAAAATACATAGACGGAATGTTGTGACCTAATCCATTGAACTTGCGATCTAAGTCATAGAATCAACTGAGTTTAATTTTTTTTTTCATAAATCTATAGTTAACCTGAATACAAAGAAAAATGACCAAAATATAGCCCTGCAGTATGGGGTCATGGCCAAGTACTTCGGCCTGTAAATCTTTTTTTTTCTCTCTTGATTTGATTTAAAAGGTTGGATAACTTGTCATCCAACTCAATTATTTTTGAGAAAAAAGGAGGCATATGATTCGTCACAATCTATGGTAGACGACATGTCGTTCGCCAACTTAGAATTTGATCATCATTGTGGTGGCTGAAAAATCAAGTTTGTGAGTTTTTTTTTTATCCAAAACATCCATATTAACCTGAAAACACTCTTAAAACATCAACAAATCAATTTATCAAGCTAATAAACTAAAAAAAGAGATCTAAATCACAAAATCAACCAAAATAAAATTTCTCATTCTAGACTTAGATATGATTTTTTATCGAGGCTGAAAACAACTACTACAAGACTTTCCTTATCGAATGAATCCTATTAATACCAATTCAACTATTTTAATGGTTGAAATTGGTGTCAACGATTTTTTCTACACTAGTTTTTGATGAATATTTTTCTCTTCTCATAAAAAAAATGAGTTGAAAAATAAAGAAAATAAAGTTTAATATCAAATTTAAATTTATAACAATTATAGGGACCAATCACTTACAAACTGAAAAGGACCGGAACCAAGCTATTCTTTTTTTTTGAATGAAATTTGAGGTTACCATATATTTTCTTCATATGTTTTTACTTTGATCTTTTACATTTTAATTTTATCATCAATTAAAAAAAATTATGTGATTGACTATTAGTTTTATCTGAGAAGTGCTCAATCATGCAAGAAAAGGTCAAAAATCAAATTAAAAATTTATAAAAAACTAACTATTTTAATCCATAATAAGTTATAAAAAAATATCCACGTACAATAGAATCATCGCACGTCTTAATTTTATTTAATTTATAAATCAAAAGACATATGCTGTGCTTTTTTTGCGCACGACAAACCTTTTTTTAGATCTCGTAGTCAGGAACAAATGTACAAGAATTTTAATTGTTAAAGAGGGGTGTGTTCTAGCCGATCAAATGATTCAATTGAGTCTCCAAAAAATCGGCCGATTCTATTTAGTTATTTCGAGTGTTTTCTTCTTCCTCGTTTGTTTATCTGGCTGGGTCTTTTGAAAAAAACCAAATTAATATACCAAGCTGGTTAACCGGTTTTTGGATTGATCCAACTTGGTTAGGCTAAGGGAGTATTTGAAAACGCGAATCAATTTATGGTTTTAAAAAATTTAATTTTTTATATGTTTTGAATTTTTTTATGCATTAATCTTAAATATAATTTTTTAAAAAATAAAAAAAACATTATTTTAATATAAAAAATATTTTAAAAAACAACTATATAAATATACCGTAAAGCATACACTAAGTTTAATAACTAAGATGCTCCAGAAATCTTGACACATGGATACTGACTGTTTTGTTAGAATCCTACCTTCACTTGTGCTTTCAAGGCCACGTGGTAAAAATTATTTTTAAATAAATTAAAATAATATTATTTTTTAAATTAACATATTAAAATAATTCAAAAATATTAAAAATAATTAATTTGAAACTTTTTTTTTTTCAAATTTTAACAAAAAAAATAAATATATTCAACGTGAATTCCAAACAAAGTAGAAGTTTTGATTTTGGATAACAAAAAAAAATCTCTCTTAGAAGTTGTTTGGAACGTCATTCAAAACAGTATTTTTACAATTTTAAATTATTTTTTTTATTTTTAAATTATTTTAATATAACAATATAAAAAATAATTTTTATAAAATAAAAAATACTATTTTAATAAACACTACTGCACCACTTTGAATTAACTAGTAGTGAAGTTTAAAAATTGAAGGTTTGACCAACCGTGCCTAAAATTCTTATGAGGGAGGGAGGGAGTTTTAACATCAGCGTCCGTGGCAGAGGAGGAAAAAAAGAGATCGGAGATCGGAGACAGAAAGCAGTGAAGTCTTGTTTAACATTTTTATACAGCAGCAGTGATAGTGAATAATATTGAAGATGAGCAAAGGGAAGGAAGTGGTGATATCAACAAGCCCCCATTACAGCAATCACAACAGTGGCGTAGACGATGATGAAGAAGAAGACGGCTTCGATCACTCCGGAAACAACAAACGATTCTCCTCTTTCCCAAGTTTCTCTTCCCGAAATGCTTCCTCTAAATATGACTTTGTCAAGGTCAGCCCCCCTTTGTTCTTGCTCCTGAAAACCAAAATAAAACAGACACCACCCCTTATTTAATTCAATCTAATTCAATTGATTGTTTTTTTTTTCCTGTTTGGTATATATAAATAAATATATACAGGTGAGGGTGTGGTTAGGTGATAACGCTGATCACTACTATGTTTTATCCAGATTCTTGCTCAGCAGAATGTTGACTGTCACTAAGGTCTCCAACTATTCTCTGTCAATTTTATTAAAATTCTTTTTTCCTGGAATTACCTATATATATGTAGTGTGGATGATGAACAGTTGGTTGGGTTTTTCTCTCCGAATATTACATTTGAATTGTGGGTTTTGAGAAGATGATCGTGACTAAGGTTTTGGGTTTGTTTTATTCTGTGTGTGGGTGATTTCAGATACCGAATCATGTAGCTATTAAAATTGCTCTTGAGCTCAAGAAGCTGCTCATTGATAACAGCCTTCTCGACGTGTAATGACAATCTTCCCTTTTCTTTCTTTTTATCCTTTTATGCAGTAGTCGGGTAAAGTCTAAAATGTACCCCATGGCTATATTTGAAGGTTTTTCACTGATCATTGTTTTTTTTTTGTTTTTTTCCTTGTTTTTCAACTAATGGGCAACCTCTTGTATTATTTTGGCAGATCTCAGTCTGATTTGGAAGCTAATTTATTCAAGGTGTGTGACCTTTCCTTCTTTTATTTTACAATTCTTAGGTGGCTATGGATAGCAAGTGGCATAATCTGCTATATAAGAGGAGTTTAGCATGCCATTTTCTTTCTATGGCCGTAATGGAGGGACTACACTGAGCACTAGAATACTTTTGAGACTTTTCTCAATATTGGATTTAGTTTCATACGCCCTCCTCCCTCCTCATACTTAGGAGTCTATTTGCAGCTTATGGAGCGGCGGGGGTATGGAGAAGAGTACATAAATCGTTACAAGATGATGACGAGGTAATTAAGAGCTCTACCCACAGTATCCGCGCCCAGAAGTTTTATTGCCTTATTATCACTTTCTTCATATTAAATGACAAAGATGAAAGGTTTTTGCTGATTTTATGTTGAAAAAGAAAAAAATGATTTTTTTCCTGGTCATATGCTTTTAGATTTCATCATCAAAGAGTGCCCTTGGTGATCCTTGTTTGTGGAACTGCCTGTGTTGGGAAGTCTACCATAGCTACCCAACTCGCACAACGGCTGAATTTGCCTAATGTCTTACAGGTGCTGCCTTCCACCTAGCCATGAAGCATCTGGCCTTCCTTATTGTCTTTTCATGTATCAATTCGTTTGGGTTCAATACTGATGCCTTTGAAACATATGGGTTTTTATTTTTTTATTTTTAATGTCGCAGACAGATATGGTGTATGAATTGCTGCGAACGTCAACTGAGTATGTTTATTCCCTTTCTATTTTTAATTCCATGGTTTCTATTTCTGATGTTAGAAGCATTTCTATCTAGAGGAATTAAGAATATCAGCAGCATACTGAGCCATCCAAAAAAGGAGCAAGGAAAGTTATAACAAGGAAGATTCCTTATTACAAACATAGACATTGTTGACTGGAATAAGGACTCAGAAACTATATATAACTTGGTTTCAATTTTGTTGACACTATATTGTTGTCTCCAGTACATGATACTGTATCCTATGATGAAGATTATTGGTCATGCTAGCTAGCTCTTATTCCTTTTATTCTCTGGACAGTAAAAAATTGCTTATTCTTTTTATTCCGTGGACAGTACAAGATCACTTATTCCCTTTCTTTATCTGAGTCAGTGCACCATTGGCTTCTACTCCTGTATGGGCACGAGAATTCAGTTCTTCTGAGGAGTTAATCACTGAATTTTGTAGAGAATGCAGAATTGTTCGTAAAGGTAGTCTGTCAATTTTGCTATCGTGCTTCTTTGATCTCCTTTCTTATTTGAATAATTCTCTTTTCCCTCTCCAACTTGTTTCATGTTCATGGTGGTTGTAATTTTTTTTCTTGGATTTCAAAGGTATTCTTTGTTCCCTTGGAAATTGTTTTAATTTTGCAAGCGCGTAGGTTTTTGATTTGTTAATTTAATGCTTGCTTCAAAGGTTTGGCTGGTGATTTGAAGAAAGCAATGAAAGATGGAAAGCCAATAATAATTGAGGTATGTCTAATTTTCTGTTTTTATGTTGGTTGTAGATTAGACTGTTCCATCAAAACTTCCAGTCAACACCTATTTCTTTGTTGATCACTCTGCTGTATAATATCCACCATCTACACGTATGCTGTCATTCATTCTGCTAAAGATTCTAACAAACCATGCATTAAATGGTCTTATGTTGTGATACCACGGAAAGTATGGTACCATTGCAATGATTTGAGTCTTCAGATAAAATGAAACTGTAAAATTTTTTGTTTAGTCTCCTTGGGCTTGTTGTACATTCCTTTTGGGGCTTTTGAAGGGGCCTTACTTATTTGACTTTAGTTGGCACAGGAGGGCTAATTTGTTTCAATTTTGCATCATTTGCACTTTCTCTTAAGGGTGATTTCGTATCCTGCTTCCATAATCTTGTAGTCTCTTTTCAATAATATTTTCTTACTTTATCAAAGAAAAGAAGATGATTGGGAACTAATTGATGTTGAAAAGATGAGAAATTATGCCTTCTGTCATTCCCTGTGGGAGACAGAGAAAAAAAGTGTAGTTCTGACCAGCTGTTGATGCTGCTGCCTAAGTTGAGGTAGTGCAAGAGAGGATTTGTGTTCAGATCTGGTGCAGTTAGGTTGTGACTAAAACAAAAAAACTGAAATGACTGTTGAACTGGCTTGTTAATACACTAACTTTTTTTTTTTGGTGGAAACAATTTGTTAAATTTTGAGATGCTTGTTATCAGATTGATAGTCATGGTAATGTTTCCAAGCACTCCTATCTGATCTGCAGTTGTTTCTGACAAATAATGACAGGGGATACATTTGGATCCAAGCATTTACTTGATGGATGAAGAAAATAAATTACCAGCTAAAATGCCAGAAAAATCTGAGATGAACCCTGTTTCAGTGACTCCAGATGACGATCCTGCAAGACAGATGGAAAATAATTCCACAAGTGTTAGTAGAAATCATACTGAAAATATCAACTGCACTCCTGGGGATTTGGCCTCAGAAGAAGGGAAATCTGTTAACCAGGTGAATAAAGTTGTGGATTCTCAGGGATCTAGAGATAAAGCTGGAAGCATTGTTGACAATAAAGGTAATTCTCACTCTGGGTTTTGATAACAAGCCCAGTATTCTATTAGTCTCTTCTAACTTATAATTTTCCTTGATGACAAGTTCTAACTTGTAATTTTGCTTGATGATGAATGCATGCATGAGTGACTTAAGGGTGACAGTGTCCATTCCTGGATTTTTTGTTCATGCAGGTGAAACTGTTAAAGGTCTTGAGGGAGATAGAAAGACTTCTGTTAGCTTAAAATCTGGTCCTGAACCAATAATTATACCAATAGTTCTGAAGATGGCTGAATTCGACCATAAGGTTTGTGCTTCTATTCTTGATGTGTCAAAAATTTCTTCATATTCTTGATTTAAATGGATGGTACTTGTTCCTATATCAGAATTATATAGTTCCACTTCCCTTCCTTCATTATTTATCAAATGGATGGTACATTGTTCCTATATTGGAATTATATTTGTCCCACTTCCCTCCCACATTATTTTTCACTTTCTCAAGGTTGCATATTTAATCTTATATCCTTATTATTTGTCTTGTCTATCAATCTTTTCTTGTCGTGTGCAGGCATTACTTGAGGAGTGGATTTCAACTCGTTCATTTAGTGATAAATGCCCTGTTGAGGTACCAAAGGCTGCTGAGTTCTTATTGTCATTTGCCAATGTCAAACTTAGGCAATTCACCAAGTTTTAGTAAGTTAAAAGGGTTAAATATTAGCAAACAATCAATGAGACAATCCATGATTAAACTCGGGTTTCCAAATAGGAGGCCTCACATTGTCAGGTACATACATATCTGGGGATGGATGGGAGGGAGTTTAGGGGATGTGAGAGGCTATCTCATTGTTACCTAATACCTTAACAGATCTGGTTGAAAATGTGGTTAATTAGTGCAAGTAGTAGAAGTAACATGGTTTTTCATTCAAGTGCAAAAACAAAAATAGAAGCACAAGTCAATTGATGGTCAATGACACTGGTGAAGCACTTCCAAGTTTTTGAAATTTAAAGATAGAGGGCATTTGAAAATTCTAGCATAATGGTTAGCATGATGAAAACAATGAATGGTAATAAGATCAAGCATCGATGGAAAATGCAGTAACTCCTGGACATATTCATGCGCAGTGAAGTGGATCAACAATAGAAAATTGCGAAAGCAACCAAGATGTTGCCAAGTTCAAATAATTCTGGACTGGATTAAGATGACAGATAATAGCTTCTCGTTTTCCCTCTTAACACTTTTGTTTTGCTTAATACATGGAAGCTGGCTGGAAATGTACCTCCTTATTCACTTCAATAAATAAAAGTCTACCTTAGTATTATCTTACTAAAAAGCTTCTAGTTTCAACACTTTGCTTGCTAACGAAAAAAATATAGAATATAAAATTTATTCAGTTTTTTCTTAGCAAAATATAAATTTGAATACATTGGTTATATTGGTATTCCTACAAATTATTTTACCATTGTGCAGTTGCCTGGTAAAAAGCATATTGTAGTAGTATCGAAGAGAAACATTTATGCCCCTTTGTTCAGGTCAAAAGTGAGGCAAGATTTTCTAGAAAGAATTTTCCGATTGATTTTCTTTCATTCCATATCCTTGTGTTGATTCTTCACCGATTTCACAAATGTTCATCTTATTGTCTTGTTTTTCATTATTTCCAATAAATAATTTGTTGTTGAACTTTATTCAGAGTATTTACATATACATGTTTTATGTTTTCAGGAAAAAGATAGGTTAATTACCAATTTGAAAATCATTCAGGACTACCTTTGCTCTTTCAAGTCTCAGGTTTGCTTCTCCACGTGTGTTTGTTGGTTAACAGCATGCAATAGAGTTTTGTGGCTTTGCTTCTTTATTAATAATTTTGAAATAACTGATTCTAAATTTAGTAATATTGTGCTCAAAAGTTGGATTATGATGTTGATAGAGAACAAGTTTTGCTTTGATGTCTTGTTTTTAGATTTATTGTATTTGACAACATGGCCAAGTAGCTAATTTGGACAATAAAGTCAATGAAATCAGGTACATATTTTGTGAAATTGCACAACAAAAATTATTGATGAAAAATTGGGGGAACTGTTATTCATGATATCATATGCTTGGGCCATAGCAATATACAAATTCCATGAATCATTGTCATGCTTGGGCACTAGATTTTGATTTGGGCTGGAGAGCATTATGGTTGATTTAAATTGAAGTGAGGAGTCATATGAACAGGGCTGGGTGATCTATTTCAATTACTCAACACATGACTCTTCTTTTCTGTTTGAAAGATAAGTGTTTTGGTTTGTCCAAAACTATGATTTAGTCCAAATATGCTCTTACTTGTAAGGTTACTTGAGCTTCAAAGGAAAGAAATGAAGAAAACAACTAACATCTCACAGAAAGAATAGGGTGGTGACTGTATAATTTTATTCCTAGTGTTATTTGTTTCTGAATGTCATTCTACCAGCTGACTGAGATCGACTTCTCTAAACTTTAACTATGTGTTTGAAAGTTTTATAAGTACCATTTCCCCACCCTTTCTTTTCCTCCTAAAATACATCAAGTTTTTCTTGGAACAGGGTCTGACTGTTGCCAATATATCAGCCACAACATTCCCTCAAACACTGGATTGGCTGCATGGCTATCTTCTTCAGGTAAAGTTTTCTAATCAGCTTTGTGTATCTGAAATGCGTTGACCACCAAACATGTTGTTCACCTGGAAAATTGGATGCCCTGGGGATCAACTGCCTGTTCGGAGATTGTATTGCTGTTGCCCTCCCACGTCAGCAAGGAATTTGAAAAGCTGCTGTCCTTGAGTGTGAGGCAGTTGATTTACTGCTTCATTATCTTCTGAATAGTTCTCATCTTCTTCATCTTGTACATTTCATTCTTTCTATTCGTATTTTTTCCTTTCTTAGTTCTCCAATGACTTGGTAGCATTTCACCAAAGATTATGGTTAGGTTTGACAAAAATTAGGAAGTATTTGTCTTTGATTGATTTACTCATCCATTTCTTTCCAGTACTGTGGACAATAAGAAATAACATTCAAGCATCAGGTGTCACCAGTTTTGCTGACTTGTTTTTGTTTCCTTGAACATTAGAAAATGATCCCTCAACATATTAGCAGTTGATTTTCTTCTAGTTTCTCCTTGCTAATTGTTTTCACTATCCAGAGTATTGAGCATGGCATTTCATCGGTGTCCAGTGAAAATGATAGACATCAAGCTCAAAATTAGATTACCTGCAGATGTTAGCTTGAGCAGGACAGGTATGAATCGGACCTTGCATGCAGGTATAAAATGCAATGCACTTTCAAATGCATTTAATTGATTTTGAATGTAAAGCAGTGTCCTACCAGAAAAAGAAAGACTAATCTTTCTTGTCTCATGCAAAATGAATAATAAAAAAAATATATAAGTAACATATGTAAAATCTGCCCGTGTCTTTGTTTGTATCTGTGGGGTGCCTATTTGTTATCGTCACGCTTTAAATGGCCTTTCAGAATTCAGCTGCATGCTTTTGTCAATGTGGCAAAAACGCATGAACTTCTATGCTGACTTCACTTCTGATTTTTGTTGCCCATACGAGTGGTTTTTGGTTTTGTGCACATAACTTGACTAGCTCTTGCGTGGACGACTTTTACCTGCGTGCTTTTAACAGTCCTGTCTTCTTGTACAGAGCATACTTAACTGCCATGACACTTGATGCAGAATTTTGATGAAAAACCTACCAGGCAATGGGAAGCTACTATCAGGCAATGAAAGAGTTTCCGCAGCTTCTTGTGATGGCAGTACTTGCAAGTTCTTGTAATTTGGCCGCCCCATATGATGGACCAAACTTCAAACATTGCCCACCAAATTCGGTGAAGATAATTTGTTGTATCACAGACATTTTTATCACTCGGGTTCTCACAACTAGAGATAGATATGCCATGTTCACTGCGCTTATTAATGTTATAGTTAAAATTTCAATACTAACATGTTTGTGATTTTGACATGCCCTCTGTAGTTAATTTCCTTTTCTTTTCATTTTTTTGGGACCTATTTTGTCATTCAGAGAATGATAGAAAGTAAGTTCTAATCACAGAGCTAGTATGAAGAGGAACACGAAGCCACAAATCTCTAGGTTTCATTTTCAAGAGCCAAAGCCACCTCTTTGATCCCAGTAGTGTACAAGACAGCCAGAGCCAGGCTGCAATACGTGCTTTTAACATAGAACTCGGCAATCCATTCCTTACTCTTTATTGCTCAGTCACAATATTAATTTAAAAAGCACCATAAAGAAAATAAATAATAATAATAATAATAAAACCATTTCGCCCTTGTTTAAGCTAACTGTCAAGATAACCAAGACTGTTGATGCACAAATCATTATATCAGCAGCAGGAAAGATCAGATTCCGCAACTATTTCAAGGCCTTCCGATGCAGAAAGCCACAAGCACAATAGCAAAATACTAGAAGAGGAACATCTTCTAGTCACATTGCTAGCGAGATCAAGAGCTGAAAACACAACTCATTGTTCAAAAACAACAAAGAAAGTTCCCTGAAATCTTGCAGAGTTGCAGTGATTTTTTTTTTTTTTGTTAGTACCTTAAGTGGACTAGTTGTGCGTGCAATGGGAAATTTAAGGCCCGTAGCTATTCAATCTAGGTCCTCTAGAAAAGCTAGGTTGGAAAATCATATTCAAGCTCAAACACTTCCATTAATACTGCCAAAAACAAAATTGTTCTGAGATACAACTCAAATAGAATTGCATATTTATATATATTAAAAAACTGAAACAGCATGCATTTTACCTAAAAATCATCAACCTAAGAACTAACTCCTGCAATTGTTATAAGAATCATCTCAATTCTCTAAGATGTCATAACTCCACAACCTGACGTTGTCTAGAAGAATCTCCAATATCAACATGCTGTCTTTCTGTGATTCCTTATTCAAATTGTCGAGTATTGGGATAGCCTCATCATAAGCATTCTTAGCATGAAAGAAAGCCTTCTCAGGAAACTTCATGATATCATACAATAACACTGAAAAATTCAAAGCCAAACTCAGTCGAACTAAATTTGCAGGAGCCAACTTGGATGCAGCTTTAATGCCTTTATCATATGCTTTCATTGACTCTGAAGCAGCCTTCTCCATCTCGATGCCAACCTTGAATTCTGCTAGATACCTGTAATAATCTCCCTTCATCCTATGATAGAAGACACAGGATTCACACTGGGAAGTTGAAGGGAGTAGATGATCATCAATCAATTGTATGATATCGTTGCATATACTTGTGAGTTCGGACTCAACCTTCCGTCTATACTCCTCGATCCTCTTCGCATTAACTTCTTTCCCTTTGGCTTGTTCCTTTTCCTCAATGGATGAAAGCATTCTCCATGATTCTCTTCTTGCGCCCATTACATTCTTGCATCCAATACGCAGCAAATTCCGCTCCTCGGTTGTCAACTCAACGTTAAGCTTTGCAGTATACTTCATGTGATCCAACATCTCATTGTAGCGTTTCGCCTGTTCAGCAAGTTTGGCAGAATACACTGAATTTTGACGTACATCCATGGCTGATAAGACTTAATTGATTGATCTCTTTTGAGCAAAGATAATGTAAAACTGACTGAATAACGAAGAAAAAATCAAACAGAAAACTGAAAAGAGCACTACCAGAAAATTTTCAAATAGCAACCGTCAGATATCTCAATATGTTGAACTAGCTAGGGTTTTATCTGTATATATATGGGCACGTAAGAAAAACTTAAACCGAACAAGATTAGAAAAATAGAAAACCCTAAAATAATTGATATTTTGCTAGGAGTGATCGTCAAGTCTTCTTCTTAGAAAAGGATTGCTTGCTTTCAATTTGGGGTCGACTTCGGATCAAGAAAAAACTCTTATTTTAATTCTTTCTTGAAAATGCAAAAGAGTATTAATTTATTTTCTTTCTTAGAAACATTAATTTTAAATAAATAAAAAACAAATCAATATTTAATTTTAAACCACACATCCGAGAATTAATTAAATTATAACTTTAATTGTTCCAGTGATTCTTTATTTAGTTTTTACTAATTTTAAAAGCCGTGAAAGAGTTATTAATGCTACTTAGATAAGTATTGAGATATTTAATACCACATTTCTTTTGGATTTATGCATATATATTTTATCTTAGATGTTAATATTTTCTCATTAATAACAAACAATTTTTTTTAATATACATCATCCAAATACATTTTATTTATATCAAATAAAAAAAAATATAAATTACAATAATCTCTTTGAAACATTATAAGATACAAAATAATTAAAAAAAAACAACTTCTATTTAAAAAAATAAACAAAATAATTTAAAAAATATGAGAGAGGGTAATAATTTAAATTAAAATAAAAAAATTTAAGGTAAACTAAAAAATACTTAAGGTATTAATTATAAGTTTTGCAAAAAGTAATAAAAAAATGTTAGGAAATGGCCCTCTTACCTAGCCATTTATTCAAGCCTAAGCTCAACTTAGACCTGAAAAACTATACTCACACAAATGAGCTAATAACAGTTCAGTTTCCAACCACCTGAGAACTAGAAAATTAGAATGATGTGTTTTTAGGTTAAAAATTTTATTTTTTTAATAGAATATTTAAAAAACATCTTAGAAACTTCAATAAATCAATCAGTCAATTCAAAACAATTATAAATTAACTAGTCTTAAAAAAAGACCTCGAACCTCATTTAATATTTTTTGGCAAGGTGAAGGTGAAAAACCACCACCAATATTGAACTTTTTCTGTCAAATAAAATCCTTTTAAACTTGGTCATTTTAGTTCTTGGAAGATAAAAAGCACTGCAGCAAAAGGCAAAGTAAGCCTACAAAAATAGCAGCAGCTCCGGCAGGGGAAGTTCAGCAGCATAAGCCCCTGTCAGCTGACAAAAATTGCTTGCAGCTTCCTTTGGGCGAGAAAGCAACAGAGTAAGATGTGTTAGGAAAGCAAGGAAACAGCAGCAGATGAGTAACAACATGGGCAGTAGAGAGTCTTTAATGCAAGAGGTTCTGATTGATCAACAACAGATTTATTATATTAGGAACACGTGAAAGCCTAGTATGTATATTTTTGAACTGGATGGATAGGTCCAAAACTAAGAAGAGGCTTGGTGTTGCCAAATAATTTGAATGAAGAAAACCTGCATATCTTTTGATCCCACCATTGAATTGAGCTCAAATTTACGAAATTCCACATGCACAATAAGACCTTCAAATTAGTTTCATGTTGATGTAAGGATTGATCCCCTTTACTGCTATATTGTTACAGATTATTGGATTTATCATTGGTATCATCCCTCCCATAAGTAATTCATTGGTGATTGGCCCCTTTTTCATGCGGTTGAAGACTCTGCAATGCATACTTGCTCGGGTCAGTATCCTATTTTTATGATATGAAGATTCTGAATCAACCAAAAATGTTACTAGTTTCATTATCAGCTATCTAAAAAGTTTCCCTGGTATTCCTTTCATGTTTGCAGGGAGTCAGCCATTCTGACTGTCACTTCGATTTTAGGAGCAAATCTTCTGGAGGGTATGCTTAACCATTTTGAATGTTTTCAAGCGCCTTCTCATTCACTCGTAGAATTTTTGGGAACATGGAAACAATCATCACCGTTGATGTTCTTAGGTTTGAAAGGGTCAAAGGTGCCACTCATGGTGCTTGTCGGAATAGTGGCAGTCCGGTATATTATTATGGCGATTTTGGGAGCACTTATCATTAAATATGCAGTCCGTTTTGGTTTGTTGCACTCTGATCCACTGTATAAGTTTGTTCTTCTGCTTCAATTCGCACTTCCTCCAGCAATCGGCCTATGTCTGTTATTTATCATTGGTGAATTAAGAACCAGGCAAAGCTCAGCCATATTCATGTATTTGGCTACAGGTTGAAATTTTTTTTTACTTGAAATTTGTTTTTCATTCGTTGTTTTGGCCATAATTTGGCAGGTATAATGACCCAGTTGTTTGGAGCTGGCAAAAGCGTGATGATTAAAGTTAAGATGTAATAATGTAACAGAAACTTCTCCTTTGTATGCTGTTTGGTCAAGAACTGTTTCTGTTCCTACAACTGGCTCACAACCATAAATCTTTGCTGTGTAAGAAATCTCAGAATGCCACAGAAAAAAAAGTAAATATTTCAAGCAAAAATATGGTAACAAGTAAAAACTAATTTTAGGTGTTTGCATGGATTGATAAAAGAAGAAGAAGAAGAAGATGCTATACAAGCAAAATGGGCATTTCTCTAATTACTCAAAAGCTAAGGTGAGGTTTTCAGCCAGGGGAAGCTGTGGGAGTCCACTTCCAAAGAATTCACAAAGGCCATTATTAGTCACCATGATTAATTAATGATGGTTGGAAAGTGTTTTTCTGATTTTTTTTTAATAATTGACTATATTGTAGAAAACAGACCAACATAATTTATTTTCCGGTAAAAAAAAACATAAATTTTAGATGAAGGAAAATATTTTTCAGTTTAAAAGATTGAAAAATACTTCTCAATTCATGAAGTACCAAAAAAATATGTTGGTTATATAATACTTTATTATTCTTTATATATATAATATTTATTTTTTTCTTTATATATATATGAAAATAATATTATTAGAAAATAATAAATTAATAATATATTTATATATGAAATAATATAATAGGATATATTATCATATATTATAAAAGTATATTAATTTAATATATTAGTTCATATAATACTTTAATTTAGATAATATTGTTCATTAAGAAATACATTCAAATACAAAATATGTTATATTATACAATAGTCATCCATTTTAAATCATATAAAATCGTGTTATAAAATTAGAATACCATAGAAATTTTTTTTGAATGTTCTCCCAACACCAAATTAAAAATAGTTCTATGCCTATAATATTATATTTAAAATATTATATTATATATCTGGTTACATTTTATAAAAAAAAACTAAATATAAATATATGATATAATAAATTCTTTTTTTCTCACTATTATATTTTTTATATCTCATCCTTTCATTATAAATGGTCAAATAGTTATATTTAATGTTCTTAGATAAACTTAAAAAAATAAAATAATAATAAATGTTTTTTTAATTTATTTTCAATGACATAGTAAAATTCTATCTTATTTTTCATAATATTATCAAATATAAAAAACTTATTTTCCAATAAATATACCAGTAACAAGATCAACAAGATGACCTACTGGACAAGAAAGCAGTTTTTTTTTTTATAAAAAAACACTAAAAGAACTTATTTGAAAAACCAAGGCCATCTAAAAACATGGGTGTAGCTAAAGGTTTAGTAATTGGTTGCGGTTGTTTTTTAAAATATTTTTTATTTAGAAATATATTAAAATAATATATTTTTTTATTTTTTAAAAATATTTTTTACATCAATGTATCAAAATGATTTAAAAATATCAAAAAATATTAATTTAAAATAAAAAATAAAAATATATATATATATATATATAATTTTTTTTTTAAATTCTTTTTAAAGTACAAAAATAAACAGGAAAGAAACATAATGTAACATTTAAGAATATTGGCATAGTTTTCAGTCTTTAGTAATGGAAGATCTACGTGCCAGAAAGAATCTCCAATAGTCCATGCGGTTTCTGACTAAGCGAAACATTTGGTGGTGCATCGTTACTCGGGATACGTCTCCGTCCGGCCGACCTTTCTTTTTAACTTTAATCTTAGAGATAGACTCCACCTTGTGGGAAAAAGAAAATATTTAAAAGAGAAGAAAGAGTGAAACTGTATTTTATTTCATTTCAAGGGTTGAGAACAACCCTTGTATTGTTTCCTGTAAAAAGCCTTTTTCCTAGCTAGCTGATCCACTAGATCTCAAAAGCATTTCAGTTGTCTCATCATCTCCTTTTGTTGTGCGTTTCTTGCGTGTGAAATTGTAGTGGAGAATCATGCAGATACCTACCACTGCATTGCGTGCGTGCTTGGTACGAGTGGAGTTTTTATATTGATGGGCCGGGAACCATCTTTGTTTTGTTCTAATTCTACTCTTTTTTCTCATCACTTTGATCTTTCTGAGTTCGGCGGTATGATTCTAGCTCTGCGTGTGGGTTTGTCTACCCTATTTTAGTTTTATTCTGATGGTGGAAGTGGATTTTTGTGGAAGCAAGCTAACTCCTCCGTTTTGGTTTTACTTTTATTATTCCTGATGGTTTCTTTATGATTACCTTCCTGTTCTGAACTTCAAATCAATCGCCTGCTTCTGATAGACTGCATCTCATGCATCAGTCTCTGCCCTCAGCTGGCTATTCTAAAGCATCCTCAGTCACCGTGAGTTCTTTTTATCTGAAGCAATTTGCACGCACCGCATGCAATCATTACTTAAATTTATGGAAGTGGATCTATCGGTTTTTGCTGGGAATTCAGAAATGTTGTTGTTTATGAGAACCGTCTTTTATATTATTGTAGGTATATAAATTCAGTTGTATTCTTATAGACTCTTATTGTGCTCTGAACTCTTTCGTTTTTTCTTGAGCAGGTTGCTAATATTGAATCTGAGACAATCTTGGGTTGCTGCTATGGGGATCTGGAATCTGTTTATTGTTGCACTCATGCCAGTTCTGAATGTACTCCAGATCACTGCCGTCGGAGTATTTCTCGCAATCCAGCGTGTGGATATCTTGGGGGCGGATGCTCGAAAGCATTTGAATAATGTCAGTAACAATATGTTAGCAGGATATGGATTGAGAACAGAGAATAAGATTTACAAACTTCATTTTTAGAAATTTATAAATATATACTTTTACTCAAAATTACAACAACAACAACATAATATGATGAATCACTTTAGATGCACGCCAATTAATTAACAAAAAAAAAAAACCCTGAAGAAGTGTTTTTCCTGTCGTTCAACCAGGGAACACTATTGTATTTTATTTTTGCCTTTAATTTTATATATTTTTATTGAAGATTAAGCTTTATAATTTATTACAATTTAATTTTTATGTGTTATTTTATTTATGATTATGTTGTGGATTTGATTGATTAACTCAATTGACTTGAGTTTTTTATTTTTTAATTGTTATTTTTTAAAATTTTATCCATTTACATTTAGTTGATTAAGAATATAAGTTTTATAATTTGTTTCAGTTTTTCTTTCTATGAGATTATCTTATGATTTATTTTATTTGCTTTCTATGAGATTATTTCGGTCTAATGAGTTTTACAGATTAACTCGAGTAGACTCTGATAATTTTATTGTGTTTCTTTTTAGATTGATTTTTTTTTTAATTTCATCATTCAACAATATACCGTTTTAATTTTGATTTCTATGAGGTTATCACAGTCTCATGACCTAGGTTGCGTGTTTGGCAGGTTAACCCGAATTGACTTGAGTTATTTTTTTAGTTTATTTTTTATGAGGTTATTCTGGTCTCGAATCTAGGTCATAAGTTTTGTGGATTAACCCGTGTTGACTTGGGTTGTTTTATTTTTTTAATTTTTTTAATTTTTTTTTCAATTTTATCTTTCAATATTGAGTTGATTATGAAATATATTTCATAATTTATTTCAATTTACTTTTTATGAGATTATTCTGATTTCATGAAGTTATGGGTTTAGCAGGTTAACTCTAGTCTTTTTTATGTTTTTTTTCTACTTATTTTTTTTTAATTTCATCTTTTAACATTGAGTTATTAGGAATTGAGCTTTTTAATTTATTTTATATTGTATTATCATGATTTCATGATCTAGATTGTGAATTTGACAGGTTAACTTATGTTTAATCGGGTCGATTCAGTATGTTGTCATCTCAATATTTAAAAAATAAAGTTGTCTTGAATTTTTTGAGTCAAATTATTTTTTCATTTGTCGTTCCGATTGTCTTTGGATTTGCCAAGTCAACCGGGTCTTGTCGGATCAACCCCTGCTCAATTTGTTTTTTTCCACTAGAAAAATATTAGCAAAATTTAGATATTTTTTTATGGTAAAGAAAAATTAATCTAAGAGATGAACGGTTGATTATTGAGTCTAATGATCAATTCTTTTTGAAGTTCTGTGAAACATCATCCATTTTAAGAACGTAAACTTACATTTTTTTTTACACAAAGTGGGAGAAGCAGCGTATAAGTTTTAATTGCTCTTCTTGTTTTATACCTTCACAATACTTCTATTACTGACCTGACAAACATTCTGAGTTCCGCAAGAATATAATGTGCAATTTTGAATTCAATCGTTATGCAGCTTGTGTTTTTTTGTCTTGAGTCCAGCACTTGTTGGCAGCAACATGGCAAAATACATAACATTAAGAAGCTTGCCTGAGCTGTGAGTTTCTCTGGTCAAATTTTCCGGGCCTATTTTCTTTCGGTGTGGTGTGTGTGTATTTTCCCTTCCTGCTATTTCCCTAAATCCAACTTTTTTCGAATTATGTAGATGGTTCATGCCACTAAATGTTCTCATCACCTTTGTCATTGGCTCGGTGCTTGGATGGTTACTTGTAAAAATCACCAAAGCTCCTATAGGTCTTCGGGGAGTGATCATGGGATGTTGTGCTGCCGGTAGGTTTTATTATTTTGGCTAATGAAAGGTATATATATATATCTACAAATTTTTGGTGTCCTTTCTGGATTATATTCTTGCAAAAAAAAATATTTGTTGATTCACTATAGTCTTTTGAAATAAGAAAGCAGTAGTTTAATTATTCATTGGCATTGAGCATCAGTAGTTTAATCAATTTAATCAGGTTCTGATCGTATTCACTTCGAATCAAAGTTGTTCTTACAATTTGTAATTGCAATTCAAGATTTCTTGCCAGATATTCTTCCCATGCCAATGAGGTTATCTACTTCGTTGGCTTGTCATCCTTCAATGCAAACAAGCAAGTTTTAGCATATTCTCCCTACTCTGTTCTGTCCTGCTCTCCTTTTTTCCCCTTCCAAGACATGCAGACCATCCCACCTTAGAGAAGAGGCAGACATTCTCTTTCCTAGTAATGAAATGAACATAAATGAATGCGAACCAATCTTGCTATCCATCTCACACCTTATGCTCTGATGAAACACTTTGGAAGCTCTAATCAAATTATTAGTGTCTATATATCACACGTCAATATTCCTTCTGTCATTTTTAGATTGAACAACTTCCTCGTTACATACACCTTGTTATTCATTGAAGACTTTCTATACATGCTGGCTGCTGCCATTAGCTCCGCAGCGGTCTTTTTTTGATAGCATCATGTGCAACTAATCTTGACAGGGTTGAATGGATAACGCCTAAAACCTTTCTGTCAAGAAGTTTTCAATCCACTTCTTCCATCTTATCTGGCTTTACCTTAATAGAGGAAGATTATACTAGTTGCTAGTGTAGAGCGATGGAATAAAAGAGAATAAGAAGGGAGGGAAATCAAACACCCACATAACACAATAATTTACATGTTTAAGAATAGTCCTGTTGGACAGCACATCCACCAACCCTGGAATTAGTGAGAATATATACATACACCCACAAATGGGTCAGACTGTGAGCCCAAGTAAATGAAAGAAAAACCAGGCTCTACGATGATGGCTGCAGCAGCACTATATTTGTCTCAATGAGTCAATATCAAGAACCAATGCTCCATGCTTTCATTATATTTTGATCTTTTATTCTTGAATTCTAGTTTATGATAGGTGTTGATGTGAACAGGAAACCTGGACAACATGCTTCTCGTAATTGTTCTAGCTGTCTGTAAAGAAAAAGGCAGTCCATTTGGAGTTTCCGATGTCTGTACCGGCAATGGAATGGCATATGTTTCACTCTCTGTGGCAGTATGACCATTGTACTTTCTAACTTGAATTTCATCCAAAAGTTGTAATTGCTTAAAATTCTTTGTAGTTTTTTCTTTGATTTCAGATTGGATCCTTGTACATCTGGTCATATGTGTGCAATATTGTGCGTATATATTCAAGTAAAGATTCTGATGAAGCCAAACCAGATGTCTTACCGGAGGGTGCAGAGTCTGCTGGAGAAAAAAATGAATCTGCAAAGTGTCGCACAGGGCCCCCACTTCCTTCAGAAGATCCCTCACTTGGTGAGAGTCAGCACTTGGAGCTTAATTGTTCAGTGTCAGAGGAGAAGGCGAAGGTTGTTTGAACCTCAATATAATATCTTCTTTTCTCTATTCATGCACTTCTCTCCTTCCTTGTATTGTTCATGTTCATTATGGGCACATTTTTGCTTTGAAGGTTTCACATGATCTTATCATTGGCGGCTTTTTTTTCTTCCTTTCCTCTTTCTTCATTGAATAAAATATCATCATCTAACCTATCAATGTTTCTTGACAGGTGCCATTTCCAGAAAACATTAAGAGAAGCTTCATAAAGAAACCCAGTATAAGGAGATTGTTTGCACCGGCAATTATTGGAGCGGTATGCTTACGGCAAGTTCTAATTTTGGGAAGTTATTATACATAGAGGATCAAATCCCTTACATGAAAAAATTCTCTCCAACATTGCCATGAAACAGGCATTAGCAAGCAGCTTGTAGATTTTAGTCAGATTTTTTTCCCACGTTAGTTTCCTGGCCACGTTAAGATATTTGACATTTATAGATCAAAACATAACTAACATGCCGCATTACGATCCAGTGTTGATGTGAGGATTGATCCCCCTTGTTGTTCTATTTTTATAGATTGTCGGATTGATGATTGGTATCATCCCTCCATTCAGAAAAGTACTAATTGGTGATAGAGCTCCTCTTCATGCGGTTGAAGACTCTGCAGACATGGTTGGGTCAGTATCTTGTCGTTGATGATATGAAGATTCCCAAGAAAATTAACAAGAATCTTTACTTCTATTTTCAGCTACCTAATTTCCCTAGCATTCTTTCATGTTTGCAGGAAGGCAGCCATTCCAATCATTACTTTGATTTTGGGAGCAAATCTTCTGAAGGGTAAGCGTGACTGTTCGATTTTTGTATCCCAACTGGCTTGCCTTCTCTCACTAGTTGCATTGTTGAAAGCATGGAATAATTATCGCTGTCGATGTTCTCAGGTTTGAAAGGCTCGAAGGTGCCACTCTTGGTGATTATTGGTATAGTGGCCATTAGGTACATAATTTTGCCGATTTTGGGAGTAGTTATCATTAAATATGCAATCCATTTTGGCTTGGTGCGCTCAGATCCGTTATCTCAGTTTGTTCTTCTCCTCCAGTTTGCACTTCCTCCAGCAAACAGCGTAGGTGTGTTAATTGTCATTGATGAATTATATACCCTTATTACAAGATCCCCACAGAGCTCAACCATGTCTATGCACGTTTGGGATGAATTTGCTCCTAACTTGTTCTCTCGGCACCGATTTGGCAGCTACAATGAGCCAGTTGTTTGGAGTTGGCCTAACCGAATGCTCTGTGATCATGCTATGGACCAATGCCTTGGCCACAGTCTCGCTGGCCGTTTGGTCAACATTCTTCATCTGGTTTGTTAGATAACCGTGACGTGCCTCTATGATTACTTTCACCATGAAAATCTGGGCAACGCATTATATGCTAGCTCAGATACTCCATTAAATATTTCTGCAAATGCAAATGTAGATGAATAAAGAATCCAACGCACATGCATAACGGAATAGGTGTCCTGGGGCTCAAGGTATATCTAAAATGTCGATGATTTTGAAATGGCTTTTGTCATTGTTCTTCGCACTTGTGGTCAATGCATTGGTTTCAGCCCCGAATTTGCATTAGAACCTGGTTCCTCAAGTCCGTTTCTGGGCAAAGTCTAAAATACTGGTATGTAAGATAGAAAAACGACCCTCTAGATTCAAATCCAATGGTCCTGTGGTCATTGCTCTGGAGGCTATATATGCATGCAGGCAACAGATTTTCTATACTTGGGTGAATAAGAATGCACAACTCCTTAAAGCATACAGATCTCTTAGCTAAGTTTACACTAATCAAATGGAGCTGATATTATCATATTTCCTTGTTCCCACGTCGCACAGATTACATTAACTATCTGCTGCAATATGAACGGAACGGCCGTGCCTGTCCTGGCATGCTAGCATATATAATAATAGCCGCCACAAGGGTAGTGGAGCGTAAGCATGGTGGGGTGGTGTGTCAAATCTCACCATCCCATAGATCTTCAATTGTCTTATAAGGACTTGTTGAGTCGTTAACAAGAAATTCTCCTCTCATGATCTTCCATTCCTCCAGTTTCTCAATGTCAGTGAGATCTTGATCATCCAGTTTTACATTCAAGGCCTCCATGTTTTCCTTCAACCTCTTCTGATTAAAACTCTTCACTATCATGCTTGATCCCTTTGACAGCCCCCACTGCAACGCCACCTTCAAAGATTCACGACGAAAGCTTGTTTTCAGAGGCCCCTTAATGTATTAGAGCTGAATTCATTTATTATGATAGATTCGTGGGCTTTACCTGAGCTGGGGTCGTCTTGTGCTTGCGAGAGATGGACTGTATTATTGGATTTTCAACCACGGCGGTTGTTCCCCATGCATTTCCAGGGCCACCAAGTGGCGAATAAGCACTTACATGGATCTTGTAGTCCGCACAAAAATCTCTTAGTTTTCTTTGCCTCCACATTGGATGCATTTCCACCTGCACGTACCGTTGCCACACAGTTCATCATTCAATTCAATATGCGATTAAAAAAACATAGGATTACTATTTATTACTGTAGCCAATGAATATCCCCTTCCCAAACCTATGAAATTAAAGAAAGAAAACACACATTATGCGGTCATCAAATAAGAGAAGAGATGGTTCATCTCATCTGGAGGGCATTTGTGTTTATGTGGCTTCTTGCAGTTGACTATCCTCACACATTGTCTTCTTATTATTATTATTATTATTGTTTCACAATGAGCTGTACATATGATCATAATTAAGCAAGCTTTTTTATAATCTCCATTGGAAGTAGATTTAGATTGGCTAAGAGTATGCTAGCGGTTATTTTTTAAAATATTTTTTTATTTTTAAAGATTATTTTGAACATCAGCACATAAAAATAATTTTAAAATATAAAAAATTAATTTTAAATAATTTTTTAAAAAAAATTTGTTGAAAATGTAATTTCAATTGCTATAAAAATAATACATAAATGATAAAAAAAAAATATGAGATGGATCACATTTATTTGATATTTTTCTAGAGCATGGCGGAGAGACCTCATTTTACATGTTGATTTCAGCAGTGTTTTTATATATAAAAAAAATTGACTTTAATAAATTAACCTAACTCACAAACTTGAAAAAACCAGTTTCAAATTATTTTGATGTTCTTTGTCGGTTTCCAGTGAAGAAAAAACAAAATAAACAAGAAGTCCCTCAATTGTCCTCTATACTGATTGTAATTAATTGTTTCTCATTCGAATATTAATTAACTCAATTAGTTTCTTCTAACACCAAAATTCCAAGAGAAAGAAAATCTCCAAAACCTCTCAAGACAGTTAAACTGTTCACGCGTTTTTTTTTTTTATATAGGGTACCTGATTGACAACTGGAGGTACCGAGGCAAAATCCAATAAGCTTTGGATCTTCTTGCTGGAGAAATTGCTGACGCCGATGCACCTACACAATCCCAAGTCCACACATTTTTCCATGCCGGCCCATGTGGACTCAAGGTCTAACGGCTCAAAGTCATCTTCAGGAGGCACGGCAGAGTAATTCCAAGGCTTCAGCTTCACTGGCCAATGCACTAGATACATGTCCAAATATTCCATGCCCATGTTCCTATAACAAGAAGCAAAAGCACTTGAAAACCCAAAAAGATCCTGGTCGAATATTTTCAAGATCCTCATGGATCCCCTGCAATCTTAGTGGCTGCCTATGATCTTATTCTACATTTTGTTTACACTAGCTAGATCTATATATATAATGAGAGATTTGATATGATCTTGGTTCAAAATAGATTAGACCCAAAAGTCCCACCACCCACATGCAGCTAAAGCTAGATTTGCGTATAAACTCAATGAATTCAATTTCAATGAAGATTTAACAAGATGGGAACTTCACTTGATTAAAGTACTATAGGGTACTAATCAAATGGAGCTGAGAACCTGATGCATGGAACCCAACGATCTCAAGGATGGCTATGTGCTCCTACTTACTTTAGAGTTTGCCTGAGTGCTGAGACAGGATCATGATGATCACTCCCCCACAGTTTAGATGTAACAAAAATCCCCTCTCTGTCTACTGTTTGATCAAGAATCGCTTCTGTTAAAGCATGCCCCACAGCCGGCTCAGAACCATAAATCTTTGCTGTGTCAAAATGCCTGTAACCCATCTGCAATGCCACAAACCAACAAGTTTTCGACATTTCACGCAAAAATATTGGCAACCAGAACTAAAAGCTTTTACTCCGGTGTTTGAATGGATACTGGGAAGAATTTATATGCAAGCAAACTGTCCATCTGGGTAATTAATTACTCAAAACCTATATACGTGGGCATGCATGAAGAGGTAGTTAAGCCATGGAAGTCCAAAATTAATGCTCTAATCAAGTGGGTTCAGCCATGCTTTATTTAGTGCTATCATTAGTGCTCCAGTGTCTATCAGAGATGGACTGCAACGCAATGCACTGCACTTGAAATGAAAAGATAGGAAGAGCCAGAGGAAAAACAGATCGAAGGCTGCAGAAAGGAAAGAAGAAAGGGACAGGATATGTGCGCGCGCGCGCACGAAATGTACCTTGAGTGCCATATCGATGGCCAGCTCTGTCGTCTGCCTATCATTAGGGTAGGAATAAGTGCCCAGTCCCAGGACTGGCATGTTAATGCCGCAATTCAGACGCACTTCGTTGTTCATCATCTCTGTCTCCTCTCTCTTTCTGTTCTTCGTTAACTCACCATGGGAGTTTGGACCTCTCTTCCCCCGTATATATACACACCCCAAGTCAACTTCATTGATAGAAATATGATTTCTTTATGTATGATGACTTCATTCATCCCAACTCATTCAAGAGAGCTTACATATATATGTAGGAATAAAATATGTTACTTACATAGCACTATACATTATTTGTTGCATCTATTAGTTTGTGATTAATACGCACGTTACAAAGATATATACTAATTAATTAACAAGAACATCAAAGTCCTTGAATTTCGTTGTAGGACTTGATTATTCTTTTTTCTTTCAAAATTATTGGTGTTCCCAGAACCTGATGCTTTATATTAAACTAGTTATTTACCATTGTATATATATGAGTAGTTAATTATTAGTATTATAAGAGAGGGGAAGCCAAGCTTACTACTGGTTGGGGAAAATGATTTATATCTTCACCACATAAAAAAAATGAAGGGCTAATTTTGAGCACCCCACCTCTTACATGAAGTATAAATAAGTTCAATTCCTAATATTTGTAGAAAATTGAACTCGTGATCTCTTAGGGTGGCATGCTAACAATGCACCAAAGGCTCATTGATTTGGTTAACACGTTTTTGGAACAATATTTATGTAATTTTCTTAATATATTGTTACATAATTTTTCATAACGTACGGATACAACATTTTCAAAGAAAAAATTAACACTTTATAGAACAATAATGAACCTTGGAAAAGAGATACAAGAAATTAAGATGTAATGATGATGATGAACAATTTTAAAATAAAGTATTTCTGGATGGAACATATATTTGAACCAAAAAACTTGAAGATGAACAATCAACTAAAAAAAACTTAAGATCATAGATTTTAATTAGATATACCACTCAATAGATAGATAGGTCAAACTACAATACAATTACTTTTTACCAATATAAAAAAAATATTTATGCAATATTAATATTTAAAAAAAATAAAAAAAAAGTTTACACACACCAATTCAGTTATATGACATATGTCGCTTGTATAAGAAAGGGATGTTGAGATGCTTCGATCATTGTTTTAGAAGTAAAGTTTCGGCCATTGAACAATTTCACACGCACCATTTAAATTTGGTAGGTATTGTTTACGCATTTCTAGTTTTTTTTTTAAAAAATCCATACATTTATCAAATTACCTTGATTTTTTTAATGACATCCAATAATTATCAAATAATCAAATATAAAGGACAAAAAAAACACCTTAAATATCAAAGGCAAAACTTTTTAGATTTCACTGTGGGAAATAGTAATTTCTCTATCAAGAACAAAATATTAATTTCACTGTGTAAATTTACAATGAAATATATGATTGCATACTTAGTAGTGCATCCCCAAGGTCTTTTAGCTTTTGGTATATTGATTAAAATCTAGAGATTCTATTCAGTATCACTCAATTACAACCAATTACTCGTTCTGGTAAGAGTTTGGAATACTTTTCTAACAAAAAAAAAAACAAATCTGTAATATAGTAGTGTTACAATTATTATTAAAAAGAATAATAAATAAATATGGATCAGTATATATTTGAAAACTTTTGATCATGTCCCCTGGTGATTAATAGCCTAAGAGAATCTAGATTGGCTTCGTATTAACATGTATAACAAGAACAGTTTCGATAGGATTGAGTCTTGATTTTCTGGACTTGTTTTGATTCTGCCTGCACTTAACTGCGTTTTGAAGACAAATCAGCAATATAAATCACCGTTTTACTAGCTAGGGTTCATTATTTGGTGTAGCATATCACAAGGCAAGGGATTTTCCATGTCTCTTGGGATTTTATTAGATGGCCCAATCCATCATCTAAAGAGATCGGTGGCCTCTATGGAATCTTCAAGAATTCCTTACGCGTTTATTCTCTTCATAATTGTATTCATCGCCACCGCCCCTCCGTCTCCATCTCCACCTCCCCCCTCTCCCTCTCATGTGTCATCAAAACTGTTTAATACAGTCTGCAACCTAAATTACTCCTCTTTAATTAATGGGTTTTTGTTGACTTTGCCCTTTCTTGGAACTGCATTTGTCCCTTCGTACTATAAACTATGAT
Source organism: Populus nigra (assembly GCF_951802175.1). NCBI lineage: Eukaryota > Viridiplantae > Streptophyta > Magnoliopsida > Malpighiales > Salicaceae > Populus > Populus nigra. The sequence continues at coordinate 39,574,520 of NC_084852.1, forward strand.
TTAAACAACTGTACTGTTGACATTAATACATGTCAACCACCTCTCAATTATTTCTGAACTGCAAGTCAAGCTACACTCTCAATTCTCAAATAATTCTTAAATCACGAGTCAAAACAATTTTCCTACACTCCCAGTTGACTTTATGTTCACAGGTCAAATCAGGCCTCTCCTTGTTGCTTCTAATGCATGCACTTCGCAATTGGTCGGCAATTCTTTTTTCTGCGACAGAAATAACAACAGCATAAAATCTTGGAAAGATCTTTTCTTCCTCGTATAAACTAACACGGGAGAATGAAACAAGCTGTGCGCGCTTAAAAAAACAATTAGTCGGACCTTCAAGTTCTTTCTGTTCGTATAATCCTATGCACTATCTCGTTCTCAGCTCCTATCCATGCATCCATAAATTAATTACATGCTAAGACTTCCAAATTTTAAATCTCACCTTCGAGCTTGAGGGGATTTTCTTCCTTTTTTTCTCTCTCTTTAATTATGGCTGGGTGTTTTAGAAAGCCTAGCTAGCGGTTTTAAATAGAATTGAATATGCAGTCGCCTTCTTAATATTATATATGAAGGGCAGTACTCTCAGCAGGACCAGGTTCGAATTAGTGGAAGTTGATGAAGTTTTTAATAATTAAGAAAAAGAAAGTAAGATAGATAGAAATGCTATAATCGATCAGTTTCATCGTAGAAGTCTATCGGATTTCTGCTGTTTATGTGACAAGTTCACATGTTTGGGTTTTGCCTCTAAATTTGTATGAAAATAATTTCCTGTTATTTTAGAATTAACTTCAACTTCAAACCTGCGGCCCAATTATAATAAGCTCCTATCTATTTTGACAACACAACATTAGATTAAGTAATAATAAGCTAAAGGCTGTGGGGATTTTATGTTTACTCACATTCAAAGCATTATAGTAATCATTCTTTTTTTTTAATTTTTCATTTTTTTTCATTTTTTTTTTGTTTTTTGTCACTTTTTCTTTTTCTTTTTTCTTTTTTTTTGCACTTTTTCTTTTTCCCCTCCTTTTTTGTTTTTTTTCCTAAAATTATCTTTATCAATTTTATTTTTTTAATATTGAGCTGGTTAAAAATTTCGTTTTGTAATTTTTTTCCTTTGAAATACTGTAAATTGCTACGGTGTTTTTCCACATGGTTTTTCTATTTTATTTTTTTAATATTGAGCTGATTGCGAATTTAGTTTTATAATTTTTAAAAAAAAACATTGTTGATTGCTGCAATATTTCTCCAAGTGGTTTTTTTTTGTTTTTGTTTTTTTATTATTTTCTCCAAAATTATTTTTTTTATTTTATTTTTTAATATTGAGCTAGTTAAGAATTACAGTTACAATATATGAGGGAAGCACTGCAGCTTTCCTTGCAAATTACTGTGGATTGCTACAATGTTTTTTCCCACATAGTTTTTTTTTGTTTTTTTATATTTTTTTCTAAAATTATCTTTATCAATTTTATTTTTTTAATATTAAGCTGGTTAAGGATTACAATTACAAGTAAATACAAGTAAGGTTAAATCATGTGGGAAAAACACTGTAACTTTCCTCACAAAACACTATGGATTAATACAGTTTTTCCTCGCATAGTTTTTTTCCGGTTTCTTCTGTGTTTTCTTTTTTTGTAATATTTTTTTCCAAAATTATATTTGTCGATATTATTTTTTTAATATTGAGCTGGTTAGAATTTAACTTTGTAATAAAACTTAATCATGCGGGGAAAGCACTATAGCTTTCCTCACAAAACATTGTGGATTACTACAGTATCTCTCCACATAGTTTTTTTTTCTTATGATTTTTTCAAAGTTGTCTTTGTCAATTTTATTTTGTTAATATTGAGCTGGTTGAGAATTACAATTATAAGCCATTACAAATAAGGCTAAATCATGTAGGGAAGCACTGTAGTTTTCATCACAAAATACTGTGAATTGCTACAATGTTTCCAGTAAGGTTTTTTTTCCCTGTTTTTTTTTGTATTTTTTTATTTTATTTTTTCAAAAATTGTCTCTGTCGATTTTATTTTTTTAATATTGAGCTGATTGAAAATTTAGTTTTGTAATTTTTTTTCTTTAAAACACTGTGAATTGTTGCAATGTTTTTCCATATTTTTTTTTTATGATTTTAAGTTGGTAGAGAATTTAGCTTTGTAATTTTTTTTTGCTTTTTATTAACAGAAAAGCTAAATCATGTGGCGAAAACATTGTATCTTTCCTCACAAAACAGTATAGATTGCTACAAATCATTTTGTTTAGTCTCTAAGTTTTTGATCACCAACACAACTTTTTTTTTCTGTCATGAAATATTGGCTCCATCATACTTTTAGTTTCTATTACTTATCTAGCGTTGGTTCACAATTATAACACTATCAAGTACATTTGTTTTATAAGCCCGCAGCAGCGCGCGAGCATGTCATCTCGTAAAAATCTAAAAAGCATGGGGGTGTTTACTGTGGAGCCAGCACTATTTACACACACAATATTATAGATGGCACTGTACTTTTTTATAATTCAATTTGGTCCTCATGCAAAATAACACAAAACATTGTTCAATGTGGTCCCCAATCTTTAAAATAATGCAATGTATACAATTGAGGTCCCCTTACATTTTAAAAAATCAATTTTGACACACAATTTTATTTGTGTTATTTTTTTGTTCCTGGTTAGGAAGATGAGAGATAAAGGTTGCTGGATTTTGGCGAAGAGAGAGAAAGTTACCGTTCACTCCATTTTCGACCATCAAAATGGTTTTCTTGGTATCCACATGTTCTATGAGATGAGAGGAGCTTTATGATGGTTGTCATTTTTTTGGACCATTTTTGGGATTTTTAGAGTTGATAAAATGGTTTAGGGTGTTATAAGGATGTTAGTGAGGTGTTTTTGGTTTGAAATAGCTTGAAAATTGGTTTTTTAGGCCAAAAGACTAGCTGCTCGATTCTTTGGTCACCATTGTGGTGCCTGAGATCTAGGCTTACAAAACAGCATGTTGTTTGCCTTGACAAGCAATGTGTTGCCAACTTTTTTTTTTCAAATGTCACCTACCCTTTTAGAAAATTTTTTTAAAAAAATAAACCCAAGTCTGTTGGCTCTTGTAGGCTCTTCATTTCAGTGGCCCAGACACACTATGCCATAAACCCACGAGTCTAGGCTCCTTTTCACCCTTTATTTTAGGTTAAATATAACTTTAAGGGAAAAAATATTGAACCCGATTGAGTTCATGGTTCAGATCACAAGTTTGACAAGTAAAATGATAACAACAGACTATTATTATTTTTTCTGACATTGCTTTTTTTAACTAATATCTTTTTTTAAAATAATTTTAAAATTTATGTTTCAATTACCATCCCTCAGTTGTGATTTTTTTTATTTAGCTTTTTTTTTTATAAAGATTGTTTCTTGACTATTATGAGGATAGACTTGGTTATGAACAGGCCAAGGGGATCATTAAGAAGTTTGGATTGAGAAAAGGAAAAAAAAAAACATAAAAGATGTGATACAGACTTGTAAAAGAAACTAGCTAAAGTAAATGAAGTTAGGAAGTTTCATTCGTGGATCCTCGTCAAGATATGGAGTCCTGTAGAGAGTGGATAGTTAATAGACAATTGAGGTAATTGGAACAACAAGGAAGAACAACAATTCCTTTATAATTGAATCAAGATTTCAAGATCTTTAAAACATGTTTATCAACTAACGCGTGGGTTGATAAGTTGTTGGTGGTAATAAGATATTGGAGTCTCATGTTATGATGTCAGTATTTCGTTCTTAAGTAACTCCAATGTCATTAATGTAAATAACAAGAACAGGTTGAAAAGTGTCCCCGATTCTGATTCAAAATAAACTGACCTGGTCTCTACACTTGAATTTAACCGAAGAGGATCACAGTCGCGTTAAAGCAGTGATATTTTAAGGCACCGCCACAATACGTGTCAAGATCTGAAATATCCTGTCATGTGAGGTGAGGATTATCTCATGTTCCGCTAATCTTCGGCATATCCACTTCCTTTTTTATATTTCCTGCTCTCTTTTTTCCCTCCGATATTTACAAGCCATGATTGGCTATTTGACCCCCTTGCTATTTGACCCGGCTCCACAGGCGAAACAATTATATATATTGGCCTTTTCGACGTGTTTTTATAATATGTAAATCGAAAAACAAGTTAATTAATTTTCCAGGTCTACAGCATCATTCGGGCGACTTCGAAAAATAGAGCCCCGATGGGAAGCGAAAGGCTCCCTTTATTGGCACAGAATTCATTCATCATGTCTCGATTCGAGTTCTTGTTTCAATCTACTAACAATTCCCTTTACTACTGCCTGTAACAAATATCAATGTCGAACTTCAGATCATAGGTTTCAAACTTCAGCATGTTATTATTATCATTAACATTTGGTTTGCTTTAAAAAAAACTTTCACAATTTGTTTTATTTTCTATGAAATTATCACGATTTTAAATAAATATTATATCATTTTATTGATACTTAATTATACTAGTATTTATTTTTATTAGTTGATTTTTTAGTTGTTCACTCATTAAATCAATTATGTCGCAATGCCTGCTTTTTTTTTTTTTTGCATTAAAATAAATATTAATCGAACTTGCAGTATGGGGTGAGACCAGCAATTTAATAGTAACTAATTACTGAGTGTGTCTGCATAACAACACAAGAGGTACTTTTTAAAATATATTTTTATTTAATCCAATGAAAATTAAAATAATTATTTGTAATAAAAGAAACAGTAGAGAAAAAGTTTTTTGAAGAAAACGTTCTCTTTTTCTATTTTGACAAAAAAAAAATTTTATAAGTTTTTTTCTTTAATAAAAGCTAAAGACAACAAAAATTAATATTCATAAAAATCAAAGAAAAAAAATATCTTTTTAATCAAAACTTTCTTTTTTTATTTACGCATTTATGTTTTTTATTTTGATGAAAACATGTTTTATTTTATGAGAAGAATTGTTTTTTAAATAAAAACTTAAAGAAATAAATATTTCAATCTTACTGAATACTTATGAGCAAATGTTTTTAAAAAACTTAATTATTAGGTTCATATATAATTGTTTATAAAATAATTGTTAATAATATCATCAAAAGCTCTAATATTATTTAAAAACCATTCAATAATTGGATAATTTTTTAACTATCAATTTAATAATTTTATTCAAAGAGAATTTTATTTTAAAATTAAAAAACAAATTTAGAAAATGTTGTAAATAAGATAAAGGGACATTAAAAAAAGCCATGCGCACACATTTGACCTTGAAAAAAAAAGGCTAGGTGGGCATTTAAAAAAAAAAATTACGTAAATAATATTTTTATCAGGTCTATTTTTTTAATAGGATATATGATATGTTGTTTATGAATTTTAATTATGTGTAATGATTTAAAAATCAGGATTTAATTTTTAGGATCTTAAAAACCGAAATTTAAACATGTTTTCACACAAAAAAACACTCTAAAAACTTAATAACTTTATTTTCAATCCTAAAACACCCCTAAATAAGTCTAAAAACCAAATATCACACCAAACTAAAAAAATAATTTTACTGTCTCAATTTATTTTTTTTATCATGATGAAATGATAAAATTATATCTACATCAAAATTAATTTTTTTTAATGCCTGAAATAAGATTAGCCAAAATCTTACTCTCGCATCTTTTGTTTTTAACAAATTTTTTTTTCCGTCAACGTCTAGGGATTAAAACAAAACCATTATAAATTTGAGGATCAAAATGTAAATATCTAAAATTATATTAAAAAAAATTAAAGGATCAATTATAATTTTATGTGACTTGAACATTTAATTCAAGTGCATCTGTGTGTTCTCAGTAGCCAGAGCAGTAAAATCTTATATATTTTTTTTAATTTAATTTTAATAAGCCGGAGATGTGACGAGGTTTATATGACACGTGTCAGCACTTTCTCTTTATTTTTAGTACGGGGCTATAGAAGAAACCAGAAGGGAAGAAAAATTAAAGAAAGGTCCGCATTCAAACTAGACAAAACCGAGAAAAAAAGCGCAAGCGCAGAAACCCTAATTCTTTAAAAGCCAAAACCCCTCCGCCTCACTCCTTTTGCCCCTTCTCTAACATTTATCAGCAGCCGGCTCTATCTCTCTCGGTTCCCTCCTTTCTCTTTTCTAGCTCCAAAACAAATAAACAATCCTCATTCAAATCAAGAAGAGGATGCCGCTGAAGCAGCTATTCGACGATGCCAACAACGACGACGACGTCGTATCGAAGATTGAAATTGACAAGGAGTTCGCCAAAAGATACGAGCACAACAAGAAACGGGAAGCTCTCCAGAGATACGAACAGCTGCAAAAGGAAGGACTGGTTGATGAATCCGAATCAGGGTCAGAGTCATCATCATCGGATGAGACAGACATTAAGAAGACTGATATCAAGTTTTTTGATAATTTACTCAAGGTAAAAAATCGTGATCCCTCTCTATATAGTAACGCCAAACTCTTTGAATCTGATAGTAGTGATACAGAAGAGGAAGATATTAAGGTTGGCAATGAAAAACATACGAAAAAGAAACCTATGTATTTGAAGGATGTGATGGCGAGGCATTTGATTGAGAAAGGGCCTGAGCTTGATGATGAGGAAGGGTCGTCAATTAAGACTAAGAGGGCTGATAAGAGTTATAACGACGAACAAGAGGAGTTAAGGAAGGCCTTTTTGGATGCGGTGGAGGATGAGGAAGAGGATGGAGAGCAGGAGTTTTTGAAGTTGAAAGAGAGGAAGAATGAGGAGGTGAGTGGGGATGGGAATGCTGCTGATGCTGATGGTGTGGAGTTTGAGAAGAAGCTGGGTGATTATTTTGGTGGGGAAGGGGAGTTGGATGAGGGAAGCATGTTTTTGAGGGATTTTTTTAAGAATAAGATGTGGCTTGGTAAGGATGAAAGGGATGATGTTGGGGAAGATGAGGTGGATGAGTTGTTGAGAGATGAGGAGGAGGTCGAGAGGCAAGAGAAGTACGAGGAGAGCTATAATTTTAGGTATGAGGAGAGTGTGGGGGATAGAGTGTTGGGTCATTCGAGGAAAGTGGAGGGGTCGGTGAGGAAGAAGGATAATTCGAGGAAAGAGCAGAGGAAGAACAAGGAGGAGAGGATGAAGATTGCGGAAATGGAGAGGAAAGAGGAGTTGAAGCATTTGAAGAATTTGAAGAAGAAGGAGATGAAGGAGAAGATGAAGAAAGTGATGGAGGTTGCAGGGTTTAAGGATGATAATGAGTTTCCGTTAGATTTGGAGGACGAATTTGATCCTGATGAGTATGATAAGATGATGAAGAAGGCTTTCGATGTGCAGTATTATGAAGCAGAGGATGTGGAGCCGGGGTTCGGGAGTGATGATGATAATGATGAGATGGAGAAGCCAGATTTTGATAAGGAGGATGAGTTGCTTGGACTTCCTAAAGATTGGGACATGATTGACTCTAGTGATGGGTTTTTAGCTGCAAGGGAAAGGAGTTTGAAACTGAAGCAGCAGAAAGGGAACGACGTCTATGAGAAAGAAGAAGGAAGTGGAGAAGAACGGAGTGAGGAAAGTAAGCGGAAGAGGAAGCGAAAGATGTCACTTGTGCAGAAAGTTAAAGAGGAAATGATGGAAGAATACTACAAGTTGGACTATGAGGGTACTATTGGAGATTTAAAGACGAGGTTTAAGTATGCTAAAGTGGATCCTAACAAGTTTGGGTTGAAGACGGAAGAGATATTAGAGATGGATGACAAGGAGTTGAATCAATATGTTTCTATTAAAAAACTTGCACCCTATGTGGATAAGGAATGGAAGGTGCCTAGTACTAAGAAACACCAGCAAAAGATGATGATTAGGGAGCGTTTGCAGGAGAAATTTAACAAGAAGAACAAGACAAAACATAAGAAAGATAAGCCATCTTCAGTTCTGGGTTCCAAACAAGATGGGACAGAAAAGCTGGACGAATCAAATGTGGATACTGGCAACTTATCCAGGAAAGCCAAAAGAAGACGCCGTCAGGCAGAACTCAAGTTATCACGCCCTCGGCTCATTGCCTATGGGAAGGTCCAATCTTAAGCAGCACTTCAGCTATTTCCGATATCATTTCTTTTATTTATTCATTTTGATGTGTACTCCTGATTGATGTCCCTTCTTTACTTGCAAGGATGAACTCACTCTAGAACCAAAAGTAACGTGGTTGAGAATCTGTTGGCAAAATTCCTTCCCTTGATGATCTTTCTGAATTTTGTATCTTTTGGCCTCATTTACACGGCAGATACTGAGTGTTTACATGGCAGATCACAATTGATTTCATTGTCATGAAACCTGCAAACAGGAACATGACTTGATTTGGAGTTTTGGATAACAAAATTATATATCAATTTATCAACAGCAGTTTTTGGTTTTTTTTTTGGACGTAGCACTTGTGACTGGAGTACCCTTCGACCTTTTATTATCTTGGTTAAAAAACGATCTCCCAAGAAATAAAAACTTCTCTCGACAGCCTATATTCTGGTGCACAAAGTCACAAACAGAATGCACGCGGGCCTGTGTTTCTGCTGTGTCTGATAACCCTCAGGTAATTTCTTTCTCTTTTCCTTTCGATTGAAGGCACTATTTCCTTTTCAATTACAAAATTATCTTTGCTCACAGGAGACTAAGATATTTCATGCATAAAAATTGCAGCCCTGACTTCTTGACTTGTGTACCCTTTCAAACATTTTATTACTTTGCTTAAACGGTCTTTGAAGAAATAAAAACTCTCTTGAGAACAGAAGCCAATAAGCTTTTCTTTTTTTAAGGAGGCTCATTTTCGGTGCAAAAAACATTCTGGCTTGTGTTTATGTGATCTGATACAACCTGTTGATAATCTCCTTCCCCTTTCCTTCAATTTGATGTCATCTTCTCGGTTGATAATTTAAAGTCATTTGTACACAGAAGAAAGATACTCAAATTAATAGGATGAACAAGTTCATACGAACCTTAATGATGCGTTGATGATTGATGATTGATAAAATAGAGGGCCTTGCATTGAGTTCATGCTCAACAGTAGTGATTATTCAAGCTTTAGAACTTAGTAATTCGAAAGCTTTTTGGCTCACTGCACTGGACTTAATTGAAAAAAAAAACTGAATTTGAATCTGGGACTATCAGAAACATTCTTAAGACATTTGTTAAGTGCCCTTCGCTGCTTGGTGACTCGGATGCTGCCATTAGTGACTCACCCTGAGCTCTTTCCCTGTCCGCCCAAGCAAACTCTAACAGAAAAGGCCTTAGGGGAAGATAGCAGGCCTGTGACATAATATAGACACCGGCCGAAAGAGAAGTGAAAAGTGAAAACCTTTATTTTGTTGACACGTTGCTCTAGTTAACGAAGCAGGGGAATTAACGTTTAAAAGCCAGAAAGAGATATCAAGAACAGTCGGCTTTTAATCATTCATTTTGCTATATAGTTGCAGAACTCTGTGTTCCATTTCCCCCATCTCCATACTCAAACAGAGTTTTAGATGTTGTTTTGCGAGCCATTAAAAAGATAGTTGTCTCCCATCCATCAATGCAAGCGACCAATTCTCGGTTCAGAAATTGGCAGCAGCCAGGAGATCATTAAGAACTGGTTTTATACCATGGTCTGATCTGTACGTTGATGTTAAGATTAACCATCAAATCATAACAAATTAATAAATCTTAGCTCGTAGGAGAGACATATTTTGCAACATTTTTATTAAAAAAAAAAAGATATTATCTTCAGTCATTTATTTCTCTCTTTCCGGCTACAATTCTGGCAGGATTTTTTGATATCAGGCTCAGCCCTTATGCATAGTCAATGCCAGGCACAGATCAGGAGATGAGTTAAGAAAATATAATTAATTGAACCCTAGGAAGGGAAGCCTAGTAATGGCCATCCCAAGGAGCTCCTCCTCTAGGATTCTTCTGTCCCTGAAGTATCCTAGGATGATAAGCCTTTTCGCCTGTATGAACACAAATAAATAAATCGTATAATTCACTGTTATTAGATATGTTATTAGGAAGATGTTCAAATAATCTGTTTCAAGTATTCTTTTATATACTTGCAAGAACTTCACTATTCTAAAGAACAAAGAAAGAACGCAGATACTACTTACGAGTCATACGAGGCATGGTGGTCTTTGGCAGATCCCTTGATCCCATTGCAGAGACCAGAAGCAGCATGACAATCAAGAAAACATTCCAAGAACACACAAATTTCTTAGAAGCCATTTTTCTTGTAATACAAAGCACATTTGTTAAGAACATACGTATATATAATAAGCAAACATGGACTCCTTGATCACGTATCTTTGTAAAGAAAATTGTTTCAGATGGAAAAACTGAGAACCAAGACGATTTCAAAGTCGAAGCCGTTGCCATTCAATTACAAGGCCGCTACGTGTCTAGACTTTTTGGCCATGGTGACATTAAAGAAAAGGTACGCGCTTGCCATTATGTTGAGTGTGTCAAGGGGGTGTTTGCAAAAATGTTTTCGGAAAATTCTTGTACAGTGTTACTGTAGATGCGGTCGCTTTAACAAGCAGGGTTTTTTTTTCTTTTTCAAAATCGTGTTAAAATGTGATGAAGAGCTATAAAATTACAAAATTTATTAAAATACCGTAGTAATTCATAATAATAAAAAAATTATTTTCATCCTTAAATATTTTATTTTCTTTTATATCCAAATTAATAATAAATTTATTAAAAATTATTGAGAAAAAAAAATTAACAAAAAATAACCAAAGTATGAACAAGGAAAGATCTCAAGGTCAAACTTAAATTCAATAAAAAAAAAGTTTTGATGACCAAAGTGCGAACAAGAAAAGATCTCAAGGTCAATCTCAAATTCAATGAAAAAAAAAATTGTTTAGTCCACCTACTTTTTTTATTACTCTATAATCCCTTCGGTTTTGAAATCTTAATTTTAGTGCATAAGTTCTTTATCTTAACATTTCATTCCTTGAGTTTGAGATATAAAAGAAAAGATTGCAAGAAAATAGTGAAGAAAAGAGAAAATTAGTAAATAGTCATTTCTCAATGATGAAACTTATCGTTCTTAGTGTTAATAAGTTTCATTGATAATAGAGATTCAATGGTTATGGTTTTTTCTATAACATTGCCTTAAAAAGTAGATCGGATTTAATTTAGATTTTTTGTATTTGGTTGATTTTTATTTTTTAGTGATTTTAAAGTGTTTTAGGGAATGTAAGTGGTTTGTTGAGGATTTTATGGTGTTTTTAAGGTGTTTTCATGTAAAAAAGATTTAAATTTGAGTTTTTAATGTCTGAAAACTTGAACATCAATTTCCAATCACTCGAGGTGACTGAAAAATATAATATTAAGTGACAGATCACCTTTCACTATATGTAACCTCTCACCTGCCTAAAAATAACAAGAGCAAACTTCCGAGGGAAAAGAAGAAGAAGAAGAAAACTCAGCCTAGGCATGCTTGGGTTTTTTTTTCATTAAGGCTTAGCCCATCAATGTTTGGCTTTTTTTTTAATCTTCTGTCCTTAATTGTTTCTATTAAATTAGTTTTTTTAAATAATGATTGATTTTTATATATTTTTTTAGTTATATTATATTTTGAAGAGTTTAGTTTGATTTGTATTGATCCTTTTTCCTCTTATATTTTATACAAATTAGCTATATTTTATAAAAATCATTTGTTATAGGCAACAATAAATAGCTGCTAAAATAATATGAATGGAAACACTTAATACAAAAGAGATAGTTGATGTAAAACATTTACATATATTTCTTATTTAAACTATGAAGATTAGCTTCTCGTTTTAATATTTAATTAGTATTAACAATTCTTTTTTATTTATCATTTCATATACTTCTTAATCTTTTTTAAAAAGCATAAATAGCATCTTTTCGATTCTCAATTAGAAAAAAAAAAGTATATTAAGAATTGAGTTTCATGATTTGTTTCGGTTTGTTTTCCATAAAATTATCGTGCTCTCAAATAAATGTCTCATTATTAGATTGGTGCTTTATTTTTTGAGAATCTATTTTTTATCTTATAATTAAATAAAAAATAGTTTAAAAAAATAAATTTATTACACTTGGTGGTGTCCATGACTTGGTTTGGAGATTTGAAGGGTTGACTCAGTCAATCCAATGTATCATAATTTCAATATATTAAAAAAAAATCTCATCTTAGATTTTTTTAAAACTCAAACCATGTTTTTATTTGTTATTTATGTTGTCTTTACATTTGTCAAATCAAGTGGATCACATCATGACAACTCCTAAATGATTTATTTTAATCTCATGCAAAGTAAAGAGTTGGGTTAGAAAGTTTCAAGGTTGAGCCGCTATGCTAAATTTAATGGCAATATCAAGGAGTTTTATGTGGCCTAGACATTCTTTTTGTATGTTTAAGAAAATTTTAGTATGACCCGCAGTGTAGCGCGTACTATTTTTCTAATTAGAAAATATACTAAAACATATAGGTAAAACATGTAGTAATCTAAAATAACCAAATTTTTTTTTCAATTTCATCCTTAAACTTTTTTTTCCAGTTACAACCTTTTAGGAACAAATTATTGAACAATTTGTTATCATTTGATAAAGAAAGAACAAATTCAACCAAAAAATTATCAAAGTGTAAAACAAGAAGAAACCTTATGGCTAATTTCAAATTCACGAGGATAAGTGCTTTTTAGTCCCTCTATCTTACTTTGTCTACCTTTTCATTCCTTGTAGTTTTCGGGATTGCATTTTTTATCCAACAAGTTTTTTTTGCTCATTTTTAGTCTCTAGATTTGAGAAAAGAAAGCGAAAAATGATGGATAAGAGAAAAAGTTATTAGTTGTCCATATTTTAACAAATAAAATAGATAATATTGATGTCAATGGCTTCCATTAGATGAAAAGAGTTTAATGATGGTGGGTTTTTTCTATAGACATGCTGAAAAAAGTAGATCATATTGGTTTAGACTTTTTAGGGGTTGTTTGTTTCGTAATTTTTTGTGCTCTTTGATCGTTTTGATATGCTGGTTTCAAAATAATTTTTTTAAAATAAAAAAAATATTTCATGTATTTTTGATAAAAAAATACTTTAAAAAGTAATCTCTACCACACTCCCAAACACTACCTAATTTGGTTGGTTTTTGTTTTTTTAGTGATTTTGGGGTGTTTTGGAGTTGTTAAATGATTTTTAAAAGTTTTTATGGTGTTTTTGAGTTGTTTTCAGGTACAAATAACTTGAAATTTAAGTTTTTAGGGTCCAAAAACTCGGATATTGATTTTCCAGTCATTAGATGTGATAAAAAACATTATAGTAGGCGACCGAATTTTTTTTTAAATAGACAACGCATTTTCTGCTTTTTAAAAAAAAAATAGATGTTGGGCTTTTTAATTAAGGTAGGCACGCTCCTTTTTTTTATTGCTTTAAATTAAATTATTTGAAAATTATTTAATTTAAAATATTATAAATAAAATAGTAATTTTTTTTTGTTTTTTTAATGATTATAGATTGTTCACTAGAACAATACTTTGGTTTTTTTTCCATCCCTCAACAAGAGGTTTATTCATAATTTATTTTAATTTGTTTTCTATGAGGTAGTCTTGATCTCATGACTTAAATCACGGGTTTTTCAGGTTAGCTTTAATTTACTCGGGTCTTTTTTATTTGTTTTTTAATTAAATTTATTTTCAATTTCATCCTTCAACATTGGGTTTATTGAGGATTGTGTTTCATAATCTATTTTGATTTTTTTTATAGGGTTATCACTGCCTCATAACTTGAGTCATTGATTTAGTAAGTTGACCCAAGTCAATTCAATATGTTATCTTAATATTTTTTTAAAAAATTGATTTGAATTATTTTTTTAGTCAAATTATATTTTTACCGATCATCCAGATTATATTTGGACCCACTAAGTTGATCAGGTCAACTCCACATTGTTTTTTTATTCTAGAAAATATTTTAACAATATCTAAATATTTTATTTCACATTAAAGAAAAATTGATCCAATATGTAACATAGCCCAAGCCAATGATCTAATAGAAACCATGACTTATGTGCTATTCATTTTTGCATATAAGGTTAGTATTGGTGTAGTTTGTAAATGAATTAAAAAAACAATTATCCCATATTCCATAGGTTATAATGCAAGATATAAGTATGCCTTTTAAGTGTTTAAAAGTGTGGATTTTTATTGTGTAGTAAATTAAGTAAAAGTCATGATGGATGGACTCTTTTAATAGGTTTTCTAATACTATTATATGGATATTTATAATATCAAAAAATAGCACTTGAGACTTGAAACTCAATATGTTAGTGAGATTAATTTTTTTTTGAATTTATTTATTTTATTTTCATAATTAATTTTAATATTTGTAATTGTTGGGATTAAACTGAATAAACAACTATTCAGTTGAGTTCAAAATATAATTGTTTCTTTAAAACACATATAGTTTCATTTACAGTCATAATATTTCTTTATAATGTTTTAAGTCTATATAAATTTGTTACTATACAAAAAAAAATATATAAAAAAAAACAAACATGTTTTTTTTTATATCTTTTCTTTTTATTTTTTTGAAGATTTAAAGAATTTAATTATATCTTAAAAATATTATATTTATACAAGATAAATAAACATTTTAAAAACAATATTTTTTACACCTCTAGAACTACTCAATTTTTTTATTTTTGTTTTTGGCATTCCCAGTCATTTTACTAACTTTAACAGTTACGTTATCATGCAAGATATAAGTATGCCTTTTAATGGAATCTCATGAACAGGCCACCCATCAACGTCCGGTTTACCGGCACTATAGTGCATCATCAATAATATATGGTAGGCAGTCGACTATTGTAAATAATTGGCAAAAGAATGATCAACATTCAGTTTGAAGGACAGCAACCATCAGAAATTGATCAATTTGTTGCATCGACACAAAAGAAAACACCGTATAAAACACACTTGAGCTTACAACTTGTGGTGCATGCGAAGTTGGAGGTACTTTTTCTGACCATCTTTGCACACAGAAAACCGAGACTGTTTTACAGAATTTTGTTATGAACCTTGGTTCTGGAAGAAATATGTTGCGGCAGGAAGAATAAGCGTGTGAAGAAAGTCAATTGGCAAGCACGTGATAATAGGTAGTAAGACCAGTTAGTTGTTAGCAAGCCAATTGATCCATATCATCTCAAATTCAGATTCTGCTAAAGTTGGGTGGTTCAGCAAACTCGTTGATTTTGCACTGAAGATGTTATTGACTGTCCAGTTTGATCAAAAGGAATGATTGTCAAACGGAGCTTCATCTCATCCATGGCACTGGTCAATAGAATCCCAATTGTTCAAGGGTTAGCTTCAACATTGAAAGAGACTAGTGAAAATTTCATTAGCAAGATAAGTTATGAGGTACCAAAATACAACATTCTACAGAGAACGAGATGTTTTCACAATTAACATGGTGTGATGAGACATTGAAACAAAACATCAGCATTTCAAAATCAGCTAAATTTCAGCACCCCCATGGCAGTCTCCATTGGCAAGTTAGGGTACAAACAAGCTGTATAAACATAACAAGCAAAAGTCTGAATCATTATTTGAATCATTAGGACACAAGCAATCATAAGGGAGAAATCAAATGTGCATGTAACATCATTATTCTAATCATTTCATCAACCCTTGCTAGGGATCATGTTGATGTAGTTGTTCTCCAATTTCAGTTTTGGTAATGGTGGATAAACAATACAATATATGGTCAAGTATTGATGGAGGAAAATGAACCGCTACAACCCAAAGACATAAATTAATTCAATAAAAAGAGCTTTTAAATCCCATGGATCATATAGCACAGATTTTAGTTTGACAGTTGCTTGAGACTGAAAGGCAAGCACTCCGCATCAATATTATCGAGTGACATTTAATTACAAACTATACAACTTCAGAACATGAATTTAAGAAGGTTGAAACTCCTCATCCCTTTTCTAGAAAGAAAAAAAAATAGTAACTTGGTATTACACTACTGCCCAAGTATAATCAGTAGCAACATTAATTGAAGTAAACGATAAAAGAGTGATTGTAAATACAACTAAAGCAATATAACCAATTGAACCTGACCATATTAAAGCAATCACTTGTTCTGCTTAGCGGCAACAGTCCTCTGTACAGTGGAAACACCATCCACAAATTTTGTCCGGAAAAGAACATTAGCATTGTTGAACATGCCTTCTTTCAGTGAAACCACGATAAACTACAATATACAATCCAAACGAAAGAACTTTAAGGCATAAGTAGGCTTAAGAATAAAGATGAACTTCAGGAAAGAAATTTTGCACTGTTGCTAGTTATAACACAGACTTGATGCCCTATCAGTGTTAGAATTTTTTTCATTTATCATTAAACACGGAAGGGAATCACTGGACCTGGGAGTGCGGGAAGTGAGCTTTGATCATTCTCCCTATGTTCTGTGTGTGGCTTAAATCAAGAGCCGCATCAACCTGTCAACAACCTCAAGAATCAGATCACTGACAAATCAATCTTGTAAAAACTTTCTACTACAAATCCAACAAGCATGAGGCCAACAAAAAATAAAACCATAAGCATTCCATAAAATAGCTAGGCATAGAAAAATCGTGAGTTTATTCCTGTGCATGTGTGTTTTTGATGTACACAAGCATTGAGTGCCTTTCAAAGTTCTGTCAACAAAGCCACTATAAAAAGAATGTTCTCTTTCGTATACTAGCTATTATGGAAATTAAGTATGGAGTTATCTGGCATAATATGACATATACTTGGTAATAAATCCAACGTGTCTAAAAGGGTAAAAAAGGTTAAGGGGAATTCTCCAAGAGCCAAAAAAATAATGCAATATTTTAGTTAAGTATACCTCATCTAGAATATAAAGCGGAGCTGGCTTGAAGAGAAGCAATGCCAAGATTAGAGATAGAGCAAGCAGAGAGCGTTGGCCTCCACTTAGTTCTGACAACGACTGTTTCCAGACACTTCCAAAAGCAACACGAACCTCAAGACCGTCTAGGAAACTGCAACCTTCAGGAGGTTCTAGCTTTGCCATGGTGCCCGGCAACAGAGTGGAAAAGATAGATCCGAAGTCACTGAAAAATATTGAAATTTTTAAGCATGTGTATGGCCATATTTGTAAAATCCAGAATCAGAACATCCATCACAAATATTGAAAACAATTGAGTGTTGGGGTAAAATTAAAACACCACATCAGAAGCAAGAAATCTTGCATTGAGGAAAAAAAAACCCCTCACTTGTTTACTTTAACCCATGTAACTTTGAGAGTCTCCTTCTTCTTCTCGTCTAGCTCTTCAATCACCTTCTTGATTTTAGACTTGTCATTCTGGTAAACACAAAATGAGCACAAGAATAGAAAAGCTAAGGCACAACAATGCTTGTATATTCAGGGTAAACAACCTCAATAATGTTTTTCTTCGACATCAAATCATTGTACTCGTCTTCTGCCTTTTCAAACATTGCCATAACTTTCTTGTTCACCCTTTTCTCAAGCCTACATAGCAGTGAAAATACAGCATAAAAAATAAAAGAAAAAAAGACAAAAGAAAAGGAAATCAGCTCTCTGGTCTGCAAATGATAAAAGAAAATGTGACACAGAATCAAAAGGTTCAAGGTCTCAGGCTGGTAAAAAAATGTTCTTGAGACACAAAAGATAACAATATTAGTAGTGATACTACAGTAATAACTAGAGCAATCACAAATTGAAAACTTTGCAAGTTACACACCCTGATTGCTCCGCTTGCAATCTCTCAAGTTCCTCCCTTGCTTTAGTGGGATCGCGGGACATAAATTCATAATCAGTCCCACTTCTCCCAAATAGCTGCTTCTCAGAAGCAATCCAGGCATGCTTCTCTATCAATCTATCTACCTTCGTAGAGCAATCTTTCTGCTCCATTTCCATTCTTTTCACCTATTGCATAAATTGAGAAATGCATAAATAAAATGTCACAGTTTGGACAGTACATAAGGGGGGCTCTAAGCAAATTACCTCATTCTCCAACTTCTTCCTTTCAAGCTTTGTCTCACCAAGTTTATGTTGAAGTTTTTGCTGCTCCTTGAGAATGCTACTAATTTGGGAATCACATTCCAACATCTTTAGACGGATTGAATCGAGCTCAGATTGAGCCTGATCATGATTATTGCGTGTGGAAGCAACCTGCAAGAAGAAGGAAAATTGCAATAAAATGTACAGCAGGCTCTGACAAATTTTCCAAATCAGATATCCCAGTTTACCTTGGCTTTTTGTTCTTCTATTTCAAAATTGAGACGGCTGATTTGTGTTCTCAAAGAATCTAAATGACTCTCCAAAGATGCATGTTCTTTCACGACTGCTTCCTGTTCCATGATAAGTCTCTCTCTTTCATTTTCATGCCCCTAATAGCAAGAAAAAGTATGCATGAGGTGTTAAAGAGCTATTAAGTAATCACTGAATTGACTAAAAAAGACAGCATATATAGGATTCAAGTTACAGTTGCCAAAAAATGGTTTAATTTCCCTTCTTTCCTCCATCCAAGCAAGTGTCCTTTCCTCAACTGTCCCAAAGTACAAGTCCAACTAGATTTATCTCCACATATACTTTGTGGAAAGGGACTATAAGTTCAAATTGATGAGACAAACATATGAAAGGTCAGATAGATATTGATGTCCAATAAAGGCTTATTGCATCATAAATTCCACAAGTAACTGGCATGAAGAACTACAGTATTGCTGATCAGGATTTTTGGCTAGGGAAAATTAATTGCCGTGTGAGAAATAATGAAGTTGCGACAATTTAAAAGGTATAAAATATGCAGAATAGCAGATTAATTCCATACAAAAAGTCCAGTAAAAGATAAGAAATATTGAAACCTACCTTGAGGTCCTTTGAAGCTGACTTCATTTGTGCTTTTGTAGCCTTAATTTGTTTCTCCAAGTTTTTGAGCCTGCCTTCTCGGTTATTATCGTGCTCTTTGATTGATTTCTCAAGCTTTGACACAGTACTAACACACTCATTATACAAAATTTCCTTTTCTTTGGCTGCAAACTTTGCTTCTTCAAGCTCCTGTTCAATCTTCTTTACCACTTCACCAAGCTATTTCCCCACAAAAGAAACCAACAAACAAGAACCAAAAAAATGTAAGTGAACTTATGCTTGACACATGAAGGGGACAGCATGATGACCAAAATAAACTGGTTAAGACACGCTATGACGGAGATAAAAAAAAAAATGACAAACCTTATGGTGCTCGTTTTGTTCAGCCCTTCCCTGAAATAACGAAAGATCATACAACTTAAGTTCTAGCTGTTTTTCAAGGTCCACAAACTTTTTATGAACTGGCAAGAGCTCTGTAATCTGCAATTTTAAGATGAGAAGCAATGTGAATCTTGAATGTCAAAACTCAGAACAGTTAAAAATGATAATGAAAGGTGTGTTATTAAATAAGGAAAATAAAGCACAAATCAGCATCCTCCATGTCAATCACAGCATTAACTCTCAAATGCTGGCATAATAAACAAATAATAGTTGGGGACTAGAGTTGATTTACAGCATAGGAATCATATCAGAAATCAGCTGATGGAGCAACTTCTATCAACATTTAATGAGGAAAAGTTTCCAGCAAATCCTACCATCAATTTCTAATCATCGCTTTAAGTGAGACATATTTTATTCAACACATAGTGCATCAATATGCCAATTGATCGCTTCAGAAAGGATATAAATGGTTCAAATAGACAGATAGATTCCACGTGATGTGAAGTAAGAAAGCATCCTTCAAATGTTGGACAAAGGGAATAAATATCTTTACAAGTACAACAATTATCTTCTTCTATTCCTTTCATTTTTATGCATGACCAAAGAGAATGAACTCTACCTTTGCTTCAATTTCAGATAACCTTCTCTGATGTAGTAGAAGATTTGAATCAGCCTCTGCCAATTCATGGAGTTGCCTTAACAGATAGCCTCCACCCCTGTGACAGAAAGAATGTGTATAACCTTGAAAGCTTCATTTAATGCAAATTTAAATAAATAATAGCTGTGGTTTGGTGGAGCAAATAATAGAAAAAAGAACACAAATAAAATTTAGGTGACAAATCAAAAGAAAAGGCCTTTCACATCATGTTCATGACTGTAAGGAATTTCATCTGTAAAAGTAGGCTAAAAAGCAACTTACATGCGGCTTCCGCCAGTTAAAAGACCGCTTGGCTGGAAGATGTCGCCTTCAAGAGTGACACTAGGAGTGCGGATTTCTCGACTGAAAGCAACCTAAAAAAAGTTTTAAGTAAAGTTTGCTCTGAGAATGATGGGGAAGAAAGATGTATCTATAACTATAAGCAAAGAAGAAACAAAGTTGCAGGAACTCTGTAATAGTAACGGTTCTAAATGGTCAAGGTTATCACAATACAACCCCCCCCCCCCCCCACATCTTCCGATCCCCAATGATTCTCACACATTCGAACTATCTAAACAAGTCCTTTAGCAAGCCATACCTCCTTTGCAGCATCCATGGTTTTGCAAACAAATGTTGAACCAAAAACATATTCCATAGCAGTCTGCAGCAAAAATCGAAAGTGGAAGGGAAACAGTACCGAAGAGACAGGAGATTTAGATTCAGATAAAGTTAGATTAAAAAATGTGCACAAATAATTGCATGACATGGCTCGTTCACGGCATGAATAATTTGTGGATCTTCCACAATCAGCATAACCATCAAACTATAAATGAGAAGCATGAAGTGGACACGCTTGATGTGATAAGCAGGCCTGTGGTGACACACCTTCAATTCCTCATCATAGCCAACCAAAGAAAGTGCCAGTTCTGCATTCTCCTTGCCAACCTGAAAATACAATGATAAAAATCAACTAAGGAGAAGAAACCAATGGCACTAAATCATGGAAAGGTAGTGAAAGCAACAACTAACCAATCTAACAGCAGCCTGCTGAATCCTAGGGTGCACAGTATGGGATTGAATTTTATTTAAGGGGACAATTGTGACTCTTCTACGGAGATCACCATTTTGAAGAAGTTGTTTTCCAGTGCTCTCAGTGTCTACAACAACATTAAATAACTTTCCACCTGCAGTAACCTGATAATCAACTCAAGTAAGAGCTGTTACTCAAACAAATTTTTTGTGACAACCAATTATGTGACATATGCATTCCTGACCTCTAGGGCAGTCATTGTGGATCTGTCCTTTACTTTAATAAGTTTAGCTACCACGCCTTTTACTTTCGACCTATCAAAGTTTCTCACAGGATCCCGGTATGTGAATTGAAGATTTGATAGTTGCGCTGAAAGGTCTCGTATTTCATCTTTCAACTTCTGAACTAGTTCCAATTGAGATGCACGATCCTGAAGAAAAGTTTTGATTAACAAAAGCATTTAACTATAAGGAAATGTATAGGTGCTGAAGGCGAAATGTCATCATGAGGAAGCAAGCAGACCTTCTGTAAAGCTTCCATCTGGCCTTCCTTATATGGAAGAGATTCCATTGCCGATTTAGCATTTTCCACATCTTTCCTTCTAGCACTAAGCTCATTCTGTACAGCAGCAGCTTCTTCACACTTTGACATTAACTGATGTGTTTTCTCTTTCAGCTCTCTCTCACAATGGTTAATTTTTGTATTCAATTGTTTCAATTCTGTCTCAGCATTTCCAACTGCAACCTTCGCTTCACCCAGTTGATCTTCAAGGCATTTCTCCTCATCACCACTGCTCTTCCCAGCTAGCACACCCTATCCATAGAAGCTAAAACTCTCTCAATTCATTACTTGGTTTGCTCATCAAATGCATTAGCTATCTGTCTCAATGGAGTAAAATGAAGTAAATAAGCAAGCATGAATACTTACTTGGTATTCCTTCTCATAATTTTCCAAACTCTTGGAAAAATCTTCAACTCTCTTTTTGAGATCAGCTGCTCCTTCTTCAGACTTTTTAACAGCAGTGGCCCTCTCTTCTACAGACTGCTTCAAGTCTTCAATACTATGAACAATCTGGTAGCATCAAAATGCCAAATGTAAATGTGATATGAAAACTCCCAGGTCATTGAAAAAATCATTAAAAAACAAAACGGCAAGAAGAAAACTTCAACAATTACTAGAAGCAAATACACAAAGCTAGAGCACATACAAAAAAATTAACATCCAAATTAGCAAGCATTGCCTCATCACCTTTTCAGCATTCTCCTGTTCACTCCTTAAAGTATCCTCTTTGTTATTCAACACAGATACCTCTCGCACAAGATCTTGAGCGAGCACATCTACATTCTCTGACAGAGTTTTTGCCTCCCCACCCATACTGGCTTCCTTTTCAGCAGTCAATTTTGATACTTCGGTCTCCTTTTGTTGTATTTCCACCCGCATTCGATCTGCATTATGGTCAATCTCAGCAATTTTGGCCTTCATTTGTTCCACCTCACCAACTGCACTGTCTCTGATTTTCTCTGCTTGAACATAATCATAAGCAACACAAAACCTTTTGAGTCGATCTAATTCAGCATTGCCATTGGCCCATTGCATATATTGCATCCTCTCCTTCCTCAACTTTTCCAGAGCTGGAAGTATCTCCTGGTCAAGAAGTTTGTTAATTTCAACCACCTTGCTCTGTTTCTTCTCTAGTGTTTTCAATGCAGACTCTTTCTTTGTCTCATACATTCTTGTCCCAGCAGCCTCTTCAAGCATAGATAAGATCTCTGGAGGTTTCATATTTAAGACCTTAGTAATACGTCCTTGCATAATGAGAAAATGTGGATTGTTAACATTCAGCTGCACCGAATGAAAAAGGTTTTGAACTTGGCTAGGCTGGGCTAGCTTTCCATTGATCAAATACTTGTTCCTTCCACCAACCACAATCTGCAAATACAAATACAAATATAAATCCTTCACATATCAAATCAACCCCATCAAAGCAAACAAGTTGAATTAAAATCAAAGAGTCATGACTATGAAAGTGTCTTTTTTTCCATGGGTTGCTCGATAACCTCGTGATAGCCACCAACCTTTATTTATTGAGCATAAGATACGCAATCACCAGGTATCAGTGCCATTCTCTCATGTCTAAAGTATATTGTTCACTTCAGTAACATTCTAGTTTGGTCTTTGAAGCGATCACCAAATACAGCAAAACATACTAAACCATAATTTTTCAATTAAAACAAGGCCTATGGAGGCTGACCAGCTTCACCATAAAAACCCACTTGCAAAATATTTATTTATTTATTTATTTTATGAGTGAGAAACTTTTATTAATCAGAATGTGTGATTGCGTGAACAAAACCAAACCTTTCTCTCGCCTCTGACAAGAATAGCTATTACTTGCACAAAAAGACTACATTCTCTCAAAAAATCACCAAGTCCTCATATTATAAACCTTTAATTTATTTTTTGAAGAAAACTAACCTGTCTTGTAACAGTAATCTCAGAATGATTCTCGTACCCCAGAGGACTCCTGCTCCTGTCAGAATTATCGAACACGATTGACACTGTTGCTTTAGTGATCCCTGCTTGTCCTTGCTTGTACACTAACTCCTGCAAATTCGAAGCCCTAACTTGCTGCAGATTAGTTATACCCAAAACAAAGCAAATCGAATCCAAAATATTCGACTTGCCCGACCCGTTCAGCCCCGTGATTGCATTGAAAAAGGGGTCAAATCCTTGTACAACTGTTCTTGTTGCGTAAGATTTGAACCCCTCTAAACATATCTCCTTTACATACATTCTTAATTGAAAGAGAAAAACCTTGGATTTGAATAGGGAGTTTAAGTGTGTGCTGTGAGTTGATGGAATTGTGGTGGTTTGGACGGTTTAGGGTTTCCGAGTTGAGAAACCCGGGAAATCAGTTAGTTGGGATCGGAGAAAAATGGAGGGGTTTGTTTGTGTGCAGATTTTTTTCTCTTTTTTAAATGGAGGGATTCTGAATACATTTTGAATTAGAGCAGAAGAAGCGGGAAAATGATTTTTGTTTTTGTTATTTGTCATTTTTAATTGGGCCAGTGAACTAGACAAGTACTTTATCAGCTAGAGTGGGCCATTGTTAAAGTTAATGAAAAATCTTTAATCTTATGGAAAACAAAAAACAACAATAATAATTGAGCTTGATTTCTATTTAAATAAATATTAAGGGATAAAACTAGAAAAATATTAGCTTAAAAAAAATAAACTTGAATGAATCTTCTAAATTTAAGTTAATATTTTAAATTTAGAGCTTGTGAAATCTCGATTTGAGCTCAATCATGAAGCTTAATTTCCAATAGATTTAATGTTGAAATATGAAATAAAAAGAAAATATCAATTTTAAAATCTTTCATGATCAAAAATTAAAATAATAAAAAGAATGAGGATCGAAATTGATATAAAAAAATAAAAGAGGATGAATTTGCAAAACAAATCAACTTCAAAAATCATCCTAAATAAAAAATAAAATAACCACTAAAATAATGAGATTTGACCATTTAAAAAATTGAAAGGGGATAAAATTAAAAAAAAAATCCAATTACATAATCATTCAAAATTGAGCAAATAGTAATTAGGAGAAAAGAAATCAAATGTGTAGGAAAAAATCAATTGAAGGGCTCATTTGAAAAGTTAGATGATAGGTCTAAAAATTAAGGTGGAGAGAGAAAAGAAAGAGGCTATCGAGTCACCCATTCAAGAAATGTTGCAACAACCATCTAGGTGGTGGCCTAGTGGTAAGAGCTTGGGACTAAGGGGTTTGCTCCCTCTTAGGTCTCAGGTTCAAACCCTATGGCTGCTCATATGATGGCCACTGGAGGCTTACATGGTCGTTAACTTCAGGGCCCGTGGGATTAGTCGAGGTGCGCGCAAGCTGGCCCGGACACCCACGATAATCAAAAAAAAAAAAAAGAAGAAAGAAATGTTGCAGCGAATCAAACACTTTCATTTGATGACTTAAAAATTGTTTATGTGTCACCTGAAAGATCCAGGAGCCGCTTACATGCTGGTACATGCACATATGCCATAATTGTTAATGACAAAAAAACCACATGAAAAAAAAAAAAGGGGAAAAGCCCCTGGCCTTATAATTTCTATCTTTAAGGACATTAATGTCAGTTTACTGTTTTTTTTTTTTTTAATGATGTCAAAGCCCCTACCATCCCGTTAAATTTTGTCGTTGTATAATGTCAGATGTATCCAGAAAAATTCCCCGAGGCCAGTTTACTTGGTTTTTGTCTGGAGAACAAAAACGTGATTACATTCTTCTATTCCAAAGAGTAATGAATCTGAGGCCACCATGTTCTTCTTTAAGAGAGTGAAATTGTTTATCATGTTCCGAAAAGTCAGTCAATATCTTGTCAAATCTATTTTACGTAATATTTTATAATCAAGGCTAGTTTGCTGCAGATGGATGTGGCGAAGTAGGTACAGAGATTGCAATCTCAGAAAATAAGCGCAGAGGTTGATAAATCCAACGGGGGTTCAACTTGGTCAGCCCTCAACAACTTATTTTTTTTAAAAAAAACAGAAGACTTTCAACATCCAGCTTCGCAGGGAAATTTTGTTTATATAATAGCTCAAATTTCTTACAAAGTTGGTAGATTTTCGGTTAAGTTACATTTCCAAAATTTGTAATAAAATATGACATATTTATCTATCCAACAGTGCACATTGATTGCACAGACCACATCAAAGAGGCACAGCCACTAGTAGTGCCATTTTGGTCTCAATTCTTCTTCTTTCTCTGTCAACTCTCGATACTGATACCACTCTGCTCCAGCCTTGCCTACTGGTAAAGGAGGCCGGACAAAAACCTCCACTGGCTTTGGTACATGCACAGCTAAATGCAGTTCTTTGATAGTTTCTTCCAAATTTATATCGGACCGCCTAAATGATTTGCTTACTGGTTCCACAGCAATCCATCCAAGACCCGATATAGCTACATCACTAGCAGGCCTGTCCATGCAAAGGAAAAGGTAAGAACAAACTCATAGACTGATATAGCTACATCACTAGCAGGCCTGTCCATGCAAAGGAAAAGGTAAGAACAAACTCATAGACTTAGATGACCGCTTTACAAAGCAAAGGCAACCAAAGGTCTTCAAACAATTATTAGTGTAGATTAAACCTTTCCACTTCCTCGAATTTTACTTGCAACTGCTGCTCTAATTCAAGTCCTCTCCAATCTTGTACTCTCTCTTTTCCAGTTGGAGGTGTCAATAGAACTCCAAGTTCTTTCTGTAACAATTAGGTAACCTCTTTATTAGCATTGGAAAGTAGATGGTAAATTCTGAATGATGCAATATGAAAAGCCCAGGCATCCAGAGGACATAATCGAATGGGGGAAAAAAACAGAAGTCCTCCAAATAACATTTTTTTGCCCAACATATGAAGCAACACATAGTATGAGTTGATGTCTATGTCCATATATTATGACCAGAAGACAACTATTTGCGCTTCAAACTCACTGGCACTAGGAAGTTTAACATAAAGCTCATGTGCAGCATGACACGCAAAAGATATCTTATCACACAAAGATTGTTAATGCACCTTCAAATTTAGTTCATATATCTGGTGCAACTTAGATTGTTCAACAGAGAGTGTTAATAAAACTATTTGGTTCACAAGATAAAAAGAAAGTCAAATGCGAAGACAAATAATAGCCAAGGACAAAGAAGTATATACCCTTGATGATTTGATATGGCTAAACAAAGAACCTTATGAGGGTTCCATGTCTTCATTGAACCATGCCAAAAGAGACAGTACGGGATCCCACAGCAAGTAATTCACCAGAAGAATGGTAAATGATAAACATGCATGGGTCATGAGTGATGATTACTCAGACCAAATTTCGATTACCTGGTAAAACTCATCAGCTTTATCAGTGGGTACTACATGAATCTGCAGAGCCTTGGGGCCATAAAATGTTAAGCATGTTTCAGGGAGAACCTGAAAGCACCAATAGTTGCAGCATGTGAAGTCCAGAAAAGTCAGGCAAGAAAAATCAGTCTGACTACAGAGAATCCAAAAGATCAGAGTATAACCTTCAAGATATCAACTCTTACAAGACCTCCCCAAAAAATTGAAAATCCATTCAAGCCATTGGATTGGATTTTTTCTGCCATCCCGTTTTCAGAGGCCACCTTAGAGTTCTGGTACAGCACAGTCAAAGGCCATTAATAAACTTCAAATGGTGTAGTGTTGGAAGGCTAGTGTTTTAGTCTATTTGGATGAGTACATACAGGAAAAGATTGACCCTTGAGACGACTTCGAGGGGCAAGAGCAGGTAAATCTTCTGAATGAACCACTGCAGCTTGTCTATGGTGGAGATGAACTCCGGGTGTGTCATATAATTTCTGCAGAAAAAGAAGTTGAGTTATAGGCTTGGAAAAAACACTAATTTAAACAAATATAAGAGCAAAAAACTCCATTACTGCCCATTATCTGGGCTATAACTTGTCGCCAAAACCACTATCAAAACACAAAATGTATTTACATAAGGGAAGCATCCTAGCGTGCATATAAGTACTGACTAAAACAGCATACCCCTCCTCCAAGGAAAGCGTCAATCTGAATTGGACCTAAGGTCGTTCCAGGAACAGCCGATTGTATTGGTTTGTATTTTCGAGCAGCAGCAGCAGCTGGATCCCGATGTGCCATTGTTTCTGATGTTAAACAATAACCAAATATTAAAAGATTGGGCAAACACTTACTATGGGAAAAAAGAATAAGAAATAAAGTAAAAATTAAAATCTCTTTAAATGACTTGAGGTATAGAAGAATGCAAGTAAAAAAAGAAAAGGGAAGAAGTGGAAAAGACTTGCAAAGGATCTTAAACATCAATGAAGAGTAGGATCCTGCTCGAGGGTTTGTGTGTGTTTTCCCTCTTACAGGGTTGGATTATTAATAAATAAACAAACCGAAACATTTGATCAGCTCCCACTGTGAATTGTAACGTCAAGGAAGATATGAACCTAACTCAAAAGGAAGATGAAGATAATGCTTCTGGAACAATTTATAGTTATAATTCGAGTTTGACCTTCCTATTATCTTTGAAATTGGATTCCCTAGATACAAGTTGTTACTCACGCTTTCTCTCATTTAAATTTCCACTTAATAGGAAAATAGCATTGACTTACTCAGTAAAGCACTGATGAATGCAGATTTCCCAACATTAGCTGAACCCTGCAGAAAAGGTGAAATTAAACTATTGGATTAGCCAACTCATAGTTAAGCAATAAAAAAATTGTTGAAAAGCACGGACAATGAACTCCTGAGACCAGGTACTTGAGGTTCTGAGGCATAGACAGACTTTTATCACAAGTAGCCAGGCTGGTCAGACCAAATATCCCCACTTCCCAAACAAATTAGTAATAAAACGATTGATCTAATACAATACTTTCATTCTTATTGTGAAAGCAAACAGTGTCCAAGTAAAACCTGCCCTTTTCTTCCTTTTTTGCTTGTTTATAACTTTAGAGCATAAAATGTTGCTGAATGGAATGATGATTTTATATGCCTATGCATTATTCCAAAAAAGACACCAGTCCATGTCTCCAGGAATTCAAACTTGAATGGTGTTAAGGACAATGAGAACAAAAACCATGATGATAAAAGCAATAAATTCTTGCATTCAATCAATTAAACTAGGAAACAGGCTTGCAAGAGGGCATTTTATTTTTCCTTCTGATCAGTAGGGGGATTAGCCTCTCTCTGTTTTTTTTTAATTACAAATTTAATCCCTTTCTTGGAAAGAAAACAAAAAAGGGGTGACATTAATTAGTCTTTCTCACTGTTCAAGCATTCAAATCATCACTGAGAGAGGGCCATGAAACATGCGCACTGATGCCACGATTACTAGTACAGACAACATTTTGATGTTTCAACCCTGCTCTGCAAATTAAAGTGAAGCTTGTAATTCAGAGAGTTACTAACCAGAATGTAAACATCTCGGCCCTGCACCACAAGAATCAACATTCAGAACATAAATTGACCTCAAGAAAAAAAAGAACAAATCATTCTTATATAATATCCAAGTTTAATCATGCAATCGCAAGTTAGGAAAGGCATGTCTGTAGTAATAAATTAAGATGATAAGAGAGAGGTATAAAGATGGTATATAACAATGACCAAGAATAAGACAACTTGGCTAGCTAGTTGGCAACAAATTTGGCCTTCTTTACATGTCAACATCGCTGTATGTAATGTGAAATCAACTCATAAATAGGATCCAAAAGGTAGAATTTGACTGTCATCAAGCTCAGCCAAACCACAGGCTGTTATGAAGTGGAATAGTAGAGCTACATATTTATGGGTACGAACATACATTTATACAAGGCAATAAAGGTAGAAACCTTTTTCTCCTTTTGAATTTCTGACACAACTCCAGCAATCCCAACTAATGATTTAGAGCTGGTGAGATGGACACTCAAAACACTGCAATGAAAGCAATCTATCTCAGTAACATGCAAATCCAGGCTTTCAAGTCATAATAAGATACTAGTAACCTTATTATGGAAAGTTTTAAATTCTTTTAAAAAAATCAACTTTATTTGATTTATATAAACAACACCTCAGAGTTCCATACCAAGTAAAAGGAATCAGCATGCATAAATTTTTCAAAGAAATATTTGATGAACTCATGTAACACCATAGTACTTATGTGACCTATACAGAGTGAGTACACTTACCTAAGCTTTTTCTTTGTAGTGGCCTCTACAACCCAATCACCAACACAATTAAGATCAGTGTCCCTAGGAAGGAGATCAACCTGAAAGTAAATCAATGAGGAATTTGAGAAACTTTGCTGTAGAAACCAAACATTCACATTACAAAGTTGCAAATCACCAACCTGCAGAATATTACCTTAGTCACAACTAGTATTATCGGATTGGCACCAACAAGATCACGCAAGCGAGCCAAAAAGCTGCCATTGAAGTCCACAACATCAACCTACTTCTCCAAGAGATCCATAGCATATCAGATGCCCATGTATCATCAACACATCATAACAACAATTTGCGACGTTGTGAATCTCATTTTCAACCCACAATAAAGGAACAAAAAATTTCAAAGTAATGCATTAACTTCTTCCTAAGAAAATGTAATAAAACAGTAAGCACTTACCAATTTGACAATCAAGGCTTTCTCGTGCCGCAAATGAGACAGCTTTTCACGAAGCTCATCGGCTGAAACAAACTGCTTCCCACCTGAATACCCACCATTTCCACCAACAGCAGTTATCATGTGCCCATGAGATAAAAGCCTGCACCTTCCACAAAGAACTGTTCTAAGTTGGCGGTGTCTCTTCTTCTGCAACCCCAAGAAAATCAAAGCTTTAATAACCACTCTCACATTATCAAAATTGCACATTTTTTTCACATGCCAATAAATCTCTCACATGTGATGATCAACTGATATCTAAACTTATCGTCTGGACATAATTTCAAAATAAAACATCTCAGCTCTCAAGACCAAACAAATCAAATGTCTCTCTGCTAAAATCACCAAATAAACAAAGCCCACAAAATCCTTTTAACCAAATAGCATTGTTTCAACATACCAATTCATAAGTATCCGGGTCGACAAAACCCGGAGCATCAGGATCCAAGGTATGCAACGGAGCTCCACATCCATAACAACTAGCAACAGCCGTATTGAGCTTCAAAGCCTTCCCTTTCTCTCTTCTCTTACTCTTCTTCACCTCTTTCATTACCAACTTAGCAGCCTCAAACGATTTTTGACGCTCAAGGAACTGGTCTCCTCGGGAAGGAGCAGCTGCCCCGGTGCCATCCTGGTCGGGTATGGAAACAGAGGAGTGGGCTGTCGCTGTTGGCGTTTGCTGTGATCTGCAAAGGATGGGAGAGGGTTTGGTGTAAATTCTAATGAATTTAGGGGTGAAGTATGTGAGATTATGGGGGAGAGAGAGTGGAAAGAGAAATGCGGAGAGGGATTTAGGTGCCATGGATGACCGTTAAGTGGAGAAGAGAGGGTTTATGTGGGGAGGAGTTGCGGGGTTTCATTTTTAACTCGACAATGGATGAGGATGGATTATGTGAATGGCTAAAAATCATGCATGGTCCTTATACTTTTATAGCTGTTCAAATTAAATCTTACACTTTAAATTTGTCCAGATCAAAGTTGTTCTTCTATGAAAGCGCAGCTCTAGCATCTGCTTATTGCTTATTTATGACCATGAGCTTCTCTGGGTGTTTAACGGGAGCGTGGTGGATTTTATTTTTTAAAATATTTTTTATTTAAAAATATATTAAATTAATTTTTTTTATTTTTTATTTTATTATATTAAAATAATTAAAAAATAATTTAAACTAAAAGGAATAATGTTTTAAAAAAATCCTTGGCGTGGGATCAAGTCTTTCTTCGTTGTTGCTTTTTCAGGAGCTTTATAGCTCTATTCGGTAAAAAAAAATATTTTTTATTTTTTTAGTTTTCTTTTTCTTTTTTTTTAATTTTTTTCTAATAAAAATAAAAAAAATATTCATTTTAAAAATTTCAAAATATTTTTTCAACTTAGAAAACTGAAAAATGTATTTATATTATATTATTTTTTGTTCGAAAAAAATAACATAATAGAACATGCATTCAATTTAACTTGTTTTCTAGGATATTATTTACATTTTGACATAGAAAAACACTTTTTTTTCTTATATATGATTTGCTCAAAGCAAGTATCAACGTTCTAAAAATACAAATTAAATATACAACATAAATTATTACAATTACCATCATTTGACCAACCATCTTTTAAAGAAATATTTTGTGTTAAATGACAAGATAATGAGGCTACATGAGAATAGAAACATTGTTTTAAATGAAAAAATAGAAGCTTCCAACACCACGACTATAATGAATTTAAGTTCATTCTCTGCAATAAGTTTTGGCTTCTTTGAATCTATAGAACTTAACATCAATTTTCCTATAAGCTTTGACGTGTCCTCAAGTCAAGCTTTGTGTACAACTCTTATACCTCAAGTTGCTACTTAAAGCTTAATTCATCTTAGTATTGTGGCAACGAATAAACTTTATTCACTCGTAAAAAAGAAAGGAAAAAACATGTATAGATGATAAAGCCAACTATAATAAGAATCTTGATGGTGAAGAATATAATTAATGAGTCGATACACAAAAAGATACGATGAAAATCCATACTAGTTAAAAATAAGATTTTTCCATCTTAAAGCTTAAGAAAGCCCATTAAAATGAATGAGTACATGCCAAAAGAGCTAAGAAGAATGGAAAATGTATTCGCTGCTTGCCATTAATTTGGTAGAGTGAAAATTCTTACTGAACAAGTCATAGAGAAAATCCATGATGACTCTCCAAACTTACCTCATGATGCTTCACCGAGATATCTTTCCACAATGAAGACAGGTTGTTTGGATCAAAACTTTATATTCATCATTTTTTTTTATCAAAGGTTATGTCATCAAAAAGATGATGAATCATATTTTAATGGATGATGGCTTAACTATAAACATAGTACCTTTTAAAACCATGAAAAAGCTTGAGATTTCTATTAATGAACTCTTCCCAAATTATCTAATGATTCAATACTTTAATCAAGAAAAATATCATGGGAAAGATAAGACTTGTGATACACATGGAAGATATAGAGTCCAATGTATTTTTCACATCATAAACCTTAAAACTATGTATAACATGGTACTTGGATGATCATGGATACACGAAAATGGTGTTATCTCCTCAACGCTTCATCAATACTGTAAGTATTATTAAATTGATAAGTGAGGAAGATAGTGTTAGATAACAGTTCTTTTACCATAGTTGAAATTCACTTTACCATCACATAGTTATATTTTAAAGCAACTATGATGAAAAAACTATGATTCCCACCTTACTATTAAAAAAAAAAGTTGACTCTAAAAGCTCAAAAGAGCCTAAGTCATCTTCAAATAAAAAAATGACTTGTCCGATGAAAAATAATAATAAAAAAAAGGTAGTAAAAAACTTGGTTCATAATAATGTATCAAGTAAGGCCATGGTCTTACACTATATCCTAGTGTCAAAAAGAGAAGAGGGTCAATCTTCTTCCACTAAGGATAAAAAGGAGATTTTCAAAGGACTAAAAAACTTAACCTTGCAAGCTATCAATCTCGTATTGACTAAATTTTTAAAATCTTTATTGAAAATGTTTGTTCATCAAGTTGAGTCAATGGTTGCAAATCTCAAAGAACTCTTTAATAAATAGGCAAATGGATTTGATCCCAACTCTTACAAGCTTTCGGTCAAGGTTGGTTATAGCTTTGAAGATATCAATAGATTAGTGAAGTTTGATGATATGTCTCGAATTGAAGGCAGACGAGTTTCTACAAAAACTAAAAAAGACTTAGAGACAGAAGAAAACTTTTGGAAAAACTAGGGTTGTTCTTGGATATGAATCTTCTATATTATTTTATTTTAAGATTAAGAAAGAGGCTTCATCGTATATAAATATGGAAGAAGTAAATGAAAAATAGTAGAGTCAACCCATGCGTCTTAAATATATGGAAGAAGTGAATTTATTTTTGGAATAGAAAATAAAATATAACCAATATAAAAAGTACAAGCACATCACTTTTTTCACGTTACGTATATAAAAAAAAATATAAAATTAGTGTAAACTGAATCCTGAATTGCCTTGACATTGCAGGTATCAATCGAATCTTTTTATATATAAATGAAACTTCTGAAACTACCATGTTTGAATTGCCTTTACAGGATTTTGTAACATTCCACAGCCCAAAAGGCTGGCTGTTGTTGTCATTACCCTCCTGCTGGGCAACGAAGTTCTGCAAACCTGCTTGCCAGGGCCTCTAAGTATGGATTGATGATGATTGTTTTGTTTATTAAACATCAAGTTGAATCAGAAAAGGATGGGGTAATCTCAGCTGTTGATGGGGTTGATTATGTGGTGATAGGCCCATTATATCCGAGAGCAAGCACGAGGTACTTCTGGGGCCCTGGGCATGAGAAGGTCAAGGAGGAGACGAGGGAAGCTGAACAAGAAATTTTGGGTCGGATTAAGAAGAAGGGCAGTGTGGCTTTCTTAGATGGGTTTGCTATGGCTCATGATGACCAAGATGAGTTTAAAAGAATCGATTTTTATCACGCTTTAGGATGGATTGATAGTTGTTTCTTGGGAAAAAATGAAAAAGAAAGGAAAGGCAGCGCTTGTTTGTTATGGAAAATGTGTGCTTGCAGCTATGATCTGGAAATGATGAGAAACGGTCGCCAAAAATCAAGTAAAGGAATTATATGTATGAGAGAAGTAAACATGAGGAAACAACCACGATTCCAATACACGAGAAGACAAATAATAAATGGTGATTAATTTATTAACGATTAGAAGTTAAATAAATAGGAACATTGTCATCACTAAGATTAAAAATAAGACCAAAAAAGCAGCAAATAATAAGAAAATATATAGCAAAGTTTCAATCACAGCAAACCGCAATTAAACTCCAACACCTTCTGAAACCCCCCTCCTGACAGAATCAGGAGCTTGAGTAGGGAACACAACATTGTCATAGAGAAGCCCGGCAACTGAGGCTCCGATCAAGGGTCCCACCCAATAAACTGCCTGGTTTTTGAACTTTCCGGCAATAACTGCAGACCCAAATGCACATGCTGGATTCATCGAGCCACCAGAGAAGGGTCCAGCCGCCAAGACATTGGCTCCTGCCATGAGACCTACTGCCAAAGGTCCAATGGCACCCAAAGAACTACGTCTAGGGTCTCCAGCAGCATAAACAGTGTACACCAAACCAAATGTCATCACACCTTCTAGCAGGGATGCTCCGAATCCTGTCATTTCCTCTGCAATTGTGTAGGTTGGAACATGCTACAACATTCCAGAATAGAAATTACGTCTTAGTGATGGTGCAGGACAAGAAAATGTAAGCAAATATTGTTAGTGCATAATTCCAACCAGGTAGAAGATGCTATCCAATCCAACTTGCAAAAAATGCGAAGGGATTTTATTACCTGTCCTACAGTGGTCACTTTCAGGAAAATGCTAGCCATAACAGAGGCCAACAACTGAGAAATCCAGTAGAATAGAGCAGTGGGCACATTAATGTGGCCTCCAACAGCCATGCCAAATGTGACAGCAGGATTTACATGTCCTCCAGAGGCATTTGCAGCAATGTACACCGCCGAGGAAAGTGCAAAAGCATTCGCGATAGCTACTATCACTAGGCTGGATGGATCTGCTGCTGCATCTGGCAATAATTTCCCTGACATACACACCCAAATCAAACATCAGCCTTGAAACTTGTCAACCGTTACTTGCAAGAAAAGTACTAAATCATGTCTTTTGCTCTTTCTAGTGTATTTCAAGTGCGAAAGAAGAAGAAAGGGACTAAACTTTCTAGCAAGTCACTCAGATTTGATAACACAGATCAATATTTTGGAAGTACCTCTGCATGTCATTAGAACAAAACCACAGAAGTCCACAACTAAGCTTATTTCATGACCAACCAATTCAATTCTGTTTACAAATCATCAAACAAACCATACCAGAATTGACAAATGGTCCTGAATTTCCATTTTACATGTTAGTATTGCGTTCGAAAAAAGAAAAAAACGATACTGATTTAAATACAAACGAGGATTATTTAGACTGACATATTACAACAAGAAATGGATAATCACGACAACCCCTTTTAACTAAACAGAATACAAGTGTTATTCAACACTCACTTGAAGCCATGGCAGATCCTACAACTGCAAACACATAAAAGAAAGTGGAGATGAACTCTGCAAGATAGGCTCTAAGAGAAGCAGGAGTGACAGATTGTTGGAAACGTGCAGTCAGTGATGTTGGTGCCATTTTACCAAATATCAACATGTGGCCAAGACAAGAGTTTCAAGTCAGGATTTTTCAAAGGCAGGAGATTAGAGAGAAATTCCAAACCCTTTTTTATGTAAAGCAGTTATAGAGAGATTGCAACAATGTTCATATACATATCTGTGCGTCTGTTCAGGGTTGCCAACCCATGATTCAAAAATTAACCGCTATATAATACGTGGTAGAATTTCATTGCTACTTTCTGTGATTAGCAGTTTGTACAGTTGCCATCCTTCTGTATTTGTGAAAATTCCCTAGATGAACTTTTACTTCAAAACATAACACTAACAGAGTGATCATGGTATAAGATCAATTTTGTTGAACCTCGTTAATTTCAATATCATGCAGATCAAAATTTCTAATTCTCAGAAAACGGCAAAAACATAAATCAATCACAGTCCTGTTTTATGTAAAATAGACCTTGACATGTTGACTTAGGTGGGATGTGGGTTTATTTTCGAGGTTATCATCTTGGATTTGAATTCGCAGAGAGTTGAACCAAAGAAAAATCAAAGCAAAGAGTATTTCATATTTTGTCAATTTGTTGTTTCTTTAATGAGAGCAATTACATAAATTGCTTGAAAAAAAAAAAAAAAACAGTACTCCTAACACACGCACACATATAGAAAGAGAGAATTAAAACAAAAACGATGTTCTGTTCCTCTCCATTAATTAATTCAGCTGCTAGAAATATTTAAGAACTGGAAACACTGTATGAAGGCAGATCACATCCCTTGTCCATTCTTGTTTGCAGCAATATCATTGGATTTTGCAGGCAAAGGAAAAGAGCCATCAACACTGCACAATGCAAAACTATAGTATTGCTATGGTGTACAGAAAATAATTGGTTCATAGGTTGCACTACTGCTTCATCATCAAAAAAGCGATAATTAGAATAATCATCCCGAACACAAGCACCACCAGCACATCCACATTCTCCTCCTCATCCGCGACCTCCCACCATTTTATTATTAGCAATCGATGTTGGTTGATTAATCAAACGATATCATCATCAAATAAACATGAGGAAAAGTTGGCTCGTGGCTAGCCATGAAATCAGAAAGAAAAAACACATTTGGCACAAGGTTGTCTAAAAAAACAGCCTTGAATCCTAGACATAATAACCAGCAACTAAAGTTTAGTTCGCTGAGACGAATCAAAACAGAATTGGAACATAGAACCTATAGAACGCTATCAAGCACAGAATAGAAACCAAAAAATCTGAAACAAGCCATCATTTTTTAGGGAGCTCCCGATCTCTGTCCTCTACTCCTTAGAAGACACCACATCTCCTTTGTTTATCTTGGTCTCCCATTCCATAACTTTTGTCTACAACAGTTTCTGATCCCAAATCAACGCATTGGAAAGAAGGTTTGCAGGATTCCCAATAAACAGCTACACTTGATGAGCTTGAGCTGGAAGAAGAATCATAATTAGCAAAAGTTTCTATATACGAAGAAGAAGAAGAAGAAGAAGAAGAAGAAGAAGAAGAAGAAGAAGAAGCAGAGTTGCTTCTGCATGGTTTTGTGCCACCTTCACGAATCACGATCACCGTCCCTTGTTGCCATGAAGGAAATTGGCTGACTGTCTTCACCGTTCTTCATATTTCTTTAGCAGCGAGAAACTAACGAGATTTCTGATCAAATCAATTATAGTCAGAGTGTAGTTTTTGAAAAACATTGCCGGTTCTTTGCCTTGTAGTAATCCAATACTAGTAATAAAGACCCGAATCCAAATTCAAATAGGATTTATAAGATTTTAATGTTACTCGAATAAAGAAAATCTAGCCACTTGTAATGGAAACTAAACGTACCAAAAAATGAAGAAAGGAAGGAGAAAAGGTAATTAATAAAGCATCAGAATTATAATTTGCACAGGTCAAACATATACTGTACTAGCACAACCTACTCCTTGACCACAAAACGCAGACTCATGGGCCTAAAATTGAAACAGACATTTACATTAGCATAACCACTTTATGCATCGAGCTTGCGCAATGGAGGTGGCTTCTTCACTGGTTGAACCTCTGTCTTGAATAGAAGAAAAGACAGGTTGTCCACAGAAAAATACACAAACCCACCACTTGAGCAAGTAATAAATGATCCAAAACTCTTTCCAACAACGCAGTGCCATGCCAGACCATAAATTTCATCAAACTCCTGAAAATGAGAAGGAAAACAAGAAAAAAAATTGGTCTGCCTGATGAACACCTATAGTGCCAAAGGTTCCTTGTAAAAGCCTGTAAGTAAGGACTGGTTAAGAAGAGACAAGGAGAAGATGCTGAAGCCAATTAAGGTCAATTACATAAATAATTTTGGTTGTTGGCAGCTAAGCTACATCAAGAAATCTCAAAAAGGTTTGCAAACATTGGGCTTCATAGTTAATTGTCCAAGAATCTCGAACAAAAATTCATTGTATGCCAGTAAGGAAATAAAGGTACATTGTTTAGTGCAACGACAAAAGCCTAAAATCTGTACATCATGAATTGATGCGTAATTCAAACCTAAGTTATAATCTCCTTTTAACTTGATAACCATAGACTATTTTATCCAGTCTTTAGAGCTGCCTAACTTGACAGTCATTATAGGTTCTCCCTAAAAAAGTTGCTCCCTTAATACTTGTACTCCTCCTCAATGACTGATCTCACTAGTCAATTAGTCATGGCTAACGTTTGTGGGGCAATCTTTTTTCATGTCAGGAAAAGTATTAGAAGGGGAGGAGAGGAGGGTGGGGGTATGGCTGCTTGACCTATCTGCTTGCTAATGAGCCATCTAATAAACTAATAATAGGGAGACTAGCAATTTTTTTCCTACCAGCAAATTGAAATGTGCATTCACTTGAACTAGCTAGTATCAATAGATGCCACATTCATTTTATCAAAATGATGCTATATTTGGAACTTATGCAGTTATGCTTACAAAAATTGCTCAGGCTGTTGTACTAGAGCAAATTTTACACACAAACATCATTTATCAAGGCTGAAGCCATGGAAAGTCTGCATACCTTCTTCAGACACATGGCAATATGTGAGGGATTCGGCTTCTTGCTCTCGAGGCTTGTAGCATCAAGGAGTGTTCTACTGCACCTAAATGCACGCTCTTGCATTGCATCAGGCATGTCTGCTGATCTCAGCCGTATGTTCAAGTTTACAGCTATTGCTGCTAGCTTCACTGGATTGGGTGGTGGTGGTCTCACCATGGGAGGCACAGGTGGCAGGCACTGCACCCTTTCTTTATTCTTTGCCATTCTCCACCTCCTTCCGATCTCTGACTGTGGTCTATCCATGGGATCAAGCCTGGACAGAGTCGCAAATGTCTCGGGGGGGGGGGGGGGGGGGGGGGACTAGGTAGTTATTAGTAATGTTTTGGACTAAAACTTTGACTGGGGGCGAAACAGCGTTGATTCTGGTTTTGAAAGAGACAGGTGAGTGAAACAGCGTTCCATTTTACGCAAAATAAGAGAAGGTGTTTTCATACAAGATAAAAATATAAGTAATGATAATAAGAGTGTGCCCACACGTGACTTGAAAACGTGGAGGGGTCCACTTGCTTTTGGATGATGTACATAACCGTTTTGGTTACATTCTTCGGTGCTGAAGGATGTCAAAAGTTGATGCAGATCCACTCGTTCGCATAACGAGATGGATTCCAGAGAAGAACGAACACAAAACAAATATGAGTTATGTCGTGTAATGATTAATAGGAAAACATGCCGAAATGGATCACATAAACGGAAATTTTTATTTAAAGTTGAGACTTTTATTTCATTCCATTTCTCTATTTAATTTGTTGGTTTTTTATGCTTTTATTCTCTATCCTTCAAACTTTTTTCCATTGGTATACGTCGTAGTGCGAGTTAGGGAAGAGGATATTGCGGCAAGTGAGAGAACAAATCTTTATTATATCCAAGTCTTGATGATTTCTCGTATTGAAATTATAGTTTAAACACTGCTCTAAAGATATTTGAGGTCGACAAGTAAGTTAATTTTTTATATATATAACATGGTTATACGGTAAATTTATAAATGTTGTTAATACTTATGTTTATATTTATTTGATGAAAATATTAGAGTGGTTTGATTAAACTTATTTGTCTGTTTTTATATCATTATAGCTAAATTTGTTTAGATGAGTCATTTAAAAGGTATAAATGTCTATAATGGTTTGATTGCAGCATTAGTATAGAGGTAGAGGTAAGAGATTCACACATTTCACTTTGATATTGAAGAGATGACACCGATCTTACAAGATGTAGTCATGCTACTGAGCCTTCTAATAGATAGAGCTCTTGTTACAAGCCTCACAACTTTCAATAAAGGTTAATTATATCTTCATCTATTGGGAAGACTATCTTCCCCCAATGGATATAAAAGAGATTATATTAGGTTGACATGGTTGACGGAGAGTTTGAGACTTCACTAGAGGGTGTTACAAAGGTTGTGTTGCATTATTATGCTAGAGCATACATAATGCATATATTTGAGGTCATGATCTTCACTAGTTTGATAGGCAATGCAGTTCCATATTGCTTTCTATCACTTCTAAAAAACTTTATTGCCATTCATAACTATGGTTGGGGTTTGATGATACTTGCATATTTGTACTGACAGTTTTGTCACGCATGCATGTCAAACATGAAACAAATTGGTGGATGTTTATTGTTCCTACATGTATGATTTGATATTAAGTTCTATAAAATATTTTTATTTTAAATATTTACTAATTTTTTATCGTGAATATGAAGCTATGGTTGTGGGAGCATCTCTACATTGGTCACCCTGATTTTTGGAGAAATAAAATACTAGACATGATTATGGGAACGCAACTCTCAATTGGAGCTCGGAAATGATAATTATGAATACCTTATAAAATTTAAATTTTCTATAAAAAAAATGTCTAAATTAACTATAATTATTTTTCATGTTAGTTAGGTTGGGGAGACATCTAGGTGTTTTACAGAAAA
Organism: Populus nigra; assembly: GCF_951802175.1. Lineage (NCBI taxonomy): Eukaryota > Viridiplantae > Streptophyta > Magnoliopsida > Malpighiales > Salicaceae > Populus > Populus nigra. The sequence goes on from NC_084852.1 coordinate 39,615,281, forward strand.
TCTCACTCATATTCACGAGTTTAATTAGGACAAGTTGGATTCACAAAAGCCTCACCAAATGTGCGTGAACTCAATTATTTAATTTTTTTATTTAACTTTATTTTTCTGGGTGTTAATGTTTATATATATATATATATATATATATATATATAGTGTGGTTTTGTAGGTGATATGGACATTATGCATCGACAATGTTTTTGGAAGAGTATCTCCATTATATATGAAGGGTACTGAGTTATGATTATAATGGTCCTTATACATTGTTTTGTCATTATTGAGGTGCATTGCCCTGATTGGGCAATACATCAATTTAGACTGCATTAACACATACTTAATGATATCGATACACTTGATGACTTACATGTTATTAATCATTGGACGATGATTGGTCGATGGTTCAGGTAGAATATATCAATCTCTGGCATGCGATGGGAGATCACATATTTACGGAGTGATACCCGCCTATTGAGTTAGATCTCTATATATCTTGTTATATGAACATAATAAGACGATTCATAACACCACTATGAGAACATGTTATGAGATGTCAACATGACACTCCGTGTAAGCCAAAATATATTCCGGATAATTATGAGTCTCGTGCACTAAGATATAATAAATTGATATGTATGGATTAGTTTTTTTTAAAAAAAAATGTAATAAAATTCTTATTTATATCTTATAAATGATAACATATTTTTTTCTCATATATTAGGTGAATTTTTTAATATACAAAGGTCAAAGAACTGAGACCATAGTTTGTGATGCTACCGATGATGTTGTGCATGATGCTTTCAATACTTTGTTTTCATCGTGTCATTTTTCACTTGAAGATGTTGGGGGGACTTAACGTTTGGACAATGCAATAGAGGAGGATGAAGTTGTTTATCATGCACAACGATAACATACTCGGGTTCTAATGGTGCAAGCCCATCGATGAGTTAATTTGTTAGATGTAGAATAATTATGTAATTATATAGTTTAATTTATAATTGAATTGATATTTTTTATTGTAATGAATTTTTATGGTGTTGTAATTTAGTTTCTTTAATTATGAAATTAGTTTCTATGAAATTAGGTAAATTTTTTTAAATTGTTGCGTTGAATTTTGTTGTGATGAACTTGTTGAGCTTTGAGTTGCTGTTTTTGTGATTTTGTTGTCTTTGAAATTGTTTTCTTGGTCGGGGGCTAAAAGTATTAAGACATATAAACAACTAGCTTTGTTATAGATCACATATATACAAGGATACAAGGGTAAAAGAACTGAGATCATAGTTTGTGATGCTACCGGTGATGTTATGCATGATGCTTTCAATACTTTGTTTTCATCATGTCATTTTTCACTTAAAGATGTTGGGGAGACTTAATGTTTGGACAATGCAATAGAGGAGAATGAAGTTGTTTATCATGCACAACGACGATATACTCGTGGTTCTAATTGTGCAAGCCTATCGATGAGTTAATTTGTTAGATGTAGAATAATTATGTAATTATATAGTTTAATTTATAATTGAATTGATATTTTTTATTGTAATGAATTTTTATGGTGTTGTAATTTAGTTTCTTTAATTATGAAATTAGTTGCTATGAAATTAGGTAAATTTTTTTAAATTGTTGCGTTGAATTTTGTTGTGATGAACTTGTTGAGCTTTGAGTTGCTGTTTTTGTGATTTTGTTGTCTTTGAAATTGTTTTATTGGTCGGGGGCTAAAAGTATTGAGACATATAAACAACTAGCTTTGTTATAGATCTCATATATACTGCATGAGCGATCAATTAAGACGCACATGTTCTCCAACCAGTAGACATGCATGTTAATAGGTGAAGCTTGCAGTACATGCGAAATTTTTTTTTATTAATGTCGCACGTCAGAAATCCGTCCGCGCGGCATCGGCTGGCGATTTTATCGTTGTTCGGTTGATTTGATTTGATTGGTTCGTTGGAGTCGCCACCTAATAATTTATTGAGGGCTACTAGGAAACCTGATATACTGGTCTTGTCAGAGATTCACGGGTAAGGGACTGGTTGTGATTAGGAAAGGTATGAGCACCCCTAATGCACCCTACCTGAGGTAAGCTGCTTCGTGGACTTGATGTATTTTTAAAAATAAAATTTTAGCCCAACTCTAAGGTTTTGATAAATCAGTTATTAGTTCCCAAAATATTCGTAGATACATGTTCTACATTTTCATGGGAAATACAACATGATTTTTATCTGTCCTTTAGATATTTGTGCATATAAATTAAATTCATTTTTTTTTCTTTTTATTCAATAACATACATAACAAAAAAAAAAATACAAACACACACTACTCTTTTTCTATTATTATTTCTTTTTTCTTCTCTTCTCTTCTCTTTTCTTTTTTTGTTCTTTTTGTACATCACATTACAAAATTAAAAAAAAAATTTAGACACTCCGTAAAAATTACATTACATAATTTAAAAATTACAAAATAGTCCCTAAACTTCAGAAATTGCAGGGAGACACTTCTGGAACTGCCTGAACAGTTCTGGAACAGTGGCGGCGCGTGGCTTCACGCGCCGCCGCTGACAGTGCCCGGAAATGGGCGGATCTGCCCTGCTTTCTCCTTCTCTCTTCTCTGCCGATGGTGACCTGCAAAATCAACCAAAAACGCAACATAGGCAGTTGATTTTAGTTGTTTTTCTTTGTTGTTTTTTTAGATCTGTTCTCGGGTTCTTCTCCCGGATCTGTCCCGTTCGGGTCTGCTGCTATGGATTTCATCTCCTTCTCCTCTGCTTCGGGCGGCGCTGCTGGCTGATAGTGGATCTGTGGCCGGGCATGGAGATCGGAGGAGAAGCTATCGTGGCCGGCTGTTTTGGGGAGGAGCTGCTGCTGTTGTGGTGCTCGCTGGAGGCCGGCGTTGATGGTCTTCCTTCGCTGCTGTTGTTCGTGGGTCTCGCTGCTGGAGCTGGGTCGGCCGAGAGAGGGAAAAACGGTGGTCGGCCGAGAGAGCCGGAAGAAGAAGGAAGGTGCTGGGAGCAGGGGAGTGAGCGGCCGAGAGGGGGCAAGGTTCCAGCGGCGGTTCTGGCTTGTTTTGGGATGAGGGGAAGTGACTGTAAGAGGGGGATCTGTTTGGTTTGTCTTTGGCAAAAATATGGTGCTGGCCGAGAGGTTGTGTGCAGAGGAAAGGGGCTGTGTGGAGTCTTCGGGTGGCTGGTTTGTGGGCAGCGGCTGGTGGAGATGGGTGAAGGAGAAGAAACCAACGGGTCCAAGCTGGGGGTGCGGCGGCTGCTTGGAGAAGAGATAGATTTAGGTTTCCCCTCTTTTTTTCATTCTCCAAACTGCCCCCCCTCCCCTTTGTAAATTTTCTCCCCCAAATTGCAGAAATACCCCCCCTCCTTCACAAAATCAGTATAGCATGGTATTTATAGGAAAAGTTTTACTAGGTTTTCAAACTAATCCCTCAACCTTTCCTTTCCTTCTCTTTTTCTCTTTTTTTTTGTAAATTTTGATTTTTCTTATTTTTTTTTTGTATTTTTGAAAGCGAGCAATATCAACGTCAACTCAACAAGGAAAATCAATGATCATAAAATTTACGCGTTAAAAGTTGAACGCGTTTCAAATACCTTTGAAAATTTAAATTCTTTTGAGATGATGTTGAAAATGCTAAAAACGATGCAAATATATCAAAAATGCATTTTTTTGGGTTTTCATTGTTTTTTTTGCTATTTTTGGTTTTTTTTCTAAAAAATTATCAAAAGATGGGTCAAAAATTGGGTAGCAACAGATGCCCCCTCTTTACAATGCTTACGAAGCAAAACTCCTCAATGTTTTGCATAGTAAGCTTTGTAAAGAAAAGAAAAGGAAAATGATCTCATTATCTTGGGCGACCTGCCCACACATATTCAAAGTGGTCTATTTTCAGGGGCGACCGGCCCACACACTCACACTGGTCTATTTTCACGGGCGACCTGCCCACACATACTCAAAGTGGTCTCTTTTCAGGGGCGACCAGCCTACTCACTCACACTGGTCTATTTTCACGGGCGACCTGCCCACACATACTCAAAGTGGTCTATTTTTAGGGGCAAACCTGCCCACAAACTCACACTGGTCTATTTTCACGGGCGACCTCCCCACACATACTCACTTTGGTCTATTTTCAGGGGCGACCTGCCCACACACTCACACGGGTCTATTTTCACGGGCGACCTGCCCTTTTGGTTGGGTTTATCTGGGATCCCATCTGGCGATCTAACAAGAACAAAAATTGGTGTCTAGCTCGGTCAACCTGAAATCCCATCTAGCGATTCCCTTTAACCAAAGCTAAATTCTGCGTGGTTAGGCTAAACTGAGATCCCTTTGCCGATCCCCTTTAACCAGAACCAAAACTCCTGTGTGCGGTTAGGATAGACTGAGATTCCTTTCGCCAATCCCCTCTAACCAGAACCGAAATCTGTGTGGTTGGGCTGAACTGAGACCCCTTCGCCGATCCCCTTCAACTAGAACCAAAACTCTTGCGTGCGGTTAGGATAGACTGAGATTCCTTTCGCCAATCCCCTCTAACCAGAACCGAAACTCTGTGTGGTTGGGCTGAACTGAGACCCCTTCGCCGATCCCCTTCAACTAGAACCAAAACTCTTGCGTGCGGTTAGGATAGACTGAGATTCCTTTCGCCAATCCCCTCTAACCAGAACCGAAACTCTGTGTGGTTGGGCTGAACTGATACCCCTTCGCTGATCCCCTTCAACCAGAACCCAAAACTCCTGTGTGCGGTTAGGATAAACTGAGATTCCTTTCGCCAATCCCCTCTAACCAGAACCCAAAACTCCTGTGTGCGGTTAGGATAAACTGAGATTCCTTTCGCCAATCCCCTCTAACCAGAACCAAAATCCTTTGCAGTTAGGTTAAACTGAGATCCCTTCGCCGATCCCCTCTAACCAGAGCCAAAATCCTCTGTGGTTAGGATAGACTGAGATTCCTTTCGCCAATCCCCTCTAACCAGAACCAAAATCCTCTGTGGTTAGGCTGAATTGAGATCCCTTCGCCGATCCCCTTCAACCAGAACCAAAACTCCTGTGTGGTTAGGATAGACTGAGATTCCTTTCGCCAATCCCCTCTAACCAGAACCAAAATCCTTTGCAGTTAGGTTAAACTAAGATCCCTTCGCCGATCCCCTTTAACCATAACTAAAATCTCTTCGTGGCTAGGCTAGACTGAGATCCCTTCGCCGATCCCCTCTAACCAGAGCCAAAATCCTCTGTGGTTAGGATAGACTGAGATTCCTTTCGCCAATCCCCTCTAACCAGAACCAAAATCCTTTGCAGTTAGGTTAAAGTAAGATCCCTTCGCCGATCCCCTTTAACCATAACCAAAGTCTCTTCGTGGCTAGGCTAGACTGAGATCCCTTCGCCGATCCCCTCTAACCAGAGCCAAAATCCTCTGTGGTTAGGATAGACTGAGATTCCTTTCGCCAATCCCCTCTAACCAGAACCAAAATCCTTTGTAGTTAGGCTGAACTGGGATCCCTTCGCCGATCCCCTTCAACAGAACCAAAACTCCTGTGTGGTTAGGATAGACTGAGATTCCTTTTGCCAATCCCCTCTAACCAGAACCAAAATCCTTTGCAGTTAGGTTAAAGTAAGATCCCTTCGCCGATCCCCTTTAACCATAACCAAAGTCTCTTCGTGGCTAGGCTAGACTGAGATCCCTTCGCCGATCCCCTCTAACCAGAGCCCAAAATCCTCTGTGGTTAGGATAGACTGAGATTCCTTTCGCCAATCCCCTCTAACCAGAACCAAAATCCTTTGTAGTTAGGCTGAACTGGGATCCCTTCGCCGATCCCCTTCAACCAGAACCAAAACTCCTGTGTGGTTAGGATAGACTGAGATTCCTTTCGCCAATCCCCTCTAACCAGAACCAAAATCCTTTGCAGTTAGGTTAAAGTAAGATCCCTTCGCCGATCCCCTTTAACCATAACCAAAGTCTCTTCGTGGCTAGGCTAGACTGAGATCCCTTCGCCGATCCCCTCTAACCAGAGCCCAAAATCCTCTGTGGTTAGGATAGACTGAGATTCCTTTCGCCAATCCCCTCTAACCAGAACCAAAATCCTTTGTAGTTAGGCTGAACTGAGATCCCTTCGCCGATCCCCTTCAACCAGAACCAAAACTCCTGTGTGGTTAGGATAGACTGAGATTCCTTTTGCCAATCCCCTCTAACCAGAACCAAAATCCTTTGCAGTTAGGTTAAAGTAAGATCCCTTCGCCGATCCCCTTTAACCATAACCAAAGTCTCTTCGTGGCTAGGCTAGACTGAGATCCCTTCGCCGATCCCCTCTAACCAGAGCCCAAAATCCTCTGTGGTTAGGATAGACTGAGATTCCTTTCGCCAATCCCCTCTAACCAGAACCAAAATCCTTTGTAGTTAGGCTGAACTGAGATCCCTTCGCCGATCCCCTTCAACCAGAACCAAAACTCCTGTGTGGTTAGGATAGACTGAGATTCCTTTCGCCAATCCCCTCTAACCAGAACCAAAATCCTTTGTAGTTAGGTTAAACTAAGATCCCTTCGCCGATCCCCTTTAACCATAACCAAAGTCTCTTCGTGGCTAGGCTAGACTGAGATCCCTTCGCCGATCCCCTCTAACCAGAGCCTCTGTGGTTAGGATAGACTGAGATTCCTTTCGCTGATCCCCTCTAACCAGAACCAAAATCCTCTATGGTTAGGCTGAACTGAGATCCCTTCGCCGATCCCCTTCAACCAGAACCAAAACTCCTGTGTGTGTAGCTCGGTCAACCTGAAATCCCAACTGGCGATTCCCTTTAACCAAAGCTACGTGAGATCCCATCTGGCGACCTCCTTTAAATCAAAACCAAAAAAAAAGTGCGTAACTCGGTCAACCTGAAATCCCATCTGGCGATTTCCTTTAACCAAAGCTACATGAGATCCCATCTGGCGACCTCTTAAACCAAAACCAAAAAATGTTGCGTAACTCGGTCAACCTGAAATCCCATCTGGTGATTTCCTTTAACCAAAGCTACATGAGATCCCATCTGGCGACCTCATTAAACCAAAACCAAAAAATGTTGCGTAACTCGGTCAACCTGAAATCCCATCTGGCGATTTCCTTTAACCAAAGCTACATGAGATCCTATCTGGCGACCTCATTAAACTGGAACTAAAAAATGTGTGGCAAATGGTCTCATTGTAATGGGTGACCTACCCAGGTGGAAAGAATGTGAAAAACGGTCTCATTATGATGGGTGACCTACCCAAATGGAAAGAATATGAGGTGCGGTCTCATTATAATGGGTGACCTACCCAGATGGAAGATAGAAAAAATATGAAGTGGTCTCATTGTTATGGGTGACCTACCCGAATGGAAGATGATGGTCTCATTATGATGGGTGACCTACCCAGATGGAAAAATGTGACTTACCTAGGAAAAAGACTTGGCAGGCGAAGTCCTGACAGGATAAGGCTGACAAACTTGGCACTTTCTAGTTGCAGGTTGACTTGAAGACTCCTCTTGATGACGGGGTTAATCTCCTCGTTTCTTTGAGATTTTCCTACTAGCAGGGTTCATCTCATTCTCTTCTCGTTCCAGGATCTAAACCGATTCTTTGTTATCATCAACTCAATGATTCTTTCTTTGTCCACAATCTTGCTGGACTTCATTGAGGATCTTTCTGTAACAAATCACAAGTATGTGCAATGCTTTGAGGTTAGATGACATGCATGCATCCTTACCTGATGTGAAATATAGGTCCCCCCCTTTGATGATCCATCGTCATAGGGTGCCTTTGTTTGCATTCCAAAGCTTTATTTGTTCTTTCGATGCATTGGCTCATTCATGTGCTAGCCATCCACTCAGCTGTAAGTGCAGTACCCATCCTGGGCTGTCCACGACGATTACTGCTCTCGCTGTTTATCAAGCTTGACCATGCCCCCAAGTGTGGTGTTGATTGATTCATCATGAAGAATTTTCTCTTTTGGATTCTTCTGAGAATTACCCTCTGATTGATTGTGTGCATCATGCCAACACCCATCAAGATTGTCAATCAGTCATGAACTTTCCTCCAGTTGAAACAATACTTTTCAAGTATATGTTATCATCAACCTTCTTGGAAACTGCCAAGTCGTCTAGACATGCCTCTCATAACTTGCCGTAAAAGGCCCTTTGCTGCATTCCCGATGCTCTTCTCAATGGATTCCTCTTGGCTTGTCAAATCAGCTTATAAAAAGAAATGATTTGGCATCATCAATGATGTTCATCACCCATATTCATGCGGTGAAATGCATCTTTAGGTTTCAAAACAAATGGCCCCACAGTCAGCCTTAGTGGGTGCGTCCTTCAAACATTCATTCAAATGCGACTATGTGATAACATCGTTCAAAAGTCATAGCCATGTTGGGGATGATAAACCAAGATGAAGATATGAAAATATCTTTCAAGTGCAGCGTTGCCCATCAATTGCTGCTGAAGTTCACTAAATCAGGGATTGTCTTTGAACAACATTGCCCCCAATATGATCTGAACATGCTCATTCTTCTGTCTATAACCAAATGGTTTTTGTGATCGCCAGGAATGACTTTGATGGACTTCGCCAACTCATCGTTCGATTCTTTCTTTGCCCCCAGCTGATCTGAATACTGTTTGTTTTCCTTCTCAAGGTCCACTGTATTGCCCCCAGGTGGTCAACTTTCAAGGAATGTCGAGAAATGTTGATGTCATTCTTGTCAAGGATTTTGCAAATTCGCCTGATGTTCTTATTTCACAATCTTTCTTGTTCTGGAATCAAATCTCATATTTCAACGGTCATATCTATTCAAGTCTAATTGTTGAAATGAAATCAGAGAGATGTCAGTTTTTGAAAGTATTTTTTTTGAAAATCAAGTTTCTTCGGTCAAAGATCCAACACACACTATTCAATGCAGTCCTTTGATTGTCTTGTATTTCAAAAATGACCCGTTGTAAGATTAAAATGACTTTTTTTCATGGTTATTTGTGTTAGTTTTAATCTTTGATCTTGGGTATATCTTTTGATGGTCTGCGATGAGGTGACCTGCTGTGAATTTCAAGAAACAAAAGGCTCAAGTCAAAACTTGAGGATTTATCAAGAAATGGTTGCTTTTCTTTTGAGCACCAATTTTATCAACATGCATAATAATCAGTAGCTTAATTCATGAAGTCACGACTCTTATGGAAAACTCTTCAAGTTTTGAGATCGCCATTTATCGGTTCAGATTGCTTACTTGATTAAAAAGGGCTTTTAAGAGCACGTAATGCAGGCTATGGTTCATGGCTATGAAAGAAAGGGATTTCACAAGCTCAAAAGGTGTTTGAGGGTTTCAAAGACCTAGGATCAACATCAACTATTCATCAACTCTCTTTCTCTTGTTGTCATAGTAGAGAAAGTGATATATAACCTTGTTAATCTCAAATATCAGAATTCTCTTAACATAGGTCATAATGCAAATCCAACTTTCCTTTGATGAATAACCAATCTCAATCATCTGATAACTTCAGGGCTTTATCATGGACGCCAAAGGTCATGGCTTTCACATATCATTTCTCATAGTTTTCTAACACGCCCCCAGTCTAGGTCTTCTTTCTTTTAACTCTCAAACGTTGGACTTTTGTTCTAAGCCTTCTCTTTCACTTTTGTCTTTTCTTATTTGCCCCCAGTGCGGGGAGTGATCCTAGTCAGGGTTTCTTGAAAGAAAATATTTTACCAGGCTCAAATGGGGACCACAAGGGATAATATTTCAAGAAATGTGAAAGGATAACAAAGATGGCCTTTTCTCATTTCAAGCAAGGTCGGTTAGAACCGATAAATTTTGACCTCGTCCAGTGTAATGATTTGGACTTGTAAGAATCATGATTCACGAGTCCATAACTATTGAATCCACTACATGTCATTATGCATACTGCTAAAACTAGCTATATGATGTGTGGTTCAGTTTCAAGAGGTATGAGTTCAAAATTGTTTGGTCACCTCATGTCATTTTCAAGCATCAAGTCATTTCCGCAATCAAAACACTTTTAATCTTCAGGATTGACTAGCTTTAATTTTGTATGTTGGAGTTTGATCAAAAAAATATTTTTGTCAAAATACCCTTTGAAAGAAGCATCTCTTGATTTCAAAACAACAAAAAGACAAAGAAAAGACATGTTGCGTTAAAGGATGAAATGTGATCCCAAAACAAAAATGCAAAATTCCATAACAATATGATTGACAATTCATCGCCATTCTTGAATCAGCTTTTCTAGCAATTCCGATCACTCGTCATTCTGAGGATGTTTTGGTGACAATATGGTTGATGACATCATCTTTCACAAACTCAGCTCGATTCTTAAAACTCTTGTGTCTGTTCAACTGAAACGGTCCAGGAACTCTCCATGATATTCACATCTGGTTTGAATTATACCACGGTGGTTGCATGTAATTTGTCGAAGTCCGGGGCACTAAGTCTGGAATCTGGCAGATGCTGGTAAACAAACTTGAGTGGCAGAGGGATGTCAATCTTGGCAAAGATATTTGAGCAGTTGATGTTATGGCAAGACCTGACTAGGCAAAATAACTACGGTTTCTCAATTTGAGAGTCATCTTCGGATTCAACTCCCTTCACAGTTCTGGAATCCATGGCAGATCCTTCAATCTTTTCCATCTTGATAGCTTGCTCAATTCTTTAGGCAAATCCTCACAACATCATGTCAATTTTCCAATGTTGTTGTGGTTGGTTGAGGATTGTTGGAAACCTTTCAACCGCTAGGTAATCTTGGCAGCGCATAGAATCATGCAGCGCTATCACTGTCAATGTGTGAAGTGATGCATTGTTTTAATTGGAGGAGAAACTAATGAATAAAAAATTCCTTGGCCTCATCTTCGATAGCTCATAGACAGTGCAACAAACAAACACCTATAGAGGGAGTTCTGCTCTGTTGAAGTTTCAGTCTTTTCCTGTTTTTCAGCCCAGGTCTGTCTATTCTCTCAACTTTTGTGTTTTAATGCCGACAGTGGTGGGAGAAACTTGTAGGTGATCTGAAACTACTGTATTTCTTCTTGAATTTCCCACTTGCAGATCCACAAACAGATTCTTGTCGAGAGAGCTCTGCTATGTTGAAGTTTGATGTTTGCCCCTGTTTTCTAGCTCAGGTCTGGCCTTTTCTGCCTACTACAGTGCTTCGGTACTGAAACTGGTGGCGTAAATTTTCACATTGTCTGAAGCTACTACATCCCCTCTTGCATTCCCCACTTGCAGAGCCATAAACGGGTTTTTTAGAGAGCTCTGCCACGTCAAAGTTCGATGACTGCTCATGTTTTCAGACTAGGTCTGACTCTTCGGCCTACTCCAGTGTTTCAGTGCTGAAACTAATGAGACAAAGTTTTATAGCATATGAAAATACTACATCCCCTCTTGCATGCCCCACTAGCAGATCCCCAAACAAATCTCTACAGAGAGAGCTCTGCAACGTAGAAGTTCAGTGTCGAATCATGGATTTTTTCGGTTTTTTTTTTTCGGGGTTTTTTTTCTTTTCTTTTCTTTTTACATCTTGTGCCGCTGAACTAGAATTGAGCTAACAGTTGGGGCAACGTCAAAGAAGGCTAACACACCATGCACAGAAGGCTAGCAGTTATTTGGTTCCATTAGCAGATATGGAGGCGATGAATAATTATCAGTGCAACTGAACAAGAACAAAGGTTGTCATTAGCTGATGACTAAAGGCATTGCTGCAATTATTCATGACTGAAAAGAGGAGGTGTAACTTCAATGGGACATGGACAAGCAGTGTTCCCACAGAAGACTGTGTAGACATTCCCTTTTCCTTTGATACTCTACACTTGTTCAAGCAGATCTGATTCTAGCTACTTCACCTCTGATGCTCTCAACTTTCTTTTGACAATGAGCCTCTCTCCGACAACTTTCTTTGCTTCTATCATCTTTCTTCATTCACGTGTAGCACAACTTGTGTGGGGGAAACCTATCTTTCAACCCGGTACATGCATGATAAATGTATGAACATGTAAACTATATGATGAACTCGCCCTTCGAGGGGTGACATATGGTCGTAACTCTTGTATGATGAAACAAGAATCTTGATTCTTGCCCCAAACTCTACAATGAAAATTTTTTAAGTGACGGCCATTGGGTCACCCAAAAGTCTTGAGTTCAAGATGCTTCAAGAAGGGCTTGCTCAGATGCAAAACAACTATTTACGAAGCACACATCCTAACGGCAGGTTCTAATCTTTTCAAGTGAGACAAAAGGTAGGTTTACTACTTGGTCTCTAATAAGGGTCTCTTGTTGTCCCAGTGATCACCCTCTTGAAGGCAATATAGGGGCTCAGTAGGTAATGAGATGGCACATGTACCAACTGTTACCAGTCTAAGCACTCAACGAAGAGTTGGGGTTTACACAAACTTAAACCTTGACTAAAAGTCGTAAGGTAAGCTGCTAGTCCCCCACCTAACATGAAGCTTGTGTGTGCTTTAAAAAATAACAATATGTGATGCATGAGACAATTCTACACAATGCATGAATAAAAAAAAATAAGACAAAAAGCAAAAAATTTAAACACATCAAAAACACAAAGCTTAGTCCAATAAAGTTGAAAACAATACCATCCCCAGTGGAGTCGCCATTCTGTCGCACGTCAGAAATCCGTCCGCGCGGCATCGGCTGGCGATTTTATCGTTGTTCGGTTGATTTGATTTGATTGGTTCGTTGGAGTCGCCACCTAGTAATTTATTGAGGGCTACTAGGAAACCTGATATACTGGTCTTGTCAGAGATTCACGGGTAAGAGACTGGTTGTGATTAGGAAAGGTATGAGCACCCCTAATGCACCCTACCTGAGGTAAGCTGCTTCGTGGACTTGATGTATTTTTAAAAATAAAATTTTAGCCCAACTCTAAGGTTTTGATAAATCAGTTATTAGTTCCCAAAATATTCGTAGATACATGTTCTACATTTTCATGGGAAATACAACATGATTTTTATCTGTCCTTTAGATATTTGTGCATATAAATTAAATTCATTTTTTTTTCTTTTTATTCAATAACATACATAACAAAAAAAAAATACAAACACACACTACTCTTTTTCTATTATTATTTCTTTTTTCTTCTCTTCTCTTCTCTTTTCTTTTTTTGTTCTTTTTGTACATCACATTACAAAATTAAAAAAAAAATTTAGACACTCCGTAAAAATTACATTACATAATTTAAAAATTACAAAATAGTCCCTAAACTTCAGAAATTGCAGGGAGACACTTCTGGAACTGCCTGAACAGTTCTGGAACAGTGGCGGCGCGTGGCTTCACGCGCCGCCGCTGACAGTGCCCGGAAATGGGCGGATCTGCCCTGCTTTCTCCTTCTCTCTTCTCTGCCGATGGTGACCTGCAAAATCAACCAAAAACGCAACATAGGCAGTTGATTTTAGTTGTTTTTCTTTGTTGTTTTTTTAGATCTGTTCTCGGGTTCTTCTCCCGGATCTGTCCCGTTCGGGTCTGCTGCTATGGATTTCATCTCCTTCTCCTCTGCTTCGGGCGGCGCTGCTGGCTGATAGTGGATCTGTGGCCGGGCATGGAGATCGGAGGAGAAGCTATCGTGGCCGGCTGTTTTGGGGAGGAGCTGCTGCTGTTGTGGTGCTCGCTGGAGGCCGGCGTTGATGGTCTTCCTTCGCTGCTGTTGTTCGTGGGTCTCGCTGCTGGAGCTGGGTCGGCCGAGAGAGGGAAAAACGGTGGTCGGCCGAGAGAGCCGGAAGAAGAAGGAAGGTGCTGGGAGCAGGGGAGTGAGCGGCCGAGAGGGGGCAAGGTTCCAGCGGCGGTTCTGGCTTGTTTTGGGATGAGGGGAAGTGACTGTAAGAGGGGGATCTGTTTGGTTTGTCTTTGGCAAAAATATGGTGCTGGCCGAGAGGTTGTGTGCAGAGGAAAGGGGCTGTGTGGAGTCTTCGGGTGGCTGGTTTGTGGGCAGCGGCTGGTGGAGATGGGTGAAGGAGAAGAAACCAACGGGTCCAAGCTGGGGGTGCGGCGGCTGCTTGGAGAAGAGATAGATTTAGGTTTCCCCTCTTTTTTTCATTCTCCAAACTGCCCCCCCCTCCCCTTTGTAAATTTTCTCCCCCAAATTGCAGAAATACCCCCCCTCCTTCACAAAATCAGTATAGCATGGTATTTATAGGAAAAGTTTTACTAGGTTTTCAAACTAATCCCTCAACCTTTCCTTTCCTTCTCTTTTTCTCTTTTTTTTTGTAAATTTTGATTTTTCTTATTTTTTTTTTTGTATTTTTGAAAGCGAGCAATATCAACGTCAACTCAACAAGGAAAATCAATGATCATAAAATTTACGCGTTAAAAGTTGAACGCGTTTCAAATACCTTTGAAAATTTAAATTCTTTTGAGATGATGTTGAAAATGCTAAAAACGATGCAAATATATCAAAAATGCATTTTTTTGGGTTTTCATTGTTTTTTTTGCTATTTTTGGTTTTTTTTCTAAAAAATTATCAAAAGATGGGTCAAAAATTGGGTAGCAACAATTAACATGAATATCTGGGTCAGCTTGCACGTATCTTGACTAATCTCATAGGCCCTGAAGTTAACGACCATGTAAGTCTTTAGTAGCTCTGAACCCTGAGATTTACAAGACTCGAACTAGTAACCTTTAGAGAGCAAATTTAAAGTCTGACTAGTTAAGCTATACTCATGAGTAACTTGTATTACTGTGTTATAGTAAAATATATATTTCTTAGCGTGATAATTTGAGAAATAATTTGAACTGCTATGCGAATAGAATTAAAAAAAAAAAAAAAAAAACTGAGCTGTGGGACAGTCCTTGGTTTAGCTTGTTCAGCTTTGGAAGCTGTGACAACAATAACTTATGTCTATCATTTGTGAATCCTACTTTACTATTACAGGCCACTGGATACGCCTGATTTATTCAGTGAACAGAAAGCATAGGGCAAGCGACACCAACTATCTTCTTCTAATCCAATAATCCATGATTCCATCCACTATGGAGGCATTGCAGGCCTCTTCCATGTAAAGACTTGGTGAAGCAACTATCCATAAAGAGTAGTGCTATTTGGCTAATTGGTGGTGTGTTGGACATGAGAATGGTGGATCAATCAATCCATCCCATGCTCAAGTTACTTGACTAAATCACCAAATTCAGCACCAACAGATTCTCTTGTGCAATAAGCTAGATGCGCAAACACAAAAACTGAGGCTGAGGCTGAGGCTATGGAAGCAACTCTTTCTGGTTCATCACAACAACCGAGAGGTACGAACATATATAGCATTGAGTTCAAAAGATGTGGATGTATAAACAGATGGTCTGAATGATAATGCATCCACATTAATCAAAAGTAAAGTTCACTCTACAAAAAAGCATCAGCGAGGACAGAAAATATAACTGTTTGGATCTTTTAATGCACAGGGGGATGCTGTAATTTCTCGTGTAAGGAAATAGTTTCTAACAGATAGAAAAAACCAGTTTCAAGATCAAATTCGCTTTCATAGTATGCCATTGTATGACTGAATTTTACAGAGGCTGCATCTCCAAGCTGGTGCCCTTATCAGAGGAAAGAGTAGAATCCTGGTTTTCGTTGGTGGCGCTCATCTCTTGAACAAGGGGAGGATTGACAACGGTCATTGGGATGACAAAGTTATCTGATAGACGACCTTTCATCTCCCTGTGCTCCTGGCACAAAGCACACCAGTGCATGCAGCAGTGCACCATGCATGGGTCACAAGGTGAATTCTGCAATCCAAACAAATGCAAGTAAACAGTAATGTAAATAATGATGGGGAGTATGCAATGCCTAAGCTTTAGGCGTTGGCACTATAGCAACCCCAATATCAAGGCTCCATTCGGCAGCACAGTGGAAGCCATGCTGGTTGTTGGCACGCACAGGCTACATGATTTTGGTTAACTGAAAAAAGCAGTTGACATCCTTTTCGCAAAGGCTCAAATTTAATGCTCTTTGCTGCTTTTGCAACTACTAGATTTGAATTGGACAAAAAAAATTTCTTCTGCGATTCTCATATTTTATTACTTCTTGAAGGAACAGAATGCTCTTTAAATTTACAGAATTATATAACTACCATTTCATTATGCTTTGTTAATTGACATCAACTTCCAACAGCACACTTTATCACGAACTAAACAAATTTATGCGCTGAAAAAGTAATTCTCACCATAAGAGAGCACATTAAAATATCAAGTCATTCAAGGAATAATATCACTAATTACAGTATTCCATAGGGGTGTTCAAAATAACCTAAGAACATGATATCCAATCCTAACCGCTGGATTATAAAAGTTTAACCTATGACTTATGATTTTTAAGTTCTTATTTGAAGGATTGCACATGTTTAGGACGAGTTTAGGTTAACCTAAAAACCAAATTTGAACTTAGGTTAAACGAACCTATAGATTCTTTGATAGTCAGGTTCAGGTTCACAAAAGTATCAACCTGATTCTCATGTTCAGGTTCAAGTTCTTGGGTAATGGTTCATGGTACCGAATTATGCACACCCCTAGTATTCCATATGTTACAGCTCTTATAATTATTAGTGCTCCCATGACATACAAAAGGAATTCGGAAGCAGTCATCTTGTCCGCATCTACAAAATGTGCATGTGATGCTTTTTTTAACCTTAACAAAGTGTTCAAGGATCAGTGTCGTCTTCAATTCATACAATGAATATTAAATTGACAAATTGAGATTACCTTGAGATGATATTTCTTCTGTAAAGACTGCCTGACAAGACCAGTGTATACGCCACACATCCACCATGCAAAAAGTAAACCCTCACAAATGAGAAATGATGTCCCTGGGTTAATGCCATGGAAAACTGCTGTTGCTGCGGCCAGTGCAAGGCCACCTTCAACACAAACAGCATGGCAAATGCACGGGGTAGTCCAGGGAGTATCATCTCTCAAGCTCTCAATATTTCTACCGAATAGAACACAAGGGCAAAATAGTCCTGTCCAGCCTTTCAAGGTGTAAAATAAGAAGTATTAATTCATCATGCCTTGCATAAATAACTAGCTAAAACAGTCAAAAAATGGTACCCATACTTGTTGAAGAAACTATGAAATACAAGAGAATGAATTGTATAAAGTTGCCAAAAAGACAATAACATCCACTTAACCAAGGAATAATAAAAACTAGTGACAGCCTACCACACCTTCCCAAGCATGGTATGGATTCTAAAATAATATGCTGTTGTAAAATAGCAGATCCTATATTAGATTGTCTATAAATTAGGAAATAGATTATAAATTAGGGGTCACTCTTAATTATGATATATGATTTGATTTGGTTCGTGATTTCATGCCTTGTATTCTCCTTTAAATAGGAACTTTGTACAAACTATTTTGAATCAAGTCAATAAATTGATTTCTAGAGAACAACCTTTGTCTTCATATGCATTGTACTATCTATGTCATCATCACATTATTAATTATGAGAAACAAATTTAACACCGTCCATAAAACTTTACTTGCAATATCCAGTTATATTTTGTTTCAAAAATAAATACAGGAAAGAAAAGGAAAAACTAGGAAAACAAAGGATTATATGTTTAAATCAGTTGAGTTTGAAGACTTGTACATCGCATAAAACTCTAAATGATACCTATTTTAAGTTTTTCACTAGATCATAACTTCAAAATAGAATTCCAATTCAGCATTGAGAAGTACATTAGACCTAAAAGTTCGATCAGTTATGGCAAGTGACAACAACACAAGAGCACAATAACTGTCACTTTCCAAAATCTCACGATTCATTTGGTCAATCAAAGCCATTTTTCAAAACCATGTTCCTAAATGAATAAAAAATTTGAACTGTGCCTATTGTAAAATCTGTAAAGGATTTCGGCCTGTTTGGGAGTGTGGTTTCTTTTCAAAGTGATTTTTATTCCGAAATGCATCAAAATAATTTTTTTTATTTTTTAAAAATTATTTTTGAGATCAACGCATCAAAACGATTCAAAACATAAAAAAAAAAAAAATTTAGCAAAACAATTTTTTTGATTTTTTTGGAAACACAGGTTGGCCTGCGTTCCCAAACGCTCTCTTCAAATGGCATCCATGCATCTAAGTTCCACAGTTGTGGAAAAACTATTTCTTCTATACTAACAGCAATGGGGAAATAACACCAAGAGACAAGTTGTAATACAAAAAGTCTACGAATTCCATTTCAGATCCACAAGGATTTGAGAAAAATGAGAAGAAAAGAAAACAAATAAAAGAAATCATTGATTTGGGAAACAACAAAAAACAGAAACAATTGAGCTGCCTGCATTCAAATCCTAAATGGAGCTGCCATATGGGCAAATAAACAATTTTTTATCGGATGAAATTATGTCTCCAACAGATGTTTACTTAACTCAGGGGCACAACCATGTCAAGAAAGTAATGCTCATAATCTGTCTAGGGCAGGAGCTTCAAGAGAAACTGCCATGACTTTCCTTTCAAGCACATGCAATGAGCACAAACTCAGATTTGGCCAAAGCCATTTATCTCATGCACTGGATAATTACCAGATAGTTCAATACGTCCGAATTAAGGGCAAAGCAGATCAGCTAAGTACATATGTCCATGTCATAAATTCTAACTTAATAAAATGAAAAGCAGCAAAGCACTACATAGATCACAATAACAGAAGCAATTCATCTCCAACAAGTTCTGAACGTATCCAAATGTGATACGCCCCACATCATAGAACATTGATTTGAAAACTATATAATACTAAATTATAAACGTACTTACAGCTTTCGGTATCATCAGCACATCCAAAAATCCCAGTAGTCCAAGGCTCATCTCCTGGAGGCTCAAAGTTTTCAGGTAAAGGTTGCCCACATTCATTACACTTACGAACGGTCAACTGCCCCACCGAGAAAAAATCAGTGATCCAAAAGATCCCATCTTTACACAAATTTAGCCTCGACATTCAAATCCCACAAAGAAACACATTTATAATTTGACCCAAGAGAAGTAGATACAGCAATATCAGATCAAAGTTGAAAAGCTAAACCCTTCTAAACTTCGAAACCATCCCATCTGACACTAAAACATTAAAATTACTTAAATTTCAAGACTTGAAACAGAAGGTGACAAAATCTGATATTAAAGAGAGAAAGATTGAGACCTGAGGAACCTCAATGGGCTGATTTAGCTCACCGGGCTTAATCTCCTCTACATCAGCTTGTTCTTTTGTTAACTTCACATATCTTGAAGCGGTTCCTTCAGCCATCTGATCTCACAAAACCCAGAAAACCTCTGTTTAGCCTCTGAGAAATGCAAAATAAAAGAAACCCAACAAGAAAAAAGCCAAACTCTAGTGTTTTGTTTATATATATAAAATAAAGTTAATCTTGATTAATGCTAAACTCGGGGGATTAGAAGCAAACACCACACTGCAAGAAATATCTGTGGGAAAACGGTGAAAAATAGAAAACCAAACCTGCGAAAGAGAATATTTAATCTAATTTTAATAATTAAAAGTGATGGAAATGCTAGATTACATTCCGATCAAGAAGGAATAGGTGGGGGGTTTAGTGTAAGGAGATTACGAGGTCAACTTTCTACATCTTTATTACACTTGAATGTGGATTGTGGAGCAGGCATTCGGTTTCTTCAAAGACTACGACTTCTTACCAGGCTTTGACTCACCCTTTCCTGGCCCGAATGCATTTGGGTACCTACCAGGAGAATATGTTGCGAGTTAAAATTAACTGCCCCCATTCGTTTTTCTTTAGTAAAATAAATGATTTCTTTTTTCTCATATAACTTGAAGATTTTTTCAATTTTAAATTTGTGAAAATTACCTGAACAAAGCTCATGAATTAATTGAGACTAAATTATTTAAGTTGGGTGGTGGGTTAGTTTTTTTATTTAAAAATATATCAAAATAATATTTTTTATTTTTAAAAAATTATTTTCACATCAATTCATCAAATGATTAAAAAAGATAAAAAAAAATTAATTTTTTTAAAAAACACGTTTCCAAATTATCCATAGAGAAGCACAATTATCATATGATGTTTTCTTATTATTTTTTTTTAATCGAACCCGATTGCTTTGTTCTTTACATGGCAATTTTATCAATTTCATTCGGTTCAACTTACCAAAGGCTCAAATTCTAATGACATAAATCATTTTAGTCCAATATGATAATTGCAGAGTATTATTTCCAAAGCCTACAAAAAAAAATGAAAAATTTCCCATCCATCTTGAAGACTTGGCTGCTACGACTTGAGAAACTCTCCACGTAAAGCCATGAACCACTAAGATGATAAAATGGAACACTTCGTTGCAAGATTTTTTTCAAGTAAAAGAGTATAATTTCCATCGCAACTACAACACAAGTGTAACAGAGGTATTTGAACTACGACTACGAGGGCCAATTTCTGTACCAACCAGCCCAAGCAGACACCAACCCACTAATGCCAAGAGTAACAGCATGGTTGCAAAATGGGTTGGGCTCAATATCTGCCAGTGCAATAATCAAATCTGCAACGTTAGCTGCTACTGCCATCAACCTCATCACTCTCTCTGCTCTGATCTTCCTCGTGCTCTCTTTCGCATCTTCTGAACCATCTTCTTTTGAAGAGATTATGAGCCTTCTCTCTGTTTCTAGCCCTTCTTTCATTATAATAAAATCAGCTATAATGAAAAATATGTAGCCAAAAGACTCGCCCAATGCTGAAATGAAGCTCATCCTTCTTGCCAACTTTGCATCCAAAGTTCCAATTCTTGATAACCAAAGAAAATGGTCAAAAAAGAAATAGACCATTTCTCCTGCATTAGCAAGAACAGCTAAGACCTTTAACGCCGGGGTTGCGCCAGGGCCTCTTCTTAGAGCATTGAAGCCAGTGAGAAACCTGCCAGTTCTGAAGGCTTTCCGGCCAAGGCCAGAAGCAACTTCCCATTGCTTGAATCTCATTGCAGCGTCTGGATGGGTGGCTTCTACATGCCAGTGAACAAGCTTGGACACATACTGGAAAGTCTTGACAAGCTTATCTATGCCATCTCTCTTTGCTAGAAAGATGACCAGCTTGTCCACTGTGTCATTCATGGTTGAAGCCCTGAGATGCTAAATGGTAATTGTTGCTGTTGGTGATGGTGATGAGTTCAATGGAAAGTTATTCATTTGCTATTCTTAGCAGTGTTTGAGAACAATGAAAAACCTAAAACGAGAGCCACAGATTATGTCCTTCATGGATAAAATTCCGTAAAGGTACACAAATGGTTGGACCTTGTTTTGCTCCTCCTCATTACCAGTAGTTCTATTGTGTTACTAATGTTTTTGTATGCTGTCTGATTGTAGGCCCTCTTTGCCTTGTGTACAACGAAGCTTCCATTGACTATTGTCGGTTGCATAATAGTAACAATGAAGATGATTTACCTGTTACACTGGACTCTGTGGTGAGAAGTGAGGTAGAACCCAAATGTAATCAAGTCATTCTCCCTCCAGGGAAGAAACGAAAAAGGGCGAAGTTAAAAAAGGACCCTTATGCCGCCAGCTAAATGTTTATTTTTCTAGGAAACCCAGTCAGGCAACTGCTACATTTTTCGATGACAAGGAACCCTATTTGTATGGCACCAAGTAGGTTATACCCAAAATAATGGAGTTGACAATAATTTGTGCAAATTAACTGTCAATTGCTTTTTTCAGAATTTTGGCTAAAGCAGAAGTGTGAATTCCTTTCAGACTTGTAAGAGGTGTAAAATAAAATTGTAGCTCTCACATTCAAGTCCACCTTTTTGCAGTTCTGCGGGGTTGCCACATTCCTCAACGAGAAGACAAAATCAATAGCGTTGTGCCAGCAAGGGCTAGAGCATGCAACCATCAGCTGTTTATCACACCTTCCATAACGAGGAAGGAGCTTAACAAAAGATGATATCTGACAAAAGATGGAGCTGCTGACATGTGCCGAGTGATATCTAACTTACATCGTTCAGTTTTCCAATTCAAAAGAGAAAAAAATATCGTCGCTTAACATGAACAAGCTCAAGCAGCAAGTTGTACCGGGAATGTTTGATAATAAACCTTTTGAAACGATAGCATCAGATTGACAAATCAAATGAAATCTAAACACATCCCAACATTAGATCATTTCAACATTGCAGGTTCATAAAATTAATCGAGATGCGCACAAATTCGGCCGGACACTCATATTAATCTTAAAAAAAAAAAAACAATGCAAGGTAGTTGTCATTACATATTTTCCAATTCTTCAATTCGGCATTGTTCAATTTGAACCTCCAATAAGATAGAACTAACTTAATTTTAATATTCCCATGCACAAACCATCCACAGATTACATCAGGAGCTTACTTACCCGCGGCAACTCTACCATCCAAGTTCAACAGATTGCATGTCTTTCCTGCAAGCTGGTCACAGAAATATGCTATTTGAAATTTCATATAGGTTCAAGTTACCTCCAGTTCCCGCACCATTTCAAGTTATAGTGCATCCAGTTCCAGTCCGTTGAAGTAGATTTCCAGACAAGCATAGAAAGAACTGTTCCAAGTAATTGAGTTTTAGAGACATCTTGGCTCTAAAAGATACTATGTAAGGGGCAGTTACCTATTGTTGGCCGATCCTGGCTTTTGAATTTTTTACTCCAAAGGTACCCACTACTCTGTAAGACAAAAAATCAGTTTTCCATGAAATTGAATTCTTGAGGTTTCCAGGTCGGATAACCACCCAAAAACACATGTATCTGGCCTCAAAGACTGCCTATTTATTTGCAAAGCACTCACACAGCCCAGTCACTTTGAGTTCCATATGACAATGGTACAGGCAAAATTGAGTGGACAAATGAGCTTTCCTGCCTACTAGATCATCAACATGCTAAAACTGAAATGCAAGATCAATTAAAATGGGGCATGGTTAATAACACTACAAATTGGGATTCCCAAATTTCTTTCCCTGTCTAGTCAACCAAGAAGCAGTTGCCAACAAAAATCCCCCCCCCCAAAACCTTCTACAGTAAGGCGAAGTCAACCTATAGGCGCAAGTCATGTTAGAAAACAAGATTTATTTGTTACCTTGAGATTGAGACACTAAACCATCATCGGTCTCAGCAGCAGTGTCACTCAAGCATATATTTGAATCTGTACTCTTAAGTACATGAGAACATCAATGACCAAAGATAGGAGACAGATACTAGACTATGAATCAATGTTCCAGAGACAAAGGCGTCAAAAATTTGTTCAAACAAAGTCCAAAAAGAACACAAAATAGTTACAACAGCATTAAGTAATACCTACCTCAACCCTTTTCTCCTCTAATAATATTTGATGAAAGTGAGGTAAACTCTCAATAAAGCTGTGAGATAACAAGAAATTTTTTACCCATGATGACATTTAACGCGAGTCTCCAAAAGCACATGTTCATGAAACTTTGAGATTAAAAAGTCTACCTCATATAATTTTTAAACTCAGATATCTATGAACATAATCCTCTAATTTGGGCGAACTGGACTTCTAGGTGACCTCCTGCGACCATGCCTAACGGGGGAACATGACCTGCTCCGATCACGGTGCCTATCCCTGCCACCATCCCTTCCATTCTTAGCCCTCCAATCATCTCGACTACCCCTACCATTCCACTCCCTTGACCTTTCACGATCTCGGTGCCTGTCCCGCTCCCTTTCTCTATCTCGATCATGATACCGATCTCTATCACCTGAACCACTCCTCCTACTCTCATATTCCTTCTCCCTCAGTTTCCTCCGTTCTTCGGCTTCTTTTTCCCTTGCTAATCTTTCCTCTTCCCTTGCCTTCTCCTTAGCTTCCTGTGTATTCCACATTCTCAGTTCACTAAAAAACAAACAAATATATTGTACACTGAATTCATACAGCGAAGTTAACTCACCTTGTACTCGGTGATATAATCCCGGACCATCCCATATCCGATGTGCTGCTTCCCTGTGATATGAGACTGGGTTCTCTCTGCAACATCATTTGCAACCAGAAAGGAACCACAAATCTCACACAAAGCCATCTTTTTCTCCTGTGGAACCACCAATACTTTATCATTCTGGCATTGAATCAATGCTTTCTCAGCATTAAGTTCGTCCACCTGTTAGAAGAGTCGCAAAAAGTCAGGATTTAAGTCACTGGTTGGGCAAGCGATTTCATATTTCAGGAAAAAAAAAGGAAAAGGAAGGTTTAACACAATATCATACTTAAAGGAGGAACTGCAACATAAAAGCATGAATGCATTGTTTTTATATTTTTGTTATTTTCAGGTCTGGGTGGGGAATGGGCTGGTATTAGAAACAAATTAAGAACACCTTTTTCATAAGCGCTTGAGCTTCATCCACCTTCCCAACTTCGCCAAGGGCCTCCACTTGCACCAGCAGGTTTTTTATTTTCTCCTCCACCACAGATAATCGTTCAGACTTGTCAGCTGACAGCGGAGGAGGTGGCATAGGTTCATCCCCTTGTGCCAGGCGTTCTCGTCCACGCCTAACTCTTCTATCCAATTCCATAACCTGCATAGAAAAGGATCCCATGTAAACATATAAAACTACATATCACAAATAACAAGCAACCAAAACCAAGAAGTAAGAGACCTACCAATTTCTCACATCTCTGAGCAAGTTCTGCTTCAAATTTAGCCAGATATGCATCATGTCTTGGGGACTTCTCAAAGCTTAAGTCAGAAAATATTTAATAGAGCCATTAGATAAGTTTGAGTACATATGGAGAGAGTATGAGAAAATTCTGATGAAGAAGACCAACTAAACTTTGATAGAACACCTAATTTTGAACAATCATGCACTAGAAGCACAAGTATCAAAACAAAATAAAATCAAAATATGTAAATCACTGACACTATGGACTGATTTGAACAGCACAAATTATTCTCCTCTTCTTACAACAACCTTATGAACATTTTAGTTTAGTTACATCAAGAAGAAAAAATATCACACCAACAGTGTTCTGCAGATCCAAGATTCATCTTCAGTTACACTTACAAAGCAGTTAGTTTCTTATAAAGAACCAAATTAATAACTAACACAACAGTATCAAGAGGTAGTTAATTTAATAAACATATAGAGTCAAATGACATAATACAGAGCTCAACAACTAAGAACAAACATAGCACTTGGAAAATTCCTGCAACACATCAACAATCAATCAAGAACCACCATTATTCTGATCTCAGGCAACAGGTCCATAGAGAACGTTTAGTCAGTAACATACTGGAACTAGAATGCAGCAATGTCATGGCATTGTCAATCAAAACACCCACAACTACCTTTCTTTCAACTTTGGATCGTGAACCCTATCACATGGTCCTGGCAGCAGAAACAAAAGGAGCAAAAACCAATTAGCGAAAAATCTCCAAATTATCAAAACCAAAGCTCAACTTAATCACCAAAGTACAAATCAAGCACAGATATAATGAGAATTCAAATCTCCAAAATTTAGAAACAAGCTAAAGTTAACATAATCCAATCAAAATTAGTCAACTTAAAGATACAATAACTTACCAATATCACTTTTGGTGTTGACAAAGAGGTCATGAGGACAAAACCGAGCCATATAATAAGCACAAACCTCCTTTGAATCCCATGTTATTTCCTTGTAATCTTTTCTCTCTTCCTCCGTCAAATTACGATCTTTTTAACACAAGAAAAAAAAAACCCAAAATTCTAAACACATTAACAGCCCCATATAATCAATCAAATAATCAGAGCTTCGTCAATGTAAATGCATGAAATTGAAAAATAAAATTAGGGTTTTATTACCTGCACCCATGAGTTCATCTAGCATGGCTCGTTGAAGGTCCATGAGCTGATAATGGTGCGAATTACTGATATTAGGCTAAATAACAGGTTTTTGATATTGAAAATGGATTTCTTTTAATTTTTCTAGGTTTTTTTTTAGGATTGAAAAATGAAAGTGGAATTGTTACTTTTTAGGGTTTGGTTATGAATTTGGATAGGGTGTCATATCTTTGAAGACGAGGGAATGGTGCGGCTTTGCTTAATATCTCTTTCCTCGGATTGGATACAGGTATATTCCTGTTCTGGTTTAGGAAAATTATTCTGGCGGTTTTCTTTTTCCTTTGTAACCAAACGAGAAAAACAAACTTCCCTATTTTTTTTATTTTTTTATTTTTTGGCTTTTGCTTTCTTGTAAAGTCAATTAATATTTTCCTTCCAGAATATTAAATCAGTTGTGGAATGTTTTAAGACTAGTGTAATTCAGGCCTTAGTGGATGCACGTGCATTAAACTAAATTTATTTCACGATAAATTTTGAATATCAAATCATTTTTCTATTTATTGATTGAGATGTTTGAGTTCCAAATCTTTTAAAAGAGAAGATTACGGGTACTAATTCAACTATAAATTATCATGTTAAAGAAAAATCTAAGAAAAACATTTCAACAAAATAGAATATATATATATATATATATATATATATATATATATATATATGTGATCATTATATAAAAAAAAACATTTCGATAAAAAGGAATTACTAGGAGAGTCATGTTATTGATTTTAATATATTACAAATATTTATTTATGTTAATGAATGAAATATACATCCTTGTAGATAGGGGTGAGCAAAAAAACTGAAAACCGATTTAATCGAGAAATCTAAAAAAAATTAACCGAAAAAACCGAACCGGTAAAAAAACCGGTTAAAATATTTAGAAAAATATCTGGTTTGGTTTCTGATTTTAGTGTGCCTGAATCGGTCAACTCAAACCGAACTGAACCGGTTCGGTTTAGAAATGAAAAAAAAATAAACCAAGTCGGGGGCCGCCTCCTCCCTCCTATTAGCCATTAGGCATCAACGATTAACCCTAGCATACCATTTTTCATTTCTTTCACTTTCACACAGCCGCCCCCTCCCCTTCAACCCTTTCATTCACACTTCACAGTGACACAACCACCCCCTCTGATCACCCCTACTTTCATTCACATAGCCGCCCCCGTCCTTTCCCATTAACAGCCGCCATCTCCCTCTAAAAGTTTAGAGACACAGACAATGTCTTACTGTCTTTCTTCTCCTCCTCAGTCCTCAATCCACAGTGCCACACCATAACTACTTTGATCTTCACCAATCAACGAGCTTAGGCTATTCCTAGGCGACTATTCTTCGTATCTTGAAAGAAATCGTCATGCGTGAGGTGGCGAAACTGTTACCGCTTCCAAAGCTTCTTCAATCTATTGCTTCTATCAAAGTCGATTACATCGCTCAAGTAATCTTGTCATGTAATTACAGATTTAATTAATTGTTGCTTATTGATTTTATATTGTTTCTATTTTTCTATTTTGATGTGTTAATTATTTTAAACAATGTAAAAATAAAGGTAGACGAAAAAACACAATCTGGATTGAAAATTGAAATCTTTGTCCTTGTCTCAGAAGACGATCAATCGCAAACAGTATGTCCTTATTTTTTTATTCGAAGTTATCTATTTGAAAATTGACCCCATTATTTACTGTGGCTTTGAGATATTGCATGATTATGAATTGGTTTACTATGTTTTAAGGTTGTTTGGGTTGAATATTGTTAATGCTCATAATCAATTTTATGATACTAATGTTGATGCTGTGATATCCCAATGGTTTAATAAACCTGTAAACCTAAAAAATATATTTGAAAGAACTACATTCTGAAAGTGAGGATGCAAAAGGAAAACAACGGACCTTGTAAAAAAGACATGATAAACAAATTATTATATAAGCATATAATGAAGAAACAATAAAACTCAATGATAAATTCGGCCTCTTCACCATAAACCTATGTGCAGACATCATAGAATTATAGGGCATGGGCATGAGGAGACCCTCCTTTCCTAGAAAGAGCAATGCCTCAAAATTAACTTCCATCATTCTACTATTTCTCTATAGCAATTTAGATAGCCTTTGTTATAATTGTCTCACTAATATATATCCAGGTATTTAATAGAAAGCAGCTTCCTAAGAGAAATCACGCCTGGTTATTGCATACACACACATGCGTTATGTGCAATTGAAATATAGGAATCCAGATCCAATATACTGGACATCAACTTCACAGCCAAGGTCTTCATAAGCATATTCATATATTCTTTAGATAGGTCATTGGCAGGTTTATCCATAGAACTGATGTTGAGTAATTGGATAGAAGATTCATACCTTATGTTAAAAGCCTCTTTGAGCTGTCTTTTATTATCAAAAGGAATGACCTGAGAAAACAACCAGTAAAACTATCAATTGATCATTCTTTCCATCATAATTCAGAGAAGAATGTCGATAATAAGATGCTCTCATGTCAACCAGTAAAATTCACACTGCCACGTTGAAAATTCAAGTTGGAATATAGTTTGATCATGAACCTTAAACAACACATCCATACAAATTATTTATTAATTAACTCATTTATATTTTTTATTCTAACATGTTTAATTTTTTATTTTGTAGAATTCGGTGGAAAGTTGCATCTAACAACAGATGATAATTAGTTCACAAATTGATGCATTTATTGAAAACATATGGTAAAAATACTATTTTTTAATTTTATATCTTCTAATTTAATTTATCATGTTATAATTCTATATTTTGCATTTCAGGTATCAAAGTGCAATGTTCTTGATGTGCTTTTTTATTGAGACGATGTGCAAATTAAGATTGTTTTTTTTTTTGCTTGGAGTATTTTATGATAATGTTATTTATTGTTTTTTCTTTAAGCCCTTTGAAGGCAATGGTTTATAATTTGGATTTTAACTTATTGGTGTGTGACTGTATGTTATTTAAATTTTTTTGAAACAGGAGAAAAAAATTAAGAAGATAAAAAATATATTGAACACAAGATTGGCAATAACAACTTAATACAAGCGAATATTTAGTGGCAAAAAAATTAAATATACTTTGGAATCTTCTAAGAAAATTAGATATTATTAACATCAATTATAAGCCCATCAGAAATCCACTAAAAGCCCATTAAAAGCCCATTACAAAGCCAAAAAGGAGCCAGAAAAAAAACCATAGGTTTTTCCAGTTTTGGACCTAAAGAACTGAACCGAAACCGTTGGTTTGGACCAGTTCCGGTTCGGTTTGGGTTTCTTTTTTTCAGTTTGGTTGTTTTTTAAAGGTAAAAACCGGACCGAATCAAATCGAAAATGATCACCCTTACTTATAGAGGAGGAGGTTTGCATTTAGAAAGGCCAACCTTACGAAGAAAGTCATATATATTTTATTAGATATCATAGAAATATTTATTAATTGTATGATATTTGCAACCCTAAAATCTTTTATATCAAATTTATTAGTTAATATTTTTTTAGTAGACTTGATTATGTAGTCATTATGTCTAAAATAAACATATTGTCTATAAAGAGACATATAATGATATAATTTTTATCTGTATTTTTCACATAAACACATTTATCAACTTCGTTGATTTTGTATTCATTTGACAACATAATCTTGTTAATTTTTGTATGTCATTGTTTGGGTACTTATTTCAAACCATATAATGGTTTAATAAGCTTGCATATTTTCTTTTATCATTTATTGACAACAAACCTTTTGGATATATTCTATATAAACATTCTCATCAAGATCACCATTTAATAAAGTTGTTTTTATATTCACTTGATGTATTTCAAACTTGTTAATAATTGTGATGGCTATTAATATTTGACAGAAATTACTCTTGACATGAGTAAATATATATTAAAATATTTCACATCTTGTTGTTGTCTAAAATCTTTAACAACAAGTATAATTTTATATTTATTAATAATATCATTAATTTTTATTTTCTTTTAAAGATCTACTTATGTTATAATGGTTTACTTATGGATCTTGTGTGTGATATTCAAGTGATTTAGCTTAATAACCTTCATGAAATTCTTTTTACTTGTAATTAAATGGCCACACAAGTCCAGGTATATGTTTTTTAAATTATGAAGATTCATTGTCATCATATATATTTTATTGATCATATGTATAAAAAGCTACTTTTATTAAAATTTATGTTCTTTTATTTATTTTTTATTTAATATACCAAGTGTTAATTATCTATGCATTTAACCAATTAAAACCGGTGAATGGCATGTTTTCCCTTGTATTTTTTTTTGGTGGAATTTTTTTCCTGTAAGAAAATCTTTTGTGATTCTATTCAACTAATTATGTTAAATCATATGACACTTGTTAAAAAATTATACATTGACTAATAAAATCATTACTTAAAAAATAAAACTATGCATGTAAAAATAAAAATAAGAAGTAAATTTTAAAACCCAAACCAATAAAAAATTATCATCCAATTAAAAATAACAAAGTGAGAATTTACTTAAAAATGTAAAAAATATATATTTTAAAAAGATGTAAAAAGGAGAGATTGAAAAGATATAATGTAATAACAAAAAACAAAGAAGGAGAAAAATACTAAACAAAAAAAACCATGTTATTTATATAAAAAAATTTATCTTGCTTGTTTTTATTTTCCTGTAAAACTAGATTATCTAAAAAACTCAATTAACAAAAAAAGTGGTATTGCAAATGAAATTTTTTTTATAAAAAACAAGCCAGTTATATGGGTTTGGTGGCCCAATGCGCCTAGACCGTACAAAAAAAACCCAGGAGTATAAGCATGGGGTGGGCTTCCAGGCCCGAGCTAATGTGACCTTTTTATTTTGTTAATGGCGGGCAACCCTAATTTTTTTGAAAAAACTTAAGGTAGAAGACGTTTCTTGCCTAAAATCTAGTAACCACTATGATAACTAGAAAATCAAGGTTGAGATTTTATTGATATGAAAAACCCCTAGAATATTTATAAAAAAAACCAATTTATCAAGCGAAAAAACCCCCTAAAATGACTAAAAAATACAAGATTAAATTGAGAATAAATATTCTCTCTCAACCCTGATTTGTTTTTCTATACAAGATGAAGGTTCAAAATAACCTTAATCAAACTTTTTTTTTCGAATAAAAATCATTAACACCAAAAACGACAAGTTTTGTTGTCAAAAAGTGATCCAACCAATGATTTTCTCTTTCTTTACTGTTTTTTGGTGACTTTTTTTTTCCTCTCTCAAATTCAGGAACTAAAAGATGAATGAAATGAACTTTTGAATCAAGATGAGAATTGTCGAGAGTGTGGGGTTAGGCATATTTTTTCTTTTTTCTTTTTTTACATTTCAATCCTCTATTTTTTAATTTAGTATATTTTCTTCATATTCTTAAGCCTATTTCAATCAAATTAGGCTATAGAAGGATTCAATTACAAGAAAAAAATGCTTGAAAATGAAAGAAAAAACCCAAGTTTCTTCAGTGTTCATATGAACAGTGAAGTACATGGGAAAAAAAAACCTTAGATCTTTAAGTATATACTAGATCATTGACATGTGTTATGTTGCAAGCTGGATTACCTTTTTGTTTAGCATAAAAAAAAGCATAAGCATTTGTTAATGTCTTATTTAGAAGGAACATATTAGATAAACGCATGTTAACCTTGAATAACTTGCGAGATCCGCAACCCAGATCATGAGTTCATGGTAATCTCATAGAAAAAAATATCAAAATAAATGATAAAACTTAATTTTCAATCAATAAAATATTGAATGACAAAACTGATAAAAAAATCATTCAATTTTTTTTAAAAAAAAACTCAAGTCAACTAGGATTAACCCCTCAAACTTACAGCCTGAGTCATGAAAATGAGATAATTCTGTAGAAAATAAATTAAACAAAAAAAATCATGAAGCCTAATCCTCTATCAACTCAGTGTTGGAGAATGAAATTGGAAAAAAAAAACAAAAAAAAACTTAAGTCAACCGAATTATAAAACTGAGATAAGCTTATAAAAACAATTAAAAAAAATCATGAAGCTCAATCTCCAACCAACTCAATATTAAAGGATGAACTTGAAAAAAAAAATAATAAAAAGTATTAGAAAAAAATAATCCAAGTCAATTCAGACTAAAATTCCAAATACACAACTTGGGTTACAATATCGAGATAACCCTATAAAAAGAAAATAAAAAAATCGCATTACCCAATTCTCAACCAACTCAATGTTGAATGATAAAATTTAAAAAAAAAAGCAATTAAAAATGACTTAAAAAACAACCCAAGTTAACATGCAACCCAAGTCATGATACCGAGATAATCTCATAGAAAACAAGTCAAAAAAATTACAAAGCCCAATTTCCAACCAACCAAATGTTAAATGATGAATTTTAAAAAAACTATATTCAAAAAATAAGAATCAAATTTAACATAAAAAAATAAACGATAGCCCACTTTGTTATTTTAAAGAGAGTGAGGTGTGTGAACTAAGAAAAGGAGAGAGAAAAGAGAAAGAAGAATAAATAAAAAAAAAGAATGAGCCACCGAAGCCAAATCAAAGCTTCGATGTGTGCACTCATAATCTTAGAAGAAAGATCACGCTTATAAGAATGAAACGATACCAAAAAAGGCCGTCTTCGAAAGTTGTGGCTGCCCAAGTGCATTGGTTGTCAATGCGCGTGTTACACGCGCGAGTTATTTTTTTCTTTTTTGTCGAATTCGATCTATGAACACTTATTTCAGCTTTAAATTCAGCTCTTAAAGCTTTAATTGCTTTAAATCAAATATATTAAACTTTATTTTATCAAATTGATTATTAGTTGAATACTATATTTTTTTCTCCAACACCGCGAGAACTCTACATGAAACCAATCAAAAGCAAATCATCTAATTTGGTCCACAATCAACCTAATTTGAAAGAAAAAACTTGAAAAGAATAGGAAAACTTAGGTGAATAAAAAAAGAAAGAACAGGTGGCACTATTATCATCTACAGTGTTTTTGCTCTGCAGAAACCCTGAATATTTTAGTTTCTTTTGTAATTGTAATGCTATCAAAGTAATTTCAAGCAAACATATTCCCAATCCAAGGGTTGCACGACGGGTCAGAACGCTGACTGTAAAATGACTGTCTTGGGGAGAAAAAATGTAACCAGCTTCGAAAATACTTTCATTGAAAAATGAATATGCCTGCCATGTTCATGTTGGACCACGATTTGCCATTAACGAAAGCAATCCTGTCCACAAACCAGCATCAAGACGACCTGGCTATCTACGTATATCTCTTCGACTGGAATCCAATCCAGCAATCACCTCAATCATCATCCAAAGGCTAGCCAGCCCATTAAAGTTATATGCATACACGACCCCTGCTTCTTCTTCTTCTTCTTCTTTATCCAAATATATTGGATCTGCTACATATCACCATCCATGAAGAACAGAGGACCACCTTTTCTTGTATCTGTGCTCATAAGGGCCATCCATCACGGAACTTGATTGGCATAAATCCATGGCCATTATTAAAACTTTCAACTGGCCTGGCTGCAAATTGAAGTTCGGATTAATGTAACCAGCACCACTGCCCTCGTATGTGGTGCCGAGAAATTGACTTATCGTTGTCTAGAGCTAGGAAAGCCAGAAAAAACCCACCTCCTCTTGTGTCTGATTAAACTAACACTACTTTTTAGGATAAAAACTAGTTGAAATTAGAAGGAACATTTCTTACATGTCTCACAAATTATTTATGTTGAAGAACGTGCGCTATATGTGGCAAATCATAGTGCGGTTTAAGCAACAACAAAAAATTATATCTTTGGTGGCGTGCCTGACTTTTGAATGAGGAACTTAATTGATGTTTTTTAAATAGAAATAGTACTGATTAAAATAATTTTGGCAACCAGCAAGAAAAAAAATATTTGGTGAAATATTACAGGCTCATGAATTGTGTGTTAGAACAAAGTAATGTATAAATTGTGTTGTTATTAATCTTTTTTTTTTTAAATTAATGTGAATGTTCAGGTCAATTTATGCGTGTCGTGACTAATTTTACGGGTTCTGAAGTTAACAATAATATAAACCTCTAGTGACTATCACTATTAGCAACCACAGAACTTGAACATGAGATATCACAGGGGGATGATCTAGTTTTTTTTTATAAAATTCATAGGCTGCTTTTTTTAAAACAACTTATATTTTTTTTAAGATTACATTGTTTTTAATAGCACAATCTATTGAATATTTAAAAACAAATGTGGAGGAATTTGTCCAAATTAATGAATGTTTAAAATATTTGTGCAAGTTGCATTATTTCCCAGCAACGTAATCTTCACATTTTATTTTATCTATATCTTAACATGTAACATGTTGAGTTTATTTATTTTGAGGTTGCACTATTAAAACATATAAATTGCATTATTCCAAACATATATATTTTTAACATATAGTAGCTTGCACATGGCCGGCGGTTTATCTAAGCAGCCTTCCTCGCATGGTACAAAAGGCCCCATCCTGCGTGCTGCAAATGGGCATGCCGAGACTTTTCCTTTGTTCTTCCTTTTCAAGTAAGTGACTAGGTGCTTGGAGACAGTGCTGTGATTCTATGATTATTATTATTATTATTATTATTATTATTATTAATGGAGTTGTTCAATGCGAGATGGATGATTTTGTGGAGGATCTCAAGCCATTGCTCGCACAGCACCCTGATGTCATAATTTTAGCTACTATTACAAGTGCGAAATGTGTAGCAGATTGGTTTGCTGGAGCTGTTGGGCGTAGGTTGTTCTATGAACTAGATTTCTGATCCTCCTAATTTTCATCGGGTGTTTAAATCTTTTGAATAAAATTTAAGTTATGTAATTATAATATCTTTAAATAACCATAAAAATTATAATAATATAAATTATATTTTGATAACTCACTTAATAGTTTAAGTTTTTAAATTAAATTAATTTCTTAACATAATATCATAGTTTTAATAACTAAAACAATCATGAATTCAAATTTTATTATTTTATTTATTTAATGAAAATTAAGCACATGATAATATGAGTTAATACAAGTTTCAAGTCTAAAAAATTTTAATTTGAGGAATATATTAAAAAATAAAAAATAATACATTAACATAGTATCATAATTTTAGAGACTAAAACGGTTATGAATTTAAATTTTATTATTTTATTTATTTAATGAAAATTAAATACATAATAATATAAGCTCATACAAATTTTAAATTTAAAAAAATTTAATTTAAAAAATAATATAAATTATACTTCAAACTTCATTCATCTATCATCATCTTCGATCGATCTTCGATCGAGAGATTGTCATCAAAAGTACGGAAAAAAAAAGTCAGTTCGTTACCTCCTCATCTAAAAAGCATTTTGAATTCGAAACACACAATCCACAGTCTAGAAATTGTGGATTTAATCATGTGTTCAAAACCAATCTCATTTTTTTTATGGTTTCTATTAAATCTTGATTAGCCTAATTAACATTTGATCGAAAAAACTTAATCATAGGATGTAAAATCTGGGTAAAAAACAATCTGAACAGTTAATTAAAAAAAAATGACAACCTACGACGTTAATTCAATCGCGGGCCCATAATTAATTCGATAGGATTCGAATCACAAATCGCAAAGCTCGATAATTGTGAGCTCTCTGCTATCAGAAAACTGATCAGATAAAAGGATAAAGAACAAGAGGAATGGGGGGGGATTGCCCCTACAATCCTGACCAAATACCCTCCAGCGCAAGATCCAAAGACCAATACAGTAGAAACAAGCTCCCGTATAATAATGGACATCGAAACAAGCCAGAAAAGGAAGTTTCCATCTTCTTTCTGAAACAGACAACTATTCTCTGCACAACCATGAACGAGTGCCAGTTGCCACGTGCACCCATCACCCTCTTCTACTGCATCCGTCAATCTCGCCACGTCATGTTTCCGTACTTCCACGTGGACACGGGGCCATGGAGTGTTTTGGCTGGAGGATATCCCCTGCCCCTTAAGTATAATTCTTCTTGGATATGCGAATATGCGTTCCCGCGGTCCGTTATTGATAAGTTGCGCTGCTGCTGGAATTACAAGAATAGCCCTGCTGCGATTGTGAAATAATGACAGCGTCCTGTTTAATAATTTTATGCATCTTGACTAATCTGCCCTTCTGGATTTCGAGCTGGGACCTTTATGTTCGTAGGCTGTCAAGTCCTGTTCTTGTTATTTTTTTGGGTGATTTCTGGATTAAATAGAAAAGGGGTTTTTGCAGAACAAAGAAAGTCCTCTGTTCATTCAATTCTCTTGCTTTAAGTTTTTGTTTTTCCCTAAATAATTTAGAGGGTGCTTGACAGTTTGGTAGTGGTTATTTTTTAAATATTTTTTTGTACTGAAATATATGTCAATTATGTTTTTTTATTTTTTAAAAAATATTTTTTACATTAGAACATCAAAACGATTCAAAACGTACAAATCATATTAAATTTTAACAAAAAAAAATTTAATTTTTTTGAGAACGCAGTTTGCACCGCGTTTCCAAATATGTTCTCAGTAACCACAACTAATTGAGGGTGAGAAATCACTGTTATTCTTCGTTTAAAGTATTTGATTGAAAAAGTACTTTGTTTTTTTATTTTTTAAAATTTAAGGTTTTTTATTTTTTTATTTAATATTAAATTTATTAGAGATTGACTTCATTATTTATTTTATTTTACTTTTTTTAAGGTTATCTCAGTATTATAACCTAGATCACGAGTTTTGCAAGTTAATCTGATTACTCAAGTTTTTTTATATATAATTGATTTTTTTAAAAAAAAATCATCATTCAATATTTGAGTTGATTGATAATTAAAATTCATACTTTATTATAGGTTGCTCTCCATGAGATTATCTTAGTCTCATTACCGAGTTAAGGTTTGACGAGCTGGCTTGAGTTTTTTTTTGTTCTATTTTTTATTGATTTTTTTTTCAATCTCATCCTTCAACATTAGATTGATTGAGAACTAATATTTATAATTTGTTTTGATTTGTTTTCTATTAGATTATCATAATCTTATGATCTAGGTTTATCAAGTTACACCATGTTGACTTGGGTCCTTTTTTTTTCTTTTTTTTTCTTTTTTTTTAAATTGGGTTAATTGAGAATTGAGATTCAATATGTTTTCTAATTTACTTTTTATGAAGTTGTCACAATCCAATGACCCGGATCGCAAATTTTACATATTAATTTTGGTTGTTCCGGGTTGATAAAATATATTATCATCTAAGTATTTTTTTAAAAAAAATATCATTTTAAAATCTTTTTTAATCAAATTATGTTTTTTTTTCTGATTGTACATGTTGTTTTTGAACTTACCAAATAGACCGGGTTATATCATATTAATCTATGAAAAATTCAAAATTACCTTTTTTTTTCCTGAAAATATGATAGCAACACATTGAATAGTTTTTTTTAAATTAATTCACCCGCCAGGAAAATAATCCAGATAACAACTAATTCTGAAGTTATTTGAAAATTACTGTGTCAATTGTCAAGAAAGTGATGTCTTAACTAATCAGCTGACCAGAACACCTAACGAACAGACACGAACCAGCTTATCATGCAAGCAAAAGAGAAAAAGTATGCGCTTCTGTGGTCCTGAACTGAAGCTTCGCGTTCATCATAACAGAAGGCAGGAGGGCTTGGCATCAGCGTACGGGCAAAGTCGTAAATGCTAGCTTTCAGCACTAGCTTGGACCATTTGAACTCACCTGCCAATCTTACAAAATTATTATTAAAAAGATTTTTAGGATATTTAAAAATATGTTTGTGGTTGTTAATATTAACACATCAAAATAATTTTAAAACCATAAAAAGTTAAATTTAAACCATTTATTTTTATCTTCATGGAACTCTGCGTTTCCAATCAGTGCCCAAAAGGGTAAATATGGTTCCCCAGCACACTATATACACACACTGATAAACCCTATAAATTTATTGTGCTCGTGAGTTTTCTTTTCATCCCTTCTCTTTTTTTTTTCTTTTAAATTTGTTCGTCAGGGATCTAATTGAATGCTAATTTAACTAAAATTATCAAGGAAGAGTAAAATTAAAAGATAGAAGATCAAAGTGAAAAAAAAAACAAAGAAACAAGTGGTTTTAAAGATTTTTAGTGAAAATTCAACTTAGTTCATGTATTTTTCAAATTCTAAAAATTAGGCGTCTTTAATTTTTAGAATTTCAAAACAAATAAATTTTGATCTAAAACTTTATTATTTTTATTTTTAGGTTTGTGATTTAAGAGAAAAGAGAGAAACATATTAGATTTTGGTAACAGATAAAAAAAATCACTATTAACAATGATTTTGGTTGCAGTGAATTTTATTTAGCAAGAGGAGTTCTACTTGAGTGTTTTTCTAGCTTAAAATTATTTGAAAAAACATGAATAAGCTCGAAAAAATTTTTAGTTTAGGGTTAATTCATGTGGTTGTTTTGGTTTTTTAAAGTCATTAACGAGTTTATTAAGGTGTTTAAGAGTTTTATAGGCTAGCATTTGATATTAAATAATTGATACTTGAAACTTGATAGATAGAGCATGAATATCTAAATTCATTATCCAATAGGATATAGATATAGAGAAACCCAACACTAGGGTACCTATTGTCATTCCTGTATATATAGTTTTAAATCTATCTCTATATCTTTAACTAGATTAATTTTATATTTGTAAAATGACTGAGTTCTCAACCTATCATTTTGTTTATTTTTTTCTATCTAAATGAACTAAATTTGTCGCAAACATGATTAAATATTATACCAAGATATTAAAAAAAAATTATAATGTCATCTTAAACCCTTTTCATTTTTTTTTTAAATTTTGAAATGTTTAGAAATATTTTTAAACTAATTTACACGTGAATCAAAATGAAGATTCTTTTTTGATAATTTTAAATATATACTCTCATATCATTTTAATACATTTAAAAATAGTTAAATTTATTTTTTAAATGATAATCTTTAATGTTCCTAGTTGGGGAAAAAGGAAATGAAATATCTACATAATAATTAGTTTAAATGACCACGCTATGTTGCGATTTGAATAAATTTGTTCTTGAATATAAAGAAAATATATAGGTTATTAAAAATTATTTAATATTGTTATTAAACATTTATTTACGGGCCAACCTTGAATTCTTATGACCTGTTGCTTTATCTAGTTGAGTTATAATTAAATTATATGGAAGTTATTCTGATGTAATTCAATTGATTTGAAAGGTCTAAATACAACTCAAAAAATTGATAAAAAGTATTACTTGACTTAAAAAATTAATTCAAGATAAATATACTTTTTTAATATCAAGACTAAAATATATTGAATCGACCTAGATTTCATGACTTAACCAACTAAATATGTGATTTAGGTGATGGACTCTATGAAATTTAAAAACTTTTTTAATTTTTTTATTTAATTATATGATAATAAAAATAAATATTTATAAAATAAAATACAAACTATATACAAATAAAATATAGAGATATTTGTTTGAAACTTCATTAACCTTATAAAAAAAATCAAATCAATTATAAAAACAAATTTAAAATTAAATAAATATTAAAAGGTAAAATCAACGACAATGAAAGAAAAAAATCAAAGGGAGAATAAAAAAAAAAAAAAAAAAAGCTACCGCGCGTGCGTGCACCCTAGTAAGGAAATTAGACCCTCATTGGATTGCAATCAATTGCTTTCAAATCACATAAACACGATTTGAAAATGATAGAAGTCATTTTTAATGCAGCACGAGGAGAGAAAAAGAAAATATAAAGGAGGAATTGAAACCAAAACAGTATTTCAGATTAATTTTTACTTAATAAATACTATCATTTAAAAAAAATAACAGTAAAAAAAAAAACTAATCCATTTCCCTTAATCCGGAGAGATTTAGTTAGTCAAGGGCATTTCCGTTAAATAACACAAAATAAAATAAAAGCAAAACAACTTTTAGCTAAATGAAGCCAAGGACAGAGTCGACAACTGAAAAAGGAGAAAAATATTCGTTAACGCCAGGCTTAAGAATCCACCCGTTTATAAGCAACCAGTGGGCAGCGTCTCTTTTTCGTTAAGAATCAGAAACAAAGAGAAGGAAGCAGGGGGGGCTTTTATTTTCAGAGAGAGAAATTGATAGTTTTCTACAACGAGAAAGCAACAGCAAACATTCTCCTGTGAGCTCAGTTACTCCAAAACAAGGTATGTTGTTACTCTTCAGTTTCTATGTTTATTCATGTATGTTTTTCATATTTTCGGTTTTGAAATTTGGTTATTAATTTCATTGTTGGTGTTTCTTTTTGTCAAGGAGAGAGTGTTCAGAAGTTGATTTTGAGAAATGGGTTTTTGTTGAACTGAAAATTTACTGCCAAAGAAAAATTTGGGTTCGTGTCTGATTGTTGATCAGTTTTTCCATTGATTGAATTTTTGTTTCTGGTTGTTGTGTATTGTGGACTTTTTTCTTTTTCTGGATTCAATCTGTTATAATATAGTGGATACATAGACTATCAAGTCTTGTGTTTGCAGAAGTAAAGTTTGAAATTTTTCCTGAGAGATGGTCTTTTCTGGTTTGCATAGTTCTTTCTGTTGTCTTCTTCAACACGGCTTTTACTCGACCCGAATTTAAAAATAGTTTCTGGACATAGGTGTAACAGTAACTTTGGAAACCGGAGATATCAGTAGCTTTTAGAGAGTTTCAGGGGTTTTTTATTTTTTATTTTTTCAAATATTAACTGACAGAGTTTTGAGAGTTTCTTTTTTATATATATATATAAAAAAATTGTAATTGAATTCCTCCTCTGGTCAATTGATGCAAATTTAATTTGAGTATTTTTTTTTTCATTTATCATTCTTATACAACAATGAAAAGTTATCAAGTTGTGTCAATTGAGTTTCTTCGTTTGATTTGCTATGAGTTCTGTTAAGCTTGTACCAGACTGAAGTAACTTCTGTAATTTAGAAATTATTTCATATAATTAGATAATAGTATAAAAAATATAATTTTGTATAATACTCAGAGTTGGATTGTGTGTTAGGAATTGATCTAGAAAATACAGAGTCATTTGTTCGGAGTTCATGCATGTATGCAGTATGTGAAGTTCGTGATGTTCTATTTCAAGAGTCTGCAAAGAGTCACTTCGAACTCTATAAAAGAAGAGTTCCAGACTTGAGTGTTTTTCTCCTTTTGCTGCTGTTACCAAGTTATGATTGTGAACAAATGTTAAACGTTGTTGTTTATCTGTGCTGCAGCGTGCTGCTTTTGTTCTAAGAGAGGAAGTTGAATCCCTACCTCCTCTTCATTCCTTGAAGAGTTAAGAATCCTTACATGGGTCCATTTCGCGAAGCAGCTGAAAGAAACCAAAATAAGCCCCCTATTGGTATTCGATTCTTAGAGAGCATAAAGAAGAAAAGGCTTTCCTACAGAACCCACCAAGCCATTGTCTTGATTGTAACTTTTTTGGCATACACTAGCTACCATGCTGCTCGGAAAACCACGAGCATTGTCAAGAGCACCCTTGATCCAGAGTCTTCCGAGGTGGGTTTGAAGTTTGTCCCATGGAGGATTACTTACTTAAGTGAACCAGTTGAAAGAAAAAGTCTTTCATGGAAACTTGGAGATGGTTGGGCTCCATTTAATGCCTCGGATGGGACAGCCTTGCTTGGTGAACTCGACTTGGCTTTCCTTGCTATATATGCCTTGGGAATGTACTTCTCAGGGCACCTGGGTGATAGAATGAATTTAAGGATGCTTTTGACAATAGGAATGGTTGGAACTGGTATATTTACTTCATTATTCGGTGTTGGATTTTGGGCAAATGTGCATAACTTTTACTATTACTTGATAGTGCAAATGCTTGCTGGGCTGTTCCAATCAACTGGATGGCCTTCAGTGGTTGCAGTGGTTGGTAACTGGTTTGGGAAGAAGAAGAGAGGGCTAATTATGGGTATATGGAATGCCCACACTTCTGTTGGGAATATTTCAGGCTCTTTGATTGCTGCTGCAATGTTGAGCTATGGATGGGGCTGGTCCTTTGTTTTGCCTGGTCTCCTCATTGCTTTTGCTGGCTTGCTTGTGTTTGCACTACTGCCTGTTAGTCCCGAGGCTGTTGGAGCTGACAAAGATGAAGATGAATTGGATTCTCCAAATAAAGCTGGGGAGGAAGTTACAGAGCCCCTTTTGGTATCGGACTCTGACGTTAAACAGGAAGCTGTGGGGTTCATTGAAGCATGGAAAATACCTGGAGTTGCGCCCTTTGCTCTCTGTCTATTTTTTGCCAAACTGGTGGCCTACACTTTTCTCTACTGGCTTCCTTTCTACATTAGCCAAACAGGTAAAATGGGCTGCTTAGCTTTTTTTGATTTTGTGATCAATTTGAATTTGTGTAGCATTCTTTAATGTGCTAAAAACATGAAGGGAGAACATGAGATTCATTGGTTTCATGAGACTTCAATGACTCTGGTCGAAACTCTTAACATCCTAATATACTCGTTCATAATCTTAGATCTAAAATATTCGTGTTTGTCATTTTGCAACTGGGAAATGTGTTCATTTTGCTGCTCTTTCGCATATTAGTATCTATGATGAGGTCTCATGAATTCTCGTCAATCTTGCAGCCATTGACGGAAAGTACTTATCTGATGGAACTGCTGGGAACTTGTCAACATTGTTTGATGTTGGAGGGGTGGTTGGGGGGATTTTAGCTGGGCACATTTCTGATCGCCTAGATGCCAGAGCAATTACAGCAGCAAGCT
This sequence comes from Populus nigra, assembly GCF_951802175.1. Taxonomy (NCBI): domain Eukaryota; kingdom Viridiplantae; phylum Streptophyta; class Magnoliopsida; order Malpighiales; family Salicaceae; genus Populus; species Populus nigra. Next base: position 39,657,838 of record NC_084852.1, read on the forward strand.
TCATGTATTGTTCCATCCCTGCTCTTTTCTTCTACCGGAGCTATGGACACCTTTCCTTGGGTCTAAACATTGCTTTTATGCTTCTTACTGGCATGTTTGTGAACGGTCCTTATGCTCTTATAACAACAGCCGTCTCAGCTGACTTGGGAACTCACAGTTCCTTGAAAGGGAACTCGAGGGCATTGGCAACTGTTACGGCAATCATAGACGGAACAGGCTCGGTTGGAGCTGCAATCGGACCTTTATTAACAGGTTACATTTCTGCTAAGAGCTGGGGTGCAGTTTTCACAATGTTAATGGCTGCAGCTCTAGTTGCAGGTCTACTATTGACTAGACTTGTTGTGGCTGAAGTGGCTGCAAAGATTGCTGAATCGAGGTCTCAAGGATCTCCTGCATCAAAAGCACAGGCAGCTGCATTTGATGTGTGATTTATGGAGGGAGGTAACAGGGGTTATATCTATATTTGCGAGTGGTTTTCAGAGTGTTTTATGAGCTCTGCTGATTAAAATGACGAGGAAAATTCCTCTTGATAGGGATGAAGATGGGAGAGGATGCTTTTAAACCTAAATCACTTGATGGGGATGAAGATGAGAGAGGATTGTTTTTAAACCTTCTCCATGAATTAGTTTGACCGGGGGTAGAGGTAGGAAGAAGAAATGGAGGGAAGACAGGGTCTGTCCTGTACTCCTATGTTTTTTGTGTATATGTACATTTTTTCATACGTTATATATCAATTTAAGCAATGTAACATCACCCAGAAGGGCTGTTAAGATTCTGCTAACTTCTTAAGACTATCGATTGCTGTTTTGCATGCGGGGTTCCGATGATCAATTGCAGGATGCTTTTGATTTAAAAAATGAGCAAGAGGGAATTGTTTGGAGCACCAATAATGAGGTGCTTTTAAATGGCTCGCTTCTGTCTTCTTTGCATCAAGTTGCACTTTCGAAGGATCTATTGGGGTCAGTGGTAAAACTTTGGCTATACACCTGCTAAACTAGGATTTGGATTCAATTCTCGTAAGAAATTTCTTTAAGGTTGGTCAACTCTTGGGGATATTTTCCTTGGTGAAGAATAAAAAGGCTAGATTGCCTTTTCTAAGTATGCTCAGCATCAATGGCCAAAATCATTTCCTTTGTTACAAATTCAAAATCCACACGGGAGCAAGGAGGCGAAGGAATGGAGCTGGCCGAATAATGGATCCTTGTTTTTATCACGCTCTAACTATCGAAAACAACTCCAACCCATTTTTATAAACAAAAGATTTGCCTGGATATCCTTGTCAAAAAAGAGGGAGAAGAAAAGAAAATCTTTCAAGAAACCAACTTACAAGCTATGGTACAAGGTTGGAACGATACATTGTTTTTTATTTTTTTTTTACTTTTTTTCCTTTTCATCTTAAGATTTACAGCGGGTTGATATGTTCACAAGAAAAGGAAAAACTTCAATCGTTTTTCCTTAGATTTTGAACCCCGAATGATAAAGTTAGCATACCAGCGCGCTGCTCTAACAAGCTTATCCTTGCTCTTCGAATGGCTCTCTGAGGTAGCTTCGCGAACAGTGCTATACGAGCACTGTAACACTCGTCATTTGTTGTTGGTATGGAGGCTATGGAAAGAGGTACAACGGAAAAACAAATCTCAGGAAAACAAATTGCTGGAAAACAAAATGCTCGGTCTGTATATGTAATCCAATAACAAGAGAGAGTCTGATATTACCATTATCCAGGTCAAAAGCACATCTCGTCCATTGAGTAGGTATCCTGTTCAAGGCTCGGCTCTGATTTACTTTTGGTGGAAATTAAAAGCACTTTACTTCCATCAGCTCCTTCGAAAAACACTCAGCTACATCGGCAGTTCTAATAGGCTCTGCTTCATTGCCTTCCAATACCCATTTTGTCCTGGCTTTCCAAATTTCCCAGCACATACATGTACTGTGGGTAACAGCCGGCTCCCCCTCCCATCAATCTCAATTGATGTTTAGTGTCAAACAACCAAGTTCTAAATATTACATGCGACCAAGCTGCTTTTGCATGGTGGCACAAGGAGAAGACATGATTCACTATTTCATCCGAGAAATGAATCATTGTTTCATCTCCTTCTCAACAAAATCAAGAGCTAAAATAGATAACACCCAAATCCATGCATTGCATAAGATAACAGGAACCCAGGCAAGATTTAGGTGTACAAGGGATTCTCAATGGGAGACTTGCTTGGTCGCGATAATGGATTGTGATTGGAAAAGGATTGTAGAGCCTGTCATGGAGGTTTATATAGAGATAACCTGGGCAGAGAAGCCAACAACCCCCACAACCAAGCCAAAGAAGCTAACATAAGCCAAGAAGAACCCAGGCAAGAGGATCCCAAAACGCAAAAATAATAAGCACTGCTGTAGTGAATAGTAGTTTATGTCCAGAGCAACAGTGATTCCACCTTCCGTTTTAGTTTTTTTTATGACCTATGTAAGAATTCTAGTACAGGTTACACAGTAGTACCAGGGAAATTTTGCATTTTCTAACAAGTGTGCAGAATTTCGAGGTCCAGAATTTACAGAATCTACCTTTGCATTGCAGATTCTAAATAAGAATGCACAGATACTACTTGTCCCCTGCAACACTTTCTTTAACAAAATCTACAGCAACTATGTAGTGGAGGCTTCAAATTAAGTCAACCAAACACTTGGGAATGAAAATGTCTTCGGAAATGAACCACCAACTACTTTCAGACTAAAGAATAAGCACAAGAACCAGATAAGATATAGATTTTATAGTGAGAATAAACCAAACAACCTGAAAATCCTTAGAATCATGCTAGTTCTAATCTGAAAGGTCACAAACGTATGCATCATACAAGGCAATGAGCATGACCAACAACCTTTAAATCCACATCTCAGGAGACACAGCATCCTACTTTGAGCCTAAGGTCGGAGCATTTAGATGAACATGCATTTATGGGGTTAAGACTTAGGATTAAAGCATTATGTCAGGGTTGGTATGCAAATAGTTCTTCATGAGTTCTTGGACATCCACTGCCTCCTTTTGCCCCATGTGAACCATGACCAGGACACTTGCCCTGTAAACTACAAACCAGGTTTTCTATTGTACTACTTTCTAAATCCAGCAGAGCTGATGTTGGTGGTATGAATAGAAACCAAGATTACTACTTTCTAAAACCAGAAAACTCTTGGCTTTAGCTACAATGACTAAAAAGCTGAAATGGGATGGTGATAATGCTAGGCTCAAAACCAGCGGAAAAAGCTTACAGGAACCTATGGTTATGGACCAGATCCATTGGGGAGAAAAGGAATAGGAAAAGGAGCTTAAACCAGACACGACAATGTTGGTATTGTGCCTGTCACAACTAGAGATACCAGCTGCCTAGCAGTGATTACTTGTATAACTTACGGGAGACAATAGCATGGTGGTGCCAAAGAATTTACTACATATAATGAAGGAGTTCAAACTAACATTGAAAATCAGACTGATATACGGTGTGACTTACAGGAGTCAGTCTGCACCTGCTTTAGCAATACCTACATTTTGAATTGCGAAATCAAATCAGCCCAAGTAGGGCAGATACCAGCCACAGAATAGAATCATAGATTGTGCCCTTCAAACTGAGCACTCTAAATTCTTCAACAACCAACTTATTCAATGTGTCCATAAAAGCATCTTCTTTTCAATTATCTAAAATTTTGAAAGCCTTTTCTCTAGCAAACCTCCACTTCAACAGCTTGACCATTATTTGAATCACACGGTACCCTTTATGCCTTCTAAACAAACAAAGACAGCTATCAAACATAAAAATTTGTCAAAAACTAAGGATCCAATAAAAATCAGAATCCATTCTCGAATATACATCTATTTTTCAAAAGGGCAAGTAAATATCTAGAATTCATTCAACGAAGTGATCGAAAGTAAACTTTTTAACATCAAATTCCATTTTATATCCGTTCTCTTTCAACAAATTTTGTATTATGACCCATCAATTCAAGAATTACAAAAAACGAAAGACCTGGGGATGGTTGAGAAGGTAACTAACTAGTCATCGCCATCATTTCGAGACTTGGGCTTGCGATATTTCTCTTCAACGAGCTTAGCCATGAAAAGTCCAGTGGTGGCAAGCTTCTTGATGTTGGGTACATCGTAGTTCTGAGCAATGTAAACCCCACACACAGTTCCTACTATGAACGAGAAGCCACTCTTGATTATCCCCATCGCGGCTGCTGCTGCTTCTACTATAAGGGTTTTTCGGGGATGATGTTTTTTGGTTGGTGGAAAGATCGGGAACCCAAGTAGAGGAGACCGGCGTTTTCTTAGCGACGTAGGCGTGGCAGGCACGGGCCGAAGAGAACGGGAGAAATAACAAAAGGAGTAGCCGAGGTTTGGAGTCCATAGAAGTATGGTTTCGGTTTCGTGTTTTTTATTTAAAAATATACTAAAATAATATATTTTTTTAAAATATTATTTTTAAAATTAATGTATTAAAATGATATAAAAAAATTAAAAAATTAAAAAAATTATATTTTTTTAAAATATTTTTAAAACATAAAAATAAACCGGGCCTAAAAGGTTCTTTAGTCCAGCTTTTAGAAATTTTAATTTTTTATTTTAAATTAATTTTTTATATAATTTTAGATTATTTTATATGATAATATAAAAATAAAATTTTTAAAAATAAATAAAAATATTATTTTAATATATTAAAAAATAATATCTATCACTATTCCACGAAACCTTAAATCATGATCTTTATAGAAAAACAAAAAGTAAATTAAGATGTACTTGAGTCTTAGCTTAACTACTATTAGTATTCTTTTTTCTTTAAAAAACTTTGTTACAATTGTTTTTATGTAATTAAAGAAAGGATCGTGGTTAAGATCAGATAAAAATGTCACGAGAAGTTTTTTTTTATTTTTTTAAATAAAAGAAATAGAGTTTTTAGAAACTTTGTTTATAAAAAAAAAAAGAGCAAAAGAATTTTTAAAAATGTTTGGATAAGAGGTAGCTTGTGTTTTTTTTTAGTAAACTACCCGCGTTGCTGATCATATTAAAATTATTTCTAACATAATAAAAGAACATATATGTGTCCTAGCATGTTTTCTAACGTAAAAAATTGATTGAAATTAAGAAAAGAACTAAGATAATTAGGATAGAAAAAAAAAATGAAGGACAGGAAAAAAATGAATTTTTTTTAAAATTTAATTTTTTTAATGTTTTTGATTTGTTTTAATATGTTATATAAAAAATAAATTAAAAAATATTATTTTAAAATATTTTCAAATAAAAATACTTTAAAAAGTAATATTACATTAAGAAGAAGAAGAAGTAAAACCATGGTTAAGATCTACGTGAACTATAACTTAACTGCTATTAGTATTCCTCTTTCTTTTTTAAAAAAATTGATACAATTTTGTTTTTGTAATTAAAGAAAATATCATGGTTAAGATCCGATAAAGATGTCATGATGAGTTCGATTTTTTTTAGAAAAAAAAAGTTTTTAGAAGCTTTGTTTATGGAAAAAAAATAGAGAAAAATAATCATTGTATTATAAACTACCGTGCTACAGGTCGAATTAAAATTATTTTAAATGTAAAAATAAAACATGTATGTGTTCCTAACATGTTTTCTAGCATAAAAAAAACTTAATTGAAATTGAAAAAAAAAATCTAAGATAATTTGGATTGAAAAAAAATGAAGGACCAGAAAAAGGAATTACTATTAAAATCCAAAATTAGTTTACATGGGCTTAGTTGTGAGTCAGATTAAAAATTACTATTAAAATCCAAAATTAGTTTACATGGGCTTGTGAGTCAGATTAAAAATTAGTTTTGATCGCAAAACAAAATTTTGCAGTTCTGTTAATATTTTAATTAATTTCAAATAAAATTAAAGATATTTTTGGGCTGGGTTATTTCTTGGCCTGAGTTTTAAACTAATCCAGTCGGAGTCAAAGTGCGGCATGATTGACCTAGTAAAAATTCAATTTTACTTTTTTAAAAAAGTCAAGGCGATGGTGTTTTAACAATATTTTTTAAATATTCAGACAATAACATCTTGAATCAACTTAGATTAACTCGTCAAATATATGACTTAATTAGTTATAACAATTTTATTTTTTCAAATTATTTTTTTATTTAAGTACATAATAATAAAAATATGCATGCGCATGAAAGCTATCAGATTTACTTGCCTATACAATAACATCTTGAATCAACTTAGATTAACTCATCAAATATATGACTTAATTAGTTATAACAATTTTATTTTTTTATTTAATTACATAATAATAAAAATATGCATGCGCATGAAAGCTATCAGATTTACTTGCCTATACATATGTATTAATAATTATTGATAAAATAACGAGCAATATTTATATATACTGTTGTGTTTTTTTTTTATCTTGAATTCTATGCAATGTGTTAAAGATGTTGTATTTTATTTTTAATAAAAAGAAAGAAAAAAGAGAGGAGAGAAGAGATATTATTAGATTATACAATATACTAAAAGATATCAGTTTTTTTGGTTACTATTCACTCTTTCACAAAATACTGTGGATTAAAGCAGTGTTTTTTTTGTTAATTTTCAATTTGATTCTCAAACTTTTATTTTTTGCGATTTAGCTCTTTTGAACCCAAATTAGCCTCCAATTACATATTTTTTAAAGAGAAAGAGTTGAATTAAAAGACAAGGGACTAAAATGAAAACGACGGGTAAAATAAAGGGTGTGTTTGAAATTTTTTAAGGACATTCATTTTTGTTCCTCATCTTTTTGAAATATTATGTTACTAGTCCCTGTAATTTTTAAAAATTTATTTTTGATATTGAACTTTATATTTGTTATTTTTAAATCCTTATTTGGTTGAAGGAGAGAGAGCGTTAGTCGTCAGATTCCAGTGTAGAGAGAGAAAGCTATCATTGGTGATGATTTTATCCATCAAAATGATCGTTCTTTGTGTCAAATGGTTCTATATAACGAGGAGAGTTATGATTACATGTTTTTTTACTTTAAAAAATACCTAAAAAAACAAATTTGGACTTAAGAAGATTTTTGAGTTTAGGGTTGCTTTCGGGTCTTGGATTACTTTTTATGTTTTTAGAAGCCATGGATTAGTTTAACAAGATTCTTAAGTTGTTTCCTAAATGTTTTGGGTAAAAAATAAATTGAAAATAAGTTTTTGGGTAAAAAAACCCTATTTTTCCAGCCACATCAATGGTTGAATTCTAAGCTTAGCAAACAATGCGTGGAAATGGCTGGGTAATATAATTATATTTTCCATTAATATAAGGAAGGTTTTGTAACAATCAACACTTGAATTTATAAAATTTATTCTGCATTTAATAATTTTTTTTATATAAAAAAGAGGCAAGAACTGGATATTGATTTTTTTAATAGAAGATGGGATATTAATGTTATTTTAGCTGGAGCTCATTGGTTGCATTTTGCAGTTAGATGAGCATTATTATGATGAGATTATATTAACCACATATATTCCTAATTATAAATTTTAATTTTATTATGTTTAATGGTTGATTTAAGTGTTTATGATATAGTGGTAAGATATATCCAAACAATACATTAGTGTCACGACAAATATTGTGATAAAAAAAGTCATTATAAAAATTAATCTGCAATGCAATTCCGCCTTGAGCTATCACACAATTTACCAAACTTACTTCATTAAATACATTTCCGGCCACTCTCGAAGTTTTACAAGGTAAAAAAAATTTTTCACTTTATTGTTTTTTTTTCTTTACAAATTTACTGCACAGAGCCCAAAAAAAAAATATTTCAATGCTTTTGCACCATAAATATTGCAAGAGAGAAGACAATTGTCATAACCTAATTTTAAGTTTCCTAAAATTTCTTATTTTTCATGTAAAAAATATTTTTCTTTCAAAAAATAAAGAGAGAAAAAGAAAAAAGAAAAAGAAAAAAAGAAGAAGAAAAAGTAACAATATTAAAAAAATAACACTTTGAATCGGTAAAAAAATAACACTTTGAATCGGAATTAGACATGCATTTAATTCACAAACTAGTCAGCATGCTATATGGATGGATGATTTAGGGTCTTGCTGAAGAAATTTTAGAAAATGGACTGAAAATATTGTCAAGACTGCATAAATTGGAGGTTTGAGGACTAACATGGACAAGGTTGCAAAGTTTGGCGGTCCAATTTTGATAAATGAAGGCTTAATTAAGAACAAAGTTACAGATGAAGACAAAATTGCAAAAATTAACAAAAGACCTAATTGAACTTTGGGAAGGCTTAATTGGCTTAATCAGGAGCTAAATTGAAAGATAAATGAAGTTTGGAAGTTAATTTAATCAAAATTAGAAGAATGAATAAGTATAAGGACTTAATTGAACTTTGGATTGGTCTAATTAAAGCAATGAAGAACTTAATTGAAGAAACATCAAAGTTTAGAAGTCAATTTAGAAAAAAATTGAAGAATTTTAAGACTAAAGACCATACTGTAAAAGGAAGTAAAGTCTAAGGGCTCAATTAAAGAAGGCTAAAGGCACAATTAAAAAGATTTCCAAATATTAGGACCAATTGGAGGTGTGATTGTGAGATTACAAGAAAACAAGGATCAAAATTGACTTGGAAAAGGTTAAAACCCTAATCAACATAGGTTAAAGAAACAACATTGATGAAACGATGCATTTTATGGCAAAGTTGTGTGTATTAGAGAGAAACAATGTTGTTTCAATATGTTTTTTTTTTAAAGATCAGATGACTTGTAATCTAGTACTGCTCATTGTATTTCTCGTTGATTTATCATGTTTTGAACCAATAAAACAACTACTCGAGTAGCCATGTTAGCCCTTTTGGTTCGACCTATTTTTCCGAACAAGATGCACCAAATCTTCCCCAAATCATAGCCTAGATTATCTCTTTCAATTCTTATAGATGTGATATGTTTCCTTTGCCCTTGAAATGCTCCATTGACACAACAAATATCCATCCTCAAAGAGTAAAAAATTGGTAGGACTTTTAATATCCTCTTCAGTAGAATCTTTGTTATTATTTTCAATCAAAGACTTTTATCTCTCAAACAACATCAAAAACTTTTGTTTGTTTTTGTATTTTAAAATTATTTTTGAAAAAAATTATTATTTTTTTATTTTTTATTTGCTTCAAATTAATATTTTTTGATATTTTCATATCATTTTGATGTGCTAATATTAAAAATAATTTTTTTAAAAAATATTATTTTAATATATTTCCCAGCAATATAACATCCTGTTACCCATTTTATAAGCTATAGAATCTTCCTACCCTTCCTTATAAAACCACACGAAAACATTTACTAACAAAAAAAATAAAAAAAGAGAAAAAAAAGAGAAAAGAGAAAAGAGGAGGACCGTGCCCTCGATCGCTCCTTCCATTTGGTCAAAGCAATACATGCCTCATCTCTCCTCCACTGTAAAAAAAAAACAACAGCCAACACCACTGCCAACCTCCACCCCCCGAACCATCCCTCGAGAATCCAAGAAAACTTTTGAGGAGACGCTGCTAGCTGGGCCAATCCTTCTAACTCCAAGACTGCAAGCCTCTCCCGTTTGCTCACTTGCTCTAACATTGGTTTCACAATGGAATGTACATCGTGTGGACCTTAATATTTTCTCATCTGAACAGCAAAAGAAACTACCTTGACAGGTAAAGTTTCTACCTTTCCCTTTCATGTTAAGTTTATTCACTGTTCCAAAGTTCAATCTTTATGTTATCAACCTTTGATCATGTTTTTTATGGGACCATGTTTAGACTTTTATATATGCTGAGACCATGAAGACTGTACAGTAAAAGAATATATATATATATATATATATATTGGGTCTGAAAAGGATTATTTATTATAAGCGCAAGGAGTTTTGTGGAAAGGAGCATGTACGGGTTGGTTTAAATGTTTTAAATTAATATTTTCATATCGTTTTGACATTATTTTTTACAGATAAATATCACAAATAATTTTTACAAAACTAAAAAAATTAATTTAATATATTTTAAATAAAAAACACTTAAAAAAATATGGAATACTCAAGAACACCCTAAAGTGCTTGAGTTTTTTTTTTTTTTTTTTTGGGGTGCTGTATGCTGATTTTCAAGACCTGGTAAACGCCATTTAACAATGTTAGGGCAGGAACAAGTAGGTGGTGGTGTGGTCCTATCTGAGTGACGGTGATTTTCCTTCTTTTGTTTTTGATTCTTGTCATGTGAAAATACAGCCTCAATTATTTTCATTGTCTCATTAATTTGCTGAGTGCTTCATCATGCTGTCATGATTTTTCTTCTCTGCATGGCATGCTTCAATCCACGTTTTATCTGTTTATTTGAGCAGAGGGTGGGCCAATCCTTAAGGTTTGTGGAGATGGTCGTCTTTCAATTGTTGCAATTAATTTATTTGCGGGTCGGCAAAATTCCTTTTCCTTCAAAATAAAATTAGTGTTCATCAAGGTTTTTTTTTATAACAAAATTAATGCATGGCCAAGTCCTAAAAAAAATCACCAAAAAAATGCATTTGCATCTATTTATGCCTTTTTCTAGCCGTTTTACAAAGTAACAACGTAAAAGAAGAAGAAGAAGAAGAAGAAAAAGCATATTGCCACATGTCAACATTTGATAAAGTATTTTGTTTTAGCATTTTCACACAATTTATAAAAATGAATGAAGAAAATACAAAAATTCTTTACTTGCATAATTGTACTTAATAACAAGTTTGTTAAGACCATTGGACCGATATACCTAGATTTTTAAAATAATAAAACCATTAACCTTATTTTTTTAAAATAAAAAATATTTGTTAAATGGAATTATAACAAGCCATCTTGAACAATAAAAAATAATAATAATTTTCATGAAAAAAATATTTTCAATTTATTTTTTTTATTTCCTTACGCTAGAGTCTGGAATATCGACTTGGATTGTTATCCACCAATGCTAAAATTGAGAATATCATCTTAATATTTATTTATGTCAGAATCAGGAATATTTATACTTACCAATGCAAAAATTAGGAATACTCTTTGTAAGCCCCTAGATTGAAATTTTAAGAAATTATTGAAAAGCTTTTAAATCAATTCAAATATGTATTAATCGGACAAAATAAATACAAACTCTTCAGTACAAAAAAAAATGTGTGAGTTCTGTCAATAAGTGGTAAAATTTTATTATAGGAAATAAATAAAAATAAAATAAGGATGAAATTAATTGAAATTGAGTTTTTATGAGGGATAAATAGCGATGAAAATCTCAAATAAATTAGTTTGAAAATCTTGATGATTTAAATAAATAAATAAATATGCAAATTTGGATTTTTGAGTAAAAATATTTTTTATTATCTAGTTTTACACTATAAAACATAACTCTCAATTCAATTGCTGGATCAGACTGAAAGTTTTTAAGTAGTCTCCTGACATATTGTTCTACCTTAGATTAAACTTTAGGTAAACTAGAGTTCATGAAGGTTGTACGAAATTACCAATAGCCAAGAGAAAATACAAAAAAAATATAAGTTTCTTTATTTTCTACTAGAGGAACATGTAGGTGCTTAACACCTTATCTCTTTATTTTATTGTTATAAGTTTCTTTAATTTATATTGTTTTATTATGGTATTCAAAAAGGGAAATAAAGAGGATATATGAGAAATGAAGGTAACATATAGAAATGAAATGGTTAAAAAAAAGTGAAATAAAAAAGTGAAATAAAAGACAAGCTTGTCATCTTCGATGGAAGCCAATGAAAGACAAGCTTGCCATCTTTTATGGAAGCCAATAAGTGTTAAACTTACTGCCTTGTATGGAAGTTATTGAATGTTAAGTTTGTTGTCATGGACGGAGGTAAATGAATGGTAAAGTTAAAAAATATTGACAATATCTAATTATAGTAGAGTGTTAATAGATGGTCATTGGTAAGGACAACCAAAAAGAAAAATATGAATGAATTTAAAAGAAAAATTTATGAAGTTAGTAAAAAGGTTTGGAATGAAAAAGTTAGAATGTAGATATGGATGTAAAAAGTTATTGATCTTGCCTATTATTATCAAATTCATTTCATGAAATTAAGTACTAAATCCGTTTATTATTTTGTGATTATACATTTTGCAGGATGATCACACATTGTAGGACAGAAATATATGGGATTTAATTTACTAATCTTCTATACCTTGTTTATGTTAAATTTTTGTAAGATAAATGTGCAGTGATTAGTATGTAGAATATAAAATGAAAAGTTGAAAGAATAGAAATAATTTATTTTATACCTTGAATATGTTAAATCATGTTTTAAATGTTGAGGCCGTTACAAGTTCTTTCATGTTTAGCATTTCCTTGTCAAAATCTCTAGAGATATATTTTGATGCTTTTATCTTTTTATTAAGTGATAAAAAAAACTCTAAGCATGCTCTTTTTAATTGAAATACTAGTGATGCGATAAAAGATGAGCCTTAATATAAAAATCATGAAAATCAATGATAGAGTTAGACTTAAGGTTATGATACTAGACCTGAGCATATCTACAAAATACCATTAGTAGATTTTGCACATAACATCACTCTTTTGCATTACAAGCTTTATGATGCTTCTTATATTTTGTATGTACTCTATAGGATCTATAAGACCATTATAGTTGTCTAGGTTAGCCTTTGTAGAGACACTGTCTTTAAAGAAATAAGTATGTAACACTCGATGACACGATGAAAAGTCTTATATTTAGTGGTGATGATATTCATTTTAAATAACTCGTGTATTTATTGATCTCATTTGTGTTTGTGTCTTGTTTATTAAGAGCATGGCATATGAGTGAGATTTTAAAAAATCTTTGATGGTAAAAGCCATGGTTATGGCTATTGTCTATTAAAAAGTGCCTTTTATATCGAGAATGCCTTATTTATATAGTAGAAATATCATCCATGCTTTGCATATTGTTTTATGCTTTTTCTTCATGAAGTTTAAGTTATCTCTATGTATTTAGTGTATATGATGAAGTCGTGTGTTGTATTTTCTATTGATGAAATAGAAAAGTGAGAAGCTATTTTTATATGACTAGAACAATATTTTTTAACACTTGCACTAATGGAGTAGATGGAGATACGAGGGAGTTATTATAATGGTGAGATAAATTATTCTCTTATATCCTAGAGTTTCGCTAGCCATTGAAATAGCTTTTAGTGAAAGAGAATAAACTAGTTTTTGTTCAGTTTCCAACAAGCGGTGCCACTATGAAGTCGAGAAAAACTTTATATAAGAATTGATTTTTCCAAGGTTTGTAATCTTGGGCTGGTCCGTAAGCTTTCCTGCAAAACAAGTCCCATGTGGGCATAGAGGACACTCCAATGCTTAAGTTAGTAAAATATAATAGGAGAAAATAATGTATGGTAAATAGAAAAATAACTGGAAAATGTAAGAGAAGTTATATGTTATATAAATCAGTGAGTGGTTGTTTGTGGTTCTAGAAATTGTTTGGTGGTTGTTTATGACTCTAATAGTCGTGAATGATTATTGTTGGTTCTTGAGATTGTTGGGTGGTTGATGGTTATGTATAAGATTGCATGGCCATAACTTTAATGGTTGTGTGTAAAGACAAAGAAGTAAGACTTGTTTATTCTTACAAGTAACTGAGATATTTATACACCTGGTTTTTAAACTTACTTCATGGAGAATGAAAATATTTTCCTAGAAAATTGAATTATTGAATGTTGCCATTAATGGTGATATTCGTGGCAAAAGTTTCTTAGAAAGTTGAGGAGTGTTATGACATGTGTATCATCGGTGGAGATATTGGCAAGTTATAGCATAAGAAAATAATCATTGACTAGAAATATGGTACCTGCACTGCTTATAAAAAGCAATGCATGAATAAAAAATTATATGTACGACTCTTGAAAACTTTTAAAAAATACATAGAGGTGCGTGTCGAGATAAGATTAGACAAATCAAGATGAGTCAAGGTGAGTCCGGATTAAATCAATGCTTGAAATACCAAATTTATATCAACTAAGAAACATGTCACTTGACAGTTGAAATGCTAATCATTTGGACCTAGCCTAAGCGACCAACATGGCTAATGAGTGCAATGGATGCACCAATTAGTTTGTTTTCTTCATAATTTTTCTGTATCATTCAAGTCCGAGATCAAAACATCACCACAATTCTAGAGGATAACTTGCCATTAAATATGACCCGAGAAAGGAACAATATATGGAATGAAGAACAAGAATCTGACGAGCTACCTGCCCCAAGGCAAGGACAAAACCGAAACATCATCATTTTATAAAGTCGCAGTACTGCAAGTCTTTGTAAATAGGAAAAAGTAAGTCTTCAATCAAAATTTAAGCTTAGTTTGGATTATACTGATTTCAGAATATTTTTTTACTCAGATAAAAATATAATTTACCATAAAAAACACAGACTGTCAACATTTGAAATATCATTTATTAAATAATTGAATAAAAAACAGAGTATATGTAATTATGTATTATGACACATAACTCGACATGAAGCTCTTTGTTTTGCCTTTGCTTTCCCGCAGAAGTCCCATCTCCCTCCCCTCGCCCTCTCTTTAAAAACAATAGCCCTTTTTATTATTCTCTCTGCCACCCAGCATCGCCACCAGCACCAACACTTTCTTCTCCTTATTGGATCAAATCAGGTTCCTTTGACATTTCTCCAATCAATCAAATGATTCTCAATGTCTTTTTTTTTTAATGTAAATCTAGGTTGTTTTTTTTCTTTTTGCCTAATTTTGGTTGTAAGTTTGATTAATTGTAATTGATCCTGTCACATGTGATCATCTTGTTTTATTTAACGTTTCTGTCTAAATGAAAACGGGGTTCGGGATTTTTTTCTTAATCAAATTGATTTGATGCTGAAAACTGAAAACTCTATGTTCATCTTTTGTTTCAAAATTAATGATTGATTGCTGATTATTTGTTTTTTCTGCAGGTTTTTGTGTGTGTGTGTGGGGAGGGGTTTGTAGATCGGTAATATAATATATTGGTTTCTGGCTCGAGTTTCAAGCTGATTGAGTCATTTGATAGTCTTGCTCTTTGTGGTTTAATGTGAAGTTGTGACTGTTGGTTGGGAAGAGGCATGTAAGTTAGGTTTTTTTTTTTTGGGAGGTGGGTTTTTGTGTAGAGGCTGTTTTAGCTTAGAAATGGGTTTGAGTTATATAGCGATTTCAGCAGTCTGTACGGCTTTGAGTTTTGTGGGTCTTCAATGTTGGACGGAGGTGTCTTTAGGTAGATTGAGATCAGATGGTTTGATTGGTGAGAGTTCTATCAACTCGGAGAATGTCAACCGTGCGCTTGAGCTTCTGTTCAGTTCTTATGCAACCATTGCATTGTTGGTGAATTTTGTATTCAATGTATTTCTACTACTCAATCTTTGTCTCAAGGTGAGTTCTTTCAACTTTTTCCAAATCGGTTCTGGTTTATAACTATTGATTTTTTAATATTTATCTTCAGAGATTTATGTAGTGACTTGAGCAATTTGTGTAGGAGGATCTACTTAAGTTTTAAGTTATGACACAAAAATATGGTGAAATACGATTCTTATAAATTTATACTATGATTTTCTACAGTTTGCATGCTTGCTGGGTTGTTATTGCTTGTCTAATGGTGTGCATATTGTGTCTAAAGGAACAAGGCTATTGCTTTAGAATAGAAGTTAGCACATAAATTGCTGCCTGAAAGAAATGGGATGCCATCTTGTTCTTGTATGGGTTTGTAAGCAGAATGATTAATTATTGTGCACATAGGATGTTTTCTTTTGGTCTCTTTATGATTTATTGCTTAGGGAGATTTAGGGGAGTTTTCAAAGTTAGATATGTAACAGGAAGCCCTTCTGATTTGATCGCCTTTACTTGCACTACTTGATGTTATGTCCTCGCTGTACTTTTTGCTTCATTCTTTTCCAGTAAAGTCTTCTTATTTGATAAAGAGAGACGAGCTTTATAAAAACTCAAGGCTACTGGAACTAGGAAAAGATATTCTTGGAATCCATGGACTGAAAATTTGAATTCAAGCCTCAATATCTTGCAAGTGGCATCACTAACATACCTAGCATTGTTTACATTAATCTTTTATAAGTTTCCTGCCCTTTTTTTTATATATATATAGTGTCTAGCCCATATCACTTGGGCAGAATAGCTCAAATATGGAATTGTGCCTTTGATTCCTCGTTGGTTATCATATCGATGAACTTGCTTTCCTCCATAAATATTGATTTGATGGTTCTTGTTTTGTTGTTGAACATGCAGACTATTTTCTTTGGAGAGTTGTATTCTTCTGAAACTCGAAAACTAGTGGAACGTCTTATTAATTATGCTATTTACAAGGTAAGTATCCTCACCAAGTGTCTAGATGGAAAGTGTTTTACTTTTTTATTACTCACCGTAGTACTGGACAGGTTACTTCATTCAAACCACTGTATTAGCTCTGTTTGCACTTCGAGTTTGTAGTAATACTTTCTTGGGCCTACAGTCAGGATTTATTGAACAAGCTAAAATAATGAGAAAGAAGGCCATATAAGACAATTTGATTTTAAGTGTTTGTTCAGCCTTCTTTTTTTCTCCTAATTTTTGCACCACCAACTTCTCAGAGACAAGAATATCTAGCATTTGCTTCTTCTTTTTTTTATGTTCCTTTTGCTATTTTTTTTCTTTTCTTTTTGAATCATTTGGGCCTGCTGTTTTGCAATCTGCTTGTCAAGTTATAATATTGGTTAGCAGGCTGGTAAATGTTTTGAATTTGGGAGAAGTATTAGTTCTCATGATGATGATTTGATTGTTGGTTTGGAATAGGGTATCTTTGAGTTGAAGTTTGATAAGGCTAGTTACTCTGTTGAAACTCTGTGTTTGTAGTTCTGTAATTGCTGTATTTTTTTATTTATGAATATTGTACAGGGAACCTTTCTGCCACTGGTTATTCCACCAACAATTTCTCAAACAGGTCTCTGGTCAATTTGGTTGACTGTTCTATGTTCTTTAAAGGTTGGTGGCACTTCGTTTTAATAAAAAAAAAAACCTGTTGTTTTAATTTCATCATAGAAGTAATAAAATTGCTGGGATTTTGCATGGTACTGCAGATGTTTCAAGCACTAGCTAGAGATCGACTTGAACGTTTGAATGCATCTCCTTCTGCAACTCCGTGGACATATTTTCGTGTTTATTCAGCACTGTTGCTGGTCCTCTCTGTTGACTTTTTCTGGTATTCTTTGGTAACCTAATCTTGTATTGATAAACATGATTTTGGAAATGCACTTCTTGCCCTTCTTTCTATGATAGTGGCAATAAAGCTCAATGAGAACCTGATCTCATCACTGTTTGAAATATCTGCAATGGGTAGTACAATTTGACTTTTGGTAAAAGCTATAAAAATAACGTGCATTTGTGTATTGGACACCATATTGGGAAGTAGAAGACCGGAGCACAGCACCACTTGTTTCAATTAAGAGAGAACGTTTTTCTTTGGCACTGCACATATGAAATTAACTTTCCCTATGTTTTATTGGTGCTAACCTTGTGTTGGTGAAAATGGATGGGGTGGTTTTGGAGGAGCAGTGGCTGGGAGTGGTCATGATGGTTGACTAACCGAGACAGAGTGGTGGATTAGGTTGCTTAGTTTCTCCATTTGCCACAAACATTCTGTTCCTAAATTCTGAGTGGGGCCCATGAGGGGCTGCACCTGTATCAGAAACAACTTATCTTTTTGAAATAACAGGTCTATATGGGGAAGGTGATAATATACTAATTCTCACATTTTTCACATGGTCGCATATGAGGGAATTGCTTAACTTGCTTTTTCTGTGGAAGCTGTTTGCATTTGACTCTGTTGATTGAATCATGAGAAACACTTTATTTCTACAACATTTTGGTGGCTGCAGGATAGAGATGTGTTTCGTGATATACAGAAGTACGGGCTCGTCCATGTTTTTGTTGTTGTTCTTCGAGCCTTTCAGTATTGCTTTTGAGACCATGCAAGTAATGTCTCTGAAGAATATATTTTATAGTTTGATACATTAATTTGTTATATAAATCTCAGTGAGACCATAGCACATGTTGACAAGGTTATATTCTCTTTAGGCTATGCTGGTTCATGGATTTCAGTTGCTTGAGATTTGGTTCCATCATTCGGCTGGGAATAGCACAAATTGCCAAAGGTTCAAGTTTTTTGATGCAATGAGAGCAGGTACTTCCTGAACTTCTATTCTGCTATGTGAATGTCAGTATCTTAGATTGAATTGGTTGGCTGGCTGCAGTTTTTTTTTAATATGTCCAGTATATGATAGAGGGCAATTTACCTTGGAGACCAGGCACAAAGTAAAGAAGCTGCCTGAACAAAGTCAATTTCCAAAATGCAATGCTTAATATTTCAACCTAAAAATTCAACACTTATTGTAGAAATCTAAAACAGTGAAGTGCAAGCTTTGTTATGCTAAGTTAGCAACACTTCTAAATGCCACTTCTTCCCGGCCCGTCGCATCCGTCTTCAGGACGATCTAGTCACATAGTTTCACGTCTTAGTGAGTGCAGCATTTTCCCCCTCCTGCTTGTTGAAAGTTAAAAAAGTAGAACTCATTCGAGAGGGCTTGGTGGTCTTAAGAGAGGTTCGGGTGGGGGGTTCTCTTAAGAATAAAGAGGATGAATAGAAGATAATTCATCTTCATGCTAACAGAAGAGCGGATCCAATACCAAGACGAAACATAATCATGTGTATTTTCTGTTTGCCCTAAAGACGAAGCATTGCTCAATTGCATAAAGTTTGTAGTGTGCAATTACATTGTTTGTGAATGTGAGGGACTGGTACAAGAAATAGAACTTTTAGGGGGGGGGGGCATTTTATCTGCACTTAACACTTGTTGTCCATTGATTTTTGTCTTCTCTTGAAATCACATGGATATGTGTGTAATTACAAAATGAACAAATGGAAAGTTCTATATAGTGTAGCAGTTAGTGTATATGTATGAATAGTTAACAATTACTGATCAAAAGTTGATCAAGGACAAAAATTGGTCACCTAGCTTAAAGATCTTAATTGAAAATGATAAAGCACATTTTTTAGTGCTTAGCTCTTCGATGAAAAGAGTGCTCCTTTTTTTTGCTTAGACCGTGTACAGATCAATGCCCTTTGCCACAAAGTAAAAATTGCTTCTTCCATGATCTTCAAATTGTGTGCTATAAGGGTACTTTAGATATGATTTTAATGATGCTGGTTGGTGGTCCTATTTTATATATTAGCCAGTTTATTCAACTTTACCATGCTTCTAGTGGATTTAATGTGATGGCATTTTCCTGATTAAGGAGTGTGACTGCAGGTTCATTGTTGGAGTGGAAAGGCGTTCTTATCCGGAACTTGGGTTTTTCGCTAGACATGGCAACCTTATTAATGGCACTTGGTCATTATGTGTATATATGGTGGCTTCATGGTGTGGCATTTCATCTTGTGGATGCAGTTCTATTTTTGAATATACGTGTAAGTTTTTGTTCCTCTTTTTATTTGGAACTGTTTAAAATGAATGAATTTATTTATTTTGACACACTGATTTGATGTATTCTGGTAATTTGAGCAGGCATTGCTAAGCGCTATCATAAAGCGTATAAAAGGATTCATCAAGCTTAGAATCGCTTTAGGTGCCCTTCACGCAGCACTTCCTGATGCAACATCAGAAGAGCTACGAGCATATGATGATGAATGTGCTATCTGTAGGGTATGCTTGCTCATTTCTGCTTCCTTTTTAGTTTTCCATTGGATTGTTTAGTGTAATGAGTTTTGCAAATGACAGGAACCTATGGCTAAGGCCAAAAGGCTACATTGCAGTCACATATTTCATCTTGTTTGCTTGAGATCTTGGTATGGCTTTGAATCTTTTCGCTTATGTGAACTTTTCTTTGACAATTCAGTGTGTATGATGCTCAATAAATGCTGAATATTGCTCAATAATGCCAGGTTGGATCAGGGTTTAAATGAGATATACTCATGTCCCACTTGTCGGAAGCCACTTTTTGTAGACAGGCCTGAAAATGAAGCAAGTACTCATACTGGAGAAGCTCTAACAGATGAACAACTTGCTCATCAAATAAATGAAGGACGTGAACGGCAAAACAGTCCAGGTCATGTGCTGCCTGCTGGAGTATTCCCTAACCAGATTCGGAACTCTATGGAAGGCAGCCCTTGGAGGTAAGAGACCCTTACCTTCGATCATCAGTCTTTCTTGATTGCCTAGAAATGAGTACAGATTGCTGCTTCTAGCTGAAAAATAATCATCCCCCCTCCCTTTTAAGATGGCTGTGGAATTTCTGAAATTTCCTATTTGTTTATGCGTTTTAAAAGTGCTTTTGAAAAAATTTGAATTTTTTTTTTATTTCAAATTAATATTTTTTTGGTGTTTTTAGATCATTTTAATGCGCTGATGTCAAAAATGATTTTTAAAAAATAAAAAAATATATTATTTTAATACATTTCCTAGTGAAAAACACTTTGAAAAGCAACCACAACCACACATGAGAGCCAGTGGACCTTCTGCTATTTAGCAATGGTTAGTCTGTTAGCTAGTAGTAGTTCCTTTGTGATAACTAAGGAGTTCTAGCTTCTTTGGAAATCTTGAATGGAGATTTGCTCGGGGTATGACTCTGTGGCAACTCTTAAGTTGACTGGCTGTCATATTCTATTAGATCTTATTGCCATGTTTAAGTTGACTTTAACCAAACATCATGCTTTAGAAAACAGAAAAAGTAGGTTCCAACACATGCATGTTTCCTTCTACCTAAAGAGGTAGATGGAGGCAAAAGAGATGGTACACTTTAGAGTTCAGATAACCTGGAATGGTGACTCAAGTTTTAAATCCTAATCTGTAATTGGCTCAAATTGCAGTTTCAAACATCTAACTGAGTCTGTCTAATCTTTTATAAAAAGCATCCAATCTTAAGTGAAATGGCAAATGGTCATTGCATAGATTGTGATTTCAAAGATTGGTGCCACTTTTTCCATAAACGATTGTGATCCCCCTCGTTCTTGTGCCATAGAAGTGCAGGGTTGGATTCAAGTTGGCTACCCACTTGGCCCAGCCAGGGTGGAGAGGCTGGTCCCTCAACAGCTATGAGATCTGTTGGATTGGGTAGGGTTCAGATGATGGTGAGGCATCTTGCATCTGTGGGAGAAACTTATGCACAAACTGCCCTTGAAGATGCTGCTTGGAGCCTTTGGCCAATGAATCCATCTCACGCTGCTCCATCTACCTCTTTCATCCCTCCTGCTGCTGGTGGAATACACCCTGGTGGCACTGGTGGTTTACATATGAGCACCACATCACGCACCACAAATGACAACATAGCAAACATACTTGCCATGGCTGAGACAGTGCGGGAGGTTTTGCCCCACATTCCAGATGAGTTGATACTCCAGGTACTGTTTGGATTTACTTTTGTTAACATGTCCCCAGGCTATTCATTTGTTCCTTGTCTTGCGTGTGCTTTTGTGTGGTTAGTTATGAAGTATGTCTGTGAAGTTGTCGCTTGTCATTATCATTTCCTATCATTTTCCTTACATGTTTCTTTTTCTTTTTTTCTTTTTGTACTGATTTCCTCGTCTTCTGCATTGCTTCACTACTTGTGATGATCCTATGCAACACATCTCCATTCTGTTGCTAGTCTTCAGTGCTGTAGTGTTAGATGTTTGCTCTGGAAACCTGTTCACAAGATTGAATGTTGACTTAAAAGGATTAGGGTTGGTGCATTTTCTTTCATATAAATTAGGAGATGGGATATATAGTGGAAAATATTTTCTGGACTCCCAACTTTTTTGGTATGCGAGCATTACATTTCGAAGCAATTCATTTTCTTAATATAGTATTCTATGGTTTGTTTAATTAAGAATCCAACGCATCAAAACTTTGCAGGACTTGCAGCGAACAAATTCTGCTACTGTTACTGTAAATAATCTCCTGCAAAGGTGAGATGAATATTCTGTAATGGTTTCATGTGCTCATTAGTCAACCTGTCCTTCCATATACTGAGTATCTCTGACGGTTTGGGTTGTGCGCGACTTTGCCAATGACCCCAGACCGCTCTCTTCTCATTGTGCTCTTACCCTTTCAAATACCCATAAGCTTCAATATATGTACATACCAAGGCATTTGTACTTGAGATGGAAAAGAAAAGGGAAGGAAGAAAGCACAATTTAGTGTTAGTTTCTCGGTTTCATGTGGAAAAATAAATTACGATACATATAAATAGATGGGCAGGTTGAGGTAGGTATTTGTGTTACGAGCCTGAAGAGAATTTACCCCATCAAGTGAATTTACTCCAAGCTACAAAGGATGCGGCTGCACTGCTCTGTTCTGCATACATAGTGTACAATTATGAATAAAGTGTATTGTTTGATCGGAGTACCTCCGGTTAGATTCCGAGGAAACTAATGATTTACTTCTAAAGCATCTCATCAATTGCTAGTTTTCAATCGAAATATTGCAGCCAGTTGTGTTTAGCATCCGCATAGTTCTTTGTTGATGAAATTGTCTGCAACTCGTGACTACTGTTTCATGTTGTCTGCCTCTGCCCAATGCAAAACCCAATGACAAATGGTTGTCTTCCAAATCCATGATTCACCTGATTTCTGTCCGAGTAAAGCAGGCGGTTCTTTAAAAGGATTTGACAATTCCTTGATGTTTCGTTGTTATTAATCTCTTAAAAATCTAGCCCAAGGTGGATGAATAATCATGGAATGGATCTGCAGATTGTAGAGACCTTTGTTCAGTGAGGTTCCCGTTAGAGCCACCTGTAAATTTACTCGTGGAAAATGCTGGATTCTGATGCCTCGAAGGGAACAAATCAAAGTTTTCCGTTGGCTTTGCTTCGACTCTGCATCTTACACGACACACACGCTCTTTTGGTCAACGTCTCAAATTTAGATGGTTATTGTGTTAATTATTGTTTTTATTTTTTAAATATATTAAAATAATATATTTTTTTATTTTTTAAAATTTATTTTTGAATGATTTAAAAATATATAAAAAAATAATTAATTTGAAGAAAAAAAATTAGATTTTTTTGAGAACATGGTTATGCCGCAAATAATAAACACTCCCTTGTTAACATAAATAATTTCGCCAACTTTTTTTAAATTTTAAGCCATTTGAGAATTTATCCTTCAATAAAAAAAAAAAAAAAGAAGTTAGAATTGACATCTTACAATTTTAGCGTTTAAGAATCATTAGTTGTTCCTTTACTAATGAAATTTGATCCAAATATTCAACCCTCTACAAACAATTTAACTAGCCACATTTAACCATTAATTACCTTTAATTTTTGGTTACTTTAAACCTCCCATCCATTTTTACAAGTGAAAGTCACATGATCTGTGCACAAATTAATCTAATCCTTTTATTTATTTACTTATTTCTGAACTCTTAGATGACTTTGACTTTCGAGCATAAATAATAAAAATATATATTTAAAAGGTAATAAAAGCATCTGTAAAAAACTCTGTAAAAAATAACAATTCTTTTCATAAAAATTGAAAAATAAAAATATTTCAATTTCAATCTCATTTTGTGGCCTTTTGTTTTTCTATAATTTAGTTTATTGTTAATAAAATTATTTTTATTTTAAATCATGCACGTGGCACTTACCTAGACTTTGATTTGGTCAGTTAATGCCTCGTATTCAATCTAACAAAAAAAATATGAAAGTAAAGGGTTTAATATGATCAAATTGTTTGCAGAGGGTTGGGTTTGATCAAATTTCAATAGTAGAGAGATAAATGGTGATTTTCAAACCTTAATTAATGAGCATAACCTCACAAAATCTAATAAAAGCATCCAGTTTCAAATTGATCAAAGATGCTGGAGGTCAATTCTGATTTATCTTTTCTTACAAAATGAATTTTTTTTTTTTGAAAATCAAGCGCCCGAGCAAAATTACATTAAATGAATCCTAAGAGGTGTAGTTAGTTTAAATGGTTAAATTCTGAATTTGTTCCTTATAGATCACCAATTCGAGTTCTACAAACCTCATAATTATTGAAAGTTTACATGATCGTTAACTTTATGGCCCATAAAATTAGTCGAGATACGCACAAACTGACCCGAACACTCACATTAATCTTAAAAAAAAAAATTACATTAAACGAGATAAAAACAGGCCACAGATCACTCCTAATTTCCCGAGCTTTATAATACCTTATATGGCCGGAGCTTTGCATGTAATGGAAGTTGATTGTTATGGGGTAACCTTCGAAGCACTTCGAGAGACAACCAACCTTTTCAATGCCTGTATAATTTATTGCCACATTAATGCAGTTAAAGTTAAATATTTGCATGCAAATTTCTAGAACGGTAACGTCAAGGTAACATGGTGGGCAAGAGCTCCAAACACGGAGCCACGGGCATGAGACCAGACGACAAGATTTGGTGTCATTGGGTAATTAGGAAATTAACAAATGCGCAGGCTCATCTGCTCTGTAGCTTTGAAATCCTAACATTTTGTTCTCTTTTGACTTCCTCCACTTGCATGCACATATCTTGCTTCTCCCATGGTAATTAATATTCTTTTACTCGATCGTATGGCTACATTATAGCTCTTTGTGTTTTACTTATTTATTTTTTTCATTTTATATATTAGTTCGTTTAATTATTAATCTAGATGTGGGAGAAAATCGATCACCAGTTGCTTAAAACTACACTAGGGACTAGCTCATTTACGGAGAAAATAATGGGTGACGATTAGTTTAATAAGCAAAGTCAGTACCATACGTGAATAAATCAAGAAAAAAGTGAAAAATTTGCTGCCTTTTTTTCTCTCCTGATATGTTGTTCTTCCATTCTCTTAGGCCATGTTTGTTTCCCGGAATTCATTTTCCGGGAAATCACTTTCCAAACTTTCCTGTATTTGTTTGCCACTAGGAAAGTTGGTCAACGGAAAACACTTTCCGGTCAACAGAAAACACTTTCTGGTCAACGGAAACACTTTTCGGTCAACGGAAAACACTTTCCAGTCAAAGAAAAATTTGTGTTTGTTTTCCGGAAAGTGGTTTCCGGGAAACCACTTTCCAAACTTTCATGTGTTTGTTTGCCATTGGAAAAGTTGGTCAATGGAAAACACTTTCCAGTCAAAGAAAAATTTGGCTTGGTTTTCAGGAAAATGTTTTCCTGAAAAATTTGGGCGGAAAACACTTTCCGGAAGTTGTGAAAAATTTAGAAATGTCATTATTTGCTGATTATATCAAATTTGATCCTCAAACTTTTGATTGCTATATATAATTTGTTTTGAATATTTATTTTTCAATTTCTTCTCTTAAAATTTAATTTTTATATTAATTTTGGTCCTTATTTTTATAATTGCTATTTGCTTTTTCCTTATCATTTTTTTATTGAAATTTTTTGTCTATCAAATTTGATCCTCATTCTTTTGATTTTTACTTATTTTATTTAAAATAATTTATGAAATGTTAATTATTATTATTTTAATTTCTTCACCTTTTATTTTTTTTAATTTTTTAGATTTGATCTCTATTATTTTGATTATTATTTATTTTATTTGAGATAATTTATGAAATTATATTTTTTTTTCAATTTCATTCTCATTCAACTTTTTAATTTGTAAGATTTGTTCCTCATTATTTTAATAAACTTGAAAAAATAAAACATTAATAAGTTATTTTCCAGCTCATTTTCCATAACATAACCAAACACTGGAAAGTGTTTTCCAACTTATTTTCCATTACACTACCAAACATCGGAAAATACTTTTCCGGAATTCACTTTCCTGGAATTCACTTTCTCAGGAATTCACTTTCCAAAAAAAAACTACTTTCCTGCAAACAAACGGGGCCTTAGAAGAGAGAAGCCCACTGTGGTTTGGAGGTCCCTTGCTGAGAAAATGACTGGTTAGATTAGGGGGACAAGGCCACCATACCCTAAATTTCCTTCTCATGAGTCTCATCATATCGGTGTACTCAAATTTCCTTCTCATACGTCTCTGCTTGGCCCCACAAAATTAACCCTTTTGAATACAAATATAAATAGCAACAGTCTTCTACAGACCATCACACATAATATCTCGAGCACTTCTTAATCACCTCCCACAGTCCCACACACTAATTAACTGTATCTTTCTAGTTTCTTGTCTCTCTACGAATCATGCACTCCTTCAAATCCTCACTTTTCATTTTTCTCTTGTCTCTTTCCATGCATGCAATATGTAATGCTCGAAATATTGGGGTGGTGAACGAGGGTTTTCATGCAAAAGTCTTGTTCTCTGCCAAGGTTGGTATCCTGAACTTCCATTACCACATGTGTCGTGGATTCTTTGATTAGATATTGCCTTCGCCTTCTCTTCCATTACCATTTTATTTTTTTGGGCCTGGTGCGTGCAGGTTGGAGAGAAAGTTGAACACAACACAGATACAGTTCATGGAACTAATGATAGAGAGGGCGCCATCCGTGGAAAGAGTAGTGCTCCTGGTGCTGCAATTATGACTCGAGAATCAAAGGATTCAAAGGCTATCACCAAAAGTTCAGGTCATGATCAAAATCCCATCAAGCCTCTTGTTTCAGTTTCTTGGTATGCGCCTCACAAGAACCACCGTCAAATTGCTGGGTTTCACTCAGATTATGCTATGCCTAGAACACGAACACCTTCTCATAACTGATCAATTCCCTCTTTAACACTTTCATTATGCATTTATGCCCACAATTTCTTTATCTGATAACGAAGTTATCCAAAATATAGAGCCCATATACTTCTCTCCGAGACACTGGCAATTTTTGAATCCAAGACACGCACCCATTCCATACAGCTCGAGCAACTTCTTAACCAATACAGCATTTTTGTCCTTACAAATTTGAGAAGCTACTTTTCTTTATGAAGCTATTCTACTATATATATTTACCTTTTTGAGCTTTTATTATACTAATTAAGAATGTAGGAAGTAAGATTGTTATTTTACTACTGCTTTTCGCCTAGCTATAACTACAGCCAGTATCCCAGTATATTGCTTAGTTTCTCACCCAGTTTTGGACGGAAAAATCTTCTATATGATCCATTATTGTCTCTGATGCTGTTTGTTTGATCTTCTTATAGTCATTAATTAGTAGTATCAATTACGTTTTCAAACACTATTTTCTGATAGGGATGGAACATGCAGGTATTCAGATTCTTAAGTCTCTTAACGGCCTTGTGGTATCGCTTAAGGCAGTGAATATAGAGGTAATGATACTTAATGCTTTTGACGTTATTTATATATATGCCTAGGGCAGTAAAAAAAGTGCGCAGTTGCTCCTGAACCATCACTTTCATCTTGTCCGTGATGAGAGTGAGAAGGGAAATTGATCAATGCATGATTATCTACAGGTGCCTCTAAGCATTAGTGGGGCTAATGAAGCAGTAAAGTACTTTTGAAATAAAATATGTGCTGTGTGCAAACTGTATAGCACAAGTTTTGTTATCAATTGTGGTGTCTGATGTGCCTATCTTGGCTACTACAAATGGTTTTTGATAAACTTCATTCATAGAAAAGGAAAAAGGAAGAAGAACTCAATAGTCATCATCATCATCATATATATACCGATCAATCATATTCACAGAGAAATTGATCAGCGACCTCTCACAATAATTGATATTTACTGATTACTATGTTAGAGATATAAAATTGATCATTATTGAAGTTGTGATCACATATTTTGAAGAATGAAACCAAGGAAATGTGCCACACCAAAATACATAACATGGAGATTATGATGTGTTGTTCATGTAGGGATATTCAACAAGGCGAGCACTATCAGTAGCAGGATTTGGTTCCAATAATGTCAAGAAAGCCATGGAATCCGATGAGAACGAAGTAGAAGAGGATGCTGAGGTGATAGATTATGAACCACCACATCGGACGCCACCAATTCACAATAGAAAAACCTTAGTTGTAGCTGTCTAATATAGTATTTCATGAAAACGAAATTAATGGTCTCTACAACTTTGACTACACACACTCTTTGGTATAGGAAACAGAAGGTGCTTAGATTGAAAAGGATTTAAGTAGAAGCAAGCATGCATGAAGGATGAACAATTAGCATTGGCCAGGATATATATATATATATATATATATATATATATATATATATATATATATATATATATATAGATGGGTACTATTGCATACGGATGGCTTAGTACGTAGGGAACCCTCAATGTTGTAATAATATTTGTTCTTATCTTTTGGTTCTCATGAAGTGGGATGTATATTCCATCTTATCTTCTTCTTTTTCTTCTTCTTCTCCTGTCATTGATTTGAAAATTAATAAATCTCATGAGCGCCTTAATTTTATTTTTTTTAAATGGTGACCAACGGCGAAAATGTGATAATTAAGTAGTGTTTTTTAGTGTTCGTACATTACGTTAAGGGATGTTTGTCATCTAGACATTCGTTGCTAGCAAGAGCTCATATGCTTTCAATTCGCAAAAAAAAAAAAAAAAAAAATATCTGACCGCTAATTATATAATTATAGTAATTGCCAATTAAACTACCTTGTAGTTATATCTATAAAACTACAATAAAAGTAAGAAAGAGCAGTATTATATATATTTCAGAGAAAAAAATCTAAAAACTGTTGTGACAAATTATTCTTGTTGTACGTACGTAGAAAAACTAAATACAATATAGTTTACTATAGAACATTCAAGAACTAAATAATACACGAATTAAACATTAATTATGGACCGATAAATGAATGCAATTATGAATATTCATGAACCAAACCAACATTCCATTCTTAACAGATGGTTGCGTAATTAATAAATAGTTTTTTAAATAAAATAAAGCTATTCGTTTTCTCAATTATAATGAAAAAAAAAAAAAAAGAACAGATCATACACGTAGAGGGATCCTGTCGTGTAGTCCAAGACTCATTGTACTTTGATAAACATATATATAAACAATCAAGAATCCTAGAATATATGTCAAAAAATGTTTTCTTCATCAGCGATTATAGATAACTTTGATCCCTTGAATTTTGATTCATGGTATCTTTTTTTAACTGTAGATTGAACAGTAGACTAGCCAAGAAACATTTCACTTTTTGCTAGCTTGATATGTAAATGTAGCCGTCGTACTTCATGATAGCAGAGTCCAGATCATGCAAAGTCTGCAATCGATCTCAAGTTGAGTTGCAGATTTGTTCCCCTACTAAAGAAAAAAAGAAAACGAAAAAGATCTTTGGCCCCAGGCCACTCCCCACTCTCCTCCTAGTGTCCTCCGGTGGGTGGTTTGTGCATTTCAGTTACTGATAGGATGAAGACTTAAAATAAGATACAAGAGTTATTCCATGGCCCCTCTCGCAAATCATAATATTAGAGGCACCGTCAATTTGAAGGCCTAATTTATGAAGCCTTGTTCTGAAGCAATTGGCATGGGGAGAGGTAGGCTGCTGCGAGAGCAAAATGGTCTAGCCTAGCTCCATACAACTTGTAATATTATGGTAGATCTAATTCACCTAGCTAGCTGGTAATTTTATAACCTTTAGGGCAACGATGAATTGTTTCGATAATTAACCTTAATTATTTTTTCTCCTTGAAGTCAATATTGCTTGTTAATCATCACCTAGCTAGCTAGCTCGTCTTTTTATGGATGAGAGCTATATATAGCCACATTAATTCATAACCAAGAAAGGCATTAAATTTAATGATTTGAAAGTCACTTTTCAAACTTTGCTCAAATGTGATTTGAACATAAGAACACGCATCAGTTATACTTAGAACAGAGATCCAACTTTTAACCCCCTCGTCTGGAAAATCAACTATTAATTTATGCAAGTAGAAATCGTAATTTCTTAAAAACTTTAAGTACAGTAGAAGAAACTAACTTGTGGTCATTTGTCTAGTACTGCTATTCTAGTTTCATAATTAAAAAATTTATTTATAATTGACTATAAACTAAAATAATATGGTGGTTTTACTTTACTCATTCTAGCAAAATATTATTTATTTTGTTTACTTTTTTATTATATTGTTTTGGCTTTATAATTTAAAAATAGTATTAACTCAAGAAAACCATCTTATAAATTAAATTGAACATAACCCGCGGTATAGCGCGGTTGAATTACCTAAGTGGTAGAATATACATGCTCATGGGTTTCTGAACTCGGGGAATGTAGGGTTAGACTAACGATAGCTTCTTAAAGGAACAGGACAGCAGGATGGTTATCATCTCAAGAGTGTCTCCGGCCCAGACAAATCTTAATTAGTTGTAATAGCACACTACGTAGCCCTATTACAAAGATCAAGGAAAAAAGTGGAAGCACTATGTTTTAGAAAGTTTGAACAATCAAACTTTAATAAATACATGCTCAAATCCCCAAGAGAAGTTTCGATGACGAACATAGGCAAAGTGACAAGCTTGTGATAGTGAAGAAAATCACATCAAGCTAGAAACATCGGAGATGGAATTAGCTTGCCGTAATTTACTCGAGCTAGACATGCCACAGTAAATCTCGGGGGTTGCGACCAAATTATGCTGGCATTTCAAGAGACAATGCCATCATTTATCGTGACAAATCGTGACTTGTAACCTCACTGAACTAGAAGAGTTTTCTTATGTGATGCATGAATCTTCTCGAGGATACCTTACTCTAGCTAGGAATGTTATTGGGTGGCGCAAGTCATGTCACTAAGATTCAGATTCTTGCATGGATGTTCATGAGAATTTAAATTAGTTGATACAATTAATGAGTCTTAATACACTATCATCAGCTATTATAATAAATAAATTTACTTGTGATTGGTTTGATTCATACGAATCTGATGTGTGTGTGTGTGTATTAATGATTTATATATAAAAAATATATTTTTTATGGATAATTATTTTATTCAATAAGTAATAAATATTATCAAATTTAATCATATATATATAATCAAATATAATATATAAATATCTTAATATTTGCGTATTACACATACATGTGTGTGTGTGTGTGTGTAATATTTATAATTTTTTAGATAGTGAATGTATAAGTAGGTACATAAAACCCAATAAATATAATATGAATATTTAATTTGTTATCTGTTAAATAATAAAATATGAATAAGGGAGAGACCCGACCCGGCGCTGTCCGTCCCATCTTCCAACCTCATGATAAAAAAGGCCTACCTTTCCCTTTTATCAAAGTGTTGGATATGTTAATAAACGTGGGAGCCCATGGACCAATGGCCAATCCCAAGCACTGGGCCTCAAGCCTCTGAGTAGGTCGCTGGCAAACATTCAAGAGAAAGTGCAGCCTTAAATAACAAATTGTATAACTGAAATTTTTAGCTTCTAATTTTATTATATTGACTACTGTAGTGATGATACTAGCTACCCGCGGGTTTAATTTTTTTATTTTATCTATTATTTATTGGGTAAAAAATTTATATATTAATAAAATATCCATCTTATTTCAATATATATATATATATTGTACTAAAAAGAATTGATAATATTATTTATGGGATAAGATTACTATCTAAACAATATTTTTGTTAAAGCTCATCGAGATTCGGATCAAATTGCCATTAATGCTGCTTGCTTACTGACTGCATCAGCCTGAGCTGAGTAGAAACAAGAAAGGGACGGGCGGGCATGGTGCTGCAACCGTCTTCAAAACCAACTTCATAACGTACCAGGTCTGCTGTCTTATTAATTTAATTTAAACGGATTGGTCGAAAGGAATTCAGTGGCTTACATAAGACATAGATAGAAGCAACATGTACCTTCTTAATTCGTATGATACTGTGGTTTTACCAACCATAACTAGAGGATCGTAGCCCTTAGGGCTTCAGTACATATTGCAGGCACATGGTGGGGCTCGCCACAAACAATCAATGGCCTCCCACATCTTGTTCTTGGGGTTTTATAATTTGCAGCTCTCCCACACTTTGGTTAAATGGGCCTGGTGAAAAGGACTTGTTGTTTTTCATTACGGTTAAAGTTAAGAGTTTTGCTGACAATCTTCCTGCTGGACATTAAAGTTGTTTATTTCTCAAGGAAGAAAAAAACAGCGAGCGATGACAAGAAGAACATCAGAGAGTTGACTGGATCCTGATTATACAGGTATTGATCTTGACTTGTACAATGGCACATGTACATTGTACAGAGCACTTCAATTAAACCATTGGTTTTGGACAGAACACGCAGACATCAAATCAAAGGTTCTAGATCGAAATATACAATAGATAAAACAAAACAAAAAAACCTTACTAAGCTAAACCTGTTAATTACTTAAATATTTAGGTCTTGAGAAACGGTCCAAATCTGCATATTATAAATAAGTGCTTATAAGAAATAACCTTTGTATTAGCTAATAAATTGAGTCCTAATCATGGATTGATATCCTCGTTTTTTTTCAATTGTCAAATGTTATCTATTTGTTCTTCATCTAAAATATTCATTTTGCAAGTGTCTAATGATCCACGATGGGAGAGGGTGTGATTTGTTTGAAGCAAAATTTGTCAATTCCCTTCTCTAGAAAGTTACATGAATGTTTAAAAATATGATAGTGACTTTTTTAAAAGTATTTTTTATTTAAATTTATATTAAAATAATATTTTTTTAGAAATATCATTTGTAACGTAATTTCGAACCTCCCATGAGTTTGCAATCTTGCGTATATTCTTATGGGATATTCGAATTCGGGTCGGTCCCGCCTTCATTCATGAATCTAATTGTTCCAAGGACGCAAGAGCATGAAAGTGAATGGTCATATGATTTTCTGTTTATAATAATTAAACTCATGTTGGGCTACAAAACCGTGATTTGAAGGTTTATTAGAGATGTTCATTGTATAAGTGCATATGCTCATTACATTACTTCAAACCTATTCTTATGAAATATTTTCTTATTGATGTACTGGTGCATGCCTGGATGGTTGATTTAAATTTTATATTTCTTTATATATATATATATATATATATATATATATATATATTGTCATATATAGGTCTAGGATATAATTTATATTATTCTCTAATACAACCCCTCGAGTGAAAAAAATTTGGGCTTGAAACTTTCACAAACTCACATTATCTTGTACTTAATTTTTATAAAATAAATAGGAATGATGAGATTAAGTTGTTAAGTGAGGTCTGGGATATAATTTATATTATTCTCTAATACAACTCCTCGAGTGAAAGCTCTTTGGGCTTGAAACTTTCACATGCCCACATTACCTTGTGCTTAATTTTTATAAAATAAATGGGGATGATGAGATTAAGTTGTTAAGTGAGGTCCCGAGATATGATTTTATATTATTCTCTAACACACCTCCGCAAGTGAAAGCCAACCTTGTGCTTATTTTTTATCAAATAAACGGGGATAGTGAGATTCGAACTTGTGACCGCTTGGTCATCAAAGCTCTGATACTATGTCGAAGAACCATCTCAACCTAATAATTTAAGTTATTATGTGAGATTTCAGAATATGATTTATATTATTCTCTAGCAAAAAGAATATATTCTCTTCTTTTATTTTTTTAGTTCAAATTTTAAGATAAGTAGTGATTTTTATTAATTTATTAACTAAATTAGAGCTTTAATACATAATATTTATTCCTTTTATGTAAAGGCTAATTATTAGTAGTGTATCGATTGTTTTCTTTTTAAAATCTATTGATTACTATTTGTACTTCCTTTTCTATAATTAGCCGCACGTTAATCAGTTATTATTTTTGTTCTAATTTTCAGTTTTCCTTTTTTTTATCTGTATTTTTATTCAATAATTAGACGCAATATATTTCTATTCAACATTTTTTTATTCAACATTGATATGACATGAAGTGCCCTTGCTACTTGCAAGTCATCTGGTTTTTTATTTTTTTTATGATAAAAATATTTTTGGCTTAGCTTCTGGGTAAATAAAAACTGGAAATTTTTATCCTGTCATGATATAAATAAAAAAAATTAATAAATTCTAATTTTAAACTGTCAAAACATTGATATTTTTTCCTAGATCCTGAAATATTTACCCCCTGATTTTTAATTGTCCATGGTCCGTTGTAGCATGTAGGCTTGAGGAAGCCTTGACGAATGACCTATTTGAAATGGGCTTGTTAGGTAAAGAAATTTTATACGAGGTACCATTTTGCAATTTTGTATACTTTCTCCTTTCACAACTTGTTTTGCTTGGTCTGGTAACCACTATTATAAAGTCCAATACGGTCGGTGGTTGAATCTAGAGCCTATCGCGGTCAATGTTGAAAAAAAATAAGGAAATGAATTGACTTTGTTTAACCTAACCTGGTTAAAAAACGTAGACTGACCACCAATCCAATTAACCCAAATAAAAACAAGTAAAAAACCGTTGGTTTTTTTAAAAGAAAAAACTTAGTTAAAATGGCATAATTTTGATCATTAGAAATTGTTTTTTTGAGTTAATCATGCTTTACATTTCTCGACTGGTAAGCTAGTACTTGCCTTCAGTCAACTTTATATTGATTTTTTAAATTATAGGGTTGTTTAGAAATGTGGTAGTAATTGTTTTTCAAAGTGTTTTCTCGTTTGGAAACGCATCAAGATATTTTTTTACTTTTAAAAAATTATTTTTTATATCAGCACATCAAACGATCAAAAAATATAAAATATTAATTTTAAGCGAAAAATATTTAAATTTTTAAAAAATATTATTTGAAATGCAATTTTATATGATCCCGTGGCATTAAGGTCCCGTTTGGGAACGCGGTTGCGGCTGCGTTTCCAAAAAATTTGAAATTTTTTTTTTTACTAAAATTTAATATGGTTTGTACGTTTTGGATCGTTTTGATGTGCTGATGTCAAAAATAATTTTTAAAAAATGAAAAAACATCATTGGCATGCATTTTAGCACGAAAAGTTATTTGAAAAGCACCCGCAACCACACTGCCAAACACGCTCTAAGAATATCCTCCCCTCAATAGTGAAGTAGTGGTTTGGATACTTCCTCAAGTTCCTCTCGAAAAGTTCATTAATAAAAACTAAAAGAGTTAGTGTTTTTACCATGTATCATCTTACAAAAAATTATTTACTGTAATAATTTTTTTCTTTGGTTTTTATTTTTAATATATGTTTTTTTTATTATTATATCTTTCAACATTTAATTTATTAGAGATTGAGTTTTATGATTTGTTACGATCTATTTTTTATGAGGTTATTTCGGTTTCATGACTCATGTTACCGGTTTAACGGGTTAACCTGCCAACTTAATTTTTTTCATTTTTTAGTTGATATATTTTTCAATTTTATTCTTCAAAATTAGATTGATTAAGAATTAGATTTTGTGATTTTTTTTCAATTTACTTTCTATTAGGTTATCTCAGTTTTATAATCCAAATCACGAGTTTTTAAGAATTAATCCTAATTAACCGAAGTTGTTTTATTGTATTTTTTTAAATTAATTTGTTTTTCAATTTAATTTTTTATAAATAAATTAATTAAGAATCGTGTTTCCTGTATATTCTTTACATAAGCTATCCTAATTTCTTCTATATCTGCAAAAGTTTTGGAAGTTTTTTAATCCGTCAGTTAAAATTTTAAATAAATGAAGTGTGATATGCTTTTCAAAATCTTAATTAGAGTAGAAAACGATACCTTTCTGGATTAGATCTGATGCAATTAATTTTTTTTTAATAATCTATCAAACATCTAAAAATAATAATAATAATTTCAGGCAGTCCCGCGACGACGCGCTGCCACGTTTTCTAGTTTTCATTAAAAAAAAAATCATAGCAACCGCGAACCAATAAAATTTTGGACGAGAGGATGTAATGCATCCTCAAATTACATGTTGACAACTCAGCCACTCATTGCCACATTGAATCTCGGAAAAAGGAAAAAGATCATGTCCTCGCCTCCACTCTACAGAGCCGCAGAGATGACGATAACCATTATATTTATGTATCTCAGGCGCCTGCAGACAGGATACACACTCAACAAGATAGGTTCACACCTCCATGTCTCATGCCATACAGGCACCCATGTTGTCTCCTGGCTCAAAATGGCCACCAATAAAAGCAGCATTACTGGCTTTTCTGACCCACCAAAAAATTATGATATCGCAGAAAGGAGGCAGTGGCCGAGTAACATATCACCTCTGAAACTATAAATGATTTTTGAAAGAATATCTATCGTTTTCTCTAGGATACACTCGATCGATCGGAGTTGCCACAGCACTTGCTCTTTTTTCAAGTTTTTTTTCTTTACATTTTGAATTTTATGGATATCCATCTTCTTTTCCAGGGGGTGATATTCTTCATTGTCATGATTATAGTCACGGTAAAAGCAATAAAATTTGCTTCAATCACAGCAAATACCTTAAAACGTGTGATGATAAGAGGTGTAGTTGCTAAAAAACTTATAGCATAGCCCTGCTCTAGCTTTCCTTTAGTGTGGTTAGAACTTGCGTGACATGCACCTTTGTATGGCTGACTGATGATATGATTTTCTATTGTTATCTTTGTGTGGCCAAGGATGAGATCTAGGTATACAAGTGTATTTATACATCATATCTTGAACTTTTTCTTACGAAGAAAAATATATATTATTGGTAGAAAAACCACCCATAAGCTAATCATTATGGTTATATTGGTTATTGTGTCATATTATAATTATTATGTCAGGTGTATTATTTTAAAAATATTAGTGATAAATGGTATCATTGATGTAGAAAATAATGCATATAATGTATAGAAAAACATGTATATGTGTAGAAAATTATGTACATGAAAAGTTCGTATGTGTGACTCCTAAAATTTCAATCATTTAATCTAAATAGATGGAAAAATTTCAGTTATTTAGGTCATTCCAAAACAACTAATTTTGTTTTTATTCCATCCTAGAATTAAAAATTAGAAAGCTAAATAGAATTGTATAAAAATTTAAAAAGCTAAAAGTGTGTTAGATAGAAAAGTAAGGGAGTCAAGTCAACATGAGTCTACCTATCTTAGCCTTAGCCTCTCCTCTTGTCTAATGATTTGTGTTATTTATAAATACTTGGGTTCACATAAGCTTACCTAACATGATGGAGAATATTTGATTTTTTATAAAGTTAAGTCATTAACTAGTGTGTCACATTTTTTATTGGTAGTTGGGTTGGTGCTTGAAAATAAGTTATTTATAATAATAATGGCATGAAAGTTGGTGCAAAGTCAAGCTTAAAGATTGTTATTATTAGACATGATGAGATTTATTAAGAGTACATTTTATCCAATTGATCATTCTTGACACAAAAATATCCTTTAATGGTTTTAATAATGTCGGATTGGTTAAATTTAGATTCACAATGCAAATAAATAAATTTTTTAATGTTGTTTAATATTGGTCCATTGGTCAACTTTGAGCTCAAATTTGTAATTTTTTCATTGTATGAGGGAATAAGTTTATCTTATATGGTTGTCAAGTTCAGAATGTGATCTTTTTATATTATCCAACAAATAAAAAATTATGGTTATTTTAGTTTTCAAACTTTTTCTATGTCTGTTTGTGTTTCTAATAGGTCAAAACATGTGTTAATTATTATTTATCTAGTTTTATGTTAAAGTCAAATATTTTTCTCTCAATTTTATTATTTTGGATATTTCATAGATTTAAAAGAGTTGTTCTAAGTATATAATAATCATCAAGACCATGTATTAGAATCTTTTAGCTAAAATTTGAATGAAAAATCTTTGACTGTCGATTGTTAACTTATGTAGTTTTATATCTTCTTGTGAATGATAATTTTTTTTTTCTGTAACTTTGCATTTTTAAAATTACAAGTGAAACTGTAATTTTAAAATGGTGAGTTATTTGCATTTGTATAATCTTGGTTTTATACTTTAAATTATGGGTGAAAACTATTTATATATGTGAGTGAAATGTTTTTAATATTCTTATGATACTGGTATCATTTCTAGTTGCAAACTTAAGGAGATCCGTATGATTAATTTCTTTATTGGAGCATCCGAACAAAATAATAACAAAATTAACAAAAAAGAAATAAACAATCAAAGGAATACTTTTCTCTAGATCACCGTTTTAAGACATTTTATTAATTTGGATATTCAAAAAAACCACAAATATCTACCCTAAAAATGTAAGAAAAAAGCATAATTGTACGTGAAAAAATGACATAAAAATA
The DNA here is from genome assembly GCF_951802175.1 of Populus nigra. Lineage (NCBI taxonomy): Eukaryota > Viridiplantae > Streptophyta > Magnoliopsida > Malpighiales > Salicaceae > Populus > Populus nigra. Next base: position 39,695,940 of record NC_084852.1, read on the forward strand.
TGTCATAAAAAACCTAAAAGAAAAAATAGCAACCACGAATAAGACATTTTCATAATTATATATCTTCCCTTTATTTGATTTCGTTTTTATTTTTGTGCCTTTCTGATGTACAATTTGCTTGGCTATTAATTTGCTTCCGATAATAATAAAACAAAAAACCAATACTACCCTTAAGGTTAGAGTTGGTGTCCAAAGCTCCAACAACTGCGGGAAAAAAAAAACATCCAAGCTCTCTCCCTCCGCCCTTCTCAGCTTTCACGATGGGCTGGCCGGGCCTCAACTGAGGCAGTTTGCGAGTACTTTTGGAATGGTTTTAAAAACAAATTGATTTTAAAAGATTTTTCTATGTTTTTAAATTGTTATTGATATTAAAAATAATTTTAAAAAAATATTATTTTAATATATTTTCAAAAAAAATATTTAAAAAAACAATAATAACATGAATTTGAGTCATGCATAGAGAATAGCAGGCCTCCGAGAGGAAGAGTATATTAACTTGATTGAAAACAAAGCAGGAATTAATTACAAGGTTATAATTATGCTCTTTATGCATACAGTATAGTTCCTGTTATTGTGTATTAAAAGTACATCGTATCGTTCGAACTCCATTAGTGGGCAATGTTTTCTTTCTATGTCTTGGATTTGGTAGAGGAGTGAATTGGGCAATGAGATATGAGGGCCATTAGGACCACTAGCTCCACCATTGTACTACAAAAAGTCGGGCAGGCCACCAAGCAGAGCGGCGGTCCTCTCATAACAGACTGATATGCTCCTAATAATCTTAGCGGCGTTGACGATGAGAGCGGGAGAGGCCATTTTATACCTAACCTCCTTTTGGACGTCCAAGTAATTATTATTAATGATAATGCAAGGATGTGGATGCCTATTGCCTCCTTTTCTTTACCGTTTTACTCTCTCTCTCCCTCTCCTCTTTTCGAGTAGTTTTTACCTCTTGGTGCTTCAATTTAATTGGTCATGACGAAAGAAAAAACACTAATTGAAAAGTGGAATTCACCATTTATCTCCACCCATGTCACAATAATTTTTAATTGATTTTATTAGTTTTATCCTTAATATTGGATTAATTATAAATTTTAGGTTCATAATTTATTTTAATTTGTTTTTTATGAAATTATCTCTGTCTTATAACCAGAGTCATGAATTTAACAAGTTAATTCAAGTTGGCACGAGTCACTTTTTCTTGTTCTGTTTTAAATTGATTTTTTTTTTCAATTTTATCATTCAACATTAGACCGATTGGAAATTTGAATTCATAATTTATTTTGATTTTTTATGAAGTTATCACGATTTCATGATTCGGGTTGAGGATTTGACAAATTAATTTGAGTTTACCCGAATCAATTTTATATGTTGCCAACTTGATATTTAAAAAAAGATGTTATGTTGCATATTTTTTTTATAGACAAACAATGTTTTTATCACTTATCCAAGTTGTTTTTTTAACTAAGTTATGTTGTAAAACTTGTCATAGGCTTGCGATTTGTGCAAGTGTTTAAAAAATTATGTTGTAAAACTTATCAAAATAATGAGGATTGAAATAAAATATTTAAAAATAAAAATAAAAAGCATTATGCAACTATCAAAATGCCCTTAAAAAAATGAAGTCAAAGAGCTTCATAATGGTTTTTTTGTTACGGTAAAGTTAGCTTAGGGGTAATTTAGTATTTGATCAAATAAAAAATATAAAAGTTATTATTCTTTGACCATTTTGTAAGAGTTTTATTAGTTTTTAATTTCACCATTCAATTCAAATTAATGATATTATATTTTTTATTTTAGTCCTTATTATTTTGATATCTAATATTTTTATTGATCATCTTGTAAAAGTTATTATTCTTTTCAATTTTACCTTTCAATCAAAAACTTGTTTTTATTTTTTATGTTATTTTTTATCCTCATCTCTTTGATTTTTTCAAGGTTAGTTTTCTAGATAGATTTTTCTTTTCAATTTATCACTTCAATTAAATATAAAATTTATTATATATATATATATATATATATATATATATTGATCGCATTCTTTTAATTGCTATTTTTTAATCCTTTTGTATAATTAAATTTTTTTCAATTTCAACCTTCAATATCTGATTAATTGAGATTTGGACTTCATATTTTTTTCAGATGGAGTGCTTCGAACTAATAATACGGGTCACATGTTTGAAAAGTTAACATGAGTTTTTTATATATAAAAAAAACTTTATAATTATCTTAAATTTTTTATTGGGTTATTACAATCTGATGATTTGGGCTGTGTTTTTTTATGAGATATTTTGGGATGGCTCGACCCTGATTATCAGGGTTATATATTTATCATGCTAACTCGGGTTGATCATAACTAATTTTTTGATGTCCTTTTTTTTACCTCTTTTCGTTCTTTTGTTTTTAATGCATTGTAAATCAAGATATTTTGTTTGTTCTCTTTTGAAAAAAAATATTTTTTCTCGAGTTATCCTAATAACTTTTGTTTTCAAACTTGATCCATTTATTATCATTTTCTTTTTTTTGTTTAATTTTAAATAAACACAGCTTATTTGATCCAATTGAGTTCATGATTCAAATCACACATTTGTCTTTCTCTTTTAAAACACGCTTATAACATCTAAACATAAGTTTTTATATACATAAAAAAATAATCTGGCTCCACAGCAAAATACAACCACCAAGACTAGGATATACTATTTTATGTTTATGATTTTTTATATTTTCTTATCTGACCATAACTCTATTTTTTATACCTTCATGTTGCTTATTTCTTTTATCCAATTTCATGTACAAACATAAAGTCTTCATGAATATTTTTTTACTTCTCTTTCTTTTTGTGAAAGTTTATATTTTCTTTTCCTGAAATTTAAAAAAATCCTCTAAACTTTATCAAATATCTCAATACTTTTTCTTGTGAACTTTCTTTTCCTCCCGAATCTATACATTTTTTTCCCACGACATTAAAACTTGGACATAAATCCTAAAAAGATTCATTGATATTTTATTTGTTTTTTATTTTTTATATGCACAAATGACATGGAAAAAAAAACATCTTGCTTTCTTTTTTTAACATGTGGCATGGCATGATTAATCAATTATGAGTCCATGAAGGGTTTTTTTTTTTGTTTTTTTATCGCAGAACATGTTCCCAATCTCTTTTTCTTTCTTTCCTTTTCCAAATAGTCTAAATCTTTTTTGAATTTCAAGTTATTTGAGAATTAGCATCACAATTTCTAATTTTAGGTTGGACTTTCCTGTAGCTATTTTTCATTTAAAACTGAGTCTTCCTATTAAGTTTTATTCAATTTTATGGGTGCAATTATACTTTTCCAGCAATTAAAAACACGTCAAAACTTCTGAATGCTTTGCCCCCCCGAGAGAAATAAGTTTTTGGAGGGAAAAGCAAACTTTCATAAGTTTTAGGCTTGAGAAGTTGAAAGTCAACGAAGTACAAGTCACTTGTACTTACCCTTCAAAACTTTCCCCCCCTCCTAAAGGCCTAGCACCTGGCAATTAAAGAACATTTTAGAGGAGGAAAGAAACAAGTTTTGGAGGGGAAAAAAAGCTAACTTTCATCAATTTTTGGACATTTTAGCTTCTTGAGTGAAGTCGAGAAGTCAACACATAAAAGACAAGTGCACTTACACTTTTCAAATGGATGAAAACTCAACAGAAAAAATCAATTTCAAATAAAAAGAAAATAGATGGAAGGGGATCCAATTCAAAATTGAGAAATTAGTTTTCAAGTATACATTATGTGTTTGAGAGTGTGTTCATATGTGATTATTTTTCAAAGTATTTTTTACTTCATTATGCATCAAAATAATATTTTTAAAAATATATTTTTAATATTAGTACAAAAAAATAATTTAAAAATAAAAAAAATTTAAATAAATTTGACAAACTTTTATTCAAGCTACACTTTCAAAACGGTTATACATATCCCTATTTGTTTTTACGTTTTAAAATGATTTTGAATAAATTTAAATTTTTTAAATTTTTTTATTTTAAATTAATATTTTTTTAGTATTTTAAAATAATTTTGATGCGTTGATATCAAAAATAATTTTTTAAAAAATAATTTTTTAATATATTTTTAAATAAAAAATACTTTAAAATTAGTTTACCTAGAGAGGAAGCACCACCATAATTATTAACTCAAATGGTCACACCTCAAAAGCAAGATCGATCTCCCCCCCTTGGGAATTAAGGAGAGGTACCCACTTGGGATTATTGATTTTACTTGCTGGTAATTGCAAAAGGAATTAATTCAACGCCCTATTTTTACTCCTTAATTCATACGTTGCTCCTTCTCTCTGTTTTACTTCATACGTCTGCGATGTTTAGTGTGTGAGATCAGTGGTTACAAAGTTCTGGTTTCTTCTTTTTCAACATTGCACTATTCTTTGTTTTTTTGTTTTTAATGCCTTTATGTTGCTCTTGTTTCCACTGCTGGCTGATGGGAGTAATTGCCACAAGTTGTGCGTGTTTAAAAGTGTGATTCTGGTTGCTTTTCAAAGTGATTTTCACTTAGAAAAGTATGTCAATAATATTTTTTTATTTTTTAAAAATTATTTTTGAAATCAATACATCAAAATGATTTGAAAACATCAAAAACATATTAATTCAAAATAAAAAAAAAATCAAATTTTTTCAGAAATGCTTTCCAAACGCAGAAACAAACAACCTCTTTTGTAGGTTTGCCGGGAGTGGTGGAGGTTTTTGGTTGGAATTTTGTTGGAGCATGTGTTTGGAAGTGTGTAGCGGATGTTTTTTAAAGTATTTTTTTATTTGAAAAATATTAAAATGATATATTTTTTATTTTTTAAAAATTTATTTTTGATATTAGTACATCAAAATAATTAAAAATAATTTTTTTAATGAAAACAATTCACTCCCAAACACTAATTTGCTTAGCAAGCTGTGGGGAAAATATTGAACAATTAGTTTTTTTTCTTTTCTTTTTTAAGCTAGGGTTTTTGCGAGTATTTCCTTCTTTAATTTGTACGTGCCTCTTTTATTTATATTGCCTAAGATTCTCTGCCAAAAAAAAATTTGAAAAAAATAATGTTATATTGTTTTATTCTTAATTATAGATATTGAATTAATTAGATTTTTTTAATGTATAGGATCTCTTTCAATTTGCTTAATTCTTGTTTTTATTTTTATTTTTTTCTTTTGTATAATACCCTATTATTATTTTTTAGTCCGTGATAATATCATTCCCTTTGGTCTCCTTTTCTTTTTATCTCCCTCCCTAAACTCTTTTTCTTTTATTATTATTATTATTATTATTATCATCATCATCATGATAGAAATTAAATTAAATACCAAAAATTAAATTAAATTGAAAATATAATTTTTAAAAACACATAGAAAAACTAAAAGGTTACGACAATTGTGTTCTTATTATAATACTTTATGATATAAAGTCAAAAACTAACAGGTTATGATAGTTATGTTCTTTTTATAATACTTATATTAAAATCTGTATTTTTTTTAATTTTGTATAGTAAGTTTATAAATAAAAATAATAATAGATTTTATTTTTAAAAAATTGAAACAGTCTTGTCACTAACCTCGAAACAATTTTAAAAAATAAAAACATGAAATATTTAAACACTTCTTTTTAGTTTTTTGTTAGTTTATTCTGCAATTGTAAGGTGTGCTGTCCAATGTACGTGTGATCTCGTCATCAGATTAATTTCTGCGGACTAGTTCTGATTAGTTTAAAGCACGCAAATTATATATATGATACCTCCGACCGTCGTATTAACGCTGGTATTTAATAACAATAAACCGCATGTGATCATTAAACTAATGGAGGTATCATTTCTGGGTTATGCATTTGATAAATATTAGTTGCACGGAAATCTATAATTTTCTATCATTGCTCGTTGCTTGATGCTTGGATCTATGCCGTTGGTATGATCGATAATGATTATTAATTAATTACTTGGTAAAGTTTTTTTTATAAAATATATTAAAATAATATTTTTTTTATTTTTTAAATTTTAGTTTTGGTATTAACCTATCAAAATAATTTTAAAAAATTAAAAAAATTAATTTAAAATGTTTTTTTAAAATTTAATAAAAAACCAATTCAACCATAAACGATACTAGAACTCATTTTTTTGTGTTGTAAAAGTATTTTTTAAAAATTTTAAATTTTTTATTAGTATTTTTATATATATCTTGATAGTAGTAATAATTTTTAAAAAATAAAATATTATTTTAATATATTTTTAAATAAAAAATACTTTAAAAACTACAAACACCACTTACCACTTAAATGTTTGACATGACAGCGTGTTCACGTTGCAAGATGTTTCGAGGGCCTTCGATCTTTTTCTTCCTAGGAAAAAAATCTTCCTTGACTTTCGTTCTCCTTGCTCGATCTATCGAGATCACAAACAGTGATAGCAAGAGGTTGGCTTTATCTTTTTTTTAAGCTCTTAATTTGCCAAGTAATGGTGTTCCATTTAGTCAACGGTTTCACGATGGAATATGCAGTCCCGGCGGGCACAGACAGAGCAAAGAGCTTTGGAGAAGATGGCATAATTCAAGTGAAATCTAGATCCTTAAAAAAAAAAAAAACCCAAGTTACAAATTATTGATAATATCACGAAAAAATTTGTCAATAGAAACTTTGAAATTAACAAATTATTGGAATTGGATTATAAAACATGTAATGAGTTTTTTAAGATGAAGTCCACTCACAATCCACGTTAAAATCATGTTAAATTTTACAATTCAAAATTAATGTTTAAACATGAAATATTAATATATTTTAAAAAACCAATAAAAAAAATGAAAAATTATTCTTAGAGAACCATTGGTTAACAAAAATTTCTAATCCAAAATAGTTTAGTGGAGTGGATGCTCATGAGTTTAGGCTTGTGTTTTATCAACAAAAAAATATTTATTATTAAATTCTGTTTGATGAATAATTTCTTTTAACTATTAAAATAATCAATATACAAACAAATACGTTAATAATTTGATGAGAATAAATATTATCATGGATAATTCATTAATTATAAACACCCATTAATATTTTCATAAAATATATAAACATTCATTATAATTAACAAAAATTCATAAATTATAAAAATTGATGAATGATGAAAATTAATGTTTTGGTTCTCTGAGTTTTATAAATAAATATCTTAGATAGATAAAAAGTTATATAATTTTTATTGTACATGTTTTTCTATAATTTTTTTTTTATTTTAGAGTTAACTTAAGTTTATTTTTTATTGAGAGATATTGAATATAATTTATTCGAGTTTATCGGATCTTACTTAGAAATGTTTCTAAATAAGTTAATATAGCTAGAATCTTTACAGGTGAGGTTAAAGAAAGTTATTTTGTAAAATTCAACTATTGAAATTGATGGATTCTAAGAGAAATGTAAAACAAAACACTAAGTATTTATTTTAGGGGGTTGAAATATTAGTAATAATAATAATTAAAAGATGAGAGAGAGAGTCTAAAATGTGAAGGGAAGGAAAATCCTGAATTATATTTTTTCCGTGTCCTTTTCCCTTGGTTTGATAATTAATAATGTTTAATGGATACTAATGCCTGTAAAATCTGGCTTGATGCAACGCATCAATCAATCCACTGCATATCAATCCGAAACCGGAAACCCAATATACAGGTCATCTTGTACCTACGGATACCGGGGGACAGAAAGCTCTGGCGCGGCCAATTTTCGTGGATCCATCAGCATTGATAATCACCATCCAGGCTTCCATCACGCGCCCAGAAAAGTCTCTTCCGGCCACGTTGAAGCAAGTAGGGGGGAATAGAGCGTTGAAGTGGGGGGGCTGAGTTATTAAATCGCCGATCTGCGCGTGGGATGTTATTGCGGCCGAAATTCCAGAAAAGGCAAAAACGCCAGGTCGTTTTCCAAGTAGGAATTCTCGTTGCGGTGGCAACTGGGGCTCAGGTCGAAATGCTTGGAATATTCTTTTCAAGTCGCAATTATTCTGACTGAAATTTGATAAACTCCAAAGTTCAGGCACTCTATTTTCTCTTTAATTATCTGCCATCTTAATCATATGTCTATCATCTTTTCTGCTGAATAACTTTTAGCGGCACAGAAACACGATTGCTTTTAAGGAAAGATCTCTTGAAAATCATTTTTCAATCTCTATTGTGTTTATTTATTGCTAGGAAAAATGTTTTAAAATTAACAATGTTTTTCAGTTAAAAAAATTGGTTTGATTTTTAATAAAGTGGTTTCGGTTTATTTTAAGCAAAAAATATTTTTTAGAGACTTGTAAAAAAATATCTTATTATTTGTTAATTATATTAAATCTAGCCATTAATTTATTTATAGCCTTATATTTTATTTTGATTTTTTTAATTTTATCCTTAAAATTTGATTTTTACAATACTCATGCATTATGAAAAGCACTCAAGATGAAATAGATAATGTAATTAATTTTTTTTACAGAGTGCTTTTTATTGAGGGACGGGAAATTTTATCTTGACACATGAACACAACTCGGGTGCTAGTGACTTGTTATCGGCCTATCATATCATGCCATGTATGAAAACTTAAAGTGAGAAGTGCTTTGTAGCATCAACAATATATGTTCAGGTGGTGAATTTTTGTATTGACAAAGAAAAAGGAAAAAAATAGAGGGAATTGATGCATTTTTATTTGAAATTGTGGGAATAGATAAAAAAAAACGAAATATAATAAACTTAAGGAATAAGTTAGAAAAGTGTTAAAAAGGACTATCGACAAATTTTTATCTAGACTTATATGAAAAAAAAAACACAAGGACTAGAAGAGAGTTTGCAATTACCCCATTTTCATAGAGTTATTATACATTAAAACCGACTAAAGAGTTATGAAGTATGAACTAGAAAAAACATATCAAACTTAATTACAAATTAGATTTGATAAAGTCTAGACTTGAAAACATAAATGGTAAATGAAAGAGTTTACATGATATAAAATCTTTCAAATAAAAATAAAAGGAAATTACCTTGAATAAAAAGGGATAATTACGAAAATTTATTTTTAACATTTCTATTTTAGAAAAAGAAATAGGGTGAAAATAAAACTTAATATCTCAATAAAATAACAATAACTACATTGAAGTTGGTTCATTCAAGCTCAGATGTAAAATGTTTTGTCTATCATTATAATAATAGTACAACAAAATTATTACTATTTCAAAAAAGAAAAAAAAAAGGAAGGGGCAATGATTAAAGTTTTTAAATTCGGTCTAATGGTCGATCTAATTCAAGTCTCGGGTCACAAGTTTTGTCTAGGTTATTGAATCACCCGGGTCAATTCTATTTTTTTTTTATAAATCAAATCAACATCGTTTTAGTTAAAAAAATCAACGAGTTGCAATTGAGTCAACTGGATTAACCTACCAGGTTACTCAAATTTTTAACTTTTTTTATTTTTTTAAACCAAACTTAATTTTAGCTCTAAATAGCCGAGTTCTAAGTTGATTTGCCAGTCCGAGCCAGGACTTAAAACTATGGCAATGATATGAAAGTACTTGAAAATTGCGAATGTCTTACCTAAGGTATTTGGCTGTTAATCAGTTATTATGCCCCACTGATTAACTTGAAATATACTAAATCATGTAACTCCGTCAGACAACTCAGAAAGAACCTTCCCCATATACTTATTATGTCATCACCCCCCCTTATTTCCTTTTTTCTTCAATTTTGCTATGCATAACTCCTTCAATCATTCAATAATAATCAGGTAAAAAAAACAAGAAACCAAATAATCAAGAGAAAAGAAAGGTCATAGGGTCATAGCCAATCTTCTCAATACAGACAGAAAAGGATAAAAGCTCTTGCTTATGCAGCAAAAACTCTCCTATTCGACTTCTTTCTTTACAGTCCAGAATGGCACCAAAATATTTATTTTCTCTCTCTGCGTTTAGTGAATAAGCTAACGGCAAAAAAAAAACAAAAAGACATTGACAACTGCATCTAAAACACTTCTTCCTTGGCTCTCTTTTTTCTGTCTTGTTACAGAATCCCTTCGTCTCCATCTCTCCGCCTCTATACCTCAAAACCCGACTTGGGTTTGCCAGTCTCTGGTTTTCACTTCATGGGTTTATGGTAGATTTTTATTACAGGTTTTCTTGGTTCCTGTGGCTGAGATTGAAGTGACCCCACTTGAAATTTAAAGTGACAAAGCTAAGAAATTTATCTCTGCTTTCATCACTTCTTTTGTTTTATGAGATGTTTTTGAGCTGCTCTGTCCTGAATTGAGTGTCTCTGTTTCGTTGGATAATTGGATTTTGCTTCATTCACAGCTCTCTTTCGTTCTAAAGTCTGTAGTCTTGTGTTCTTTTCAACTTCTTGATGGATGTCGATTTCACAGCTTAACTTTGGTTTTGAATAAATCAAGTAAACATTAATTGTTTATTTTATACCGAGTTACTTTTCTTTTCTTTTTTTCTCTATAGTTTAGTGGTGAGTTTTAATTCTTTATTGGATTTGGGATGGATTTCAAGTAAAGAGTGGATTTTTAAACTTGTGTTTCAATTTTCTTCTTTAAAAAAATCATATTGGTTCTGTTTTTTGAGATTTGGAATCTTGGTGCTGGCTGGAGATTCTTTTGTGGACTTTATGGTTTTTAGTAGAGAGAGAGAAAGATAGAGTTTGGATTGTTTGGTGAAAGATAGAGAATTCATATGGAATTGAGTATGGGAATGACTTCAAGAGTGGAGGTTGAGGAAGACAGTGACAACAATAAAGGAAGTATGTGGGATTTGGATCAGAAACTTGATCAACCCATGGACGAGGAAGCTGGAAGGCTCAGAAATACGTACAGAGAAAAGGTACTGTAGTATTACAATTTTCCTTCCCTCTCCCTCAAACTGCAAACTAATAAATGGAGTTCAATTGTGCTTGTTGACGTCAGACAACACATGCTCCTTGTTAATGCCATTTCCCCTTCCTGGGATGAACTGATTTAGAGACCAAAAAACTTATATCTGCTTGAATTTCCATTTGCAGACCCGTTTAACCTTTTCCTTAAATCACAAATGAATGAATTTAATCAGCTATAATCTCGTAACAAGGATGCTGACATTTTTGGATATATACGATATTTCTAATTTATAGATGCATCAATTATTGTTTAATTAATTCAGTTGATTTTGGTGATTTGATGCTGATTTTTATTGTGTTTGCTAATACAATTTGGTTACTTTCAGAAATTCTCAGCGCTTTTGCTTCTACGGCTTGCCTTCCAGAGTCTTGGAGTGGTTTATGGTGACTTGGGCACTTCTCCCTTGTACGTGTTCTACAATACATTCCCTCATGGAATCAAAGATTCAGAGGATGTGATTGGAGCTCTTTCATTGATCATATACTCGCTCACTCTTATCCCACTCCTTAAGTATGTCTTCATTGTGTGTAGAGCAAATGACAATGGTCAAGGTAAACCAGTTTCAATGCATATGACTTAGGAGTTGTGTGTTGTGCTGATTGCACGTAGCTCTGATTTTGTGGATTTATGATTTTGATTAGTGAATTTATGGTGCTATACCTAATGATGTACTGGGATGATTTCTTCCATTTTTGCTTACCTCCAAATCCCAATCATAAAGAAAGTACTTTTAGAAGCGTGGATGCTATCTTGCTATTTTCTCCTTTTTGTTGCTCGAATAGTAGTGGTCTTCATAATTTTTTGTAGTTCTCCTTGCATTGCTACAGACTTTGATAGTTAACCATGCCTGTTCCCAAGTGATCAATTGTTTCCTTCATAATTTTTTCAGAAGGTTTTGTCTGATATAGCCCAGTGAACGGAAAGAAAACATTTTGACCTCGTTTTAAACATGCACAGTATAGTGATGTTCTTGTAAAAACTCATGTAAGAATGTCAGGTTTCAACAGTATATTTTAATTTGAATGTGTGCCTAGTGGAGCATGCATTTGTAATTTTTCCTGCCTCGGCTATGATGAAGGACACAGTACTGGAACTTATCCTCTTCATGGAACAGGTGGAACATTCGCTCTATATTCATTACTTTGTCGGCATGCTAACGTAAGAACTATTCCAAATCAACATCGGACAGATGAAGAGCTTACAACATACAGCCGTTCCACTTTCCATGAACAATCTTTTGCTGCTAAAACTAAGCGATGGTTGGAGAGATATGCATTCCGAAAGAATGCGCTTCTTATTCTTGTCCTTGTTGGCACTTGTATGGTGATTGGGGATGGGATTCTCACTCCAGCAATATCTGGTACCTTGATGCCTAACTCGTAAATTTTGTTTGTCTGTCTGTCCATATATAAAATGCTTATTGCTTTGACATAAAATGGATGTGTGTGATTGCAGGTTTGTGCATATGTAAAAATCTTTCAAAAATTAGCAAGATATCTAGTTCTTATCCTGAGAAGAAATCATAGTGGTTTGTTTAATGTGTATTTTACAATTTATTTTAATTAAGTGTTCTCCTAGTGCTTCAATGTAACAACATATTTTTATACGTTAGAATGTTTTTGATTTATTATTCTGAAAATGTCTTCGGATGCTTGGGTTACTAATGGGATCTGTTGGTAAAGAAATCCAATTGATGTATTTACACCTGAAGAGCGATTAAAGGATGAAAGTTTCATGCGATAATCTGGCTATTAGCATGTACTTGTGGTATATCTGGGGTTATGTAGCCTGTGTTTCTTTAACCATCAGTTCATAATAGTTTTTATTTATTTCAATTCCCTTGGAAATGCTTAACCACACTTCTATGACAGTTCTTTCAGCTTCTGGCGGGATCAAGGTAAACCACCCCAAACTGAGTAGTGGTATCTTTCTACTCCTGACAGTCAACAAAACTTTGTCTTTACTTTTTCCTCTCTGCAACTAATTGCGTTGTTTCTTTGCCTTGATATTCTAGCAGTTTTGAAGTTTTGAATCTTTAAACGAATCTGTTTTCTGTGGTGCAGATGTAGTCACAGTTGTTGCTGTTGTAATATTGGTGGGTTTGTTTAGCATGCAACACTATGGGACGGATAAAGTAGGCTGGCTCTTTGCCCCAATCGTGCTGCTTTGGTTTCTGTTAATTGGGGGTATCGGCCTGTTCAACATCTGGAAATATGATACTGGTGTTCTGAAAGCCTTTTCACCTGTATATATTTACCGGTATTTTAGAAGGGGAGGTAGAGATGGTTGGACCTCCCTTGGAGGGATTATGCTCAGTATAACCGGTAATTATAAAAATGAATTGGTGGCTACATACTTGTTTGAAGTTTAAGTACACAAATCCTTTTCTGCCCTAATGTTTAAACCTTTTAACATTTGTTAAAATAAAATCTAAGTTATGGCTGCATACTGATTTTTATTCTGAACTGTTACAGGTATAGAGGCACTTTTTGCTGACCTAGCCCATTTTCCGGTTTTAGCTGTACAGATTGCTTTTACAGTAGTTGTTTTTCCTTGCCTTCTTTTAGCATATTCTGGACAAGCTGCTTATCTTATGCAAAACAAGGAACACGTTGTTGATGCATTCTATCGTTCTATACCAGGTAAAATTCTTTCACGGTTGAATTTCCTTGACTTCTATTGTTGCTTCTCTTTTTCTCTGATTACTTTTCATCTGTCTCCTGATATCTTGCTTCATTTCCTGCAACTTCTTATAGTGAGGTGTATTTGATGTAAGCATTTTAGTGATATGCAATTAAAAAATAGAGCTAGAGAAGTAATGAGAGCACAGAGTAACAGAATAAGTTCTCTTGTAGGCTGTGAATTTTGAGGCCTGCACTTATTAAATGTAAGAAATGAAAATTTATAAGTTCTCCTTCAAAGAGAGATCTTGGGGATTAAGAATACCTTGCAACTCAAGAGAGGCTGGGAAATCCAGTGTTTAAACTCTCAAAATTTTCAATTTACAAAATTTTATATGTTGGGCTCACTGTTAGGCTGTGGTGAAACTCTCAGATATGATAAGAAATGATTCATGGTCACTGAAAATCATTGTTTGAAAATTTATTATCCCGGTTGTTTGAACGAATTGCTAGAATAACTTTTATTTGGAGAAGCACAAAACATATTTGAGAATTATAAGTCTCTTTTTGATTTTGAGATTCATGAAAAGTGGCTAATGTGGGAATTTCAGATCTCGTTTATCTGAAATAAAACATCAGTAGTTATTCAAGGATCTCAGAAAAGGAAAAGTCCATCAAGAGTATCCAGCTTTATGGAATCCTTATGGATTTGCATGAAGTTATCCTAAATGCTTGTAATATGGAATTAAAAAAATCCACAAGGCGTACTTTACCACGAACATATGGTTCGACAATAAAAATTTTGGGACCAAGCTCGAAGAACAATTTCTTGTGTTGGCCATAGTTTTATTTTTTAATACTCGGACTGTTCAGGCCTTTGTAGCTCCACTTCCCGATGAATTTCTTATTGTAGCTTGAAGTTCTTAGTAAGTTTGTGATACCATCCTCACAATAGTCTTGCTCTTCCCAAAGATACAAAATTTTGATAAAGGTGTGTCAATGGACAGATGCTAATTCACACTTCTTTCTTTGCAGAAAGTATATATTGGCCAGTGTTCATTGTTGCAACTGCAGCTGCTGTGGTCGCAAGTCAGGCTACCATATCCGCAACTTTTTCAATAATCAAGCAAGCCCTTGCACTTGGATGCTTCCCAAGAGTCAAAGTTGTACATACATCAAAAAAGTTCTTGGGTCAGATATATATTCCAGATATGAATTGGATCCTTATGATTCTTTGCATCTGTGTCACTGCTGGTTTCCAGAACCAAAGTCAAATTGGTAATGCTTATGGTAAGTTTATTAAAGATTGTGATTTCTGTGTGGGTGGACAAGTTGTATGAAACTAGCCTGATCCTGTGTGATTTCGTTCTGGATTTTTTTTTAAAAAAACAAGAATCTTCTTTTGTTTTGCTAACCTTTTAACCGTTGCGATGGCGCTTTTCCTAACTTTTTTGGAACGAGTTCCAAGAGCTTTATAAAATGAGTTGTGGAGAGTAACAGGTTGTGCTTTTCCAAGTCTCTTGCTTAAAGTAACTCGTGATTACTTAAGAAGCAGATCCAAGCCAAATTTCTCTGGCCAGATTTTGCTCATATATTTTGTTTCATTAAATTTTTTCTACAATATGCTGGTGCATTTCAATTTATTGTTTATGACGCATTGCTCTAAATTGAAAAAACAATTTGTGCAACAACAGGGACAGCAGTTGTGATAGTCATGCTGGTAACCACTTTGCTAATGATTCTAGTCATGTTATTGGTATGGCGCTGCCATTGGATTCTTGTCATGCTCTTCACTGGCTTATCACTGGTAGTAGAATGCACCTACTTCTCTGCTGTACTCTTCAAGGTTGATCAAGGTGGGTGGGTTCCCCTTGTGATTGCAGCGGCCTTTCTTGTCATCATGTATGTTTGGCATTATGGTACATTGAAACGCTACGAGTTTGAGATGCACAGTAAGGTTTCCATGGCATGGATTGTAGGGCTTGGCCCCAGTTTAGGACTGGTGAGAGTCCCCGGGATAGGACTTGTGTACACCGAGCTTGCAAGTGGGGTCCCCCACATCTTTTCTCACTTCATCACAAATCTACCTGCCATACATTCTGTAGTTGTTTTTGTCTGTGTGAAGTACCTCCCTGTCTACACGGTCCCTGAAGAAGAGAGATTTCTTGTCAAGCGAATTGGACCAAAGAATTTTCACATGTTCCGTTGTGTTGCAAGGTATGGATATAAAGACCTTCACAAGAAAGATGAAGATTTTGAGAAAAAACTTTTTGATAGCCTCTTCTTGTTTGTTCGGCTCGAGTCTATGATGGAGGGATGTTCAGACTCAGACGAGTATAGTCTATATGGTCAGCAAACTGAGCGGTCAAGAGAAGCCCTTATTAATAATAATGGAAATATAACCTCATCATTTGCAGATCCCACTATTTCATCCATTGACTCGATCGTGCAGATCAAGTCTCCATCACATGCAAATTTTACCGTTCGGTCGTCTGGTCAAACAAGCAGCCAGACTGAGGTTGACGAGAGAGAATTTTTGAATAATTGCAGGGATGCTGGGGTGGTGCACATAATGGGGAATACAGTGGTGAGAGCTAGGAGGGATTCAAGATTCTACAAGAAGATAGCTGTTGATTACATATATGCATTTCTGAGGAAAATTTGTAGGGAAAACAGTGTCATTTTTAATGTTCCTCATGAGAGTCTCTTGAATGTCGGACAGATATTTTATGTATAAATATTTTTTTCTTGTAAAACAGTAATAAGATCAAGTATGCCGTCTCGTTTTTTGAAGGAATCACGCCATATGCGGTCTTTGATGCCATTTAAATCTTGAGAAATACTGAATATTAGCAGCGTGATAGAGTGCAATGAGAAATGTTTTTTTTTTTTTTTTTGCAGCGTCCTGGAGTTTTCGCTACAAACTTGGACTAAAACTAACAAGTCTCGTATGTTCAGTAGAAAGCCTTCCTTGCCCTCGAGTAACTTAGGACCAGAGACAAGTGAGAAAAACATCAAATGAAGATCTTATTTATTTAGTTTTACGTTGAAAGATTTTTATTTTCTTTTGGGGGAGGGGTCGTGAGTGCCATTGTCTCTGTTCCCAAACAGCATCAAAGAGGTTTTAAGTGGCTGGCTCCAACTTGATCCTAAACCTGTGGGTTGGTCTCGAGTCGACTTAAGCATTTCCAATTAAGATAGTTGCAAAGTAAGGCTAAAGCTGACGCAGTTAATTTGAGAACAAGGCAAGCTTTTATGGAGAGAAAGGAAAAGGAGAACAAGAGGAAGCAGAGGTTGACAACGAAAGAGAAAAGCAGACACAGATGGATGATATTCATTTCATTTTTTCACCATTCTGTTTACGTACTTGTTGTATATATACTTTACTAGTCTCCAAACAGCCCAACTCATAGTCTAAGTCCACTCTAAAATAGGCCTATATCTTCTATTCTATACATTTAACTACATGGGTCCACGAACATGCATCCAAAGCTTCTTAGATAAAAGTCCTCATCCTGCCCTCCCCTCCCCAATCTTGCATTATTTGCAGCTTTGCACCTTTATGTGACGAAGATTCCTCCTCCTCTTCTTCTAACAAGATTATAACACAAGCATTATTTGCAAATGCATTAAAAATATATATATTTTTATTTTTTTTGACTTGTTTTAAAAGACATCAACAAGAGAAAACAGCTAAAAAATCATAAATAAGTGTGTGAATAATCAAAATGCACCAAAAACATTTTTTAATTTTTTTTGCTTTTTTTTGGAAGTTTTAAAAATAAAGGGTTAAAATTGAATTATGACAACTAAATCTTCCCACTTCATTTTAGAGCTACCCAACTCTATACACCAACTAAAAGTAAGTCTTTCATTAAAATAATAAGATTAATAATTTTTCATCATGAATAACTTCAACCATTTTACTATAATAAACTTTAAGTGAGTCTTAAGACATTGAGTTTTTGTATACTTGACAACTTTAGAAATGACTTTTTTTTGGTTGAAAATGTAAGCATTTGACACATGACATATTTCATTAGTTGAAAAAGGATCTACAAGTTTTTATCTTCAATGGTCTCGTGCCCTTTTATGGTTAAGCTAAATATACTATTTTTCTCGTATTATTTAGAAAAAGGTAATTGGATGAGTTCAAACAATTGAGGTGTTATCTAGCATGTCCACAAGATATTGATAAGGGAATAAAAAAAAAGATGGTTTATGAAGTTTCCTTATATGGCTTGGACTTTGCATGTTTTGAGGAGCATGATATCCATGCTAACATAAGAATAAAGGTGTTTGAGGTATTTAGTTTTCTAGGAAAGAATGAAAAATATTGCTTGAATGAAGTAGAAACATTAACAATAGTTTGTAATGGATTTAAAAGCATAACAACATAAGCTTTTGATGATCCTAGAGAGCTTAAAGTAACAAATGACAAGCCTTGATCAATTGGATATGCATTTAAAATTCTTTTCTGATAAGGATGCGTGGAAGGAGATAGTTGGGAACGATTAAAAATATTGTTTTGACCAATATAGGAGAACAAAAGAAAGGCATCATCGTGGTGAGCTTTACGATATTACCTTTTATGTGTATAGATTTTCTCTCAAAACTTTTGGAGTGAATGGTTTACTCTAGCAAATCAGTTACCCAAGTTATTTCATCTTTTAAGAAATGGATTTGATTATGCCTAATCCGAGCTCTGTCTTTATCTTTCATGGCTTGGATTAATATTAGTTTTGTAAGAAAAGTGAACTTTTAAAATGTAGTTTGTATTTGTTTCCTCCCTCTCATATAAAAACTTAGTCTAACCTATATAAATAAAAATATTCATAAAAAAATATATATAGCTTATTGGATATGGAGTAGCCCTTTTGTAAGCGGTAACAATAGTTCTCGAATCTTTTAGGACATATTTCACTAGTTGGATCATCTTATCACCTATCTTTAAAATTTCATGACTTTTTCAAGATTTCACGCACATTTGGCCAATATATTATGATTATCAAGGAGAAATTATATTGGAAAGTTCTATCTTACCCACTACTTACAAGGGTAAGTTAAATAACTAAATTGGTCTTATCTTACCCACTACTTACAAGGGTAAGTTAAATAACTAAATTGGTCTTAAAAGGGTCGTTCGTTGCGTAGTTAATATTCTCAATAGGCTGAATCGAGGCCTATGAGACATAAAAAGTATAAATAAAAGCAATGCCACATCGGCTACTAATCACAACTAAGTAGATTATCCATGAGAGTTTGGTGATTTCACAAGTGTTACCCGGGGTAAAGACTATCAGGACACCATTAGTTTCTCATGCTAACTTAAAGCAATGCGTGTGATAAGAGTGTTGTGTAGCAGGTGTATGAGTACAACTTCATATTCAATCTAGACAAATCAATAAAAAGATACAATGCATGAAATGAAAGCACACAAAAATTAATCAAACAAGAGTGTGTGTGTGTGTGTGTGTGTGTGTGTCTAAAACAAATATACAAATATCAAATCAAATAATAACAAGCAACAAACACACATTATTAGTTTAGGAAGATAAGTACAACAAAGGTATTTAAAGAATGCATCAAAGCACAACTACCACACTATCATTGAAAAAAAACAAAAAAAATCTTAGCCTTAAACTAAGTCCCTAGTGAAGTCTTTATTCTATTAAGGGTATCTTAACCAATTATATGTAAAAAGAGTAAAAAAAACAAAAAAAAAATAGTTACCACATAGTTTTATGATAACCAGAAAACCCTAACTAATTTTTAAAGGTTCTAGATAAGAGGTTGATTATATAACAGAAAAGGTAACAACCATCTTATTTATCCTACCTTAAGATAAACTACTTTGTAATTATTTTCAATGATAAAAGGTACTTATTGTGCTTATATGCTAAAAATTTACCTTAACTGCTATACGTGGTTTTATTATTTAGAAGTTAAAAATTATTATGACTTAAGACAATGATTTATGACCTCAATCTGGTAACAAGACTCAATCCTCAGTTTTAGAATATGAGCAAGAGAATGATGAACAAATGATAGACATAAATATTTTAAAGATTATATTGATTGAAATAGATTTGAAAGTCACCACTCACACTTCATGGATCAATGTGATGTCAAGTCAACCCAACCTAAATTCACTTATTGTAGTTTGAGGATATAACCTGGTCTAAAAAATAACTAAATAAACATACACATATATTCAAAATTAAAATTTTATAAACAATAAACATAAACATTAAAGTTATATTTACAAACCATGGCCTAGAACAATAGTTACAAAATGTTTATTATATGTAATTTTTTTAAAAAATAAATACATAAATGTTGTTACTTTGACAGTAATCCCTCTAATAGGTTAGTGGTTGATTGGATAGTTGAGAAAGTAGATCAAAAGTGTCTTATCAGGGGCATTCTAGAACTACAAGTCCAAATTCGCACATTCAATAAAAATGGTATATTTTAAAAATAATATCATGTATCAACCATTCCCATTTTTCTTTCAAGTTATGTGGACAAGATCAATTTAAAGATCATGACATCCCTAGGTTGAATTTTAGATAAAAAAAAACAATTAATATATAAAATTAGAGAAATAAATCCCATCATAGGAATACAATAGCCTTGGAATGAATACTTTAGTCATGTATCAACCACCTATATTATCTGTTAGACAACATCAAAATAAAAAGGAAATATAGTGCAAATAGTTAAGTATATGTATATTAAAAGAGAAGTTTAATTTGACACTCATGAAATTCGAGACCTAATAAGAATTGGTGGAGCTGACTAAACCATGTACTTGATGTTTGTTTAAGTCCATAAAGAAACTTATGAAGTTTGCATACAAAAGGAATGTGAGGATCAACGAAACCTAGAGGCTACTACATATCTAACTAATAAGTAGACTAACTTTTAGAAATAACAGTATCCAAAAACCTAATTTGATAGATCTTGTCAAAATCAATATATTTTTTAAAAAAGTTGTGCAAGAAAAACACAAGTCTTCAATACCTATAGGCCTATCTGTCCGAGCCTGACAATTACTGCAACAAGTAAATTTGGTTGCTTGTTTAGTATGGTACCAAATCGATCTCATTTCTCTAGTTGGTTAAGGGTTTCATTGGGATCCACCTTTAAAGTCAGTTTGCCAAAAGCTAAAGACACCGACACCCTTCATCTCTAGTCTCTATCTTTTTGATCTATCAATCTCTAGCACTGACAACCTTCATCTCTAGTCTTTATCTTTTTGATTTATCAATCTCTAGCACCGATAACCTTCATCTTTAGTTTGTGCCTCTTTCCTCTCTCTTCCTTTTCGATCTCTTGCAATTATTTATGAGAAAGAACTTTTAAGATTTATGCTAATGAGCCTTTTTCTCTCTCCCTCTTACGCATGTTATGATTATGGTTATATATAAAAAATAGTTTATGGTTATGAATTAGGCTGAAGTTTGTAAGTAGGAACTTATATAACCTGTTTCTTTCTCTTATTTGATTATGATAAACAAAGCATGCACATTTTTGATTGGCCAAGTAGGTTCTCGTCACTTTCTATTTCTTCGCATCAAGGACGGGAACTGAAGAGCTTTTTGAAATATAATAATAATAATAATAATAATAATTGACATTGATGTTGTGTTTTAATGGATGTTTGTGGGTGAAAGTTATCTAAGAACCCATATAATATCTGCTGATTGGGTTTGATCGAACATTCATCATGTCCCAAAGATATTTGTTTTGTTGGCTAGGCTGTTAAATCATATATGCTTCCTAGAACTAAGAGTAAGATTATTGTTTTTTTTTTGTCACAGACAATACCACTGACTAATGGCAGGAACCCAAATAAGCTATGTTTATAGTGGTGGAAGGAAATTTCTTCAATTTTGTTTAAGATACTTTTGTTTAACATTATTTATTTTTATCATTCGTGATCAAAACTAGAGGCATTTATTTTGTGTTTCTTGATGTCTATTTATTGTTGAGAAATATACCTTGTGTTCTTCATGTTCATATTTTTACGAGAGAACTAGATGTCAATTTTCATTTTAGAGTTTTAAACTAGCAAATTTGATCTATTATTGTTGATATTCGAATTTAGAGGTTGGGCTGGTTTGGTTTAAAAAGCCCAATACCAAAGATTTGTTAATAAAACTTAAAAAAACCCTAAACCAATAAGAAATTGTTAAAACCTGATTTAAAACAGGCCCATTAAAAATCCAAAAAACAAGCATTGGGGTTTCCTGATTTTAAATGGAAAAAAATCAAGCCGAATTGAGTTGAACTGGTTCGATTTGAATCGATTTTCATTCGATTCGGATCAAGATTTTCAAAAATTAAAAAAAACTAGTTTGGCTAGATTATTTTTATCTCAAAACAAATTGGACCAAAACGTGAACACCCCAGTCTTATTATAGATACCTTTTACTAACTATGTCTTTACTTTGTGTTTATTCCGTGTTTTGGTTAGAAACCCAAGTTATTTCATTCGTTGTAACTTGACTTCAAGTTGTTGTATTTTTTTTTTTTAAATATATATTTTTTTTTAATCGGAGACCCTTTTTTTTATATTCTTTTAGTTGGTTTTTAACCATTTTCAAAGTTCACTATATAAATATTAGAAGAATATTTTATTTTTTCAATGTGAGATTTGAAACCCTTTAATATATATATTCTATGTTCATAGAAAAAAAATTATTTTTTCAATGTATGATTTGAAGCTCTTTAGTATATATACTCTATATTCACAAGAAAAAAGTTATGTTTTTTTAATGTGGGATAAAAACTCTTTTTGGTTTAAATACTTTAACTTAAAAGGATAACATAATATCCTTTTAATGTGAGATAAAAAACCTTTTAAAATAATCTTTTACACTTTATTATTTACAACATATATAGTCTATATTCACATGAATTGTTTTTAAATTTTTTTATATGAAATATTAAAATTTTAAATATATTTTTTAATTTTTTCAGGTTAATTCTGATTTACTTATATTAACCTATATAACTAAAAACCTGGCTATTTAATCAGGTAAATTTTTATGTAGAATTTGATAACTATGATATTTACTCAAAAAAAAGAAAGAGAAAAAAGAGTCCATGCATTTGTAGGATCTTCAC
The DNA here is from genome assembly GCF_951802175.1 of Populus nigra. Lineage (NCBI taxonomy): Eukaryota > Viridiplantae > Streptophyta > Magnoliopsida > Malpighiales > Salicaceae > Populus > Populus nigra. The sequence goes on from NC_084852.1 coordinate 39,718,587, forward strand.
TTCGGTTAAAAATAAATGAATATCTACATTGGAGGAATTGCATTGATACACTCGCTCACAATTCAATGCTCCGCCACAGAGTTTCTTACAACTCTCATTATTACTTCCAATTCCAGTACAGTTATGGAAAAATTTCTTACACCCCGAACATGGAAACTCCGTACCAAATGAGCTGTTTCCGCAGTAAAAAATTAAATACTTGAAGTGGATCGTTGGATCCCTTTTTTTATTCATTCAAACCGTACGATGCAGAGAAGTCAACATCAACTTTCGAGATGCTATATTTACTCTTGCTCGTTGAAAAAAGAAAAGAAGAAATTTCTTCCATAATATTAAGATTAATATTAATATCTGAATCTATTAAAAAAAGAAGCCAACTCAAAATTACTAGATGATGCCGTCATTTACGAAGCTGTTACAGATTTGCGTAAATATTATATACTGTAAAAATGCTGATGCATGTCTGACAAAAAGGCATGATGGGATGTTGCTGAAGCCTTTGCTGAAGTTACAGAAACCTTTATAAAACACATTACAACTACAACGTATTGTGCACAAGAGCAACAACAAAACTAGACACTGAAATTTTTCTTCCTTCCCTTGCGAAAACTAGGGTTGGGTTGTCTTTATTTCCTCCTTTTGCTTCAGGGGTTTTTGGGTTTTTGTTGAATTTTTAGTATCTTCACCTTGTTGGCATTGAATGAATTAAAGATTTGAACTTTGGCTCTGAAGGAAAACTGAATTTAGTGAACTCAGCTCTAATTATCTATTGTCAAGGTTTGAATATCTTGCTTTATTTGCTGAAATGAGCCCATTTTGTTTACTCTGTAGATAATGTGATTGCTCTTTTGTTTATATCTCAATTGGGATTTCATTGGTTTATTTGAACTGAAGAAGCAACTGCATCTTGGATTTGGTTGATGCATTATATCTTGTAGTTGAGGAGATCTTGGGTCCTTGTATCATTTTCTTCAAGTTGAATTCATTCTTGTCTGATTTGCGGATTTTGAGCTGTGATTGGCTTAGGTATAAGCACGAGGAAGACTGTATGGTATTGGACTAGGGGGTTGGTGTAAGTGTAAGGACCGTTTAACTTCTGCTGCGAATGGCTACTGGAGGAAAGAGTAATGAAGAAATTGATTATAAAAGTAGAATCTGGGTTTTGGATCAGAATCTTGATCAACCCATGGACGCAGAAGCTGAGAAGCTTAGGAACAAGTATGAGGATAAGGTATAATGTCACCGTTTGTTCTTTTCAATACCTTGCCAAGCGAACTGTTTCAAAAGCCAACAATATATTTTAAAAAAAATCAGTTTACCGAATGAGCTTGTTTATTATTTAATGTAGTAACAACAGATGAAACTGTAGGAATGATATTATAAATGTTGTTGAATTAAAGTTTGCATTAGAGTCGATGGCATGCTATACAGGCATGCCAGCCTACACTATGAAAATAAGAAGACTGATAATGTGGTTGATTTGCACCCTGCTTTTATTCTTTGTGCTAATTCTGCTTTATTTCTTTCAGAAATTCTCTCGATTACTGCTTATGCAGCTTGCTTTCCAAAGCCTTGGAGTGGTCTATGGAGATTTAGGCACGTCTCCTTTGTATGTCTTCTACAATACATTTCCAGATGGAATTGAAGATCCAGAGGATTTAATTGGAGCTCTATCGTTGATCATATATTCCCTTACTCTTATCCCGCTCCTGAAGTATGTTTTAATTGTTTGTAGAGCAAATGACAATGGCCAAGGTAAATCATTAACTTGTTTTTATTGAAATTCAATTATAGCAGTAAAAAGAGATGAAAAAATTTGCTTACATTACAATATTGACTTTAGTATAGTATGCAATGACAGGATATTTTTGGAACTATGAATATGGTCCCGGCTTGTGTATATAGTGGAAATGATCATTAATAAAAACAAAAGTACTTTTATTTGGTATATCTCTTTATTTAGCTGGAGGAGTGTTGATCTTTTACCACCATTTTAGAAATTGGTGGCGACTGCCTTCCTGGTAACTCTAACCCCAGACAGTTCAAGGAAACCTTAGTTTGAGGAAGAAAGAAAGTGGAGGGACACAGTCGAAGATGTGAAACTTAACATGCTCAAACATGTCAACATGCAATTTAAAACCAAATGCACATGATTAATCAATACAGGGTGCTTTAGACTTCCGCTTGTATGCATGTACTAAAACGAAAAGAATAATCTCCAACCAGCCATCTTGAAGGCAATGATGTTCTCACATATTTTTTTTTTCTGGTTATGTAAATAAAATGTACAGAATGTTAGATGACTTTTGAAAATCTTAATGTAAAGGAAAGTTAAGTATCTTCTCTTACACAAGTTGGAAAAAAACATGGATTTATTTGTTATGGAGTGTCATATACATCTTGCTGTGATCTGACAAAAGTTCCAATTTTCCAGACTGGTTGGACTGATTTTAATTTTTATTCTAATATGTAAAAGGTGATTTATGTTCTTTAACTTTCTATTTTCTCTGATATTACCATGTATTCAATGATTTCACTTCCTGCCTAAAAAGTTAAGCATAATGTAGCGGTATCCTTCTTTTAGCGAGGAATGTATTTGTATCTGAAGCCAGTAAAGAACTAGTAAGTTTCTTGGAACTTATCCCATTCATCATGCAGGTGGGACATTTGCTCTTTATTCGCTACTATGTCGACATGCAAAAGTGAAGACTATCCCTAATCAAGATCATACAGATGAGCAGCTAACAACTTATAGTCGTTCTACATTCCATGAGAAATCTTTTGCTGGAAAGACCAAGAGATGGTTGGAGGAACATCCCTTCAGGAAGAATGCACTTCTTGTTCTTGTTCTTGTTGGCTCTTCCATGGTAATTGGTGATGGGATTCTTACACCAGCTATATCAGGTTTCCTTCCCTTAGAACCACTATCTGTCCTCCTATCTTTTTACCAGAGCTGTTTGTTTTCATGGAATTTTGATAGATAAGCACAGTGTATCTATAATCAAACACATGTATATGCCATGAAAATACAAGCAATGAATTGCAGGGTTTGGGATGGTCCCTGGATGAGAGAAGAAAAATTCATTGTCTCTGATAACAAATTTTCACCAATAGTATAACATATGGATTTTGGTCAGTGGTTAGAGTGAATTAACTCCTTTAGTATTTGCAGAGATACGTAGTCATGTTTGTTTAAATAACTCAGCAGAGCACAAACAAATTGTCATTTAGTTTCAGACTTCACCACCTTCGAAAATATATAAAATTCAAAGTACCATCAAATGTGACAAAATTACTTAACCATCCATCAAAGTCATCCAAGGCAAACATAATGCAGGTGCTTATGTATGTGTGTCAAAGGTTTAAAATAAAGCTGGATTAGAAGTACTTTGCTTTAATTAAAATAACTAAACGATGCAAAATTTTCATTTGTAAGAACACATTTCAAACTATGATAAATTTATTTGCATTGTGTCTGGTTGCAAAACATAATAGGAGTGCCATACTAAAAACCATTGGAGTGATGAAGAGTGCATATGCTCAGATACCCTGGGTTATGTTCTGGACCTAATTGAAACGTTGCTGTCTTTTAGTGCTTATGCACATAAGTCCACATATGGAAAACTTCATTCCAACTTTGATAAATCAACAACAATTATGTGGCTAATACATGTATCTTTCTTTCTTTGCCACATGTGGCAGTGCTGTCCGCTGTTCAAGGAATCAAGTTAGACCACCCCAAGATGAGTAGTGGTATCTTCCTACTGAAATTGAACAACTTCTTGCATTTACATCAACTTTAACATTTGTCCACTAATATTATGTTTTAAAGTATCAATCAGTTACTATTTCTCTGTGCATCAGATGTAGTTGTGCTTGTTGCTGTTGTCATATTAGTAGGCTTGTTCAGCATGCAACACCATGGCGTGGATAGGGTTAGTTGGCTCTTTGCACCAATTGTGCTCCTTTGGTTTCTCTTGATTGGAGGAATTGGCTTATTCAACATTTGGAAATATGATACGGGTGTTCTGAAAGCCATTTCACCGGTGTACATATATCATTATTTCAGAAGGGGAGGGAGAGACAGTTGGCTGTCCCTTGGAGGTATCATGCTTAGCATAACAGGTGAACTCTGAGTTTTCATTTGATTTATTTTTGCTTTCGTACTTTTTAACCCATTTGACATTCATCAAACTTGTGTACAATAAACTGGTGACTTTACTTGTCCTGAAATATTACAGGAACCGAGGCCCTCTTTGCCGACCTATCTCATTTTCCTGTACCATCTATACAGATTGCTTTCACAACAGTTGTTTTTCCCTGCCTACTTTTGGCCTATTCTGGACAAGCTGCCTACCTCATGAAGAACACAAATCATGTAGTTGATGCATTTTACAGCTCTATTCCAGGTTTACAATGACTTCCTCCATTTCTGTTTTCCTAGGGTGTCGACTATTGTGACTGGAATGGCATGGAAATGAGAAAGAAAATTAGGACCATCAAATAATATGTGAACGTGATTTTTGTCATCAAAAGTCGGAAAAACCTGTCGGCAAATGGTGCTTACATGGATAGAAAGCACTGGGAACAGAGAACAGTTAAATCCATTGCTGTGAAAGTATTTACACCTAAATCTGTTGGAAAATTGCGAGCTTATACAAGAATCTCTCTTATAAACACTAACAATTATTACCTCCAAGAAGAGTACATGTGTTAATGACAAACAGCAAATCACTCACTAATGATAGGTACATCTTCTCCAAAACTCTGAGAGAAGTAATTCTTATAAATTTATGAAGAGGTTTAATGGAGCTGGTTTTGTTTATTAACTGAATTACTTTAACACGGTTACTATGTATTTTAATCCTTTCCTCTTTAGTAATTGACAAATTGAACAAATGAATGGGCCCAGCACTTTGTGTAACAAAAACCCAAGAAAGCAGTTTCTGATAGTATGATTTATTATTAATCCAAAAACATCTTTTCCTGTTCTGTATTTACATAGATCTTTTTTTTCTTGAAAATCTACAGAATTTTGTCAAATATGATTGATGGAATTTTTATAATTTAAATCTGGTAACGTTTATCATTCTGCAGATAGCATTTATTGGCCAGTACTTCTAGTTGCAACTGCAGCTGCTGTTGTTGCAAGCCAAGCCACCATATGTGCAACTTTTTCATTAATCAAGCAGGCCCTTGCGCTTGGTTGTTTTCCAAGAGTTAAAATTGTACATACATCAAAAAGGTTTCTAAGCCACATATATATTCCAGACATTAATTGGATCCTTATGATTCTCTGTGTTAGTGTGACAGCTGGTTTTAAGAATCAAAGCCAAATTGGAAATGCTTCTGGTATGTTCATGCTTTGTCAAATGTTATAAAGTTAATCAGATCTTTTAGATCTTTGGTTAAAAATTTGATAAACTCTGTATGTTATTTCATGTCATGACAGGGACTGCAGTCGTCATAGTCATGCTGGTGACCACATTGCTTATGATTCTAGTCATGCTATTAATATGGCGTTGCCATTGGATCCTTGTCCTGATATTCACGGGTTTATCACTGGTAGTGGAGGGTACTTACTTTTCTTCTGTGCTCTGCAAGGTCAATCAAGGTGGTTGGGTTCCTCTTGTGATCGCCTTAGCATTTTTTATCATCATGTATGTGTGGCATTATGGTACCAAGAAACGTTACGAGTTTGAGGTGCACAGTAAAGTTTCAATGGCATGGATTCTGGGGCTTGGTCCCAGTTTAGGACTAGTTCGTGTCCCTGGAATCGGACTTGTATACACTGAACTAGCAAGAGGAGTACCACACATTTTTTCCCATTTCATCACAAACCTACCTGCCATCCATTCAATAGTTGTTTTTGTCTGTGTGAAGTTCCTTCCTGTCCACACAGTTCCTGAAGGAGAGAGATTCCTTGTAAAGCGAATAGGACCCATTAATTTCCGTATGTTCCGTTGTGTTGTAAGATATGGGTATAAAGACCTCCATAAAAGAGATGAAAGTTTTGAGAAAAAACTCTTCGAAGGTCTTTACACATTTGTCCGGCTTGAGTCCATGATGGACGGGTGTTCAGACTCAGATGACTACAGTATATGTGACCAGGAAACTGAGCAGCCGAATGATGTTCCTCTGAATCACTCTAGCAACACAATGCCATTGAACATGGATGGAACGATTTCATCAGGAGATTCAATCGTGTCTCTTAATGGCCATCTGCATAATAACACTGCCGTCGCATCATCTGGTCTTCTAAGCAACCCAGCTGAGGTAAATGAGTTGGAATTTTTAGGTGTCTGTAGAGATGCCGGTGTTGTGCACATACTGGGGAATACAGAGATTCTGGCACGCAGGGATTCGAAGTTCTATAAGAAAATAGCAATCGATCATATATATGCTTTTCTTAGGAAGATATGCAGACAGAACAGTGCAGCTCTCAATGTTCCTCATGAAAGTCTCTTAAATGTAGGACAGATCATTCATGTATAGCCATTTTGTAGGGTAGTAAAAGAAGAGTGAGCCATGTTTGCTGTCTTCAACTGGAATTGTTTTCTTGGAGCATAAATTTTGTACCCAAATTTGTTCTTTCCTTGGACGGGAGCCATTTGAAGGTGACTTGCAACTTTATCAGGCGTTGACACTAGCTTCCATGATTCCATAATGGACTCTCTTTCATGATTGGATTGATAGCTCTCAAAATTAATTAATCAAAAGCTAAAGAATACAAAAGAAGGCTCGTGACTAGCTATCACCTGAACCAACAGTAATGTTGATCGCCGATCTGGTAGTGTTTGGCTTCCCCCATGATGACTATATATATTATGACCTTGGACAAATAAACAATTGAAAGATTAATAACTATCATTTTAAATACAAATAGTTTCAGATAGTAATCACTACCAGGAAATTCTTGGGAAAAAAGAAATCCGTATTTTCAGGAAAAAAGTCTTTGAATGTCGAGGATATGCTCTCTTTATCTTGATCATGAAAATCCAGCAACATATATTTGATTCAAGAGGAAAAGAAAAGACGGTTGTTCTTTGAAAGGGCAACAGGGCAAATGCATACAGGTATGACTTTCTTTGGCATTTACATTAGCAAGTGGCCTGTTGAACATACACATAATTTGTCTAATTAGCCAGCCCCGAGAGTTAAACTCTGCAGCAAGCTACTGAGGCATTTGCTTTGTTTGGTACAGAACCTTAATTTCTGTGTTCATGTTTGAAAGCATTTTTCCTCGTCCAGGTCAGGTGATTTTCATGTTTTAACGTTGCTCTGACAGATCGATACAATGGTTTTCATGTTGGGACATATCCTTAAGTTGCACATATGTCAAGCAGAATTTTTAAAATTTTAAATTAAGTGAGAATTAAAACTTAGAGTTCAATGAATTCTAGTAGTGGGTCTAGCATCACCCGTGATAGATGAAGGTGCAAGAATTATGTTATTTATAAAGGATTTCTAGTCTAGTGAGAAAGATGTTATGAAAAATTCCTTGTTTTTCATCAATACATTAATCCTAAAGTTTAACACAGATTAGAATTCTGTATTCTTGACAGCACAGAGTTTTCCAGATAATTGCTTGAACACTTAATCAATCATGGCAGGAAATATATATCCTATTAATTTTCTATTGTGTTTATATGTTTATATGCTTGGTATATTAAAATTATCTTCCATGATTTTCTTAACTGTTAGAAGCAACTTGATCGACATATATGATACTGCAAAATTTGTGATTTGTTTTTCTTTAGCAAGTGTGTTGTTACGTATAAATCTTAAGTTAATGGTATCTTGTTGGTATGCAAAAGTAATACAGTTAGCATAAGCATGTATAAATTGTTTAAATATTTTGATATTGCAATTCTATGTGAAGAAAGAATAAATATTTTGGGATTATTAATATATTTATTTGTAGAAAATTGCTAAAGAAAAAAGATCACTATGCAGTTTATATAATTATTAAAGTATATCAACTTAAATTTTTTTAATTGATAATTAAATATGTTATGATAAGATCGTGATGTTAATTAATTTAGAAATAGACATAACATTTTAAGTTATTTTGATTATCATATTAAATTTTATTAAATTAGCGTGCGTGCTCATAAAAGACATAATTTAATTGCAATTATTTTATAAAAGTAATGACTTGGCCCTATAAAGAGATTATTATTTATATGATTTAATTGGAATAAAATAATACATGGATATTAAGGATGAATTTTATTCTAGGCTATCGGGTGTGAATAAATTTTATTTTTGATATTTTAATTTATTAATATTATTATTAAATAATTAGTAAGTTCTATGCATGATGCAGAGATTAAAATTTATTACTAAATTGACATTGATTAATTCATATAAGTATATGTTTTATAGCATTAGAGTATTTTTCTTGGTTATTACAACTTTTTCTATTGCTTTTATTGATATATCTATTATTCCAATGTTATATGGTGGTAATGTTGTTTATTGTAATGAAAGTATTCATTTTTCATTAGGGTGTGTTGATTTGGCTTTACATGTGGATGAACCACATATCCTCATGGAATTAAGTAATGCTCAGAAAAAGATGAATTATGAGTTGTGGGAGCGATCTAATCGCTTAAGTTTAATGCTCATAAAATCTTGTATAAGTAAAAGTATTAGAGGTTTTATCCTTCAATGCTCTTAGGCAAAAGATTTCCTGAAGACTGTAGATGAACAATTTATTCATTCTGATTAGGTATTGGCCAACACCTTAATGAAAAGGTTTTCAAATAAGTTATTTTACTATTATAAGGGTGTGTGCGAACACATTATGAAAATGATGGACATTGCTAACATTACTAAATTTAGTAATTGTGAAGATTGTATAAAGGGAAAGTAAACTAACAAGACCACTAAAGGTGTCACGAGGAGCTCAAAAATTTTAAAAATCATACATATTAATATTTGTGGACCATTTAATACTCCATACTTGAATGGCTAAAGATACTTTATCTTATTCATTGATGATCATTCTAGATTTATATATCTCTATCTCTTATTTGATAAGGCTAAAGTATCTGATGCTTTTAAAACCTATAAGGCTGAAATAGAGAAATAAAAAAAAAGACCATAAAGATTATAAGGTTAGATAGAGATGGAGGGAATTATGGTAGGTACACAGAAAAAGGAACAAATGTTAGGTCAATTTGCAAAATTTCTTGAAGGAGAGGATATTATTGCATAATATATAATGCATGTCACACCACAATAAAATGGTGTAGCTAAAAGAAGGAACCGTACACTTATGAACATGGTAAGAAGCATGATTAATAATTCTAGTATACCATTATCCTTATGGAGTGAGCACCAAAGATTGTTTTGTATATTTTAAATAGAGTTTCATCCAAAGCTATGTCTAGGACACCTTTTTAATTATATAATGTATGGAAACCCAATTTAAATCATACACATATATAGGGTTATCTTATTGAGGTAAGAATTTATAATCTTCAATTAAAGATATTAAACCCAAGAACAACTAGTGGATATTTTATTGGTTATGCAATGAGCTCTAAAGGATATAGGTTTTATTGTCCTTCTTATAATACAAGAATAGTATAGGTAAGAAATGTTAAATTCCTTAAAGATCTCAATTTTAATAGAAGTAATTTTTCTAGAATGATAGAATTTAAGGAAACATAAGATTCAACTGAGTTGCGTAAAGATAAAAGATTTATAGTTATTGTTCAAGAAAATCATTTAGATGATTCTGAACAACAACCAATTCAAGAGCAACCAGTTCAATACCAACTAGTTTTTGATGATGTAAACTTAATGAAAAAAATGAATTAAGAAGATTTCCAAGAACAAAGAGACCAATAATTTCTAATGACTATATTATGTACCTTCAAGAGTCTGACTTTGATGCTAAGCCTAAAGATGATCCAAATTCATTTTTATAAGCCATTAATGGAGAAAAGTATACCAATGGTATAATGCCATGAAGAAAAAAATGGAATATATGTCTAAAATCAAGTTTTGGACCTCATCGAATTACTAGAAATTTTTAAAATTGTTAGTTGTAAATGGGTTTATAAAACCAAAAAAAGATGTTTTTGGCAATATCGAGCGATATAAAGCTAGACTTATAGATAATGTTTATACTCAAAAGGAATGCATAGACTACCATGAAACCTTCTCTTTAGTTTCTAAGAAGGATTCATTTAGAATAATAATAATATCATTAGTAGCTCATTTTGATTTAGATTTACATTAAATGGATGTGAAAACAACATTTCTATATAGAAATTTGGATGAAAATGTATATATGAATCAACCTGAAGGTTTTTGTGATGATACAAATAGTCATTTGTTTTGTAAGTTAAAGAAATCAATATATGGATTAAAACACACCTCCCAACAATGATATATTAAATCTTACAATATTATAATCTAGTACAGTTTATTAAAAACATTATTGATTAATGTAGATACCTTAAGGTTAGTGGGAGCAAATATATCTTTCTTGTCCTCTATGTAGATGATATTGTACTTGCAAGCAACAACTTAGGTTTACTACATGATACAAAGCAAATCTTTTTTTAAAAAAAATTGATATGAAGAATTTAGATGAAGCCTCTTATATCATTGAGATAGAGATTGATAAAGACATATCTCAAAGTATATTATAAATGTCTTAAAGGTTTATATTGAAAAGGTTTTTGAAAGATTTAAGATGTCAAATTGGATACTTTTAGTAGCACCTATTGTTAAATAGGACAAGTTCAATCAGAATTAATGCCCATAAAATGCATTGAAAAAGAAGCAAAAGAGTAACATTCTCTATGCATTTACAATTGATTGTTTGATGTATATATAAGTTTGTACAATACCTAGCCCTACAACGAACCAAGGATTACAAGTTGATTTACAAACATAGGATTGCAAGTTGATTTAACAACATACTGATTATCTTGAGGTGATTAGTATACTTTAAGGTACACTTTTTTTTTTTGCAATAAGAGTTCATGTTAGAGAAGTAAAATTCATTGCATGCTATGAAGCAACTACAAAAGCAATCTGGTTAAGAAAATTTACTTTTAGTCTTAAAGTTGTTGATTACATATCAAGACTAGTAAATATATATTGTAATAATTCAGCTGCAGTTTTTTTTTCTAAGAATAATAAGAGTGGAAACTGAAACTAACAATCGATATAAAATATCTCATTACAAGAGAGAAAATGAAAAAACATAGCTCATTGAGCATATTAGCAATGAGTTAATGATTGCAAATCTCATAACTAAAGCATTGCTAACAAAACAATATAGAGATCATGTGAATTGTGGTTAGCTAATCCATTTGACATTTGACTTCATTTTGTTTAGTTGATTGTCTAAACATTTTTCTTATGTTATTCTTGGGTATTAAAGTGATGTTTTGTGCACATAAAATATTATTTTCTATATTTGTTGGAATATAAAAACTTAGACCCAAATGACTTATTAAAAGTTCATTCATAAAGTTTTTTTTGCTAATTAAATGCTTATTTTGAGTATACAATATATTATAATGCATGGAAGGAAGTACTTGATTATAAAATATGACCTCTATAACTTATATGTTATATTCTTGATCTAAGTGAGTATTTTCACTTATTAGATATTTCTAAAAGCACACTAGACATCCCTATGTATTCTAATTCTAGATCTAAAATCGTTTTATAGAAAAATGATTCCTAATTAAAACTTACATAACTAATAGAATTCATTAAGCATTAGGATTCTTAAAGAGTAAAATTATAATTAAATTAAAAGTCACAATCTAAATAGAAAAATCAGTCCAAATACAACAAGATAAATAAACACAATCTCGCACGGTAACTTCTAAGCCTTATTTGAAGGCTTTTTTTTAATCTTCGATCATCATGAAATTTTTAACACAATAAACAAAAGGGCCTTTAGAATCTTTTATCTAAATTTCAGCTCGATTCAATGGTCGGATTAAAAGTTATATTTAATTTACCAAATTACATCTTGGGCTCTTTTTAAACTCCTCAAAACCTAAAAATCATAACCATTAATGAAAAAATACAATAAATATTATTATTCAAATAATATTGAAGAAAGTCTCGCATTAATCCTCTCTACTTCTGAAAAACTCGTTCTCGAGTTATTTGTCAGGAATTGAACTCTTCCACTCTAAGAAAACGAATACTTTGAATATAGCATTATAACCAAAATATTCACAAAGTAGCATGTCTTTGACCTATGAGCTTCAAAATTTAATTTATGATGTGTACATGCTAAAAAAGAATCTAGATCTAATGTTATACTTTTCGTTTCTACTTGTAATTCCTTCACGCATTCTTTTTCTTCAAACTTGACCTCATCATTATCTATAACTTCCAATATTTTAACCTTTGTTTATAAAGAAACTTCAAGATAATATTTCATAATATCTTTAAAAGAATTGTCAGAAATTATTGCCATTCGTGTCCTTCTTAGCAAGATTTTTATTCTTAACTAAAAGGTCATTGTTAGCCATTTTATTCTCTAACTCAAGGTCAAAAGATTGAAATTGTTTGTCAACATCCTATTTGATCATGTTATCGTCAGCATGATTAGATCGCTTTGAAATTTTGTTTTCACAAAACTCCTCTATATTTTTCCTCCTTGTCTTTTGAGAAAGTTGAACATAAAAGCAAATAATAACAATTTATTTACTTATCTAACCAATATAAATCTCCTCATCTTGTATAAACTTCAAGATTAATGATTGTCTCAAATCTTTCCATGATAGAATTAAAAGCTTATCAATACAAGTTATATATATTTTGGAACTTCAAATCACCATTCTCTAGCACTACAAAAAAAGTGTATGACAAGTCATTCTTTTTAATAAAAAGGAAACTTGTTGAAATAAAGCAAACTTCGAACTGTCATTCAGTTAACAAATCTTTTTTATAAAAAATTTTCATTTTAGAAAGGAATCTCACCAAATTCAGAAATAGATATAGGGTTCGACCTAACTTGAGGTAAGTTTTTAAGCATTTTCCTTTTCTTTTCACAATCCTTGTTTATGCTCCATTCTTGTAGACAACAAGGACATTATGCAATAATCATGCCACAATTTGCTTCAATTGATTATGCACCATCTTTTAAGACCGCACAACACCCTAGATGATCTTCACTCAAGGTATGTAGCTACTGTCTCTATCTATCAAATAAATCAGTTTTCAAACCTAAAGATTACATAATTAAGTTGTAGAGAAATTTAAAGAAAAAACTCTAATATTTTATAAATTTTAATCTTAATACTAATATAAATCTTCTAAAAATATACTAGACATCCTTATTTATTCTAGTTCTAAATCTAGAATCATTTATAGAAAAAGAATTCCTAATTAAAACTTAGCTAACAAATAAAATTCATCTAACATTAAAATTTTTAAATAGTAAAATACTGATTAAATTAAAAATTCTAATTTAAATAGAAAAAAACAAATACAACAAAGTAAATAAAAAGAAATTATACGAAGTTACTTCAAGATTTTTTTTTGAAGGCCTTTTCGATTTCCAATCATCATGAAATTTTAACTTCATAGAAAATAAAACCTTCAAAATCTTCTATCAATATTAGCTCGATTCAATAATTAAATTAAAAATTATACTTGATTTATCAATTTATATCTTGAGCTATTCTTAAACTCTTAGAAATCTAAAATCTTAACTCATTAATAAAATAATACAATAAACATTCTTATAACAAGAATATTGAAGAAAGTGCCCCACGGCATATTCCAAAACTGATTGATCCAAATCTGATCGAACTAATGAATATTACTATAACAGTAGACTTAGTCGTCAAAAAAATACAAAAACCCCATGGGGCTTGTGTAAGGACTACAGGGGCATATGCTTTTATGGAAATCTTCTCCTATTCAGCTGTCTTGCTGGCCTTGTAGGTGTTTACCAATTGCATTTGCACATCCTGAGAGACAGGTGAATGTTCTTTATATTCCATTGTGAATTCCCCTTTCCCCTGTAAAAAATGAAAAAGATCAGTATGCACAGACAAATATTGAGCAAGAAACACTTCGCACTTCCAAAAGGAAAGAAACTTGAATCTCCCATTTATGGTCACCTGCGTCATTGAACGTAGAGCAGTCGAGTAACCAAACATATTGTTCAAAGGCACCTGAAAAGTCAATCACAGGAACTCCTCAGAATTAATTAGTTTGGGGTCAAATTATCAACAAAGATCTCATGATCATGGTATACGCTTCCACTCATCCTTTAACTTTTTTTCCTTTTATCAAAGTAGGCCTCAGATACTAAAAAAATAAAGGGGAGAAAGCTGTGCTTACATGGGCTGTTATTATAGAGTCATCCCCATCCTGGTCATTTCCAACTATCACACCTTTCCTCCTATCACACGACAAGATTTGAGTTCTAGAAAAAGCAATGAGAGAAACAATGATAATACATGGTAAAAAAAAGTCACTCACTTGTTAATGTCACCTGCAACTGTACCCTGAAACTCTGTTGGTACTTTCAGTTCCACCAGCATTACAGGTTCCAGGATCACAGGTTTTGCAGCAGTGTAACACTGTTTAATAGAATTTTGAAAGACAAAAAAAAGAAGAGAGAAAATCAGAACTAGAAGCCTCCAAATACAGCCCATTCATAAAGAAATTCACCAATAAACATATGATAAGGGAAGTACCTGTCTAAAAGCATATATTGCTGCTAATTTAAATGCAAGTTCGCTAGAATCCACAGCATGGGCAGCACCATCAGTCAAAGCAATTCGAAGATTTTCTACCGGGTGCCCTATTAAAGAACCACTGTACATGCAAGTGCAAAGAGGTCACAACTTAATCATCTGAAATCACACATGGTGCAAACCTTTATATTACAAATGGAACGAAAAAGTAGCATCAACCTAGTTCTCAAAACAAACAATTATAACACCATATGCCAAGACTTCAAATAACTCCAGTTATAAAGTTCTCATTTAAATTTTCAGCATGAATTTTTGTTGTGACCCGAGGGAGAGACTAAAAAGAGGGAACTTCTAAAACACTTCCAGGATAAAACAGGAACCTTCTCATAAAGTACAAAACTATGATCATTATTCTTGCCGAAAGCTACTCACGAATTGGCAGCTTCTTTGAAGCCCTTCTCAATTGCAGGAATAAAATTTGATGGTATAACCTGTCCCACGATCATGTTATCAAACTCGAACTTAGTCATTGACCCTTGTGGAATTGGCTCAATGTACCTGTACATGGAAAAATACAGCAAGGCAATCCCAGGGATCACATTTATAAAGTTGGTACTTCAGTTGAAATTGATCATATAGTTCTGGAAAAAACAAAGTAAATCCAAACAATTAGCACATTAAACTAGGCAATAACAGGGGTACCTAGGAAGCAGCTTGACACTTTCTATACATAACTACTGCATAGATAGATATACTGCCAAAAGGTGGGTGAAGCAGATACTTTTTTAATGTATCATTAGGCCAAATTAGATACCACAACAATTGGATTTCAACATGGAAAATTAATACTGAACACTCACCCACATACTCGTCCATATTGTCCTTGCCCTCCACTTTGCTTCTTATGTAAATAATCAAATTCAGCACGCTGAGTAATGGTTTCCCTGAAGTTCACACGAGGTTTCCCAACACTTGCATCAACCTTTTCAGGCAACAGTCGTGGAGGAACATAAATTAATAAAAAGATCATTTCTAACCAGAATACCAATAAAATGGAAAAAACTATCATAACAGGCAGAGATACCTTGTACTCTCTCCTAATTCGTTCCACATATATGTCCAAATGCAACTCTCCCATTCCAGAAATTATGGTCTAACCAAAAAAGCATCATTACATCACACCAACAGGTTACTGTATGATTAAATAAACAGTGCATATAAACATTTTACCAAAACAAACCTGAGCACTCTCAGGATCCAAGCCAACACGGAAAGTGGGATCCTCTTTCTGAAAACGATTCAAAGCTTTTGAAAACTGCAAAAATTCCAAAAGAAAAATGCATATAAATTGGAGGGCACAATATATCATGCAAACAAACCTTTTTCCCCTAAGACCCTGATGTCATGGTTATAATTTATAAATTGAGTTCAACAAAACCAGAGGAAAGAAAATACATTTCCTTAGTACTTACTTGTCCTCCGGAGTCTTTTGAAACTGGTTGAATGGCCAGTGACATAACTGGCTCAGGGACATTCATAGATGTCATAGTGTATCTAACTGAACCATCTGTGAAAGTATCACCTGTTTAACCGATAAAAATAGATATATTTAATAAAAAATATTGAATAATAACTAGGAAAAGAAACAATTATGCATTATATAAGACGAAAGTCTCAGCTCCCATCCCAACTAATTACAGGATCTCAAAATTTGTCCCATGCCCAAGTATAGAAGTAAGCCCTTCTCTTTTTCCAGCAACAGACATTTTACTTGAAGTGACTTCTGACTGCCGTGGACATTCTCCTTAAAGAACAATGAAAACATATTATAAAAATAAAACAATTGGTGACTTGGCATGTGAAGGATTGACCTGAAGCACAATCAACACCAAATACAGCAACTATTTGCCCAACATGTGCCTCTTGAATGTCCTGTAACATAAAATTCCCCGAAGAAGAGAAAATGTATTAAGCATATAGCAGAAGACATGTAATAATCTTCATTCATATTGACATAAATACAAAAGGAAAAGGTTCATTTGGACAGACTACTAAGGCTTGTTTGTTTCATGGAAAGTGGTTTTCTGGAAACCACTTTTTAAATTTTCATGTGTTTGTTTATCATTAAAAAAGTTAGTCAATGAAAAACACTTTTCAATCAAAGAAAAATTTAGTTTGATTTACAAAAAAATATTCTTTTATTTTGGGCGAAAAACACTTTTTAGAAGTTGCAAAACATTCAAAAATATCTTGTTATTTATTAATTATATCAAGTTCAATCCTCAATCTTTTTATTGTTATATGTTTTATTTTAAATTTTTTTGCAATTTTGTCACTTAAAATTTGATTTAATTTGATTTTTATACCAACTTTTGTCCTCATTCTTTTGATAGTAATTTGTTTTTCTCTTATTCTTTTCTTAATTGAATTTTTTTATTTATCAGATTTGATTCTTATTTTTCTAATTGATATTTATTTTATTTGAAATAATTTATGAAATTGATTTTTTTTTCAATTTCATCCTCTTTTAATTTTTTATTTGTTAAATTTGGTTTTTATTTTTTTAATTTATATTTATTTTATTTGAAATTATTCATGAAATTTTTTTTTTCAATTTCATTCTCTTTTAACTTTTTTATTTGTCAGATTTAATCTTCATTCTTTTAATAAACTTGAAAAAAACATTAATAAATCATTTTCCAGCTTCGTTTCCATGACATTACCAAATATCAAAAAATAATTCACTTTTCAAAAAGACATTATATTCCAGCAAATAAATGGGGCCTAAAAGAAATCTCAGTGCAAAAACTTACCTCCATTTCATTAGAGTGCATCCGAACCAAGCGAGGAACCTGCAATGAAAAAATATTTTTTTTCATTAGGATTGTAACAAGTATGAAAAAGAAGCCAGATCACATTATGTGCCCAAAACTTACCTTGATCTTCTTGCCTGTGTTAACATTAACTATAAAATCACCCTTGCGAATTACACCCTCGTAGATTCTTCATTCAAGAAAAAACAAAAACAATAAATGTTAATAACATGTCTACTGTTTAGTACTAATCTAGCAGATCATATTCATGCAAAACTTGCAAGATCATTAAATGAAAACTAAACCAGCAATAAGCCATACCTTAGATATGTCAACTGACCAAAACGCCCTTCTTCTAATTTAAAAGCCAATGCCACAAGTGGTCCATCTGGAGTTCCAGACAAGACAACCTACACACCCCTTGATCAGTATTTTGAGGGGGAAATAGTGAGAAATAAATTGAGATAAAGTTGTTAAACCGAATACCTTCTCTTCATCCTTGGTTTGGTCAAGAGCATAGTTACTAACTTCAAGGGGACAAGGCAAATAGCTAAGTACACCATCTAAAAGTGGCTGCACTCCCTATACGGAAAAGGTGACAAAATATGAAGAGACTATGAATAAACAGTAAAGTAAATGCAACAAATAATTACCATCAATTATACCCAAGACCCAAAGATACAGTAGTAGAGAAAATAAAATACCTTGTTCTTGAATGCACTGCCCATGAATACAGGAACAAATTTCTTTGCTACAGTAGCCCTGCGAATTGCCTCCTACTCAACAAGATTAAAAATTCTGAAGTTTAAGACCACAATAAATACATGCAATTACAAAATGAAATTCATTGCAAGGAGCAATGAAGTCATCTTTAGAGCTCTGCATTTGTTGATGAGACATTTGACAATAATGACAAACAGAAAATTTAAAGTTAAGCCCCACCAACTGGCGAGTCAAGGAAAAGAGAAATTCCTATACTAGATGATGAGGTGCATGAAAAATCATTGTTCATGAATATTTACTTTTCTTTTAGAAATACATTTTTTGTCTTTGGATATACCTCAAGGTCAGAGGTTGAAATAGATTCATCTGAGAGAAAAGCATCTGCAAGTTTATCATCAACTTCAGAAACTGTTTCTATTAGTTCACGCCGTTTTTCTGCAGCCAAGGCCTCAATCTCAACTGGTATTTCTGCAGTGACAATTTTTTCACTAAAAGAGGAAATGAATAGTAAGCAAAAGAAATTAAATTCTAAAACAAAGTTACATGACAAATTAAAGTAATCCAACATCATATGTTCATGTACTCACCCATTTGAACCATGGAAATAATAAGCTTTCATTTTTACAAGATCGATAAGGCCTTGAAAATCATCTTCCAACCCAATTGGAACTTGAACTGCTGCGCTATGATGTCTTAGTTTAGACCTTGCCTAAGAAAACGAACCACAATAGACAGCAATGAGAGAGACTAACCAAAAAAAGGCAAAACCTATCAATATATCTTTATATGATACATGTTTTCATATCCTTGTATAAAAAAAATTAGTATAAAAAAAATGACAGTTTGAAATTTTTTGTGGCAAAATAGCACAGTTTAGTACATGTTGCGATTGAAAAATGCGAAATTTAAAATTGTCGTTGATGGGAAACGCGACATTTCAAAAAAACTGTTAAATGAGATGGCATAAATTACAATAACGAGAGAGAAAAGAAAGAAAAAGACCTCGAAGGCAAACCAAAGCTCCGATTATAACACCATTGGTATCATCAGAAAGATTTCGACGAAACGAATCCAACAACATTAAGAAAGGTGTTGGTGACCGGAGTGGGCCACACTCTTTGTTCAAAGGCAAGTGAATAATTACAATGAAGAGAAAGGAGAGAGGAAAAAGAAAAGAAAGAAACCCCTAGGGCATGTTGAAGCTCCAATTACGAAACCACTAGTATGATTGGAAAAATCTCAATGAGACAAATGCAATGACATCAAAAAAGGTCACCAACGGTGTATGAGCGGGCCACACTTTCTGTTCAAAAGCAAGTGAATAATTACATTTAAAAGAGAGGAGAGAGAGAAAAAAAAGACTCTAATGCACACCGAAGCTCCAATTACGAAACCACTATATTGTCGAAAAGATCTCGGCGAGACGAATGCAACAACACCAAGAAAGATCACCAATGGTGACCGGAGTGGGGACTTTACTTGGTGTCGTTGGTGACCTTATGGTGACTATAATTTGAATAACCACACTATAAACAAGAAACAACAACATAAAACTTCCATTCATTAACAAATCAAATTTAGTAAAAACCTAAAGATAATAGAGTTTATTATTATAAAGTAACACCCACAATACACTAAAAAGAAACACAAGTTTACCTGGTTCAAAACTTTCCAAGGATCAGCTCCCATTCGATCAAGTTTATTAATAAAAGCAAGCCTAGGCACCTCGTATCTCCTCATTTGCCTATCCACAGTAATAGACTGACTTTGCACTCCACCCACACTACACAAAACCAGAATTGCACCATCCAACACTCTCAGTGCCCTCTCCACCTCTATTGTAAAATCCACATGTCCTGGTGTATCAATTATATTCACCTACACCACCACAGAAAACACCATCACTATTTTAAAACAGGCTCTAATTCACCAATAAATGCTTCAGATCATAGATTACCAGTATAAGAACAGTTCAGAATGCAATATGCACAAAATTCAACAAAATCATACTCAAAACATTCCGAATTCATGTAAAAAAATTTCAAAATGTTTCAAATCAAAACAATTTCCCAGCCATATTCTGTAAGCACTAGACTCAACAAAACAACCTAATAATCCAAAGTAATACACCCAAACCGCAAATTCTTTCTCTAACTCTCCACCCAGTCACTAACTTGCCCATTGACACCTCTTAGCTAACATTAATCCCCTTGCAAAAAAAATCTAAATCCTTCATTTCATATTATCTCAGACTCTCGTACATATAACTCAATTAACAGTAAAATAGCATACTCTCCAACTCAAAGAAGAGATCAACCTAAATTTACCAAATATAACAAAAACGCAAAATTCTCTTCTCCAAAAGCTGCCTCTTTTAACACATAAGCTACCCGATCAAACCGAAAAAATCCAATCTTTTCAATCCCAAATAAAGAAACCCCTCACAAAACCCACAATTGAAAATGACAAAATCCCCAAATAAAATAAAGAAGACAAACATTGAAACTGCTCATTGTTTGTAAGCTAAAACAAGCACGAACACACACAAAATTCGAAAACGTTTTTAAATTGAGCAGAGAATATTCGAAAGGTTTGAAATGTTGGAACACCTGATATCCATTCCAAGTGCAGTAAGTAGCAGCGGATTGAATAGTGATCCCTTTCTCTCTCTCCAAATCCATGGAATCCATCTTGGCCCCAACGCCATCACGGCCGCGAACCTCATGAATCTCGTGAATTCGACCAGTGTAAAACAGTATGCGTTCAGTGAGTGTGGTTTTACCGGAATCGATATGAGCTGAGATACCAATATTTCTTAATCGGTCCATCGAGTCCTTCCACCATGGCTCCTTTTCTTCTTTTGTGGTGGCGCTTGCGAGGTTGGAGAAGTGGCGGGAGTGCTGGATTTGGAAGTTGCCCTGGAGGAGAGCGGTGGTTGGAGACGCTGAGGACGTCGTTTTGGAGCGGGAGAAGGTGTAGGAGAGGAGGCGTGATCCATTTTGGAATCGGGTCATGGTGGTGGATTGATTCCCGATGTGGTAGAACCCTAAACCCGAGGAGGAGTGTGGAGGTTTAGGGTGCGGGGGTTTAAGGTGGAGATAAACGTAGTGGTAGAAAAAGAGAAACTTTACCGGGTCGGGCCGGGCAAATGGGTCTTTCTAAATACCTGTGCTAGTTTTGGGTTAACAGAGAGTGTTCGTATATATATTTGATTGATAAGAGTAATTGAAAAAAAAAAACTTGTAAAATTGAAGAATTTAATTCAGGTAAATAGCTTAATAGGAAAAAATAATAATTTATTTTATTTTAAATTTTTTTTCAAATTTTATAAAAACTTTATATGATATTAAAAAATTCATTAAAAATATCTAAATATTTACAAGTTTGCTATTAATTTTAATTTAATAACTAAATAATTCCCAGAAAACTTGAATTGGATAATTGAATCTTACTCAACAAAAGTTTTTTCATAAAATTTCTCAGCTTCTGTAGTTTCCTCATAAAGGGAAAATCTATTGGTTCGTAGCTGCGAGGGGATTAAGTCTTTCTTGGACACTCTTTTTCATTTTACACACAATTTTTTTTTTATTTTTTTTTATTAAATTAAATATCTAAATTAATTTATATATATCTCAACTAATTTCATGTCATTAAAATTAACAATAATATAAAAAACTCGTGATCTAACCAATTCACGATTGTTTTGCACACAATCTTGCTCTTACTATTGCTTACATAAGGAATGTTGCTTCAACCGTACCCTCATTTCTTATCTTCGCCATTTGCAATGAATTCTAGTTTCTTATTTAATTCGGGAAAAAAACAAGAAGAATCACATGGTGTTTTGAAGTCTGTGAAGGGCATTCCTAATCCACCCAGAGTGTTTGTAGAACTACCTTTGTTATTTTCCTTACCACCTCCAGTCATGGTTGTTGCTTCAGAAACTCCATCGTTTACACCCGATGAGAATGAAGTTTGAGCGGCAGCTCCATTGAGTTGTGTATCATCATCATTCACTTGATCTACATAATCAGCCCTCAAAAGAGCTCTTTGCACATCTTGCCTGAAATGTAAATAATCTTCAACTTACTTGTGTTCTTGTCACTGGACCATCAAAACCCACATCAGCATTTGAAAAAAAAATTTGAAATTAGAGCTCTATAAACAGTAACTCTTAACTTTTAATTTGGAGATTTTTAGGGGTTTACAAGAAAACAACATTGACTGTTTCAAGCTATCGAAAACCTCTTTTGGATTCTGAACAACAATAAAAATTGAAATTATTGAGGGTTTTATGAGGTTTTTTTTTTTTAATTCTACAGAGAGCGGAGAAATTGTAAGATGAAGAGAGAGAAAGGGATTAGGTTTTGTTTGTCTCTTGGTGGGTTTTATAATATAATTTATGCGGGTTTATTTTGAATTTTTTTTTTATTAAGGATGCTTTTTGTAATATTTAAAATTACAAGGTAAAGTATAAAATGAAATAAATTATAAGATACTTGTAATACATTTATTTTTTTGAAAATTACAGTTTATAAGCTAATAATATTTTATATCCTCGCTAGGTGAACTATATAAAAAAAAAAAGATTATCATTGTATTATAATTAATGACTAAAGAGTTTTTTAATTAAAAATTACAACTTTACCAGATAGGATTAACTTGCTTTTTTAAAAGTGTTTTATAATTAATTATACTCATTTTTTACTCTTCTAGAACAAAAAAAAATAGGTGCAAATAATGCATTTATGTTCATTTTGTTGAAATATTATGACTCTTTCCTCTTTCTCATGATTCTTTCCTTTTCTGCAGGTTTTTTATTGTGCAGAATTCTTTTTTAGTATTAATGCATATGGTAGGATAGATTAAGAGTATATTTAACAGTGTGGTAACAGTTGTTTTTTAAATAATTTTTTATATTAAAATACATGTAAATAATATTTTAAAAAAAAATTAATTTTGATATTAGTACATCAAAACAATCCAAAACATACAAATTATATTAAATTTTAAAAAAATATATTTGAATTTTTTAGGATTCTAATTACAAAAACAATACTATTTTTAGGATCTGATTTGTTGATCCAGTACTATATATGTTTGCATGTATTCTTCATTCTACATAAGAGAAATAATAAACTCTTCTTCGGAATTCTTGAAACTTGATTTATCCACAATTCAATTTGTTTCAATTCTTCCTCGCATAACTCGAGTTCAACTCCCTACGAACTTACATAATCAATAATTGGCATCTATAAAGCAAGTTGTTGTAACAAAATTAAAGAAAGAGTTGATCAACTTGGCTATTTGGGCCTTCATTTTTATCACTTAATCATGTGTAGTGTCCATCCAGTAAGTAATGTGGTATGTTGTAAGCTAGGTCATTTTTTTTTTAATGTAAAAGAATGTCATAGCAATTTCAAAAGAGCAAGAAAAATTTGGGATTCAGGTCATCAATATAGATAAGTTTAATAATCTCACTTAATTTAATACTATAATTAAAAAAATAAGCGATAAAAAATACCCAAAAGAAAATGCTAATGACCAATAAAAAAAAATAGTTGTCAATATTATTAAAAAAAAATTAAACAATCTTATTTGATAATAAAGTAAAAATTAAATGAGAAAATGAAAGAGATAACCTCATAAAGAATAAAAAAAAATTTAAAAAAATCAAAACTCAATTACCAATATATTAAATGTTGAAGAACAAACCGTGAAAAACATTTTAAGAAATGACAAAAAACCTAACCTAAATTAACATGTCAAATTTATGTCCCCATCGTGAGACTAGTATAACTTATACAAAAGAAATTGAATAAAGCAATGGAGGTCAACTATCAAGTAAAATAAATGATGAAAAAAAAATGAAAAAAAAATCAAATAAAAAAATAGAAGCAACCTAAGTTAACTTGATTAACTTATGATCAAGGATATGAGATCAGGATAACCTCATAAAAAAAAACAAAAAAAATTACAAAGCCTAAGACTCAATAACCTAATGTCGACGGATAAAATTAAAAAAAAATCAATTCAAAAAAAATATTTAAAAAAAAACTCGAGTCAACTAAGATTAATAATACTAACATGTGAGCCGAGATATAAAATTAAAATAACCTCACTTAAAAAAAATAGAAAAAATCATGGATACTTCCTAGATTATTCATCTATGCTTCAAGAAGATGATCCGCTTACATGAGGTTTCTATACCCATAACTTTTGACCAGGATATCGAGTTCATGAACAATTTCTAGAAGAGTTTATGCGGTGAGTTAGGAACTTATTTGATATTCAATATTCCTTTACCACTCTCAAACAGAGTGGTGAGTCACAGCCTGCGAAATATACTATCTATAGTCTATAGACAAAACAAGCCAAAGACACTTTTTCTATAACAAGTTGAGGAAGTAGGCTCCTCGGCTGAGCCTATTTGAGATTATTGTTTATCGATATAATCCATCAAGTGTGCTTGAGGTGGCACCTATTCCTCATGTTGGTTGACTGAGTGTTTAATTTGAAGATATGACATATTACCTTTGTAAGGTGCAAGATCAAGTTAAACAAACAATTTTCACTGCCTACTCATTATGGGTTTCATGTGGAGTGTTGTAACTCCTAGCTTTGGGCGAGAAAGATTGATCCTTTTAAAGGACTACAAGAGATCAATAAAAAGGCCTCTCGGTTTCATCTTCCTATTCATATGAAGAGGCCAAGCTTAAGCTCATTATTTAAGTGAAAGATTGACATACACTTCTCCTTTCAATATTATCTTTAATTAAATGACAAAGTTGTTGGTAGCGGTGATTATTTTCGGTTCAGTTTGGTTTTTATAAAAAAAAAAATTAAACCGAAACCGGTTCAAACCGACCGGTTTTGGTTCGGTTTGATTTTTTAGGAAAAAAACTGGTTCAAACCGGTTTGGCTCGATTTTTTTTGTTTGGCTCGGTTTTTTTCGGTTTGGGTTCGGTTTTTTAGGTTTTAAGCTTATAAAACCAAAACCGAACCAAACTAGTTGGTTTTTTTAATTTTTAATCAATTTAATCTGTTTTTTTTTTCAATTCTGTTTTTTCAATTTTTTTTTCTGATTTTCTCGCAATTTGACAGTCTTAAGTAATAATAGTTATTCGATCAATTTGTGTTCAAGAGTCAATATCAACATGAAGATTTACAGAATTTATGGTATACTTGAATTTTTTATTTTTTTTACGAATCTAACAGCATATTAAAAGTGAATGTAGAATGGAAATTGGAAAAGGCAAAGTGCTGTGAGCATGGTAGCCCGATGTTCAGCAGAGCAACTCAGGCGTGAAATTGAAATTATCCGTAGTTTGCTTCCAATCTTCCCTCTCTTACTCTGTATTGTTGAATTCCCTCACACTATATCCCGAGCCCTTGCCCCTCTTGCATGTATCATCCCCTATAGCTACTGCTAATGCAGGCCATACTCAGCTTGCAACAGAAAAAAATCAACAGTTGCTTCTAAGAATTTGGTGGGGAGCCAACAATGAGCCAGAAGAATGCTCTCCACCTTATGCACAAACACCGAATGCAGAGCGTATTAATTATACATGGAGCTCAAATTTGAAGTTTGTATTTACTATTGACAAAAATAATAGCTTTACATTAAGTTTAATTTCTCCAAGAATTTCTCCATGTTCCTGCACAACACAAAACTCTACACACAACCTTTTATGAAATAAATAGAAATAAAATCTTATGATTGTATTTCATGACAATTGGCCAAAAAGGCATAGCAAAGGGATTGACAAGCATCACTACTTGGGTATCTGTTTAAATTGACATGCTGCTGACATGACACGTAAGCGTCTGGTAATCTCTGTGAATGATGGACGGGCCAAGGGATCGGGTGCCCAACACTGCTCCATTAGTAATCTCCATTCAGAGTCACAAAAGCTCGGTACAGGTGGTCTCAGAGTGTTATTAACTATGCCTCCTGCAAAGGAGAGGGGGTACACAGCAAAACAGCAAAGAGAAATGTGAATAACAAAGCAATTCCAGTATCAATAAAAAGTTGTGTGACACGTTTATCGGCAAACAACAATTTATAGAAGAGGTTATAACCCTCAAACCAATATTCTTAAACTCTTAAAAAAATCTAAAATACAGAAAAAAAATTGGATAAAGAACATGGAAGGCCCAAACTTCAGCACCTGCAGAACATATTATCACGCTGTGTGCAATGGTTGATCAAAAGTGTAATACTCTGTGATGTAACAAGAATGTTTCATACATACCTATGATTGCTCCGTAATGCATATTGGCATAAGGCTCTTCACCAGTGAGAATCTCCCATAAGACAATGCCGAAAGAGAACACATCAACCTGCCAATAAGTGAAGAAGCTACAAGCATTAATTGCATAATTACTGTTGTGAATTGACCAGGAGAAATATATATGTCGAAACTCATGTAACAAAGTCTCATGTCCTTTTTATAAGCGTCTTGATAACTTGCCTTGCTTGAAGGGAAAAAAAAATCATGGTAAACAAAATCTGACAGGGATGTAAATATTCACTTCAGGCAACATGGAAGAAATTTGTTACTTGCCTTTTCAGAAACCTTACTGCTGCTACCATTCAGGAGTTCTGGAGCCATCCATGGAAGAGTTCCCCTTACACCACCAGTAACCAAGGTATTCCTTTTGATTTTTGACAAACCAAAATCACCTACCTGCAAAAACAGAAGCATTTATGTTAAACATTAGATTCGCTAGACCACCTTGCTGCTTGCTAAGTAAATAAGATTTCAGAAATCAGGCTGTTGGATAAGAAACATGTATCATAAATGGAACCTACTCAAACAGCAACAGTATCACAGTTACCTTGCAAATAGGTCGTAAAGGATCTTTCAGGTTGACAAGCAAGTTGTCACATTTCAAATCAAAATGCACAATGTTCTTTGAATGCAAATATTCCATTCCAAAAGCTGCATCCATTGCAATAATGAGACGCTTACGATGATCAAGATGCCTAGACATTCATGAAGGTTAGATTAAACAACAACAACACTAACAGAGAGTGAAATTAAAACAGTACAGCATCCACAAACACATATAGAGATCTTACCTGTCCTTGCTAAGTAGAACATGTCTAAGAGAGCCATTTACCATGAACTCTGCCACAGTGGCAAGTGTTCCTCCGGGCCCATCCTGAACCACTCCATAAAATGCAACTACATTGGGGTGGTGAAGCTTTGAGAGAATTTCAGCTTCACGCCAGAACTCCACGGTCTGAAAAAAATATAAGCACTGTTTATTGATGCAGAATGAGACAAGTATGGAACAGATCCCTATTCTTCTTGATATTCTGGCAGATAGTTTACCATGTTGATCAACTTGCACATAATTGTGTAAAACTCCACTCATGAAAACCACACCCACTCTGTTCACTCACGTGAAAAAGAACCTACCCTTTACCAGGCAGTATGAAAGAAAATTCTCGTTTCTTTCATTTAACTGAAGGTTACTGAAACACTACAGCAGCAGCTGCATCAAGCTAAAAGTTAAGACATTCAAAGTATCTGAGATGGATCGCATTCCAGCCTTCTAATCCAAATTTGATCTTGGACACAAAAAATAAGGTTTAACAACTGCCTTATTATTTCCTTACTTACAAGTCAACCATTTACATGCTTAATTGTTCATAACAAAAAGTCAATAGAATGAAAGTCAGCTCACCAGTCTTTCTTGTTTTACATCTATTCTTAATCCTAAATAGAATGTAACAATGGAGGGTAATATGTAATTTTTACAGTATTTTTTAGATACAAATGACTTTTCTTGTAAACAAGAATGTACACAAGGCTACTCTAGTCTTGTCCAGTTTGAAATGATCTTATAAGCTCTTATAATCAAGGAATTGACTTGATTATTAGATTATAGTTTATAAGTTCATAAAAGTTTTGAGAAATACAGATGTGCTAATTCTTTGATCCCAGTTAGTAAGAGGGATCTTGAACTAATAAATAGTTCTAGAAACTAAAAAATGAAATATTGGGCAAATTCCAATCGGAAGTCTCATTGATAATCACATGTAAAACTGCCTTATTTACAAAAGTCAACTATTTTCATGCTTAATTTCAATTAAAAAATCAATAGAAAGAACGGAAGCTCACCAATCTTTCTTGTTCCGATGAACGGCCTGTGAAACAGCTCTTTTTTATACGCTTAATAGCAACATCCGTTCCCCTCCATTTTCCATGATAAACAGTACCAAAAGTGCCAGACCCCAATTCTTTCAACTCTTCCAAGTCTTCATTTTTTATGATCTGTGATGACAAAAAAATTATACAACTAAAAGAAATCCTCAATGACAGCTCCAATAATAATGAAGAAAGGTAGGGAGTCTTAAAAAAAATAAAAATAAAAAACATCCAAAATAATGCATGACTAGCAAGTCACTAGACGTCTCATTATGCATCTATATGTGCAAAAAAGTGAATGAAACAGCAGGAATTCGAGTCCACTAGGTCATTCAAAAAGAATGCCTGGATATGCCAAAGTGATTCCGAGTGAGCATGAGACATCATATTGTTTCATATAGTTTTATTCATAATTTAAACTGCGTGGGACTTCCTGAAATAAGTTTGAAAATGCAGAGCATCACCGTGGAACAAAACACCAAAATTCTCTAGTCAAACATTGCCAGTGTTAAGGTTGCATGTTACTATATCCACTAAAGTAAAGAAAGCAGTGTCAGGAGGGAAACACAACCCTTGTTACTTCACATTTGCCACCCCAGAAAGGCAGAAACAACACCTCCAGTTGGTTGAACTGTCAACCATGGGTCTCACCCTCATGGAGGAGAGTGGGTGGTGTAGAACAGTCCATTTCTCCTTTTCATTTCTTATTGTTTCTGCAAAAGACAACAGAGCAGATTCTAGATACAGGTTTTGCATTTCCCCCTCCTGGATGGCAGTAGGTGGTGCAAAACAGTCCATTTCTCACTTACAATACTTATTTTCTCCTTTTCATTTCTTATGGTTTCTGCAAAAGACATCAGAGCAGATTCTAGATACAAGTTTTGCATTTTCCAGTCCAACAATGCTTTATCAATACTCTTCTGTTCAACTACAATGGTACCTTGGAAACTAATGAGATTTTCACATGAGAATTTCCAAACAATAATCTAATAAAATGCAAAATGAGTCTGCAACCAACAAATTTTCAGCTTCTGCCACATGGCACAGCCATAGTTTAGGGAAAAATGAAAGAAATTACCTGCAAGGTGCTAATATCAAACTCTCCTGAGGAAAGGTCAACAAGATGTGCACCGGTGTTTCGAATGTCCAACTTCCCACCCTGACAGCATTAAGAAAATCAGAATGTCTGGAGAAATGATAGCAAGAAGGTAAAAACACCTGGATTATCAAACAGATGAAACAAAAAAAAAATCATCAAAGTACCTCATACTCTGATTCTGGTATTCTAGCATTCACCCCATCCAATTGCGCACTCTCAGTTTCCTTCAGCTCAAAATGACCATAATCTGCATGGGAATCCATGGTGTTCAGCCCAACAACACCAGATGTCTCTTGTTGAACATCTTCCTCAATGTGAGGCAAGGCAACTCCATCAGACCTTAAAGGTGGATAACTATAATCAATGAGTGTCCCTCCTTCATCATTTGTAAGGGAGGATGAGTAACCCAAATGGTCTTGGTCTATAAGGGAAACATCTTTCCTAACAAACTGATCTTGCAATTTCCGAAAGTAAGACCAGTGTTTCGGATCATGATTCTCCATGTTCAAGCTCAAGCCCGCTCCATCAACAATTGGATTGACCACATTCTCATGGATTTTGGCTTGTGAGAAAATATCAGAGAGGATATCAGGACGAAACCGGTCATTTATATCGATTCGTATGTCTTTCTTCTCAAGAGTGCCAACACCAATGCTGGGATCCCCCTCAGATACAGCTCTAACTGGGCTCTCTG
This sequence comes from Populus nigra, assembly GCF_951802175.1. NCBI lineage: Eukaryota > Viridiplantae > Streptophyta > Magnoliopsida > Malpighiales > Salicaceae > Populus > Populus nigra. Next base: position 39,748,781 of record NC_084852.1, read on the forward strand.
TCCATGCCAAAGGCTGCACATTCACCTTAGTGTTGTTCCCATTATTATTGTCAGAAACAGTCTCAGTTCTTTCAAACTCTGGAGGCCCCAAAGCAGGATCTTCTGGGTGCTTACTGGAAGTTCCCTGACTTGCTGTTGGATGTGTCAACCCAACTGTTTCGTTATCATTGATAGAGAGATCAGTATAGTTGCCTTTAACCTGGAAACCTTCATAATCATCCACTGGATTAAAAACAACACGTCTGGAGTCAGATTTCTGCACATTTGACCCAAGACCTTGAGCAATGCTGGGATTTACTGTACCGATGTTATCAGCAAATTCTTTATACTTCTCAAACTGTGCAAGTCCATCTTCAACAGTCTGAGGTTTTGCATAACACAATTTTGCAGATGGGTGGGACTGGTCAGTCTGGGAAGCCCCATTTCCTTCGTGCAACTTATCAATTGATTCTGTAACTGGTTGAGAACAACCAGAACGTGCTTGAGTTATTAGAATCTGAGGATCAGAGGAATCCTCCGATTTTGACAAGCGATTTAATTCTGCCTGCTCCCTGGGAATTCGCTCAGAATGAAAAACCCGATGAGGAGCCACAGATGGTTCGAGGTAGCTAAAATCTGTTGGATCAGCCTCAGAACCCCCATATCCTGGGGCAAATGGATCACCAGATGAGTGAAAATGGTCATCCCCATTATTCTTTATCCCTTCAGTCACAGTTTCAGTGGACATCGAATTCAGTACAGGTTCATGGGGGCTTTTATTATTTTTCATAAGCAGCAGAGGTGATCCTACTTCTGGTGTTGAATTGGCAACCAATACTTCTTCTCTAGAAGTATAATTTGGAATGGAACTATCATATGGATGCAAGGAAACGGTATCATTTTCCACTGCCTGAATTTTAACAGTTTCATTAAGCTTCTGGAATGAATCATCTCGTTTCATTTTCAATTCCTTTATTCTTGCCTCCTTATCCAGAGTTTGAACTTTCTCAGGTTCATTTATTTTCTGTCCTGAGCTCTCTCTTTTCAGTTTTGCATCCTTTACAGATGCTTCTGCATTTTGCACATGAAAGCCATTGTATGATTTCTCTTCTGTCAAAACCCCCTGTTGAGTTGGATACATGCGGAAAGGCACTCCCATTAGATTTTCCCCAACCATTGCATGGATAGGGAGATGTGAGCCAAAACCAAACTGAATTGGGCCCGACAATGGATTGGTTCCCTTTTCATCCATATGAAGGAAGCTCTCCATAGGTTGCATGGAGGACACTGGATGCTGGCTGGCATCTCCATGATGCATCTTCTGGCCATGGTAAGGCTGTGAATTAGATTCATGGGCACTAGATGAACTCGTCAGTACTGGTTGAGAAGATTGGGTTGTTGAAGGCAGCATATTAACAGCTGAAGATGGAGCATTACTTCCAGTTAATTCAGCTGCAACTCCACTGCTGCCCCTCTCAACATTAAGACTGAGTAACTCATCCAAATTGTTCCCTGATGCGCTTACCAGATTAATTGAATTCTTCCTTGAACCCAAGTCCATACCATTTACAGCAACTACATATTGAATCTCAGAATTCTCACCCTCTCCACTTCCCAGGCCAAATTGTGAGTCCTCTAGATCATTGCTAGAAAACAAGAACATCCTAGGCTTCTTTGATCCCCCATCTTCTGATACATTGCATTCTTCCATCATGTTCTGAAGATCCTCATCACAGGATACAGAAACCAAAGCATCAAGATCTTCACCAGGAAGTTGATATTTTATAGTGTGAGGTTCATTGTAAATTGCCAAAGTTTTCTGCATCAGCTCCTGCCAAGAAATATTCTTGCTTATCCGGATAATGCGTGTTTCACCCCCAACATATCTCAGCTTTCCATCACTCGGACGAGGCAAAATTGTACCACCGAAGCTGCAGAGAAACTTCACCTTTGATGATGAACTATCAGAGGCTCCTGAAGATGTATAACCATGAATTCCTCGACTGCTGTCATTTCTTGATGAGGTTCGTGGTACCGGTCGGGCAGGATCATAATAACCTTGGTCTTCATGCACAGAAGATCCCTTCTGGTCAAACTCCTGGTTCCGGGCTTTTTCTACTGTGCTTATCGTAGAGATGTCAGGCCCACTTTCCGAACCTGAATGAGATATTCCCAACATGCCCTTTAGTTCCATATAGCTAGTTGTGCTATTAGGATCAACGTAAGCATTTGGAAAGAGCTGTTGCCTGGGGTTCACCCTCTCCCGCATAAATTCAAGAGCGAATTCCTCACCAGTCTGAATGGAGTAATTTAGCACAGGCCTAGCTCCAATTGACATGTTGTAGTCAGGAGGTCGCATGTTAGTATTAATATTAGCTGATGGATCATGAAAAAACCTTTGGTTTACAGACCCCAGCCCTTCATTTCTAGCTTCCATGTTATTATATCGAACTTGTTCATAGTTTTTCTGCTGATCTGTCATGCCTTTTCCCAGATTCCTGTCCATTTGGATCAACTGCACCAGTAAGGCAAGCCAATAGTGCCATATCAGTACAGAATCGCTTGTATGGGCAACCACAAACTTTGTTTGCAAGATGACATCTTTGCAGGAGAAAACCTGAAATGGGAAATAAGCTCTTGCTAATAAGAACTACTTGGTTAATTAGAAAGCAAAATGCCTAGCATGAGCACTCTTTAGGAAAAGAAAATATTTGGAGCAACAAGATAAAAAATTTCAATCATCTTAAACAGAAACAAACATATGATCAAGAGCTTATTTAGTATCAAATTTCAGCAAGTTTTACAGGAAAGCTCCCCGGTGATGGCAGAGCTGCACAAAGTAACATGAAATAGATAGATCTACTCACTTAAAAAAAAAGGAATAAAAGGCATTAATTTACACAAAAAGAATACAAATATGCATGCCTTAGGACAAAGATGGATCTGCTTTAAGAAAAATCGTGTGGAGTTTGAAGGTCATAAGATTAACAGGTGCTGCATTTCCATGTCCTTAGCAATGCGGATTAAATATTAAAAACTTGTAATCTCGTTACTTTTGCTTTCTTTTCTTTGTGACCAAACAAATAGAAAAGTACCAGTTACATTCAAAAATCAAAGTAGCTTCCACTAAATTACTACATCTCATTGTACTATGTATGAATCAATCAAATGTTAAAAACACCACTTAGACAACTCATTACATAATAATCACACAAAAAAAATGCTTAATTCTAAAATTCCAGATGAACAAAAATACAATCTTTACACGGGAAAAAAAAGATTGAAAGACAAAAATCATAATTAAACAACTAAGTTATTTAAATCCACTTGAAAAAACCTGATCATAAATAAAAGACTGGACGGTTGCTTTTGAAATTAGGACTAACACAATAATAAACATCAAACCCTAACAAAAAACTAGCAAAATTGAAATCAGACCAAAGAAGTAAATTTTAGACTCTTAAGAACCCTAAACTCAATACAAAAAAAAAAACCCACATGGAATCCTCACTCAAAAGCCCAAAACTCACTCTGATTACACCTCAACTCACCAGAAGAAAAAACAAAACAAATTATAAACTAATCACAACCACAGCTTAACCAAATGAAAAGGATTGAAACTTAGAAGAAGAAAAAGGAGTGGATGAGAGGCGAAGAAATAAGAAGTACCAGAAAATAGAAGCAATGAGCGTAAAAGCTTAGGCAGCAGCCAGAGTCAGAGCTCTCTTGCTTTCTCTCTCTTGATTTTATAGCATGTTCTATTTTTTTTATATTATTATTATCATTGTTTTTGTGCGTGTAGATGTTGCTAGATCTATAAATTTTGTTGGCTTTTTCTAATATTAATTTTGTGATTTTCTTGGGGTTTGGGGCAACTGTGTACTGATGATTAAAATATAAAAAAAGTCGGTATTTGCGGAGAGGTTAATGAAGCCCACGCGTGCGTGTCGACTACGTTTTTTACCACGGAGTCATGCTTTGCTTAGTTGTGTAGGTCCCACTTAATAGTTAGCTTAGCTGGTGGTTCTCCCTTCAGATTTGGATGTGAGAATTCCAGGAACACCCTTTTCTCCTTTTTCCTTTAAAAAAAAAAAAAACAAACAACAGTATTTTATTTTATTTCATTTGTTTTTTCATCCCTTCCTTTCTAGGAAAACGAAAATGAGAAGGGGACCTTCTACAGGCGAAAAATATCCGATATCTTCGCGATGAAAGTTGAGGTTACAAAGGCTACAAATTATTTTTTATTAAAATAATATTTTTATTTATTTTTTAAATGATTTAAAAATATTTAAAACAAAAAATTCAAAATCATTTTTTTACCATAAAAACAAGGAAACTCGTAAATAATATCTTGTCTAGTTATGTTCTTATTACATTATAGGATACTAGATCTTTTTAAACATAAAAAAAAAGTCCAGCACAAAATCTAAAAATATAAATTTTTTGGGATATTTTTTCCATTAATATAATTTTTTTTAGTAATATATTTCTTGTTTATCTTGAAAAAAAATAGAATTTTTAACTAAACTCATTGTTTCTATTTTGAAAAATATATTTTATAATTGTGACACAAGCTAATAAAAAAAATATCAAAATAGTATGTTCATATTTTATATATTATTGAAAACTAGAAAATCATAATTATGATAGAATTATTTTCAAAATCTATTTAAAAATTCTAAATACAATAATAATAATAATTTATTATTATTTATTATTATTATTATCATCATGTACATAATAATTAAAGAGATTATTAAAGTTTAAATAAAAATTTATAATAATATTTAAAAATTATATCAAAACTAAAAAATAAATAAATCAGATAGATTTTTTTAAAGTACTAAAATTAATAAAAAAATAAAAAATATAGAAAAGGGTTGGGTCCAGTGTCTAGCCCGCTAATAGCAGGCCTAGAGGCTAGGCTTACGAGCCGGCCTTGTTATAAATTATTTTTTTTTGTTAAAGAGTTGTTCACTAATTATTTTTTATAAAAAAAAAAAAACATAAACAATATATCGTTCGTGTTTGTTTGTTTTGTTTTTATCACCTCTCCAGGCTCTCGAACTCTCAACACCTGGACCTATATACATGCGCCAACTAACTAAGATACTATACAAATTTGTTATAAAAAATAATTAAATAAATATATTAATATAAATAAATAATAAAGCGCCACGAAAAAACCTAGTTCTCTTTCAGAGTGCTGAGGTAGTTTAATGTACTGTTTTAGAGAGAGTATAATAGTTTTGACGCGTGTACTGTCCACTAGTTAGTTTAATGTACTGTCCCTGTCCCTAAGGGTGTTTTTGTAACAAACTTTTCTTCTTTCTTTTTTTTTTTTTTTTTTTTTTTCTTTAAATTCATGGTGGAGATATTAGTCAAATGTAGGCACCATTACGGCAAACATAATTAGTTTCAATAAATTGATTTAACAGAATATGACGCTAGAAGAATAAGCAAATAGCATAAGTACTGTCTATTATTATTATAATTTATTATTATAATTTGAATGTCTAAATCCGTGTATCTTGGCTAATTTTATAAATTTTAAAATTAATGATCACTTATATTTTCAGTGATCATCATATTAGCAACTACGGAGTTCAAACATGAAATTATAGGAAAACAAACCGCTTAATCTCAATTTCTTATTATTCACCATCTTTTAGATATTTAAATTATCTTTCAATGTAATTGTAGCCAAATCACATCAATGTAACGTTTTAAGAAATTTCTAGTATTTTTTTTTTAGTTTAATGTGAGTGTTCGGGCCAGATTGTGTATATCTCAACTAATATTACAGGCCTTGAAATTAATAATTATATAAATCTTTAATGGTCATGTTACCTCTAGTATTTAATAGACTCGTTTAGGAGGGGTGTAATTTTTATTTTTAAAAAAGATTAAAGTGGAATAAATGCTACTAAGATGAATCTCAGGACGAGTAAGCTCAAAAGAACCGGGGATATATCTGGAATTACAAAATTAAGAAACTAAAAGGGACGTGGATTAGAATAGTAAAATTATGATGATTTTACTCTTCTTAACATAAATAATTGCCTTTACAACAGCGTGGAAAGGTTTTTTTTTTTATTTGCTGTTTTTTATATAATAAAATAACTAAAATATATTTTGAGGAAAAAAAAATATTGCACTGATAAGCAAGGGTTTTTTTGTTTTCTTAATTTTAAAAAATAATAAAATGATTGTAATACTATTAATTTCAAATTATATTTAACTTGGATATAGAGGTTTTCGAGTTTCATCAAGGATTATTTAATATATTAGTATGTGTAAAATATTATTTAATATTAAAAAGTTAACGGCAAGTATAATCAAAGATTATTTGATATATTAGCATGTGTAAAATATTATTTAATATTAAAAAGTTGACGGCAAGTATAGTTCACGCGGATACGCACGAATACATCCACGCTCTTCAAACGATATTTTTATGTCATCCAACAGTCAAACTCCAGCTTTCACGTTTGAATCCTCAAAGCGGTCCTTTTATCCTTAGGTAACTCATGTGACCAATAGATCTCGGCTTTTTCATCGGCTGCCATTTTTTTTTATTTCCTCTCTTCTCCTTCATTTTTATGTTTGTCCATACACATTTTCAAAGCATCCATTTGATTTGTATTTTTTTTATATTTGATTATTATTCTTTTAATTGTTATTTTTTATTTAAAATAATTAATAGAATTGTTTCATTTTCATCCTCCTTTGATTTTTTTACCTATTAGATTTGGTCATCATTCTTTTGATTACTATTTTTTTATCATTCTCTAAATTGAATTATTTTCTCAATTGCATCTCTCAACGTTTTATTTCATTTTATTTTTATGTTAGACTTGGTCCTTATTTATTTAATCGCTATTTATTTTCTTTTGGATTCTTTTTATCGTGACTTTTTTATTTTAATTTCATCCATCAAATTTTATTAATTAATAATTTGACATCATGATTTTTATAGTTGTTATTGTTCTCATTTAAGTGCTAATTATATAAATCTTTATAGTTGTTATCGATTCCTACAGACTCTCGGGTGTTTATCTCCGATGAACAGGCGGTCAACCAGTTCAACTTAAAACTCAGATTTAATAGTTTTAAACCTAATGAATTTTAAATCGACTAAATGCATATCAATCTTATAATGCAAGCAATGTGAAATGTGTATATTCATTTTTATAAAGATTTATATAATTAGCACTTAAATGAATTCTTAAGAACCAACTTTTCATTTACTTTGTATTTTGGACTTGTTGATTTATTTATTAATTTAATTTTTCATGATTGTTGATGATCTTAGTATAAAAATGATTAAATTTAATCTCAATTAAATATATTATTAATTTATTTTCATTTAATTGTTATTATCAAACTATATAAATATCATTATGCGACTGCGTGGCAACATAGTTATCAACTTACCTAACAAAATTTAGTGATATTAATGAAGATAATGTTTATAATGTCTTTACATGTTTTTCTTGGAAAAGTTTAACATGCCGAGTCCAAATTTCAATATTCAACATCTAATAAAGAAAAAAAAAAGAGATCAATAAGTACCTGAATTTCAATAATTGATCTCTTAAAAAAAAAGAAATTAAAAAATCAACTTGCCACAAAGATGTTGTAAACAAAGCCAAGGAATATAAAGCTACGAGAGATAATTGCATAAATTAAAATAAAACATAAAAGGGTTCGACGGACCAAAACTTGATGTTTGTGTGTGTAGTGTGTCGGCTAAAGAAAAAAGAAACTAACCGCTCAACAATGATAAAAAAAAAAAAACAATAACCAACAACAGAAGCTCTCTAAAAAGTGAAAGCAACCCACAGCAATAAAGACATATGCAGTTAGATTTTTTTTGAAAAAAAATTATTTTATCATTTTTTTTATAAATACTATTTCTATGTATCTTGAAAAAAAATCTAAAATATTATTCATTATAATAGTATTTTTTACTAGTTTTTTTAAAATCTATATTTTTTTTTTTACTTTTTATAAGATTATTTTGATCTTATAACTCGTATCACGAGTTTTGAGAGTTTGTCTAGGTTGATTTAAGTTGTTTTTTTATTGATTTTTTTTTTCAATTTCATGCTTTAATATTTTGTTGAATTAGAATCGTCTGAGTTGTGTTGAGATCCATCAAGTCAACTGGATCATTTTAGGTTGTTAAAATAGTTTTGTGTTAAGTATATTAAAATACAATTGTCTTTTCTATATATATTTCTTTTATCATTGAAGTGCACATAGGTAAAAAAAACTTTATTTACACCATTCAAATAACCATATTATTAATTTGGCTCTTCTAAATAACATCTTCTATTGAAGATGCTCTAGAAATAAAAGCGGTAAAAAATAGCAAAAAAAACCTATTATACAATGAATGTGTAATAAATCGAGTCTATGTTAACAATGAATGAACAATGAAATATCATGATGCTTTAGTTGATTTTAGAATTTGAATTAGAAATCCTTTAATCTTGAAATAAATTTTGATGGAACTTTATTTGTGACATTTTAAATATCATTATAAAGATATTGATGGGACATGTCTAATTATACCTTGGAAGATCAATGGTAGGAGTGCTTTGCACATGCCGCCCGAAGATGACATGTCAGCCCACTATTTAACGTATGCAATGCTCACACCAAAAGGGAAAGAAATAGAGTATTTTTAGATGTTCAGACCAAGCTCAGACATCTAGAAATTGGTCCAAAAGACTAGGTTTTTTCTTTTCAGCCTCTCACACATTTTCTCCTTCTTTTTCTCAGCACGTGAAATGTCCAATACATACATTATTGGACATTTTTTTAGTATTCATAAAGCGACGTTGTGCACCGTTCATGCCCATAAAATTTTATATGCTTTACTGACAAATTCTTTATAGATACACATTTTTATACAGGGTTGACATCATATTTCTAGCAAATTGTAGAAGTGCAAACATGTACAATATGTTTTTGCAAAACAACCACCTCCTTTCTCACTAATGATTATTTTCTACCAAGGTGTAATTAACAATCACCAATCTCTCCACTGATAGCAAGGCTAAACACTTCAACTAATGGTGGACATCAATATTTCCACCAATCACTTATTTTGCAACTCTCAACATCATGAGGTGAGCTGACGTAACCAGTATCTATAAATATCCCGAGTCACAAGGTAAATAGAACAAGTTCTTAGATTGATTGATTCCAATACAATACACATTTTTCATGGCTCTTCATATTATTTCTCCTGTGCATTATCTTTTCCTTTTCATTTGCTAACTTAAGTATAAAAGAATCCATTGTTCTATGAAGAACTTATTTTTTAGGAACAATGAAGCACTAATATAAAGCCCATGTTCAAGCCTACAAATCTCGGCCTAAGAGTGAAGTCCATAGAAAGTATAATTTTTAAATATAGTTTTTTCACGACTTCATCGTGAAACTCATTTAAGAAGGAAAATAAAAAATAACACAAGTTGACCTACGTTTAACTATAACAAAAGACAAAGGCGGAGGCATGTTAAAGGCTTGGGTGGGTTATAACCCATGTCAAGATTTTATCAATATTTTTTTACTAGTTTTATGTAAAAACAAATTCGTAATTCATAATTGAGATATCAAAATATTCTAAAAATTTGCATGTAACCTTCTAATATGATGCCTTAGCTTGGGTTAAATTTTAGATTTTTGGGAGAAATTCAGAAATTTGATGAAAAATCACAATTTGACTAGTTTTATGTTATATGATGTAATTTTCAATCCGACCACCAGATTGAGCTGAAATTTTATGAGGTATTTTAAAATATATTGAATAAAATCTGGTTAAAATTTTAGGATGAACGAAACTTGGTAATGCTAACAAAAAAAAAAGACCATCAAATAAAAGCAAAACGACTCATTAAGGGTAAAATGATTATTTGCCATTAAAAAGTAAAAGAAATTAGCTCTTCCTTTGTTTTATATGTTGCCGACTGGGCAGAAGCAGTATAAGAAAAGAAAGAAAATAAAAGGCGAGAAAGAAAGAGAGAAAAGTAAGGGAAAAATATAAAAAACAATCCAAGGAAAAAAATAAGAAAAGTAAGAGAATAACCTTGTAAACTTACAAAGTCCAACTTATAAAACACTAATCTAAGGAAGAATCAAGTGAAGGAAGGAGAATTGAGAGAAGTAAAAAAATTAATTACTTTATTTTTCAGTTGAAATGAGATTGTTATTTTATTCCGGTTGAGGGGTTGTTACAATATCGATTCAGATTCAATTATAGATAAATTATATTTCACAAAACATCGAAGGATGTAACTTCAATAGTGAGTTTATTTTTACTTTCACTTCAATTTTATATACTTTCAAATTTATTTTTTAATATTCTAAGCAGTGTATTTGAATTAAAACTTTACTGTTAACTTCAAAAATTCATATCATGAATTAATAATTGATCTTAAAAAAGATTTATATATTTATTTAATAACCTAGAACAAGAAAAATTCCTGGCTCCGCTAGGCGATTTCACTTTTATTCATGCAAGTTGACATAGCTATACAATTTAATCACGACAACATGGATTTTAAGTCTTAATACTAGATGTACATGTACCATATTGATTATTCTTAGCATTTCTTTGTCGTGATTATTGAACAAGTGTTATTAGCTTCCCGAGTTCTATAGAATTGAGGAAGCTAGCAAGTGAATTTGATGAGAGGTTATATAATAGCTACCAATCTCTCATAACCAACCGCAGTGGCACTCGATAGAATACAAACTCATGAATTCACATAGCGTATTAGGAGCATGTTTGATAGTGTGGTTGCGGGTGCTTTTCAAATAACTTTTTGTGTCAAAATCCATGTCAATGATGTTTTTTTATTTTTTAAAAATTATTTTTGACATCAACACATCAAAACGATCTAAAACGTACAAACCATATTAAATTTTAGCAAAAAAAAAATTCAAATTTTTTGAGAACGCAGCCGCAGCCGCGTTCCCAAACGCTGCCTAGATATGTCAAGTGTTAGAAGAATGTTTTTCATACTGGGTGTATGATATTTTAAAAAAATATTTTATAATTGAAAATATATGAAATAATATATTTTTTTCAGATTTTATTTATTTTTTACTACTATCACATCAAAACTATAAAAAACATCAATTTAATATTATTTTAAAAGAAAAACAATTTAAAATATAGTTAAGGAAGCTTCATAATCTCCCATCATAATCAATGAGGTGTTATCTACTAAAAAAAGAGAGGAGCAATTACATTACAAGATTCACAAAAATAGATTCTTTGCACGCACCATTGTAACAACAGTGTATTGATCTCAAGAGAATAATAATAAAAAGGAAACAACAATATAAAAAAAAGGCGTCACTTTCCAATCTGAAAACTGCTCATCAATCACAGAGAATCTCAATCCACTGAAGATCTGATAAAATCCTGTTCCATTGAGAGAAACAACATCCAATGCATAGGCGTGGTAAATTAATCATTCAATTACAATTTCCACACAAGATATAGTCATGTCATGTTCCATTAAGAGAAATCACGTGCACTGCACAACTGTAGTAAAATCATGCACTTCTCCATTTACCATCACATATTTTGATAGCTATAGCTATGGTGTAAACAAGCAAACATTGTAACAGGAGCAATACCACAAGAGGATGTCTAAAAGCAGGTAAAAAAAAACTAGATGTGCAGATAGTCGGATCGGACGCTTCACCAGAACCGTTCCCTACAAAATCATGTTACTGTAGGATTAGTTGCCTCGTGCCCGTGAATCATTGTGCAAAAAGCAACGAATATTTGTGTCTCTCCATTTACTCGCTCGCTCTCTGCATTTTCTTTCCATTAAACGTAATGCAACCAACGAGAGGGTAAGAGCTTGTTGTGGTAGTGTGTAGAAAGACGCACAAGATCAAATGAGGAGAAAAAGGAAAAGAAAGGAAAGGGAGGACACATTATTTTGGGAACATGAACCCGGGTGGTGAGACGTGGCAATATATAAGTGGGTAGGTGCAATTTGACGGGCTTTGGCTAGCGCTCTCTCTCTCTCTCTCATGCGCTGCCATGTCAGAGTGTAACCCCGTCCTATGACCCCGGCGAAACCGTATCATTCTCTCTAAAAAGATTAAAAACCTCTCTCTCTAAATGTATTGATTGTGTGTGTGTGTGTTTATATAGAAGAGGTGGTGGGGGCTTTTTATTATTTTAGTGTTGATGTTATTGTTGTTGTAGTCTCGTGTCTTTGTGTGTTGTGTCTTTGCCTTCCCCCAACCCCCCCCACCCCCCGTCTTTGTCTCTCTCTTTCTCGTATCTCTTATATCTTTCTCTCCTTAACTTCCAAGCCCTAATCCCTCTCTATTTCTATAGTATGTATCTTGCTTAACCTGTCAATTTCTGAGGATTCTAGACAGTAAAGATTGGTTTTTGATCCACAAGAAAGATTGGTGAGCTTGTTTTCTTGTCTGGGTACTACTTATTTCTTTGATTGAAGTTGGTTTTTGGGTTAATTCTATGTGTTGTTTTGTTATTATGTAGCTTGAGCTAATTTCCTAGCAGTTTTGATGCGTATATTGCTTGATTTTGGAGTTCTTGTGCTTGTTATATTGATTGGTGCTGAATTGTTTGGTGATATGGAGTTATTTGGTACATGGGTTTTGAAAAGAATGTGGTTTCATCAAATAGTTAATGAAATGGGGTTCTGGGTTTTGAGCGAGTGAATGCATGTGCTTGGTTAACTTCATTATGCTTGGACTCTTCAATTTTGGCACTCCTTTTGGTCTTTTGTTTGACATTTCATGTTTTGATTGTTGAAGTTCAAATAATTAGTTGGTTTCATTACGGAGCTTGTAGTGGCTTGATTCGGCTGTGTTCTTCTAGTGCAGAGGAGAGGTTGGCTTTTGGTTTCTGTATTGCTTGCCGGTGTTTGTTGATGTCGATTCCATTCGGGCATTAAAAAATATTTTGGTTGATTGGTGAACTTATAGTTGGTTGGTGATTAGTCAAGTCATTGGTTTTGGTTGATGCTTTGATTCTGGTGGTGGGTTGATGTTGCAACACTTACCTTTGGATCATTTCGGCAATTTGAGCCTTGTACTTTACTGAAAGTAAAGTACATGGTTACACTTTAGTGTGAAATGCTGATTTTCAATTTTCAATTGCGTGACTTGATTCTGCTAGTTTAGTGAGAAGATGCAACCCTTGCTATTGTTACCTTGTTTAGGGCTTAAATTTTTGATGTTCTGGTATTATATCCTGTCCTATTTGTGCAGAGTTTTAGCTTTCTCATAGAGAAATTAATAACCTAAGCTCTTTGATGTAGCAGACATGGATAAATACAGTGATTGACCAATTTGAATTCAAAACCTTCCATAGTGCTTATTGCTTGTGCTTCTTTCATTGGAGATATCATGTAATTTTTAACTTTTTTTTCTTCTTCTGTGAGGATTTGACAAGATCTGATTAACTGTATTGAGCACTGATCATGCCTCACACTTTTCTCTGCAGATTGCTGTCATAGCCTGTAGGCAATATGAAAGTTAGTCACCACTGTGGTTCATTCTAATTTGTTATTCAATGTTGCTATTTTCTTATTGGAGCTCCTTTAAAATGTTTAACAGGATGCTGAGGGTTTGTAGTGGCTTAGATTTCTCTTTTGGAGCTTTGATGCAACTTCCTCACTGATGCATGGCATGCTTTGTGGGCACGCTTGTGGTAAATGTAAAATACAAGATTGAAAGATGAAGGATAACAGTTCAACAAGTAGTAAAATGATTAGCAGAAACTGGGTCTTGAAGCGAAAACGAAAAAAGATTCTGTATGGACGAGTTGTTTCTACTGGTAAAGAAGATAACTTGGAATCTCCAAGGAATACATCTGCTGCTAAACGCCGGCCAAAGAGTGAACAAAGTTCTGATCTATCTTCATCCAAGAAGAAAGGAAATGATGGGGTGAGTTATCCTTTTGTTCTGTTTAGCTTTCTGTTAGATAGATGTTTCTTCAGCTCAGAAGTATATTATAAATTCTTGATAGAGATAGTTTGTGAACACATTTTGCTCTGATTTTTAATTGAACAGGCAGTTTATGTCTCATCTTTGTGAACTATAAAACCTTTTATGTGAGCAATAAATTATGGAGCACATTTTAATTGTATTATTTTTGTCACATGTTTCGGGTTTCTTCTTCTATGCCCAGTTGCATGGCTGTTTATGTTCAACATATGGATCCAATTTGTCTTACAAAATCATTCATGTGGGTTTGAAGTCCTAAATGTTTGGAACCAAATTCCCTTTATGAAACAGGCTTTCTTCCATTCAAATTTTGATTCAACTCTGGGCATTTTTTTTGAGTTAGTTCTTTCTTTTCTTTGAGAAATTGCAAATACTATTTCATCACGGGTTGAAATTACATATATATTACTGATATGGGATTTTGAAAAAGAAAACAACACTTAAACATATTCTAAACTGAAAAAAAGACATCTTGGATCTATCAGGGTTAAATTTGGTTGTAGAGTATGTGCGGTGAAAAACAAAGATCCTCTCAAAATGCTCTTTTCAAATCATGACAGGAAGACCCCCTTGGTGTGAAAAATATTTACATGATACATCACGAATTCTTTCCATTAAAATTTAATTTTAAGTTTTTAAATGAAAGAAGTTTCAGGTTACCCCCCCCCCCCCCACCCCATCAATTCCAATAAAATTAAGAAAACTGGTAGTAAGTTATTAGAAAAAGCAACCTTTCCTAGCATAGTCTTTTCTCCAATTGAACATAGTTGCTGTCTTTGAGCAGAATAATGACCCAAGGATCCTCTTTTCAGTTGCCTCTAGCCTTTCTTGGAATTATAAATTTTACCAACTTGGGGGCCTTTCAAACTTGAATATAATGCAAGGTTCCCATCTGGTTGTTTTAGTGAGTAACTTTGACCATGGATAATATGCGAGAACAATATGAAGTTTTTTTGATCTCTTTATATGGAAGAGGCGTGTAGCTGGTGTTCACAATCTCTCTCTTTTTTGCTATATTTTCAATAATACCATTAGGATTCAAAATCTGAAGTTGAAATCACATGCCAAGAAAGTTCATTTATGTTGTTCCTAATGTTAACACCTTATTTCAGTGGTTAATCCTTGTAGTTTCAGCAAGCTACTTATCTTTATTGCTATTTGGAGTCGAGTGTCTTGGCTATGTGTTAGCATTCACTAACACCTTGTTGCCTTTTATTCAACTTTGCCTTTCAGTATTACTATGAATGTGTAATCTGTGATCTTGGTGGCAACTTGTTGTGCTGTGATAGCTGTCCCCGGGTGTACCATCTACAGTGCCTTGATCCACCTCTTAAGGTATTTTCAATTGTATTGAAGCTGCATGCTGATATTTTCTTTTTGTTCCTTTTTTCTTTCTGCCTTATTTGTTGATATCAATGATTCCCTCTTATTTTTTTAATTTTTTGTTATTTGTGTTCTGAAGCGCATTCCAATGGGGAAATGGCAATGCCCAAAGTGCTCTCAAAAAAGTGACCCACTGAAGTCCATTAGCCCACTGGGTTCCATTTCAAAACGTGCAAGAACAAAAATAATCACTACAAATTCTAGAACTGGATTTAAGTCATCTGGCACTGACAAAGTATCTGCGCTTTTCGGAAGCTCCATTGTCTCCAAGCGAAGGTCTTCCAGCAAAGGGAAATCGACTCTAATAGTTGGATCCAAATCCATTGAAAAGGAACCAGATTCGTCCTCAGATTTATTATGTAGCACCAAGTCATGTGATCCGTCTGCTGTTAGTTCTGTAGATGGTACTTCATTGCATGTGAACATTGATGATGAAAAGAAACGTGATGCATCTCCAAAAGAGTCAACTGCAGGGAAGAAAACAATTTCCCTTGCTGATGAACTCTTGTCTCATTCTAAACTTACTGAATCCAAGCCAAATAATGAAGGTTCTGGTGAGAAGCATGTCTTGGCTTGTGATAATGGATTTCCAAGAAAGAAAATTGTTCTTGCAATTGGTGCAGCTTCTGAGAACAGGAAAAGAAAGCTTGAAGGCAATAGTGTGGACAGTGTTAAGAAGCCCAGGACCAACAAGGGAAAGCGCACCTCCATAAAATATAGACCCAAAGCCAATAATGCAAGTTCTGGAACTAGTAAATTGAACCAGAAACGGAAAACCATTAATCATGAAGTTTCGTTACTTTTGCCAACAGAAGATGTTGAAGTCAAGAACATAGAATTGCAGAAAAAGGACGAGGTATCTTTATTCTATTATGATTTTTCATTTTCCTGTAATAGATTATGTGGATATTTCATCTTCCAAGGAGATACTCTTGATATTTCTCCTCAAGCATACAATACTATGGTAGATAGTATCAACAATGATCGGTAACTATGACTATGCTCCAGTACCTTAAGCCATTTTGTGCTTGCCCCATGTTATTGGTTCTTGCTACTCTAAATTTTCACTCTTCTTTGGTTCTTAGCACTGTGACAATATACCACTTCCATCTGTCTAGCTTTGCAGTATTTTGTGCTGATGTTATGTGCAAGCTGGTGCTATAGTTTGTTGTGGTGTTCCTACTGGCACCATCTACTGTGGGCAGATTATTTCTCTCCATCATCATGTGCAACTACAACACTTACCGTCTACGTATCTTGGATGCTTAGGCTTCACACTAGCAAAACCGATAAACCATGCAATCCGCCCAACCAGATACCCCCTACACACTCAAGTTCAATATCTTACAATCATTGCCATCTTCTTCATGTCATTACTGTTTCTCATGTCATTCTCAGTACTGTTTCTCTTGGCATTGTCACTTATTACTGTTCCTGTGCATATCTTTGGTGTTATGATTATTATGATTAAAAATATTCGTTTCATCAGAAGAATCCTGTGGAATTTGCACAACCATTAGAAGAGTCGTATAAAGCAGAGGTTCATGTGGATGAAACCCAGAAATGTGAGGATATTGTCATGACCGAACTTCAGCAGGTGAATCAGCTATTTTCAGAAAATTTGTAGGCTTTCTTCTATTAATATCTTAGACCTAAAATGCTTTCTGCTTGTAATATTTGAATTTATACAATAGAATATATCCACATTACAGGTTGATCGGGTATTGGGGTGTCGGATTGAAGGTGAAAATGCAAGCTTGTCATGCTGTACATCTCTGATTTCAAAAAATGACCGGTGTTCTGATGAATTGCTTATATCAGAGACTGAAAATGGACACTTGGAGGAAAAAGCCGCTGGTGACACGTATTCAGATCTCGGGGTTGCTGAAAATCATGTTGAGGGTCATCCTGGTGTTATTGAAAGTTCTGAGAAGGATGAAAGTGTGAAGAATGACATTAGAGTGGATACAATACGGGTATACAGAAGATCTGCTAGCAAAGACTATAAAGGAGGGAACAGCAAGGATTTACTGGGGAAAGATGGAAAAGATTCAGGTTCTGGAGGCATTAGTGGTAAGGATCAAGATGAATCTGCAGTAACAACAGAAGTAACGGTGAAAAGACATGAAAATCCGGTGATTGAAGAAACTACTGATTTTTGTTTGAAAAACTCAGATGCAGATCAAATTTCTGAAGTTTGTGAAATGCATGTCTCTCCTGAAACCAAGGACACAAAAGAAGAAGATATGAAAATCAAAACTTCTAGTATTGAAAATAAAGTCCTGGAGCCTGCCATGGAAGAACTAGCATGTGCTAATAAAGAGACAACATCATATGAATTCCTAGTTAAGTGGGTAGGGAGGTCTCATATACATAACAGTTGGATCTCAGAATCCCAGCTGAAAGCTCTTGCAAAGAGAAAACTAGAAAATTATAAGGCTAAGTATGGAACAGCTTTGATAAATATCTGTGAGGAAAAGTGGAAGCAGCCCCAGCGAGTAATTGCTCTCCGTGCTTCTGAGGATGGCAGCCGTGAAGCTTTTGTAAAATGGACCGGTCTTCCTTATGATGAATGCACTTGGGAAAGTCTGGATGATCCTGTTCTTAAAAAAACAGTTCATCTAATCAATCAGTTCAGTCAGTTTGAGCGCCAGACATTGGAAAAAGATTCTGCGAGGGATGATCTACAAAAAGGGAGGCGTGATGGTCTGCAAAATGAAATTGCTACTCTGATGGAGCAACCGGAGGAACTAAAAGGAGGTTCCTTGTTTCCTCACCAGCTTGAGGCATTGAATTGGTTGCGTAAGTGTTGGCATAAATCCAAAAATGTAATACTTGCTGATGAGATGGGGCTGGGGAAAACAGTATCTGCTTGTGCTTTCCTTTCATCTTTGTATTTTGAGTTCAAAGCTTCTCTCCCGTGCTTGGTCTTGGTTCCACTTTCAACAATGCCTAACTGGTTCTCTGAGTTTGCACTGTGGGCTCCCAACTTAAATGTTGTGGAGTACCATGGGTGTGCAAAAGCAAGGGCCATGATTCGCCTGTATGAATGGCATGCTAGTGATCCCAATGAGATGAACAAGAAAACCACTTCCTACAAATTTAATGTTCTTTTAACCACTTACGAAATGGTTCTTGCGGATTCCACTTATTTGCGTGGAGTTCCTTGGGAAGTTCTTGTGGTTGATGAGGGCCATAGACTTAAGAATTCAGGGAGTAAGCTGTTCAGCTTGCTCAACACGTTCTCTTTCCAACACCGTGTTCTTTTGACTGGTACCCCTCTTCAGAATAACATTGGCGAGATGTATAATTTGCTCAATTTCTTACAGCCAGCATCATTTCCTTCTCTAACTTCCTTTGAGGAGAAATTTAATGATCTCACAACAGCTGAAAAAGTCGAAGAATTGAAGAAACTTGTTGCACCACACATGCTTCGAAGGCTTAAAAAGGATGCTATGCAAAATATCCCCCCCAAGACAGAACGGATGGTTCCTGTTGAGTTGTCTTCTATCCAAGCTGAATATTACCGAGCAATGCTAACGAAGAATTATCAAATGTTACGG
Source organism: Populus nigra (assembly GCF_951802175.1). Taxonomy (NCBI): domain Eukaryota; kingdom Viridiplantae; phylum Streptophyta; class Magnoliopsida; order Malpighiales; family Salicaceae; genus Populus; species Populus nigra. The sequence continues at coordinate 39,767,731 of NC_084852.1, forward strand.
AATATTGGGAAAGGAGTTGCACAACAATCGATGCTAAACATTGTGATGCAGCTGAGAAAAATTTGCAATCATCCATATCTCATACCAGGTACTGAGCCTGATTCTGGGTCACTAGAATTTCTTCATGAAATGCGAATAAAAGCTTCGGCCAAGTTGACTTTGCTGCATTCCATGCTCAAGATCTTATACAAGGAAGGTCATAGAGTTCTGATTTTTTCACAAATGACCAAGCTTCTTGATATCCTTGAGGATTATTTGACCATAGAGTTTGGCCCTAAAACATATGAAAGGGTGGATGGTTCTGTATCAGTCTCGGATCGCCAGACAGCAATTGCACGTTTTAACCAAGACAAAAGTCGATTTGTCTTCTTGTTATCAACACGCTCTTGTGGCCTTGGAATCAATTTAGCAACCGCAGACACTGTCATTATTTATGATTCTGATTTCAACCCACATGCTGATATCCAAGCTATGAATCGAGCACATCGAATTGGGCAATCAAAAAGACTTCTGGTGTACAGGCTTGTTGTTCGTGCCAGTGTTGAAGAGCGCATCTTGCAACTTGCTAAAAAAAAACTAATGCTTGATCAGCTCTTTGTCAACAAGTCTGGGTCTCAGAAGGAAGTGGAAGATATTCTACGATGGGGAACAGAAGAGCTTTTTAGTGAATCTTCTAGCATGAATGGAAAAGATAATAGTGACAATAATATCAACAAAGATAAAGATGACACAATAGCAGATCTGGAGCAGAAGCAGAGGAAGAGGAGTGGCGGCCTTGGGGATGTGTACCAAGATAAATGTACAGATGGTGGCAACAAGATTGTGTGGGATGAAAATGCTATATCAAAGTTACTTGACCGCACAAACCTCCAGTCTGCATCAACTGATGCTGCTGAAGGAGATTTTGAGAATGAAATGCTTGGCTCAGTAAAGGTGAGTGTTGTTACTTTATTTCACTGGAATATGTGCTTCTGCTTCATCAGAATCTTTGGTAGAAATACCATTTCCTTGCGCCTTGGTGCATCTCTCTAAACTGCAGTGTTTATTTAAATTTGAATTTGTTGAGTTAGATGCTCTGGGCTATGTTCTGATGTTACAAATGGTTGAAAATGGTTTTTAGTTTATAGCTGGACTTCACTCACCGCCACAATTGCCAGTGATCATCACTGCAATGGGATCAATGAAGTCAACCTATTTGAAATTTAACTGGCTGCCTTAATCCCTGTTGCTTGCATGTCAAACTGGATAACCACTCTTCATGACTGAATGGTGTATTTTTTCACCCAATTTTAGGATTTAATTATAGCAGGACTCTATGTATTGTTGGCATTTGATTCAGTGTAGTTTCTGTTTAATACATTTCAATTTATTGGTGGGTCTTTCACAATTACTTCGTCTAAAAGTTTGGCTGTCCTTGTAGAAACTAGCAATCTTATTTTCCAGACCTTATTTTATCTGTTGCAACTGTTTGTTGCGTCAAATATGATGAAATGATATGACCAAGTTATGTGGGAGAGAATGGCCCGTAGGAGTCAGTATTTAGTTCTTTTCTTAGTTTTGCTTGGTTTTATTTAAACTTTACTCGTTCCTGTTTTTTTAGCCTCCTAAATTTTTCTTCTTTAAAATAGCTATATGATGAGACTTTCTTTCGGTTTCAAAATGTTTCTGAATATGTTCTTTGTATTGTTTTATTCTTGCCTTTTTTGGTTGCAACTTTATTTTTTTTTTCCTTTCCCAGAATGTTGCATTTGTAATGATTAATTCTACAGAGGAATACCCCAAACAAAATCATGTTTACTGTTGGTTTCAATTAAATAACATCTCTGCATTGTTCTAAGCAGTCCTTGGAATGGAATGATGAAACAACAGAAGAGCAAGGGGGAGCTGAATCACTAGTTGTGGTTGATGATACCTGCGGACAAAATCCTGAAAGGAAAGAGGACAATGTGGTAAATGTTACTGAAGAAAATGAATGGGACAGGCTTTTGCGTTTAAGGTAAGGAAATTTACCCGTGCTCACGCTGTCTAAATTTTATTGAAAAAATGAATAGATTTGGTTGGCAAACGTACTGTTTCACCAAGATTGATCTATGTACCCAGGATTTGATAAAAATGTGATAATTATAAACATGCTCATTTTATTATTATTTTATCACTCAACTGCTTATCTATCCATGCCATGCGATATACATTTTCTGGAACCCATCAGCCTGTTTCTCAATTTCTTTGATCAAAAGACTAGTTAAAACTGTTCAATTCAGGTTCTTGATTGGGTTTATTTTAATGAAACAGTATTAAATCAATTCATTTGGTCAATTGGTAGATGGTGGGAAATTCAAATGCCTTTTGTCATCCCTTGGTTAGTTCCCATATTGATCAAGGCTATGAACTGATTATTTGCTGGTTCTTGATCTTGACTTGTTACTCATTTATAGTTCCAAAGTGAGAGTTCAGTCCAATCTAATATTTTTATGGGTAAATGTACCAGTTGTTAGTAATGTGTGGTGTTGTTATCCTGAACTGATACAGGCTTTGTTATCACATAGCATCTTCTTAAGAATTGAAGCAATTTCACATTTTTTTTGTTTCAGCTGATTTTGCGATACCTTAAGTAGTTTTTGTGACACCTTAAGTAGTTGTGTTCTAAGAATTTCTATTTGTACAGTGAACGGATTTGATCTTGTTTGACCTTATTATACTGCCTTTTGTTGTAGAACTCCACAATTAAATTATAGGCACCCATCCAATTTTGAATTCCTTTACATTAAAAAGTGCCTAATAGTAATTTGGCAATTTCTCTCTTTTTATCATAATTATTTTATTGTTTTGATTTTTGTTTTAGAAGTGTAATAGAGTCAAGTTTCCTTGATGGGCCAAATTCCAAGTGTGTTATAATAGAATTTACTTTTTCAACAGTAGAATTTACCTCATTCTTCTTCAACAGTTTATAAGTGTAGCATTTTGGTGCTGTTTGATTGAAGTTTAAATTATTTCTCATTTAATGTGTTCCAGGGATGTATTTTTATTTTGTTCACATGGTTCGGAGCCTACAAAGAATTGTGATTCTTTTGAAGGAACAAAATTATATGAAAATTTGTCTTAAAGGGTGTTTAGGGTTGCGGTGCAACCTGCTTTTCACCAAATTTTGATTTTGTTTCCTTACAATTATTATTTTTATATATTTTTGGATCATTTTAATATGCTGATTTCAAAAATAATTTTTAAAAAATGAAGAAAATATTATTTTGATGCGCTTCTAAATGAAAAACACTTTGAAAAGCAATTGTTACCACACTCTCAAACACTTAGTCTTGGTGTTGAGGAGTAATCTTTTTCTCTTAATTCCTTTTCATCACCTTCCTCACTTCATACCTTCCTCTTACGTCTCTTAACCAGGAAAACAATAAATGCAAATTCCCAATTCTGATTTGTCCTCCCAGGATTATCTCTTTCATTGAAATGCAACATTTGAACATAATTTCTCTCCAATACGTTAATATTTGTTTCTTCTTTCTCCCCATTCCATATCAACCACATGCATAATTCAAATAATTCACAATATAACATTACAATTCCTCACATATTCTGTTTGGTGAAACTTATTTCACAGGAATGCTTATTTAAGTTGTATGTTTTGCTGGGTTTTAGATGGGAAAAGTATCAAAACGAGGAGGAAGCTGCTCTTGGTCGAGGGAAACGCTTGAGGAAAGCTGTCTCATACAGGGAAGCTTATGCCCCGCATCCAAATGAAACTTTGAATGAGGTATGTCATTTGCTTCTGAGGTTTATCAATACAAAGCTGGTCTATTATGTTGCGTCTGAAGATTGAACCAGTATGGTCTTTACATCCCACGTGATTTTTTATTGGGCTACAGGCTGATTTAGCTTTTCCCTTTTCCTTGTCCTTTTCCTTTTTCTTTAGTGTTAATACATGTCTGGGTTATTATATCCCTTCCGGATTAGTATTCCAAACTAACCAAATCCCCACTCCCCTCTCAATATTTCATAGGAAGGCATTCATTATAAATCTCCAAAAAATGGAAATGGTCTGAAACTATGGAGATTGGTAGAATGGCTGCTTCTTATTTCTGTGTTTTTTGCTTAAGATTGTCATGCTGGCCTCTTGCAGTGAGAATTGAACCTTGGCTGCCATTTTGGTCTTTGATGTTCACTGCAAGCCCCAGTTCAGTTTCATTTTCTTTGCTCCAGTTTACTCTCTTTGTCTCTCCTTTCAAATGCCTTTCTTTTTTCTTCCTTCTCATCATATTTCTAGTGCATTGAGCTTGAAGCTGCATGGATTGAGATTTTATTTTACATAAATGTTTTTGTTTTGATAAAAACTAAGTTCATAAATGTTTTTTATTTACTGGACTACTTTTGATTCACTTGCTACTTATCTTTTCAATGCTTCAGTGGATCCCTCAAAAATGTAACCTTTCTTGTTTTCCACCAAGCACAATTCATTTGTTGTCATAGTTATTCTCTTCTTTTACTTTTTGATAATGGTTTTTCATAGTTTCGGTTATCAACTTCAACTTTAAATGCAGAGTGGTGGTGAAGAGGACCAGGAGCCTGAAGCAGAGCCTGAGCGGGAATATACACCAGCTGGAAGAGCTCTAAAGGCAAAATAGTAAGTTAAATATCTTCCCCCGGGTAACCCAAAGTTCTCAACACAAGAACTAAATAAAAATAGAAATCTAATTGCTGTAATGAAGAATTGGTATGGGGTTGAATTGGACCCTAGGTTAAGATTATTCTGAGATCCTCCGGATCAAAAAATAAAAGATAAAATAAAATCATCTGACTTTATATTCCGGAAACATGTGGAAAATGTCATGCTACTTGGGCAAACTTGACGGGAAAGATGATTTGGACTTAACTATTTGACATTGTTATTTCAATTTACTTTTCTTTGAACAGCACTAAGCTTCGCTCTAGACAAAAAGAACGCCTTGCTCAGCGGAATGCAATTGAAGTATTTTGTCCTAATGAGGGGCTTCCTGTACGTGAGTTGGTTCTTCATTGCCCTCCCACCAATGAAATAGACAGGGATCGGGCCATGGAGTTTGCTCAACAAGGCAGAGAGAAGGCGTTTGTAATTAACTTGGAGGATGACGAGTTCAGTCAGCAAGATGCAACAAAGAGAAATGCTGACGCAACCATAAAGTTGGGCCACCTATCTAATCATAAATTGAGCAGTCATCTGGATCTTTCTATGAACTCTCTTGGACACCCCTCCTCTGACACTATCCTTCCAATTCACCAAAATCACGGCACAGGCAATAAAAACTTGCTTTCTTCCAACAATCAGTTACCTGTTCTGGGACTCTGTGCTCCCAATGCTAATCAATTGGATTTGTTGCACAAAAGCTCTTCAAGATCAAAGGGTCAACAAAGCAAGCCAGTGCCTGGACCAGAGTTTCCATTTAGTCTACCTCCTTGCTCCGAAACTTCAATTGAGATGGATATAAAACATCAGGAGACTACATCAGACAAGCCAAAATTGCTAGATGCATCAGCTGAGATTTTGCAACCACGTCTTAAAAATAACTTCGCAGATGGTTGGCACTCGTTTAGTCCGGTACTCTCTCTCTCTCTATTTGTTCGTCAACTTTGTTAACTTCTAAATAGAACTCTATGTATGCATGTGATTGCAATGCTCTGCATTTATTTATTTATTTATTGCAATGCCCTATTTTCGTTATTTATTTTATCATTACTTTTGCAGTGTCCACCTATATCACAAGGGAAGGATTCTGATCACTTGGAAGGTTCCAGTTCTAGTTTTGCTGGTTTCCAGGAAAAGATGTCACTGCCAAACTTTCCTTTTGATGAGAATTTGTTGTCCAGATTTCCACTTCCTTCCAAGAGCATGCCTAGTAACCATGACTTATTACCAAGCTTGTCACTGGGGAGAAGACTTGAAGCTGTTAACGACTCTACTCGAGACCTTCCAGCAATGCCATTGTTGCCCAATTTGAAATTTCCCCCTCAAGATGCAACAAGATATAATCAGTTAGAGAGGGAGGTTCCTCCGACACTGGGTTTGGGTCAGATGCCATCTGCTTTTTCATCATTTCCTGAAAACCACAGAAAGGTGCTTGAGAACATAATGATGAGGACTGGCTCTGGATCAAGTAGCTTGTACAGAAAGAAATCAAAAATAGATGTTTGGTCTGAGGACGAACTTGATTTCCTTTGGGTTGGTGTTCGGAGATATGGAAGGGGTAATTGGGATGCCATTCTTAGAGACCCCAGGTTAAAATTCTCGAAGTACAAAACTTCAGAAGATTTAGCAGCTAGGTGGGAGGAGGAACAATTCAAGTTCTTGGATGGGTCTGCCATTCCATTGCCAAAGATGATGAAGCCAACAAAGTCCTCCAAATCATCCTTGTTCCCAAGCATTCCTGAGGGAATGATGACACGGGCTTTGCATGGAAGCAGACTCGTTACCCCGTCAAAGTTTCAGTCACATCTGACGGACATGAAATTGGGTTTTGGTGATCTGTCTTCTAGCCTACCACATCTTGAGCCGCTGGATCAATTTAGTTTGCAGAATGAGCATTTTGGACCAATTCCATCTTGGAATTCGGATGAGTTGCGGGTAAGTTTTGTTGGAGATTCTTCAGTGGGACCATCACATGTTTCCTCTGAAAAACCATTTCTGCTCAATTCTTTTGGAGCAAGCACCTTGGCAACTCTTGGATTGAATTCCTCAAGCAACTTTGATTTACAGCGAAGAGAAGAGGAATACATTACCATGAAGTATGGGAAATCACCTAGCCTTCTAGATAGATCATTACATATATTGCACGATTCCCATAACAATGTGGGAAGTGGTGAATTAAGCAGTTCAGCATTGTTCTTGGACCCAAATAAAGTGTTGAATCCATTCCATTCAAAGGGCAAAGAAGTAGTTGGAAGCAGTTCGTCGAACAAGCTGCCTCATTGGCTTCGGGAAGCTGTAAGTGCTCCTCCTGTCAAACCAGCTATTCCTGACCTGCCACCCACTGTATCAGCAATAGCTCAATCAGTTCGTGTGCTATATGGAGAAAATCAGCCAACTATTCCTCCTTTTATTGTACCCGGTCCACCTCCCTCCCAACCAAAGGATCCAAGAAGGATTTTGAGGAAGAAAAAGAAGCGGAGGTCACATATGTTCAGGCAGTTCCCACTAGATATTGGGGGAAGTAGCCAGGATTTTAGAAATAGCATCCATGGCAGTAATGTTGCTTCGACCTCTATCCCACAGGTCCCACCATTAGTTCATGAAACTTCGGGCCCATGGAATGAATCTGACCTTAACCTGCCTCTTCCCAGTTTACACAAGATGAATTCATTGACTTCGTCTGCTTATTTAAACATACAGAAGAAAACTACCATGGGATTGTCCCCCTCCCCAGAAGTTCTTCAATTGGTAGCATCCTGTGTTGCTCCAGGTCCTCATTTATCCTCTGGTTCTGGTGCAACAAGCTCGAGCCTCCGTGAAAGTAAAGTACCATTGCCAAAATCTCCTGACCAAGTTGGAATTTCAGATCCACTAGGTGCTTTGGAAGAACCTATGGACACAGAAAGGTCGCCCCCTCAGGTGCAGTGCATTCCAGAGAAGAGACTGGATCAACCTGATTGTGGCGACTCTAGCAAGACCGAGTCAGATCTTTCTCCGATCAAACAGCCTGATGTAGAGGACATATCTTCTGAGGGAACTCTATCAGATCATCCTGTGAGTGACCAAGAACCATAGTTGAGTATCGGATTGAAATATGGAACATCATTATTCTTTGTTGCAGGCTCTCCAGTTAAATGCTCGAATTTTTGTAGGCATGACTCAACAAGCGATGAACTAGCATATATAGGATCATTTAGGACATCTTGTGTAAAGTTATTGCAAGATAAAATGAAATATACAGTGTTCCTCGCTGGTATTGCTGCCTCTGTCAAACGTGCTTCCAAATCTAAGGGTTTTTCCTCCTCACCCCGTTGAAAAAAATCGGTTGGATTGCGACGATGTAAAAGTGATTCATACATTATTTCTCGTTGTTCTTGGCTCATATATCCATCATTTAACATTTAAACATAGTATCTCCATTAAACTGTACTAGTTAATACGCCTGCTAAATAGAAGAGGGTTAGTTGTTGTTATTATTGCCGTGTGATGATTAAAATAAATATTTCTAAGAATTCAAACTATAGAGAAAATGTGTTTTTTTTTAGTAAAAAAAATTCTTTTTAGTTATGCATTTCTTATTATTTTTTTAACGTAACATGTCTATTCTATTAACGTGATGATTTTTTAAAACAAAAACTTGAAGTAAATAAAATAAATATCCCTAAGAATCTCAATGGTTTAAATCAAGTAAAGAAAAAAAAATTATTTAGCTAAAACTTTCCTTTTTTATTCATTTTTTTTATTTTGATGAAAAAATATATTTTTTTATATTAAAAGCATTTTTTTAAATAAAAATTATTATCATCTAAAAAGAAAGTTTTAAGAAAAAATAAAAAAATTGTCTTGATAATTTTTTTGTGACCGAATAAGAAATAAAAGTATAACTAATTTGAGAAGGCTATATAAAAAATTCACAAAAAAATAAAATAAAAAGAATTATATATTATTCTCATCAAATATTCATATGCAATTTTTTTAAAAAAAATATTGTATATTAAATAGGTTATATAATTATTCATATTATCTTATAATTGCACTGCAGCCCTATGAATATATCCAATTTTTTCTTTGGGTTTGAAAAATATTTTTATAAAAAAATATTTTTTAAGTTTATTTATTTTTTATTTTAAAATTATTTTTATATATTGATATCAAAAATAAATTTTATAAAAAATAATATTTCAATACATTTTCAAATAAAAAATATTTTTAAAAACAAATACAATCACATCATAACATAAAAAAATCAAGATTGTTTAGTTAGAAACTTTGAAAACAAAAACAACTTGGGTCAAATGCATGCAACGGATCTAAGTCTCTTCTAACATGAGTAGCATAGCATGTATACTTTCTTTAATTAATTATGCAAACTCATCGTTGTGCTTGTGCCTGCCATTAATTATGGGATTTTGTCTCCCATATAGACAAGTTCATATGTACAACGATGTTCTTTATAGTTTTACTTTGGAGCTGGCAGCTCACCTTGCACATGTTCGTAACACGCCCCTTAATAAATAAATAAATAAAAACTCTCTTTCAGACAAGGGAGAGTTATTCTGGCACGAGGTCTGATTTGACTCGTAGTTTTGTTAATCGGCATGATCTATACCAAAATGCCATTGTTTTGAACAGAAATTATAAAAATAATTCCTTGGAGTTAACCATCTAAGTTTAGTCAACACCAAATAATTAATTAAATCGTAAGTTGATCCATATCCAATCAACTTTTAAATTTAACCAAATTAACTTTTTAAAAAACTAAACTCTGAATTAATAAGTTATCAAGTCCATGTGATGGGTGGTAATGCTATGGCTGGAAGATTAAAAAAAAATTAACTTTTTTTTTTTTTTTTAATTTTGAAGGACAATGAAGCCCATACCTCATTTGAAGCTCCTCTGTTTCTCCATATGGATAAATAATTAACTCTCTCTCTCTCTTTCTCTCTACCTAAAAGACTAAAACTATGGATTTTATCATCCATTAAATGTACAAATTATGCCCGTTACAAGCAACCATAACCTAAGATCGATACATTAACTTTCGAAACTAAGAGAAATTAAAACATGACAGCAAAACTTGGGACTTAATACTAGTAGCTAGTAATTTATATTCTAGCTAGTGAGAAGTGGTCACTAGTATTCTTGAAGAAGAAGAAGAAGAAGATGTACTGCTTCTTGATGGGTTGGCCACAAACCTTGAAGTGAAGGCACAGAACTGGTAGTAATCTTCGTCATCTAACATGCTTCCACACCCACTTGTATCGAAGTTGAGAGAATAACTCAATGGATCATACCGGCACTGGAAGGAAGATTGTCTACTTGCAGTGGCAGTGCGTAGCACTCTCCCTCTCTTCCTTAGCTTCTTCAAAAGCTTTGTTAGACACCCACAAAAACAAGTTTGGGCTCTACCAATCTTTTCGACTATCTCACTGTTGGTGGCCTTAGTGGTGGCAATGTTATCAACACCACCAGCACCAATCTTGGTGGTTTTTGGCCACCAAAGGAGCCACATCTGTGCCATTTTGTCTCTAGAGTGGCGTTGTTTGCTGTGACTTGAAGTGGGGGAGAAGAGACTGGGAGGTTGTGACTTGTGAGGTGAGGTGAGGGGGGCAGAACACTACATATAGGGAGTCATGGGAGGTGTCAGGACGCTCCAAGAGGGGGAGTGGACCTTTTTTTTATGCAGTGAAAAAATGGTTATTTTTAACGTGGAATTTCATGCAAGGTAATACGTCATGTATCTTTGTTTAGGTGAGGTGATAAGTATGTCTTCATTAATTGGAGGGAGGTTTTTTCTTTTTCTTTTTCTTTTTCTTTTTCTACTTTCTTCCTCTTTCTTTTAATTTGTAGGTTACATCGATACAACAAAACAATACGAGGACAGCTTTTGTCTCTATTCTTTTTTTTTTTTTATCTCCTTTTAAATTCAGAATTTATATCAGGAGTTTTGTGGATGTAGTTTCTTGAACCACAAACGAATTGGACGAACACTTCCTCCCCCCCCCATAAAACTCATCTCAAAGATTCAAGTTGCTATCATCAATTAAATTTCTCATCTGAATTGAAATTGTCATTCGTAAAATTGGCCATGAAGGTTTTAATAATTGCTAAGAGTTCGTCTCAGTAATAATATTGCTGATAGACCCATTTCTTCCCGGTCACCAAAAGTTGGTTTTGTCGAAGTATGTAGTAACGCTAGTAACTGGACCTAAAACAGCTTAGTGTTATCATTTTATATACACTCACATTTAATGTGGATTTCTACAATAAAAATACTGTTTTGTCCTTAACAATTTAAGTCTTATAGCAACCTTTCGATAGTATTTTTTATCATGGGACACATTTGCTATTACAAGATTACATGGATAAAAGAGTCTTTTAATCATTGAGTTGCACAATATTATATCTAAAATACCCTTAAAAATTAAATTTCCTTGACAGTATGGGCTGGGGTGTTTTCAATTTGTATTTCTTCTTGGCACAATATACTCAATGAAATTTTCTTAGAGTCAAATAATCTAAAGCTAAGATTAAGGGGTTCTTGGGTCTTTTTGTTATATTTTTTTATTAATATTGTATGGGATTAGGGTCATATTGAATTAAAAAAAATAAAAAATTGTTAATGTATGTATTGCATGCGCCATCGTGTGGGAGGAATCGACGCTTTTTAGACAGCGCATGCGACGCCTCCTAGTCATTGAACATTACATTTAAGGGTAGTGTTCGATGCGTCAAGCCAAGTTTTAAAATAGTAGCTTCTCAGATATGGTGCTTCTAGTTTAGTTACTAGTTAGGGTCATAGGTTTGAAAAATTAACACGGGTAGACGTCGTTTTCCCCCTCAATTACATCTTTTTTTTTTATCCTTCCAAATTCGATTCATTTTAAAATTAAACTTTTTTTTTCTGTTTTGTCTTCTATTAGATTATCCCATTCGCATGATCCTGCTCACAGGTTTTGACAACCTCACCCGGTTTTGCTGGTGCTTTGTTGTTTAAGATTTCTGTTTTCCTTGATTTTTTTTCAGATTTAATCCCTTTATATTTTGATTCTTGAAGCTTGACAATCAATAAATTTTTTTTTAATTCTCTTTCTGTTATGTTGAGTCATGGAATTTATTTTTTAAATACACTGACCATGCTTGAATATCGTTTTTTAACGCTGTTAAAAAAAAAAAAAACAAGACAGCCCAGTTACCAGGCGAACAACAGGCCAACTATATATATATAATGCTATCTGCCTAGGCTCCCAAACCCTTTTGTTGGTGACAGGGAGATTGTTCTTGGTTAGGCGATTAATCAGTCAAATTTTCAGCTTCCCATTTCATCAGTTTTGGCAGTTCTGGTCCGGGGAAAAAAATCATTGTGCTGTACGTGGCAGTGTTACAGTCCCTTCTTCTCTTGTCAGTAATTATCGTTATTATTTTGAATATTGCTATTTAATTAACTCCAATAAATCAATTGGTTAAATGTGAGCTTCACTTATGAATTGTGTTGGTTGAATGATGAACATTTTCCAAAATACCAATTTAATGCCCAGATTGTTGTAAGAAATTAATTACACACAAATACTTCGAGAAATAATTTGTGTTATAATATATCTATCATATTACGTGAAGGGGATTTTCTTTCAGATTTTTCCCCAACAAATTAATTATAAGGCAAAACATCAATAATGCATGAAAAAAATATTTGAAAGAAACAATTCGAATCAGCTTTAAGATTATGCTATGTGATTTGAGTAGAGGTGACTATATCATCAAATTTCGATGGTTATCTACCGGACTCGAAATTTATTTATATTTTTAAAGTTTAAAAAATTATATTCATGCCTTTAGCTATAAGTAAAGAGTGTAGGCTCTTTCTCTCTCTCAGACATATGCCCATTTACCGGGAAAAATTGAGTAATTAGCAAACAAAATTAAAAAATTGGCAAAATGGTATAAGAGCAAAAAGTTTTAGTGAAATAACATAGTTTGATCATGACGGGCTTTAAAAGCATGATATTTATTAAATATTGTTATTTCAAACCGCGATAAGATAGTTGTCGCGTTTCAAAATAACAACATTCAGTAAATGTCATGCTTTTGAAGTGCGACATGATCAAACTGTGCTATTTTTGAATCAATTAGTCGATTGATTCAGAAAATAACAAGAAAAATCTCAAAACTGTCAAAACTAGGGGGGTTGACGAGATTTTTTATATTTAAAGATCCAACGGTCTGTGTAGCGATACAATGACTGCTATAGAAAAAACAACCTCCATAAACTCATGTAAAAATTTAAACGTAATTTAATAATCGAATTAAAAGTTATGACTCTTATAAGATGTTATTATGGTCTGACACAATTAGATCTTCTCTTGAACCTAAACCTATTCCACTAGTCCATAAATATATATACTAAACAATTCATATAATTTGTTTGGAGTAAATTAACATTTAATTATGATAAACTAGCACTTGATTATCTAAAATCACTCATTATTATATGAATAATAACTTTTTAAAATTTTAAATAAAGTTTATTTTTTAATCTACATATTAGATAAAAATATAAACTTTCCCCCTCTAAAGGGAGGGTTGCGGGTTGCATTTCTTGATTCGTGGTTTGTGTCGGTGGAAATACATTGATTAAAGTAAAATTACGGTGAAAAATGAAATTAACTCTCATCATTAAAAAAAGCTAACACTCATTGGAAAATTACCATAGCTTCACATCTATTGTCATTGTTTAGTAAACAATATAATGATGTTTTTGTCTTTTTATTTAAAAAACTTAAAACAAACTTTAAAGGATATTAAAGTTTTTTTTGTATGATTCATTTGTTATTATTAAACATAGCAAGGGAAAATAAGTATTTTTTAATTTTGATTATATAGTAAAATTAATGACCTAAATACTATTGAAAGCAAAAAATAAAACTTGGCGTTAAGATATATTTTTTGTTTTTTTACAATGATTTTTTTTTACTATTATAATTGAAGCTGATGGGCACTTTGATATTTGCACAACTATAAAATATAATAAACAATTAAAATGCACAATAAAACTATCAAAATATTGTTAAAATAAAAAAAATTAAGTGTGATATCAAGAGACATTCTTGGCTTTAATAAAATAAATTACAACATTGTTTTTATTTTTATATGTCAATTTTGATCTTTATTTTTTTGTACTTTTATGAAAATTGATTTTTTTATTTCACCCGTTAATTAAATATAAAATTTATATTTCATTTTAATTTTGATTCTCATTCTTTTAATTGTTGTTTTTTAAAATCTTTTTATTTAATTAATTTTTTTTTTAATTTCATCATTCAACATTTGATTGACGGAGAGTTGAGCTTCTTGATTTTTCCAGATTAAGTGCTTTGATTCTAATAACTTGGGTCACCTTTTTTTTTTAACAAGGGTTTTATAATTCTTTTTATTTTTTTAATCAGGTTACTTGAATTTTATAATTTGGGCTATTGATTTGACATATTCAAGATTGACTCGGTCATAATTACCAGGATCATAAGTTTGTTATATATATATATATATATATATATATGTATCTTTTTTAAATTTTAGCACTGCATAGCAGATCAAAGGGTGGAGCCAGAGAAGGAAAGCAAGCACGTGGTTTAGATTGGATTAGAGATATGTGTCAGTGTGTAGTGACATTCACTTGTAGACTCCATTTCTCATCTGCTTCCTGTTGGCATGGCATAGCTTGTAAAAGAATATACAAGGAAATTAAATCTGTTTTTCATGAGAATATATTTTCATCAGATGAGTGACTAGGAACATGATTATCGTGGAAATTAATAACTGAAAATAAAGAAAAATATTCAAAGATGGAGGGGGCGGTTGTATTTCTTGTAAAATAGGGGAAATATTTAATTGAAAAACAAAAAAAAAAAAACAAAAGGGGGACAGAAAGTCTTTGACTCCCTGCCTCGAAAATCTACCCAGACGAGAGGACACCTTTTTTCACCGCACTTTTTACATATGCATTTTCCTCGAGAAGCTCACTTGTCATGGTCGAAGGAGCAACTCCAAACCAGGTGCAGAGACAAAAATAAAAAAACAAAAACAAAAACAAAAAAACGATATTTTGACTTTTCTTTATTGTTTTTCATTCTTAAAAAAAAATTGGCATTTTATCATATTCCTTTTCTTATAAAAAATAATATTTTTATAAATTTAATTGAGAATTAATAAATTATTTTTAAACTCATCAAATCAACTAAATCATATTAAGTTATTAAAATAACAATATAATAAATATATTAAAATACAATCGCTTATTCTAAGTAACTTTCTACTGTTATAGTGCACCTTTACCTCGTCCAAATGATATGAAGGAGGAGCGTAGGGTTTGCAAGAAACTAGGAAAAAAAAACTTCAGACTGCTATTCATCGAGAGTCTTTTTTTTTTTTTTTTTTTTTTGATTATCGTGGGTGTCTGGGCCAGCTTGCGCGCACCTCGACTAATCCCACGGGTCCTGAAGTTAACGACCATGTAAGCCTCCAGTGGCCATCATATGAGCAGCCATAGGGTTTGAACCTGAGACCTAAAAGGGAGCAAACCCCTTAGTCCCAAGCTCTTACCACTAGGCCACCACCTAGATGGTTTTCATCGAGAGTCTTTACATTGCTAGCTTAGGTATATCATGTGCTGCGAACATGTCCTTGCAATTGCAGCCATAAATAAAAAAAAAGAAAGAAATATACCGCCTCTTGGTGTCAGTATCCACGTGATTTCAATTCAAAGCTTCCCGTGGGTTATAATTTACACTTGTTTTCAAATTATTGCTTGGTAGATCTTTAAACTTCAATGGTTTCACTTCTCTTTCGGTTCCTAGGAACTTGACCAAAAATGAAGGAGTCACTTATTTTATCGTTTTTGCTTCGGGTACTTGCCATGGATCAAGGTCCAGGCAGAAATTAATTATTTCAAATATCCCATTTTGAATTTTATAAGTTTGTTTAGAAGAATGTGCATACACTATTTTAAAATACCGAATGACTCTAGTGCTATAGATAATATGCTACTCTCTTATATTATGTATAAACTAATTAAAAATATTATGTATAATTCATATCATAATCTTTTTTTTTAGATTCGAGAAAACCTCATCCTTAAAAAGCATACTTTATGAGTCATGCTATGTTATGTATATTAATTTCTTTACAAGTTTTTTTTGTCATCTCTATTTTTATCAATTGATATCTAATTACACTTAACATATAACTTCAAATATTTTTCTACATGTTTATCGATTAGTAAACATGCTGACATATAATTTTTCTTTTTTTTTTTGTAAAGGAGATAAGATATATTTTCTATATTTTGATTCCAAAAAAATAAAGTCTTTCATTTTAAATTATCTAGCAAGTAATCTTGTACGGTCTTTATCATATATGTGTGTGTATATATATAATTGCGGTAAAATTTATATTGAAACTCGATGTATGCTTTAATATTATTGAATCAATTACTACCGATTCTTCGACAAATTCATTGTAAAATTAAAAGAAGGAAAGAAACATTAATTAGTAATCGAATAAGAAATTGGCCTAAGCATCCTGAAAAGCTTCATATTATAACTTTAAGAGCTGGAAGTCCCCTTTAAGCCAAGGCATCATTTCCGGTTAGCTAGGGAGTTCAATGATATTATATTTTTTTTTCTGAAGTATTATTATTTAAACCATTATCATGAATTATGCCTAGAGCAACATAAACCGACTCCATTATATAGGTAAATCCAAGGAAAGCGAGATGATAAGGTCAATAGTTTGACGGTGAAGTCATCATGTACGTGCCTTCAACCTAGAAATCTGGTCTGGTTCATTAATTCTTAAAATAAGCCATGGAGAGCCTAAATTGTGAACATGACTTATGCGGGTTGAAAATGTAACTAGCTGCTACTAGTTTATTAATTCTCCTTAATACATCCTTTGTTGAATATTGCTAGCACAGTTTGATGGTCATTGTCTTGAAACTCGCCCTTGAAAATTCCAAATATTACTATTTTAAGATATTTGTCGGTTAAATAAATATTTGAAAGAAAAATGCACTCTTTTTTCCTCCCTTTTTTTTTTTGTAATAAAAGTTATTTGGGGTTCACTTCATATATAATGATGAAGTTATGAAAAAACTTCATTGAGTTACGAAAAAACTTTGCATGAAAAAGCTTAGCATGAAAATCGTGTTTTTCTCGTGTTGCCATCTAATGCTAAAACATGTGGGCTTGAATATAAATTTGGTATTTGAGATTGATTATGTAATATCCTATATCAGCAGCGAGTGAGTGTTTGATAATTGATTTTATTAGTATTATTGATTGCTTATTTATTAGATATGTTTTAAGACCATGTGTGATTACTAAAAACAAATTTGTGAGGACAGTAAAGTCCAAAGCGGATAATATCTGACAGGTTAGACCGGGCTGTAACAAATTATATCTGAAAAATAAATATCTCATGAAACGAGAGACTCTTCAATGTTTAAATCAATAAATATAAGAGAGAAATGAGAAAAATATAAGAATGAGAGTGAAAAGTTAAGTCTAAAAAAATTATGACTTTGAAAATCCATCATTTTAATTGGTAACCCAAACTATTTATAGATTTTAATTACATAATTTTATCTCGGAAGTTGTATAAAAATTAATTGGTGAAAAAAAAAATTGACCTGGAAAATAGATGTTTAAATATTACTTATAGTAAGAGTTTGTTTGAAAGCGTGATAAAAGTTATGTCTCAAAATGATTTTTGTTTGAAAATATATTAAAATAATATATATTTTTTAAAATTTTATTTTTGATATACATTAAAGATATGAAAAAAATAATTTTAAATAAAAATAAAATTTAAATTCTGGGCATATAGCCCAAAGGCCCTAACTTACAATGGGAAGCGTCAAATCCTCGGAATACATGAGAGCCTTATTTGTTAATGTCACCATTAATGACGATTATCACAAGCTCCTCCTGCCTTGTCTATCTCTCTGAAATTTAGGAGCTAGCCTTCTGTATTCAACATTATTAGCTACATATATAATCAATTAGTTTGTGTATCCAAACCTCTGAGATCACCTTATTTATTATTATTATTATTATCACCAACTGACAGATATTAAACAGCCACAGATTATAAAGTTAAAAGGTATTTTTTAAGAAAAAATATGAACAGAAGCTCAACTTGATGCCTGTCAGCATCCATTATTTTGGATGAAAGTATATTTTTGTTTTAATCATCAGGTAAACCTCTCATTATTGAAAGTGGTACTACTTTCAAAAATTTTGGTTGAAATTGGATTTCTTGGGCTTGCTACGGCCACCAAGACTCGACGCTCCAAGCTTTATTTATGCCCTTTTATCTTGCGGGCTTCATGTTCTTGTCATTCCTCCCTTATCCAAATCTTCGCTTAATTGGATTATAAAACCCTGTTGATCCAACAATAAAGCAAGACAAAACTGATACTTGGGAAGGTAAGAAGAATTGTTTTATAGACGCATCTCAGTGCATCATGACGACCATGTACATTAGAGCATTACCTGAACATTCTATTATTATTCATCCGAGAATTTGCTCAGTATTTCTTTATCTTTTAGGTTTAGTTTTCATATAAACTAACAAATATACCCTCAATTGAGAAATCCAAATCTCCACTTAGTTTATTAAAAAAAGGAATTAATATATGGTGTTAAAATTCAGTTTTATCCATGGTTAATGTCACTGCACTCGCGCATTATCTCATGCCGATGCTTAGAAGCTACACATGCATAGCAAAAGTCAAGACGAATCTCGCCATAACCTTGCATGAAGCTAAATAATTGTAGAAGCTGCACCTATATAACAAAAATCAGATCTGAAATCAAGTTGAATTGGAATATTGAAACTTCCCTGTTTGGGATTAGCATGCACATACAGGTTATTCTGAACCAGCAGTCAGCGTAGAAATTCAAAGACATCTTGCCATAAAGGGCTCAGCTAGAATTTCTATTTAACGTTCTGGGAGCCAGCCACCCAGAACAGGCTGTTGTTTTCTAAAATAACAGAAACATTCTGGAACAGGTTAGCTCAAATCTAGTTTTTCTTCTACGAGTAACAGTGATTTGTAAATCCACCTCCGGAGAAACATGATCTATCTAGCTGCTATGTACCAATAAAACAGCCAG
Organism: Populus nigra; assembly: GCF_951802175.1. NCBI lineage: Eukaryota > Viridiplantae > Streptophyta > Magnoliopsida > Malpighiales > Salicaceae > Populus > Populus nigra. The sequence goes on from NC_084852.1 coordinate 39,786,571, forward strand.
GTATACATACTATATCTCGTGAATAAAGAATCGCACACTGGGAATTTCTGTCAATAAAAACTCTAATAATGCCTATTCAGATAAAGATTCATCAACTTCTAAGTGTTTGATCTCCAGTCTGCATAAACACAGACGGAACACATGTTACAGGTACAAATAACAGAGTAATCACTTTCTTTGCTCTCTCTGACCACTTAGATAAAATGCATCACCTTCATCATCAAGTGATTTCCCTGCAATACTTCTGCACCATTTTGAAGATGCTGGTGCGAAATCATGAATTATGGTAAAAAGGACCACAATATTTACTCCATGGTTCTCAGATTGCTGTGAGAGTTGTACCTGAATTTCTGAAGCCTGGATTTACAAGAACAATAATGAGCTCAAGAGGAATAATCTCCATGTAACACTTCCATACAAATTGTGAGAATCTCACAGCCCAGCTATTGGCTATATCCATTTACAGAAACCAGGACCGACCTGCATGGGAAGGGGAGAACAGTCAATCTGCTGACTACTACTTTCTCCAACATCTAAATTCTCAGTGATTCTAAAATCTTATCGAACAATAGAAGTGGATTGACACATCTTGAAGTTGACATCTCCAAGACATGTAAAATTAGAAGTAAAGGCATGCCCTATAGGGATATCCAGAGCATCTAAATACAAGTATACAACCTTCCATGCAATAAAATTAGTTGGTTCAACTTAAAAATAAAAAAAAGGAGACTAGAAGGTCAAGGCCACGAGTATGTGAAAATCACAGCAACAACTAAGAGAAAAAGGGGAAACTAAAAGATAACAGCCAAAACTACAAGGTCATGACTGCTTCATAAGCCTCAAACTCAGGTTGTTGTTTCACAAGCATATTAAGCCCCTGAAGAAGAATCAAAATTATCTTTATAGGTTTTCGCAAATCGATGGAAAAAGATCAACTAGATCAGAGAGGAGAAAAAAAAATACTTGAAATGAGCAATGAAACCCTTTAAATAAGTAGGTCAAGGATCTCCACACCTTTAAAATTCATTGATTGAACAATAGATATGGAACTGAACTGAATTTTTACAATGTGATAAAATGACAGCAAAAGGGACCTTTCTGAGAGACAACAAACACAAACATGTAATAGCATTCGAACTAGGCATGCAGTCTCAACAATTTCTGGAGAAGATAGAAAAATACAAACTAAGGTAAGTGCTCAACAGAGCTTCCACAAACAAATGCAAAACTGCACATTTTAGGCAACAAAATATGATAACTGGCATCACTATTTCAAATCAGGTAACTCAAACCCTAGAGATGCACAGGCTCTTCGATTACATTAAACCCAATATTCATTTTCCATTCAGAAGAACAATGCCCAAATAGGTGATTATGAGATGACAAGTCAGGATAAATGAAATTAGCAGAGTCACACTATCAAAAGGTTCTCAATGTACTCAACTTTTCAGCTAAATTAGAAGTGTGAAATATAATAAATTCAAGCATCACTATCAAGCATGTGGCTGCTATATAATCTAGGGCAACATCATTCTCAACAGTAGCACATGCCAAATAAACATCAGTTGCTTAGATCAACTATGAGCTAACAAACATTTCACAGGAACAGGATGATATAAAGGCTGAGAACAAAATGCTTGTTACAGCCACATTTTGAAAAATACAAATATATTGTTAATAAGAGCCAAAACATAAGGCCTCAGAACAGAGCTCTTTTCATGTCCTCATGCTGACCTGAATTTTCAGTAAACAGACCTCCTGGAAAATCCTTTCTCCTTCAAACGAGATCCATCTCTTCGGCTCTTCTCTACCAGCAAAGCTCTTTCCCTCTCCTTCTCGTGCTTCTCCCTCTTCAATCTCTCATCCCTTAACTCTTCCAAAGTCTTCTTGCCACTCTTCTTCCCCACCTCCTTTTTCCCTCTTGTCGACCCATCATCTTCACCCCTCTCCTTATTATTCACCTCATCACTCCGCCTCTCAAGGTACCAAGGCAACTTAACTCCTTTCCCGGCAACTCCATATCCCAACCTATACTTCTCATCCTCTGCAGTCACAATCCTCACCTCTTCTTTCTTCATCGTCTTCCTTTTCTTCTTAGACCCTTCTACCTCATCACCTCGTTCTTTCTCCAATCCCATAACAGGGTCGAAAATCTTAATCCCTTCAAAGAGATTAATGTGGTTGGATTTAGGTTCCGATATGGAAGCCTCAGCTTCCACCACAGGCACTGGTTCCTCAGGTTTTTGCATGGGAGGTAAGCCACGAGCAGCACGAAGGCGCTCAAGGCGAAACTCAGCGTCACGCTTTCTCACCTCTTCGCGCTTTAGTTGCTCATCTCTCGCAGCAGCTTCTTCATCTTTCCTAACTTTCTCTCTGTTCTCGTAATTGTAAACATTCCATTTCTTTTGAGGAAGAATGTTAAGACCTCCATGACCTCCCATAATCTAACTAAAAAAATATAACTTCCAAATCACCTGCAAAATTTAATTAATTCGAGATTACACAATCCATAATTACCAAGAAAGGAGCAATTTTCAAACCCTAGAGCATTGGAATTGAAAAGGTCACCATTTTTTTTTTATCGTGTTTAGGGTGGAGCAAAGGAAATTGATTAAAAATAAAGTAACTGAGTAAGATCATAGAAAACAAAAATTGAATGAATCAGGGGAGGGATTTTTAACTTACTCTCAATGTCTGACGAGAGTAATATCTCTGATTGATCAAGTAGCGATCGATCGATCTCAGCTTCAAGCAACGAAAAAGCTATTTGGAATTTGGTTGAGTAGAGTCCTCCAGGGCAGGCTAGTGTTTTGGGTCTTTTTTCTTTGTTTGGTTGGGCTTGCGTATACATGCCAACTTGGCATCTGCCTTGTCCGGGTTTCAAAGAAAATTGGATGTGAGTTCATCTAGTATGACCCCGTTAACCTCACAGGTGCATTAATGATTTAATTGATATCGTTAAAATTTTACTTGATTTTTTTTAAATAAAATAAAAATAATACCAGTTTAATAATTTTTATAAAAATACTAGAATAATGATGCTTATTGACATTGATAAATCTAAATTAAGTCGATCATCTCGTGAATTAAGTTATAAACTTAGTTGAATTTAATAACTTTATTTTTATTTAATTATACTAATGAAAATAAACATTTGACAAATAAAATTATAAGGAGAAATATTTTTTATGATTTATGTAATTTTTTGTTTTGACAACAATTTTTTTTATTAGCGATATAATTCATTGAATAAAAAACAGCAAAGAAGAAAAATTAATATATATATATATATTAATAAAAAAAATCTAATTTTCTTTTTCATGCATTTCTTTTTTATTTTGAAAAAAAAAACATTTTTTTTTCATATGAGAAACATTGTTTTTTAAGCAAAAACTTATTATAATTGTGAAAGCAAGTTTCAATTATAAATAATGAATCAATCATCTCCATTCACCTACATGAAAAACAAATATGAGAACAATAAATTTGAAAAAATATATATAAAAAATTAAGAAAATAAATATTTTATCCTCATTAAGTATTAATGTGAAATTATTTTAAAACTTATGCTTATCAAGCATCCATAATTATGCATAAAACAATCAATAATATCATCATAATAAAACCAAATTCTTCTTAAACACAATGACATGATTTTTTACTAATAATAATTTTTTTTTCAATAAAATGCAACAATATTTAAAATAAAATTTTGTTAAAAATTTCAATAATTTGAAATGAGATGGAAAAGTTTATTTCTTCGATCTAAATTTTATTTTTTTGTCAATACATTTTTTTAATGTTATATATATATATATATATATATATATATATATATATATATATATATATAAAATTGGAAACAAAATTGTTAATATTTTTATAAAAACCTATAATATCATTAAAAAACTATGCAAAAATTTAATAATAATTTAAACATCATTAAGTATTTTATTTATAATGCATTTCAATTAAAATATTTAAAAAAAATTAAGGGGGGAAAAAACCATATAAAGAGTTGACTAAGCAAAAAAACATTGGGCTTATACACTTAGCTTAACCTAAAAAGGCGTGGCATGTGGACCTACAATGCTAGGCCCATGCTTTATATGTTTAAGGATAAACAATGTCTCATCAATCTTTTTTTAAAAAATAATAATATAGATAATGCATTGTACATTGGTTTAGATTTCAACCATCGAAGAAGTGGCTAGAAAGTCAGGCTAGAGATTTTTTAACCTAGAAAATTATTTGCAATATATTTTTATATAAAAACACCTAGTAAATACTTAAAAAAACCCATTTATAAGCTCAAATTTTGTTTTTTTAAGCTGATTTTTTTATGAGATGAATACTCGATGACACTCCTTTCACCAAGATGAACATATTGGCACGAAGATTAGCTTTTTGTTGCTGAAATATGGTCAACTGACAACTTCCTCTTAACTCTCTTATTTCCTGACAACTCTCTCTCTCGTCTTAAATTCTAAGAATTGAAATGCAAGAAAAAAAAAGTTTATAATTAAAACAATAAACTCTAAAAAATTAGGGACCAAAAATGAGAAAAAAAAGGATCAAAGTATACTTTTATGCACCTCATGAATAGTAGTAGTAGGGGGGAGGGATGTCTCTTTATCTCTAAGTTAAATTTGGTCCTTGTTGTTTTAATTTTTTTAACTAATAAAATTAAAAGATTTTTGCAAAATCATGAATAATTTAAAAGATGAGACATTTGTTGACACAACAAACTTGATATATCAAACGAACGGAAAGTAATTACCAAGTTTTAAATCATATGGAAATAATATGTAAGGATCAAATTGGAAAGAAATAAAATTTAATGATTGAATAGAATTATTGCAAAAGAAAGATAAATAGATATAATGATATTTGATGCAACCATATTATTCAATAGTTTCACCCACATTTAACTAGTGTTTTGCCTATGTTTTATATATAAAATGCCTTGATATTCTTTGTTTTATGTTTTGAAGGCACTTTTGGATGAAAGATGCAAAAAGGAGTAAATTGGAGATAATTGGCAGATTTGACCTTCAGTCGATGTTTTGTGCAGAGCGTGAGCTCTAGAGGTTGAAATGAAGTGATTCCAGTGGAATTAAAAAGGTAACATCCATACCTTTCTGGACATCTAAGGCAAGAAAATAAAATAAGGAAGAGCATGGAAATCGCAGCCTTCAAAGTCAAATCTCGCAATCTGCCAGTGTTGACCTTTGGCCATTCCAACTTGAATATCTGGAGCTACAGAAGTCCAATTGATGCAAACTCAATTTTTTTGGATTCATGACTCAAAGTTATATAAACGCTCAAAATTTCAGCCAAAAAAGATGTCATATGAGGGAGATATGATTTTTCAAAGATGACATCTGAATTCTGCCAGCAAACAGGTTTCGTGAAGAAACGAGTCCAAATGACATTCCGAAGCATTTAAACCGATATCCAAGTTTTTATTTCAGCAATTTAGCTCCTCTAAATCAAAGCTTGAAGATTTCATGCAAGGCTATTTCTCCTTTTTAGGAAAATAGTTATTGAAGTACTTAAATGTAAACATTCTACTTAATGGAGGACTATTTTGTAAAATAGAGACCTAGGGTTTCCTAGGATATAAAAAGAAAGAGAGAAGAGAAGGGGAGCAGCCAGCCAAGGAGAGAAAAACGCCCCCTTCCTCTAAGAAACCCTAAATTATGCATTCTTTCTTCTTTTTGATTAGTTGTTCTACAAACATGCAAGGCTAAACACTTTTTCTTGGTTGCAAGGACACGGAAACCTTCGGATTTCAAGAACTGTGAGATTTATTTTACCTTTTCTTTTCAGTTTATATGATGAATATGTTTGTTCTCCTATGCTTATTTTTCCTATGATTGTTTATTTTAATTGCTAGAGCGGACTCTAAGTTATTATTGTAGACAATCTATTGTTAAGTTTGATATCAAAACCGGAGTTGTGGTATATGAACTTGTGAAGCAACTGAGTTTAATAATTGTGGCGGATCTACGTTATTAATCTTAGGGAGAACATTCAATCAAATCAAACATAGACTGCGGACAGTTATGTTTTCTTGATTAATCAACTTATCTAGTTCTTAAGGCTGCCATTGAATTAAATTACTAGTGCGGACACTGTGGTTGTTTGATGGTTAGGGCTAGTTATACGGCGGATCCGTTAACTAACCAATGTTAAGAAGAGATAAATATTCAGAATATAAATTGATGTTTCGTTTCCATGATCAGTTCTGATTTCTGTAGGTGGATGTGTGCTTGTGACCAAGGTTTGTTCTCTTGATAATTTTCTGATTTTATTAAATTTAGTTTGATAGTTTTCTGTTTTCTTTTGCTTTAGCCTAGATAACGTCCAACCCCCCCCCAAATTGCATATCATCTAGCATAAAAATCTGACTTGAATCTTCCTCGTGGGATCGACCCCTTGCTTGCTCTATACTATCTTGTGTGTTGTGTTTGAAGCTAGGGTAATTAATTTGTGCGACCGCGACATCGCAACAATATTGTTTGAAATAATATGTAGATTTAAGGTTATTATGATTCAATTCATGTGTTTTTCATGAAAATACTATTATTACTAAAAATCAAAACTTTAGGGGCTAAAATGACCCAATGAGAAATAATTTGCAATTACCTAAAATTTCATAAAATGAAAAAGAAAAAAAATAGTTAGAGTGTGAAGTAGATAATTATTGAGTCTAAAAGAAAAAAAAATCTAAATGATAATTTGGTTCTAAATGACATGTCATTTTCCATACCTTAAAACCATAGTTTTCAGACCCAGCTCGATCCAAGGCCCGGGTTCCAGGTTTTGACCTGGTCACTGGGTCGGTCGGGTTATTTTTTTTAAATCAAAACGACATCGTTTTAGTAAAAAAAAAAAACAAAAGTCAATGGGTTGCAACCGGGTTTTTTACCAGGTCACCGGGTCACACCGGGTTTTTCCTTACCCTATTTTTTCTTCAACCCGACCCGGTTCTAGCCACGGGTCGACCCGCCGGGCGGGGCCGGGTTTCAAAACTATGCTTAAAACCCATGACACTACAGTTTTGGATCCCCAATATAAACACCCATGGAAACCCTGATAGGAAGATGATACATTTTTCATTTTTAAGACAAATTCGAGCCACCACCAATCTTAATCATTTTGTTCTTAGAAAAAGATGTGAGAACAATATTACTGCTACTACTGCTTATTATTCTTTACTATCTCCAATGAAAAATTTTATGACGCTCAGAAAATAATTAGTAGTTCTTATTAAATTTTTTATATGACCTACTTTAAATAAAAAAAATATAGATAAAAAAGAGATAAAATAAAATCTATGACTCACCAAAAGTAATAAAAATATCTCTACTTAGGATTTTTTTTTGTATATATCTTTTTCTTCAAAGTGGGTCACAGATTTAACTAATTGAATTTCATTATTTACTCCTCGGGCACCATAAAATTTTTCATCTCTAATTTGATAATGAAGAAAATACCTTTAGTACTAATGTATTCGAAATTAATAAGATCTACAGGATGGTTTCTTATTTTGATGCACGAGAAATAGTAACAATAAGTGCAAGCTTTCAATTTTTTAGTTTGATAAATAACAAATTCATGAACGTTAAAAAGAAGACAACACAACAATACTATTTGAGTTAGTCATTGAATGAATGTTTAAGATATGATTAAGATAACCAATTGAATATGTTTGCATTAATGGCATGTGTCTACTTGTTTTGCTAGCATCATTTCATAACATGTAGATGTTGAGGGATTTATTTTCTACTAATGAATTTTTTATATTCCACTATATCCTTTTTGAAATGAGTTTAATACACTCTTTTTTCATTATAGATGTAGTGCATTTGATTTTTAGATTATTGAATCGAAAGGCATAACTTTTAATAGGATCCTAAACTATTCTGGTTAAGTTAATCAATGTCACTTTTGGTTCTATTTTATAGAAATGCTCGTATAAAAGAGTTTCCATCTTCTTTCGACTTTTAATAAAGTTGGGTGAAAATATAGAGAACCACTGAAAGGTTGTGTTAGTCAATGATAAATCAATTAGTCTTAGTTTTATGAAAGGATTTGTTGCACCATTACCATATTGGTCGGTGAATTTGACAATATATTCTTTTGTTGATTGGTTATCTTTCCTATAAACCTATTTTAGAATTAGTGATATTTATTCCTCTAAAAATTAGATGCAACCTATCAACTCACTCTAAATATGAACAATTATAAGTAGATCTAGATGTTCATCCAAATTATAGCCCCATTTCCATTCAAGTATTAGCCTTATTCAACTTTGTGTATCATTCCTCGTGTTATTGATCATTAGTAAAGGCTACATAGGACATTAAACTACCTTATGACGTGTTATTATAGTTGGTAATAGGGTTATTGAGCTATGTAATTGACATGTGATTACTTGTATACTTATAAGACAACTAGTGTATCAATGGTGACCATTACCTAGGCTTCGTTAAGGTTGTTGTAGTGCCTAATACATTGGCATGTTATACCCTACATAAGGCATTGTGCTTTCAAATACTCCTAATAAAGTACTTATGACTACATAACTTACTAGAACTTGTCCCCTAGGTGTATGAGTTTATGAGGTTCTAGATCTAGTTTGTCATAACTCATTTTGAATCTAATTCAATATATCACATATGGTCTATATAGTTTTATAAATATTATTATGGTAGGTTGTGTTCGTTGTGTTCTCCATCTTTATCTAAATGATCCTCATATTAATATTACAAAGATTTAATGATGGATGCCTATATAGGAGGAGCTATGGCTAGTTAGTACTCATCATAGCTTATTGTAATCACCTAATAAAATCATCTAGCCCATACAAAGGATACTTATAGGCCTATGTTTGAGGCACATATACGCCAACATACTCATTTATGGTTGATTGTGATGTCGTCGTTAAAAATGGTAAAAACATGAGATATTGTATATGGATATCATGGTTTTGTCTAAATATAGTTTTATATTATAAAAACGAGTTAGACAATGAAGATTCATCTCATAACACATAACACATTTGATATTGGTTGTTCCATAAGGACTTGTGGTGATGTGGATTATCAGGTTCTTCTCAACCAAGAAAATAATCTTTATTTGCTAATTATTTATTTATCAGGTGTTACAACGATAAATTTACTTATATTCTTTGTTGGTGGTATAATTGTTGGTTAATAGAATAAATACTTAATCTTATAATACTAGACATGTTGATATATTGATTTGACACCTAATTGTGAGACCTAATTGTGAGATCTATCTTCTATTAATCAACTGACCAATTATGAATCTTCTAATTAATTATACTATATAAAAAAGATATATTAAATAAATTGTAGAAATAAATTGTATATATGGGGTTAATCATATTTCCTATTAGATGGATGATTCTATTTCAATTGGTACAGTATTTGAGTCCTATCTAAACATCTAACTCAAATTCTAATTCTAATTATATATAGATAACCTATATAAAATAAGAAGGTATATTGAATCTTAATACAAACTAAACTTTTCATTCACTGATAATCACATGAATCAAAATGAAGTTATACTATTCAGTCATTTTAATTTGTCAAAAATTCCTACTTTAGTTAAGATTGAACCTTTGGTCATTTACATTAATTTAAATTTTTACTATTGATTATTTAATCAAATGCATGCTTTCTAGTTTTTTTTATTTAATTAGTAATCTTCAAACTTGAAATATTCCACTTGTTGCGATCAATTTTAGTCTTTCGTTTTCATTTTGATAATAAACAAATAGTATTTTCACGTGAATGCTTTTTTTTTTCCAGGTAAATATCACTGACGCACCTTAAGCCAACCCTTCCAGAAACAACCGGTAGAATGATGAGAATCAACCGGAAGTGGTGGATTGCTCCAATAATTTTTTTAAAAAAAGGCTATTCCATTTGACCAAATGTCACGGCACCATATAATAAGACAATTTGATTCTTGATCATCGAGATTGCCTGAAGATTTGGGTAAATATATTGCAGTAAAATATTCCATCTGACAGCTTCAAGTACGTCAGGCATCCAACAACTGTGCGGTTCCGGCAACTATCATGATATGTCGACTGCTATCATGATATATCGGCTGTATATGTTTCTGTAAATATTTGATTTTTTTAATTTTTTATATTATTTTAATATACTGATATAAAAAATAAAATTTTAAAAATAAAATATATTATTTTAAAATATTTTCAAATAAAAACTCTTATTATTACAGTAAAAAACAATATCTTAGTAATAGTGATAAGCGATGTGGGAAACGGCATTTACAAAACACAATTTAATGTATCAGGATTTTTCATTAATTTACGTTGAAGTAATCAAATCCCTGGCTCTCAAAAGAATAGATGGAAGTAATATCTATTTAGAGCAGTTTCTTTTTTAGTTTTAAAAATATTTGAAAAAAAATTGAATTTTTTTATTATAAATTATTATTTTTATGCTTTCATATTCTTGAGTTGATATTAAAAATAAAATTTAAAATATTAAAAAATATTATTTTAAAATAAAAAATATTTTAAAAAACAATTATTATTATCCCAGTAAAATCATTAAAAAAAAAATATTGATATTTCAGATTTCCATTGTAAAGGCGGCAGCCTACTTTTAATGGAGCATTGCAAGAAATTGACTTCAGGACCACTTGGACCCAACGAGATAATTTTCAATACTGGAGGTTCTAAAACAGTTTAATCTACTGGCTCTACCATTACAAGAAAGCCAAATAGACCGAAAAAAAACCTACCTGCCCTGAGGAATCAGAAGACAATCCAATCCTTGAACGCCAATACAAACGATTGAAATATATCCAACAGTCATTCATTGTCACATACAAAGTAACTGGAAAGCATAGAATGTCTAGAATAAAGCAGGTAAGAGAGCTGCATACCTGACGCAACCAGCCAATTTGGCAGCAAAACCAGACTCACTCAGTAAAACACCGGAAGTGAAACATATAGATGGGGAAACTGGGCTGTGGAATCGATGGGGGTCTGAATGAAGCAAAGTTCAGTGAACCTATACCATGGATTGGTCTCTACATAGCAGTGGCATCTCTGGCCTGTGCAATTGCTATGGCTGCGGATTTCATCCGTGGCTTCCGCCAACAGAAGTTCTGGTTCCCGAGCAAATTCTTCTCCATTAATGCCACTTCACTGACCATAATAGCTGTGGCAGTCAAATTGTCAGTGGATCTAAACACTGCTATGCCTCGCCGCGTTGATCAGCTCGCAAAACTTAGCAGTGGTGCCTTGCTCTGTACAGTAATGGGTAATTCTATGCCTTCTCTAGGAACTATGGACAACAATGATTTATACACAAATATTATTGCTTTAGGAATACTCGTTGTTACTGTTATTGTTAATACGGGAATCCAATTAGGCACTGGTGTAATATATCTTCACTGGAAAGAGCATGCTTTAATTATGTTTCTCATGCTTCTTTTGCTTGTAATCCTAAGCTTTTCGGCCTTAACTGTGCCGGTAAATAAAAAATATTTCCAATATAAATATAATAAGAAGTATGGTATGGCTCTGAAAGAAGACTCGAATGAAACCAGCAAAAGGGAAGACAGGGAACTTAAAGAAGATATAATGAAATTCTGGATGATGGCTCATACCTGCAACCCCCAGTTCGTGGTTGGCCGTTCAGTTACATGCACGGCCGCAGGTGCATTCTGTCTCCTTGGTGCTATGACTTTAGCAGAGGCCATGCTGCGATCTTACTTGATGCCCTGGTCATTCAAATTTTGCACCGGAGAGTCTGACTATGAGTGGTCGACCATCTTAATTCTTATTACACAGACCATTGCAGTAGGAGTTGGTACTATTGCCCCAGCAATCAGATGGTTCACTGCTGTAAACTTCAGATGCCCAATCAGAAGGATGAAAAGCGGCAAAAGAAAATGGACAGTAGAAAGGTACTGGATCCAGTTGCTTGTGGAGATGAAAGAGTGCCCACTAAGCATACGATTCGAGGACCGGTTTTGCAAGAAATTTGCCCATTATGTTAAAAACAAACTGGTGGACCTCTGTATTGGAATGCAAACGGGAATTGTGTTGGGAAGCAAAGTGATTCAGTTCATTTCAGTTTACTTCATGATCCAGGTTTTGTTATTCTTTGATTTCTGTAAGAAGTTAAAAACGATGAAACCCAAAAACGGCATTTCATCTGACTCGGGATCAGAATCACGATCGACTCCAAAACCAGATCTCAGACGTTACGTTATGCATCTTGAAGGTGAAGACGAGCTAGTTGAGTTGATGATGAAGAACAACTTTGATGCCACTGATCATTGGCTGCGAAGGGGGGAAAGGAAACAGCCAAAGCATCTCACAGAACTTCTGGAAAAATCAACCTTTGCAGAAGGATTTAAGGGAGTGAGAGAGTTTGACAGTGACCTAGTTCTCTCTTTAGTTTGTGATGAACCTCCTAACTGTTGGGGCTCTTCCTGTAGTAACTCTGACAGCCATTGCAGTTGCACTTCCAAATGTCAGTGGTAGTTTAATGAAACAGTTGATGCGCAGTGTAAATGAAGGCCTCATGTATGTCAGACTCATAGAAGATAGCCTGGACGCAAAGGGAGAATTGCTTAACATCAGGAAAGCAGCAAATGTTGCATGGGTAGGAGTCGATCTCTTCCACAAGTGGCTAGATGTGGACCTTCGAAAACTGTCCTTCCAAGCAGAAAGCACTAAGGAAATACTCGAGAAACTATCTGATGCTGCAAAGAATAGGTTGGAGGAGTTTAAGAAGACACCCATGAATCAATGTCTGAAGGAAGGACCTTCAAAGTGGCCCATCAAGATACTGGCCGCTAATTCCATGTATAGGATAAGCCAAACTCTTCTGCAGAATTGTGAAAGAAGAAATGACTTGATCGACGAAAGATTATTTGAAGCTTTAACTGTCATGATCTCTGATATACTGGGCGCTTGTCTAACTAACTTACGGCAGGTCATATTCCACTGTTTGAGCAGGGCTGTCACTGATAGAGAGCATTGTGTACGCAGAGCCGTTTTCATTCTTGGAAAAACTGAAAAGATTCGGAAACTTCTAGATCAGCAGCCTATTTCCACTTTAGATCCAGATCAAATGGCCTACATTGATGAGTGGCGTTCAATGCATGATTTGAAGATCTCTTTGCCCTCCATTCCATCTTCAGCAAAGAGTGAAACGGCCTTATCCACTTCGAGCGACTTGTATATAACCATGGAATGAAATTACTAGTTGCTTGGAGTTGCAAAACAGGAGCAACTTATGACTATTGCTGTGTAATATTTGAATTATTACTTGCAACTAATGTCAACATGTAATGAAGATAGTCCATCTAGAAGTAGAAAGTAGATTTTTTGTGAAACTGAGAATGCAGTTGGCATCCCTTGATCAATTGTAACAGTGCAATGAATCTATATGGCAGTATATGAGTTGAGATTACCATAAAGTATCCAATTGAACGCTTTTTAACTATTAGGTGAAGAGAACTAGAATATGGTGGATCTGTGGAGTTAAACATGCCATATGGCTCATTCAAAAGCTTCAGAATCTTGTATCACAAAAGGAGACTCGATTTCTTCCCAACTTGTTCAGCCTCTTGAACTTCAATTCTTAATAAATATACAGCCATAGGACCTCCCTCACCTGTAGAATGATGACAATTAAGCGTGGATTGCTTCTATAATTCAAGCATTTCCATTTTGACCAGAACCAGAAACTTCCATTGTCCACTGATCTACGTTGGGTAAAGAATGTCTTTGCATCGTATAGACAACTTTTGGGGAATATCAATATAGCCACAAATGTTAGAAATTTATGCGTAAAAATTCAATTACTTTAGAAATTATCTGGCAACAGCAACTACATTAGCTTAACATGATTCTTCCAACTGTGTCACAATTTACAAAAAGATTGTGATAATATTAACTGCTACAGCATCAAGACTTTCATACACAAGCAGTGGTGATGTAAGAAATTGACATGCATAAAAAAAAAAACAATTCGATGTGCCAGGATTTTTTAACTCAAGCTAAAGTTTAACTAATCAAATCCCTCGGCCCCTGAAGATTTGATGGGAACTAATATCCATTTAAGGAAATTGAAGCCTTGCAGCTTAATTATACAGCAGCATTGTGCCAGAAATCGACTCCAGGGCCACCTGGATCCAAAAAAATAATTCAACTCTGGAGGTCTATGATGCTCTACTTGATTACCATTGCAAATAGCTAAATTGACAACAACTCTGACCACTCCTGAGGAACCAAAAGACAATCCAGTCCTTGACAACTCCAAGCCAAACGGTTGAGATACATTTACCAGTCATCCTGCTTTGTTTCAAACAGTATTTTAACTTGACCATAGACAATATCCGGTGCAAAGCAGATAAGAGAAGGGCAAACTTGAAGCAACTCGATCAACCCATTTGCCAACAAAACCAAGCCAAGCAACAAAGACCAAGCAACTCCATCATATCTGATGCCCTGGTCATTCAAATTTTGCGTTGGGGAGTCTGACTATTAGTGGTCAACCAATTTGGTTCTTATTATGCAAACTGTTGCAGTAGGAGCTGGCCCTATTGCCCCAGCAATCAGATGGTTCACTGCTGTAAAATTCGATGCCCTACAAGAGGGAAGAATTGCCACAAATGAGAATTCAAAGTAGAAAGATAATGGATCCAGTTGCTTGTAGAGATGAAAGAGTGACTATTAACTGTACGAATCCAGGACCAGAGCTGCAGGAAACTTGCCCGTGATGCAAAAAATCAATTGTTGAACCTTCGTATTGGAGTGCAAACTGGAATTGTGTTGGGAAGCAAAGTGTGTCAATTCATTTCTGTTTACATTGTTCACTGGATTTTAGTATTCTCTGAGTTTTGCAAAATAAGGAAGTTAAACCCCAGCAACCGCATTTCAAGTGACTCGCGATCAGAGTTACGTTCCAGTCCCAAAATGGATCTCAGCCATTTCGTTTTGCATCTTAAAGGTGAAGGTGAACTAGTTGATCTGATGATGACGAACAGCTTTGATGTCACTGATCATTGGCTGCAGAGGGGAAAAAAGAAACAGCCAAAATATCTCATAGAAATGTTAGAAAAATTAACTGTTGCAGAAGGTTTTAAGGGAGTGAAAGAGTTTGACTATGACCTAGTTCTCTCTCTAGAATGTGACGAACCTCCTAATTGTTGGACTCTTCCCGTGGTGACTCTGACAACCATTGCAGTTGCACTTCCAAATTTCAGTAGTAGTTTAATCAAGCAGCTGATTTGCAGTGTACATGGAGGCCTCATGAATGTCAAACTCAATAGAAGATTACCTGGATGCGAAATTTTTTTTGATTACATCAGGAAAGCGGAAAATGTTGTGTGGCTAGGAGTTGATCTCTACCAGAAGTGGCTAGATGTGGATCCGCGAAAACTGTCCCCCCAAGCACAAAGGATATGCTCAAGGGACTTGCTGATGCTGCAAATAACAGGTTTGGGGATTTTAAGAAGACAGAAATGAATCACTGTGAAATTGAAAGCCCTTCAAAGTGGCCCCTCAACGTTTTAGCTGCCAATTCCATGTATAGAATAACCCATACTATTCTGCAGAATTATGAAGGCAGAAATAATCTGATGGGCGAAATATTATTTAAGAAGGTGAAGGTGAACTAGTTGATCAGAATCTATCTGTCATGATTTCTGATATACTAGGTGCTTGCCTCACTAACTTGCGACATGTCTTATGACAGTGTTTGAGCAGGACCAGTGTTGAGAGTGAATATGATGTACAGAAAGCAGTTTTCCTCTTTGGAAAAACAGAAAACATCCTGAAAATTATAGATCAATGATCAATGTCCAGTTTGAGGCCAGATCAAATGGCACGCATTGATCAGTGGCGTTCACTGAACAATGTGAAGAACCATTTGCCCTTGATTCCATCTACAAAGAAGAGCAGCACAACCTTGTGTACCTGACGATTGATTAAAAGTTGCTAGCCTGGAGTTCGAGGAAAGTAAAAGCGGTTCGTGAACATGCTGTGTAATCCTTGAAATTAATCAGCTTTATGCTTCATGTGTGATGTTATATGTTATTTCTAGGTAATTTTTTTTTCAATCAGAATTCAGAAGTTTAAAGCTCTGTTTGTTATTCAATTGTAATTGAACAAACCAGGAAATGTATGCACCAAAAGCAACTCATGCCATCCATGTAAGGAGGTAACCTTCATGAGAATTTAACAGGTCATTCTTATATAACAGCACCAATGAGCGTCATCGTCTAGATTGAAAAGGAGCTATAGTCAGTTGAAAGGGATTAAAATGCACACCAGAAGTGCACATGACTAGGGCACTAGGCAGAATGTGGAAAGAACCCTGTGGATTACCTTTGAGAGGCAAGTCAAAGAGCTTGGATGAGACCACTTAGCAGCAGTCATAACCTGTAGATACACTAACAAAGAGATAGTTGGAGAAGCACAAGAGTCGGGAATGGAAGTTGTGACTTGTGAGGTAGAAAGAGCACCAAACCATCCGGTGCTGGAAGGATGCCCCAGTCAAGTTAAGAACCTCTCCATTGCTTGTCAAAACCAGACATCAAGATATTACACATTCATTAAGCAATTTGTTGAGACGTGTGAGTTAGCAGCAGAGAAAGACATATTCAGGTGAGCCCCAGTGGTGTGGCATCAGGCATTCAAACTCTGGAAATTGACATGAATTACCAAAGGACTGAGGACTGACATGCTAAATAGACCTATATTGTAGCATTATTTCTCCAGGTTCCATAAAACTACTAATTAGTGATGATGTTGGCAACATGTAGCCTGAGTTAAGGAATGGTTCTTGTGAAAGGAAAGGAGAAATGTCTCCAAGAAATTGATTAAAATATATACTGTAACAGCAAAGAAAATCCACGTCCTGTAGTTTTGAGGATGCCAACAACATAAATTGATGAAAACATCGTTCAGCTCACAATACCTTTTGTTTAGAAACAGAAGAAAACACAATCATTATAAACTAGAACATAAGAACCCAATTTTAGTTTATCCTTCTGGGTATAATTTTAAAACCGCGCAGCAGTTTTATTCACCAAAATAAGAAGCTTAACTACTGAAATCGATAACAAGCAAGGCAAACTGTGGCCTAGCAACCTATGCATTTTAATTTTAAGCATTAATTCAATTTATGCATCCCTCAAATAATCAAATTGCGAGCAATAGTACAATTTGTTTTGACATTCATTAATTGCAATGCCAACCACATTTTGTTTTTGCTCTTGTGAAAAGCACTCGGCCAGTACCATCAATTTCCAGCAGTAAGAAACAATTGAAGAACGAGACGAAAACAGAAAAATAAAAATTCTATTAATTCAAAATATTGATTAAAACAAAACTGTTCCAACTACAAAACCCAAGATCTTGCTTACCCCAAACAAAAAGCTCTCAGAACAGCCTACGAAGCACCCTAAAACCACTAAACAGAAAAGAAAAAAAGAACCTGTAATCCAAAAACAGGGAATAAGTAATAAAAATCAATCATCGCCGTCTCTCTTCTTGGGCTTCCTATAAGTTTCCTCGATGTGATTAGCGATTAAGAGACCAGTATTGGTAATCTTCCTTACGTTTGGAACGTTGTAGTTCTGAGCAACGTAGACGCCGAAAACCGTCCCTGCGATGAACGAAAATGCGCTCCGAATTATCCCCATCTTTACTTTTACCAAACGAAAAAAGGGTTTATTTATTTAGATCTGAGTGGACCGCGGGGAAGAGAGAAAGAGAGGGTTTTAGACTTCTCTATACTCTTTATGAAAACAGAGGAAGTTAACAGTGATGAATACAATGACGACAACTGCTGGAGTGAATTTTCTTTTTTTTTTTCAATTGTGTAATTAAGATAACCTATTCAATACATATGAAATGCCCGAGTGCTGTCACGGCTTTATAAAATAAATATATTTAATAGTATTATAATTATGAATCAATACTAAATAAATAATAGAAATTAAAGGTATGATGGAGCAAATATTTCATGACAAAAAAAAAAATTATGTTGGTGATCAAAAACTTAGAGACTGAACAAAATGATTTGTAGCAATCTACCGTATTTTGTGAGGAAAAATACAGTGCTTTCGCCACATAATTTAAATTTTCAGTTAATAAAAAGAAAAAAAATTACAAAACTAAATTCTCTACCAACTTAATATTAAAAAAAAACCAATAAAGATAATTTTGGAAGAAAAAAAAAACCATGAGAAAAAACGTTGTAGCAATTGCCAATATTTTGTGAGGAAAACTATAGCGCTTTTCCCAATAAAATAAAACAATAAACCATTTAGAGAAATATTGTAGCAATCCACATTGTTTTGTGAGAAAAACTACAACGCTTTTCTTATATGATTTAGTTTTACTGTAATTATAATTCTTAACCAACTCAATATTAAAAAAAAATCAACAAAATAAATTTTGGAAAAAATCATAAAAAAATCACATAGAAAAACACTGTAACAATTCACAGTGTTTTAAAGAAAAAAAATTACAAAGCTAAATTCTTAATTAGCTCAATATTAAAAAAAAATCGACAGAGATAATTTTAGAAAAAAAAATAACAAAACAAACACCAAAAAAAGAAAAAAAAATCATGTTGGAAACACTGTAGCAATTCACAATGTTTTGTGATGAAAGCTACAGTGCTTCCCTAAAAGGTAAAATCAACAAAAATAATTTTGTAAAAAAATAAATGAAAAAAAAAAGAAAAAATAGGAAAGTTGAAAAACAAATTGAAAAAAAAAAGAAAAAAGGAAAAAGTTAGAAAAAAAAAACAGGGAGAAGAATCACTGCGGATTACTGTTGTAATCCACAGTGAAATGTGTGTGGGGGAACAATGATTCCCCCACACCATTTAGAGTATGTTATAATGAGTTAAAATACCTAACGGTGGTGGCCAAGTGGTAAAAGATTGGGACCAAGATGTTTGCTCTTTCTGTGGTCTCAGGTTTGAACCATGTGGTTGCTCATATGATGACCACTGGAGGCTTACATGGTCGTTAACTTCAGGGCCCGTGAAATTTAGTCGAGGTGCGCGCAAGCTAGCCTGGACATCCACGTTAAACTAAAAAAAAATATCGTTTAGTTAATCATAATGGATGTAGCTCAATTCAATTGTTCATACCGTATATTTACTTTTTAAAAATCATCGATTGGAGTCTTACAAACCTTAGAATCACTGGAGGCTTATATGATTATTAACTTCAAGACTCGTGGGATTAGTCGAAGTGTACGCAAACTAGTTCGGACACCCACATTAATAAAAATATATATATATATATATATATCGTTCACTTGTAGAAACACATACAATGAATTCTACTCTCTATAAAATTTACTTCATCTTTCTCTATTATAGATCTCAAGTATAGTTTTGAAATCCAGCCCGACCCGGCGGGTCGACTCGAGACTGGAATCGGGCCGAGTTGAAGAAAAAATAAAAGAAGGGAAAACTCGGTGTGACCCGTGGGTTGACCCGACAAGACCCGGTTGCAACCCATTGAATTTTGTTTTTTTACTAAAACGACGCTGTTTTGATTTAAATTTTTTTTTTACTCGGTGACCCGGTCAAAACCCGGAACCCAGGCCTTGGACCGAGCCGGGTCTAAAAACTATGGTCTCAAGTGTTGAGAAACCTTATAAAATACAAAATAACTAGTTGGATGCCCGCACTTCGCGGCGGACTCACCTTTTATTTTTATAAAACAATATTGTAAAAATTTATAATACAAAAAATAATATTTTTTAATATTAATAATAATATTTTATAAAAATTTATTAATTGTTTTTTTAATAATATTAATTAAAATTAAAATAATAATATTTATAACACAAATGATAATATTTTTAATATTCATACTATTAATTATAATAAAAATAATAATATGTATAACACAAATAATACTATTTTTTATATGAATATTTAGAATTGTAATAAAAATAATAATAATTATCATATAAATAATTATATTAAGAATTACAAGGTTGATTATAACACAAATAATAATATTTTTTATATCTATACTTTGAGTTATAATAAAAATAATAATATTTATCACACAAATAATAATATTTTTGATATGAATACCTTGAATTATAAGATAAACAATAATATTTATAACACATATTATTATATTAAGAAAACCAACGTGAGGTTGGGCATAAACTCATCCAGACCAATATGGGGATTGTTGGGGACGTGTCGAGACCCAATGTGAGGTTGGGCGTGGTCGCGTCCAAACCCAGCTTGGAGTTGGGCACAGACATGTCCAGTGCATCTTGGCTTTGGATGGGAACGTGCCCAGACACATCGTGGGGTTGGGTGTGGACGCGTCCAGGTCCAACATGGGTTGGTCGTGACCGTATCCAGCCCAACGTGGGGGTGAGCGTGGACGCGTCCATGCCAACATGGGTTGGTCATGACCGTATCCAGCCCATCGTGGGGGTGAGCGTGGACGCGTCCATGCCAACATGGGTTGGTCGTGACCGTATCCAGCCCAACGTAGGGGTAGGCGTGGACGCGTCCAGGTCAACATGGGGTTGGTCGTGGTCGCGTCCAGCCCAACATGAGTTGGGCGTGGACGAGTCCAGGTCCAACATGAGTTGGTTGCAATCGTGTCCAGCTCTCCAACGTTGGGTTAGGCGTTGACACGTTCAGAACACCATGGGGTTAGCCGTGATCGCGTCCAGATCAAGTGTAGGGTTAGGCGTGGACGCGTCTAGGTCCAATATGTTATTACCACCAAAGAAAAACCATATAGTTGATTTGAAGGATAAAATTAAAAATTATTATTATTTGTGCCATAAATATTATCATTTTTATTATAATTGAAGGTATTAATATTAATACTATTATTTGTGTTATAAATATTACTGTTTCTATTATAGTTCAAAGCATTAATATCAAAAATATTATTATTCGTTGTACAAATATTTTTATTTTTATTATAATTAAATGTAATAATATTCATTTTTTTTGTAGTTCAAACTATTAATATCAAAAATATTATTATTTGGGGTACAAAGATTATTATCGTTGAAAGTATTAACACCAAAAAAACATTATTATTTTTTCCCCAACGCCACGTCGGGTCTGACCCTTAGACCTAGGAACAGGGCAAGCTGCCCCAGCGCCACATAGCGCACGGGTCTGATCTCACAAAAGGACAGGCAACCCAAGCGCCAGGTGTTCCCACGTGGGGGTGAGGGCATGGCTCTCGCCCCGGGTAAGGGAAGCTAGCCCCAGTGCCACCTGGTGCACAGGCCTGACCTAGCGCAAAGGTAGGCAGCCAAGCCCCAGGTGTCCCCACATAGGGGCGTGGGCTTGACTCTTACACAGGGCAAGGGAAGCCAACCCCAGCGCCACCTGGCGCTCAGGCCTGGCTCAGAGCGCAGGTAACCCTAGCGCCAGGTGTCCTAATATTGGGGCACTGCCCTACCTCACGCCCGGGGCATGGGCAATCCAGTGCCACGTGGCGCTTGGTTCTGACCCAGCGCAAGGGCAATCAACCCAACCACCAAAAAATTTAATTTAATTATAATTGAAGGTATTAATATTAAAAATATTATTATTTGTGTTATAAATATTAATATTTCTACTATAGTTCAAAGCATAAATATCAAAAATATTATTATTTGCGGTACAAATATTTTTATTATAATTGAAAGTATTAATATTTATTTTTATTGTGGTTCAAAGTATTAATATAAAAAATATTATTATTTGTGGTACCCAGATTATTGTTTTTATTATCATTGAAAGTATAACTACTAAAAATAGTATTATTTGTGGTATAAATATTATTATTTGAAGTAAAAATATTTTTTTATTGTTATAATTGAAAGTATTAATATTAAAAATAGTATTATTTGGGTTCTGAATATTATGATTTTTATTATGATTCAAAGTATTAATATCAACAATACTATTATTTGGGGTATAAATATTATCATTTTTATTACAATTAAACCAATAATATTTAGAACATAAATTATAATATATTTGATATTAATACTTTAAACTATAATAAAAACAATAATATTTTATAAGGAAAATTATTATATTTAGAAATTCAAGCCTCGCAACCCAAATGCCAGATGTCCCCACGTGGGGGTGCTGGCTTGGCTCCCATCCAGGCAAGGAAAGTTAGCCCCAACACCACGTGGCGCTCGAGTCTGACCCAGGACAAGGGCAGGGCAGTCTAAGCGTCAGGTGTCTCCACGTGGGGGTGCGGGCCTGCCTCTCGCTTAGGGCAAAGGCAAGCAACCCCAGCGCCAAGTGGCGCTTGGGTCTGACCCAGCGCAAGGGCAGGGCAGGGCAGCCCAAGCGCTAGGTGTCCTTACATGGAGGCACGAGTTGGCTAACGGTCAGGACAATCCGATTAAAATTTGAGCTGATCATTTTCTCCTTATCCATCCAATCAATATCAAATGCATTCTAATGAAAAAATAACCCTACCCCTCCCCTGTTATTTTTGCAACTTTTTATGACAATAACTAGGTTCTCATTACGCTACTCTAATTTACAATACTTTTAGTCAAGGTAAACAGTAACATGATCACTGAATGCTTTTAATATATATTATATTGTATAAAATCACTCAATGTACTGTCAACCAGGGGCGGATCCGAGAATTATTTTTAGGGGGGGCAAACTAGGAAAATATTTCTAGTTTTATGAGGGGCGTATTATAAATCTATTCTTTGCAGGGGAGGGGCGGAGCTCCCACCAGCCCCCCCGTCCCCGCCACTATTGTCAACCCTACTTCGCTGTAGGTTATAAACTAAGCTCGGCGGATCTAAAGTGGAGTCTCGCTGGAAAGTCAAAAAGCAGAGATGAAAAGGTCTTACAGGTGCCAATATGGGAGGGAAGGGAGGTGCATCCCTAACCTGGGTTCGATCTAAGAATTCCAATCACCCACTCCAAAACCACTAGGCATAAGATGCGCTCTTAGCCTCGTGACTTTCCTTCCTCTAGTAAGGGTGAGATTCGACAACCCGAGACAAAGGCTCTAGGTCAAGGATAGGTCTAGGGTTCCTTGAATTTCCCCGTCTATAGGTCTCTTTGATTCTTTCCTTCTCCATTAAGAAACTTAAATCTTAAGAATATTGTGGTCAAATGTCAACTTTTCTCTATTAATGAAATGTGCAAGATCTTTCCTTCTTAACTCCAATGAAATATATAATTGATGATTCTTTAAATATCTTTATTGAAACTTTTGGTGTGATTTTATTTGAATCTCTATGTTCTATAAAAGATGATCCTGTAATTAGTAAGAAAAAAATGCATAAAAATCTTAAATTAATATAATGTTAGTCCTCATCAACTTGCTTTTTGTATCCTGCCTTGTTTGTGATCTACAATAATAAGTTTGAGTTTGATGTATTTACGTCACCTAATTTCAACATAATAAAATCTGTGATATAAACATATACTAATTGGTTGGATGTCGTTTGTAGAAAAGAACACAGGAGGCCATGAAAGTGACCTTTCTACGAATGCTTGTTGACCATTGTTGAGATCACATAAAGTTTCAAAGACAAGGTTGGAAAACAAAGGAGGGAAGTGGGGATAGAAAGATGGAGGGGAAATCTCAGATTTGGAAGCCGTCCAAGTAAGAGTTTTGTGGAACCAAAGCTCCACTAATAAGTTGTATGGTCCAAAGAAAAAGGAAAATGGACCAATATGGCTGTGAAAATGAGATAAAATGGGAGATGGGAGAGAGATTTGAGGCCTCCATTTCAATTACTTTTTGTCATGCATGAGTGCTAACTTTTGTGTTTTAGCATAAAAGAAAGGGAAATCAAGGACCGCGTTTTTATAACGCAGACAAAGACATGCCTAAAGAGAGAGAAACAATGGAGGAAACTTGGAGAGATTGGATGGGAGAAGATATGGTGGCAAAGCATCTACAAAAGACAAGCAAAAGGTTGTGTCATGTGTGACAACAACCTGAGCTTTTCTTGCGTACGCATAGCAATCAAGCCATGTCTCTTTTCTCCTTCTTGTACTTTAGCCATTCTGCCACTTATTGTTCTATTTTGGCTTCATTGTCATGATTATATGTTTAATTTAGTCTTATGGTTTGCAAGCTGTGCAATGCAGAGGCAATGAGGCGTGACTTTCACAAAAGCCTCAGCCATTTAGTTGTCTAACCAAACGTTATCGTCTCAGGTTAGAACGGAATTTGAGAGCCAATATCTGCAGCGGGCTGCTCAGAGTCCATTGACTCTGAAACCTGCTTGCATCCTGGCAAGAAAAGGAGGAGTGTTGATTATTTCCATTTGCTTATTTAATGCATGTTTACTGCGATTCTTAGAATGGTTTGTTAAATGTGGGCACGGTTGCTCTGTTTAACCAGGGACACCAATATTGGGTTTAGAAATTGAATAAGGTTTTTATTTGGTAAAGAAAAAGAAGGAAAGATGACAGGTTTGCAGCTTAGTACTAAAGTTTCTGATTGCTAGGTTGGTGGAAGAAAACTGCAGACATGGTTGGCCAAGCAGAGCGTTGATTGAGGGTGACCCACTCTCCATTTCCTTGCTCAACATGATCATAGGAGGAGAGCCAATTTCCAGTTCATGAGCCCATCCATCTTGTCCAAACCAAACCCTCACTCCTAGGAGGCTTCCTGATCACAAAAGCATTTTGGCACATGAAATTGAAAAGTGATGGATGATTACACTTTACACGAGAAAATGTGTTTTAGAGCTTCAAAAATAAAGCTGGAATTGCTAGCTGGCGACTTGTGTGTCTAGAGTTTTGTCTCTCAATCTCTTCCTAGTGCATAACATGTGGAATCTGTATTGTTTACTAGATATGAGCTGATGATGATTGTCATGAAAGCTGATGGGGCAAGAATGTATTTGTGACTGCTGTGAAAACTGTGTTTTTAAAAAATTAAAATTTATTTTTTTTTAAAATATAATATGATTTGAATATTTTGAATTGTTTTGATATGCTGATGTTAAAAATAATTTTTAAAAAATAAAAAAATCATTGGCATATATTTCGGGACAAAAAATTATTTGAAAAACAACCGCTACTATTACCAAACACTTTCTAAGTTTTCAAGAGCCCCTCATAGAGTGGGTTTTTTTTCTCTCGCCTTTTTCTCTAACCGTTGCTTCCCTAAAATGTGTAGCATTTTGAGTTTACTTTTTAATGATCATGAATTGGAGTTTTTTCAGGATCACTGGAAGTTTACATGGTCATTAATTTTAGGAACCATGAGATTAATTAAGATACACACAAATTGATCCGGACATCCACATAATTTTAAAAAAATATAATATTTTTCCACTTTAGGATATGCAAATGCACTTTAAATTTAGCCGGAACATATTCTTCGATTTGAAGCAAGAGGGAGCCACATCGACACATTATATATTGTAGGGAACTCTGTTTAAAGGCTAACAAGATATTTTAACCAGAATGACAGCGTGATTGATATAGATCTGACATCATTGGGTAATTTTTTATCTAAGTTCTGTAGTTTTAATGAAGTTCCTTCTTTTAACTTGGAACAATCTTCAAACTCCATCTAACAGGTACATTTACGTGGAAAATATTACATGGATCAGATAAATAAGACTAAATATGAAAAGAAATCCGTGAATGAAGCCTGAATATATCAAGTATAAAGCCTAATAAAAATATTGATAATAAAAAAATAAATATTGAATCAGAGTCAAATTCGATCAAAAAATATTGGTGTCCCTGGTTAAACAAGCACTTAAATTCTCTTCAAGCATGGAGGATGGAGCTATAACAAGCACTTAAATTCTCTTTCCATTCAAGTTACAATGGATGCATGCATAGAAAGCTTCCTTTTGTTCCATGGCATGGCGTACCTTGCGTTCCAAGTTCCAAGACTTGATACCTTTGTTGTCTCCTGCGTCCATTTATGTTAAGGCCTGTCTAGGGTTACATTGAATTTTAATTGTTTTTTTATTTTTTTAAAACTGTTTTGATTGGCTGATGTAAAAAATAAATTTAAAAAAACAAAAAAAAATACTATTTTTAATGTAATTCCAAGTAAAATAAACTTTAAAAATCAATAATTATAACAATTATAAATATACCCTTAAAATAAACAGTTTTAGCCACAGCACGACGTTGGTTGGCTCTCTATTTTTTGTTATTTATTATTGCAAGTAAATAAAATTCAACTGAGCCTCGATGAATAGGCCCACCAACCATCTTCAGAATTCATGTAATTATAGTCTATAGACCAGAACAGAATAATCGTGTTAGGGCCCACTTGAACCACCGCGAGATTAAATAAATCTTGTGATCAATTGAAATATTTAAAAAAGAAAACTCTGCTTGAGGGAGAGAATCCAACAGCGTATTGTTACGTAATTAATTTGTTAAAAAAATATGATAAATTGAATTATGCTTCCATGGAGTACAAGTAATCGCTTCCTTCAGGCAAAACTCCAACAAAAATCCTCAGAATAAATAAAAATAATAAGGTATTTTAATTGTTTTTTCACAATAAAATGACTATAATATTACTTATTTATTTATTTATTTAATTTAAAAAAAAGCATGAACTGTCATGCATGCTGACATTGTTTCGAATTTTCTCTTTCAACAGCACAGTAAAAAGGCTATATTAGCAAATATCACGAGACACCAGTCTATTAAAATAATATTGACACGTCTCTGTCAATCGAGGCAGACGCGTACAAACCCGTAAAGGTTGCTGGACGCTTTGGCTGGGCTAAAGGTCCGGGCCTTGGATTCTCTGGGAACTCTTTTCCCTTCAATCCTAAAATTAATGTCTCTTTCAGCCAGCCTAGGTCAAATGTTTAAAGAAGACAAACTTTTGATTCGCTTGTATCCCTTCATTTAATTCACGTTCTCTAAGACGAACAAGGTTTCTTCGATTTTCTTTTTTACTGTATTCTTTAGGGTTTCAGTTCAGCTGATTCTTACTTCTATTTAGCACTCTAACGAATGATTAACATATTATATATATATAAACACACACACACACACACACACAATCGAGCCTAAACCCTAACATATTTTATGATGTTATTTACAAAACTGTGAGCCTCCACCTGGTTGATTGGCTCATCCTTGACCATGGAGCCGAGAGACAATTATTACAGGCAGGTGGACGAAAAATCATTTCAAGAAAGCGACTGGAGCTTAGGAAAGGGCACGAAGAATTCTCGCCTTTATTTATGTTAAATGAATGGAAGTTTTCAATCTTCTCTTCAGCGGATCCTGAGCCCCTGTGGATTGATGGAAGTGATGACGAAGGCATCGACCTATTACACCAACAAGAGACTTAGTGGAGCTACAAGACCCACACAGCCCCTGATTATATTGAGAAACTCAAGATTATATCTGTTTGAGTAGATAAAGTTTGCTTTATCAAATTAAATAAATCTCTAACCCGTATCGAGGTTGTTGGCAGGGATTTCTTTAGGAGCGAGCTCGTTTCGAAGAAGCCGACGCTTCAGTAAACAATCAAAATTTATTTACTTTGTAAAATTGGTGATGGAACAGAGAAGGCATCTTCTCTTGTTGCTATGGTTTGCTTTACTCCCCTCCTATTCAATTATTAATGTCCATATGATTTAGAATCCAGAATTAAGTGGGTCATGTTGCTGTTTTACCATAAGGTTGCTTTAGAGAGCAGAAACAACCTTTTTCATTTTTTTTTACTATTATTATTGTTATCAATGGTTAATTGGGGTATCTTCGAGCTTATTTCTTCAGACGAAAACCAAGAATCCACACCCAAATTAATTTATCCGCAGAGAACTCGCCTGCAGAGACCTGACTCTTCTCATTGTGGTAAAAACAGAATAGAAAACTCCTTTGAGCTATGCATTTGAAGGATAAAAAGACGAAGACTACATGGACGGCAAGAGGGCATTCACCAGACACCCAGCCTGTTGTCCATGTCTAACCACCACAAAGCATATGCGACTAGACAAAGGCAAAACATATAGAAAATATGGGATTAAACAAAGCGCCTACAACCTGAAATACAGAACAAGGATATGAGTAAAGTAAGCAAGCAGAGCTTCAATTATTAGATGTAATCTTTTAAAAATAGCAAATTCATTGACAATGAATTTGTAACACTTGGGAACTCAATAATAATAATAATAATAATAATAATGTAGCATTTTGATTAAGAAAGAATGAGAAAGACGCGTTACGTGTTGTTGGGTGCAATACATGCAAAGTTTTCAGACACGACCAGATTCTACAAAGCCATGTGTTGTTATTTTAAATGGTCATGATTGCTTCAGAATGCTATGCTAATCTTGGGTGTCTTTGTTTTTTTGTTTTTTTGCCGCTCAAGGTTATGGCATACAATCGCCTCTGTTAGTTTATTTATTATCATTGAAAACACAGAAGTCAGCTAATCGAATAGCATGCTTTTCTAGCTTTACTTCTCTAAAGCATGAAGGCAATGAAGGAACCCTAGCCAGTTCCAGTGACAGAGAGAGAGCAGAAATTACAATGTAAAGACGTCCTTCCAGTAGGGATTTCCAGATCTATCCTCGGCCATCATTTACTAATCAGACAGCAATGCAGCCAACCAAGGGATTCAACAATTATAAAGAGTAACTTATCTAGGAAAGGATTCATTTCCTATAACTTGTGATTGAGATAAGGCATGAACGTTGTGGTTTTTGGATCGTGCTGCTACCATAGAAAACATTCAAAAAGCAGCGCCAAGAGATTGCAATCACATGAGATTCTAACATCTAAAACTACCAATAAACACAGATCACACCAGAGTTGAAAGCCCAGAAACAAGCAAGCTTGGTTTTTAACCACGATCTTCTTTGCAATGCAAGGAATCCAGTGATGCCAGAAGTTATGTATGAAGGTGCAGAAACTAGTTTCAAGTTTCTAAAGTTGTAATTTGCAGCTAGCTATGAGATATCGATCATGATTTCAAAAGCATCCAAGGCAGCCATAAAGTGTATTTCATTAAGTTGCATCATGAACTAAACAACACCAGAGTATATATATTGATTCACTGAAAGGATAGATAAGTGGTGTATGATCCTGCTGTGCAAGGTCCTTCGCTGCTTCAGACCTTCGCTACACCATTATCAAAATTGACAGAACAGACTAAAATTCAGGGCATCGCAACAAGAAGGAAATGGGCTCAACCTAGATACATGGGAAATCTGCAAGAGTTGAGGCGGGCAGACATTAGAGAGTGCATCTAAACAGTAAACAATAAAAGCTCTCGAGAGTGAATTAACTGTAGCCTAATTAGACAATATTACAGCAATTTGAGTTGACAACATTTCACTCACCCTCCAGCGAAAATAAACTCTTATGCCATCCACCTTTAGTGAAGGACGACTGAGCAATCGACAGCACACGAGCGCAGCTTAATTGATAACAATGATCACAAGAACTTTAAATTATAGTATATTTCTCTGCCCGTAAATGCTCAATTTACTTATTAATGGTGAAGCAACCCAAGACACAAAAGTGGATATCTTGAGACTCAAATGATAACAGCACTGGATGTGTATTTCCTTGGTTTCTGGCTTGGTTTATCACCTTATCTCTCTTATCATGCTCTAATGAAACCTCTACATCATCTCTATTACTTCCTTAAATGCAATGTCAGTAACAGTAGTGACAACGGGAAAACACAAGAGTACCAAATCGGTACACATTAGGAAATATAATGCCATATTGTTCACTTAAAAACGTTAGAATTCTGGTAAGCTCGCTTTCCATTTCGAATTCTCATCTGTTGTCAAGTACACAACAAAATACAACCATCTTAACAGACACAAAAGAACCATTTTGCCATAATAACATCAAATTACTATGCAGCAGATATCCATTTCCGAAACAAATCATACCCTAGATTGTCTAATTAGATGTTTTGTTCTACTGGGACGAGATAAACACAAGCAGAGGAGACTCACAAGCTAGACAATTCATATTAAGTCATTAACAGAGGGACCAACAATAGTACAAAATTTATTGACACAAAACCACATTTGTAAATCGAGTTGGAACCTCTAACAAACTGTGAGCTGATAAAAAAACCAACCTCCTTGCTTGTCATAATGTTACTGCTCAGCATCTCCATGCTGAAGCTGACATAAGCTCTCTACGCTGCCAACAAAGCACAAGCAATGCCTGCCGCTTCTCCACATGAAATCCCCTCACTGGAGTCCTCTTCACCACACATTCTGCCTGAGTTTCGGTGAAGTTACTGAAAGTTACAGGAGAAAAGCCAACAGACGCAAATATTGTCTTCCAATTTGGCATCTTTTCTGGTGCACGAAGACGCCCCAACACAGTACTTTCAATCCTAGGCTGGAGCAAAAACCTCTCAATCTTGTTCACTGCATCCGTAGTTGCATTAACAGCATCCAATGATTCCAATAGGTGTACATAAGATTGGAGGGCATGGAGAATATGTTGTGGGAACGGAAGATCACTTCTGTCACACCCTCGGTCCAAAGACACCACGATCTTCGGTGAAAGTTGCTTTATAAAGCGCAGCAGTGACGGTAATGCAGATGGTTGATTTGAAGAGCACCAAATAGGGAAATTCACCACAACAGCCTCGTTTTCATTTGTTCGGAAAAAGGGAAGAGAATAACAGTTTTGCTCCAACGAATCAAAGTTAATCACATCAAGTTCAAAACTCAGACCAATCTCATTAGCAAATTGAGTTAAGTTATCACGCATAAGACCAAGTTCAACAGGATGGTGAGTCGAAGGAGAGGCAAAAGCAGTGGTTTTCAACGACCGGACACCTCTATTTCGCGGAAGTTCCTGCATGAAAGAGGCCCATTGAGCGCCAAATCCAATATCAAAGTCCACTATGTGAATACTATCTGCATCATCAACTGCTTCAAGGAGAGCCTGATTGCAAGTGAAGTTGACAAATTGGATAAGTGGAGAAACCTCAGATAAGACTTTGTAAGCACTCATTTTGAAGATGACATCAAATGGGGTGGGGCTCCTAGGCGGTGGGGCAGTGACTGAGTTATTATTCATGAGAAGGAGCAATTGAAGAGCCTCCTTGAAGTAGAAAGCTGCCCTGTGGAAAGGCTTTCCAGTGGGGGAGAGCTGTTGATTGAGCCGCGCCAATATCCCTTGCGCGTGTAAGAAGTTCCCAGTCCCTACCAACTCTGCTGCCTTGCAGAGCTGGTCCAACAAAGCATGCTGTTGCTGTTGCTGTTGCTGTTGCTGGACTCCTAAATCTTCCTTCTTCACCATCAATGGCTTCTGTTGAAGTTGTTGGTGAAGAAATTGAACTCCCTGTGGAAACCCCAGTTGCTGTTGTTGGTGTTTTCTTAGCAAAAACTCTTGCCCGGGAACAGAGAATGGTGGTTTAGGGATTACATGAGAGATTGGGTCTATACCACCAGAATTGTGGCGCTTGAGTTGGGAATGGAGGGGCCGATTTTCTTGCTGGGAAAATGGTAGTGGCAAGAAAAGGTTGGGATTTTGAGCGTGCGGATTATGAGACGGTTGCTGGTTCATCAATACCTGTGGATCTAGTATATGCGGCTTCTCCTCCGAGGCCTCGATTTGTTGCTGCTGATTATGATGATAAACCATACCTGGAGGCAAAGAAAGTGGAAGTGATACACTGTTAGATGAAGAACTAAAAACTGGGCTTTGCACGCTAGAGTTGTTGTTGTTTCCGAATCCAACATTTTTGTAATTGACCAACCCAGAAAAAGAACCAGGAGCAACGAAACCAGACCCATCATTTGAAACCCCAGGACCAGGAAAAGGAGCCAAATTAGTACCAATGCTTGACACCCCACATGGAATTCCACTTAAGGACTCAAATCCATGTCCTTGATCAACAATCCCCAATCCACCACCACCGGCACCGGCACCGGCATCAGCATTGCCATCAAATTCCAGCTGATTGTTTCCACTTTGCAACAGCTGCTTTAGCCCAAACTGTGTGTCATCCACATCCCCAGCTATCCACCTCAAAAGGGATTGTTCTTGGCTCGGCTCTGACAGCATATTCTCCCAATCTTCTAGTCCAAGTCCACATCTTGCTCCTGATGAAACAAACTCTAGTCCACTTGGGATTGGCTGCAACTCTGTAGCCCATTCATCTTTCCTTTCATTGCTCACTGGGTTCACTGCTTTATCTGTTGCCGTGATGTTGGTGGTGTTTCCACCGGCGCCGCCGTTTGAGGAGGAAGAGAGAGTCGAAACAGATGTGGGTGGGCTTTGACTTCTTCTCATATGAAGAACTGAGGTAGATTCTTTGCTTGCAAAGCTATTAACTTGAAGAGGTTGTTGTTGCTGCTGCTGCTGCTGCTGCCTGTGCGTCCAAGTTTCTTGTTGAGAACAAATTGAAGCAAAACCAGCAATATCTACACCCCCTTTGGCCTGCAAATGAAAGGGCATCCCTTTAATAAAATACCTAAGAAGCCAAAAGAGTTTGAAGAGAGATCAAGAAAAGGCCCAAGATTTGTTGTGGTGAAGTAAAGGACTATCAATGGCGTTGGCTCTCAAGAGGGCTAACACTCAGATTTGAAAGATTTGTTGTTGCTTTTAAACTCAGATTTCTTTAACCCAATATCATATCTCATTGCATGCCATGAATCTCTCTTCTTTAACTCACCCATTACAACAAAACATCTTTTTTCGCTAGTTCTTGACCACCCACCAATCCTCTCTTTCTCTTGGTGAGCTCCATGATTTTTATCTAATTTTCTCCTTTCTTCAACTCCATACGAATTTCTCTTTTTTCTCTCTCTGTGTACTTGTTGTGTGGCTGTGGTTGTGGTTAATTGCTCTTTGTTTCTTCACTTCTTCTAGCCCTTCTGTCTCAACAGTACTAATGTACCATCATTCTGTGTCCTGCCATTGATGCGTGCATCATAAAAAAGGCAATAAAGTGTTCCTCTCCCCTCCTCTCATTCTCTTTCTATTTTATTTTCTATTTTTTCTATTTTTTACCCTTTAATATAAAGTTATCAATATTGTTCTGTTTCGATATTCGTTTTGAGTTTTCAACAGATATGAAAATTCTCAACACCGGCTTATTTCCACGTTTCATTTTAAAATTATTATTAAAATATACAAAATATTTTTTTATCAATTTAAATATATTTATATATATATATATAATTGGTTTTAAAGTAATTAATGTTACGAGTGAAGTAAAGAATAGTTTTAATAAAATAAAATATTTCTTTAATTATTGGAGTGGAACAATTGATATACACCCCGTTTATTTTAACCATCTTCAACTCATTTATATAAAATATAATTTTAAATAATATGAAACAAATAAATATTTATTTGATTTTCTTTCAAATATTATCTTGATTATCATAATTTTTTAATCTCATCGTTAGATTAAGTTAACAAATTTATTAAAAAAATTCTCAAGGTTCATTTCCAAGTGAAACACCTTTTATTGATCCATTTTCTAGATAAATTTCTGTTTTGGTTAATTTTTCTTATTTTTCTTGGATTTCTTATTTTCTTTAGGGTTTTATATTATTTTTCTTTATGTTTTAGGATTTTGATTGTATTATCTATTTCAAGTCATTTTTCTAATCTATTTAAAGGGATTGTAAACCTCTTTAAGAGGCAAATTTTATTTTGGCTATATTTTAAAAAATAAAATATGAATTTAAGGTACGAGTTAGCAACCTTTTTCACCCATCAATTATCTATATGCTTATTTGTTATCCTTTGTGCTTTCGTCTGCAACATTTTTTTTATATGATTATCTTGATCTCATGAACTAGGTTATGGGTTGCTTGGACTAACTCGAGTCTTTTATTTAAAAATTTTAAAAAAAATTATTTTATCCTTTAATATTGGGTTGAGTCGAGAATCGGGCTTTGTAATTTTTCATGTTTCTCTTTCTATTAGATTATCTCTTTCACATAATCCAGGTTATATGGTTCAGTTGACTTACCAAGCTTTGCTGGTGTTTCTTTTTTTAGTACGTTTGTGTAATTGAGGCTTTTTTTTTCCAACCCTTCACATTGGGTTTGTTGGGAATTAAGCATCGTGATTTTTTTATTTAATTTTTATAAGGTTATATTAGCCTCGCGATTTGGGACATGGGTTCAACATACTAACTCATGTTCAATTGGTAATTTTTTTGTTTTTTATTTTATCATTCATAATTAGTTTGGATAGGAATTGAGCTTCATAGTTTTCTTTCTTTTGGCAAGCTTTTTTTTTTCAAGTCATCATGGTTATTTTCTTTTTAATTCGATCCATTTACTTTTTTGTTTATGTTTATCATGTAATTAAACGAAATCAAGTTATTGAACTAGCTCGGTTTATGATACAAATCGTGAATTTCTCTTACTTCTTTAAAACATACTTTTAGCACTTAAACATTTTTTGTTTATGTTAGGAAAAGATTTTAGTAAAGCTAAGGATTAGTATATTAACTAATAGAGATGATCACAATAAATAAAGACCTCTTCAAACTAAGAACAAGCAACTAGTATGCAAGTTTTCAAGGTAATTACAGCGAGCAAAGAAAACTAATTAAAATTAGTGAATCCATACTCTGAGATAAAGGCGAGGATGGTGCTTCTAAAACAATCTTGCAATTGTTTATCATTATCTATTTCACTTTATTGTTTTATAGAGTAATAATAAATGTAAATTTCTTTCCATATTAAAAAAATACATATAAATTTGTTTACCTTTATCTATTTCACTTGATTGTTTTATCCTGTTTGGAAGACGAATGTAAAAGTAGGAAAAGGTGGAGAGATATTTTATTCTAAATTGTTTATCATTCAAATAATTATCGAACATTTATATAATTTGTTCTTTGTTTCTTCCTTTCATTAAGGAGAAACTATAATTAGAAAATGAATCTTGAATTAAGATAGATAACAACTTTATAATTCAAACGAAGTGTACGATTCTCTACTTGATTTTAATAGATTAAAAAAATATGGATAAACTAATCTAGGAAAAAACATAAGAAAGCGATAAAAGAAAGATAAAATTTCTAAATAAAAAGAAAAAATAATTTGCAAAATAAAGGTAAATTCTATAAACAAAATTGTGTATATTGGAGTAACCATCATTTATAGTACATGGATACCATTTTTATAATGTTACAAAGTTTAAATCTTACATGAACTATAATTTCTAACCCTATACAAATTGTTCGCGATGGGTAAAGATTTATATAATGAATTCTAATATAATTTGAATTCATGTCCACATGCATCTCCTTCCTAACAATCATAAGAACCATAACTAAATTGTATTTCTTGTTAGTTTAATTTGTTGAGGACTCTTGTTCTGAATAAGATTTGATTTTTTGGTCAATCATGTGAATTATCATATTTGTGATTATATGTCTTTTCTTGATTAATCACGACTTCTAGTTCTCTTAGACGATCATAACTTTTAATTTCATTTATCGATCGCTTTCTAAATTTCTTGATCGATTTGAATTCTTCCTATACCTAATTGATTTTACTATTGATTATTGATTTTAGCCTTTCTTTTTCTGTTTAGTAGTGACAACTATTGTTCTTACTTAGTTGACATATGAATGTTTATTTTTTATGTAAATAATGTCCATTCATACTCCTTTATTTTAGAACAAATGAAAAAATATCTCTTGTCATTTAAATGCTAAAACTGATCAAACTAATAGATCATAAATGATGTGGAAAATAAGCAATGTCACCTAAAAATATCATTTATTCTCCTCTATATGACATTATTGTTAATAAAATCATTTTAAACAAGTATGATCTAGCTATTATAGGCACGATGTTTAGGTTTAGGTTTTAACAAACTATATTGCAATTCTTTTATTAATTCTTAATGATACCCAATTCATCGCTTAACATAAAATCCCTAATATTTCTTTCAAAACATATAGATTTCAAGAAAATTTTAGCAATAATTTTGATATCAATATCTTGTCCATTTTCAACCACGAGAATTTTACTGCTTTCCTTTTCATTATACCCTTATTACATATTAGTAATATCTAGTAATCCTCACAAATATGACATCATGATGATCAAAGATCATTTTATACCATCATCCATGTTGAGCCTCATCATTGGCTTTTGTATTATTTCATCTCACTGAAAAATAAAAATTAAATTAGTAAACCTTTTGATAAGGTTTTTAGTCACTACATGGTATAGAGTTAGTGTAAGATGTTCACATTTATATTCGACAACTAATTGGTTATAATAAGCATAAAATCTCATATTACTTTGATTGATTATGCCTCTAACTTCAGTAGTATTTTTAGACTTATGATTAAAACCTCATATTTAGCTTTATTATTAGTGTAGAGAAAATCAAGCCAAAATGATAAGATCACATTATGACCTATTAGGGAAACCACCACTACACCTATCTTATTCTAAATTTTCATTCCAACAAATCATAAATGTCATGAAACAAGTTCTTCCATAACAACGTCAGTATCTCGTTCCAATTCATAGTTGATATGATAAAAAAAAGGTGATCAACTAAAAAATCAACCAAGACTTGGTTTGTAATTGCTCTTTATGGTGTGTAATGTAAATTGAAATCAAGCAATATTAAAGTATATTGATTAATATGACCTTGTAAAAAAGGTTTAGATAACATGTATTATATCAAAATTTTCTTGTACTTTATCAACTAACAATATGTACCAATGAAGATTTACATATGCAAAATATAAGGATAAATAAAGCTTTTATATTAAACTATAACAATCTCTAATATCAGTATAAACATGACAAATAATAAACAACCTACTCATGTCCAACTTTATTTTTCTATGCTAACATGCTACCAATTGATCTTTAAATAGTAGAAATGTGTAAAGGCTAAACAAGTTTTGGTGAGGCCAACACTAGATTTCTAGCCAAATAAGTCTTTGTATCATCAAAAATAGTTTGTTTCATTTCAATCCATTGAAATTCTTTTGCGTTATTTCCTTTCAATGCTTCTTTAAGAGATTTCAGTCTGGCATATACATTAGAGAATGAGAAGATATCTTGTAAAGAGCTAGAGGTTGAGTGCAATGAGAATATAGAAGTGCTTAGTTAAAAAAAATATATTGATTAAGGTTATGTTGACCCTTTTGATTATAAGATTAATATTATCGCATAGGTAGATTTGTTTAAAGATTATATGAATATAACACATATTGATAAATAAAGTTTAAAAAATTAAAAGGGGCTAAAAAGCATTGATTAAACATTTATAAGATCGATACAAAAATAATTTGAACTTGAGGATAAGTTTTTTTCAACACGGGGAGACTGATGCAAGAGATTTTGATCAAACACGTAGCCTTGTGATAACAAACATAAACTTTAATCTGATTTTTAAATCGAGTTAATTTTTTTTCTAAAATATTCTAGAAACCATGTTCCTTATATGGTAAAATTTCTATGGTCATCTGAGATCAAGAAGGCCTTCAAATTAGGCTAAAAATATCAATTTTTATCAGTTTATTATTTTCCTAGTTAATTTTGATTTTTTAACTTATTTTCTAGGTTTTCTTTTCTTTTTTTTATTTGAATGAGAGTTTTAATTATTCCTATCTTGAAAAGTTTAGTTGAAGACCTATTTGAAATGTTGTTATCCTTGTTTTGAGGGCAGATTATTAAAAGAGAATTATTTATTAATAAAATTATTAATTACAATTTTTATGTGATTTCTTTAAAGATTATATCTTCCTTATTTTTAAATTTTTAGTTCTTAGGTTTAACAGCGTATTAAGTTCTTCTCACACAAGTAAATCCTTACATTTTTTAGTAGTTCTTTGTATTATCATCTTGTGTATAAAATATAAAAGACATGGTAACTAATAAGAAATAAAATTTCAACAATCCAAGAGAAATAAAGATTTGTCTCAATTATGATTATTAAATATTGCTAACAATATGTTACGTTACATGGCATGAATGATGGAGGGGGGGGGGAATTGGTAATTTCTAGTTAAAGTTCAAATGATTTAATGCAATTCCTAATACCTTAAACTTGAGCTCAATATGACTTTTTTGTTGTTAAAAATAGCACAATAAATCAAGAAATCTAGTGAAATAGCATGGTTTGAGTTTGTCATGATTTGAAAGCACGAGATTTCATGCATGTCACGCTTCACAATCACAACAACTTACCTTATCTCATTTCACAATTATGAGAACTTACCATGTCGCAATTGTGAATCGTAACAAACTGTGAAATTTAACCTAGCCTTTTTATTCTTCCCCTATAAAACCAAAAACCCTACCCCTTTTCTCTCTCTAAAAAAACCCAAGAACTAACCCCTTTCTTCTCTAAAAAAACCACAAAACTCCTCTGTTTTGCTTTAAAGCACCCATAAATCACATTCATTGTTGTCTTCAAGCCTCCAATCAAGTTTTTATCATAAAAATTATCATTGTTAACATTGTCACCACTCCTTAGCAGCTATCACCATATTGCCACCACTTTCAGACAAAAAAAAGTAAGGTAAACATTATAAATTGTTATTAATTTTATGGGTTTTATATTGAAGTTATAATTGGAATATTTATTATTAAATTATTATTTAGGGTTATTTTTAAATTAAGGTTTGTTGATTTTTTTGATAAATTATCTATCAATTAAGTCAATCAGGGTTAATTTCATGCAATTAAACATGGAAATAACACAAATTAGGTTGGATTTGATGATTTTGCGTTGCATTGAATGTTTGTGTAAGTTGTTAATTTTAAAGATTTTGTATGGATTGGTTGGGATTATCTATAAATTAAATCAATTAAGGCTGGTAATGCAATTCATCATGAAAATAACATGAATTAGGTTAGATTTTAATGAATTTTACATGGCATTGAATGTTTGGAATAGTTGCTGAGTTTGGAGATTTTGTATGGATTGTTTGAGATTAGCTATAAATTCATGCAATTGAGCATGAAAATAAGCTGAATTAGGTTAGATTTTTGATGAATTTTATGTTGTGTTGAATGTTTGGATAAGTTGTTGAATTTGAAGATTTTATATGAATTGTTTGAAATTAGCTATGAATTCATACAATTATAGTTGATTTTATGCATCTGAGCATGAAATGATAAGAAGTATATTGGACTTTGATAAATTTTGCATTACGTTAAATATTTGGATAAGTTAATAAAGTCAAGGGTTTTGTATGGATTGATTGAAATTAGTTATGAATTCATGCAATGAAGGTTGATTTCATGCAATTTTGTTTGAATTATGTTAAATTAATCAGGTTTGGTTTTTTTTTTTACATAATGTCTTAAAACAACTTTATGTTATTTTATTATGGTTGTAGTGTTGCTCTTGATGTGAACAATAATATCACTTATAACAGTGGAAGTAGTGTGCTATTACATGTCATTTGCCAAAAAAAAAAAGTCATGTGTCATGAACTTATGTGGAATTATAATGATATTAAAGTTGATATAACTTAGAGGTGTCAGATTGGAAACATTAGTATTATCCTGTACCGATTGCCCATGATGATATTTTTAAGATAATGATTGATTCTTTTGTTCGAAGTGGATTGAATATGATGGTATTGTATGTAGGTAGTTGACCAAGTTTTTTTTTTATCCTGATTTTTTGTCCAATTGGTAAAAAAGCATCATAATTTGTTGGCTTTTCTATGTCAGTCAGGAGTGGTCAAAACATGTCATTGATTAAAG
This sequence comes from Populus nigra, assembly GCF_951802175.1. Classification (NCBI taxonomy): domain Eukaryota; kingdom Viridiplantae; phylum Streptophyta; class Magnoliopsida; order Malpighiales; family Salicaceae; genus Populus; species Populus nigra. The sequence goes on from NC_084852.1 coordinate 39,826,325, forward strand.
ATTTGCTCAAAAGGAGTGTTGAGTGTATGTTTGACAATCCATTCTGAGTGTATTTTTGACAATTCATTCACTGATCAACATAAATATGACTCATTTAAGCCTAGTAAAAATGAAAATTATAATATATTGGGCTTTAGCATAACAATATATATTGATGGTGATGTTAATGATAAAATAATTCTTTTTTATCCTGAATTTAAAGATACTTCTAGATCTACATTTATTATTTGCTATGATTGGACTCTTAGTCATAAATATTCGGTTAGAGATTCTGGTTTGATGGTTAGATAAACATTCAACAGTAAAAGTAACTTAGTTAATGCAGTTAAATAATGACACATTATATATTCGCTGAGATTCTGATTTGATGGTTAGATAAACATTCAACAATAAAAATAAATTAGTTAATACAATTAAATAATAACATATTATATATTTGGTAAAATTATGATGACACGAGGAGGAATATATTTACTAGTTATTCGAACCAATTAGAGACTTATTGAGATCAAGGTTGTCAATTCCATTCTGTTTTGCCCAGAATGGCCGAAACATTCCATACCAATTCAAAAAACAGAACAATTTTCATCTCATTTTAAATCTCGGTCCATTCTGGATTTTTCGGCTAAATTTCAGCCGGAACCTTCCAGATTCATTCCACATGTTCCGTTCCGCTCTTGAAAAGCCATTGAATCAAATTGAATCTTGTTCAATTTAATTAATTAAACCATCCAAGTATAAAAAGCTCTTTTTCATTACTATTTTCAATAACAATGATATTAATAATAATATTGAAAATTATTATTACTATTTTCATTAAAAATGATATTAATTTTTTAAAATTATATTTATCACTAATATATATGGTTTATATTCATGTTATTTTTTTCATGTTTATACTTTGTAGGAATTTGAGCAAAATAAGGGATGTTTTAGATTCCATTAGCCTTGATAACATTGACCTAACTTTATATTTAAAATATTTGTGTTAAAACATTTTACTTTCATAATATTTTGATATTTTGTTTAAGTTGAATTTCTTTAAGTTAAAGATTTATTTAATCTTGACTATTTAAAAATATTTTAAATTTTAAAATTATATTTGTTTGATATTGTGTTTGTATTGCATAATTTATAATTAATTTATCTTGAATTTGAATTATGTTTGTTGAATATATATATATATATATATATATATATATATATATATATATATATATATAGTATTTGGGTGTTTCTACTTGTTCTGTACAGGATAAAATTCTCTTGGAAGGGGAGTTTTCCTAATTTACCTATCTCAATCATGTTGTAATTCTATTTTGATAGATGTTTTATTTTTTTAATTGAAATAAAATATTTTAGTTTTGAAATGTTTTGACATGCCGTTTCGGAGTTATAATGTTCATATATATATATATATATATATATATATATATATATATATATATATATATATATATAGAGGTACCTTTTAAAATGATTTTTCGGTCTATGTGAATGTAATCAAGAGAGCTGCCAGTAAAATAAATAGACCAGTTCACGTAAAACTTAATGACAACAACACATTAGCAGGCAAAATTAAATGGCATTGCATGTCGAACATGTTCATTAGTCTTTTCACTGATTATGACCAAGATCAGACTAAATTCATGCTTAAGTATTTGGTGGGGTGTGCGAGTAGGTCGGGAGGGATTTTCATGGGGAAGTAAATTCGTCCTGGCATTTTTTCTTTTTCCGTCTTTCACTTTCTTTATGTTGGAAAATGTTACAATTAGCAGGATCCACACCACAATAATTGTTAACTAAGTCGTAATTTTGATGAGATTATTATCATCACCAAGTGCTTTGTTGTTTTAACCTTTAATTAATCCGTACCTCACGTCTACTAATGACACACGCTATAAATATTTAAAGGGGTAGATTGTATCGCTTTATCAGAAATTGAAAGACCAGCAGATCACACAGAACGTTAAATTCTTAATGTTATGACGTCGTAATTTTTTTATCAATCTACCTTGATCATTTATATGAAGAAGAAAAAAACAACACAGTCAGGACTCCCATGGAAAATTGAGGGATTATCGTGCCACCATGGAAGACGGGCCCTTTTGTTTGCCCCCGTCTTCTTGAGAGACGGCTATTTATCATCATCATATGCATCTGCGTTCCACTATTTATTACCCACGATGATGCCTATAAAACGACATTGTACATGTCATTGTCCAGGCCACTGCTCTGTAGAATGTTTTCTCTTTTGTTTTGTTTTGTTTTGTTTTTTGTTCAAACTGAGATGGATGATTATTAAAGACGATCGAGCCACATATATACCGAGTTTCAACATTCAACAAGATCACATGTACCAGGCTGAGGATTTTTTTCTTCGCTAGATTTCGTCAGCTTCTAAGTATGACAGATTACATGATTACATTAATCCCTCCCTCCAATGTTGCTGTCGCTCCCTTCTGTTTCTCACTGGGGGCCAACCGAGGGCTATAACGATAGGTTGAATGCATTAATGAGGACCCGTTGCAGGCTTTGTAGTTATCTGCGCCTGGTCTTTCAGTCGTTCTCAAGGTGGCTTCCTTCATCATGCGCAGAGAAAGCGAGCTCCAATTGCATGGTAGCAGGTTTTTAGTTGGTGGTAGGAATTCCGGTCAAACTATATCTCTTAAAAATTAATTAATTTTCTTTTAATTTTTAATTTTTTATTATTCTGAGTTGCGTTGTTAAAAATAAATTAAAAAAATACAAATGTTATTTTAAGACAATTCAAACAAAAAATATTTTGAAAAAAATACCTCTAACACAATAAAAAAAAAACCTTGCTGCTTGTACTGTTATTGTGTTTTTGTCATTATTGTTATTAATTCCATGGAAGCAAATTAGAATTACTAGAACTTAAGAAGACCGTAGAAGTTTCCTTGTGATAATAAATAGTTGAAAGGACCATACAACCTCCGCCAAATGCAAAATCTACAAATGTAAGAGATGCATAAATGCCCAGATATGTGTACTGCAGGCATGCATATAATCGATGTTTTCAAGTGTTTCCCACTGAAAAATCGGACATCAACTTCGAAGGTACAATCCTAGTTTGATTGCACTTGTCTTTAACGTACATCCACACTGTCTCTTTTCCTTTTATCACTGTAGAAGTGAAGAAACAATAACAGGAGGCATAGTTTTGATACTAACCGGGCCGAGCCAGAAACTCGATTAATTTAAAATTGAAATTGTACCGGGTTAAAAAAAATAAAAAACTTGGTGTGACCCGACTAATATGACAGGTTAACCCGATAAAACTCGGTTACAACTCGTTAACTTTTATTTTTTACTAAAACAATATCGTTTTTTTTAATAATTGACCCAATCAAAACCCGGAACTCGGGCCTTGAACCGGGCTGTGTCTAAAAACTATGCTAGAAGAAACCCCAAGGGCTCACCTTTTTTATTTTATTTTTATTTTTCTGGGCTCAATTTTGTATGAAATGTTTAGAAAATTCATGATTAGAACATGTCAGGGATGAAAGATTAGATTGTTTTTTAAAGAAAAATATGATTATTTTTTTATTATTTATTAAGAATAGAATAATTTTTTTTTTAATTTTCTTTGTTTAATTTATATATAGTCTCTTTGTATTTAGGTTAAACTTATTACTTTTAATTATTTTAATTATGTTATGCAATATCAATGGAACCCTAACTTTTTTCTTTTTAATTTTTGTGTTTCACCTTTTTTTTTATTATTTAATATGATATCAAAGCCAGATTTTATAGAACAAGACTTAATGTCAAACACAACTTTCATGATTCTAACTCCTTTATAAGTTGGTTGGGGGTTTGCAAGGGCAGTGCGCTAGTGGGCTGGGGGTTTCGCTTTTAGTTTTCTTTTTTTTGAGTGACCGTATAATTTTAAGAGAGTATAAGTTCAATTTCTGCAATCTAGTATTTTTTTTTTTTTTGCATTTTGGTTTTCTTTATTTGTTGATTATGACTACTGAAAGAGAAGATTCACTTTAGTCTATGAGTGTGAGGTTGGATGTAAAGAATTATTCGTATTGGAGTTATATAATGAGAAATTTTCTTAAAGGTAAAAGGATGTGGGCATATGTTAGTGGAACTTCTATGAGACCTATGAATATTGATAAGGGTTATACTGCTTTGATAGATATTTGGAAAGCAAACAATGCAAAAATTATTAGTTGGATTAACAATTTTATTAAGCATTCTATAGGTACACGGTTGGTGAAATATGAGACAACAAACGATATTTGAAATCATCTGCAAATGTTATTTACTCAATCAAATCTTGCAAAGTAATGTCAATTAGAGAATGACATGCAAGCTTTTCACTAAAAGAATATGAGTATTCAAGAGTTTTATTCTGCTGTGACAATTTTTTTAGATCAATTGGCTCTTACAGAATCAGCAGAATTAAAGGTATGTGATGCCTATATTATTTGTAGAGAGCATTAATGATTGATACAATTTTTAATGGCACTTCTTAGTGATTTTGAAGGACTAGGAGGTTTAATTTTGCATTGTTCTCTAGTTCCTTTTATTGACTCAGTTGTTAGTGAGTTGTTGGCTAAAGAAATACGTCTTCAATCTTATTCTAAAAAGAAAATTATTTTTACTTCTAATTATTCTGTGCTAGCAATACTTCCTAAACCACTATCTAATAATCATAATAAGCATTACACAAGGGTTGCCTTCAATTAGTGCAGTTTCTGTAAGCAAAAAGGTCATTGGAATAGTAGAACCAATCACAACAGCAATCTTAAGCTTTGAAGCATGACAACCAGTCACAATCTAATGCTCATAATCCATTTCAGGGTTACAAACCACTACAGTTTAATAATGCAGTAGTAGTTTCATCAGGTCCTTTCACCAATCCTAGTACTTTGACTGGGAAATTTCAGAAGTTTCTCTCCTCACAACTATAAGCTATGTCTGCTTCTTCTTTCGTATGTTAGTTGCCTCATAGTTCTTCAGGTATGTCATATTTTGAATAAGTCTTGGATTTTGGTGCTTCATATCATGTCTCTGGATTCTTCATCTTTTGCTTATATGTCTTATTTTTCTTCTATTCCTATCATGATTGTTGACGACACTCTTATACATTTAACAAGTGTTGATTCTGTTATCACATCTCACATGTCTCTTCCTAATATTTATCTTATTCTAAAACTCACATTGAATCTTGCTTTTATTTGCTAGTTATGTGATTCTAATAATTATTTAGTCATTTTTTCCTTTTTTTAATTATATGCAGGATATACAGTCTCAGAAGCTGATTAGGACAGGCCATAGGAAGGGGGGGACTATATGTTTTAGATCAGTTAAAAGTGCTAGCTTTTTCTACTACTAGTGTGTCAGTTGTTGCTACTACTTGCATTAAATTGTCTTCTTTTTGTTTAAGTCCTTCTTCTTTTAGTTTTTATTTATCGCATTCTCATATAGGTCATGTTTCATCTTCTCGTTTGGGATTTTTAGCATCCACGTGAGCTTTAGAAAATTTACAAACTTGTGATATTTTTTATTATAGTGGATATAAACTAGCAAAATTTTTCATTTTACCTTTTAATCAAAGTATTTTTGTTTCTTCTTCTCCATTTAATTTGATTCATTCTAATGTATAAGGACTTTCTCTTGTTGCCACACAAAAAAGTGTTTTGATATTATATTTCTTTTATCAATGATCATACGCATTATTATTAGATTTATTTAATGAAACATCATTTTGAATTTTTTAAGATGTACACAGTTTTTCGTACTCTTATTAAAACTCAACATTCTACTGTTATTAAATGTTTGAGGTGTGATTTGAGTGGGAAATACACCTCTAATAAATTTTATGGGTTGTTTGTCCTAGATAGAATTATTCATCAAACTTTGTGTACAAATACTCCTAAGTAAAATGGCATTGCTAAAAGAAAATATGGGCACATTGTTGAAACTGTTTGTTCTCTCTTGTTATCTATTTCTGTTCCTAATGTGTTTTAGGGTGAAGTTGTTCTTACTGCAATGAGTTTGATTAATACAATTTTAGGTTTTTCTCCTTTCAAAAAGTTATATGGGTATACCCCTGATTATTTTTTCTTTAGAGTTTTTTGTTATACTTGTTTCATTCTTCTTCCTCATATAGAATGTAGTAAGTTATCCTCTCGATCTAATATTTATATATTTCTTGGTTATGGTGAAGGTAAAAAGAAGTATCGTTATTTTGATCCAATAACTTGAAAACTTTATGAGTCTCAGTATTATAAGAAAACATAGTTTGACTAGATCTGATTTTATTCGTATAGCTCTATTTTTTTAGAATTCTGATAGTTTATCATCTCAAATTCCTAGCACTTTAAATCTTCATTCTCATGTCCTTACCCCGTTACTTTTACATTCTACTCGACCAATTCATACTGATCATTATGCAGGTATTGACACTTTAGTCTCCGTTACACCTGAAACTCCGTTTTTTTTTATGGCCCCTCAAGCTCCGTCTAAGATTGTGAATCACCTCTATGTCAATCCATATGCATTCATAAGTTCACAAAGTTGCCAGATTTTGCTTATTCTTGTTATTCTTCATTTTTTATTTTTTTTTTAACTTTTATTCATTATCTCTCTAGGCCCTCTTTCTATAAAGAGACTATTCTTATTTTTCTTTGTCAGCAAGCTATAAATAAGGAACTTTTAGCTTTGCATAAAACAGATACTTGAGATTTGGTTCCTCTACCTCCTGGTAAGAGTGTTGTTGGTTGTCGTTGGGTGTGTAAAATCAAGACTAATTCTGATGGATCTATTAAGTGATACAAAGCTAAAATGGTTGCAAAATGATACTCTCATCAGTATGGTATGAATTATGATGAGATATTTGCTCATGTTGCAAAAATAACTATTATTTATACTCTCATTGCAGTAGCTTCGATTCATCAATGACATATCTTTCAACTTGATGTTAAAAATATCTTATTGAATGAAGATCTTCAAGAAGAAATTTATATGGCACCTCCTTCTTAGTGTTTCGCATGATTTTGGGTATGTTTGCAAGCTCAAAAAAGTATTATACAATCTTAAACAATCACTCCATGCTTGGTTTGAGAATTTTTTTTTGTTGTGATCTCCTCTTGAATTTATTTTTAATAATTATAATTCTGTTATTTTTAATAAGTACATTAATGCAAGTCTAAATTCCACCAAGGTTGTATATTGATATCCCTTGATAAATAGATCGACGGGGAGCTCTTTGCTTTCATGACCTGTCCTGCTCACAGATGTTTACATCTTCGTAAAAGAAAATAAAAAAAGAAGGGGCGGAAAGGAAATAAAAAACAAGTCAAAGTTTGAACGGTCCAAATTATGTGACTCACGTTTTCCTTTATATTTATGATAATCATCTGGTTGGCTCATAGCCTTGCGTCCGGGAAGGATACTCCATGTTCTTTCCTCCACCTCCAAGAAACTATAGCTCAAAAACAACTGTGAGGTATATTAATTGCTTCTTGCAATAGGAATCACATTCCTTAATTATTTTTCGATCTCAAGCATAAACGGGGATTAGTCCCACATTGTGAGCTTGAAATGATACCAAACTAAGCTAACTATCCACAAACGAAAATAATGTATAAATAAACTCTTAATTCTAAATTCTTTGATGTGGTAATCTATGAGTAGCTAGTAAAGTGAGTTTTATGAATTTTAATTAATTGATTGGTTTGCTATGAAAAAAGCAACCGCAGCCTATATTTATATAAAAAGTTTGTTTGTATAGTATTGTATGAAATAATATTGCATATTATATAATTAAATGAAAACAACTATCGCAATAATTGAACGGAGAAAGTGAGAACGGAGGGAAATGAATGAGCAGCACAATCACGACACAAACAGTCAAAACTCTCAATTTTCAAGCTTTTAGAGAAAAGAAAAGGCAAAAGGTTGGTTTCATTCATCCGCATCATTTGTATCAAGCGAATGGAACATTCCTACAGCATACAAACGACGAGAAAAATGTGGAGATTATGATAAACATGAATACAAAAACCACTTAGGAAGAACATACATGCACGGAGGATGGAAAATTTCAGACCGGATCTATCTTGTAGGACACGATCAGATTTCTAGACTGAATCGAACGTATTGGTCAGAATAATTTATTATATATATATATATATATATATCCTTCCCATCCCCAGTCCAATCCTATGAAAATGAGGTTTGTTCAAACATACAGTGGTAATGACTCCTCTAATTCTGATTGGAGGGAAGACGTGAGAATTAAGACAAGGCCGAGAAGAACAGGAAATAAAAGGTGGCTGGTGGTTTCCATATCATGTGGGCATGGCTATATATGGATACTAGCGTGTTTGTTGAAATGATGGCCTACAGACATGTCGTCTGACAACTGGGGAAGCTGTTCACTTTAGTTGATTGGGCAGGGTTGTTCTGTATCTCATCGCTGTTGCCTGTTGGGGGCGTTATCAGTCTTCGGTGATTTTAGAAATTCACTCTGGTACGCGTCTCATCCTTTTTGGAGATTTTGTAGCATGGTTCTTAAACCGCGTTAGGTTGAACCGGTAAAAAATTAGAGAAAAAAATATGATTATTTGATAAAAAATTTAGGTTCATCTGATGACTTATTTGAACTAATAATATTTGGTTAAAAACTTAATTATAATTTATTGATTATTTATTATTTATTTTAAAAAAGAATATCATTTTGATATATAAGAAAACAATGTTGTTGATCTGGGTGATCCAGTTAAAAATTTATAACCTAAATTTTGGATTAAATTCATCGAGTCGGGTTTAAAAACTATGTTTTGTATGTCCTGTTTTTGTGCTGTCATATTTGTTTCTTTACCCTTTGTTATCACCATTAAAAAAAAAAAACTCATATTGCATTCGTCCTTCATTACAACAAATAAATAAATGATCTTTTCATGGGATAAATTGATTCATTTGATATTATGAAATAAAAAAAGAAAAGAAAAAAAGACTAAACCCCTCCATTCTTTAACTGCAGGGCAAGGCATGCTGTAGTGTGGATGGTTGTAGTGCAATAATATCTTTACCCTTCATTACAGCAAATAAATGATCTTTATATGTGGGTAAGATGATCTTTTCTAGGGGATTCATTTTATATTATGAAATTAATTGAGGATATAATGATCTATTTACCTTTTTCACAAAATTAAATTAAATAAATACCCTTAACATGTTAACAAAAAAATTAAAAAATGAGAGGGCTTTTTGCATCATTTTCTTTTTTTTTTTAAAGACAAATACTTTATTGTCCCTCCAGTAAAAAAAAATAAATAAATAAGGGGTGAGAGGATGTTTTAGTATTTTTATCATGGTTTTCCTGTTATAATTTATTCGAATTAGGAGCATATCAATCTTTTAAAATATATTTAAAAAAAAAAAAAAGAGTGTTTAGGGTGTGTGTAATATGCCCTATCGAGTGGCCACTGCCCACACCTTTTAGACGATACATATAACGTCTTTTTGTGGCCAAAAAGATCCAATAACTGTGTCATTCGAAGGGTCCAGTGGTAGCAAGACTGATGGAATGATGCATGTAGTTCAATTCATGGTGGTTTGGGGCTAGGTCCCCTCTTTTTTCTCTTTTCTACTTGAAATTTATGTTGAGTCTGTCAAATTGTAGAGTTGTCCTCCCATCTGGTTTTTCTTTCAATTATGATCCTTTTTTTTATTGTTCTTTATTTGTTTTGGAATTTTTTTTTGATTTTTTTTTTGATTTTTTTCAATTTTTTTTTTAATTTTTATATCAAACATGACACTCATCTTTTTTATTATTGTTTTTTTAATCCTTTTCTTGATTTGTTTATTTTTTCAGTTCTGATCCTCATTCTTTTAGTTTTTTCTTGGTTTTTTTTTTAATTTTATCCCTCAACATTTTATTTCACTTAGTTTTTTTTATCTAATTTTGGTCCTCATTCATTTAGTTGCTTTTTTTTATCATTTTCTTAATTTATTTAATTTTTTAATTTTATCATTGAACATTTTATTTCATTCATTTTTTTATCCAAATGTGGTCCTTTTTTTTCATTTTCTTATTTTATGAGGTTATCCCTAGTTGCAGGTTAGCCAAGTTAGCCTAAGTTGTTTTAGATTTTTTTTTTATTTTTTTTTAAATATTCATTTTCATCCCTTGATATTAGGTCTTGAGCTTTTGTATTTTTTATGTTTTTCCTTTATATGATGTTATCTCGGATCGCATGTTAGTCAGGCTAACCCAAGAAGACTTAAATTTTTTTTTAATTTTTTTTAAATTTAATCCTTTTTCTAGGTCATTTTTTAAAAAATAAATATTTTAATCCTGACCTAATGTCGCATATGGCAGGTTAATAAAGTTAACCCGGTTGACTTTGGTTTTTTCTTCGATGTTTTTTTAAAATTGATTTTTTATTTTAATTTTAGCATTTGAGATTAGGTTATTGAGCCTTGAGTTTTGTAATTTTTTCTGTTTTCTATTCTACATAGTGTCCCAATCTCATATCCCTCATGCTCATCGAATTAATACGAGTTAACTTAGGTTATTATTGTCTGAATATATTTTTTTATGTTAATTTTTTTTAATTCAATCCATTACATAGTACGGGTAAAATAATCTAGTGTTTGCTAAATGAGATGATTGTTATGTGAGTATAAAGAGACTTTTATGGTTTTTGCAATCGAGTATATTGATTTTTTTTTTTCAGTGTAGTGTATTTATTCAATTGATTTTACCAATTGAGTATCAGTATGTGTGTTAAGTGGTTATTAATTTTTTCCACTATCTGATGCCTGACCTTTTGATTTTATATTAACTAATATTATGAAACGATTTTCTTTAAAAAAAAAAACTCCCCCCCTAAATAATACAACAACTAATAGTAAGAGCATTCTTGATAAAAATTAAATGAGCAAATTGTTTTATTATGCATTAAGAAATATTTCTATTAAAGAGTTTTTTTTTTAAAAAAAATATCAAACTAGGTTTAAACAAAGTATGAGTTGACTCACTAAAATGATCACATGAATCTATTTTAAAACTTGGCTCAAGCTTAACGTCGAGTCCTGTATCTCGATCCACTAATTTAAATTGGATTTTATAATTGTATTGCAAAGATACCATGCTATGTTAAATAAAATAAGACCAACATATAAAATTTTATCGGGTAACGTGATTTAATTTATTTCTAAAATGTTTTTCATTATTTAAAAAAATGTTTTTTTAAGACTTTAAAGAACTAAAATTAAAAATATAAAAAAATTATTTTAATACTGAAAAGCATTTATACATTGCATCACAAAATCATTATTACCATAATGCTTTGATTAAATCATATTACCACGAAACACGCACTGTGCTGTATTTATTTGGTAATTGCTTTGATTAAAGGCATTAAACCAAAGCACTGATACTCATATTGGAAAGATTTATCAACTCTAGTCTCTAGCACGAGGAGCTTCCATGTTTAACATATAAGAAGATCTTCTACATGATTGTTAAAATCATAAATCCAAACACAATTTTTCTACAGGGGTAGCTGGCAAGGCCCCCCCGCCCATGCAAGAATTCTTTTTTTTTTTTTCCTGCTTTCCCTAAAATAATTATAAATTTTACCCCTCTCTCTAAATTTTTATTTATAATTTTTACCCCAAACCTCATATCCTGCCAGTGACCATCCTCCAAAATTTGTTCACCTTTTCACTTTTGGGCTATTTAAAGTCTAAGGGACCAGCGTAAGCCTTGGGGCTTGGGGAAAATCACTCTGGATTAAGCCCGGCTCATCAAAATGCAGCAATGGCTTGGACCTTACCTTGCTAGACACGAGCCATTTAGCAGGGATTTATTTCACTTTTCTTAAAGAAAAGCATTCGCTGTACGTAATAAAAGGGTTATTTTGAATTACTAGATAATTTATTGAGATCAAAATTTTTTTTATGTGGTTTTAAGTTTGAATTTTATAGTTGTTAATATGATAGCTACCAGAGATTTATATAATTATTAACTACAGGGTTCATAAAATTAGTCGAGATACGTGCAAATTAGTCCGAATACCCATATTAATAAAATAAAATAAAAAGATTAATTTCATTTTACAAGTATGTGGGTTCTCTATCGATTTCTACACAAATATTTTCTCTCTCTCAGTATTTCAACCATAAGGCCTTTTCGTCCATCTCCGTTAACAAAACTAATAGGAAATAAACTTTTATGAGGTAAATTTCAACCCGCTAAGAATATAAATAGCATTCTTTAAGAAACTTCTCACATGATTGATTTTAAAATACATACACGAAATTTTATTTTATATCAAATCCACTTTGAAATAAAAAAAATCATGGAAATATAATTAATATGAATTGTAATCAATAAGAAAAACAAAATTCATATAAGTTTTTTAAAAAATTTGACCATTGAAATCATTAAAAAATATTCTTCTCTCTGCATGGAACAAATGGCAGAGAAAATGAATTTTACATAAAATAACAAAAAATCCTGAAAACAGTAAAAACAACAAATGCTACACATTAAAAATTTAAAGACCTTTCACCAAATTTGGATTTAAATCATCTCTTAGTTACCAAAATTAGTCTCAAACCTTGTCCGAGCAAATACAACTTCGGTTGTAACATTGGCATGATTAAGAGAAATTAGCAGATGTGTTTTTTAGAGACGTGAAAGAAGCAGAAGGTTGAATAATTTTGCTACATGGGAAAGAGAGAAGGGAAGAGGTTGACGAAGATGCATCACAAATGATTTTAATTTATTTTTATTTTTAAAAAATTATTTTTGATATTAGTATATTAAAATAATTAAAAAAATATTAATTTAAAATAAAAAAATAAAATATTTTTAAAACATAAAGAAAGATGAGTTAAAATGATGTTGCAGAAGAAGAGAGGAGGGTAGGGTCGGCTGATGTGAGAAAGAAGGAAGATTTTGGGTGAAAAGGGGCCCAGGACAATAAATGAGACAAAAAAAAAAGAGGCTGTCACATCATCAGCAAGAGCTAAGCTAAATTAAGTCGTAGAAGCCTGGTGATCTGTGACAGGGAGGGCCAATCACTTGCCAAACTAAATTAATGGTGTCTGGTTGCCCTCGTCCTCGAAGAGGAAGAGGAAGAAGAAGCTTGGCCTGTAGATGAGCTTGCTTGTTGACACTTGTATAGGCTAATTTCTTTTTTAACTTCAGCAAGATGTAAAATTAAAAAAAAAGAAAAAAAAAAAGGAGACCATGCACAGCATAGCCTGAATGGCAAGAACATCCATATATATATATATCCGAAAACCTCATTTAATACCTCGCATTAAAAAGTAATTAATTACCTCACAATTGGACTAATCTAATTTGATGAAACTTTCTAGCAAACTTTAACAGACTCAAGCACTTTAAATGAAAGGAAATCTCAAACAAAAATAAAAAATAATAATATCTTCTTAGTTTTCATGTGTTTATATGAAAAAAATCAAAGAATAATTAATTCATAAAATCCATATAAAAAATAAAAAATTATTTAGTTTCCATTGAACATTTATGTGAATTTTTTACAATTTATAACACACTAAGCTCGGGTATAATTGTTAAAAAAGTTATTGAAAATATAATTAAAAAAAGGGTTTAGTCTCATTAAAAAAGTATGATAAAGTTTTTAAATAGCATAATAATTATTAATTTAAATAATAATTTATTTTAAATTAAAAAGAAAGTTTGAAGGATATTTGAGGCCAAGCTTATATGGTTGGTGTCACGGGGTTAATTTTTCGCTCTCAAAATAGACCTCGCGCGGCAGTCTAGTCTCGCCAGACTCAGCCTTTTCCTCACCGATTCACTCGTGTTTTGCCTATGACTAGTTTGTCCCACAAACCCAAGAAATCCCCACACTCTTTCAACGTCACAAGCAAGCGGAATAACACAAAGGAATCTGAACAAAATATAAAACACAGCATATTACAGGAACAAGTCTCAACCTTTTCATTAACTCAATTAAAGGATTACACAAAGTTCTTCTTGAGTGCTATGCCCATTTTTGTTCTGCATGTTACACATTTACAACCTATCTATTTACAAGATAATGGAAGTTACAAGTATAAACTACCCCTAACTCCCTACACAGTTGGAGCACCCATTATCCCATGTTCTGCCAACTTCTTCCCCACATAAGAAACTGCCGATAACTGCTCCCAAAACTACCGCAACTGCATTGGCATGTTCTCCCACAAGCCAACTGCCCCCTGCCAGCACATATGCTGTCAGCGTAACTACCTCGCATGCCTTGGACCGTCTGCTGTCCAAGTTATCGTCAACCTCTACTGCCGATTTTGTCGATGCTGCCGAATTCCTCGATGTTGCTGAATTCGCCAGTGCTGCCGAATTCCCCACTGTCTCATTGTGTCATCCCAACACTGTTTCGTCAAGCCTTGGACAATCCTCGCCCAAGTCCCAATTCTCGTTAGCTCACTGTTGTCCTAGCTGTTGCGTGCTGCTGCACACGCATGCTGTCGATTTTCGCTACTGCCACGCGGGCTGCCACTTCGTAGCTACTATCCAGCAATGCTTTTCATCAACCTACACCCTGACGGATTTTAACCCTGTGATAGTTGGTCTTCAGAGAGGAAAGGCGTGTTTGCTTGCAACCTATTTACCATTTGTCTACTCAATGTAAAAAAATCTTACAACCACCAGCATCATCTGCTGCAGTAGTTTTCTGACCATCTCCACCAGCTAAAAATCAAGTTCAAGATTTTTGACTCTCAAAGTTCAATTTTTTTTGGAATATAACATATCTTTAAAATATTTAATGTTATTTGATTTCTCTGATAAGATAAGTATTATTGAAGTGTTTTTAAACTTTCATCTAACAAAAAATAAAAGTAGATTGGGGCTTACAAGATGTTTATTTATTTATTTTGTTTTAGTTTTTTAAAGTTGTAAATTGATTTATTAAGATGCTTAGATTGTTTTTTATGTATTTTCTAAAAAGAGTAAAAGGTTAATGTGAGTGTTCTAAGAGTTTATTTTGTGTGTGTGTGTAATGTATAAAACAATTAAGTGTAAGGGATCAAAATTAAAATTATAAAAATAGGACCGAATAAATAGATAGGTTAAATAAGCTTGCGTGTGCAATACACGTGTCAATATGTGAAAGATATTTGCAAGATTCAAGTAGTGCATGAGATATCGTTAGATGATCAAATGTTAGCTTTTGTATCATTGTTGGAAGTGTCACGCTGAGCTTGTGACAATTGGGCTCTAGTGGGTTTTTTTCCTTTCTCCTCACTCTTCTCATCAAGATTCTTGTTGGCTATCAAAATTAAAAGGTGTCACGTTATTTGTTTTTTGTATTAAATTTAGTTTTTAATTTTTTATTGTTATTTCTTATGTTTTGAATCTTTTTTTCTTTGATTTGTTTTTTGAATTTCTTCCCTTAGCATTTAATGTTATTTGTTTCTTTAATAATTTTTTTTTCAAATTTTATCAATCAAAATTTAATTTAATTTTATTTTTATTTTAGACTTGGTCTTTATTCTTGTGATTATTATTTATCTTGTTTTTTATCCTTTTTATTGATTTTTTCTTTTTTCAATTCTATCCATCAATTTTTTGTTAGTTAGAGATTTAGCTTTGTGACTTTTTTGGATCCGCTTTTTACAGAGTTAGTCTTGACCTCGTAACACATGTCATTGATTTTAGGTTGATTTCAGTATTTTAAAAAAATATTTTAAAATTAATTTTTATTTTCAATTAATTCCTTCAATATTCTTTAGTTGAGAATTGAGTTTCATAATTTTCTGAACTTTTTTTTTACAGAGTCATCCCATTTTTATATCCAGGTCACGAGCTTAATGAGTTATCTAGGTTGATTATGATTTTTTTGCAGTTGTTTTTTTGATTGAATTTTTTTACTTTCACTATTAAATATTGTGTTGTTTGGGATTTATGCTTTATTGTTTTATTTAATTGTTTATCATGGTCTCATAATTATGTTACGTATTTAACAGGTTTACTTAAATGAACTCGGGTTAATTTTTTTTATCAATATTTAATTTATTGAGAATTAAATTTATTTTGGATTCATTATCAAATAATATCATTGAAATATTTTAATAATATTAAAAGAATATCTTTCTATAATATTTTAAAAAATTATTTTTTAAATTGATAATTGTATATTTTTTTTAGTTCGAATTGTTTATTATTATTACCTTTTTTATTATTATTATATTAATAAATTAATCAAGTCATGCACCTCCGAGTCTCAAATTTTTCTCCTCAAGAATCTTTTTTTACGTTGGGACGCGCGGGAAGCAATGTGGTAAAAAACCAAACTAAAGCAGCTTTTGCTTTATCTGCAACCAAATCAAACACCCACGAGTTTTTCATCTTCGTTAACAGTAGCAGCTCTTTTTTCTCTTTTGGCTTCGTATTCACAAGGTTAGGTTCGCACCTATGGATTCACTGCACTTGATTTTCCTAACTTAGCATTGTAATTTCTTCGTCTCCTTCTTGAATTATGCAGTTGGGTTTGATTTTTCTTTTATTCTTTTCAAGTGGCGGGTTATTGATGTTGACAAGATGGCTCAGTTAAAAGTTTGTTCTTTTTGTTTCAGTGAAGTCTTAGATTATTGTTGTTTAGGTTTAAACATGGGCTTTTGATGTTTTTGAATAGATGGTTGTTATTGTTGTCTGAAACTATTAGTTTAGGGTTCGTGTTGTTTAATTTTGGGTCTTTTTTTTTAATTTACTTCTGGGGTTTATTTTTGGATAATTCATTTTTGTTAATAGTATGTCATGTACCGTGATCATAGCCCCCCCCCCCCCCCCCCTGTTTTTTTTACTTGGGAAATGAAAGGGGTAAAGTTAAATATTGTGTAAGTTTAGTTATTGATTGAAGCTGATATTCTCATGGATCTTACATTTTGAAGAATTGAAAAAAGGGCTTTAGTTGCTATGTTGTTGATCGGATTAATGGATGCAATTTCTCATTTTCTTAGAGGGGTGATGAGCAAAGATTAAGATTGTTTACTTAATCCTTGTGCTGTTTTCAGGAGGAATGGCGAAGAGTTACTTCAAGCAAGAGCATGGTCTTGGTATATACTTTGAATTTTGTACGATTTTTTTGTTTTGATCATGGCAAATTGACGAAAAGTGTTGACTTTTTTGTTCTTTTATTTTTTTCTTTTCTTCAGAGAAGAGGAGGGCAGAGGCTGCTAGGATCAGGGAGAAGTACCCAGATAGGATTCCCGTGAGTGACCGATGATAATTTCCTCTCTCAATTGTTGGTTATTGATTCTCATGCGTGAAATCTTTTGCATTAGAACTAATAATGAGATTATTATTCTTCTGTTTGTAAATTGGTGTCTTGTATCTCCATTTGTTACCAAGCTTGAATATATGGTGGAAAGTTGACTGCAGAATGGTGCATTACTTTCCATGTGGACAATATATTTGCTGAATTTATTTTAAAAAATCTTTCGGGGTTTATGAATATGATGAAAGCCTTGAACTATCTTTTGTCCAAATGATCTAGCAACAAGCTGCTTCTGCTTTTCTATGGAATCAGGCTGTGCAATGGGTTAATTCTGTTTGCAATTATCATTCATAGGGATGCCTCATGGGTGTTATTTACAATAATTGGTGGGAAAGGTTTAAAAATGAGGAAATGCAGTCGATGATGAATGCATGGTGCATTGCAGAGAAAGTAAAAAAATGGATCTGCTGCATGCTCTGGATACTTCTCTTTTCTCTGGGTTGTATTAAAAAGTGCCTTATATTTATTATCTGGCTTTGTTCTACTATGTAAATAATATTACTAGTCAGTTGGATTGGGTTTCTTTTTTTTGCAGGATACAAAACTTGATTAAAATGTCTCTCACACTTCAGAAAATATTTCATGTTTTTATCTCTGACATTACTTTGTAGTTGCTGTCTACAATTGCATGGGTTGTGTTTGTTTGTTTTTAAGGTGACCTGTCTCTAATTGTGCTTGTTTGTTTTTAAGGTAATCGTGGAGAAGGCAGAAAGAAGTGATATACCAAACATAGACAAGAAAAAGTGAGTAGAGTGGATAGCTTTCTGATTTTCTTCGTATCTCAACTTTGCCACCTTGAGTACGCATGTGGGAACACACACCCATTCCTGCAGTTTGCACAAAGGTAAAATATAACCTAATGCTCGGAAGAACTTAAAGATGATTAGAAAACTGACGATTGTAAAATTGTTTTTGCATGAAAGGGAAACACTATATGTCTATATAACCTACAGTTTCGTTATTTCCATTTCATGATTGTCAGAATATACCAGTGGCATCTCAATAAATTTTGTTCTTGCACTTGATCAACCCCCCCCCCCCCCCCCCCCCGCCCCCCCCCCGCACACCCTTTTTTCCTGAGCACCTTTATATCTTTGTGTCACTGGAATAGTTTATCTTATATCTTGTTTTTATCACTGTGGAATGGTCTACCTTTCCATCTTTTAATTATGGCCTTTTCTTAAGTGGTTTAGCCCTAGAAAATATGTATTTTTTTTATTACTGGGATTTTGATAAGCTGCTATGATTAATGGTATTGAGCTTTCTCCCTATAAGCTGAACCTGAAAAATGCAGGTACCTTGTTCCAGCTGACCTGACTGTAGGACAGTTTGTCTATGTTATCCGCAAAAGAATCAAGTTGAGTGCAGAAAAGGCAATCTTTATATTTGTGGATAATGTCCTCCCACCCACAGGTAAGCTCTTGCATATATATAAATAGTCCTCATGAGATCTTGTCATCAGCCTCTGGATCGGTAAAGGTGCATGACATGGTCATCTGTTTGCTGTTTGCAGGTGCTCTCATGTCTGCAATATATGAGGATAAAAAGGATGAAGACGGGTTTCTCTATGTGACCTACAGCGGAGAGAACACTTTTGGGTCTCAGATTCCACTGTAGACATCTGTGGTTGCCTCGTTTATTTCCTGGTTCCACCAAATTATATATCATAACTATTGTCTTCACCCCCTCGTGTCAATAGTTCTTTATTCTGCCTAATTGTAAAGATATTTACAGTCATGTATATAAGCTTGACGAACCCTTTCATTCCCAAATCATCTTTTAATACTTCACAAAGGGCTTTTTAATCGAGTGGTTTCGATTTCAGCCTTTATCTTGAAAATAAAGCAAATATTAATCAAATTGAAATGTCAAAACGAGGTCAAGTTGGTTGACTCCAGAAGACGGTGAAAATATCGAGGCCTTATAGACAGTCCGATGCCAGGTAATTCAGGAGGGACGGCCTTTCGAAGATGGCTTATGTGCTCACTTGAAAAATCTCTGGTGTGTTGCCGTTCACACTACTGTTTGTGTTGTGGGTCTTGCTAATGGCTCGCACGGTTGTAACAATGGAGTACTGGGCTTCCATTGTCGTGGGATTTTGTCCTCTTGTAAAATCAGTATAGACTATGCAGTGTAGAACAAAAAAAAATTATCCATTGTTATATAAAATAAATCTGTGCAAGGTGATAAAACAAAAAATTATCAACAAATTAAAACCTGAAATTGTTTAAAAAATCATAGAAAATCCTATTTTCCTTGCATTATTTCCCTTCTTTTGACAAAGCCCTTATCATTCTTTATTCAGTGTAGCTTTAATTGTCCTTCCCTCAACTTGCAACCGAATACAGTGTCATTCATCTGTAAGCTGGGAAGAAAAAGAACTAGCCACCATGTAAATTCTATCTTTACTCAATTTAAGAATCGTGGAAAGCAACAGAATGATGAATGTTATACATTAAGAGTGAATTCTTCAACAGTTTTGTTATGAATATTGTCATAAAACGAACTCAGAAATTAGGTTTAGCCGTTTACATGTGGTATTGATCAAGCATAAAGGATTTAACTGTGACCTTCAATATTTTTATTTGTTTTTCAAAACGAAATGGAAAGTGTACGAGCGAGCAACTTGCAACGTTAGGATCATATTCTTCAGAATGCATTGCAGATGTTAAACAGCTCCATTTGCAAAATTGTTTGGCAGGTTTCTCCATGTCAATTGGATGTCCACATCCTTCCCAGTTGTTTAGGTCAGAGCTCCCTCTCCCTGCTCCTAGTTAAATTGACCCTTAAGAAAACCAGGAAACCAAGAGATCACCACAACATGATTAAAACACATTGCCTTGCTTGGGCTACAAATGGGAGGTCCAAGATTCTGACATGGTGATGCCATGTTTATGTGAATAGCACATGGTTTACCTGCCTAGTTGATGCTCGTTGTAGACGGTGAGAGGGGGCTTCCGACCCTTTCATGTCCCAAAGAGGAGGTGCAAGTTATGGTTTAGTCATGCACCTTTGTCTCTCCAATTTTCTGTCCCTACATCCCCACTCTTTTCCATGTCCCCATGTCCCTAGTGTTTCAACTTGCTCTTGAAAAGATTTAAGACACCGCTCTCTGATCAGGCCAGGTTTCACTTGGTTTTATATGTACGTATACCATATCCATATATACTGCATAATTAACTCTTTTTACCATTGCAGTATAGATTAATCTCCAGGAAAAAAAAAGAGAGAAAAAACAATCACTAACACTTAAGCATGGATAATTAATGATATTAAGAATCAGAGCTATATATCAATATTACTGAAAATTAAAGAAATGGATGTGAGCAAAAAAATAAAATAAATAAACCTTAGTCTGATCAAGTCGATCGGTGACAGGACATTGCCAACTTAAATGGTGATATATATGAAACAACATCTGTTACATATATGATGTTTCTGTTTGCTTCTGTGAGTTCCAAACAATGCCATGAGCTGAGTTTTCTTTTATCTAGAAATGTCATGAGAAGTCAGCAGCAATTGTTAAACAAGAACAGAAAGCATATATTTTAAGGACGATCATGTTCCATCGATGCCTCCCCGTCACCGCCCTTCTTCTCCTTCCATTCCTTTCTTTATGTTTTTGTTTTTGGTATTCTAGCAATTGATATGAGGTCTTTGCACATATATCCTTCATGAAATCGTGTTCTGTTTCGTGCATCGGCGCAGAAAATCGTTATATTATGCTTGTTTATCAATTAATTAATTATTATCAGCTAAATTAATTCAGAAATGTTCATGAATAAAATCGAAATGAAAATGAAACTAATGAAAGACCGCTGCATTGTTAATATCATGCAATGTTTGGCCTAATAAAAAGGAGTAATAATTATGCACAGTAAATCGAAATATTGAACATTGACTGGTCACGCCTTTCACAGGTTAGATTAAATTCTCCATGGAAATAATGTCAACAAAGATCAAAAACGTTTGTCTCAACTGACAAGCCCATATGCAGCTAGTAAATCCCATGCACAAACAAAGACAAGGAATGGAAGTCCTCTGTAGAAACACATGGGTCGGACCTATAGATTTTTTTTTATATTGCTGTATAGAGCCTCACGTGTATCATGTACTAGCAGTTCTTAATTTACCATGGTGGATCCTATACATGCTGATAGAAAATAGAATCGCCCAACTTGTTTTCTGGTAAGAAAAAAACAAGAAGAAGAAGACATCTTATAGCTTCAGATGGATGCAAGAAGGCATGCAAAATTAATAACTTGATTGTCTGCAATGTCAACCTGTTTAAATTATTTTCCCTGGAATATTGTTCCTACAGATCAGCAGAAATTAACATTACTCATGTGCTAAGAAACCATTAGACTAGCTAACTGGTTGTCTTTGAGTTACAACATAAAGAGACTGAGAAATACTGTTGGTATATACATTAAACATACATTTTAAAATTCAAATTTCCGATAAACCACCACCACCACCACCATGCACATTTTCATTATGTGGCTCTATAATGATGTTATCTATTTTCTTGGTTCTCCACGGTGGATTTTAAATGAGAGAGAGAGAGAGAGAGTCAAAGGAGGCCCCCGAATATCTTCGATTTCGTTTTCAAGGTTCATCACCCAAACATTTGCATGTTCTCTTGTAGAACGTCTCTCAGACCATACAAAACCTGCATTAAATGCTCTTGCTACTCCAAGCATTACAAATACTTATGAGCCCTGACGGTGAACTCACCAAACAAACCTTAACACATTCATTCTGTGACATCGATTTCCAAGATCATCTCTCGCCATGTCTACTCTCTTTCTTTTGCTTCTCATCTGTCTTTCTTTGCATGCATGCAATGCTCGCTTTCTTCGCCTTACTGATAAGGAAACCAAAAAACAAGTCCTGAACAAGGTTATAGATATAAAAAAATAAAAGTGAATGTATACATTTAAGTAATTCATTTTGCTTTTATAAAACATTTCAGTTTTGGTCTATACTTAATTTTTTACGTCCACGATAATTGATGCACTCTGATTTTCAGGTTTTGGTGCAAGATGTCGATAAACTGAATATCAATAGAACTACTTTAGCTCCATCGGAGATGATGCCTCCAGTTTCAGAGGAGCAAGGAGCACAAGGACAACAAGTAGTTGGAAGAGATGAAACAATTACTCGTAAGATCAGTTTACTTAGTGCAACCACTATGAAAAAGAAAGATGAAGAAGCTTTTATGAAGCAAGAAGAAGGCACAAAAGGAGCAACTTCAGGTAATTTTCCAACTCAGAATGCAACCTACCATAAATAAAACATATACAAACAAACCCTTACTATAACAAACGCGATAACTCGCCCTAGAGGATCCTAAGTTACTCTTCAATATTGAACTAGTACCGCTTGCATTTTCGAAAATCAATCATGCAATTCAACTTCTATAATCTAATTATTCAGCTTATCTAGGGTTCCATATATTTAATACGGTATTGAGTCTCTTCAAGTACCCCTAACTAGATCTTAAGATACCCATGTCTTTGCAAAAAGAAAAACTAAATCTCCTACTCCATAGTCTATGGAAATGGAGAAATCATGATGTCTAGCCTTTGTCTTATAAATATTTGTTCAATGCTTCCATGTTAAAAGAAAGTAATATGCTCTATAAAACTGCTTTCCTATGTGATAGTAATTAATGTTTTACCTGCAGGAAATAAAGTTATCGTATCTTCACAGGCTGATTTGCAACAGTCGTCTAAAATAATAATAGAGGTGAGTTAAATACTCCATGATCATTAATTTATTAAAGGATATTGGTTTTTATGGTTGCTAGGCTGTTATGTTCTTGGTGTGGTACTGACCAAGACTCATGGCCCATCTTCCTCGCCATGTCCTCCATCAGGATGGCAAAGCAGATTGGTTTGCTCATGCATGCACCATACAAGCAATGAGATCATGAGTAGCATATAGTACGAATTTGCTTAATTACATGCCGTAGCTGATCATCAATAAATTTTGTATGAACATGCATTTATATTTACATATAATAAATGTCAAGGATATTCAATTAAATGGATGTTTATAGAGATGTTAATTTGGTTGATTGTTTGCCCAGGGATTGAAGGGGCGAGGACGATCTATGCTAGGATCAACAGCAAATGATACCGAGGAAGCTGTGCGATCTGAGGAAAATGACATTGCCGAGGATGTAGCTGTCATGGATTATGCACAACCCCATCGGAAACCACCCATCCACAATAAAAAACCCTAGACCAGTATATATTGTGATAATACATGTACTTATAAACCCAGCTCCTCCAAATTTCTGTTTAATGGAAGATGATCATATTTCCAAGATTTGCATGCAATAATGTAAAAATGATCAGAAAAGGGTAAAAAAACAATTTTCAAGAACACTTTTTCATATTTTCTGTCAGTAATAAGAGTGATACTTGTGATCGATATTGTTAAGCATTTTCGTTAACAGAATATTCGTCTTCTCTACTGGTTTAAAAGGATCACTAAAGCCTTCATTATACAACGAGCTAGGGGCAGCAAACACTCTCAATTTTAAAACCCTTTCAATATTCATTCCAACCGAGTTCTAAAGCCTTTCAAAACATCGAGATAGGTCTTAGAGACATACCATAATTTCAATTTTTAGACGGTGGCTTCTTCGATCTGTGACTGGACAACAAGGATGCCCTAAAAAGTCTTAATTTCTGACATGCACAATATCAGCTCGCTCCAACAACTTGTGTAATGTTTCAGTGGCTAGCTACTTTAAATGAGGTGGTTAAGTGATAAAAGATGGATGGAGGCCCCATTCACTGTATTTTACGCTTTTGTATTAATGACATTTGTGAATAAAGGGGACAAACTTGACATGAATTTCTCGCCATTGTTGACATTGTGTTGGTTGGTTGGTTGGTGTTTCTAAAATGAAAGCAATCGTATCTGTTGCAGTTTGATTTTTCAGTTATCTCTCTCCGTAGACAGCTGCAATAAGGTGAAAACGATAATACGCAAACATCAAGTGATATCAATTGCACCGAGGCATGGGAACAAAAGGAAATTCAGCTAACCTCTAGGAGATACCATGAAGAATCATGACTGAGAACCCTCACCTCCAGGCTCCATGGATACTGCAAGGACCCGTGCAGTATTGCTCCTCTCATCATTCTTGTAAAACCTATTAGGATTGGTGTTCTACAAATTGTGAAAGATGATGATAATACCTAGAGGGCGAAGTTGCCAGTATTGCTCCATAAAAGATGCCCCTCTATAAAAATAATGCGCTCCATTTACCAAGATTTTAAAGGGATTTAAGCATTCGCATTCAAAACAACATGGGATCATGTTATAGTTCTAGCTTTCCCCTGGATTTAACGGAAGGAGGGGAGAAAAAAAAAACAGAACACTGAACAGGCTCACATACATGGTACCGAGGATTACGCAGCTGCTGTCATATTGGCAAAAGTAGACTTTTCCCTGCCATAACATTAGCTAGAAACAAAAATCAATATATTCGCTACAGATCTAAAGATCTTCCAACAGAATTTCAATCCCAAGAACCAATGAAGTGCACAGCAAAAGTTTCTACTTCAAATGTCATTACTGTCCTAAAAAGAAAAGAATAAATCTCTGTAAAAACTTGATGTAAATGTCTGTTCTTCATGTCCTGAATAAATTCCAAGGTCCTTATCGCCAGCTTCAGAGAAACCTCTCCACCATCCAACAAGAAGAAATCAGGAATGAGTCTTACAATTGCTTCATCCAAAATCACCTGAGATCAAAACTCTTCAATCCAATTAGTAAGACTACAATGATAGGCATAATTCTCTCGCCTCATGTATATATATCCATACGCTTGTGTGTCAATCTTTCAGGATCATCCCCTGCTAATCTCAAATATTTTTGAAAGACTTCATCTTTCCCTGTCACATTTTACGATGTTCCCTATACAAATGTATGTGCAAAATCAGAGACAGATATGCATCTCTACAGCTGTTTGCAGTAAATATTCCCAGCTAGCTCAGGCCTATATCTATGCGAGCAACTCAACGTTAAGTGTCAACCCAAAGTTTATTTTAGTGTCAGTCGACTGGCAGAGAATCATTGATCTTGACCACCATTACAGTGGACCACTACGTTACATCCCAATTTGACAGTATGATGTTTAGAACCATGGACCACTTGAATACTCAATAGCTGGCATAGCAGTTGACGATTTGATTAATGAAAAAATAGTTCCATGTTAGCATTCATGATACGAATAACAAATCAAGAGTACAGTTTACTTTTCTTTTGCCAAAATTTCCATACGTGTATACAAAACAGCCACACCACCAATACGCAAAACAGGGATAAGTATCTACCTCAGCCATTAATCCTTGGGACAAACTGTCTAAGTGTTCATGCTGCATCAAGCAAGACAGAACACTGAAGCGTGTACTGTCTGGGAAACATGTACATGTGCACATCAAGAAGACCTTGGTAAGCTTTACACCACAGGAAGTGAAAAGGCATTCAAGTGAAGAATTTGGATCAAAACCAACAAATCTTGATAGAGATTGATCCTAAATTCTCTAACTCTGGGAATTGCATTAAGCTGACAGCTTAGCAATTAATCTTCCTTCCAAAGATTACCAACATATTTGCAAGCCAGGACGGAGCTTGAAGAGGCATTGAATGCTAAAAGTTGCAATTTGAGATTGGCTATAACCAAAGAAACATCCAAGTCAGAATGAGGTGAAATAAAATACTTAACAGAAGAGAATGTCAAGATACTTACTAAATAGTGAAAGAACAGTTTCCATCTCTTGATTTCATAGAAAAAAGATGAGTATTTATCGGAATGTCTGTTTTCTAGCTAACACGTCACTGCATTATGCTCACATCCCATCAGCTTAGCTGGTGTCTCCTTAGGGGCAAGCCTCACTGCATGTTAAAAATAAGAAAGAAAGAAGACGACATTGCATTGCCTTCTCACTTAAAAATCACATAAAGGTTGATGAAACTGCACTTGTGTTGCAAGCCTACCAGGGGAAAAGAGAAAACAACCAACAAAAATGAAAAAGAAAAGGGGAGTAAAATTTACAGCAAAACTTGCATCTTCTATGGTGCAGAGTCTTACATAAATAAGTATTCATCAAACTTACTAGTTCCCAGATACTTTTAACTATGTCCAAGTCCTACAGATTTATTAGTCAAAGAAACAAAAGGGCATTCAAACATAACACAACATCCATCACTGAAATATTTCTATCGTGAAGACATTATTCAACACTTCTTGGGTAGAGCTCTCAATGACAATTCTTTTAGCATTTCCTGTGGTATCTTATGTTTGTTTTATGTTCCCTGTCCAACAAAGTCTTCATGCAAATGACAATTCTTGTGACAAACATCATTTTCTCAACTTTTCACGATGCTGTATAACTCTTCAAGTATTTTCTTTATAACCATACTTGGTAGTTTTTAATAGTGCAAGCATATAACCACTTAAGCTAGAACTTTTGTATGAATACAAGAGCAGATAAGAAAACGTGTCAATGAAACCCGACATGTCATGTCCATTTTTCAAACAAGCCATGTCCTCCACAAATCTTGTCTATGCGTTCTAATTTTTACTGACAATAGGCAAATCATGACTACTTATGCGTCTATGAAAGGGGACAACATTCTTATCAGTCAAATCAATTGACTTATGATTGTTGTTCACAAGCCATTACTTGGACACACATGCGCACAGAGTCAAATGGGAATCGAGATTCTTCAAACAATGTTTCCACAATCTTGATAATAAAAGAATATTGGAAGGTATATGTAAATTTTAAACAAGAAGAGATATCGGCAACTTAAGTTAATGATGCTGATAAAAGATATTGAAATATTTATGCAATTATGATATCTTTGATAAATTGGGTAATTAATATAAAAAGAAAAGAAATGTCGAATAAATAAAAAAGCAAAACTTTTGGTGAAATAACACAAGCAAAAAATTTCGGTTAACACACTTTTAAATATTACGGTTTTGAACCGCGACATTAATTAAATATCATAGTTAGGAATCACGATAAAATTTTAATTGATATTGTAGTTCATAACTATGACATCAATTAAATTTAGAACAAACTGGTCAATTGGTTCATAAAAAAAATAATAAAATTGCCAAAATCAAGGTGTCGAGACTAAATTTTTAAAATCTAAAAATCTGAAGGTCGAAGTAGCGATTCCATCAGAAAAATAGCCTCTAGAAACTCCCGTTAAAATTTAAACGCAATCAAATGATCAAATAAAAAATTATAGCCCTTTTGAGCCATTATTATGGTATGACACGACCAGACCTTCTCTTGGAATTAGACATGTCCCACTAATCATAAATGCATTTGCTAGGTCATTCACGTAATCTATTTGGGGCAAATATTTATCTAGTTATGATAGACCCACAACTGACTGCTCAAAATTACTCGTTATCACAAGCCCGACTATATTATTGACATTGAAAAACGAAAAACAAAGGACAACTATTGTGTGAACATTTTATCTATTGGTCATAAATGCATTTACTAGGCCATTCACGTAATTTGTTTGGGGCAAATATTTATCTAGTTATGATAGACCCATAACTGACTGCTCAAAATTACCCGTTATCACAAGCCCGACTATATCATTGACATTGAAAAATGAAAAACAAAGGACAACTATTGTGTGAACAATAAATTTTTGAGATTTTAATTGTAATCTGTTTTTGAGTCTCTAGGTTGGAAAGAAAAAAAAATGTATATTTTAATTTATAAAACATATTTAGAATAAAAAATTCATAAAATTATAGTTTTATGTGAAACGATTGACCAGTTCATACAATTGACTGAATTAACCAGCCAATTGGGCCAAAGAATTGATAATAAGACTCTATGTTAAGTTGTCACCACAACGTAAAAATATACTATTTTACTAAATTTTTTTCAAATGGTGTTACACTGTTAAATTTTTTAATTTACTGTGTTAATTTTAAAAATAATCCTGATATCTTCATGTGAGGAAGCATGAGGTGAGTCAGTGACTCAGTGTCCCATCTTGGTACTCCATTCCACGGATATACAAAGGCATGGAAACTCTTTATTTATTTATTGTCAATTAACCATTGGGAGTGATCTTTACCTTTTTCTTCATATTGTTAGGAAACTATAAGAGTATATTCAAGTTATTTATGCATAAGAAGGAAATGGTAATGAAAATAGTAAAACATTAAGAAAGATGTATCACTAGCACAATGGATGTGCCATGGCACAGCTCTGTTGGAAACTATGATATACTAGATCAACAACCCAAAAGCTTTGGGTAGATGGTGATTCCCAAAGATACAAGAGCCATCAATATTATTACTTTGCATCAATTAAATTGAATTAACTATCCAGTCTCCAGTACCAAATGCAACACCCACCCACTTCTAATACATAACCAAATAGTTAATGGAGTGTTTTTAATTGTTACCCACCTCTTATGCGCAATAATAACTATTGAATTGTATTGCAATTGTTACTGACTGCTGAGATTATTTGTTCACAAAGGCATAAGAGAATTCACAGAAAATGTATTCATAATGACTTGAAAAACACTTGCAACCTATATTAATAAACCACTCTTTTCCATCTGAAGAATGATTATTTAAGTTGTTATATGAGCCTTTATGATCATCAAGAGGATAACAACTTACAATTGATTTTCTTTTTAGATATCTTCCCATCGTTGAGTGCAAACAAATAGTTTTTAACCGCTTCAGCATTGAATCAAACAGTGTGCTGAAATAAAGGAGGTGTCCATATGTAAGATGTCCAGGCATCACATAAATGGAAAATTGTAAATATGGATTATGGAAACAGCAATGTACCAGAACAACAACACTGTAATACTTTGAATTATTGTGATCACTGCAGTCAATGATTTTGGATGGGGCCCGTGTATTAACCTGAGGAAATAAATGAACTTAACCCATCATTCAGTAAGTCAAAGGATAAATCTCTTGGTTAGGAACTCATACATTAAGAAAAAGAAGATAGTTCAATAAAGAATTTAGTTACTCCATAGTATGATTCCATTCAAAGTTATACAGTAGGCAAATGATGAATTGTGGCTTATAAGATGAGTTTTACATACAAGAAAATGATAATACTTTGATGCTAATTGCCAAAACATACAGTTCTATTCAGTAACCATCCTAATATCGATGACTGATGAAAAATATTGAATTGACACTATTAGAAGAAGCAGGTTAGTGCTGTTATTGCTAATGGATATTTCCAGATGAGTGCTCGCTTTACAACAACTTTCCAGCAGTCTCAAGCAGAGATTATTGTAAGGATTACACTTTAGCATGAGAGACCAGGTTACATCTAAATTGAGTGATGTCAAACTTTTAAGTTTTTGCAAACTAAAACATAGCTAGTTTTCAGATCCAGAAAATGCCACTTAATTATTGTTAATTGATAAATGCATGCTCCAAATAGATATAGACTATGGAATGCGGGACTTGATATTTGTAATGGAATACCAAGCAAAACCGAATTGTCTGTAATTGTTTTGTACCCAAAACTCAGAACTTTGAACTCCTAACTAGTTACCACCAAGGAATCTAATATCTAACAAAGAATATCCCCATTGAATCTTCAGTTACGATCCCCGCATTCTCCTCTCGCCTGCCCTCTCCTTTCCCATGTTTCCCTAAACCTAAGCCATGTGAACAGTACTAAAAGCACAAAAATAACTACCCATTCCATCATTATCTATAATGAAACAAAAAAACAATCAATAACTTCCAAAGATTGCATTCATTTCTAATTCCAAGCTCCATAAAATCTCATTCCCTCGGTAAAACACACGGGGCATCCTAATTTCATTTGCATAGGAAACAACTTCAACAATGTGTAGATTACTGCAAACAAATTTTTGACATGTCCAATGGAACGAATGCATTTATGCACCATCTTCTTAATCTCTCTTTGATGAATAATCAATCAAATGCATAAAATTTACTCATCAATTCACCCTCAATCCTCACTTAATTCCACGAGGTAACCATATTATAAGCATTTTCGCTGAGTCAAAACTTCCTTTAACTATAAAGGTCAGCGTCCAATTTAATTTACGCCTCAGAAACTTTTTAACATCCAAAAACCTCATTACAGCTTAATAAAGCTATAAATTTGACCAAATTAAGATGGTAAATAAAAAAAAACAGCGAATGTGTTAAATAACAATATACCAAGACGATGCTTTTACAGCGGTGATGAATAGAGGCGGCACCGAGATTGTCGAGTCGGGACTCGATAGACCGGTCGTAGTAATCGGGGGGAGCTTTTACGAAGACGAAGTCAGTGACACCGTTTGATCAGAGAATGGCGGAGAGACGAGCTTAGGTAGCCCCATGTCGTCGTTGGCGGCGGCGGAGAGGTCGTTGTTTGGAGAGGAGAGTGAGATCGAGGTTTGATATTCCATTGAGGATTCCGGTTTGGACTCGCTCGAGCTCTGCTAGCTGCGGTAGTCGCATTTGCGGCTCTCGTCAGACTGTGGCTCTCTCGGTCGAACGGTGACGCTCCGTTTTATGTTGTGATTTTCTTTGAGCTTGACGAGGATGAGAATGCAAGGTATGACAGTTTGTGCAGATCGTGGCCGTTCGTATCTCTCAAGATAATGTAGATATAAAATATGATAATGTATAAAAAAAAATTAAAAAATAGATATAACGAGTTAGAATTTCTAAAACTTAATTAAACTGATGGTATATTATATATATTTTTATTTTTTTATTTGATTGTTTATAGATTAAATATTTATTTTTATTTTATTTAAAAATATTTTGACTTCAAAGTTTTTGTTGGTGACTTCTTATTAAATTTATTTAAGGTAACAAAAAAATATCTTGTTTTTTTTTTTTTTTGTTAGAGGAAAAATTAGGTAACTAAAATTTAATGATGATATAAAATATGAAAATTAGATTTAATATTACAGGTGTTATAGCACCTACAGTCCATGCTATAGGTGTTTGGTTTAGAGGTGTGGTGGTTTTTTGTCAAAAATACAATATTTTTTAAACACACACCACACCTCTAAAAGCTATAAAAACATGCTTTTTACTCAAAAAAGCACAAGCTATCTCCAAGCCAAACACTCTCTTACTTCTAAATACAGACCCATTAAAATAAGGAATATAAATCCAACTCATTGATATATGTTAAATTCATGAAAAAATTAGTTCAGCCCTATATCCAACTCGCTTAGATAAAAATAAATTAAATGTGTTAGGTTTACGATTTGTATACTATTAGAAGTTAGGTTGGATATAATTATGTGTCCAAACCCAACTCAATTATATCCAAGAATAACCCTACCCAAGATGATCGGGCTAAATAATTTCTGATCTAAATCGTAGTTGTAGTTGTTGTTGTTGTAATTCCGTCGATAATTCCTTCGATATAATTTAGCATATTACTGACAGTTAAACCATATATAATTTCATCAATAAAATTACATATCATCGATAGAATACCATCAGTAATTCTGTTGGTGAGTTAACAATAGTAGTGACATTTATAGTAATTCTTTTCCAACTCTCTAAAATGTATTGATAAACTTATTTTGTCAGTAAATTAACATTAGCAATGATATTTGTTGTAATTCTTTTCTAACTTTGTGGAATATACCGACGGACTTGTTCCGCCAGTAATACCATCTTTAATTATTTTAAAAGATATTTTTAAAAAATATATATTGAACAAAAGTAGAAAAATAATTAAAATAATATAAAAAATAAATATATAAAAATAAATTATCTTCATATAAAAATACATATTTTTATTACAAATTTAAATATTTGTGCGTTCAAATACAATGAAACTAAAATAAAGACAGCGTTAGAGGAGGAGAAAGCTAGTCTTCGTTAGGACCATTGGGCCAAATAAAGGGTGCACATGTACCATTCATTTATTATCTCATCTCCATTATCACTTGACAAATTTCTTTATAATCTGCAATTAGTTGTTCATATTTTTCATGAGATGGGTTATCCGATATTGTACTCGCTGGTCCAACATCGCCTTAAATTCTAAAGTTTGAGTGTTCAGGATCGATTGCAAATATCCAATTGTCGAAACATTACAAGACCAATATAGGAGTATTATAATCATATGGTTATTTTTTAAAACCTGGTTTATTTAAGATAAAAGGTGTAATATTTAGAAATATAGTTGCAAAATAAAAAAAATAGAAAACCAAATCTTAGATTACTCAATGTAATTTTTCCTTATTATTATTATTATTATTATTATTATTATTATTATTTAAGTTTTAACGGTCAATAATCTACAACCAACTTTTAGGCACCTAGACTTTCCCTTGATCGGTTTTTAGATAAAATCTTCCACATTACAATAAATAAATAAATAACGATTAGGGATTCATTATGGATTAAGAGTGTTTTTACCTTGGATTCAAGCAATGTTTCTTCTCATAAAATTTGTTTGATCTCACTATAATTTGGTTCAATTTATTCCCCTACTTTGTATATCCTTTCTTTTGTTGAGAGCATGACTATATTAGTTTAACACCTTTCCTCTTTTTTTTCTCCCTTTTATTGAGAGACATGGCTACCTAGAGATCATAGTTTTCCCTTTACTTTTGGACTTTTTGGCAGCTGAAATCTCATCTTTTACTCCATTTCTTCTTCTTTTTTAAATAAACAAATGAAGAAAAACACGTGAAAAAGGTTCCGGTGGAGAAGAAAAGGATGCAGTGGGAAGGCTTTTCTATCGTGCTAATGACAATAAAGATGGTGGTATTGACGATGACGCTTCCAGGATAGGCTGGAGGCTATGAAAAAAGAAAAAAGAAAAAATAGGTATATCCTTTGAAATCTTTATTTTTTTTCTTTTATGGGATTTTATTTCTTCAGATTTGGTGTTATTTCTGAGTTATTGTCATGCATAAATATAGGGTAAGACAAGATTTGATGAAGATTATGAAATGATTTATTGAGAGGAATTAATTATTAAGATTATTGAGCTTTCATTTCTTTCCTTTGCTATTTCAAGGTTATATATGGGGGCATGTTTTGTGCTTTTCTTGGATTTTTTTTTCCATCTATGGTAGGACTGTGCATGTGAGTCTTTCCCTTTTATTTTATTTATACGTGTGTGCTTGATCATAACTCCTTGGTTGGTCATTATTGTCCTGCCAACAGTTCAATGTCTAGTTTTGATTATTGCTCTCCTTTAAACTATTTTGTGTGATTTTCAGGCTAATTAGCAGGTTTTAGGGTTGTTTTATATTCATTGTTGCTTTTATTTATTTATTTATTATGAGCTTTTTTTTTTAACTTTTTAGTGTGTGTGTGTGTGTGTATTGTTGTTGTCATAGTACTTTGCTTGGTCTTATATTTTCTTACTTGTTGTGGCTTTCAAACTTACATGTTGTCGTTACGTTTTGCACCTGTTTTATCTGTCATGTATCGATGTTTCTTTATGTTATATTTTTGTTTCAAACATGGTGGTTTGCATGTTGTTTTCTCTACTGTTATGGTTTGCTTTTTGGTATTTTATTTATTTGTTTTTGCATTTGTATGACTACATTAATCGATCTTTCTTTGTTTTTTATTCCCACCCCTTTTCCGTATAGTTTATGCTTGTAACTTGATGTCATCTGTTATTTTATTTGGTGTGTTTGTGCTCACGATTGCCTTCTTTTTCCTTTTGTATTCATGATGACAATCTATTTTTCTCATCTTAGGAAAAACAACTTATTTATTCTTGATATATATCTCCTCTGTAGCTCTAAAGATTATGGCCCCATATGGCCATTTAATATTTGGTGTTATTACAATGTTTTATTATACGACAGTTTACTATTTTTAGGTTATTATTAAAGAAAATTCTAAGATACTCAATCAATGTTGTTGTTGTTGTTGTGTGAGTGTGTTTATACTTAGGGTTAGTATTCAAACTAGATTTGAAGGAGAGAGTGAAGCTATAGAAATAATGAGCTGATTTTGTCCATTTTTACTGTTGAAACAATCATCATCAAACAACATTCATAACCTGAACTTGACTATGGATATGGCTTGTACATTTACATGGACATTTCTCCCATGGAAAATAATATGCTTAGATTTTTTATTTTTTTATTTTTTTTGTTGACCATTGTTGGAACCCAAAACAGTTTACAATTTGGATCCAATCCAAGACATAGCGCAAGCAACAAATCTAGTAATACACATGTGTTTCAAAAATCTCTCATATATGAATTATTAGGATAGATTTTATATTTAAGTATATAATTTGTATTATAAATAATAATCTCTTATTGTATGTATGCATAGTCCTATACTCCTCTTCAATGAAATACTTATCCTATATATTTCATATTCAAAACTTTTAAAACATAACAAGGTTTAATAAAATATTATATTAGTTTATAGATACTTGAAGAGAAGTTAGGTTACTTTAAAATACTTTAATAAACATTTTGAAACCCACTAACTTCACTATTATAATTTAATTTTTTATTATTATTAAGGAAACTGATCATTCTTTATTAGTTTGTGTATATGTTAATCTTAAACTCCATATAGACAATAACAAATTGGTATTATGGAAAAGAGAGAGAAAATAGTCTTCGTACTTACTATGGGTGTTATTTAAACTAACACACAGTTTTGTTATATTTGTTTAGGCTTTTAAATGCTTGTATATATTCTTAACTCTTAATAAGTGATTGACCTGGTATAATAATTGGGTCACGAGTTTAACAAGTTGACCCAAAAAAAATCCAACGCAACAGTTGGGAGCCAACAACATCAATTCTGCAAATCAAGGAATATCTTACATAAAGAAAGGAAGAAAGATGCAAGGACAGAGGATGTTTACTGTATCGAATAAATTGATATTTAAAAGTATGTACAATTATGTTTTGAATTCAAGAAGCTTTGATTCTCCTATTCTACTGGAAGTTTGAAACGTAATAATTTCTAGTGAAATTATAAAATAAATTAACAAAATCACTTACTTTATAAAACTTGATATTTAAAAGTATGTATAGTAGACTTCTCCGGTGATTGAATTGGTAGAGGGAGAGATTCTAAGAGGGTGGTGCCTTTTAATAGCAACTCGAACGTGGTCGAGTTTCACAGTCTTTTGCTTCAACTGTTCTCGATTGTAGTTTCAGCTGATTCTCAGATAAACAACTCGGTGGAGCTGGAGACGACGAAAAGACCATCTGGATTGACTTTGTTGATGTCTTTGTCAAGATTCTCTTGATCCGACCTACTAGGAATTTGGGTCTGGTTGTTGTTGCTTCTGTGTTGTTCTGAGAAGGTGAATTCAATAGGGAGATGGGAATTGGAAGTGTGTGGATTGTAGATTTAAGAGATTATGTTTTTTCATTTTTGTCTTCTTTGTTTTGGCCTTTTACTGATAAATTGTTTGACTGTAAAAGGATAAAACAATGTCGTTTTATTTATATATATAAAAAAACCAACTGAGTCTTAGCTGGGTTTACCCAGGTCGTCCAGGTTTCGAATCGACCCTTCGGGTCGACCTGGTTTTGCCTAGCCAAATCCCCGACAAGTTTTTTCTTAGACCCGACATGGTTCCTGGCCTGGGATGGCCGAGTCCTGGGTCAACTCGCCGGGCTAGGCCGGGTTTTAAAACTATGCTTAATATTTACTTTTTTTTCTTTCTTTTTTTCCGATAAAGTTGATGTTTAACATCTTTGAAAAGGTAATATAGCACATATAAATTAACAAACACTAGGTGTGTATTATGCTATATGCATTTATGCCTCTTATTAGTTTACTTTTGAACATTCAATAAGTTTTTGTATTGCATGATAGAAAATGATTTACAAATTAATTTCTCATCCTAATTTTATATATAAAATGATATGCCAATCTATAAGTAATAAATTATAGATTCTATGAGTTTTAAATGACTAGTCTCTCATAAAAAATAATTGTTAACATGTGTTTGTGTGTGTGTGTGATTACTCTTACAAAATACACCAATATAATCATTCTTCTTTATGTTACAATTTAGGAAATTATCATTATTACTAAAATTGTATTTTGTGATTTATTATTCGAGCCAACAATATTTTCGAGACATGCTTATTTTCAATTTTTTACATAGTAAATGACTCTTTTTTGTTATATTATTTTTGAAGTAATATGAGAAATATTTTTTAGAGTTTTTGAAATTTTGGAGAAACATATATTTTTAATATCGGGTTAGTTCTTACAGTATAAATTTACAACCTCGATATTAAATGAAAAGGTTGGAAAAATATGCGAGGAACCAACAAATAATTTTAAAATAGTCTCTGAATTTTTTCATAATTTTTTAAAATTATCTGAGAGTTTGTTTGACAAAAAAACAAAAAATGATAATATAAATATTGTTGGAAAATCAGTATGGCGTGTTTTTGACTAAAAGTCAGAGGTTTAAAAAATGTCTTAAGCTTGTGTTTGGCAAACACTCCTTAAAAATAAAATATTGTGTTTTTTCTTTGATAAAAATTGGTCACGCCAAACACTATTTTATTGAAAAATAAGCTCAGCCCAGCCATCTGGGCTGGGCTTCCTAAACCAAAGACCTAAGCCCATAAATACAACTCGAAACCAAAAAGATGAAAATGAAGATCAAAGGGGGAAAAATATTTGAATTTGCTCAAGAACATTAAGAACTCTTGAAGAAACCCAGAAATGAATATTCAAAAATAGACTAGGTCAAATTGAAATGAAGGCACAAAGACATGTAAACAAACTATTCAAACAAGAATTTGAGGCTGAATAATCACGATAATCAAGAAAATATCATGATTATGTGATTTTATGCAAAAAATAAAACAAAAAAAAACAAAGATAAAAAAAACCTCTTAAATCGGTGTTTTTAAGCCATAAAAATCTTAGATTAAAGATCAACATATATGCATGCACATATAAGAACCATCAATTAATTGAAATGACTCAAAAAACAATAATATAAGGCCAAGTACAATGGATGAATGTCAACCTAGAAAAGTTAGCAAACCCAAAATCCCAACAAAAGGTCTAAACCTATAAAAATACAATAAAACTCAGAAAAACAACCTAAACCTAGTATCATAAGCTTACTATGGTTTGTTGGAATAATCAAAATAATAAGAAACAAAAGATTAAAGGTAATAATAGCAAACACGAACCATAATGACAACAAGCAGAAGAAAACCTCTCCCTATCTATAAACATTGTTTCATTGATCATAAACATTGTCTTCATGCTTAAACAACATGCATATAACTTCAACAAAACTAGCAGACCAAACTTAAACAAGATAAACCACAATAAAAATTAAAACCTAAAATATATTGTCAGAACTTCCAACAAGATTAGCCTAACATCAAAGCATGCAAGAACAACATTATATACTAACATTTTCCATTCCATAATCATATTCTAACGAATCAAAACAAAGCAATAAACAAAACTTGAGCATATATAAGTTATATTCAAAGCATATTTAAACATCCTAAAACAATAATCATGGCTTTCAAAGTAATGTATGACTTCAAATGATACATAACAAATAAAATAAACAATAATATAAAAGATATAAATAAAAAGGAAAGAGGTGTGTTTATTAAGCTCCACCTCATCATCAAAGATATGAATGTTTACCTAGCAGTAAAAAAGTTGATTCCATCTCTGGATTTCTTGCTTTTTTCCTTTTGATTTCCAGCTTCTTTTCAATCTCAGATTGATACCCTAAAAATCCTCTTTGTTATCTTTCCTTTTATTCTCAATATTATTCTCTTGACTCTTTTGTATTTTCTTTCTCATTTTTTTTTAGAGATTTTCTCTCCACTTTCTTTTCAGATCCTCCTTCTTTGGTGTCCTCAAGAACAACCTTGTTATAAGCTAAACCAAACTAGAAATGACAAAACCATGGTTGTTTTGCTAAGAGTTTGTTAAAGAAGATTCTTGCTCATTCTCTCATCTAACCTTCCTAGAAAGGTGTATTCTGGTTCTTTTTGTCTTTTTATAAGTCCAAACCTTTCAAGAGAAGGTATCCACAAACTTTAAGCAATCATGATGATTTTCTTCTTCAATCATGAATGATCGAGTGAACTACTTTGGAGAGATCATTGTGACAAACTGGATGTAAATATAGGATAAGAGTAGCTGATCCTTATAGAGAAAATGTATACCTATAATGGGAATCAAATCTCATATGATTCGAAGGTTTAGAACTCGACATTCCTTAATTAAGATGCGGGCTCCTGATCAGCTTAAAACTATCAAATGCAAGAAAAGTTGATCAGGGACAAGCTGTTGTTGAGTTCATTGAGCCAAAGTAGTTATAAACATGTGATGATGATAATTGATCCTTATAGAGGATGTGTTTCTAAGTCCATTAGTGGTGGTTTGAGCCCTTGAGGTGGTCGGCGATATCACGTTCATTTGTCTGAAGTTGGTAACCCAATCAGCCTTCTCGGTTGAAAAAAATGACAAACAAAGACTAAACGACATGTCACTTATTCTCTTTATTAAAGATGAGTGACATGTTGTTCAAATTAAAACCTAGAAATTAAAATTTTATAATTAGGATTTTGCAAACTTCAATTTGGTCCATGTTGTTTCAATTCTAGTATATGCACCCTCAATTGACTATGAAACTTCTAATTTTATGCAATTGCACCCTTGAAAACTTTGATTTGACTCCTCTGATTTGAGTGTCCTTTTTCACATTAGTCATTGGTTTTTAATTTGTTCAATTTGATCCCTATCAACCATCAAACTTTTAATTTTTTTTCAAATTGACCCCTGATTTTGACTAATTTTAGTCCCCATACTTACACATCTTTTGCAACTTCACACCTTATTTCATCCAAATAAGCTTGTAAAAATTAAATCTGACCCTTTAAAATTCTAATCCTATCAATTAAACTCAAATTAACTTTCCAAATTTAATTTTTAAACAATTAAATTCTTGTTAAAATTAATTTGATTCGTTAAAAGTCTAATTAAATCCTTAATTAAGCCCATGATAAAATCAAATTAACACATTAAAAATCCAAATGAGTCCTTAGACTTAATTTTTATGTAAGTTCATCCAAAATTCATTTTGAGCTTGCATTGTCTTTAACATTTGGGTTTTTCAAATATGTATTTGAATTTCCGAAGTTGTCATAAACTCAGTTTGGTCACTCCATCTCTCATTTATGCATGCACATCCTTCTTCAGCTTGTTTTTGCCAATCAAGTTGCTTGTTCATTTATATTTTAGGGGAATTCAAAATTAGATTATGACATTATCATAATCATCGCAAAAATAAAATCTGATGAAGAAACATTATTTTTTGGATTTAACATCAATTTTACTATGAGTATTAGAATCAACATGAACATGAAAATATAATTAAAAAAATAAATTAAAAAAAAACAAAAAGATATAAAAGATATGTTTAGTTAAGATAATGATATCAAAAAATTGAGAACACCTCGGAAAAAAGAAGGATATTCTAAATTGAGGGGTTTCATCCTAGACCGAGGGGTTTTTTTTTTAATTTTTTTAAGTTCTTATTAAAAAAGCTATTTTGTTAATATAAAGGATATGTTTGGTTAAAAAATATATATGTGAATAAAAAAACTAGCTAAAAAATATTTTTTCAGAATTTAAATCGTTGTACTTTTATAAATATTTATTATAATTGTATCGGAATCAAATAAAAAAATTTAAAACACCCCTGGACCAGCAACAGTTTCCAGGTAAACGCCGGTGGTTTTGAAATACTAGAAAATCTTCTGAGCAAGAATATTAATACGGCCCACAGATTTGGCTATTTTTTACACGATTCTGGAAACTCCACCCACAAAAGTATGCACACTGCACAGAATCAATAAGAAACCGCTGCCAACAGATTTGTTTCTCTTTAGACCATTCCATTCCTTCGTTAAATGAAAAGGTACGGACACGTTAACTTGGAGCTGACATCAAGTCTTCAAAATCTCTCGTCTCACGACATGCTTGTATTTTTTAAGGAAAAAGCAGCCACCCCCACGTGATTTGACGATTCTTCGATGTACCTAATTAAAGTAGGGTTTGTTATTGTACATTATTGTTGTGACATAGTTCAAAATATTATTTTTTTAAGATATATTAAAATAATATTTTTTATTTTTAATATCACTTAAAAAGATTTAAAATTATAAAAAAAATTAATTTAAAACATTTTTTTTAAAAAAAAACATATCATGGCTGCATAAACAAACAAGATAATGACATGGTTTAATTTGCCACATCACCGTTTATATGGGCTCAACTTTGTGGGGCCATGAGCATAGTAGTATATAATTTCTTTCGAAAGTGATGACACCTGGCAAGAATTGAACGAAACCTTGAAGTTCCAAGCGCAGTTGAAGCGCGTGATATATGTCCTCTCGAGTAACCCAAGGTGGAGCAAAGGTATTGGTTTTTGCTCATGGCTCGTTTGCCCAAATTCGTGCACTTGCAGCATGTTTGAGACCAATTTCCTATTAAAATTAATTTCATTTATAGTATTTAAATTGCATTCAATACGTTAAAATCATGTATTTAAAAGATATATATTATCATTGAATTTATTTTATTTTTTACAATACCATATCTTTTATTTTATTCATTCAAAAATCTCTTAATTTTTAATCTTTTTTCATATACCATAACCCTCTTTTTTTCTGCATCTAATTCCTCTCTACTATTATCATCTTAAATAATCCATTAAATCAAAATTAAATACCTCATGAAAATAATGTTTTATTGTGATGCATATTTACTCTTGATAATAAAGAGAAGAGTGATACAAAAAAAGATGGGTATTTTGAAAACAAAAAACTAATTTTAAACATACATCTCTCCTATTTATTTCTAATTTATTTTTATATAATTTTCAAATCAAGGATAGTGATGTTATCCATGATGGTTGACATCAAGTGTGATAATTGACTCTCTTTTTTAAAAGTATAAGGTATTATTTTAATTATATCTATTAATTTAATTGTTTCATTATCAAGAATCTTTTTTAAGTCGTGTTTGGTTTTAAATTAAAAAGGTTGTCTTGGGAGTACCTTTTCTTTTATGTGTCATGCTATTTTGTTTGAGCTTTCCTCTACTTATTTTCGTTAGTTTCAAACGACATTTTGTTATGTATCATGCTATTTTGTTTTATTATTTTTTTTTTTTAACTTAGACTATAATATTTTTGTGTTGTCCATAACTTATTGCTTCATTTATCTTTTATGTTATTTTATGTCAACCTTTCCACTTTCTATTTTGTTTTTTTTTTTCTCTTACCTAAGCAACACTTTTTTAATCCATTGTTGTATAATATTAAATTATTTTTTATTCATACTTTCTAAATTTTTTATTCATTCATACTTTCTATATATATATATATATATATATATATAAAAGATCAGTGTTTTACTGTGGACTGCACTGTGCAGTCCACAGTAAAACACTGATCTATTGTCCCTGCTGCTTTACGGTTTTTTTTTTGGCTGTTTTTTTATGCCTTTTGGAAAATTATTTTTTGCTTTTTTTTTGTTTTTTTTAGCAAATTTTTTTTCTTTAATTTAGTTTATTAATTTTTTATAAACCCAGTTAATTCTGGGTTGACCTGTCAATTTTTTTATTTATTTTTATTTTTATAAATTTTTTTGTTTAATTTAGTTTGTTAATGTCAAATTTTTTTATTTAGTTATCAGACTTTCATGACACAAATCCTGCGTTTAACAGGTTAACATGGTTTGACAAGTTAACCCGGATTTGTTTTTTGTTTTTTTCTTTTTAATTAATTTTTTTCGTTTAGTTCAATTTGTTAATGTTCGCTTTTTTTTTTTTATTTAGTTGCCAGACATTCATTACACGGATCCGAGGTTTAACGGATTAACTTGGTTTGACGAGTTAACCTGAATTTTTTTTTTTTGCTTTTTTTTATTTTAAATTAATTTTTTTCATTTAATTTAAATTGTTGATGTTAAATTTTTTTCTATTTAGT
Organism: Populus nigra; assembly: GCF_951802175.1. Taxonomy (NCBI): domain Eukaryota; kingdom Viridiplantae; phylum Streptophyta; class Magnoliopsida; order Malpighiales; family Salicaceae; genus Populus; species Populus nigra. The sequence continues at coordinate 39,868,692 of NC_084852.1, forward strand.
TATCAAACTTTTATGACACGGATTCCGGGTTTAACAGGTTAACCTGGTTTAACGAGTTAGCTCAGTTAATTCTGGGTTAACCCATTAATTTGTTTTTTCATTTTTAATTATCAAACTTTCACGATGCGAATTCAAGGTATGACAGGTTAACCCAATTAATTCATATTTTTTTTCTTTTTCTTCATTAGTTTTTTTCTTCCTGTTGGTTTTTTTTCTTTGTTTTTTTTTAACTAATCTATTTAATTATCACACTTTTATGACACGACCTTACAGTCAGACCCACGTCCAATGCTATTGGGTCTGGTATTGCAGTCCAGACACTTTTATGCTAAGGGTTAACCCAAGTTTAATGTTATTATTAATATTATAAATATTACTCTTGGATCAGACGTTGCAACCGAACCTAAGATTCTTAAGTATAACTTTGCAAAAAAACCTAATATTTTTAGATCTTAGCTTTTTTTGAAATACAAAAAATAATTGACCCGCGGCATCGCGCGGGGCATATAACTAGTATATATATATTTGGCATGGGTATTGATTATGATTTAAATGCAATTTAATTCTGAATGGTAGTTTAATTATTCATGTTTTAAGTTTGTTCCTTAATAATCATGAATTTAAATCTTTTCAAGATATTAGAAACTTACATGGTTGTTACCTTTAGAACTAAAATAACTCGAATACTCATATTAATAATAATAAAAAATATTTGAATGCAGTTTATTTTTTATATTATCATTTTGTATTAAAATCAAATAGTTACAATATAAAAAGTTTTAAAAATATACGAATTTTTAGATATTAATGACTCCACAGATATTGTTTCAAGATTTCAACGTTAATAATAAAAAGCTTAGCTTGTCTTTAATGATTAATTACTTTTTTTAATTATATTATTCGAATAATACTTTTTTCTCTCTCTCTTGTTTTGTCCTAGATGTACTTTAATTTTTTTTTGTGTGAGGATATTCTCAAATTAACTTTTAAATATTAAAATTGTATAATTTTCTATTGAATCTAAAACACATATTTAAATGTAATTCCATACATTAATATAAATTATGTTTTGCAACCTGTTATAGCATAGGAACTATTGTCAATAGTTATATGTACTTCACGATTTCTAAATTACACAATACAAGCGGGCATTTTTACGCTTCTAGTTAATAATTTTATTGTACCTGTGACATTAACTATATAATTTTATGGTTAGAAATAAGTTATCATATAAGGAAATAGAAAATTCTTAAAGACAAGATAAAACACACCACGCAAAATTGTAATGAGCCCTAGATACATGCCTCTCATATATATATATATATATATATATATATATAATCTGGGGTATCCGTGCTAGCTTACATACAGCACGATTAATCTTCAGACCTAGTGAACACCTTGCAAGCTCAGTAGACAGATAATACACCGCGAGGATAACAGATGTTTATACAATGGTTCGAATCTAGGGTGCAGAGGCAAGAAATTGCTTGCCAGAACTGCTAGGCCACAAACCTGTATGCCTTATTTATAGTTTTTAAGCATTGGTAATGCCGATTAATTAATAGTTGGTATAGCTCTAGCCTTGTTAATTTGAAAATTATGTTAAATGCCTCATTTATAGTTTTTGAGCATTGGTAATGTCGATTAATTAATAGTTGGTCTAGAGCATAGCTCTGGGCTTGTTAATTTGAAAATTATGTTTGGTGTTTCTTGTTTTTATATAGAATTGTATTGGAGTTATTGATATATCATATATACGTGCGTGCTTGTATATTTGTATAAAATTAAATATTATTTATCAAAAAAAAAAAGATGTGCCGACACAAAATGTAATAGCGACATGTAATTTTAACATGCAATTTATATTTTTTTTGTTTTTTTTTAACGTGGGTGTCCAGGCCAGCTTGTGTGCACCTCGACTAATCTCACGGGCCCTGAAGTTAACGACCATGTAATCCTCTATTAGCCATCATATGAGTAACCATAGGGCTCGAACCTAAGACCACAGAGGGAGCAAACCTCTTGGTTCCAAGCTCTTACAACTGGCCCACCACCTAAATGGTTACAATTTATATTTGTTTGGACTGGATGAGAAGGTAGTGCATATAATACAAAATTTTATCACCATCCCAATCTTCTCCCCAAGGATATTTTTAAATGATATAGTTTTATATTCACAAACTCATAGAAACTAAAAGCCTTCAAGTATAAATTATATTCGTGATGAGATTGCTGCATGTTTAATGGAACTATAAAAGTAAATACAAGCACATTAATGTAAATGCAAAATAATAAATTAACGTGTGTCCTTTTTGGTTAGTTTACTAGTAATGTTAATTTTAGCTACAGTTACAACTAATCACCTTTTATATGTTTTTTTTAGATTTTAATTCTAATCATAATTTTAACCAAACACATATTTTTAATTAAATTGACATCAACTCAAATTTTTTTTTAAATCATTTTTTTTTCAAATTATATCTATGAAAGTTACCAAAATATCTAAAAAAAAAATATTCTAACATGCTCGAGAACTGCTCATAATGCAAAAAGCATATATACCACAAATCAAGATCTCATGGATCTTATGAAAGACTAAGAGGATGTTTGAAAGTGCGGTAAAAGTTGTTTTTCAAAGTATTTTTTATTAAAAAATATATTAAAATAATATGTATATATATATTGAAAAATTATTCTTATAATTAACACATTAAAACAATTTTTTAAAAATAAAATTTAATAAAATGCCGTTTGGAAGCGTTCCAAACGGCCTCTGACTGTTCCCATAAACATCCCCTCCATGACCCCCGCTGCACGCCTCCTCGTCCCTTGCCTCCCAACTTTCCCACCTTAAATACTCTCATCTCACCTCCCTAAAAACAAACCATCTCCAAAAAAAAGAAAGGAACTCTCATCTCTCACTTTCCACTATGCAAAAGAGCGCTTCAGCTTCTTCATTAGGCCCAGGAGGCCTAGACCTGTCTCAGATCTTCTTCAAACCAATTCAAAACACATCTCCGCCATCACCCACCAAACGCCACACCAAAATTTCTGTTATTGGTACCGGCAATGTTGGCATGGCAATAGCCCAAACAATTTTGACGCAAGACTTAGCTGACGAGCTTGCCCTTGTTGATGCCATACCTGACAAGCTCCGCGGAGAAATGCTTGATCTCCAACATGCTGCAGCTTTTTTACCCCGCACCAAAATTCTTGCATCCACTGATTACTCTGTCACTGTTGGATCTGATCTTTGTATTGTTACTGCTGGGGCTCGACAGATTGCCGGGGAGTCGAGGTTGAATTTGTTGCAGAGGAATGTTGCAATGTTTCAGGGGATTATACCTCCACTTGCTCAGTATTCTCCTGACACGATCTTGATGATTGTGTCGAATCCTGTTGATGTGTTGACTTATGTGGCCTGGAAGTTGTCGGGGTTTCCTTCGAATCGGGTTATTGGATCTGGTACCAATTTGGATAGCTCCAGGTTTCGGTTCTTGATTGCTGATCATCTTGATGTCAACGCCCAGGATGTACAGGTGAGGACATCGATTGATCTTGTTTGTTATTTTTTTTTTGAGTAGTTATGCAAAATCACAATTTATCCCACTGCATTTTTTTCGAGCATATGTTCAATTTGATTTCATGTCACTTTGTTTGAAGCTTTGGTGCGTGAAAGGTGGCAGATGATACATTGAAATTGAATTCTACAGAAAAGAAAAAAAAAATTGCTGAATTTCAGTTATGCTCCGTAGAATTTAGAGAAGAGGTAGAAGAACAGTAGATATTTTCTTCATTAGTTTGTGTTGTTGCAGAGTGTTTCTAAGGTAGAAGAATTGCACAACAGATGCCAAGAATCGTGCAGGGAAGTTACAATACAGATTCTGAGAGATTTGATGTAGCTAAACTTTAGGAATCAATCTTCCCCTAAACAATCTCGTAAACAATTATCTCTAGCTGAACATTAGGAATCAGTGATTGTAATTTTCTGATGATATTCTGCAATCTTGTTGTCCTGCTGATATGCTTGATGATTCACGTTTCCATTTCCATCATTTACATGCTTGTGCAAAGTATTTCTGTACATTTTGATTAAAAGAAGAAGAAGAAGGAAGTCTCATGAGCAAATCATGTGGTCAAAATTGAAAATTGACTTTCGCTATCTGCGTTTGAATTTTTTAATTGTTAACATTTCTTTATAGGAAAAAATATTTCTGAATCCTTACTTTTTCTTTGGTAGGCCTACATTGTTGGTGAGCACGGGGATAGTTCTGTGGCATTATGGTCTAGCATAAGTGTAGGAGGAGTGCCCGTATTGAGCTTCTTAGAGAAGCAGCAAATACCCTATGAGAAGGATGCACTGGAGAAAATCCACAAAGCAGTTGTAGAGAGTGCATATGAAGTGATTAGTCTCAAGGGCTACACATCTTGGGCAATTGGGTACTCAGCTGCTAACTTGGCTCGGTCCATTCTCAGAGACCAGAGGAAAATCCACCCTGTTTCCATTCTTGCAAATGGGTTTTATGGCATTGGCGATGGGGACGTGTTCTTGAGCTTGCCTGCACAGCTAGGTAGAGGAGGGGTTTTGGGGGTGACCAATGTGCATTTGACGGATGAGGAGGCACAAAGGCTCAGGAACTCTGCTAAGACCATCTCGGAGGTGCAAAGCCAGTTGGGACTTTGAGGTCAGTGGACATTTGTTCTATTCGTTGCGCTTTGTAGGTAGTATCTTGGCTTGTTTTCACTCGTAACTTTTATGTTTCCAGTTTTCATTCAGTGTTGTCATTTGTCAGTATAGATACATTTTTGTGAAAGGTTTCCCATCCATAACGAACTAAAAATGGCTTTGTTTTGCTGTTGCAACAATTATGTGGAGTGACTGCGATGGTGATATTCGTCCTGTCACTCTTGCAAGAAGAACTTGGACTGTGGGAATTTATGTTGCAAAAGCACGCTGGCTTTAAGACATACTTAGCCAACTGTACTGATTGGAACTCTTTTTGGAAAATCTGCAGCATTCATTTCAAACAAGCCTGGTTAGAGCATCTAGAAGGAGAGATGTTATTTAGAAGATTCAAATATGTAATATAGCTTTATGAATGGGATGTGTGTGTGTTTTGTGTTTTGTGTTGTGTGTTTGTTTAGAAGAGACAGTTATATTTTAATATATTTGATAAGTAACTATTTTAACAACTTGATATGATTTAGTTGGCTCGACAAGTTTAAAAACAACTCGAAATATAATATTTAAGAATGAAATTGAAAAAAATTCAATTAAAAAAATAACAAAAAAAAAATTGAGAAAACCTGAATGAATTAACTAAATTTATAATATGAGTCATAAGATCAAAATAATTTTATAAAAAATAAATTAAAAAAATATAAATTTTTATAAACTTAAAGAAAAAAACTAGTGAAAAAAATTATTCCAATAAATATTGCTTTGCAAGGTTTTAGCAGTTTTATAAGATATGTAGAAATAATATATTTATAAAAGAAATAATATTTTAACATTTTATTTAGTATATTTTTTCCAGACGGAAAGCTGAATTAATTTTTTTTAGTTTTTATTTAGCACATTGGAGATGCCTTTACAATGGCAATTCCCCTCAAAGAGCCATAGCCAATTCATGGTAACTTAATTTTTATTTGTTTATAATTTTTTATGCCCAAATTAATAATAATTTTTTTATAAATTTGTTAAAGAAAGAAATTCAAGAAAAAAGAATTGAATTGTAAAGGAAAAATCTTATAACCAATCTCAAATTAACTAGAAAAAATTCAGTCCATTTACTTTTTTTTTTTTTTTACTTTGCAGTCTTTTTAATTTTTAATATTTTAATTTTAATTTAAAAGTTTGCTTTCGTAACATTTCAATCCTGAGTTTAAGAAGAGAAAGAGAAAGTCGCTTAAAAATAATAAAAAAAGAAAAGTTGGTAAATAAATACTTTTCAACCACAAAATACATATTTCTTTATGCCAACAAGTTTTTTTTTTGACAAGAAACGTTAAATGATTATGACTTTTTTTTTCTAAAAACATGCATGGAAAAATAGATCAAGTTTCATTTAAATGTTTTTATTTGATTGATTTTTATTTTTTTAGTGATTTTAAAGTATTTTTGGGTTGATAAATTATTTATGGAATTTCTTATGATGTATTGGGTCAAAACGACTTAAAAACTAGGTTTTAGGGTCCAAAAACTTGGACCTTGATTTTCTATTAACTGGAGGTGACCAAAAAACATAACAATATACGACTTGTTGCTTGCTTAAAAAAATAAAAACGAATAATGTTTCAGTTGCTCTCAAGAAAAAAAAACATGTGCGGGCTTACGCTTCAAAGCCTAATGCTTTTTTTATTAAGGCCTAGGCCATTCGTGCATGGTTTTTTTTATTTTGTTTTTTAATCTATTTTCATTAATTGTTTCTATCCATTTAACTTTGTATTTTTTTTGTTTTATAAAAAAAAATGATTAATTCTTTTATATTTTTAACTGCATAATATTTTGAAGAGGTTAATTTGATTTGTCTTGAATTTTTTTCCTTGTATACTTTGTATAGATTAGGTGTATATGTATATATTTTTTTTATATATAAAATATTTGTTATTAGTAATAATAATTAGCCGCTACGATAAAATAAATAAAAACACTTAAAATAAAAAAATTATAATGGATATAAAACATTTGCAAATGCATCTATATTTTATTTCTATTATAAAAATTAATTTTGTTATTTTAATATTTAATTAGTTTTAACAAATTTATCTGCTCATAAATTCCTTAATTTATTTTATAAATCATAAATAAAGTATCTTCGCTCTTTGATTAAAAAAATTATATTAATAATAGAATTTTATAATTTTTTTTTACTCTATAGAGTTATCATGGTTTAAAACAAACATTCCAATATTAGATTATTATTCATTTTTTTGAGTATTTTTTTATTATATAATTAAATAATAAATAATTTCACCATAAAAAATGCATGAAAATCTTGATCCCACCCTTATTGCAGCAGAGACCAGTTATCTGATAACGCACGACAACCGCAGTTAAGCGAAGGGTTGTCAAGACTCGAGACCAAGTCCAAAATCCAAAACAGGACAACCTGACCTTTGGTATCTCATGATTGGTGGTCAAAAATTGAAACACCGCGGCTTCTTGGAATTTGGAATTATAAATCAACTCAGGGATAGTTTGGTTTTTTTTCCCTTTCAAATTGCAGTGTAGATAGCTAGTGATTTGGAGCTTCTCAAGCTCCTAAGAGAGTATGGTGGATCATGTTCCAAATCTTATTCTTGGTTTTGAATGATTTGGATTAAGTGAAAAAATAATAATTAACAGTATATTTTTATGATGCATTAAATTCAATTATTTAATTTGAATTTAATGATTTATATTTAATGAATATAACAATCCACTGTATTTCAGTGCAAAAGGTCCAATAAAAATCTAGCTCCAACAGTAACAATCAATATTATAATATTTGAGAGCGTGGTTACAAAACTCTACTCGGTTTGTGAATCAATCTGTTGATCCATGGAACTAAAGCCTAGTCAATGTCATTTTAGAGTGTTTTATATATATATATATATATATATATATATATATATATATATATTATTACTTGGATTAATCAGTTAATATTAAATCTATAACTTCAATTTTAAATCGGTCAATCTTGAGTTTTGTAACTAAATAGCTCAATAGCACAACGGTAGTTGTTTGGCTACGTGGTAGCTTCCACGTTTAGATGCCACTGCAGGTATCAATTGTTTGGTAAATGATAAACTATCGTTTATTGTTAATAAAATTACTAAAATTTACAGACGCGTTTGCGTTCTGTTAAAAGCAACTTCAAACTGCTTTGCCTGCGTCTGCATGGTAACCAGTGAAGTTTTTGTTAGGGAGTGAAAGAGAGGTGAGAGCTCTCTTATATTCTTCAAACTAATCTGATATGAGGTCCACTATAGATGATGATATTTTCAATATCAATGCCAGGGTTTGAGCCAATGAAAGGGTTCAAAGTGCAGTAAATAGTATTCTTAACAAAATAAGTATTTTTAACAATGATCATATTGAAAACAACTAGAAATTATGATTTAAAAATAAAAAATAACAAAAGATCAAATAATTTGTAGTTTTAAGTGTTCAGATTTCTATATAGTTTAATGAATTAATAAAAAATATTTTATATTAAGTATTATTTATTTTATAATGTAATATCAGTTATTAAATTCACAATATTTAAATTAAAAATCATCAAATTATTTTAATATATTTATATAAAAACTTTAAAAATAAAAAAATATTATTTTAATATATTAACAATTTAAAATACCAAATAATCCAGAAAATAGTGAAGCTTACCAAGCTACTGGGCTCCGAGCCCAAAACATTACACCGCACATGTCTGAAACGCTATCGTTTAATAGACTGTCGTAAGCAGAAACAACTTCTTTCGAATTTCTGAAATTCGTCGATTCACAAACACTCGGGAAAATCACCAGATAGGTACTGAAGATTGGCTGACAACAACAATAGTACTTCAGGAAGTTGAAGAAGGAAGATCGAGCTAAATCTAAAGCCGAAATGGCAGGTAGATTGAGCAACGTGGCTTCACGGATCATGGGAGGAAACGGCGTCGTTAGCCGCTCTGTCGCCTCCTCTCTTCGCCTCCGTTCCGGCTTGGGCCTCCCCGTCGGCAAACACATCGTCCCCGATAAACCCGTTAGTATATATTAACTATTTTCAATTTTTTACAAAAAAAATCAAATCCATAAAAGAAAATTCACTTGGGGTTTTTATTCTTTCAGATTCCCGTGAATGATGAGCTGACGTGGGACAATGGGACTGCGTTTCCAGAACCTTGCATAGATCGAATCGCCGATACTGTTGGAAAGGTAACCAGTGACTATTGATTTTATTATTATAACTTGTAAATATCAATTTATTGATTTTCCTTTTCCTTTTGGGATTCTTTGATGGTAATAGTATGAGGCCTTGGCTTGGTTATGTGGAGGTTTGGGATTTTTCGCGAGTCTCGGGTTGTTAGTTGTGTGGAATGATAAAGCTTCTACGATTCCATTTGTAAGTTAAATAACTCATATTTTGGTTATTAGACCCCCCTCCCCCCTCTATCCTTTCATTCGGTTTTAAATATTTGATTTGCTTACTTGAATGGAATCGATATTTGTTGGTATTTTGGTATCAATTGGTGAATATGTTTTTGTTGGTGTGTTTAATTAAGTGGAGAAATAAATTTCCTTTCGAGTCATAACCGATATTCACACTTAATATTATCAAGTTAAGCTGTCGACCTTGTATAATCAATTTAATTTCATGGTACTTAGCTGTAGTGCAAACATTAGTTAAAGAGACAAAACCTTGATCTCTTTGGAAGTGAATTTCGACCTGACTAAATTACAAGTTAGGACATGATATAGTTCTGAACTTATGCTTTCAGTAATGATGCAATATAAATGGCTGATTCCTCTGATAAACGCGAGACTATCTTGCAAAGTAAATGAACATCAAATGAGGGGGGTTGAATTTAAGACCTGCTTGGTTATAGAGCTCTGATTTCTGCCCTAATTCTGTGATTGAAATGTTACTCTAGTGTTCTACAAAGAAAATTGCACATGTCAGGATAGTCATGAATGTTTAAAATGTTAATAAGATTTAGCTTTGGTATTTGAAAGGAATTGGTATCTGTTGCACTTTTGATATCAGTCTAGGAAACTAGTTCTTGTTATTGAGTTTTGTGATGTGAAAATACGTTGTCTTTTGAGTTGAAAAATGCTGTATGATGACATCTACTCCAATTCAACTCTGTTTTGATGCCATGGTAGAGGACATGTTGGTGGTTCTTAGAAGCTCCTGGATGAAGATTTATCAACTTCATGAGGTCATTTTGTTTTAATCAACCCTTTCCTAGTGTATTGCTTTTGGTGAAAGTGGGGAAAGCAGATGTGCTTTCATTTATGACGGCATTTCCATTGTTACATTGGATAAGAGCTATTAGATATGTGCTTAAGAAGTTGGTATTCATGTCAAAACTATTATTAAGTTAAGCTCTTGAACTTGTAATAACCATCGAGTTTCTATAATACTCAGCTTCAGTGCAAAAAATATTGAAAAAGATATAACCTTTGTCTTTCTGGAAGCAAAATTTGAGCTGACTAGATTACAAGTTAGGAAAAAACATGATACTGAACTTAGGATTCAGATGATGACGCATTAGCAAACAACTGATTCCTCTGATTACTCATATGACCTTGCAAAAATTAGTGATGGGAATTGATTTCTTATAACTTTAGGAAGAAAACTCTTGAGTGAGAATGTGATGTCCATGCTCCAAATCTAAAGCCTCACACTTGACAGAGAACCATAGTTTTCCTTCGATGCATCTGTCTTGGGTTTGTCCTTTATCCAATTATAGCCACAGCAGATTACTGCTCGGCTCAGCTTAACTCAACTAAGTCACAGGGGATGGAGTTGAATTTTGAAGTGTGCTACATTTGAACACAGTGAATCTATTTCCTGTTCAGTGCTCAATCACTCCTCCACTTTAGGACAAGTTTTCAATTATCTTTCAAAATTCTGCAGTTTTATACTGATCTGAATTTCCTATGTCTTTAAGTATGGGATACATTAGAACTCGTAAACTTGCAGGAACTGCTTATTCTAACATCTGCTAGTCTTTATATACCCTTTCATATTCATAGTGCTTGATGATACTTGAGTCTGTCTTGTGCTTTTCCTTAGGGAAGCCTTATGTTTGTTTGTTGTCACTGATTCCAAAAGCAAAGGTTTTCCTTTCGAGCCAGTTGATATGCCTCTGGATATATGAAAATTATCCAGTCATTAATATCACATGCTATGTTTGTTGGAGAACAAAGTGGAGCTTTCAGGCAAAAAATGTCTATCCTTCTAGGAATTGTGAATCTAAACTGCCACCGCATCACATGATATAGGTTCTCTGGTGAGATTCATCTCAAAACTTGATTAGAGCATTTGAATATCACTGGTACCGATATACTTAGACTGGGTAATTCAAGGCCATGTATTAGAGTGGAAATTCAACCTGATCATCTCCTTAGAAGGCTAAACCAATTTCCTGATATGTTTTCCCAAATGTACAGTCCTTGAGAATTATAGGGAAAGGCTGGAAAAATTTTTGTGGGAAGCATCCTGTTCCCTTGAATTTTCTTTTGCATTGGCATTATGCAAAATCTAATTATTCTTGAGAGATAACAATTGCAAGTTTAAAGATATTGATCAAGCATAAAAGTGTTTGCAGCAGAATTTTGAAGGTCCTATCCATTTTAAGAGTATTTCATTTTGGCAGTCTGATGTCTTTTATCTTGTCTATCATTAGTGGAGCTATGTAATTTATGGTACTTTTTGGGCACTTCAATAATGATTCTGCATTCATAGTGTATGATGATGTTATGCTTCTGCCTTGTGAATAACCCTGTTATGTTTTGTCAAATATCACTTTATCTCATCAGCTGCATACGTTCCTTTTATAACTTCTTGTTTCAACTTCATATTTTGTTCTATATAGAGTATTTTATGCTTAACATTTTAGACATCCTCTTTTAATGCAATTGCGCTGCTTCTGTGCACTTTAAACATTTTTCTTATTCAGCACTTTACGTTTCTGATGCTTGCGCGTGCACACACTCAACATTTTTCCTGTTCCACATTTAACATTTCTTATGCTGACAACAGCATTTTTCTTTTCTTTTTTTATTCTTTTGATAAGGCACCGAAGGTGTATCCATATGACAACCTGAAGGTGGAGCTTGGTGGAGAACCGTAGGGTTGATCTAGGAGTGGTTGTATCCTTCTTGCTCTTTCTCATGGCTGTCCTCTTTTGTTCATCATTTTGCCTTTGTGAATTGTGATGGTTAGAAATAATGGATGTGGCTGAAATTAACATCAAACAAACAGACTTTTAAGTTTCTCAAAGCTGGTTCTCAAACAAGATGGTGTTCCTTTTTTCAGATTCCTTTTTTATGTTTCTGCCAGTAAATTGGATTATTTAAAATAAGGGTGACCATCTCAGCACTAAGCATGTGGTTTGCGGTTTTTGTAATCTCTAACCTCTTGTTTTATTCCTTATCCCTTGATTATATCGTGGATAATTTTTTGTCGAGCTTCGATTTATTTTTTCGAGAATAAACTATCTCCACTGAGTTCCCCATAGACACGAAAATTGTGTTATTGATGTAGTTACTGATGGCAGGACTTTGGCCACCAATGAGCCTTCTCTCTGCTCTTCTTTTTACCTGACTCTCTCTCTTCTTTCGTAAAAGTCAAGGATTGAAATATAAAACAGAGGGTTGGATAGAGAAAAACATTTCCGTGTTTTTGAAACATTTTGGAGGGTTTTTGGGTTGACAAATGAGTTTTTGGAGGTTCTAAAAATGTTAATTATGTGTTTTTAAATAAAAATGAGTTGAAATTTTTTTTTTTTATTTTAAAAAATCAAACCTGAAATTCTAGCCACAATGGTGTGTGGTCTAGGCATGTGGGTTTAGGCTAGAAGGCCTTTGCACGCCTGAGCCTGGAATTTTTTTCCCTTGAATTGCTTTCTCTTGAATTGTTTCGCTTGAATTTTTTTTAGGGTTTTTAAATTTCTTGTTTTTTATTTCATTTTTAAATTAAGTTCTCTTTTGGTGATATATAAGAGAAAATGTAAATACATAAAGAAGAAGTTTAAAACAATTTCTTAAAAACAATATTTCATTAGATATTTGAATTGCGAAACAAGATTTATTTTTATTTCTTAAAGAAAAACCAGCTATAATAAACTACACATACGGATATCAAGTTTCCCTTGGTAATTTCACATGATTATATTTTTTTTTGATGATTGTAGGCGGTAGATTTGCGGATTAGATGATTGAATTCATAGTTTTTAGGATACAAGGGTCTGTTTGGTTTTTGGTTGTCTTGGAGGTGTTTTTGATTGGAGTTTTAGCTTATTTTAAATATGTGATTCAAAGTCATGTTCCACCACCAATGTTCAAGTCACCGCCGCCACCATCAATGATCAAGTCACTGCGGCCACCACCTCCCTCTATCACTACCAAAAGGCACTTGCCCTAGAGATACCAGCTTGAACTTTCAATCGTCCTGTCTGGTAATAAATAAGATATCTGCAGTAATGCATGCATTTATGGTTCTTTCAGACATTAACTTCCTTCCCAAAGACCATTGACTTGCTATCCACTTCACATGCTTCAGCAACTGCAAGCATATGCCAGCTCCTCTGTTTGGTCACAACCTAGCTTAATGCATTGATCAGTACTGTTGATTTAACAAAACAAATTGACTGTACTAATTTGCTTCTTCAGAGATTAATCCTTCTCCCTGTTTTAATTTTGTCTATGTCGGGGAAGATTAAAGGATAGTTTTTAAGGTTTGAAGTGTTTATTTATTTATTTTTTAATTTTAAATTAAGTTTTCTTCTGGTGACTATATTTATCTATCATATTTTGATAAAACAAAATTTATATTTTTCTTTTGGTGACATATGAGAGAAAATATAAATATATAAAGAAGAAGTTTAAAACAATTTTTTTTTAAAAATTATTTCATTATATATATATATATATATATATATATATATATTATAAGAGATGAGGTGATTTTATATTTATATCAATGTTCGCTAAAAGTCCCTACTTCTCCCTTTTACTCTCCGATGCCTGTTTGCCTTGGTAATTTCACATGATTATATTATTTTTGATGATTGAATTCATAGTTTTTAGGATACAAGGGTCTGTTCGGTTTTTGGTTGTCCTAGAGGTGTTTTTGATTGAAGTTTTAGCTTATTTTAAATATATATGTGATTCAAAGTCATGTTGTAGTTTTTATAATTTTTATATATATATATTTTGTTTATTTTTCTTTGTTTTTATGCTCTATATGTGAATTCTTCTTTCCAAATAACTATGATTTATGGTTTTAATCTCTAAATTTGATTATAATACTTGATTTGACATAGTTACAAAATGTGGGCATGTTTGTATATCACTTTTATTAATTATATTCCCTTTGTTTTATATTATAGCTTCCATAATATATATATATATATAGCAACAAAACAACAATATTTCCAACCAATCCTTTTCTATTAATTTATAAAGTTATTTCTCTACAATTTATTCTCTAAAGATCCCCTAAGAGATTTTGAGGGCCAATATTGATGAAGTCCAATTGGATCCCATTTCTTTTAGAATTACTTTTCATATTTGCAAAATGCGTATTTCAGTTGAGGTAATCGAAACATCGATAAAAGAGCTCTCAGTTTTTTTTTTTTTTAATAGTTTAGTGTTAATGCATTTCTGTCTACACTTCTGATAACTCATTAACTTGACTAACCATGGGTTCCAGAGATCCATGCATTACATAGAAAAAGAAGGTCAAAAACAGATTGCAAAGCTTGCATGCATGGAAGATCTGGGCAGCTTCGATCCATGCATGGAATCTTTCCTGACCAGCCATATTACTCTCGCGGTCTTAGGAATTTAGATCTGGGCAGCGACAGTACTGTGGATGCTATTATGGCGAGGACAAATAAAATATGTTCCTTTTCTTTTCTCATGTCTCCCTAGCTAGGTTGTATACCATTCTCGTGACCAGATTTGAGTTCATTTTTTAAATTTCTCATTTTATATTTCCGTGATTGCAACTTGAATTTCATTATTTATTCAATTATTTATTTGGCTATTTTAATTTTATTTCATGAGAAACAAGCTAGTCAAATTAATTTAGGTTATCTTGAGTTAAATTAAGTTGTTTTGCTTTTTTTTATGCGGTTATTTCTGGTATGATTTTTTTAAAAATTTTTTTATCTGAATCTGTAAGTTAACTGAATTAATCTGAGTTAATTTTTTTTTTTGATATGTTTTTTTGAAAATTATCTTCTATTTATTTTCGTGACTTTGCATTAGATTATGGGGCATAGAACTTTACATTTCGAACTCTGAGCTGATTGGTCTGATACTAAAATTAACTATCAACTACCACAAAGAGACGGAAAAAAAAGCATGGAAAGTCAACTAGAAAATATTCGATCCAGATTTATTACCTCCAATTTTCCCGGCTGCATGCATGCATATGGTTCACGTCTAAGGATTTTTAAAAGCCAACTGGTGCTTATTCTCCACCTATAGAGCGTGTTTGGCAGTGTGGTTACTGGTGCTTTTCAAATAACTTTTCGTGCCAAAATACATGTCAACGATGTTTTTTCATTTTTTAAAAATTATTTTTGACATCAGCACATCAAAACGATCCAAAACGTACAAACCATATTAAATTTTAGTAAAAAAAAAAAACAAAAAATTTTCAAATTTTTTGGGAACGCGGCCGCAGCCGCGTTCCCAAACGGTCCCTAAACGCCTGACCAGCCACTTCTGTATTTCGTACCACCGCCTCTCACATTCTTTCTTAAACCTCGATCACGGTCCTTATAGTATCTCTAAAACATTCTACAGTTTTAGATATATGGCTTCAGGAGCACTAGCCTCCAATGCCCTTCTCCTCTCCCTCTACATCTTATTTTTGGCTTTGCTGAGCTCCGCTGAGTATTGCCCACCATCACCACCCAAGGTCAAGTCACCTCCACCACCCAAGGTCAAGCCACCACCACCACCACCCAAGGTCAAGCCACCTCCACCACCACCCAAGGTCAAGCCTCCACCACCCAAGGTCAAGTCACCTCCACCACCCAAGGTCAAGCCACCACCACCACCACCCAAGGTCAAGCCACCTCCACCACCACCAAAGGTCAAGCCTCCACCACCCAAGGTCAAGCCACCTCCACCACCCAAGGTCAAGCCACCTCCTCCACCACCACCCAAGGTCAAGCCACCACCACCACCACCCAAGGTCAAGCCACCTCCACCACCACCCAAGGTCAAGCCACCACCTCCACGACCCAAGGTCAAGCCACCTCCACCACCCAAGGTCAAGCCACCACCACCACCACCCAAGGTCAAGCCACCTCCACCACCACCCAAGGTCAAGCCTCCACCACCCAAGGTCAAGCCACCACCACCACCGCCACCAATGGTCATGTCACCACCACCACCAATTGTCAAGTCACCACCGCCACCAATGGTCATGTCACCACCACCACCAATTGTCAAGTCACCGCCACCACCAATGGCCAAGTCGCCACCACCAATGGCCAAGTCCCCACCACCACCACCAATTGACAATTCACCACCACCACCACCTCCATCACTACCAAAAGGCACTTGCCCTAGAGATACCTCGAAGTTGCAAGCATGCGCAAATGTGCTGAATTTGTTGAAAATCTTTGTTGGTGAAAAAGAAAAGGCCAAATGCTGCAGCCTCATTGATGGTCTTGTTGATCTTGATGCTGCTGTTTGCCTTTGCACTCGAATCAAAGTTGATCTGTTGGGCCTTATTAAGTTAGATGTTCCTGTTGCCGTGGAGTTGTTGCTCAACGAATGCGACAGGAAGGTCGCGGAAGATTTCAAGTGTCCGCCCTCCTAAGTCCTTCAGTTTAATAAATTGCCGCGTATAATTTAGCTTTCCTTGCTATCCATCCCCACCTCATTTTATTGTTCTTTGGACTTTAGCAAGGCTTTTGCTGGCTCGTGCCTTAAACATTGTTATATCAATAAACGTACGCTGTAATCTGCGATTAGTGTAGTGACTAGCTTGAAAGGCTCCTTTTCCCTTTCTTCCTATATAGCTAGCAGCTCGTAATCTATTTCTATTATGCTGCAATAATACCAAGTTTGATTTATGTATGTTCTCGCGCTTTTTTTTCTTACTTCGATTTTCAAACTTGTAGAATTAACAATATATATAATATTATGTATTCCTGTTATGTTGTTAATTTCCAAGGATCTTAATTGGTTGAGAATAATTGGTGGCACAGTAAATATATAAATTCTAGAATGAAAACAATTAGCTCTTGTTTGATGATGAAATTAAGGAAGATAAATTGATAAATTTATTAGTTTGCTTTTACACTTTCTTGACAAGGCAAAGAGAGGAATTCTGCTCTTATAGACGGAGGCATATATATATATATATATATATATATATATATATATATATATATCCCCACTTTTCCCGCGTTATATTAGAATACAATAAGCACAGTAGTAGCATCTTCGAATTCCAAAAACACAAGCTGACATATATATGCCCTTCGTGCGTTTTAGTTCTGCAATTCACTAGGGGGTGGCATCGGGAGGTAAATTATCATTGACTTACCACTGTTGCATTTAACGTGGAATATCGGATTACTAACTGGGATAAGATCAGAGAGGTTCTGATTTTATGAATTATGCCACAATGGAGCATGGGCCGCATGCAGTCAAAATTATGCACAAGCAAACCATATCTCATACGTGTATGCAGTTGTTTGGGGTGGTGGTTATTCTAGCTAATCTCACTCTGCAATATTGTGATTGAAAGTCGTGAAATACTTCAGAAAAGAATTGAGTTTTTTCAAGCCTGCGGATCGGTGCTGCAAAATACTTGTAAACACATGAAACATTCTGATATTTAAATTAGTAAGACGTAAAAACAGAAAAATAATATACGTTAAATAAAAAATAGCAGGAAAATATAAAAGAAATTGTATGTTTTAGAAAATCTTGAGTGATCGTTTGTAGTTTTAGAAATTATTTTGTGGTTGTTTGTAGTTTTATTAGAATTTAAATGGTTGTTGATGGTTCATGAAATTGTTGAGTGCTTAATAGTGATTCTTAGAATTGTTGGGAGATTAATGATCATGTATAAGATTGCATGACCAAGCTTTTAATGGTTATGTATGGCACCCAAGACTTATATGACCTTCTTATCCTTACATGTGACTAGGGTATTTATGCACTCGATTCTTGAATTTACTATATGAAGAAGGAAATAATTTTCCTAGAAAGTTGAGAGTTGTTGTGCTATGCATATCATTGGTAAAGGTATTGGCAATTACAATATTAGGACATAACCGTTGGTTAGAAAAGCGGTGCCTGCATTGGTTGACATTAGGTAAGCTCATACGACCTAAACAATCAGCATGGTTGGCATGTACGTGCAATCTTTTTTTATATATAATTTTTCTGAATCATCACAAACCTTATCTTCAACTGTAATGATATTAAGTGTAATTGGTCTTAATGAAACTATCATTTAATAATTAGCTTTAAATTTACTAAAATTTATGACATAGTATACATACTTGTGTTTTTATTTAGAAGCAGGATAAATACTTGTTTAAACTATAAAATAATTTATTTTGGTTTGCTTTCTATAAGATTATCTTGGTCTCATAACCCAAGTTATGAGTTTTGCGGGTTAACTTGGGTAGACTCAGGTCATTTTATTGTATCTTTTTTTTAGATTGAGTTTTTTTTTTAATTTCATCATTCAACAATGAGTTTATTGAGAATTGATTTTTATAATTTATTTTAATTTTATTTCTATAAAGTTATCTTAGTCTCATGATTTAGATTGAAAGTTTGACAAGCTAACCCATATTGAATTAGGTCTTTTTCTTAGTTTATTTTGTATGAGGATAACATGATCTCATAACCCAATTAATAGGTGGGGTGTGCTAACCTGACTTGACTAGGGTTATTTTTTGTGTCTTTTTTAATTGTTTTTTTTTTCATTTTCATCATTCAATATTGGATTGGTAATGAATTAGGCTTCATAATTTATTTTGATTTACTTTCTCTAAGGTTATCTTATGACCCGAGTTTTAGGTTTGATAAATTAACTCGGATTGAATCAAAATTTTTTTTGGGTCTTTTTCTAAATTAATTTTTGTTCTACAATTTCATCATTCAACACTAGATTGATTAAAGATTGAGCTTCATAATTTATTTCAATTTGCTTTATTTAGGGTTATCATGGTCTCATCACTCTGGCTATAGATTTGACAAGTCAACTCGGGTTGACTCAAGTTGATCAAATATGTTTATGTATCAATCTTTTAAAAAAGAATGTCATCTTGAATTCGTTTTAGTTAAATTACGATTTTATTGGCCATCTAGGTTATCTTTAGACCTACCAAGTCAATCAGGTCACATTAAGTTAATCCCCGTATGATTTATATTTTTTCCTACTAGAAAAACATTAGTAATGCTTGAATATTTTTTACATTAAAAAAAAACTTGATCCAACTTGCAGCATAACGTAAGCCAACAATCTAGAATTAGATGAAAGAGCATGTATTGTATAGTTTATCATAACAAAACCATTCTATTTAAATTATATATCCAATATTAAACCGGAGAACATACAAGTTTAGATAAAAGCATGTCTTGACAAACTTGAAATCAAAACTAAAAACATATAAAGATTCTAGCATGCATACAAAACATATATTCAAAGAAGCATAAGATATAAAAATACAATTCTAGTATGCATATTAATATGTTTTAATCAAAACAAAGAGAGATACTTACTTGTTGAAACATTTTAAAATAACAAAGCTTTTGTTGTTATCAATGATGAATCCTTTATTCTTAAGATTTTATTGCTCCTCTCTTAGTGCAACTAAAATGTTTGTAATAAATCTTATAAGATTTCAACATTACCAATTTATTTAGATACACTTTTAAATAAGGTCTACGAACAAAAAATAATGAAATAAAGTATATCTCAACAAAGACTGAATCTAAGCTCCAAATTTGGAGGAAAATAAAACTCAAAGTAAATGAGAAAACACTCAAGATTAAGGTGATGAAAAGTATATAAAATTCAGAAAAACAGTGTAGAAAACTCCAAATAATTGATAAAAAATAATAATAAATATCATAAAAATATTTCTAAACCATTTAATAATCCCTAAACACCAAAAAAATAGAAAAAAAAATCAACCAAATAAAAAATATCTAAACAAAGTCTGATTTATATTTTCAAGTAAAATAACATTTGAAAACTACTACCATTAAGCCCCTGTTATAAAATTAAATCTATTGATATCAAGAATAATGAGTT
This sequence comes from Populus nigra, assembly GCF_951802175.1. NCBI lineage: Eukaryota > Viridiplantae > Streptophyta > Magnoliopsida > Malpighiales > Salicaceae > Populus > Populus nigra. The sequence continues at coordinate 39,888,703 of NC_084852.1, forward strand.
TCTTTGCTCAAAAGTAGCTAACCAACAAGTTTTTGCCAGACTTATTTCTTTCTCATTTCTCCAACACAAAAATTAAAAAATAAATAAAATAATTTTTAGAATCAAAATAAAAATTGGAGTGGCTATGTATTTTCTTCAAGTTTTACATTTCAATCCTTTTTATTTTTATTTTGTATTTTATGATAATTTTTAATCTAATTTGATCTAATTAGATTATAAAAAGATTAAATTGAAAAAAAAAAGAAAAAAAAAAGAGGTTAGTAGCTTTAATCATAGCATCATCACGTTTCCAGTTCATCCGTGATTACCCGATTTTTCTTCTTCTACAACAGAGAAATATATATTCTAAGGAGGGTTTTTTCAAGGAAAAGAAAAAACAAAGGAAACTCAATCCATGGCGGTGATTTGCATATTCATGGGCGGAGATAGGGGGCTGGCGACCCCTGCTGAGATTTATATATATTTTTTATACTGTTTTCTCCGTGAATAATATATAGTTTTGGTCTTGAAACTAGTAAAATATAAATTTTGCCCCCTCTAATTTGTTTTTTTTTTTTTTTCCAATCCGTCTTTCTTAACTAAAATTCTTGGCTTCGGTGATTTGCGGTAACTTTATTTCTTCCAATACATTAACACTTAAGTCTCACTCATTAACGTTGAAAATAGATTATCCACGCCACAGCTAAAAACCTCACCATAATTTTACTCCATTTTTAACAGAGTTTGCTGGCAAAAAAACAAGAAAAAGAAGAAGAAAGAGAAGTACACGGTAACTGTAGGTTGCATTGACTTGCAAATTCAAATTTGGTTCAACTTATCAATAAATGCTTTCGAAGTTGTTTGTTGTTGTGTTTATCTTATTATTTTAGTACATTTTAAAAGTATATTTGATAAGAAAGAACATTAAATTAATTATTTTTTAGTATTTTTCAAATCAAAAATGTTTTTTTTTAATTAATAAATCGTGGTCATCTAATCAAAAGAAGTAGAATATTCAAACTTGCAAATATCAGATCCTGACTGATGCGCAGGGGATTCTTTTAATCACCGTTATAGACATGAGAACGAGAAACTTTGACGGGTTAGATATGCGAAAGATTATTGTATGTGGGAGACAACTAATCAATACAGGAAAATGATAGCAACAGTGAAAGATACTTGAATTCCAGGAGGGAGGTCGTCCCAGCACTCTAGTTGCGGTTACTTTTAAATAATTTTTTATGTTAAAATATATCTTAATAAAATTTTTATTTTTTAAAAATTATTTTTAATATCAGCACATCAAAATGATCCAAAACATATTAAATTTTAACAAAAAAAATTTTAATTTTTTAAAAACACAATTTACACCGCGTCCCTAAACGATGTCTGATAAACCAACACTGGAAGACTTTGTTACGTAACTAGCAAGTTAGTTAAAATCAGTTACATATAACAGAAAGTTAGTTATACGGTTATGTTAGTTAAGCCAGTTGTGCTGGCAGTTAACCTCTTCTTGTTATAACCGTTCCTCCTTGTAACAGACTCTCCAAGGATTGTATATATATGTGGTTATCTCTGATCTTAGTAATCAGAGAAACAGAGATTAACATTTTCTCAAATTCTATCTTGGTATCAGAGCTTGAGTTCATTTTTTTTTTTTAGCCATGGCTTCTGCATTTAATCAGTCTTCATCTACCTCTGGTCCGGTTGGTTCTGGACAAAGCACAACAATGGCATCCATTCCCACTCATCAGTTGCTCAATCATACATTATCTGTGAAACTTGATCGATCAAATTACGTCTTGTGAAGGTCTCAGATTGATAATGTTGTCTTTGCCAATGGATTTGAGGACTTCATAAATGGCACAACCATCTGTCCAGAGAAGGAGTTGAGTCCAGAAGTGATTAATCCATCTTTTGTCGCTTGGAGAAGACAAGATCGCACAATCCTCAGCTGGATATACTCATCTCTCAAAGACTCAAATTGGACTCAGGCTATAGATTTAGAGATAGCTGCTCTACATAAAAACCATACTTGGGATCTTGTTGACCAACCTGCTGCTGTTAATATAATCGGTTGTAAGTGGGTCTATAAGTTGAAGCACAAGCCAGATGGGAGCATCGACAGGTATAAAGTCAGGCTTGTGGCTAAAGGGTATCATCAAACTCTTGGCCTTGATTATTTTGAAACATTTAGTCCGGTTGTTAAGGCTGCCACTATTCGAGTCATCTTAACTGTTGCAATCAGTTTTCAGTGGGAAATTCATCAACTTGATGTTCATAACGCATTCCTAAATGGTGAGTTAAAGGAGCAGGTTTATATGACACAACAGGCTACGAGGATCCTAAGTTTCCTAGCAAAGTCGGTAGATTGAAGAAAGCTTTATATGGTTTGAAACAAGCTCCACAAGCTTGGTTCCAACGGCTCAGCTCTGCTATTTTACAATGGGGATTCGGTAACTCTAGGACCGACAGTTTCATGTTCCTTCATTTTGGTGCTTCCACAACCCTGATAGTTCTATGATATTCTTATCACCGGCAACTCATCTCAACAGATTTCTTCACTCATTACCAAACTTGATTCTGTCTTTGCTTTACGCGACTTGGGGCGGCTCTCCTATTTTTTGGGAATAGAAGTTTCTTATCTTGACGGCTGTATGCATTTAAGCCAAACCAAGTATACGTCTGATTTACTGCATAGCACAATAATGTTTAATACCAAAGCTGCCAAAACTCCTGGCACTATTGGGCAAAATTTGTCCAATTTTGATGGTGCCCCTATAGAAGAGGTCACTCAATATCGCAGTATAGTAGGTGCCCTTCAGTACCTTACCATTACCCGACCTGACATTGCTTTTGCTGTTAATAAGGCATGCCAATTCATGCAACAACCAACCACAGCTCACTGGCTTTCTGTCAAAAGGATCCTTCGATATCTCAAAGGCACGTTACATGATGGATTGTTGCTATGTCCTTCACCTCATTTGACAGTTGAAGGTTTCACAGATGCAGACTGGGGGGCTCAACCTGATGATCGACGAAGTGCGAGTGGATATCTAGTTTATTTAGGGGATAACTTAGTCTCCTGGTCCTCAACGAAACAAAAAGTAGTGTCTCGCAGCAGTGCAGAATCAGAGTATCGGGGACTAGTTTTAGCTACTGCTGAAATCATCTGGATGCAGGCTTTACTACAGGAGCTGTGTGTTTCTCCTCCTGCTATTCCTCTTCTCTAGTATGACAATATCAGTGCTTATCATATGGCAAAGAATCCTGTTTTCCATGCCCGAACGAAGCACATATAGATTGATCTCCACTTCATTTGTGACCAAGTTCTCAAAGGAAAATTACAGCTGCAGTTTGTTCCTACTGAAGAGCAGCCAGCTGATTTATTGACCAAGCATCTACCAAGTGCAAGGTTCTTGTTCCTCAAGTCTCAACTGTGCATCGTCCCTAGACCCTTTCACTTGTGGGGGGATGATAAACCAACACTGGAAGACTTTGTTCCATAACTAGCAAGTTAGTTAAAATCAGTTACATATAACAGAAAGTTAGTTATACGATTATGTTAGTTAAGCCAGCTGTGTTGGCAGTTAACCTCTTCTTGTTATAACCGTTCCTCCTTGTAACAGACTCTCCAAGGATTGTATATATATATATATGTGGTTATCTCTGATCTTAGTAATCAGAGAAACAGAGATTAGCATTTTCTCAAATTCTATCTGTGTCTCCTCCATTTTTCCCGGCTTCATGGTTCACGGTGAGGATTTTAAAAGCCAACTTGTGCCCTTCTCCTCCCCTTGAATCTCCTCCTCTTCACTTCGGTGAGATCTACCCATACCTATAATTGCCTTAAGGATGGCCTAGAGTTGAAAGCATGTGCAAATGTGCTGGGTTCGGTTAGGCTTGGAATTTGATCTCCACGAACATATCCTTCCTGTAGCCTAGTTGAAAACTTGTCAATCTTGAAGCTGCTGCTTGTCTCTGCACTGTCATCAAAGCTAGCGTCTTGGACTTTATAAACTAAACATTCCCGTTTCTATGCGTTTACTCCTCTGCGACTGCCACAAGAAACCTCCAGATAGATTCTCGTGAAGAAGAGCGGAAGATAACAAGTTTATTATAAATTAAAATCTTTAAAAATCAATTTCATCATAACTTAACTACAGGAAAACACTCAAAATATTTAATTTTATTCAAGCTAAAATACAAGCTTTGTATTTATATTAGTGCTAGTCTTTATTGAAATACAAGCTACACAACGCTATTTATATTAATATTTGATCTAAACTCAATAAAAATATAAAATTTCTAAATTGAATTAAAAAAATAAAATTTATAAACAAAATAAAGAAATAAAAAAAACTCTGGACGGTTTCCCCAAGTTAGACAGAACTCATTTTCGAGTTTACATTGTTCTTACCTCATTCTTCTGGATATCTAATCAAGGCTCTTCAATCTTTTTTCTTTCTTCATTTCAGGTGTATTATAGTTCTATATTTCAACTCTAGTCTGTTTATATTAAATTTTAGATTAGAAACATCATTATTTCTCTCTTGTTACCTTCTAAAATAATTAATTGCAAACCTTAAACATGTTTCATCAACATGTATTGCATCCATACTTTCGCGGGGTGCGCGCAACGCGACGTCGTTTGGCGACGGTAGAGGCTTTTATCGTGCCTCTTATGTGAGATGTGGTGTTGGAAAGGTTTTTGGATTCAATCATAAAATTATGATTAATATTCACGAGTCGCCACCTAATATTATGGTGAATAGGAATCTATGGTTTGTAAAAGTCTAGGTAGGGGACTGGTCGTGCAAATGGGAGACGCATCACCCTTATTACACCCTATCTAAAGTAAGCTGCATTGTTATTTGATTGTTTTCTAGATCGGGTTTCTATTCGTTGGTCTTTTCTAACATTCAAGATAAATCTCTCTTCATGAGGGAGTCTCTACCTTATCGGGTTAAATCCTAACCGTTCTAAAGTCTAAATTTTAGCATCACATTTATTTACACCTTATATCTTTAGTATTTGAGGGTGTACTTTATCGTATAATTTTACACCCAATAAATATTAAAGTCTACATTTGGACCCTACAAAAAGATTGGAAAAAGATTTTTGATATTTTGGCTAAACCCTAATGGATGATCATAAACTGGTTATGACATACATTTTTTTTTTATTTTCAAAACATGAGAAAGATGCATTTTTTAATGAAAATATGCATTGAAAAATTTTAGGATTTTACCACATGCATGAAAACAATTTTGTTTTTGTTTTTGAAAAGGGAAATTAATTTAAAAGTTTTTTAGATTTTTTTAAAAAATGTTTTGAATTTTTTTGAATATTTCAGAGAAAATTGGATATTTTAATACCGAATTTGTATTTTATAGTGTAAATATACAACTCGATATTATTCAAAATTGGTAGAAAAATATTTGAGAAAATCTCAATTTTTTGAAATGATTTTTGAATTTTTTTATATTATAATATATATTATTATAAATAAATATATATACCAAATATACATGGACTGGGTCGGCCAAACTAACTAGGCCGAGCCCAGGAACTTTGGGTTGGGCCGATCTCGGCCCAACAAATCCTATTCTTTTTGGGGTCGGACCGGACCCAAATGGTTCTTCCTATGCCCGCATGGTTGCTGGCCCGACCCAGCAACCATGCTAATTAATTATGTTGCATGCAGAACGAGAATTCGTTCTGTATGCAGCAACTTGGTTGCAACAAAGGAGGGGTGGCGCTACCTGACACCGGAGTGCCTAAATGGAGGCTTGGCTGGTTGAGACGGGGAGGGGCAGACATGAGGGCGGTGGTTGAGGTTTAGGTTGTGGTAGATGGTGGCCAGTGGCAGAGCAGGATGAAAAAAGGAGAAGAAAATCTACAGCAGGAGAGGGACCGGCGGTTGCGGTGGCTGTTTTGCCACTAGTAAGGATTTGGGTTTACAGGGAAGTTGCGTTGCCATCTATCGATGAAGGATAAAAGTGTTTGTGGGGTCTTCAGGGGCTGAAGACACGGTGGAGAGAGAAGGAAGGGAGGAAAATATTGGCTGTGAACCGAGGAATGACTGGTTTTTGGCAAACTTTGTACCCGATTTTCTCCTTGTCCAGGCAATGAAATGCACCCCTATTTATAGAAGGTGGAAGATGGATATTTTATCTTTAATGGTGCCAAATCGTGGCCTTTGGTTTGGCCAGGAAGAATCTCAACCATTGGTTTAAAGTATGCATTGTGAGTTATCAAATTTATAGGAAAAGGCTGCCTGAGTTGGCCTTTTTAGGCCAGGGCCAGTGTCATGTTAATAGACCTGAATGAACCACACTCGAGAATAGAGGGATGATAGGTGACCATTATGGTGCATGTGTTGTTAATTTTGGTAGACATATGAGACATTAAATGCACCTTAAAAGTAGCTGTTTAACTGTTATTTCGGGTTGAAAAATGAAGAAGATAATGAATAGTGAGTAGACGACGCGTTGTCTAGTCCTTTTTTTTTTAAAATGAAAAAACGATGTCGTTTTGGTTTAAATAAAGGAATTTTGTCAAACTTCAATTGAGTCCTTCCTCTTTCACATCCGTTCAATTGCACCCCTAATTAACCCTAAACCTTTGATTTAGTGCAATTTAGCCCTGGCTGAATGTCAATTGGAACCCAAAATTTACGCGCCTTTTGCGTTTTGGTCCTTGGCCTCGGTTTTATGTTTTAACCCATAATTGACTCTAAAACTTCAATTTTCTTATAATTTAGCCCATGATTTCAATCAATTAACTTGGTAAAAATTAAATTTGGTCTCTTAAAATTCCAATCTTCTCAGTTAGGCTTCCAAACTTATTTTTTTTACCAATTAAGCCCCAAATAAAATTAATTTGACCCATTTAAAGTATAATTAAGTCCTTGCACTTAATTAAATCCTTCATTGTACACAAATTAATTCTTAAATATAATTAAAATTCAATTTGGCGCATGATTAAATCAAATTGACCTATTAAAAATTTGATTATGTCCTTGGACTTAATTTTTATGCAAATGATCATTTAATTTGACCTTAATTATGCATTTTTTTCTTCATTTTTGGGCATAATAGAGTACAATTAGGCCTTGAATTTCTTTCAAAATTACAACTTGGTTTTTATGTATTTTTTGGAATCCTCCCTTGTCTACTTTCTTCACGTTGCCAGCATTTATTTTATTATTTTATTTTATCTTAATTTTTATTTTGAAAAAAAATGAATTTTGAAGAATGACCCAGAATTGGGTTATGAAACATACAATCCTTGAATAATATACCTTTGTAGTAAAAGTAAAATTGTAGTTAAAATGATCAACACCAACTAAATCAATAACTTTTTTTTGTTGAACACTTTTCATGTTTCATTTGCACTTAACCTCTAGCTTGTTAATAATAAAACCAGTAATGACATCATTACTTCCTTCCAGTCATTATTTATGTCAAATTAACATCATGATCATATCAAAATAAATATCATAAATTGGTTCAAAATCTCTTCTTATTTGTTTTCTTAATTTTCTTTCCAAAATTAATTAATTCTGACCCTTAACTTCTAGCCTTGTTTCCTCAAGTAAATTGAGTTATTTTGAGAAAGTTATAAAATAATTATCAAAAGATGTTTGGGATTTGAAATAGACCTTTTAAAATGACCGAGATGGACTAGAAGAGGCTGAAACAGTTACAACAATACTGGAAAGGTTGATACTAACAGCTCGAATTATGTCATGTCATTTGGAATAATAACAAAAAAAGGAGGCACGTGGATATGTCTTCCAAAAACAATCTCCTTGTATTCTTTATCTTGGTGGTGGCAATGCTGGTCATGCCTTCTGATAAGGGAGACCTGGTCATTCAAAGTTTGGCCAATTCTTTCTCCTTTTATTGTTTTTTATATTCAACCTTTCAATGTGTTGTTGGGCTTGATGATATGGGGAGGGTGGGGTAGGCGATGGACCACCCTTCAGGTTGTGCCACCTCCTACTAGTGGCGACATTGTTAGTCATCATCGCTATTTAAAGAAGCATATTCAGCACTTGAAAGTTTTGGTAGTATATTGTTTCACTATTCTCTTCCTTTTTTAATTGATTTTTTTAATGAGAAGAGGATGGGGTAATTGGCTAGATAGTGAGGAGAGATGAGAGAGGTTAGGGTTGTTATTGGAGAGAGAGAAGGATGAGAGAGAGGTTTTTTTATGGGTTGGTTTGTGATATGGTGGCTAGGGTTTTTTTTTCTTATTTCTCTTTTCTCTTTTTTTTTTCCTCTTTCATTATCTCTTCCTATTATGGCTAGGGTGTCTTTTATGGTTAGAGTTTCTCCTTCTTCTTTTTTAACATCTCCCCCACCCTCCTTATTTTTCTCAAGAATTCACTCATCTATTTATGGCTGATAAATTGTCATTTTCTTTTTAATTACTTGGTCCCTAAGCAATTTCATTTTATTTCGATCCTTCATTTTCCTGTTTTGCACTTTACCACTTGTTCATTTTGCTCTTTATTTTGATTATTTTGCTTTTCTTATTTTTTATATTTTATTTTAAAAAAAAACAACATCAACGTCAATTCGATAAAAAAAAGAGTCAAGAATTACAAAATAGACACGTTAATTAAATGCATCAAAAACATATTTTTTTTTATAGAAGGTTTGATTGTTTTGAGTAGAAATCAACAAGATAAAAATAGTAAAAAAATCATAAAATAGGTGTGTGAATGGATGAAAACATGTTTTTTTTTTTTTTTTATATGTTTTTGGAAATTCTTTTGAAAAGATGGTTAAAATTGGGTTATAACATGTAAAATTTGTTTTTCTTATTGAACATTGATAGATTCTTTCCCCATTGCTAAGAATGGTCAGCCAATAATAAAGAAGACTTCACAATGCTTCTCCATGTCAAGAACAATAAAGTTTTTTTGGGAAAATAAATTTATCGATCTTTACGAACACATCTTATACAATTCTTTATAGATATTTGATCGACTTATCTACCAACTATAAGGATATTGTAGTGGTCTATGACTTATCAAGACTAAAATTCTTAAAAAAATTAAAAAAGCATCAAATTTACATTTACACCTAAGTCACACAAAGATTTTTCAAAATAAGAATTTCTAATTGTGTATGGAATAGTAAAACTCTTTTGATCTTTAAACTTTGGTGGTTTGTTTTGTAAAATAGCAATGCATTTCTTAGTTATGATCATGGTCTTATACTCATATAATTTACTTTTGTTAGACAATATTTTCTTAATGAGCCTCACATAATTTGACATTCGTTATAAGACTTTTTATAAAAAAGAATGTTAATGTGTAATTTCTTAAAAACATAAAGTAATTTTAAGAATTGCTTATCTAACTCATTCTTTCACAAACATCATAGTAAGGAATCGATGGAACATATAGTGGTGGGTTGGTGATTTTAGGTTGAGAATTAGCCTTCTTTTCTGAACCAAAAAGTTTTTAAATACCCGTTCTTCTTTATAGAAAGGGCTAGTTGTCATGAACATTTACCTCTCCCTTTTTCTTGGCATCGGTATCCATTCTTTCTCGTAATTGCGATATGTTATTATAATTGAAATCTCTTCTCCTCTCCTTTTGTTCTCTTCGTATTTTGGTAATTCTCTAGGATTTATGTTTAACCTTGAATGTTATTAATAAATTCTACAACAATATTTCCTTGGACTCAAAAAGTAATAACAAAAATGGCTAACCCAATAACAGATTCCGCTCAATCTTTTACACTGATGTATTGTACTCTCTCGAGTAGGTCATCATAAGAAAGGCCTTTCTATAGATGCTTCGATTTTTTCCTAAATGATTTGATAATCATTATCCATAGAGTCTTGTGGCTATGTTATTTTCTTTTCGCTCTTTAACATGATTGGCTTCATTTGCTTTTTTGGATTATTCTTCTTGTTGCTTTGAAGTAATCCCTAGGTCTTTCAAACATAATGTTGGCTATTGTCCTTGTATTTCAAGATTATGGATATAAGTTTCTTGATTTTACAGCCTAATTTTAAATTTATTGATATACTGCAAATATGAATTATCTAAGCATTGGAAGTTGGATACAAAGCTAGCTTGTATGAATACATTTAGGGTGAAGGGATTCTTTATTTGACACTCAACACTCATATGACTTTGAGGATGTGTCATAAGGAGCATCTCAAATAATCTATGATTTGTATTGGTAGGCAAAATTAAAAAATAGAATTCACTACTTAATTTTATAATAATTAGGAACTCAAATCGGTCTTCAGAGTTTTAGGTAATGAGATAGTTATATAATAAATAAGATTATAATCACCTTGTAAATATTATTTAAAACAAACTACTTTGTTGCTTGTTTTTAATGATAAGAGAGACAATAAAATCCATGATCCATAAAAAATAATAAAAATATCTTCACCAAATATTTTTCTCTTAGTTATATTTCTTTATTTTTTAAAAAATGAGACCTAAAAAGTAACTAATAGGATATTATTAGTTACTCTCTAAGCACTATAATTTTTTTTTAATCTTAAAAATCGATATTAAAAATTTTAAATTTCATTACAATTACTTGTTAAGCATAATATTAGAATTAAAAACCTATATATAGAATGCGAATGGCAGCTCAGTCATTTATAAAAGGAATGAATAGCCTTGGAGAAATGTTTGATAAGGGGGAGTCAGTCAACTCCTTAGTCCTTACATATTTTAGGAGTTGGATTCGAAATCCATGGGCTAATCAACGTCTAAAAAGGCCGTTGTGATTAATTAGCAGCAAAAGCATAACCAAACAGACAAAATATGAACACCATGTACCTTTCTTTTCTTGTGTGCCCAGGGGGATCCATAGGTAAGCTTTTGTGACTAAATGAACCTTTTTAGAGTTGCACTGTAATTTTTACTGTATGGAATGTGTTTTTTATTTATTATTATTTATTTTGTTTTGAATTTTAATTTAGATTTATTTTTAATTTTATTTATTGACATTTGATTTTATTTATTTATTATATCAAATTTGATCCTTATTTTTTTAATTTCTTTAATCTTTTTTATTATTAATTTTTTAATTTTCTCCCTTGGCATTTGATTTCATTTAAATTTTATATTAACTTTGGTCCTCATTCTTTTGATTGTTATTTTTTTATCCTTTCTTAATTAAATTTATTTTTCAATTGCATCCTTCAATATTTAACTTAATATTTATATCAAATTTGATTCTTATTCTTTATAATGATATTTTTTTTCTGGATAAAGTTTTTTTAAATTTTACCCCTTATTATTTGATTGATTAGGAATTCGGCTCATTGAATCATATTATTAAATTATAAAACAATTTAAAAATTATATTATTGAATTAATTAAGTTTATTGGTTCTAGTCAAGTCAATACTTAGATGTCAAATTTTTCTTATTGTTTTTAAAAAAATTAGTGTCGTTGAACATTTTTTTTTTTCATAAGAAAAAACTTCACTTGATCCACAACGGGCACCTATAACAATTTTTGATAATTTTAATGTTATAGCTTGTGAGCCAGAGGCTTTTGCAGATGAACAAGGCATGCATCGGTTCAGTTCAATGCATTATAACGTGAAGAATAATCTGTCCTTGTCTACCACAAGTGAACAAACAAGTAATCCTGGAAAATCAATCGACATGAAAATTAAGCTGCAACTATCAAATCACCGATTCGAACAATACTAGATTAGTCTTCAATATGCCTTCATGAAGAAGATGAAGAAGAAGAGAAGGTATTATCTTCGCTTTGAAGAAATAGTTTGGAGCATTAATGAGATTGTTTTGCATGTGTGAGAGAGAGTTCAAGAATGTTAAAGATTGTAATAGCGGTAGTGTTTTTTTTATTTAAAAATATATTAAAATAATTTTTTTATATTTTTAAATAATTTTTGATATTTGAATATTAAAACAATCTAAAAATATAAAAAAATATAATTTACATCGCATTCTCGAATAATTACATTGATAATTACAGAAAACTCTAAACTGATCGACAATCACCAAGATCCTTATCCTCCATGTTGCAACGCTGGATGCGTCTAATTTATAACTTGTCCAGTGTGCCGACAAGACATGCATGTCTGGATGGGTCACAAATATAGATTTTTTTGAGAGCCAAGCCAACGAGCCCATGACCTTCACCGATCTGTAAAACCCTCGACCCTCTACACCATCCCTTGCAGTATCGTTTCTTAGATATTATCAACCTATATTACTTCCTATCACAATTTATTTGAACATAAAAAAGTTTTAAGAGAATATTTTTAATTGTTGAGACAACATTATATTAAAATAATATATTAATTTAGAAATTAACTTGTTAAATATAGAATATAACTAATAGATTCCACTGAGTTCAATAATATTTTTTTTAATTTAGTTAAATGTTAAAAAATACAAAGACTAATTAAAAATAAAACAAATATTAAAAAATAAAATTAAATAAAAACTCAATATTAAAGGTTAAAAAAAAAAGAGAGAGGCAAAGTTAGACACGCTTATGAAAACAAAATGAAATTAATTATTCATTAAATATCATAATATGTTATACAAATAGCAATTGAGTATAATTTTGTTTTAAAAAATAATTCTTTAGCTCATGCATTTCATGCGGTGAATATATTGATTACTATATTTTACATTTACTTTAAAACATAATTATTTTTAACAATTTAAATATATCTTTAATTATTAACCTGGTTGCATATATATATATTAGTTTTTTTTTCTTATATTTTTTTTGGAAAACCAAAAATAAATCTTAATTAACAATTCAAATATCTAATGAAAAAAAAATTATTAACTTCTTGGTCGTAATATAATCACATTTTCTCTTTTATGTTTTATTGTTTTATGAAAATTTCCCTCATATCACCAAAAGAAGAATTAATTAAAAAAAAAGAAAATTAAAGAAAATTAAAAACTCTATATAAAAATGAAAAAAAAAAATCAGGCATGTATGCCTAGCCCGAGTAACACAACACACCTCGACCTTTAAAAAAAGTTCAAGTGCATGGACCTTCCAACTCAAGCTCGCATGTTTGAGACCTTTTCCTTATATTTTATAAGGGTCGTTTATCACTCCTACTTTTTTTATATATAAAAGAAAACAACTTGTCGATTGTTAGAATATCCAATAACCACTATGATGGTTAAAAATTTAGGGGAAGGATTCTTTTTGTCACAATTTCAATTTTTCATGCCATTTTCACCTAAAAACATCTCAAAAACAATATAAAGCCTTTATAAACCACCTTAGTGACCCTAAAATCATTAAAACAAAATCAAAATCAATTGAGTAAAAAAAACCTAAATTGAACTTGATCTTCATTTACAAGAGTGCTTAGAGAAAAAAAAATATCACCATCAAACTCCCCTGCTGAATGAAAATTATTAATAAAAAAAACAATAATTTTTATCACAAAAAAGTAGTTAAACCAATAACTTTATCTTTTCTTATTATTTTTATAAGATTTTATCTCTCATCTTTCCAACTCAGCAATGAAAATATAAAGAAAATAAATTTTCATATCAAAATTGAAACAATAAAAAATATGGGGACTCTAGAGAAAGAAGAAATGGTATGAGGGAGAAAAAAAAATCATACCAAATAAATTGGTAAAGGGCTTTCTCCTTATTTTACACTTTGACCCCTTATTTTTATAATTTCTTTTTTCTTAACAAATTTGAACAAATTAATCATTAATTTGTCCACTAAAAGTTATATATTTTTTATTTTTTACATTAATACATTAAAATTATAAAAAAAATTAAAAAAATATCAATTTAATATTTCTCAGGCAACATAACAAATTAAAAACCATATTAAACCAAAAAAATTAAACACAGCCTTAATAACCTATCACATATATCAAACTGTGATCGCTAGTGTGCACGTCACGTGTAGGCAAGTTTAACAAATTGATGGTAGGATATTGACATTTCAAACAAGATAAGGGACCAAAATCAGATTAAAATAAAAAGTAGAGACTGAAGTTCCATTGTACTGAAAATCCAGGCTATTTTTTTTTTTCCAACTGAAATATAATTAACTAACGCGTAACTATCCATCGTTGTTCGTTTACAGAATGAAAAGCTGGAAAGCACAGAGGATTGTTCACGGGATTGAAACTTGTGTGCTTAATACTCATCAAGGACACAAAATTTATTGATTTCTTAGTTGGGTTTATTTTATAACGAACAAACAAACATTTGATATGAGGTCAAATGACATGTCGTTTTCGCATCATTAGGTCTCAAAAACATACAGAAACAAGTATATATATTCAACACGTTTAGGACGGCCATATATCATCATTAACTGCTTGAAAACTAAGCGTTTTAATTGGTAAGTTTGAATGAAACAAAATATGGAATCTTTGCCTTTTCGAGCAGCGGGGAAGTGAAACGGAAGGGAATGTTGACTGTTTTTCTTTTTGCATGTGACCATGAAACGCGTTTACCTTAAGCAAAGTTCTCAGTCACGGGCTGAAGTTGCAATCGACTTTATGGAAATGTGTTGGTGCTCTTGATCAATGAACTAATTAAAGAGAGCAGTGCTGTCTTTTAACAGCTACTTCTATGATCAGTAGAAGTGCTCCAAGGAATAATTAGCAACAGTTCTGGAAAATAAAGACATGCTTGTTGTCTCCACTTAGTGCGATCCAAGCTCGATTATTGTGGTGGCTTTGAATTAGTCTTAATTTTCTTCTGAATATATTTTCGTGGTACAGTCCAGTGAAAAGTCCATTTACACCAGGAAAATAAAAACCCCAAAACTTTGCATATATATATATATATATATATATATATATAATGCTTTGGACCGAACGATTTTGGGAAATTGTCCGCTTTGGAACTGCATTAGCTTTCATTTGACAGAAAATTGTACAACTGTTATGGAATTTTGCTTAGATCGACGCAAAAATAATGTTCAAAGGCATCGATCTAAGAAAGCTCTTGTTAATATTAACTGCAAGCGAAGGAAATTACTGGCATGATCACCAATATTTTTCGACTTGGCTTAAACTAGCTCGTTCGTATTTGCTGTCTTCTTCTTCTTCTTCTTTGGTTGATAAGAGATGACATGTGTAAATCTTGAATTAAGGACCGCATTTCTTTTTGGAAAAGAAGCAGTCCATTGGTAGAAGGGTATTTCTATGATTACCTTAAAATGTTGTATATATATAACTTATAAAATAATAAAATAAATTTCATGATGCCTTACTTATTAATTCCTAATAATTTCAAAATTACCAGATTAATTATACCTTTGTTTTTACTAAGATAACATTTTAGAGAGAGAATTATACTTAATTATTTATAAGTATTAAGATTATGAATTGATAAAATAAATTTGTTCGGTGTAAATGTCTTTAACATTTTCTAATATTATTGTCAAAAAATAATATAAAATCATTTTTGAAACCTCATCTAAATTAAAATTTAAAAGCTAAGATGGTTTCTAAAAATAATATAAACTTTGATGATCAAACAATACCATCTTCACTCTATCTTTAATTAAAATTAAATAATTAAACACAAGATAATGACAAGAATGAATAAGTCTGAAACCCAAGAGGATTTTTAAGTTAACAATGGTTGTTTGAAAATATTATCAATTAAATTAAATGGTATTCTCTTCTTCTTTTTTCTTGGATAAATTATCCCACATGTAATAATTATAAAAATACTTGATAATATAAAAATTAGGAATGGATTGCCAATCACAAGATTTAAGTATTTTTAATGGAACCCAAACTTAACTATTAGTTTATATATATATATATATATATAAAAGCCTTAAATAGCTTCAACGAACGCGTCAAAAACCCTAAATTTCAAACCAATTGATAACATCAAAAGGCTGCTAGAATATAAATGCATGGTATAAAAGATCGAAATACTTAAATTTTTTGAACCATCCAGTGTAAGCATACATATTTTATTGCAAATTGTAGACATATATGGGACATGATTTTACCACGCAAAGATTTTAAACAGGAATGGACAAATTTTAACAGAAGATTGGACAACATTGGATTTCAATCACGACCATCAACTACTAACAGAAACATTCATTTGGTATAAAAATTAATACATTGGAAATCATCAAGGAAAACTAAACTTATTCGTGGAAACTGAATAAAAGAGAAAAGCACGTAACAAGCGAAAACAAGCAGCTGTTTTCCTTACATCACACAATTCTTAATAGAAAATCATACTTCAGAACATGCAAAATGACACTGTAATAAAACCATGATGGAGAGATATAAATATATTTAAGGACATTGGAAGTCTTTGGGAACCTTCTTTCCACAGACATTGATAAGCAAGCTTAGGGAAATTGGGATGTTAAGGTTGATGCCCAAGATGTTAGCTTTGATGGCAGTGCAAAGACAAATAGCAGCCTCGAGATCAAGAAGGCCTTGAATGACACTGCAGCAAGGTTTTACTGGGGGTGAGCCAATGGTGACGTTAAGTAATGAACCGAGCAAGTCAGCGCACACACCTAATTTAAGTGCATCCTTAGGGCACTTTCCACTGGAAGGGCTTGGTGTTGGGTTCGGGTTCGGGTTCGGGTTCGGGTTCGGGTTTGGGCGCTTTGGTTTAGGATTAGGAGAGGGGCAACCACCTCCACAAGCAGTGGCTAGGGAAAAGAAGAGAAGGTTGAATGCAAGAAAGAGAGCAAGAGATGTGGTTCTTTTGGGAGCCATTTCTCTCAAACGCTAATGGCTTTCTTTGAATTTAGTAGTTACAGTGCCTTCTAGCTTGCTAATAGAAGCTATAGAAGAGAGCACTTGTAGTGATGAAGGGATGTGCAATGAGGAGTAGGTTTTTATAGAGGTCAAGGAGGTCCAGTCCGTTAATTTGATGTTGAGACAAAATAACAAGAGAAATGGAAGAAGCCCATCCACCCATGTGTGATCCTGGGAATTTAATTAGCTGGCAGCGGACAGGCAGAATTTTAGGCAAACTCTTGGATGCATGTGTTGCAGCTAGGGATTTGCAAATTGCCATGTTCCTTGGCCCTAGCATTATTACAGTGGATCTATCTAGTTAGCCAAAATCTCGGTCATTCTGGTTTCATTAATCCTGTGCATCCACAGAATAAAGATGTTCTGGTTGTTTGAGTGTCTCGTGATGGAACAAAGTTGAGTCGCCATATGTCCCATATCAGAGTTGGTGGAGGGTTGGATTTTCCAAAAAAGAAAATTATTCATTTTCACTTCCTTTTTCAAAGACTGCTATTCTTTTCTACTTTCATTCTCATCATGAAGGGTGTTACATATCTCTTACGTAACCCCCCTTCTATATTAGGCCAGATCCTGCGCTGTCAGCTGCCAAGGACAAATCGGTTTTCATGATCTTAAGCTTTCCCCAATGGTCACCCTTCAAAACGCTCCCTCTTCACGATTGACTTTGTAATCTGATCCCTTACCGTTTTTCTTCTACAAGCCGTACGGAATCACTATGAAAACAACGAGGGTGCAAAATATAGCTCACAAGGTGAAGAGCAGACTTGAGAAAAATAAAATAAGCATGCAAGGAAACTAAAATGACACTGACAATGCTAATCACAACTCATCTTTCACCGCGGAAGTACTACCACTGATCCATATCAGGAGATCCATTGCAATCAAGCCATGCATAAATTTGCAGAGATAAACCTAGCAGTACCTCAAGAAAATTATTTTTAGTGGTTTTTGTTAAACACGCCAAATAATGGATAGCCATAATTTCAATCACAGCTGGATTTTTCTATGGGTTTTTCCCCCTTTTAATTAGTGTTCCAAATGTACTATTTATGAAAATAAAACTTGGATCTTGTCGATTTATATAAATTGTGTAGTAAGGAAACACACTTCCATCTTGGCTTATTTGATTCGTGTGGAAGTTGCTTGCTGGATGGAGTGTCACGGGCAACCCTAAAACCTACCATCTGGGGTCCACTGCAGATTTTGATGAAATTATGTCTGCTACAGCCGAAGAAAATATCAACTTCAGCCATTTTTACGATTTCTTAATCTTCCCACCATTCATACCCTGTGGAGCCAGTTTTAGCTTTAGATCCACTAGCCTGTGTTAATTTGATTGCGATTTCTTAACCAAGTCAGCATCGATCCAATCTTGCAACCGATCCATGATCTTATTTTAATTATTGGTTTAATCACTAATCAAAGATCGGTATATGATTCTAATTGGTTTTATCATTGTCTAGAATGCTTACGCGTTAATGATGTACATTTGGAATTTCGAGCTAAAACAAGAATACTACGAATTTATACCTGTGCATTAATTTCCTCTGTTAGCGCGCAGGTCGACGGCCATTTGTCAATATTATGTATGTGAACTCACTAGCCAACAGAAAATTAGGGCCTGATCCGTAAGACAATTCTAACTTCTTCGATAGATTCCTGACAAGGGCGAGTGCAGAAGACTAAATACAAAACAAAACGATATTTGTTATTTGATTGAATCTACAACATCGTGGGTACGTTATAACTCTGATCAGAAATTTGAAAAAGAAAAAACAAGAAGAATTTTTCAATGATTTCATTTTTCAATGTTTCCCTAGCTAGTAGAGAAGCTTAAAAGGTTACTGCTTTGAAAGTCGTTGGCATTGGATCTCGTTCTTTGTCTGATCTCTTGCTTGGTCTTAGATAGCCTGGATATCATTGATTAGAGAATCCTTTGTGAAACATGCACGTAGCAATTTTTGACTTAATTGAGTCTCTTCAATTAAAAAAAAAAATTGTTTGACCAACAATTACCTTTCCTTTCATTATGGTAACTATACACATAGAATTTCACATATTAAAAATATCCTAAGAGTCATATCAAAATTACAATAATAACTTTGATTACAAGAAAAAATATTGAGGTGTTCTTCACGTATAAAAATCCTTTGATTAATAGTCAGATTTAAATTTTATTTTGAATGAAAAAATATTTACGAGAATTAAAAAGCTTTAACCGTATGAGATATTAACTTGATTTGATTTGATAAAAAGTATTCACACGAAGTTGAAAGCTTTTTTATGTGATGTATGATTATAGCTTGACTTAATTTGAAGAAGATGAAGAGTATTCACACCAGCTCGGAAGCTTCAATTATACAAGATCTTAACTTGATTTAATGAATAAAGGGATTTTGTTTCTTTACTTTCTTGATAGATTTGAATTTCTTTGAATTTCCTAAGTATTTACACTTGTTTTTCAATTTATACTTTTTTCTTCTCTTTTGTCTTTTATGCTCGTCTTTTATATTATATGCTTTTTTTTTATTTTGTGGCCTTGTTGTCTATTTATATATAAGTTAGGTGCAATTTAATTCAAATATCATTTATCTAAATGGTGTTTTAGAAAAATTAGTTTGGAAATTATTTAAAATACCCTTAACTAGAGGGACACTAAAGTAAGATTCATTAAATATATTTAAACTAAGTTTTTTTAATTTATTTTGATCCCAAATCCAATAAATTTACATTTTTTCTTGTTATAAAAAGCGTGGGTCATGATGGACATGTAGAAATTTTAGTGTCTAGGAGGCTAATGCTATGCTAGGAAATTAAAGATCTAAATCCAAGATCCAACCCCTCACTCAACCCAAGATTGCCCTTCTATATTGGTTTTGTGTTTTTCCTTATATTTTATGTATCAATATTTCATAAGAAGTGGGATGGGATCAGAGAAGCAAGAGAAAATTTAATAAGTACCTATTAAAATTGAATTTTCTTCTTGAGCCACTCTCCTCAGTGATTGCGGGCTAGTGTTGTTGTCTAGCCATTTTTTCTATCGTCATGGACCCACATATACTGGGTCTACTTGTCAGAGCCTTCTAGTCTTTTCCTGGGTCAGATGCCAGTGGTCTGGTTCTCGGCTTCATGTGCTCTCCTAACTCCCTTTGTGTGGGCTTCTGAACTGCATCTTTTGTATCTCTCTCTGGCCCATTTATAAAAATGGAAAATCCAGTTTTCTGTACAATTAAAACGATCTACCTGTTGAGTCGCAAACCCTAGCACGAGGCCGCAGGATTATGTTCACGGGGTGCCTAAGCAAGCCACTCATCAATCTTGTGATCCGGAGAATGAAAAAATAAATACCTAAAAAACTAATTATGACAAAAACCCACCTGTATTTATCTTAGAATCTCTTACGTTGCCAGCTAAATTCACAGCCAGCCTTGCTCAATTCACATGCTCTCCTCGCTGGTTGTCGACATTTTGTTTTATGCGTACTGTTTTGTCTTATCAGTTGTAGCAACACATTCCAAGGAGTCCATTCCACTCTATAAAACGCTCATGCACTTTGTTATTTCCACAATACTATAAGCAAATTACTACTCCTACGGCATTTCGTCTCTACTAATTTCCATACAGTGAAGTCTGAGGAGATGGGTTCCAAGGGTTCATCGGCTGTTCTCTTCCTCTTTCTCAACCTTCTCTTCTTTGCCCTAGCAAGTGGGTGCAACACTTGTGTTCAGCCTAAGCCTATCCCAAACCCCAATCCAAACCCTATTATTTCAAGAAATAGCTGCCCTAGAGATGCCCTAAAGCTGGGTGTCTGTGCCAAGTTGCTTAATGGCGCTGTTGGTGGGGTTGTTGGGAGCCCACCAGACACACCTTGTTGCACAGTACTTCAAGGACTTGTTGATCTTGAAGCAGCCGTTTGCCTCTGCACTGCTATCAAAGCTAACATCCTTGGCATTAACATTGATATCCCAATCTCCTTAAGCTTGCTTATCAACACTTGCGGGAAGAAGCTACCCTCTGACTTCATTTGTGCCTGATCATGCACTGTATTGCCTTGCCTTTCCTTGCCTCTGATGCAGCGTGTGCTCCTATTCCAGGAATTATTTCTTAGTTATTTGTGTTTTCGTTGTGTGACAAGTACTGTTCGATAACCTTTCATTGGAATCATTTTCTCATTGTAACCCAAATTAGAATGGCCATCGTGCAGAGCATAAATTCAACTTCTTATTAATTTTTTCAATTGGATGAGATGATCAATGATTAGTTTCATTTAGTTAACTACAATATAATGCAATTACAGCATAAAAATTACACCAAAGAATCATTTTAATCAAATAATTTAATTTATTAGACGAGTTCTCAAAAATTACTTTATAACATAAATGTTTTTGTATTCGTCAATTGATTTTTATATTATTCTCTGTACATATTTAATCTGATAGGTTTAAGTCTATGATAATTAATGTGTTATTTGTATTTGAGTTTTTAGCATTTTTTAACTGTAAAAACTTAAATCTTTTTTCTCATTGTTTATAAACTTTGGACTAATTATTAGTCTCTGTATTGTATATAGGCAACCTGCCATGTAATTACATTTGATTAATTTAATCCATAATGCAATTCACATTTTTTATAAATAAAACAAAATTCTATATATGCGCCGGAGTTGAAGTTATTACACTGCAAGTGTTACGCCCATTTGTGCGTGCATGTGTGTGAAAGGCAATCGTACAGAACTCGTTGGTTCCTTTTCTTTGGTTAAAATAGTGAAATTTCTTTGGTTATAAGCAGCACTTTGAGGCCAAATCACTTGAGTAATTTTACCAACTACGCAAGCTCGTTTGTAGTTAATTTCAAACAATTAATCTACCTAGACTTTATCTATTTCAATACCCGTGTGTGGAATGTTATAACTTATAAGGCTTCCGGTAATTTTGTTCAACTGGCCATTCATTATATATATATATATATATATATATATATATATATATATATATATATATATGGTAGTTATGATTATTGAAGCATTTTAATAGAGAATGTTTTAAAATCAAAGAAGTATTAACAAATTGTTTCAAATAATTGAACTACCATTCAAATCAACAATACAGATACCCAAAGAAAAGAGATCGAAGCATAACAATTAAAAGATTTTAAAGTAAATAATTATTTTTTTCTAATTAATTGACTCAAGAAACCATTCTTTGTAAGGGAATCTCCAAGTATATTTGGGATTTAATGAGAAAGAAGCACCAAAAAACAACTAGAACAAAGATAAAACAACTTCAAGTACTTTGAATAGAATTTGAATTGCTTAGGATGAATATAAAAGAGTCATTCATAGACTATTTTTCATGAACACTAGCAATTGTTAACAAGTTACAAATCCATGGCAATAAAATGAAGGATATAACCTTCATTGAGAAAATCCCTCAATCATTGACACCAAAATTCAATTTTATTGTGTGTTCAACAGAGAAAGGTCAGGATATTGATTAATTGCAAAGTTCATTGTTGATTAATGAGCAAAAACTTAATAAACAAGATAAGGAGGAGCAAGTTTTACAAGTTTCATCTAATAATAATTTTTCTACCTCAAAAAGAGTCATAAGATGAAGAGGAAGGAACACAAACAACAATAATGGTAGATTTTTACCATGTCATAAATATAAAGATAATCAGTCTTTTAATTCTCAAAAATAAGAAAAATGATATGATTATTATCATTCAACATTTTATATGCGAAAGTTAATGGACAAATCAAAGGTTAAATGCTTCTGGTGTCTTAGATATGGACATTACAAATATGAATATAAAACTAATTTGAATAAGAATGGTGGTAGAAAATCTAATTTTATAGAGAATGAAGATGAAATGTCTTTATTGATGGCTTGTAATATAAATGAGAAAAATCACTAAAATTTATGATATTTAAACACTTAGTGTAGCAATCACATGAGTGGAGATAAATCAGTATTCTCTGATTTATATGAATCTTATCAAGATTTTGCGAAGTTTAGTGATATTAATGCTAATAAGAAAAGAAGTCTATTTCTTGATTGAGATGAATATGATATTGAAATTGTGTAGAAGTTGATTAATAATGAGAAAGAAGAGCTAAGAAAAGAAGTCGAATATATAGTTGAGGATATAAAAGTTGTTCTTAGGTTGCTCAAAGATGAGTGTGATAGCTTTAAACTAGAGAAGAAAGAAATACAAGATCAACATAAGTAAGATGTTAAGTCACTTAATCATAAGCGTGAAGATTTCGTGAGTAAAATGGACCAAGAGCGCTCTAAATGGTTCAAAATGATTAAAAAAACATGTAGACTTCTTATTGGGCATAAAAATGCATAATATTGGAGGTAGTTTTTATAAGAAGCATGAAGAGATTTAAAACTACTCTAGTGATAAAGAGAAAGCCTTTAAGATATATATATATATATATATATATATATATAGAGAGAGAGAGAGAGAGAGAGAGAGGCGAGCTTTAACATATTGCTTCTCTTAGGGAAAAAAATAGAAAAAAAGTTGGAACAAGTTTCCCTAGGTATTAAAAAAAAACTTAATGATGAGAAAATGGCAAGCCTATAAAAAATACATCACAACTAGTAAATGATTAAAGTTCACTTGTAATGTCAGCAAATAATGATCAACGATCACAACATGTTAGACAAAAACCTATATGGATACGTGATTATAAGGCAATTGTGATGGATCAATTTGATGATCCACTTACTCATTTTGTTATATTATCATTTTGTTATATTATCTTATTATGATTATATAACTTTTGAAGATGCTATAAAAGAAATAAAGTGTCAAAAGGTTATGGGTAATAAAATTAATGTCAATAAGAAAAACAATACTCGAGAATTGACAATCATTGGTGTAAAATAGATATTCAATACAAGATTAAAAAAACATTATTGATAAAATGAGTGTTAAGAACATCAATTTAAGAGAGGAAATATTAGATACTAGTTATAATCCTAATATATGTAGGAATCCTTAATAAAAAATAACTAAAATTGTTAGATTATTTTATTTTTGATAATCAAATTGTTAGATTAATTGATTAGAATCCTTGTTTAATTAGATTCCTAGTTAGATTAGAATAGTGAAAGGTATAATCTCCACATAAATATAAGGATAAATATATTCAGTGTAATTAAGTTTAATTTAATTAATAAAGCTTGGAAGGTTAATCCAAATACTTGTGTGTTTTATTTTCAATTAAGTCACTTAATCATAATCGTGAAGATTTCATGAGTAAAATGGATCAAGAGCGCTCTAAATGGTTCAAAATGATAAAAAAAAAAAACATGTAGACTTTTTATTGGGCATGGAGATACATAATAGGATATTGGAGGTAGTTTTTATAAGAGGTATAAAGAGATTTAAAACTACTCTAGTGATAAAGAATATATATATATATATATATATATATATATATATATATATATATATAGAGAGAGAGAGAGAGAGAGAGAGAGAGAGAGAGAGAGAGAGAGAGAGAGAGAGAGAGAGAGAGAAGCGGTTGGAACAAGTTTCCTTAGATATAAAAAAAAATTAATAATGAGAAAAATAAGAAGCATGTTAAAATTGCATCGCAACTAGTAAATGATTAAAGCTCACTTATAATGTCAATAAATAATGATTCATAATCACAACATATTAGACAAAAGCCTACATGGATGCATGATTATAAGGTAATTGGAATGGGTCAATTTGATGATCCACTTACTCATTTTGTTATATTATCTTATTATGATCATATAACTTTTGAAGATACTATAAAAGAAATAAAGTGTCAAAAGGCTATGGGTGATAAAATTGATGTTAATAAGAAAAACAATACTCGGGAATTGACAAAACTTTCAAAAAACCAAAAGATCATTGGTGTAAAATAGATATTCAAGACAAGATTAAAAGAAAATTCTTCATCGATAAACTAAGTGTTAAGAACATCAATTTAAGAGAGGAAATATTAGATACTAGTTATACTCCTACCTGTGTGTTTTATTTTTAATTAAGTTGGTGTGGAATGATGGCAATAATACATTTCCTTTTTCTTTTATTTCTGACAGAAATATAAATAAATATCAAAATAAGATTTCCAGCCAATGGCTGGTGTAGTTCAAAGAACTGTAACAAATAGAGAGAGAGAGAGAGAGACTACATTACACAAATAGCACCTTATAGCAGAAAATTACGAATGCTACAAGTAAATGGCTCTATCCTGTCCATCCTCTGTAAACTGAAAAATTAAGGCGCTCGCTCACTAAGTGTCCACAGGAAAAACTTTGTCAACCTTGGACTACAACCTTTGAAAGTGGCTGGAATCTGGAACAACCCAAACCAAATTGATGTCCACAGCTTGCTCTGTGACAACCCTTTCTGCATCATCAATAAGCGCAGATCAGTTCTAATAGAAGGGCTATTGTCTGTGGTTACTTTTGATTTCCACTTTTTTGCTGCTTGGAAATTTCGTTTTCAACACAAGGAATTTTCTATGAATGGTAAACACAATTTTAGAGGGACCTCGTTTTACTGTATCACAATGCATGTCTACTCCTTCATCGTTTAACCCTTTCACCAGCTAGCATGGCATGGGCAGAGCACATGCCGGGTCCAAAAAAACAAAAATTGGTGAAAGAATTTCTAGACTAGGATATATAGTCTCCGTATTGATTCATGCTTTAGGTTCTCGTTTCACCACAAACAATGGTGCAGCAGCACAAAAAGTTTTCAAAGAAGTTGCACTTTTAAGAAAGCGTAAGAATGCAGTTTTTAGAATAGTATACACCTCCATCAAGTCAAGGCCCTTCAGAAGATTCCACAAGTTCTTCATTGAACTCGCCAAATATATTTGGACATCCATCCCAGTTTCCCCGCTCTCGGGCTTCCCAGTAGCCACCAACATAGCGGAAAGATCCATTTTCACCTTCCTTTTGGAACCATCTTGGCTTCCATCCATGCTCTTGTAATTTCCTTGACTGCATAGAATGAACGAAAGTATAATGACCTCCAATAAGGAATGATGACGGGTCTTTGTGAGTGCACATATAAGGTTTATGACTCATTCCAGCTCTTAATATTCAAATCTAGCCATGCAAAGAATTCTTAAATATCATTTCTTCCAGATTTATAATCTGATATTTAGGGGTCTAAATGATGTTGATCGAAGTAACAGAATCAATCAACATCTAGGCATCAGTAAACTAAAAAAAACTACATAACAGCCTAATTGTCCGCATCTCATTAGTTCATATGTAGCACAAGCAACAGCATAATCACACCAGTGATATCTAATCTCAAGTTACTAATAGTGATTAAGTTCAAATCTTAGCTGAGGCAAAAAAGAAATCTTCTTCCATCACCAATAGAAAGTCCAACTCCACACACCATGTTCTTATAATTATTCCAACATATCTGCACTAACATTAAGTATAATTAAGTAAAGAAAGATCAAGAGCTCTGAATATACCATTCTTTGCCTCTTCTCCAGCCGCTGTTTCTCTCCATTTGCTTTTTCATATTCCCCATTCTCCAAATGCCGCTGGTCTGGTCTAAGCCTGGAATCCGTGGGCGGGAGCTTCTCCTTAATCCGTTATCAAATACCCGGGATCAGACATGGCTATAAAAAACAATTAGAGATGCAAACGTGGAAAAGGGAAATGGTTACTAGAAAATCTATATGATAAATCATCACTACCTGGAGTCCCGGCGTTAATTCATTTAGAGTTATAGCAAATGATGACAAGTTGTACCGAGTCAGATTAGGAGGTGGCTTATTACTTTTCCAAAGCAAGGTGGCATTAGATGAGGTAATGCGATCCTTTGACTTGCCAGTGCCATCGCCAGTAGTATAATGCATGCTGTCGTCCCACTTCCCAAATAATGAAGCTACTTTATTACCTGAAACATCTTCAACGAACCCTTGGACCTATAAATACAGGACACTGAATGAATTGGAAAATAACTAGAACTAGGACCAACCATGTTGTATTCTAATGAGGAAACCATATGAAGACAGAAGACCTAACATCTTCTAACCTGGTGAGGATTTCTGTCAAGAATAGATTGTTCTTTGAATTTGAGTTTGCATGAATACTGTCGATTTCCTTGTATATGCATCATCCCATGGTGATCACAATACACTTTTCCAAGGATAAGATTATAAATCGTTGTTGTGACCTGACAGAAGCAAATATTGTGTCAAATCAAATGCACCATACTGATAGAAATGGAAGCTAGAAGATCAAAAGAATTCACTGGTCTTATCCTGCACAGACAGTCACACAGAAGTGTATACCTTGCTCCACTGGAATATTTCACCATCATCAAACTCGACGGTCAGAACTCCAACAGGGTCGAGCTGAATTGACCGCCCCCAAAATTTTGTGCGGAGGTTGCTGTCACCCCAGAATTTCCACCCTCTACCTTCGCAGTGGCAGGCAATGAGAGTTGGGTGGTGACTAACCTGTTTCAACTCAAAATATCATTGAAATGTACTTCATCTGAAGAGAAAAGCATTCATGACCAGACAGTTCCTTTATCTTCCCAAAGAACATTTTGTTTGGCTCGTTTCACCTATTTGACAAACTAAATGAGCAGTTCTATTTTGTTTAAATAATTTCAAATAGAATTTTACTCCCAAACCCTGGACAGTGATTTGACCAGCATCTAGTTTTCTTCCCAAGTGTTGCGATTTATAAAAAAATTTAATTCCCCTTTTCAAAAAATGTGTGGTGCAGGCAGGCCCTTCCGCATTTATTAGGAACTAAACAGTCATGTTTTTCCTAAAAAATTTCCTATGCAATAAATTGAAACTCTGCCAAAGTATATGTCATAATCTTTCATTCAGTATAGAAAAGAAAACAGTATATCTCAATAAAAGCTCAGTCAGCAGCTGGCGATCAATTTGAGTTCAATATAAGTATTAAATACAGCTTAGGTTAAGTCACCCTGTTCTGTTGTAAATCGGAGAAGATTACTGACCTTTTCAGAGAAGAAACGAACTCCTTTATCAGGAAAGTCAGCTTCATAAGTTTCTCCTAGCAAAGGATTAAAGGGTTTACAGTGCCGGCCTTCAGAGGAAGCATATCCAGAGATGGCAAAAGCAGCAACATTTAGGATCCTTAGGACACTGTTCCCCTGAAAAATAAAACACATCGGAACAGTGAGGACCAAACAGCAATCCAATAAGATTTTCCTTTTTCATGAAATATTTGATGCTGAAAACATGCCAATAAGTCCATGAAATGAAAGAAACTGAGACTTAACAACGCATGCATTTTACTGCATGCCTAAGATTTTTTATACTAGCAATTATAGAATTTAAATGCTATCTGAAATCCATCAACGTCTACTGGTCAAAATATGTGAAGGTTTAGCCGAATTCCATGCATGGAATTCAAGAGATATTGTTTAATGGAGTCAATTATATTTACTTGGGGGGGCACTGGTTTTCCCATAGATGTTAGATCGGCTATTGTTATTTCACATGGCACCTTAACGTACAAGTCAGTATCACAGCAAGGAAACATCATCAACAGAGAGGAGATCAGTTACTGAAGTCCTCAGGTTTCCTAATTACTCATAGATATTTAAAATGCTTATAAATACAATGATGTTTGTTACAAAGACCATAATCTGTGAGAAATGTCCAGATATAAAGAAGAATAAAATCTATCACTTTCCATAGAGAATCCGTGTTGTTTACCATCTCATTGTTGACAATAGATAATTTATGAATCTCACATGCAAGTGTAAAAAACATTGGACTGCCATGTAAAGAAACACAATAAAGAATTTGCAATACTCAAGACACTTAGATATGTGCATTGTGTAATAATGAAAAGGTTGTTCAATGTGAATCAAGACATGAGGAGCATCTAATAGACTAAAAAGTATGTAACTCTTACTGCTTTTCCACACTCATAGGCTCTGTCCAAAAGATAGGAGTACTCCAAGTCCTCAAAGCACTTCTGAAGAGAGGATATTGGTTCATTAAAGTAAACAGGGAGACAAACTCGTGTGAGATCCTTCCCCACATTGTCTTTGATCATAGACCACAGACTGACCCCTTTCTCTTTCTCAACCGGGTCAGGAAGCTTTTTTCGCCTTTCAATATGTGGATATCCAGAACTACAAACTTGCTTATCAGCACGCATTTTCTCTTCACTATCAAGTTGATTAAATCTCCTGTGCTTCTCTGAGTACTTTGCAGCTTCTGTCATTGATGTCGGTTCAGTAAAATATTCTTTTGTGTCATAAAAGGAGGTTCCATCTTCATCTGACACTTCCTCAAGCTCTTGTTTCTCAATATCATCAGATGATTCAGTTGTGCTATATTCTGAAATTCACAATAGGACACCAGGGATAAGGCTACATGGGAAAAAGCCTTGTGAAATATCGTTATTGATGCAAATTGGTTGAGCAGGAAACCTTTTAAAAATAAAAAAGATAAATAAATAAAGCATAGCAGAATATTAATGAACTATTGCTCCATAAATATGAGACAACCAATTAACATCACTAAAATCAAGAAAGAAGTTGTATAACATTCTGTATTTAAAATATTTCAACTCCATGAAAATACACCAGATCCCCTCAAATTTTTGCTGTGTAAGCAGTAGTTAACTTCAGTGATCAGAAGAAAGACAAAATTCTAGTAATTTGCACGAGTAATGTGTTTAAAATAGGAAGATGAAGTGCCAGGTACCATACCACTATATTTTCCACGTCCTAAACTTGAAAATTCATGCTTTGTCAATTGATATTCACCATCTGGAATTCCTGCGGTTTCAGCCTCGATATTAGCTGCCTGCATAAAAAAATTAAGAAAAAAAATTATCACTGGGGTTATGCAATGCAAGCTTATTTCAAAGCATACATACTTCACAAAATAATACCTGCAACCATCCACCTTATAAGGAAAACAAATAGTTATATCAAGAAATATAAGATCTAAAGCAAACATTAGAGAAGCCATGGTACTGGACATAATATTACAATTCAAATAGTTTTGGGATCAACTTTGTCAATTGTCACAGACTGTTCATCACTTGCAATGCAAAGACAAAAGTATCATGTCAGTCATTACTCAACACTAATACTAAGAAAACAAACGTGAACCTCTATGTTCGAAATTAATATTATATTGGTCTATGTTTGGCAGAATATATTAGTGATTCTTTATTCCATAAATTGAAATATATAGCAACTTATTTTGTCCAGGCACTCCCATCAATTACAAAGCATTCACACTTTTCCAATATGCTGTAATAGTCTCAGATTTTACAAATGAACAATAGAAATTGCATTAACTACCTGCAAATTATATTTTTTTTCAATTCAAAACCCTATCGGCATCATCATGTGTCGTTCTATTAACTCTCTGCTCTTGCTCGTGCACTATAATAGTAAGTTTTCAAACAAATTTCAAAAAGAGATTAGAAAGCATAGTACATGTTAGAAGCACGTAGGACATGTTTTTACTACTCAGGAAATGCTAAGCTGCTACCTGATCCATGAAGATATTGGAGATGCACAAAACCAAGGATTTTCTCGAGAAATACGCTTGTCAATAACATTTAATCTACATAAGCTAGGGTCATGTTTGTATTGTTAAAAAGATGAAGATTTGTTTGGCCACCCTTAGTATTTTTTTTCACTTGAAGACGAACAAATACTTGAATCCATCCTCTCATTAAATAATTTGTGTTCAAGAAAAGGATCGATCACAACAATTTTAAAATTGACATGATAATGCAATGAACAAAAAAGAACAATTCATTCAGATGTGTAAAAGAGCATAAATATACAGAAGATCACTACCAATATCTCCAATAGAAAGTTAGTGGTTATTAGTTACCTCCAATTGCCTTAATGTGTCTAGCAAATTGGACCGTTCTTCACAAAGAACTTTAACTTGTCCTTGTACTTCAGAAAACTCGGATAGCATGATCTGCTCGCAATCCTTTACAAGGTTCTCATTGATACCCTCTTCAAGTAAACGTTTTTTAAGCCTGTCAGTTGAGATAGACAAATCATGTGATACAAGGGAGAGACTATCATTTAGCGATCTTGATGGAAAGAGGCTCCGGGTTGAGACCAAGGCTTGTATCCAAGCTACTCTATCTCTCTTTGAATCAGTCCTCAGATGAAGTGTCTTTGTAGCTGTAAATATATAAAACCGCCTATCATCGGACTTGCTCTCACGAAATGATGAGATCTGCTACACCAATTCAGACAACATCCCGATAAACATTCCCGACAATTGCATATCATCACATTGTTCAATATAAACATACTAAAAATGCTATCTTTATTCTTCACAACTAAGATTGTAGCATGATTGTCTAACTAAATCAACAACAAAAACAAAAATTAGGAATAAGCTCGAATAATGAATGTGTTCTTAATTTCAAATGGGGATAACATTTGAAAGATTCATTTAGATAAGGAGAAGCTATAATGTTAAAGGACAAGGCTCCCCATGATAAGTAACAAATCACTGTAACAAAAAAAAAAGGACACGCCCAAGGAGAAACCGCTAAGACTCTTGAACCGGGTCCTGCCCACCTTTCATCTAACCAAGAAATAACCCAAGTAGGAGCAAAAGCCTTTAACTAATGTAGGGCCAAATGGCGCCTCAAAACCACCAGTAACGGTAACAACACGGACTAATGTTTGGCCACGAGAATATAAATCAGGTGTAAGAACTCAAAAGCGAAGAACCACCGCTCAGATTCCAAAATGTTTTGGTCAAAAAAAAAAAATGAGACCCCAAATATGCTAAAGCTTGTCACTGCTAAGAAAGAGGCATAAAATTGGAGTCTGCTGGATCTACTGATTATAAAAGAATATGCTTAAAATGCTTGCAAAAAAGCTTCATTTTTTTCTCTAGGTTATAAACACTCGCAGTAGAATTAAAATCAATAAACTCGGAGACTTTCAAAATAAGTGAAGCCCGCACCTCCCTGTCTCAAAATTGTTCAGTGACTGCTTCAATATCAAAACCATCAACTCAAGTAAAAAAAAAATCCAGTAGCTTATTATATAAAATAATAATAAGAGAATTACCCACGTAGCCACTCAAATCCCAAAAAACAAACACCTAAATCCAGTAACAAACAAAACCCACCTCATCATTTCGGAGAGACACGCCATCCCTACCATTTGATCAATGCCATCTTCATTATTTTAAAGACAAAAAGAAAAGGAAAGAAGAAGAAGTAAACCTAGGTGTGAAAAAAACAGTGCAGTAAAGAAGCTAATGGATTTGGCATTGGATGGGATGTGTGTGAAAACAAAACTCAAGTCAATGATAAAAAGCAAGAAATGAAAGATCATTTGATAGTTGCTAATATCCATCCATTCATTCAACACCGTTGG
This sequence comes from Populus nigra, assembly GCF_951802175.1. Taxonomy (NCBI): domain Eukaryota; kingdom Viridiplantae; phylum Streptophyta; class Magnoliopsida; order Malpighiales; family Salicaceae; genus Populus; species Populus nigra. The sequence continues at coordinate 39,920,874 of NC_084852.1, forward strand.
TGTGACCGAAGCTTTAAATACCTAACCTACACCGTACCTTATTCTAGCTACACCACCCACCCACCCCCACAACACACCAAAACCCCCCCTGCTGATGTGACCCACTATGCATTAACAACCAGTTGAAACTGTAAAAACACAAACCAAAACAGAGTACTCCATCCCATACATTAAAATCAACAACAAAAGCAAATTAAAAAGGAAAGGGAAACATCTCCTTCTTTTGCTCACTCAAGTATGAATCCAAAACCAATTTGGCAAGATAAATAAATTGATAGAATTGGTAAAGAAAAATAAATCCAATGTAAATTTTATTTTTTTTTCCAAAAACTTTCCGATATCAGCAACAGTTCCTCCAATACCGCCCAAAAAAATAAAGAAAAATGGACGAATGAACAACCAAACACTTTCACTTCATTGATCCATAAATATTAATTTCCCGTTCCTGGTTTTCAATTTACTCATGATACCTTTAGATGGACAGTGCCAACAGTTTTTTGCGGTTTCTGTCTCCCACTGCCACGACTATCCCATCTCAATAATCGATTCGTCGATATTTCTCCAATCAATCTAACATCATCACACAGATTAATACTCTCCGGCGGCCGACGAATCTTCGAGTAAGAAAGCACACCATTTTTCAACAAGAACCACCGCGATCTCCACCCTTTCCCATAATTCGTCCACTTATACAGCACCCCAGCCACCGTCGCCTCCGATCCCGCCGCTTTCCCCCCTACATTGCCGCTAGATCCGCCGGAAAATGTCGCCGGCAACGATCTTGCTCGAGTCAACGTTGCATCCGGTGATTGGCTCCCGATATCTGGACTCTCAAGTGAGATGCAGCATAATGGATGCATTTCTCTGACCCTCATCTTTAGAGCCAAGAACAAACTTAATGCTAATTCGCTACAGGTAATAAAAAGAAAGGCAATCCCCACATCAAGCTAGCACTTGCTGCATTGACACGCACAAAAAGAGAGACGATAATGAAAACAAAACAACAGCATTAATAATCAGAAGAGAAATAGTGAGAGAATGAACAGGGTGTTTGGGCAGTACCTGTGAGAGAGAGAAATGGTGAAAGAGATGATTCTGGTTTCTGGGTTGTTTATAAAAGGGGTCCTTGAGGTATAAAATATTTATACTGGTACAGAAGAGTTGCAGTTTTTGTGTTATATTTATGTATAGTATGTGTATGTGTGCGCGCAATGCGTTGAAGGAGGAGAGTGAAACTGAGGGAGGAGGGGTAATTATGGAAGAGAGGATGATGGCAGAATGGTAATTCAAGTGTCAGTTTGAGCTTCCTCTTCTTCTCTCTTTTTTTTTTTTTTTTTTTTTTGTTTTCTTTTCTTTCAAGAGAACAGTAATGAGTATATTAATTTATTTGATTTCTGAGAGTGCAAGCAAAGACGAGGACGGAGGTAGTTGATGATTTTTATCGTACTCGTTGCATGGTTTGGATTATTAAACTATTGAATCGATGACGTCTTATATTAAAAGTAATTTAAATCTCCATTTTAATATAATTCTTAACTTTAATTTAAGAAAAAAATTATAAATTAAAAAAACTTAAATTAAGAACCATAATTCAAATATCAAAATTATAAACCAAATTTAAAATCTTAAATATCTAAATAACAAAAACCACAATCTATAGTAAAATATATATTTGCCTTTAACCGGAAGTGGAGCGGTTGATTTAGTCTAACATAAAGTGCAAGTTTGGTTTAACTGGATAAGCAAAAGGAGGGACCACATGTTATTTTACCATGAGGAAATTAATTTATTATTATAAACAAGGAATTGTTTGTAAGAAAAAAAAAATACTTGCGTCAAAATTAATTGATTGTAATTCACGTCGAGTAAATCTTGAAAACATGAATGGCTCTACTGACGTGCAGATTTAAAAATGTAGTTATAGTGGTTTTTTTAAAGTATTTTATATTTAAAAATATATTAAAATAATATTTATTTTATTTTTAAAAAATTATTTTTCACATTAACATATCAAAATAATTTGAAATATCAAAAAATTATTAATTTAAAGTAAAATAAATAATAAAAAAATATTTTTAAAAAAAAACATTTTTAAAATATAAAATACAAACAAGATAAATATTTTAAAATAAAAAAGGATGAAAAATGTTCGTAGTGAGCTATCTGTTGCATATAAATGCAGGCAATATAAACGATGAGAGATGAGTATAAGATGAATTGCAATTTTTCTACAAATAGCAATTTCAATAAATTACTATATCTATTTATTAGTTGAGGTGTTGTTATAAATTAATTTATAAATCAGTATAATATTCTTTATATAACGAAAGAATCTGTTTGATTGTTTTTTCAATGAATATATTTTTAAAAAATTTAAAAAATTTTATTTTTTTAATTTAAATTATTTTTTATATTTTGATTATTTTAATAATCTATATCAAAAATAAATTTTAAAAAATAAATAATTTTATCTATTTTTTATTTTTTGCTTTTTAGGCTGGAATGCAATAACATTTTTTCTCCAACTTTTAAAGTCAAAATAAAAAATTTGATGAAAAGACTAAAATGTCCTTAGATTTTTTTCCTTCTCTTTTCGATACCTTCCTTCTCTCTTTCTATCTCCATCAGCCACCACAGTCATCTCCCCCCTCTCCTCTACTTTCTCGTTTGTTTCCCCATGCCATCATCATAGTGAGCCATCACTGTTTCTAAATTGAAAAATTCATCCTTGATCCTAAAACGATCTAAAGCTTGCTGCACATTTACCCACAACGAAAACCAATGGAAAAACAACGACAACAACCCTTATTTATTAATAGCAATAACAATTGTGAATGAATGGCAACCTCATTGTCGAGATTCTCCATGACAACTAGTGAGTGACACAACAACCAACATCATCACCTCCAATAATAGCTCCCATCAAACATGACAATAACAACATTTGTCATATTAGAGGCTATGATCTCCCTTCTCCAAGCAATCGTGAGCTTCACAGCCACTAAAATCAAGATGAGAGAAGTAGGGTGGTTGGAATCATTTGAGGTTGAGGTTGTTTTCTGGCGAGGGAGAGAGGGGATGTTGCTAGTTTAGCTGGTGTGGTGCACAGGCCAGATCTGGTAGTTGCTGGTTCAATCAGAGCTGGTGACTGTTGGGCTGTGGTGGCTAATTCCAATGAAGTGCTAGGCAGGTGTGGTGGTGCTATTTCTGGCGTTCGTGTGGTTCGGTTGTGGTCGTGTTGGGTTCACTACGGTGGTGGAAGAGAGAAAAGGGCTGCTAGGTTACGAAGAGGCTAGCATGGTGGAGAAGCCTGCAATGGTGGTTGATGGGGGGGAGAGGTGGTTTGAAGTGACGGGGCTGCTCAGAGATGGGTGAGTAGTATGTGGTTGCTGATATTAATTAGGCTTAATTTAGGTGGTTTTAGTCGGTGATGGTGAGTGGAGAGAGTGAAGGGGAGTTTGTTAGTGACACGGTTGGTGGGGGAGAGAAGAGGAAGACAGGTGATCAGTGGTGAAGGGAGGCTATTGGTGAAGAGAGACGTGTAGATCGATGATTTTTTTTAACAACACTTATAAGACTTTTTTAAACATTAAATCAATTATAATTATAATTAGGGGTATTCAAAAAATTTACTACATCAATTATAGTTAAATCAAGTATAATTAAGGGTGCAATCATCTAGGTGGTGGCCTAGTGGTAAAAACTTAGAATCAAGAGATTTACTTTCTATGTGGTCTCAGATTCGAGCCATGTGGTTGCTCATATGATAGCCACTGGAGGTTTACATGGTCGTTAACTTCAGGGCCAGTGAAATTAGTCAAGGTATACGCAAGCTAACCCGAACATCCACATTAAATTAAACTAAAAAAGTATAATCAAGGGTGTTAAAAAATCTACTAATTATCTGACCTCTTATCTTGTGAAAGTTAGATAATATAGGCATCATAAACGATAGTGGATAATAAATATCATGGGCAGAGACTTTTAAAATTCAATCGAACTTGAATATTCTAAATTTTTTTTATTTATATATTTAATAGTTTGTGAATTAAAAATTTATTTTTATTTTATTTAGAAATATTTTCACTTCAAAATATTTATTATTGGGCATCATATTATATTTTTTTAATGTAATAAAAAAATTATCTTTTTACTGGAGGGGATAGTGTAATTAGGATTTAATGGTGATGTAATGTATAAAAATTAGATCTAATATTGAGGGTGTCATCACACCTATAGTCCATATTATAGGTTTGTCATTAAATACAAAGCTATGAAAATTAACAATATAAACTTAAATTGTAGATATCTATAATATTTATAAAAAAAAAATTAGTTAAATCCAATACATTTATAATATTATAATAACAAGTTTATAATATTTTTTTAATTATTTTATTAATTGAGTTCGCGTGTTTATGACTTAGCACATAAAGTGTTTTTTTTTTTATTAACGTGGGTGTTCGGGTCAGCTTGCGTGTACCTCGACTAATCTCACAAACCCTGAAATTAACGACCATGTAAGCCTCCAGTGACCGACCATTTTATTAGCAATCATATAGCTCAAACTTGAGATCACATGTAAGCAAACCCCTTCCACATGAAGTGTTATTAACTATACACGTGGTGGCAATGTAAAGTATAACTTCTTAAATGCAGAGTGGAAAATGTTAACATGTTAGAACCTTATGAGGTTTTAGGTAATTTGTATCTAATTTCAAGATACATGAAAATTGAACTTACTAGTTGTTACAAAACTGTGAATCATCGAACTAACGGCATGATTGATTGATAAGTATAAAAAGAAAAACGGAGCTTATCCATCTAAATGTTTTTAAGCTAATATTTTATAAAGTTGTTTTTTAAAATATTTTTTTTATAATAAAATGTATTAAAATAAATATTTTTTTATTTTTTAAAAATTATTTTTAATATTACCGCATCAAAACAATCCAACATATAAAAAAATTTTAATTTAAAAAAATATTTATTTTTTAAAAACACGAATTAACCTCCTTTTTCATTCTTATTCATTCTCATTTTGAAATTATACCTCGCTATTGTTTTCTTCTAAAGTTTCACACTACCACGCTTCACCAGCAAACAATGTTATCTGTTGATGTTTGCAAGGATTTGTTCTACTTCTACAGGATACGCGCGTGTAAGTAGAATTAAAATATTTTTAAAAAATATATATTGAAGTAATATTTTTTTTATTTTTAAAATTTATTTTTATTATTATATGATAACGATTTAAAAATATCAAGAAAAAAAATTGAATTTTTTTTAAAATAAAAAAACAAACAAACTTTTAAATTTGAAAAGCAATTTACTTTTATCATTTGCATTCACTGTGTTTAGCTTTGGATCATTTTCTTACTGTAGCTTCAGTGGACAATTTGAATGGAAGTGATCGATCGTTTGAAATTCAAATTTATATCGAGGCGGCGCAAAATTGTAGCGAAAATGGGTAAAGGGAGGAGAAGATACTTTTCTAATTAGTTAATTAAAAGGTAAAGAAAAGGAAAAATAAAAACAATTTAACACAACGAGACAAACTCAAATATCACAACATTCATTAATCATATTGGTATGTGATTTTCAGGGTGATTGAAAACGTGATAATATTTTATTTTTAAAATATATTTTGGTTAAAAATTTATAAAAAAAATATTTTTGATATCAACATATCAAAATAATTTAAAAAAATAAAAATAATTAAATTTTTTTTAAAAAAAAACACACAATTTAAACAGCATTTTCAAACACAGCTCTACTCAGTACTCGCCATTAATGCTTTTCTCAGCTCTCCGGAGTTTTACAGGCGTACCATGATAAATTAACTGTTTACGTGGATAACATCAAATTGGAAATCACCACTTGAGATCATTCACGGCTGAGATTGAAGATTCACGTTCCCCTACAAGTAACAGGGTCATGTTTGGATTCATTTACCATGTTCTGTGCGTGGAGTACAGAGCCACCTCCACTATCTCAAAACTCATGGGCATGGAGACACCACCTCGCGGGGAGTGGCTAAAAAACAAGAAAGTATTTGAACGCAAACAGAGGAGGAATTGACGGTGGTTTCAAATCTCGCTCGCAGCTGCAGTAACCACAGACAGAGCTGAGAGTACTAATTCCATAGCCATGGATAGGACCAGTACTTATTATACTATTCCTACTTCATCCTAGTCTCTCTTAGCCAGCAAGTGTTTTTGACTCAAGACTAAAGCAGCCTGCGAAATGAATTCTTAGGACCATTATTTCCAGTCTGTTTTTCTTTGACCAAGATTTACTTATTTGTTTCGTGAGAGTGACAGATCAATGCGAACGATAAATTCCATTTCTCGAAAATGAGGCTGGAGATCCAAGTAATATGGCAAGGGGATCGTGGACATGTTCCATCCCCTTCCGAGGAAATTTCATGGAAGAGGCAGAGAGGTGGAGCGGAGTGGAGTGCCTGTTGGAACATGTCAACCAGTCAATTGAAAAACAGATTGATATTTTGTTTTTTAGGAAATTATATTTTTTTTAATCCAATATTCTTCATTTAAAGTATTTAAAGACTTTTCTTTTAATTTCTCAAATTTACACTGCGTTTAGAATATATAATTCAGAGATTCTCCACTTTTTATTACAAGTCTTTTACTGTTTCTTCAAAAAGAAAATGACATCGACAGTAGATTTTTTCTTTCTTTATATACAAGTACTTTTTAGAAACGTAAATGATTAAAATTGTTTTTTATATAATTTAGCAGTTAGTGTTCTAAATTTATTTTTTATTATAAATATAATATACATATTTTTTCTAAGTTAAAAATATAATTTTTTCATGATAATTCTTAATTTAAATTAAATAAAATCAATATCTTACAATTAGATCATCACAAATATTAAACATTAAGGTGATTATTATACATTTTTGCATTGGAAAAAATTGTCTTTGTTCTAGATAAATGAATGTATTTTTCATCAATAAACAATGGAAAAGAAAAAAAAACAGAAATGAAAAAGAAAAATATTTTTTTTGGTGAACAGACCCTAAGATTTGTTTTTCAATAATTGTTTTTATTTTAAAAATAATTATTATTATTTTCTTGCTAAAAAATAGAGTTGAATGGTTTTCTTTATTTTACTTGGAAAAACAATTAACGATAAAGGATTGGTACCACATGGAAATAAGAATTGTATAATCTTGAGGGGTATAGTTTAATTGGTCAGACTTTAAATTTGCGTCCTATAGGTTACTAGTTCGAGTCCCACAAATCTTAGAGTCACTGGAGACTTATATAGTTGTTAACTTCAAAACCCGTAAAATTAATTGAAGCGCTCACAAACTAATCCAAATACCTCTGTTAATAATAATAATAAAAAATTATAACTACTCATATTTTTAACTCACTGATCTCATATGTAACGTTATATGAATCCAATCTCTAAATTCTAAACTCAATGATTCTCTTATACCACTAACTAGATAAGTCTCAGGTGATATGCTACAAATCAAGTCAAATTTTTATCAATATAAAAAAATATATCTATATGATATTGATGCTTTTTAAAAAATAAAAAATCAAAAATTTTGATAATCGAAAGAGATCGTACATCATATTAGAAGATTCAGAACAATGATCTAAAAAACAAGTAAAAATAAAAAATCATCAGTCGAGCATCTCATGTTTACTCTCACACAATTAATTTAATTTAATAAAAAAATAAAATTAGTTTTCAAAAAACTATATTCAACAAAGATAAAAAAAAAAAAGATTAATTATAGTGTGCGCTAAAAATGCAAAACAAAAAAAAAACAACCTAACCCCATTCTTTCTTGTAATAACAAACAAGTCCCATGAAAAATACCTCCCTGCCCCTAAAATAAAGCCATCTAATTATGCCATTTAAGTGAAACACGAACTATTATTTAACGCATGCCTTATAAGAACCTGATATGATGACACAGTGAGAAGTCACTGAATGTTTGATCCAACTGATATATTTAATTATTTTTTAAAAAAAAAAAACGAAAGAGTAAAAGGTGAAAATGAAATAATTTAATGGAATTTGAATATTACAGAGGCTTGTGAGCAAGTCACGAATATGTGTATATGTGGACGTCCAAAAAAATAACATCTGTACAGTGAAAGCGATACAACAATGTCAATATCTCACTAGCTGGGTACGGCCGCTACAACAAACAAAAAGTAAAAATTATTAATTTCGGGAGCAAACCTTTAGGTAGAGCCAGCCGGCCCGTGAAAATTCACCACGCTGGCCGTACGGATCTCAAAGTCATAGCATCTGAGAGAGTGGTCCGGCGGGACGTAGAGGGGCCGAGAGTGGTAGACAACCCTATTTCTGACACGTGTCAGCTATCGATGAAACAAGAGGAATAATCACCAGCTCTCACATGTAGTGGCTATTTTTACTTTTGGTACTTAAAAAAAAAAACATTGGCAATTAAAAAAAGTGGTAAAATAACATAAATTATATATTTCTTGATTTGAAAATAAAATATTTATATAACTTGTTGACAACTTCAAAAAACAATTATTAAATGAGCAGGAGAGGTTAAATGAGAGAAAGAAAAAAGAAAAAAAAGGATTTTGAAAATACATTGGAATTCCTATTATAAAATTATTCCACAAATATTTTATTGTGTTATTCCAGTAATATTTTTAATTTTGTGTCCTTTAACTTAAAAAAAAAAAAAACAAAAATCACATGTAACAGCAGTAGCAGTAGTTGCGGTACGTGCATTTGGCTCGCTCTTCCATTCCCCACGCTTCCTCGTTCCTTTCTTTTATCTTATCGATGTCAATAATTCACTTACCCTACGTGCGAAATGCTAGTCTTGCTACATGATAATATTTATATGGAATAAATTTTATTTGTTGTGTCTTTGATATCATAGTGTTAGATAATTTTTAAAAATATTTTTTAATTAAAAATATATTTAAATGAGTTTTTTAAATTTTTTATTTTTAATATTAATATACTAAAATCATCTAAAAATACTATACGTGTGTTATTGATGCTATGTTTGAAATTTAAACATGTAGTGAAACTTAATTTTTGTTTCACAGGTTCTCTCTCTTCTAACAGGTGGTCCAATGATAAAAACTTGAGATTAAGAAATTTGTTCTTTTTGTGATTTTAGATTCAAGTTTTGTGGTTATTACTATTAATAGTCACTGGAGACTTACCTAGTTATTAACTTCAAGACCCATGAAGATTAGTTAAAATACATGTAAGTTAGCTCATTAAAAAAAGGCAATTATTCTACTATTTCTTCAATGTCACTCGTGTGAGCAGTCAAATAAATAGCTTCTGTATATGTATTTAATTTATCGTTTCATATCATTTTATTTGTACTTTTATTTTTTTTATGAGGCAAAAATAGAATTAGTCATTCATTATTCAATGTAATTATTGTTTTCAGCTGTGTATGGTATGAGGCCTATGGGCTATATATGAACTAGCTGCCATTTCATCCTCTACAATTAAATTATAGTAGTATATATTTTCACCAACTAGTCAAGTAGTTCTGTGTGAAGAAGCACTTTTTCAAATTTATTTATATTTCCTTGTATCATAATTAAAATAGATACTCTAAAGTGATGATAAAATTCTGAATGATGGTTGAAGGTGTGTAAATGTAATAAGTGTGAGATTTTATATTATTATACTAGAATATAAAGATTTAAGTTAGCACAACTTAGAGTATGTTAGGATTGATGATCTATATATATATATATATATATATATATATATATATATATATATATATATATTCAAAAGAAATTTGTTGTTTATAATTGTTGGAATGCCTCTAACGGCTAAAGCAATTGACCGATTCAAATGATTATGTCATTTAATTGATTGATTTTTATAAAATTTCAAGATGTTCATTACAGATGAACAATGATCGATCGATTCAACTTAAAAGCCAGTTTTGACAGTTTTAAACCTAGTGAAACTTGAACCAATTAAATGTATATCAATCTTATTTATGCATGCAATGTGATGTGTGTAAGTTCATTTTAGTTTAATATTGAGTAAGATATAAAAATTTGACAATAAACTCTAAAATGAATTCTTAATAACTAAGTTTTCATTTGCTTTGCATCTTAGGCTTGTTGATGAATTTTTTCATTCAATTCCATATATTTTTTGATGTGGTTTTCAGATGAAACTTGTTTAAACTTAATCTCATTCAAGCATATCATTAGTCAAATTTCCATTTAATTGTTATCATGAAAATACAAGATATTATAAATATTAATATGTGACCCATAGGTTAACAACTGGCTAGTTCTTAATGCGTTGTCGCTATAACTCTTTTCTTTTCTCTTTCATCCCTCAAAACATGCACTGCTCAATTAAAATTTCAGTATTTGAGTATTGGTCCTCATTCATTTGATTTATAATTTTTTTCATTAAAGTTTTTTAAGTTTTTTATTTTCCTTCAATTTCATCATTCAATCTAATGATTATTTATTTTTTCAATGTTGGTCCCAATTCTTTTTATTCCTTAATTTTTTCTTGTCCTTTTTGTAAACTTTCAATTGTTTTCATTATTGTCATTTGATAAAAAAAATAATTTGTTATTTTTTTTATTTAATCCTCATTCTTTTTGTGGTCTATTCTTTTAATTATTTTATGAAATTAGTTTTTCTTTTCAGTTTAACCCTTCAATTCAAAATTATTCATCCTCTCATTTTTTTTCTCAAATTAGATCATTATTCTTTTAATTGTTATTTTATCATTTGAATCCTCTTATATAGTTGTTTTTTTTTTAATTTTATCATTTGAGATTTGATTTATTAAAAATTGAACTTTGTAGTTTTTTCAACTTTGATGCTTCTGATTAAATGACCTGGGTTATGGGTTTTATAAGCTAACATAGACTGACATCTTTTTTTTATGGGTTGACTTCTTCATTTTATTTTATTTGTCGATCTCATTACTCGACATTTTTTTTTACAAAATAGATTTTGTGGTTTTTTTTTGTTTTTCTTTCTATGGGATTATCCTAATCTTATGACATAATTAATGATTTTGATGGGTTAACCCGGGTGGCATTGTGCCTATTTTTTCGCTTTTAATTACTTTTTTTTATCCTTTTGTGTGAGTGATTTTTTTAAAAAAATTTCATCATTCAAAATTTTATTTGCTAACAATTGAACTTGATAGTTTTTCCATACTTGGTGTTTCTGGTTCATTAACTCTTGTTACATGCTCATTAGATTAACATGAGTTAACATTATTTTTTTAGATTTTTTTTTCTTTTTAATTTTATCATTTAACATTGATTTTTTTAATTCAACATTAATTTTCTCCTTTTTTTAAAATATGTTTCTTTAAAATATGTTTATATTGACTGGATATTTTTGTTTTTGCTAAAAAAAAAATAAAATTGTATCTAACCTGCGGTTCACTCGCTCAACGAGCCCTTCTTCTATTCAAATAAATGAAAGTATACCTCAATAAAAATGGATACAATTATACCGTAACACGACTCATCGCAGCACAAGATAGGCGTTTGTGCAGCACATTACGTCGTCACTTGCATTATTTTATCACATTTATCGCCTTATTGAATCGACATGGTCCTCCACAATCCATTCTTTTCGTGATGTAATCCTTGCGCAAGTCCCTAAATATGCTTTTGGTTTTCCAAATTTTCTGACGCACGCAAGAGTTCTTCATGTATGTGGGCGTCTGTACTCCCTGTAGTCATGGAAATCCACCCTTGGCAATCATGATAAGTCAGGCAATTAGCATGTAAAATGCAGATATACGGTGAAATGATGCTGAGGATTAAAAAGCTTCCATGGAATACCATACTTTTAGATATCACTACTAGAAACCATGATATCATTATTACAAATCATGGCATCTACTTAAATTTAGATCTAATTAGTGTACTGGTTTATAAGTAAGTAAAATCATAAAATTACTAAAATTATAAAAACCAGAACCCTTAAATTAGATTTTTTATATCTAAAAATTTAACGGTTCCAGCAGTTATTTTAAGAAAAACAGCATTCAAAAACTCCTGTAAAAAACTGAGTTCGATCTAATAATTATATCAAAAGTTATTGTCATTTTAAGCTATCATCTTGGTATGGTGTGATCAAACCTTATTCTAGGCCTAGACTTATCCTATTGGTTCATAAATACATCTGATAAAGCTATTCACGTAATTTATATGAAATAAATTCTTAATTAATTATGACATAACCACACCTAACTACTCAGAATCACTTGTGACTATGTGAAAGATAATTTTTTAAGATTTTAATTAGAGTATATTTTTTTAATCTACAAGTTGGATAAAAATATATATTTTTAGTCATAAAATATATATTTTAAAAATTTTTAGAAAATTATAAATTTTTATGTTAAATAATCGGTCAATTTAATTGATCGATCAATTTACGTTATTGTGCTTTTAAAGCATAATGTTTATTAAATATAGCCAAAGCATGACAAAATAAAAATATACTATTTATACAATTGTTTTTGCAAATAATATTATTCTATTAAATTTTTTAATTTATTAAAAAAAATCCTGGCAATCAAGTGGTGCCTCTCCGATTTCAGTTTCAGGTAGATTTTGTGGTTATAGATATGGTCACTCTCCGTATACTTTACCAGTGGCTTAATCATATACGTGTCAAACTCAGCACTGACAAGAAAAGGAAAGGAAGAAAGAAAAGAAAAATATGATCACTACAAGCTAGTCAGAAAGCAGGCCTGGCGACTTGCTAACACGTCGATTCAATCATGCGGAACCAGAACCCGACCTCATTGAATAACTGGCTTGCTCCAATTATCAAAGAATTAGGGTATGCAAAAACTAGCCTAAAAATACGTATACCATTAAAATAAATAATAAAAATCGAGGGAAAATATTGATCTCATATACATGACATAATATATATATTTTTTTTTAATTTTATGGTTTGTGATATATATTTTCACAAGATTTACTTATCAAAATTAAATTTGTTTATCTAATCTGGTAAAATATATATATATAAAACATGATATTTATATTTTAATACAAAATTTATGAAATAAGATTGGGAAAATTACACTAATATCCTGTAGTTTAATCTATATTCCGATTAGCCACTATAGTTCGAAAAATTACAATTAAGCATGCCGACCGAACTCCATGTTTTTTTTTTTTGTTAATAATTCCATGAATACAACTTAATTTGTAGTCTAGATGTTTCAAGTTTTAGTACATCAGAAATTGAGAATCAACAAAGAAACTCCTTTTAACTTGCACTCCTCCTGGATTTGTCAACATCGATCTACCATTCATGAAAGAAAATTAGAAAGGATCGAGCAGAGGGTTTCGCTGTGCACAAAGGAGGACTTCAGCCATAAGTGAAACTGCTTTCACGAGTTCCCGAGCACAACAAATTCATTAGGTTCAGGGGCTGAAAGGGATGAATTCCACATGTCTTTATGATCAAGAGGAGCTTTGTCGGCCACTTCCTTTGCTATAGACGGCATTTTTTTTTAAAAAAATAAAGTCTAGCTGTCAATAAATTCGGGGTTTCTTAGGGGTGGTGTTGAGATTGGTAATCAGGGTTTTCAGGTAGTATTTTGTAAGAAAGTAATGGGTTTGTGTTGATGGATATTGTGTCTTTTAGGTTTTTGTCTGGGAATGAATTAATTCGCGTTCAAAACTGAGATGGATGTTGGCTCTCAACGAAGAGAAATAAAGGAGGAACAAAACAACCCTTGATTGCATGGCCATGGCTAATTAAGCAGTAAGGTCATACATAATACAGGGAATCTAATCCAAGGAGGAGAGTTAAATGTTCAATGAAAACATGAAAATGGGGGCAAGCAAATCAAATCAAATCACGAACCCCCACAGCCCCATGAAATAATGGTGTCAGGTCTTTGTGAGACCAAGACTCTCTGCGTTATCCCCTAGCCATGTGTCTGTATTAAGGTGCGTTAATACCCCATTACACGTGGCCCCACAATAAGCTCAGGAATTGACATTCCCAATCGCAAGTCGCTTCCAGGCACCTTGTTGAAAAGGCAAAGGCTAGTTATTTTAAGTGTCACGCAAGGAACCCTAAATCTCACTTTATACAAAACCAAAGTAAAGCACCTCTTCTTTTATCCTTTATTTATTTTATCTGTGGACACCTTAACTTTATGTATTAGTCGTTTTCTCATTCTTTTCGAAGGTATTGCTTGCACTGATTGCCATGAGCACAATATAATGTTTGTTGATCTTCTTCTACATTAATATATCTACTGCAACTATGCTCTTGATTATATTTATATATAATATATTATGCTTGAGAATAGTGAAGTTTGTCCTTCGTTGTGTGGCTGTATGTGGGGATCCACATGCTCATGTGTCGAGGGAGAGGAGAACGCCTTGACACAAGGGTTCATAACATATGTAGTCTTAATTAGACCACTACCCTAAATAATGATCTTCAGGCACACCCACCTCGATCTCTCATGATCATTCTACCCTTTGAGTCGATCTCTATACCAACGTTCAACTCTGTATTCTTGACTGATCACAGCTCCCATGCACGACCTCCTCCCATCTCTATTTAGATTCTCAAAGAAGAAAAAACATGAAGTTTTCATTTCAAGTCACCAGCTAGCATCTTCGCATTCCCATTGTAAGCAATAATTTAATCAATCCAATATCTCCGTACATGAATTAAATGGTGGAAATTGCAGCCCCAACTTTGTCAGGACAAATAGTCAAGTTATCCTGATTAATGGTGGTATTTTTATTTTTCTATTATTATTTATAATCTTGAGATTATACAGGTCTCGACGTATTATTTGGTTCGGGTGGTCGATGGTGCTTTTCAAGATTTCTCAAGTGGGTCCAATCGAATACCCTCGTGAGTTTTGAATAGTTGTCCATAGGACACAACTTCGTTTGTCCCGCCTAGCATGGCCATATATAGTATTTCCATTTGATGATTTTGTAGCAAAATGAATTAGACAATAAATCACTACAAAAAATAGCAAAACACCACTATATTCTGTCGGTGTTTAAAGCCACATTCTATTGAAAGTATAATTATAGACAAAATGTTAGATGAAAAAATACCATCAGAAAATATATTATTGATGATTTCTATTTTGATGGTCTTTCTCTCGATAACACAATCATCGATAGATTTACTGAAAGAATTATTACACAAAATAAATTACTGGTAATAATTTTATTGGTAAATCCATAAGTGATTATGACATATCACCAATATAATTAATCCGTCGGGAAATTATATTTATATGTATGTTACTAATGGTAATTTTGTTTGTATTATATGTAATTATTTTAAAAAACTTAAAACAAACAACACAATTAAAAAAATTAAAACATAATTAAATTAAATTAAAAAACCAAATTTGTATTATTATTTTTTAAAATATTATTAAATACAATTTATTTATCTCCTAGCCACATCCTTGTCAACTCCTCTCGATAAAATTTTTTCTTACATGTCAATTTTATAAAATAATTAGTTTATTAAAAATAAAAAATTAACTAAATTAAATATTAAAATAATAATCATTTATGTATATACAAATCTTGAACTTTCTAAAATAAGTATCAATCATAGGCTTCCATTTAGGATTATTAAAAAACTAATTCCATTTAAATAAAGACACTTCCATCGATGATTTCTACGTCGATGTTATCGGGCGAGATACCTCAACATTTGTAAACCTGAATTTCAATTCGTTCAATAAAATTAATTATTCAGGCTTTATCCAGTGTTGTTTAATTTCTTATCATGTAGGAAAGGAAAACAAGCTTGTATATTGTGGTCAGGCTTACACTAAGCAATATAATTCCTAGTGTATACATTTTACTCAAAATAGATACCTGCTTTGTGAGTCTCACTTGCACTCATCGAGCTTGCATTGAGAGAGGGTGCTTGAGATGCCTTGTCATCTAGTGGCATTACTTGCTCATGTTCGTCTTTGTCTTTACTAATCTTCTTTTCCTCGTCTAAATAAATTTGATAAAAAACAAAATAACATTATCACTATATATTATTTTTTAAAAAAATTCAGTAGCGTCTCTCTTAGACTAAAGCCTACCTAAAATTTAAAAACCTGTAAATATGCATCAATAACTTATGCTGCAAACTAGTATATTTTATTTTTTATGTGAAAATGCTGTTGAAAGAAAATCATACACAAAATGTAACATGCTAATAATAAAATCAAGCATATACACAAAATTAACATAATTGTAAATTTGACTGAAGAACTAAGTCCATCAATATAAAATAGTGGCAAATTCCTGTAACTTTTTTCCAACTCTTTAAAACTCTTCGAGAGACTAAGTTCATCGGTAATTCCTTCATATAAAATAGTGGCAAGATTCTGTAATTTTTTTCAACTCTCTGGAACTCTCCAAGGGATTATATCTATCGAATTCTGTTGGTATTTTACATTCTATCAGTATTTTTATCGGTATAGAAATTTTTTTTTTCCTTAATAATTTTATACTCCTTATCTATCCAACCTGCAAATACATATAAACATTGATTTTTACATATAAAGTCACTTCAAATTATTTTTATCCAAAATCATCTTCCTCTTTAATTTTATCATCGTCATGTCCATTATTTTCTTCATTATTAAATTAAAGCTCGTCAATCTTATTATTTTTATCGATTTTTGTATATCCATTGATTTTTAAAATGTTATTTAGCTCTTGAACACCAACAAAAGTATTCCCAACAATATGAAAATTTAATTTTTTTCTACGTTGGCAGACACAATGTCTTAAAATGTTAAAAGACAATGTCTCCCACGATAACTTCAAATTGTTAGTAGTGAATGAACTGACACCTTAATTATTTCCATTATGGACCGTAGCTGTTTGTTTTGGTTTTCCATATTAATTGAAGACAAAGGCAGGAGAAAACAGAAGAAAATTAAATAAAACCTTTTTGTGGTTTATCATATGCATGCGGGCCTTCATAAATTAGGCTTATAAAAGCTTCCCTTTCTTAAAGAAGATAAGGTGTGAGTGTCTTTGCTTGTATCGTGGCATCAGCCTGGTTTTATTCTTTATTACTTCGTGGCCATCAACTAATATATAGTTTTTGTTCGTGTATTTGGAGGCAAACAATGAGGAGCATCACTTCCAAGTTATGTGGGGTGGTGTACTCTAATAATGTAATAAGCAGATTATGCCTAATCACGAGAAGCTTTATGCATGGCATGTTTTGGTATATAATGATGTAATAAACACATATTTTTTTATTTAAATTTTTAAATTTATATATAAATGTATAATTGATCGAGAATCTCGAGTTAACGGGTTTTTATATATATATATATATAATTATATAATTTAGCTTTGAAAATGAGCATAGTCTAGAAATGTATCTATAATATAAAAGAAAAAAATAACGATCGATGAAGCTAGTAAGTGATGATCCAATTACAATAAGGACTCAATAAAATAGTAACTTGATTTTTAAATAAGGATTAGCAGTAGGAGTACTTGGTGTCAATTTAATTAGTGAATTAAATCTTACTAGTTGGCAACTAATTAAAATAAATGTAGCTAACCATGATTAATGATTAATGCGGTTTAATGGAATGTGAGCCGTACAACATCGCCAAGGAATCTTATTGGATCAAGGCCTCCCAAGTCCCACCTCAATATAGGGGTGATACCACTTATAGCTGCATTTAGGTGTCAGTGCATGTGCTCAATAAATAGAGTTGTCACCGCACCCTTTTTTTTTTTTTTTGTTGACTGAGGGGTCTCACCGTGTCACCACCTATATATATATATATATATATATAGTCCAGTTAATATAGCACAGATTCCATTCCATGACAGCCGTAAAGAGTACTTTCTCTATTTGAAGTTTTTAACCACCGGAACTTGTTAATGAATTCTTTGGAATTGCAGCACACCCCTATTTTTAAAATTTATTTTTTTAATTTGAAATTATTTTTTATATATGATTTTATATTATTATGATACACTGATATTAAAAATAAATTTAAATAAATAAAAAACATTTTAAAAAAACAAGATTTTAACATGGCCAAGCTCGTTCTAGCATTCTTTTCATGGCGGTAAAATACTCGTCACAGAAAGGGAGGTCTGGCAAGATCAGACGATACCAAATTATGCGCAATGGAGCTAGCTGTGGTTTGTAGTTCAGATATTAAGCACAGATATTTGTTTTGGGTACTGTGGGGCTTCTTAATTATTCCAATATTCAGTATAAAGTCGTGATGAGGAATTCAGGAGCATCAAGGACAACAATGAAATGGCAAACGCTGGCTAGGTTATTCAAAGGAGAAGGGGGAGGGTCGGGGAGAATTGCAAAGAAACCAACAACCTGCAATCACATCCATGTTTCTCAAGCATTGAACAATATGGATCAGATCGCCACTTCCAGTTGGGAAACAACTCATTGGAGCACTATAAGAACGTCGTCCCCCGCCGGCCCCTCGCATCTCCTTCATGTCATCTGTGCACGGAGCAAGCAACACTTGTACTCTCCCCTATCATTTCAAAATTTATATCGCATCAAAATTGTGCCTCACCAGCACTACATGTGCCTGCCCCTACGTATCATCACCCTTGCGAGGCAAGAATTAGATGTGGGCTTTTATGTTTTTTTGATTTTTTTGCCTTCTGTTATCGATCATGTTATTAGTTAGGTTCTATATATTCTCACCTTAATTTGTCAAAATGGGTCTCTTTAATCCGAAGAAACGAATAATCCTAAGGCTTCCATTCGAAGGAAGACAACCATCGAAGCTGAGTTTCAAAGGAAGAATATTTTTTATTCGGATCAGTTTTTCTTCATTTTCATTAACCACTCACAAATATTTGATAGCATGTCGCTCTCATCTGACGGGGAAAGCCTTGATCTTGAGTGGACTTGGCCCATGGTAATTAATTAAGAGCTTTGTTAGGCCTTCCATGATGTTAATTAAGACCTAGCTCGAGAGACAGTAGCTAGATGGAAGAATTCGTCTTCTTTTTCACTGTAAGAAAACAAAACTAGTAGAATTAAGCATGAAAGATCTGTGATTACATCCTTAAAAAGCAAAACAAAAGACAGAGAGGAGACATCGATTGCTTAGGCACATGACCCACTTGAAATTGTGGTCAGGCTCGATGATGTTATCAACAGAACCATGGTATTATTGATCAGTGGGGGTTTCCGGTGTGAATGGCAAATGATTATTTTGGACTTTCTTTACGAGAAATACATGAAATGCTAATCACATTGACTAAATGAACAATACAAAGACGTTAGAATTATTGCGTCCTTGAATTTGAATGATGTTTCATTTCAAAAAAAATGCAGTTGCAATGTGGAAGCGCTTTCTTAACTGCAATTATGAAGGTGCGTGACCGACTCGTACCGTACGAGAAAGGCATCATCTTTTTTATTTTTACCACTTCCCATTTCTCTCTTTGTAATCAATCCTTGCTTCTGTTTCTAGCCATTCAGAAGCACTTTTGTATTCCAATCGGTGGAAATATTCCGGGGCCCGCCGCAATCAATTTTTACAGTAAAAGATCATGGTAACTCACAATTTTCTCATCTGACTTGATGATGATTGAAGCGAAGATCTTAGTCTTTGTTGATTGGGTAGGTTTGCCTGGTAGAGATTTGTGTTGTTTATGAACTGTTGTCTTGTAGTTGTGTCCAAGTATGTGTATTCTTGAATTTATATTAGTGGACTTACTCACCACCATTTTCTCTAGTCTTTTTTCAATATGTTTTCAATGAATATTGCTTAATGAATACAAATTTCTTCTTTTTCAACATGTTTGTGTACACAAGAACGTTCGCACGCACTAGCGTATTAGTCTATACTATATAGCATGTCAGTAATATTTTTTTTAAATATAAAAAAAAATAAAAAGTATATAGAATATATTAAGTGTATTGAGTCTAACAGCCACACCAAATCCAATGTTATTAAATTTGATTAAAAGTGAAAAAAGTCTTATTAATTTATTTTTTCTTTACTATATGAAAAAAAAATTAAATAAGAGAGAAAAAAATCTAAAAAAGCAAAAAAAATATAATTAGAAATATCTAGCTGTCCAGCCAAACCTAGTACCTTTTGAAAATAATTTGAATTTGGCTTGCAAGTCAGGCCCAACAACTTTTGACACAGGAAAAAGAAAAAATAATACCTTTAATAGTACTTTTTAACTAAAAAATAGCAAAGATAATACTTCAATAACACTATAGTGTCGTCCATAATATAAAAAATTTATATCTATATTGTGATTCACAATGGAATAAATATATATGAAAGGGGATATGATATGAGTAGTAGTATCATTAACATTGTCAAGAATCAAAATCTAAAACTAAGTTTATGTTTAGTAACATTATACATGGTGTTATTGTAAAAATACTTTTTAATTAAAGATAAATTAAAATAATATATTAAAACTATAAAAAAATATTAATTTAATAAAAAGATCGCAGAAAGAAAAACTTCCTTGTTAATAACTCAAGAAAAGTAGCCGTGAACAAAACTTTCTTTGCTCGGTACCATAACCCCCACAACTGGAACTACAGTACTGTAGTAAAATTTGTAATAAATTGAAGACAAATTATAATTAATAACGCTTCGATTTGCCGGGCGTTAAGTATTTGTTGTGCGTTAGCTAAGTATCTGCAAATATGATAATAATTGATTTTTAAAATTTTTTAATATAAAAATATATTAATTTTTTTTAAAAAAAATTTAATTTTAATATCAATACATTAAAATAATATTTATTTAAAATAAATAAAAAAATAAAATAAATATTGTTTTTGAAAAATAGATTTAAACCTACAAAAACAAACAGTACGCGGATTTACAACTTGCAACATCCAAGTTTGTAGAGGGAGAGGCAAGTTAAAAAAAATCCAGTGGGAGCTGGACACCCATCATTAATTCATGTTCTATTATTCTTTCGCTTTTATCATTGAGTAGTAAATTCAATATCCACCGATCCAATATTCTCCTGCATAAAGGAAGAAAGAGACATGATTTCGATCTTGAAGGTTTTTCTCCGAAATTGAAATCAAGGGAACTAGCTAGGTAATGATAGTGATAGGATTAAGTAAGAATAAATGATCTTCCCTTCCCAAGTGGACATAAGTAATGCATCCCATGGAATCCTACTACTGCATTTAGAAACTGCATCCTCGCGCAGCCCAGAAGTCATGAATAACACACTTGATTTCTACAGGAGTAAATTAACCGATCAGATGATCGATGCAGTGGTTATAAGCATGTTTATATATTGATATGTTGTCGTTTAGATGATGTACAGTCCATGTATTAATTGACCCTCTTGATTTCTTCATTAGCAAACCTGTTGGCGTATTATAGCACCAATGATTATCACTGCAATAATAAAACGACGGGTGCATGCATGGTGAAGAAAGCAAAATCTACTTCTGCTAAAAAACATACGCATACATCCGCCCCTACTCTCTCTCTCTCTCTCTCACACACACACACGAAAATGAAAAGAGCCTTGTTCATCATAATTCATAGCAAGTGGGAAAAAGGCAAAAAGTCATTCAAATGATGCAGTACTTTCGACTCCATCCCTCCAAACTCTTACCAGTGTATTTCTCTTCCATTTTGTCAGTCTTTCTCCTCTGACTCTGTCTGCCCAGGTTATCTGACTGTGCCAGTGACGATGACCAAAAGGGTAAATAAAATGGTGAATAGTGGGGGGGGGGGGGGGGAAGAAAGAACCACAGCCGTAAGTAATAATTAATCCAACCCCAAACCTTCACGACTCCAAAACCCAATTTGGTCCGATCCTAAATCTTTTTGGAAAATGGAACATAACCATCATTCAGCTAGTGAGAATATGTCCAAAACTAGTCCGTATCAGCCAATGACCTATGCAATTGCCAGTTGCCAAAGCCAGCCTCCCAAAATAATTTCAAGTGTATATGTACAAACTGCAAAAAACCCAGTTATGCCTCACATGTTTGCATCACTTTCTTGGGCTTCCACTCACAAGCTAGCACGAAGAGAAATATGACAGTTACTGATCAGTGCTATCCATAACAGGCTTTCTCAGCAATAACTTTTGTCTCAAATTTGGTCATAATCATAAATGTTCGATTTGACTGGTCTAACATTTCAGAGGCAATCAGGTGCAAGGTCGGTCCATGAAGCTTGAAGGTACATGGGTGAACAACCACATAGCCTAGGGTGCCGTTCTATAAACCTGCACCAGCCATAAAATGGTCAACAGCAACAAACCCGTGCACCCTGGCACGCTGGCCATGGTTCTTTCTGGCCACTAATTTATTTCAAAACTTGATCTGGGTGACGATGCAAGGAAACTTTAAATAATTGCCTCTCAAGTCTCCAAAGAGCAGTGCAAGAAGAGAGATTGCTTGTAATCTTATCATCTGCAACTCTAATCTTATTGTAAGATAGTGAAATGAAAACTTGGCCACGATAAAGAAAATGACAGGGCTGTTTTTGTGGACTTAAAAAGTCGTAAAACTTGATGTTTCTTGTCGATCGTAGTAGTACTGTAGGTGGGCTTCAATAGCCTATATATGCATAAAATCAAAGTGGTGTGTAAACAAGGGTTTCTTTCTGTGAACTCTTAATTAAAACGCCAATGGAGCGCTTTGGCACATTCAATCTCACTACACTCAATGCGATTGGGGCATTTGTGTTCCTAAAGAGTTTAGGGTGCTTGATTTAATGGGAGAATCAAGAAATGGTAAATGAAGAAAGTGAAGCACATACAAAAGCAGCTGGTATTTTCGCAAATTGACAAGCTCCAACAGCATCTCCACAAAACCAAAACAAAATTACGTAATCATCAGACAGCAAGCTAGCAACCATCATTTTCGGTCAATCGTTAAGCTGGGGACCAGCCACAATGAACGACTCAATATAGACAAACATGAAAACAGGTCACAGATTCAAAGGGCTTAATTTCCATGGTAGGACCCTTCCATTAGCAGGCTAGATAGAGACCATCTTTAGATTCTACAGTAACAAAATGTGATTGCAACTCGAAACGAAGTGCAAACATATACAGAATTCAAAGAACGCATGTGCATATCTTTTTCAACAACAGCAATTAGAAATGGACTTAAGAAACAATAATGACATGGATCATGTTAAAACCACCATCCAGTATTCTACAACTTGGTTTTCTATACAGCAAGCTAACATACAGTACAGTATATCCTTTTGATCCTCGTTGGTGTTACCAGATGTCAGTTTCGCATGTTAGCACCAAGCATTGAAGCTCTTTTTGCTTGGATGTGTTCCCTGTTTCCATCATGACACTCTAACAAAACAGTGATGCAACTAGAGAAGTTTCAACAATCGTTGTCAGCACTAATCTAGCAAGTTTACCATGTCCCTTTTCCCTGATTGACTAAAAGCAACACGAAATACATCAATCAATCAAACAACAAACATTACCTTATCGGATAGTGTTATCTTATCATAGCTAGATCAAAAAACAAAACAAAAGCAAGTCTTGCACTTGCATAAATCATTGAGCCAACTACTTTCTAAACCTTTTCATTATCCTTTGGAAATACAATACTGAATACGTTACAGATCCTGCCAAGAGCCCCCCGCCCCACCCCCGCCCCCACCCACTTTTTTCTTTTTCTTTTTTTCCTCTTCGTTTTTGCTAATGAATGAAATCCCCAATCCCTTCTGCAGCTAGAGGAGCAGTTCCAAGCAAATGCTTCTGCTTCAGGATGTTACAACCAAACGAGAGCCATGCGAGACCTCAACTGCTCCATTGAGAATTACAAGAATTGAAGCAGCACAAGTCCAGCCTCCAGTTCCAGTTCAGTACTCACATCTGGGGTCTGCGTGGCGAGTTGAAAGTCTATTTTCCTCGACTTTGTAGGAAAAGGCATGTCATCACAAATAGTCCACCAACCATTCTGGGCCGTTATATTACCTTAACTGAAGCAAACTATGATTTAAGGGGCTGACCAAATTAAGCAAAGCTGGCAGGGTGCAGCAAGTTAAACCGGCTCACATGGCAGTCAAGGACAGTTGGGACGTTTTTGGGCCATCAATGACATTTAGACAACACGGCCTTTTTTTGAGCCTCCACAAGATGCATGCACAATTGTTTTCAGTTAATGCACTCCTTGGCCTTCGCATCAGCATTATAGTGGGGACGCAAGAAGACTCGAAGAGTGTGTGTGTGTGTGTGTGTGTGTGTATATATATATATATTTTTTTTTTTTTCCTTTGTTGGAACAGAAGCAGATTTGAACATATTTTAATGCCAAGTACCAGTGAACCACTTCCACTAATCACAGTATGATAGTATTGTGGTGAACAACAATTGCATTCAGTCAAATTCAAGAGATTAGAGAATCATGTTTAACGCCAAGTACCAATGAACAGTACAAGTTGAGACAAAACAATGCTACGAATTTGTTTTGCAACATGGGCAAAAGCTAGCAACAGCACCTTCCAGTATTCTATGGTTTCAGTGAGCTCGCACCAATCATCTCAGAATTCTGGAGCTTCGTAGATACCTTGAATATGGATCTTGCATCAAGATAAATCCGGAAAGGTCCATCTTATGCGTGTTAGTGCATTCAATGGACCATTTACTGTTGCATATATAGGGAAATGTAGACATAGAATGCAAAACCCCTCCTACGCAACACGCATAAAAACTACGTCATTGTTCTGCGTCGTCAACCAATTCCTGTACACTGTGGAAGTATATTAAGAGACATCAGTAGAGTTGGTAATTCCTGGAAAGATTTACGAGAGAGAATGAGAATAAACAGAGTGGAAGTCCAAAATCAAAAGTTGAGCACTGATCGGGGTGGCTAAGCCAAAGGCTAGTAGGAAGTCCAAAATCACCTCAAGCATTGATTTGAATAGCAGAGCGAACTGAGGTCTAAACACAAGTGATATTGACAAAATGGATTGTTCTCGCCTTTGCTTTTCAAGCCAGGATGAAACTGCCACTCTTAATCTGGTTTATCAGTCCTGGAGATCTAGTGATGCTAATTCATATACCTTTCTCGAAAAATCTTAATTTACATGGTAACTTTACCAGTTACATTCGTGCACCATTGTCAATCTACAATAATAATGTCTTCCATCCCTAAGACCGCAATTGCACAAGACAAACCCAGGTTCTCTAATGCATAATAAGCTTCGAAGCCAAAATTCAGCAATCCAGCTAGTTTACCACGTTTCAGTTGCAAGCCAGCAAACAAGCATCCATAACTACAATTGTCCGGCATCACAAATCCAATAAAAAAAGCCCTTGGCACTAGAGCTAGCGGAAGAACCAGAGGAAAACGTAATTTTGAATAATTCATTCATTTCAAAAGTTATTTATTTAAAATGTGATTTAAAGTCAAAAATCATTTTTTATAAGTAATGTCAAATGAAATTTTAATTTAGCTCAAATTCTCTTTACAGAACAAGATTTAAAAACATAGCTTTTCCCTTTTTCTAAAAACAAAATAGTTATAAAACCTCGTTTAGCTTTTCCCTTTTTCTAAAAACAAAATAGTTATAAAACCTCGTTTCTTTTCTTTTCTTTTCTTTTTTTAAAAAATACCTATTTAATTATTTGTGGTCGTTTTTACCGCAACAACCTCTCTTTTTTTCTTATTCATAATTTGAGATCATAGAAGTTGTTTTTTTCAATTTGTATTTATAGATATATCTTGTATGTGGATGTATATGATCGTATATATATTGACTATTTATGTTCCTCGCTTGTAAGGATTTTTCTCTTAGTGAACAAATTAAGATCTCATGATTGTTTCTAATTGGATGAAGAAGGTAAATGATGATCAATAGTTTTGAATCTCTCATCAACGAAGAAGTCAGATAATGTCGTTGTCGATTTATAGTGGCTGTCTATATAACATGCAATCAAGTTTATCATGCATGACCTAAATTTGAGAATTTCATAGGGGTTTTTTTAGGCATGTTTGTGTTTTTGTTTAAAAAATACTTTTGAAAAAATTTGAAATTTTGAATTTTTTTTGTTTTAAATTAATATATTTTTTGTGTTTTCAGACTATTTTGATGTGTCGATGTCAAAAATATATTTTAAAAAATAAAAAATATATTATTTTAATATACTTTTAAACAAAAATAAATTTTAAAAAGCAACTAATACTACACTGTCTAACACCCCAAGCCATCCAAATATTGAAATTTGAAAGGATTCATTATTGTATGTAATATTATCTTGATTTATTATTTTTAACATTAAGAAAATGGGCTAGTAGTGTTACTGTTTTTAGGATGGGTTTTAACTTTATCGTGCCGGCTAGTATCCATTACTAATGGGCCCTCTTACCTTTCGGCTCTTTTTAACAATAATATATAATGGGCCTTCTTAGCAATTTTGCCTCTTAAATTCTGGGTTGAGACCCTACTCTCAACTGGAATGAAATCCATTTCTTTACACAGTTTGAAAAACAGGGGGCTCATGGGGAAATCCTTGCATGGATGAATACGAGGGGGACAAAGACATTGCATCATCATCAGATACTACAATATTTGTGCAAGAAACGAACAACGAAATCTTCAATTATGGAAGTTTTGCATGACTGATAATGAGGCAGCAAATGGTGGTGAT
The DNA here is from genome assembly GCF_951802175.1 of Populus nigra. Lineage (NCBI taxonomy): Eukaryota > Viridiplantae > Streptophyta > Magnoliopsida > Malpighiales > Salicaceae > Populus > Populus nigra. The sequence continues at coordinate 39,947,551 of NC_084852.1, forward strand.
ACGACGGATTATACTAAGATAGTAGTAGTAATTAAACAGGATGCTTGCCTGCATTAGCACCGGTGGATTCAGTCCACCTGCAATGATTTGTTAACAATGGAAGACGACACGTGATTCAATGATTAAATGGGCGGGCTGGTGAAGTGATTCAAAAACACCTATGCTGAGATCGTGCTTAAATATGCTGGTGTTGGGGAGGAAAAACATGTCAGGAATCGAATTTGATCATGTGCTGCTCCATGCAGTATCTGTGCTTAAGCATCACATGATTACGATGACGACCTATCCTACTGTTTTGGAGTGTTTCGAGTGAAAAAAAAGGGGAAGGACAGCTTCTGACGAAATAGTAGAGGTCAATTTTCAGTTCTTAAATCATCCCTCTTGGTGCCGGCACTTGTTTTACAGAACCTCACAATAAAACGGCTATCTTGGCACAATAATACGCAGCTTGTACGTAGGAATCGTTGATCTTTTGCATCAGGATGCGATTGGGATAGCTATTCTCATTGTTTTGTTTTGTTTTTCTTGGAATCTTGGCTCCTGTATTTGCGAAAAAAAGAAAAACTAGCTGATTAACTTCCATATAGAGTAAGAGATTTTGTGTTCAAAACATGCATTCCAGCTGTGTTAGTATATACTACATGAAGAGAAAAGCTCATCAGCGCCGTAAAATGGTAAGAAAGTTTTCAATTTGGTGACCAGCTACCAATTAATTACCAAGCAAAGGTTTCCCAGCAGACATACCAAGTCAGCAAGGGTCCAAATCTGCACGCATTTTTATTTTTTTAAAAAAATCCTCCGTCATTTGTATACTAAAGTGCTACCGTAAGGATAGAAGATCAAAAATGGTGTAGGGCAGATCAAGGGTGACTGTCATGGAAGTTACCGAAGGTCTGAACGGGGACCAACCTCTTGAAATGGGGCCTGCAAATAGCGGTTTTCCATGCCCAGCCAACCTTCCCTTACCAGCCTGCCAAATCCTCATGGCCAAAAAAAATCACATGATGATCAGAGTCCTTTCCTTGTCACGTCTTGTTTCCATTTGGACAGTCAAAACTAAATTGTTCTGATTTATCCGATAATCACTCCTCAACTGATCAAGGATTTTTGTGGCTTCTTGGACTTTCTGACCTTGCCCCACTCTCCTTTTCATTTTCCTTCATACTTTAAGCTACTTAATTGACAGTGTTATTATTTTAAGTACTTTCTTTCTTTTCTATCTCCTCAGTTCTTGTCTGGTTTATTGATATCGGGTTGCTGTTTAGTGCGCAGTGGTTGCTCTCATTCCTTCCATATTTTTCAATATGATTATAATTATAAGAAAAACTGAAACATATCGATGTTTTACTGCTCCATTTCTATAGCTTATCTTAGCGTGTCATTGTCGATTTCACTGTTTTTCTACTGTGCAAATTTTATTTCTTCTAGGTAAAGAAAAAGTGATGTAATTCTTCGGTCTCCTTGTTCTTATGTTGATATTTTAGCCATAAAACTTTTTTTATTTTCCCCCACGTTTCAAGTCCTTAAATGTTGAAAGAGAAGAGAAAAATTATTGTAAAAAAAGAAAGAAAGAAAGATATAAATTAGTCAAATTACAACCACTAAAAAATATTTATCTTAATGCTAATAAATTTATCTTGAAAATAATATTTAAAAACCATCCACTTAAATCTACATTCGAAAAAACCAAGTTGCTAATAAAAAAAGAATTTTTTTTATCAAAATAAAAAAAGTTATGCATGAGTAAAAAAAACATTTTTTAATACATGAATACATTTTTTCTCCAAAATATAAATCGTTTTTTTCTTGCTATAAATTATTTTAATTATCACATAATTCGATTTAAAAAAATCCATAAACTCACTAGTTCTTGCTATACATATAATAGAGCTCATACAGATGTAAGGATAATAAAATTATACGAAGGGGTCACATGTTCCTCAGGAAATGGTAAAAATTGGATGACAACGAGGCATCAAAGGGAAAACTCCAAGCCGGCATTTATGAGGCTTTGAATTAGAAATATAGTAGATCAAGAAATAATATCTCATTTATTGGGCGAAGGAGGGAGATCTAAGTGCATTTAATTCATTTGCATTAGTTCTCCTAAAACTGCTTTGATTGTCTCACGGCTCGAAGCTGGTCAAAATATGCATCAACTCAATAAATTTAAGCCTTTGAATATCTTCTACTTGTCAAACCTTCCTAAGAAACGTTTTTCTTTTAGGGGTGTTCTAGACAATGGTATAGATTGGTTTTTAAGGTATTTTTTCGCTTAAAAATACATTACAATAATATTTTATTGTTATTTTTTAAAATTTATTTTTGATATAAACGTATTAAAACAATCTAAAAATATCATAAAAACTAATTTGAAGTAAAAAAATTAATTTTTTATAAAAACATAGTTGAACCGTACTTCCAAACATCTAATAAGTTATTGTTTATGTTTTCCCCATGGTAGATGATGCAAGTTCATGTATATAAATATGCATCTTTGAACCACCAGGTAAGCATGAAATATTCTTTCTAATATTTAGGTATTTACATACTTAATTAATTTGTATTGTATTTACATACAATACATATGAAAAAGATTATTCTCTTTCTTATTCATCTCACTGACTTAAGCTTTGAAGGGTTTTGTAAGCAGCACAACATACTTAGGGAACGTTTGGTACTGCGTTTGTACCTGCGTTTCGTTAAAATTTGAAATTTTTTTTTTTGCTAAAATTAAGTGCGGTTTGTACTTTTTGGATCGTTTTGATGTGCTGATGTCAAAAATGATTTTTAAAAAATAAAAAAATATCATTGGCATGCATTTCGACACGAAAAGCTATTTGAAAAGCACCCGCAACCACGCTGCCAAACACGCTCTTAATTAATTTGTAGGTTTTCTTGAACTTATAGTGTATCTTTCCTTTTCAACCATACAACCATCATTTCACCTTTTTTTTATATAAGTTTTCTAGTTTTTCTTCGTACCATATAACCCAAAGACTCCAAGACATGGGAGGGTTACTGATCTCCACATTATAAGTGCCTATCAACATCTTTAAATCTCTATCAACTAGCCCAACAAATAAGAATGTGCATACAGAAGCAACTTAGGTTGTTGCTTCTTTTTTAGGAGCCTTAACTCCAACTTCCACTATAGAAAATTGATAAATACAAATAAAAATACTGATGGAATATTTTCATTAGTAAATTATAGTAAATTTTACCGACAGAAATATTTCTTCGGTATTATATACTGATGGAATTACGATGAGAAAAAAAATTAAAATAAAACTAAAAAAATATGATGACATGTTATTTATATCAATAAAATTAATTTCATCAGTAAAATCATTGGTAAATTGTTCACTTCTCCTTAATACTATGCATTATGTTAATTACAAAGGGAATTATCGACGGAACATTTAATCGGTATTTTTCAAAGAGCTCTGTAACTGTTCACTTTCCAATTGCACTATTAATTACTGTTCTTTACAAACAAAATCACCAATGGATTGAAAAGTTGTCGGTGATACTTGGCGGGTTTCTAAAAATTTTTGAGTAAATTGAAAATTTAAATTAAATATTACAGATAGAATCACTGACGGATTAAAAATTCATCGGTGATATTTGGCGGTTTCTGAAAAATATTGATTAAATTAAAAATTTAAATTAAATATTACAGATAAAATCACCGACAGAATGGTTAAAAATATTAATATTTAATTATTCATCGGTAAAACCGCTAGTAAAATGCTTCAATAAATAGAATCCCTCATTTCATAACAGACGAACCTCTTTTTTTACTTCTTCTTTTTCTTCTTCTTCTTCCCCTTATATAAAAAACATCAACATCCATTTCTTTCTTTCTCTTCCCTTCTCTCCTCAACTCCTCTTCTCCTCCATTCCCAAATATGTCTTCTTCTTCTTTTTTTCTTTTCTCTTCTCAGTTTTTTTTAATTAACATACTTTATGAATTTGTTTTTTTTTTCTGTTCTTAGCTTCACTCGCAACTACATTCAAGTAAGATTTTTCTTTTTTCTTTTCTTTTTTGTGTTTTTTTCATTATATTTTTTCATTTAATTTTTAATTTTTTCTGTTCTTAATAATTGTATGAATGTTGTTATAGGATTTTTTTTCATATGAGATCAATGTTGTTGTTTTATTTTTTTTGTTATTTATTTGTTGTAAATTTGTTTGAGTTGGTTTTCTTCTTTTTTTTTCCAAGCAACTTAATTCTGAGTATTATGAAGTGTTGATTTATATTAATTTAATTATTTTCTAGTTTTGTTAAATAGATTTTTTAAAAAATATTTGTAAATAATCACCGACATGATTGCATATGGTATTTGTTTTGGTAATAATATAAGTAAAGAACATTTTATCTAATTATTTTGGTATTCATATCTTCATCTTCTTCATATGCTTTGAGCATACTTAAACCACTAAAAGGAATGACACATATTCTTAAAAAGTCTAGCACGTGTGACACGACTCCCAATTGTTCCAAACTGGCCTAAAAACCCTAGTAACTATATAACAAGATAGTGGTCCCCTTTTAGCCCTAAGTATACATACCTTGATCTCAAATGCATTCATTTTCTTCTAACATACCTACATCACAACTAGACCTATATAAGCTTAGTTGATGTCCCACATGATAAGATCATTTATCCTTAAACAAAACATCATCACTCATTAGGGGTTATTACCTAAATAATTGCTATTTTTCTATGTGTCACGGTCCTCATATCATTATCTCATTTTAGCTTTATCGTTATAAAAATAAATGTGGTTTATGGATATAAACATACATTCATAAACCACCATATAAGCAAAGAACATTAAAAAAACTAATTCCCCTTTGAAAAACATCGTTCATCCATACTTAGTGGTATTGTTTACTAGAATAATGTAATGATAGTTTTATCATTTCTATAAAAAAAATAAACAAAGTGGTTATTGATGGTAGTACGGTCTTTGCATAAGGTTCATGAGTCATTATCAAATTGTAGGGACCAATGGGTCTTTTGCATTTTAGAAACATAGTGAAACAACAAAAATATTGTACGTAGGAATCAAAATTTTAAAGCTAGTGTTTAGGGACACTTTTATCTTTTTCATATTGTTTTTTAAGAGATAATTGAGTTGATTAAAGGTTAATTTGGTATTTTAATAAATATAATTAAAAAAGTGGTTGGTGTGTGTTAGTATATAGAAGGATCTTTAAGGCATCTTCTTCCTGATGAGGTGGTGTATGTGGTTGGTTTTTTTTCTTTTTTTTCTTTTTTCTCTTTGAAATTCATGTTGGACATGCAAAAAATCAAAATTATCCTCTTATTTATTGATATTTCAACTTTGGTCTTTATTCTTTTAATTTCTAATTTTTGTTGGCTGTTTTATATATTTTTTTCAATTTCATCATTCAATCCTGATTTGTGATATGTTATTTTTTTTTCAATTTGGTCCTCATTATTTTGATTTTTTTATCCTGTCATTAAATCGATTTTTGTTTTCAATTTCACCCTTAAATAAAAAAAAATAGCTTTTCTGTAATTTATTTTTTATTTCAATATTGATCCTTATTCTTTTAATTGCTATTTTGAAGATTTTTTTGTATAATTTATTTTTTTTTTCAATTTCATCCCTTGGTATTTGATTGGTATGGGATAGAACTTCATGGTTTTTCCAGGGGGAGTGTTTTTTGTCTAATGACCTAGATCACAGATTTGGAACGTTAATGCGGGTTAACATATTTTTTTTAGACTTATTTTGTTTTTCAATATCATCATTTGACATTGGTTTTCTTTAAAAAAAAATACGTTTTGTGATTTTTTTTTTCAAGTTATCCTATTCTCATGACCTGAACCAAAACATGAGAGTACATAGGTACTAGGGGTGTTCAGGAAACTCGGCTCATCTGTAATATTTGCACTATCCAACCCGTCAAAGTTGGATAATGTGAATATTATAGATGATAGTGTGTCAAAAAAACTAAGAATTGAATATGATGAATCGAGTGGCAGGACGAGATTTATAAAACTCGATCAACCCATATATCCTATATTTCTATTGTCTTTATATTTGATAATTCATGGAGTGGGCATTTATTTTGATTTTTTTTTTTATAAATGTTTCAGTTTCAAAGCTCATGTTAGTGAGTTTCTTATTATATTTATTTAACGTAATAAAAAAGAGCTTGTCTCTTTGTTGGAAGGAAAGGGGGTAACTAAAATATAATGGTGATGCAAGGTATGAAAATTAAATCTAATATTAAAAGTGTCATCTGTATCTAAATACGAACCCATAAAATTAGCAATATAAGTTTAATTCATGAATATCTATAATATTCATAAAAAATAGATTAATATCTAACCAGTCTGTATCTAAAACAAATTGAATGAGTTGGTTTATTAATAGTAAAATATCACATATTATGTTAGATACGGATTCAAATCCACAATAACTATATTCATAAACATCGCTAATGATAACATAGAATACTTTACCTAGTACTGAGGTAAAAGCAAAACACACGAGTCCCCACTACGGGCACAAAAGTTAAGAGGTAAAATCATTTAGGTCTCGTAAAGATTATGAAGGAGACCTAGAAGTTTAGAAGTAAAGCGAGAAGGACTTATGGTTAGACAAGCTTCTCCAAGAAAACTAAAACATGCATACCATTTTCGAAACAAAAGTGGTGAAGACTGAAGAGGCTAAAAAGTAGAAATTCTGGGGGCTTGTTAAAAACCAAGCACGCCACATTCAACGCAGTTCCCGGAGTTCAAATAGATTCTACAGGCGTGAGAGCTAAGGCTGGCGACCCAACCCCAACCCCACCCCCGCCTTCACCCACCAATATTTAGCTTTTATGCCCTAACCATTTCCATGCCAAACCTCTTGCACTTCTTTTAATCAAATGACCGTATGGAATCTCATTATTACCATATAATCAAGACTTGCTTGATTCAAATTTTCCTGCTACGATAGCTAAATGGGCGTCCATATCAGTCACCGGTTCTAAGGACTTGAGCCATGTAAGTACTGCTTGCCATGGAAAAGATGGATATAAAATTATTGTTAGGGTTACACAAATCAATGCTGTCGCCTCCTAGCATAACCGCTAGCCATTATCCCAATGAGCACCAAACATTTTGAATAGCGACCTGCTACCTATCTTGAGTGTAGCTCATGATGCTGGTTGATATCAGGAATATTAAAATCCAAAAAGAAAAATAAATGTGGAAGACAAATTGTCGTTTTATATATTAGTTTAAATTTCAGTGCTTTTTTAGATATTGCGTTCTCTGCAGTTTCCATTCTCTTTCTATTCTTCTATTCTCTCACCTGTACCATTTCAAACTCCAATAAAAGATTCCACCTCTTCGGTCCTCCATACTTTTCTTTTTTTAATGCAAGGAATTAATTTCTACACGCAAAATAGAAAATTGCCACTGGAAAAATTCTTGAATTCCGTCGCGAACACAACGGGGATTACTTATAATGCATGGAGGCACAACTCTTAAGTATATCACTCAAACAAGTCTCTGTAACTAATTATTTCGTTCTTTGATATTGAAAGCGCTAATGCTGATCATAGAGAAACTTGTCAAGACTGCCTATATATGTGCAGGTGAGTCAATATATATATAATGCATAAAGAACAAAACAAAAAAACCTGGAGGGGTCCCATAGGGTTTCCTATTGCATTGAAACTTCAGCCCCACCAAGAAAACTGTTTATAGTTAATGTTCCTTTGATTTGAAGGAGAAACAAAGCTAGACGCGAAGCATTCAAAACCAGGTGGCAGATCATGAGCTGGCCTTTAATGGAAAATGACTTGACTGGATTGAGTGCTAACTAATTTATACTATGTTGATGCAGAATAATTAAGTTTTTTTTATGTTTAGGGCAGATGGATGGTACGCCCGAAATGAGAACTGATCATGAACTTTAAGCTACTCAGCATTTTCTAATAAAAATGTCCACAACAAGGTTAAAATGAGAAAGGGACGTCAGAATGATATTGTGGGATTTACCAAATAAGAGAATTTTCCTTTGTTGACCGGTGATCTGTGATCATATAGCTCGAAGACAAGCAGCTTTACCGATCGATATAGGGTGATTAACTATTATTAACAGACCAACAACTACTAAACAAAAAAAAAAAACAATATTGAAGGATCATTATAATTTTCTTTCTCGTTGAGCACAGATCAATTAATTTGCAAAATGCTATTAATTATCTCGGACTAAAGAAATCTTCGAATACCTCACTGCTTTTTTCTTTTTTCAAAATTATTCTTTATAAAAATAACAATAATTCAACCCCACAATGTAGTGCGGGGTGTCTAGTACTTTTCTAGTCCATTAAAAAATATTTTACACGATATAAACGAAATTGTACTGGAAAAGGCATTAAAGATGGAATTAAAAGGTATTGATACGATGAGATCCTTTCCAAAGCAACCAAATTTCTTTACTTTATACGGATACATACGTACGTACGTACGTACGTACATGGAGAGAGAGGGGGGGGGGGGGGATACTTAACTCGAAAAGATATGGCAATTTCATTCTCCCTCTCAGCAGTATTAAATTAAAAACCGGCAAATGAGGCCAATAAAAAGTTTAAACCTTTACCTTCCACCATTCAAAACCCAAAATATTTACCTGTGGTAAAAAGAAAATTCACCTGAACCACATCTCTTTTTTTTTTTTTTTAACCGGAAGAAACCACATAAAGCAGCGTTCGTTCTCCTGTTCCTTTTCTATCTATCACGTCGGGAAAACCAAATTAAACAAACAAAACGCGCGCGCACGTGGGCAATCAGAGGTGAACCCTATCTAGGTCATTATCGTCATTTCAAAAAATACCCCGTGAGCGTGAGAAAGGGGCAGGGGCAGGGGCAGTCCATTTATTATCGCGCCATGTCCCTTCCATGCCATTCTTTACATTACACAACACAAACTCCTCACCTCTGCTGCCATGAAAAAGAAAACCAAACACCAAACACAACCCCAAAAACTCTAACCCAGGAAACTCAAGATAGAAGGAGAAAGACGAGCATTCAAGAAACTCCCTCTCCCTCCCGTTCTTGTTCTCTTTTCGAGTCCTTTAACTTTACAGCAAGTATTTGTTTTGCTGGAAGTAACCATTAATCTGCAGGTTGGTCCGTTCAATGGCGAGCGGGTGGGTTAAGTCATTGCAATGTAAGTCAAGAGCATTTGATGATGTTTTTAACCCGAACCCCAAACACTTACTGCCCAGTTCCAGTTGCAGGAAAACCTCTTCAAAAATCATTAAAGATGTCATTATTGAAACCAAAACCAAGAAACCAAAACCTAAACACCATCCTATCAATCAGAACCAACAAAAGCCCAAACCTGAACACGTTTCTACACCCCCGACGCTTTCTCGGTCAGCCCGCAACCCTGACCCGGTTTTCCCTGTCCTCGCCGAGCTGCCCGAGGGACACCCTTCGAGAAATGTGGTAGAGATTATCTTTCACACGAGTTGGAGCAATAAATCATTTCCGGGTCGGATCGAGATGATTTTCAAAGTGCAAAACGGGCCCAGAACGGTGACCCGATTTGAAGAATACCGAGACATTGTTAAAACCCGGGCCGGGTTGTCGGGTGGGACCACGTGGGAGGAGAATGCAAGGTGCGTCGCCGATGGAAACGAGATGATGCGGTTTTATTGCCTGGGTCCCGCTGGAGGTGTACATGACGCGCGTGGTGTTGCGTGGGTTTTCCCAGGGGGGAAAGGGGCAGTGGTTTGCACGTTCTCCGGCAGTGGAGGAGCTCATGAGAGCGCTGGTGCTGGTAGGGGAAGGAGAGCAATGCTTGTTTGTCGGGTCGTAGCGGGTCGGGTTACAAAGCAAATCGGTTTTGATTCGTTGATAGATGACTGTCGGGTCGGGTTTGACTCGGTGAGTGGGGACAATGGCGAGTTGCTGGTATTTGATAGTCGTGCGGTGTTGCCTTGTTTTCTTATTATCTATAGATTGTAAAAATACGTGGAAATTATTTTCTCTCTTTTCTTTTATCTCCAGGGAAGTTCCTTTTTCTTATATATATTAAAAAAAGGGTGCATTTTTCAACACAATTTTTCTTTGCTTCTTGATTTTTAAATGCTGAGCTGTGGATAATCTTTGTTTTTATTTTTATTTTTATTTTTAATGGTGTGGTTATTGTGGGAGAAATTGGGTTGATAAATGCTAATTAATCTACCTGCCTGTTCTTGTTTAAATGCAGTAATAATTGCTATGATTGCTCATTAACCAGCCCACCAGCTCTTGTTCTTTTGTAACTCTTTTTGTGATTAAAGAAGAGAGTTTGGTCAAGAAAGTGTTTGTGTGTGTCATTAGTCGGATTGATGCTGATTTGTTAAGCTATCAACTCATTCTTTGTTGGAGCTCCAGTGCTGACAACAAGAGATCATCTCCAATGCAAGATATAAAATAAAAGTCAAAACTAAAAAAAATATTAATTTAATTATTATCCATTTTTTTTTTGTAGCTCTAATGGGATAACTATTTCAATAGGCAAAATCCATTCTCTCTCATTGAAATGTTATTCCTACGTATCACTTAATAAAACGAAAGGCATGGAGAAGTTATCGATAGATACCGCCGTTGACCAACAATACTATCATTTATAGTTGCCTCTTGCTTCCCTCTTCAAAAACATAACAAGAAGAACAAGAAGCCCACAAACCTTTCCCTTCATACCGTGAGCACCAGCCTTCAATCCATTCCCAACCATTTCGATAACTCAGACGCAGGTAAGTTTCTCTTCCAGCCTTCACGTTAAAGAGTTATGTCCAGCAAATGTTTCATTCTTGCTATAGTAATGGGTTGGTGAAGATAGGATTATTTTTAAACAAATAATCAACATTCTTCCTTAGAGGCTATAGCCTTGCTTAGGTCCCTAGATCGATCGATCTGGTTGAGCGAAATTAGGCTGATACATTGGTGGATATGCCTTCCTTGAATCATCAATGAAGAATGTTGATTATTTGTTTAAAAAAGACATAAATCTTCTATTATTGAACTTGATTTTATTTTGTTTTTCTTATGCATGAATCAACAGGTGCATTTTTGTAGTTAATGGCGACAAATTTAGGAAATAGTGAAGTACATTACGAATTTAGGACAAATTAAGCTTTCTATAATCTTAAAGAAACTGGAGTCTGAACTATGGAATAATGTTGTCATAAAGAATCCAAGTTTGGAGGCAAACCTTAATCCGTTATAAGGGATTAAGCTTTCCAATGAAACAAATGCATTATTTTCTAGGTTGATGCTTTATATATTGACATGATTAGTTTAGTTTACATGTTTAGTTTTATGGTGCTAAGTCTAACAACGTTTATAATTGGTCATGATAGGAGTAGTTGAAGAAAAAGGATTGAGTTATTAAGAAATATGGTGCGATCAGTGCCAAAGGGATCAGAAGACATTTAGTGTTGACAGGTAAAAAAAACACAGCCATTTTTTGCAACTTAATGTCGTTCTAGATTGAGTGTTGGTGAGGGAGATACATAACTTTTACAGCAAAACATGTTAGCTATTGTTTTCAGGAAGAACACTAGATATTATATAAGAGACCACCATGCCAAAGGTTAGTTATGAGTTCAAGTTAGTCGGGTTCTAATATTAGTTTATTGTAAGCATAGTTTTGGTTGGTCCATAACATGATTACACCACTTTAGTTTATGAGTTTTTATACATCTTACAAATTTGCGTAATAAATATCCAACAGTTGATGATGTTGTATATATAGAGTATTAGAGCTACATTAAGTGCAGAGATCCAAAATAACAAAGTTTGATTTTTTTTAAATAGTTTTATGCATTAACTTATGACTTTGAACACTTTTAATTTGATATTTATTAGTGGGCTGCAAGATAATGCAGTAGCTTGGTTGGTGATTGGGTGTGGTTTCTTAAGATAGAGCTATAAAGGGTGTTTTGTGGTGGTGTTGTGTTGAGTCGTTGTGGTTTGGAATTTTCACACTTGCAAAGCAACATTTTTTTGTTGCCTCTTATATTGTAATGCTATGATTAATATTTCTTTGGGTGCTCCAACAATGGACTTGCCGTCCACCATTTTTAACCAAAAAAAAATTGTCTTTGTTATCCAAGAATTTCACTTGCTTGTTATAGATAGTAAGTCTATTCATACAACATGTATATAAGCAGTTGTATCCATTCTAGCTGCAAGGGTTATTATTATTGAACAAGAAAAAAATAGAATTATATACTAAAAAAATCACATATAAATATAGCTGTTCAAAGAAAATTCTATATGAATAACATTTTGGATTTAGGTGATAGATATTGTGGCGAACAAATTCGTACAAAACCACATATATTTTATCATTTGTGTGACTTCTTTACAAGTCATGACCTGTTATGATAAACTAAAATTGTGTTTATTAGAGAGCATGTGATTGTGTTCTTACAAGTTATGGGATGAGACCCAAGATCTCATTTTGTTAGTGGTATTTACTATAGGTATATTGAAATTATTCATCGTTATTTTAAAATTATTTTAAAGGTTGTTTTTAAGTTGTGCAAACACCTTATTAAACACCCAAATGATATGGTTCTTGTAGAAATAATGAATAATCAAAGATTTTATCTTTATTTTAAGGTATGAGAATAATACTAATATTTTTATACATTAATTAATTACGTCAAGAAGAAAAAGTTTATCATTATTGTTTCATATTTATATAGAATTGTGTGAGAGTAATTAATGATAACCATGTTCTTTTAAATATTCCTATTGAAATTCATAAGAAGTTTCAAGGTAGAAAGGAAGGAACAACCGGAAATGTTTTAGTAGCTATAAATTTTAATTTGAGGTTTATAGCTCGTTGGGAAGGAAGTGTACATGATTCACGTGTTTTAGGTGATGTACTATTAAAATAAAGTGGTCTAAAAATTCAAAAAGTATAAAATAAAATATTTCAAACTTTGAACAAGTTGATTGAGCAATCACTTTGACCAAATGTCTAAATTAGAAAAAACATAGTAATATATTTGATTCTTATTTATAGATAAATATTATCATGGTGATGTCAGTTACGACATTTAAAGAGAAATCATTTCTTCTTTACATGGAGTTCGATATCACTTGAATGAGTTTACGAACCATTCATTAAAAAAAAAAAAAGGAGTTATTTAATCCTTAATGTTGTTCATATAGAACACTATTGAGCAAGAGTTTGGCATTTTGAAGAGTTATTTAATCCTCAATGTTGGATTTTCTTTTATAATTAATAAACTTCAATTTTATTTTGTAATATCAAGCTTTAATTTAATGTCATGATAATTTTTTAATAGCATGTGAACCGAAATAAATTATTAAACTTAAAACAGTGTAAACACAACATGAAGACGAAAACAAAAAAGTTCAATAATTAAAATAAAATAATTGTTCAAAGGCTAATAAAAAAGAATAGCGGATGTTCTGTAAAATAAACAGTGTAAACATATACATTTCACATATGAATTATTTAATAATATTTTATCTAATATTTAAATTATTTATAAATAAAGAAGTTTGAGTAGTTATTATATTAAAATGTCTGATTTTCTAACATAAAATCAACATGTCAAACTTTGAACAAATTGATTGAGCAATCGCTTCCCTTGGTTGAAAATGAAAGGCAGATAGATGGTTCGTGGTCACCATCTTTGATGAACACTTCTCATCCTATTGTTTCATTAATCTAATTCCGAACCTATGACCCCCTACCATACACTTACCTGCCTATATGTTTTGGTAGTTTAAGTAAAGATTGTAACTCCATAGCTGACGCAAACTCCATGACATAGTTGCTTGGCTATCCAATACAACAACAAAAACAGAAGTTCAAAGACTTCCGATCTAGACTATCGAGGTTCAAGGAGTACATGTCCAATCCAGTTAGATCCCATTGGAACCAGAAACTGATCAAGACAACTCATTCTGCGAGCAAAACATCAACCTCTTATCATGCAAGGTTTTTCCTCTCCAAGGAAGAATACTGCTTTTCATTCTGCGAGCGTCAGTAACAGCAAAATATCATAGCCATGTGTTCAGGAAAACTACACCAACACAGCAAACTCTGGAGTGGACTCCACAAAATCCATCCATGTTAATTGAAGTAACATGATGGAGAGAAGAAGTGAGCAAGGAAAGCATTGTCATTTTGACTCGTTTCCGTTTGTCATTGAATCTTCCATTCGTTATGCCTGCTGCCTTGTCTGGCAGAGAATAATTGGATTGCAACATAATCTCTGTTCTGAAAGTTGAAGTCTGAACCTCGGATGAACACAAGATAGGTTGAATTCATCTTCCAGATAGAAAAATAAGGAGAAATTCCTACAATCATTTCCTTAAAATCAAGCCCTTTACATAAATTCGATGTTTCTGCATTACATGGCAAGGGTCTCAACCACCATGATTTATCAAAAACTCACTAATAGTCAAAACAATTGGGCTAAACGAAAGGCGAATTCCAGCTGAAAAATAACAAATGATATTCCTCTAATGTACATTTATAATTCTGCATCATCACAGGAGAATTGTATCATCTGCCATGATTAATGGGACTCCACGAGTACATACAATGGCTTGCCATTCAATCGCTCCCGACCCTGAAACATCAGACCCATAAATGTGATACTGGAATACCATTTTTGTAGCAGAGAATTGTTAGTCATAAAATTCAAAAATGCATTCCTGAATGAGAAGTAACATACATGTAAACAAAAACTGAAAAGACACGTTAAGGTGCGACTGCAATTTTTACAGAAGTGATGCTGCTCAAATAGCAAGCATTAAGTAGACTTAAAAAGAGAGGTAACAATATCTTGATTTACCATATTTCACTGCATTGCATCTACTTGCCAGTTTCAAAGTATCAATAAACTCAGCTCAATAAGCGGCATTACTTTTATATTAACCATTAGCGTTTAAGAGCAATCCCATTGTCAATTTAAGCACTTGCTGAGCTTCTGAACCACAGCAAAATCAGCATTTACATCAAGTCATGCTGTGATGCTACTCTAACCCTGCTTACAGAAACTTCATCTCAAGCCTATTTTCCATGAAAACATAAGGAAAAAGTAATTTTCCATGAAGCACCTGCACTTTACAGACGAGCATAAAAAGGCAATTCTAAGGGAAACAACCCTGAAGTTGCATTATTTGGAAAATATATATATATATATATATATATATATATATATATATATATATATATATATGAATGCATATACTGCTCTGGGTAGGTCTCCATTATCCCATCATTTTTGGACACAGAGGAGCTCTTGGAAAGACACGATTAAGGTTCTAAAGTGGTGATCAAGACCTCTTTAAAGGTTCTTTTACATAGTGAAGAAAACTCACTTCTTAGGAATCCTCTTCCATTTGACACCATGAAGTCAAAACTCTAATCTCACAAGGACTAAATTCACTTTTGTACGAACTTAGTAGTTCAATTATTTCCATAGAAAGTTATGGGCAAAAGATCTCTCCTAGACAGGATTGGAACATAACTGTTTAACCCCATGCAAAATCAGCAGAAAACTTGCTTAGAACCATTAAATTATCCAGGCCAATTTTGCCACGGAACCTCAAAGGTACCACCAAAAAATTATTCTCAAGATTGTGATAGGTAAATAGCTTAATCTATCCTTATATCCTTATTTAATTGGAAAAGTCTATATATACCCCTATATTTGAGTCCATTATGTCCTTGTACAGTAATTCTTCAATATAATCTTCAAGTTTTACAAAATTATATTTTTCATTCCAAAATTAACCTCAAATAAGGATATAATAGAAAATTTTCTCAAAATGTTTTAAGAATAAAAGAGTTTTAAAATTACTTAATCATTAATTTTTTAAAAAATAAAATTATATTTGTGTATAGTTTAAGGATATTTTTAGAATGAAAAGTATAGTTATGTTAATTTACATTGGAGAATTTGATACTATACAAGGACATCATAGATATAATTTAAAACATAAAGACATGTTCAAGAGCTGACCATTTATACAAGGGACACATTGAGCTATTTACCCCAGAAATTCTATGCTGGTAACTCCAACTTTAAAAATTATGATTTCGTCGAAAATCTTATATTTGAATATCCAGACCTTTAACTGGTTTGCGCGGCAAAAGGCTCAGGAAATGAAACCAACAACTAAAGGGAAGCTGCCACTGAGAGACACAAGTAGTAATAGGATGACCTTGACCTCAAGAGTTCAAGCCATAGGTTAAAATAAGGCACTTGAGATGTCAGCTAAATGGGAAGTTTTTTCTTGTTACATTTGTAAATCCTAGGATTACAAGAACATAGATCATCAACTGTTGAATTATGCAACCCATCTTAACTTGAACTAAGACGATTAGCTACAGAGCGTGTGTGAGAGTGAGAAAGACTGACAGAGGACAGAAAAATTCAAGACATCAAAGCAACAGATAAGTCCTGTTTCTAACAGAAACTCCAAACACAAAGATCAACAGAAAATATAGTGAAAAATAAGAAAATGTGGAAGCATGCACACCTTCAAATCTGGTAATTCAATTACACATGCACATTCAACCACTTCTGCTCCAGCTCGTTCTGAAAGATAATATAGTCAAGCCGTGCACTCAATCAGAACAAAGATTTGGATAATACACAAACAAAATATATCACAAGGAATTGGATCATGCTTCAGTGAAATTTCTGAGAAAGCAATCAACAAGGAGACAAATTTATCGAAATATTAGTCATTGATCAGATCATAATACTATCACATTGTAGTAACTTCTCTATCACATGGGAAGCAATGAACCCCTGGTGAAAATTGTTATTCAGTATCTTCTTTTTTCTAGTACAGCAAAACTTGGGTTTCTAATTTGTCATGTAAATGGATCTACTGTTTCTCATAGACTTGAACAGCTCTGCAACCAACATTTACAGTAGAATATTGCCATTAAAACTTGTTTGTCATTCACTTCCAGATAGCATGTTTCATTGCTAGTTTATTTGGATTGATTGACATTTTAAATGTCCCACATGAGTGGACCAGAAGCTGAATTTGTATTTTAATCAAACATAAATATTTCAGTTTTTTTGGATCATTTTAATCTTGCGTGTTTTTTCATCAATGGTCTTGTATACATGAATTGTTAAACAGACAGGTCACGTAACAACTAAAACACAAATGCATCTCAAGTGTTTTAACAAGAAATAGGTTACCGAGTAAATTCATGGCAGCACACAGAGTGCCACCAGTGGCAATCAAATCATCAACCACCAAAGCACGTTCACCCGATTTGACTGCTCCAACATGCATCTCAAGACAATCTCTTCCGTATTCTAGAATATACTTTTCTGAAATAACTTCGCCTGTAAACACGACAATAATTATTAACAAGATTGTAAACAGAGAAATTAGGAATTTAAGTATCACATGTAGCGTCTTTGAAGCTGAGATTTCTAGTGCATATAAAACAGAGACATCTATAGAAATCAATGACATCAATACTTATGTGTCTGAAAGATTCTCTGATGTGACAGATGATATGGAGAGTGAAAATTAATGTGGACAAACCCACTCCACACAGCTAAGCTAGCAGTGGAGGAGGAAAAGAAAAGGAAAATGCAAATCACTCAGGCACTTCTACTGGTTGGGTGGCTAACAGTGTGAAGAAGACGGGCATTCTGTTAATACAGTAACCATATCAACTGTGAGGAATATATTTGGCTTTCCAACGTAGAATGGACATCCACTATCACGCTTAATAAGAATAAAACAAAGTACATTGGATACAAGGGTGCTGATTTACCAAATGGACCAACTGTATAGTACACACAATAACTAACACTTGGCAACTATAAAAGTATAAAATTAAGATGTAAATCAGCGGCTGATTATTGCTCCACATGAGCGTAGCTCCAAGAATGTAGTTCAAGGAGTAGTGCCTACATCCACAAAGGGGTGAGGTCTTAGTTTCAAGTTACACCTTTGTCGATTTAACTTCAATAAAAATTGTGAAGCGCCATAAAAAAATATCAGTATCAATTGTAGAGTCCCAGAGCATGCAGAGAAGAAGAATTAAATGCAATACAGTGATCAAATAATGTACGATCAGTATATAGCTTGCTATTTATCATGAGCGTACCAAATACATCTTGAAATATAAACATGTTCACGCCACTGCAGAAAGGTTATTAGTAAAGAGACGAGGAGTACCAGGCAATTTCCTTGGTTTTCTCAGAGGAACAAACTTCGCTCCAATTGCCAAAGCAATGGGAGGTCCGAATATAAATCCCCGAGCCTCTATTCCTGAAAAAGACAATTGCTCACATTTTAGGTCCAAATTTCTGATACGCTAAACAGATTGCTGAGCTCTTTTATTAGTTAAAACATCAGTCTTGTATGTGTGTATTAGGGAGGAGTATCCATTAATTAAGCTTTCGAATTTTGAAATAGTACCTCACATGGAAACAGCTCAAAAGTCAAAGAATTTTGACTACTTGTAAGTAATAATAATAATAAACAGTAACAGGAGGCAAGTACAAACTTTGTGGCAGCAGTTAACAAAATTTGCAGGAGAGCATCAATGCAGGGCTACAAGATATCTTATCAAGAAACACATTTAAGATTTGATCACCATGGGACTTGGAGTACTTCAAGTGATAAAAACCATAAAATGCCCCCTGGCAGTCGAACGACACAAAAGCTAGGACACGCAAATGATGCAAAGGAAAACTTTCTGACCAACAAATTGTTTTTATCAGAACTTCTATCAAGGAAAAAGAATTACATGAGCTGCAAAGCATTATATATACAGTTTTGGAAGACTCCACATCTAAAATATGATGAATAGGACTGTGGAGAGAACAACAGAAATCATGATGAATGTGATTATTTTAAGCTCAAGTGGCAGAGTCAATGCCCGTAATACTTGAATGTGACATAAACCTGCACTGGAATTTGATAAGCTAGATCTCCAACTGACCAAACGCGGAACACATGCACTAGAGCTAATCCAGTGGTAGCATCAATAGACTGGTGACAGGTACGAAAAACACAGATAATTATCTGGCAAGGGAAAAGGCCGAAACTTTTCCATGTGAAACTAAAATCTCTAAAGAAGATTCCACTAATGTATAAAGTTCCGCATAAACACAAGAAGACAAAATTCATCCACGTGGTACAATGAGACAGATTCTAATGCCCACACAACGGGACAAAGCAAAGTACACTTAAATGCTGACCGAATCCTTCATCATCGAAAAGCAAAACCAAAATGAGGTCTAACGGCACTATCAGTAAGAGATCATGAAACCTCTTCAAGTATGCATAGTTTGCTATTATTTGCAAGTGCAAGACAACACATTACGTGAGGCTAATAAAAAAATCACTCATAAGCAACTTAAGACACAAGAGTTTCTGAATGAACATGACCCAGTTAACCAAAGAGGGATGCGACCGTGGCCATCTTACAAAATCACCCATCGCAGGAGAAAACCTAAAACCACTATAAGAAAGACAGCGGTTCGTCATTTAAGACCTCACACAATGCCATCAATTTCAGGTGCAAAACTGGCTACTGCAAAAGGAAAAGTAAAAGGATATGACTAAAAACAAGAGACAATATAACCGAGGTATGGGATCAAAACATCAAACAGTAAAATGGGGAAATCTACGTTACAATAGAGCCAAAAGAAGCCGGCCCATCTTAACTTTAGCATCATTTGGGTCCACCTATTTTTTTTTAACAAGGTGGGCATCCATCACCAACCACAATCCACCCAGATCAGATCCTAGCACATGCCCACAACAACAACAGCAACAATAGAGAGAAGTAGAGTGGTCAGCTGAGAGCCGCTAAGGGGAAAAAATGAACAGAGAGCAATCAATGGCACACCACACTAACAAAGCCCATTAGTCAAACAAGAAATCACTCTCTAGCAGAAAAAAGGCGAACAAGAAAGAAGAAAGAAAAACTAAACATCACATACACACAAACAGTCACTCCCATTTAGCATTAAATGAGCCCATCAAAAAGCCAGTCATAAAAAGAAAAAGAAAAGAAAAAAAGGCAACCAGAAACTTAGGCAGTGGTGCATTTTGCTCTGTAAGCAAAAGGACCCCACCACCTTGAACCCAAGATCAGTTGTTAAAAGGCCTCAAATCAGATCTTCTAATTACACCTCAAACAGAATGAAAATATGCTAAGGAAAAAAAAAGAATAAAAAGCAGAAATGGGGCCTTTCACTCTTTCTTGTGAGTTTTGTTTTTTGTTTTTTTTACCTGCAACAACTGAAATGTTTTTGCCTTTGTATCTCTCAACAAACAAATCAATTGTGTCCTTGAATGCTTTAGGATTCAGTAATAGGGTGGTGATATCTTGAAACATGATACCTGCCATCATAAACCATCAATGATAAACTTATAACCAGAAAAGAAGCACAGCCATAGATTCTCTGCTTTTCACCGCCAGTAGAGTAGTATATATATATATGGAAAAGCACGTACAGTCTTGAATCATGAAAGCTTAAACGTGTTTGACCTCAAACAACTTGGTGAAGATTTTAAAAAGGAACAAAACTTTGAATCGAGAAGAAACTTCGTATGCAAAACCCAGTTGCAGCAACCGATTCTTGAATTTAACTCTAAAATTCGAGATCATAAAGCTATTTCTGCCAAGTCTATGTTTCTCAACAACCAAGAAAAAAAAACAGAAAAAACCTGGTTTTGGAAAATTGGGAACAACACGAATCCTAGTTTTGATGTCATGAATACGAGGATCTTCATCTCTGTAAGCCGACATTGCAATGTAGAGTAGCGGTGGTGGTATTTTTAACAACTTTGATGTGTCTTAAAAAATAGTAATTCTATTACAACAAGGAAAGAAAGAAAGCCTGTGTGTGTCTGCCTCAGTGTCTCTCTTTAGCTCCTCTAGCCGTTTTTCATGGTAAGAAAAAAAAGAAAAAAACAGAACAGAGATAATAAAAGGTGTGTGTGTGAGAGAGAGAGAGAGAGAGGCAACACACATAGAAAGTAAAGTGATGTATTTATAGAAGGAGAGGAGAGGAGGAGGAGGAGGAGGAGGGAGCTCTCTGCACAAGAAAAGGAAAGAGAAAGAGAAGATTGATAATAGCAAAAAAAAAAAACAGAGAGAGGTAAATGGAGAAGGGGGGAAAAAAGAATCACGAGGGCTTTCTATTTATTTATTTATTTATTTACTTTTTCTGTTGGTGCAGTTATTTTCCATTCCCTTTAATCGCTGCTGTATAAAATATAAATAGCTCCGTACGCAGCTTCTATTTGGTCTTTTGGGATTTGGGCCCCCAACTCAAGATTTTACGCCTATCTTCTTTTTGTGTAGTATCTTTATTCGCTTCGCAACTCCTTCCTTTACAGATTTCTTTTTTCTTGAATTCATTTAGGATTTTGTATAGTCATAATATATTTTTTTATTTTTCTAATCAGTACACGTGGCATTCATTTCTATCTTATCTAAGACCTATAACACCAGCCTATATTCAGAATAGATGTTTTGTATTTTTTTTCAAAATTATTTTAAGATTTATATGTTTTGAGGGATATTTTCAGGACAATACGTATAACTTTATTTTAAAATTAAAGAACATATCCGGAAGAAAATCCAACATATTTAGATATTTAAGGTGTCATTTGGTATGGGGTTAAGAAATAAAAGTAAATTATTATAAACATAATTATTATAAGAATGATTTTTAAGGATATAAAAGTTTTATTTTAAGAATATTTGGTGCGCTAATAAATTAAAGGGTGAAATGTTAATAAAAATATATAAAAAAATATTAGTAATAATTAGCGAGAGACAAATAAAAAAAAATTTGTTTGGTATGTATTTAATTTGGAGGTAAAGAGAGAGGAGAGAAAAAAATAATAACAACAATAATAATAAACTTGGAGGTTAAATCTTACCCCCTAAGTGTTAATT
Organism: Populus nigra; assembly: GCF_951802175.1. NCBI lineage: Eukaryota > Viridiplantae > Streptophyta > Magnoliopsida > Malpighiales > Salicaceae > Populus > Populus nigra. Next base: position 39,969,544 of record NC_084852.1, read on the forward strand.
TTACCTTCCCTTAAAAACTCTCCTAAATAAAAAAATTATTTCAAACTCGCTTAAATTTTGCAAGGACAAATTCTACCTCTCCTACAAACCAAGCCTGAAGGAAAGAGATTCACTCGCTTAATTTTAATTTTATTTTTTTGGTTCTAATAAAGCACTTATAATTCCATAATTTATCACTTCATGTGTCCCTTTTATCATAATCACCTAATAATTATAAATTTAAAGGATAGACTTGGCGGTCAAGGAAGTTCACGGCAGGCAGCCTTTAACTTGAAGATTGGTCTCAATATTCTTCATATCAGAGAAGAGTTTATATATTTAAATACATTAAATTAGTGCAAATATCTTACATGAACGTGTGATGCGCGTGAAAATAAATATCTGGAGCTCCCTCCCAATAATATTTTTGTTATGCTGCGATATGTGAACTAGTCGTGAAAACCTTGTTGATTATATATATATATACACGCACACACTCATATCGTCGCCGGAGCGTGATTAATATAAAAGGATGAGAAGAAGAACACGTAGAGGAAATGTAATCCCAGAGAAGAAGGATGACAGGTAACCTTCAATGTCTGCTAAAATGGCATGTTAAGATGAAAGAACACATCTCATGTTAGGTCCTACCTTGTGATATTTGCACTTGTCATGCCTTTAGAATTCATGCTCCAACCCCCCCCCCCCCTCTACCAAGCAAGGTCTCCATCCTAGCTCAGGTCGTTGCTTTCAGATTGGTACCTGAATAATTCTTGCGAGAGGGTCTCTGCCATGAGTTTGCTTTGGCAATAACCAAAAGATATATTGATGGCGAAAGATATACAGGACTCTGGATATTATTGATTAGTGCTCCTTGATTTTTTCAGAGACCAGTGGAAAAGGAAAGGGCGTAAAAGGATTAGGTCTTTGTGGGCTACAGCCGCATCAATTAGGAAACTTAAAAGCAGGCATAATAATAACTTCCGATCATATATATATATAGCTAGCTACCGAATACTAAATAGGGTGGTTTAGTCGTCCAATTCAGTTCATATATGTATAATAATGAGATGAGCAGGCAAGTGTCTTTTCGTTGTCTTCAGTGATTTCTCCTGGAGAGATCTAAAAAATAGTTGTTGTGAAATGCTAGAATTGGTTTATATTGTAATCTTGCGTTTTTTTTTTAGGATATATATAATTAAGGTCTTGTGTTTTTCTTAGAAATTGCATAATTATGAAAAAAAATTTCAATCATTTATTGTAGTGGGCACTGTAGCTGTTGCGAAAATTAATGTAATTTTTTGTTTTTTAGGAGAAAAATATTTGCTTGGATTTGCTTCTCCTATCACTATTTTTTTATTATTATCTTTGTTCTTTTATACTTCCTTTTAGTTTATTATTATTATTTATATTTTTAAAAATATATATATTATTTTTTATTCTTTATATGTGGGATATTTATCACTCTAGACATTTAGTTTATTTATATCAATTTTTTTTCTTATCTTTAAAAGTGCGAATTGCATGCACCATTGCACACTGCATTTTGTACCATATCTGAATATATATTGATAAAGTAGTCGTGATTGTTTTTTATATCAAGAAAATGAGAATAGTAATTAAATTGTTAGAATATACATTGATGATTTAAGTTTTATTATACATTAATAATCAACGAGTTACAACATCGGTGGTAATTAAATTTATTTATTGTGTGAGCAAACGAGTGACTATTGGTTTGAGGATCTGCTAGTTGCTATACAAGAGATTCAACGATCGAAGTGCCTCGGAGGATAGACGTGTTGTTGTTTTGAATTAAACTATTAAATTTATATTTAATTTATAACATTACGTTATTAAATAGTTATATTGACGGATTTATTATGTTGATGTAAGATACACAATTTATTAATAAAATTTTTATCAATGAAATTTGTCTATCAGAATATTGATCGTCAGTAATTCTCATTTTTATTGCTATCTTTATCGAGAAAAAAAACTCAAACACCTGTTGTTGTGTTGAATTCAACTATTAAATTTATATTTAATTAATAATTCTTGATATTATTTTACTAATTCTTGCACCCTGAGAGAGAATTAACACTGAATTAAGGAGCCAGGCTAGGGATTCTTTCTTCTTTTCTTTTCTTTTTCCTGATGCAGAATGGCTGCCATTGCTGTGTGCTTACAGCTCTCATTTCTGTAGCATTAACAGAAACATAATTAATTTAATAGCTACAGCAGTACCGCGTCTAGCTTAAAGTATTGTTTGCATTGAAGATTGGCATTGACAATTTGTGGACTTCTTGTGTCTGGAAATTGTTCGACCATTGTTGGCTGTGAAGGGTTTTTTTAAAGTCAATTCCATGGAAAAAAATAACTTGTAAAAAATATGCATTATTTAATGACAGTCGCTTGTATAAAAAAAATGATTTGAAACCATTTGACCTAGTCGTCGTGAGAATGGATTGTTTTATGATATTTTTAATTGGGGATTGGGTGATTAATTCAGAGTTTAATAATAGATCGGTTTTTTTTTTTTTTGAAAGCTAGCAACCACAAAATTACAAAGCCAAGACAGCTACAAAGAATATGCCTCTAAGCAAGAGGGCTGCAGAAAATGGACCCTTGACAACAACAATGTAATATCCTTTTCATTGATTCAAGTGTCCTTGCAGCAATAATCACGCAGTGGATTAGAAGATTACATTACTTGTATTTATTTAATGATTGATGGTTCTTCCTTCAATTTTGGGCAACAAAGTCTTTCTCGTCTCCATGTGTTTGAATTTCTTCAAGATTTTTGCAATTGATGTTTAAGAAAAGAAAAATGAACAAGTTGGTAGTCAAATTTTATGATGGACCACAAAGATTATTAGTTTATAGATCCGGTCTCTCATTTAGACCAAAAAGGTTCTTAGAATATAAAAAAAAAATATCTAGATGGTTGATTTTTTTTGTATTATCATTAAATTTAATATAATAATTTAAACTTCAAAAGTCTCGACCTCACTATTTACTTACCTCGAATTTTAAATTTAATCGTATGGAAGTCACTTCATCATGACCTTCTCAATTGGGTAGTTTCCAATCTAAAAAATCAAAGAACAAAAAGTAAGCTAGGTTCACTCTAGTCAACTCATCAAACCTGTAATTCAGGTTATGAACTCCAATGGATTGAATTAATTTTTATTTTTTATTGTATGGTAAAAAATACAGAAATCAATTCACAATAAATAATAAAATTTAATTAAAAAACCAAACATTAAAAAATATACTTAAAAAAAAAAAAATTATCTACGGCCAAAGTCATGGGCCTCTAACAAAAGCTCAAGCATGTGGGTCCCAGGGAGTCCCACGTGCTTAGGCTAGTTTTTTTTATATATACAAAAGATTATTTATTAAAAATTATGAATCAATTATTTTCACACACTTGTATAAAAGTTTTTAATAATAGCAACTTCAATAAAATTATATATATATATTATTGTTCTCATTTAATACTAATAAAAATAATTCTTTAAAAAAATCTACATATTATGTTATTACATAGTTATTTATAAAGTAATTGTTAATAATACTATATAAACAAAACTCTAATCTTCTTGAAAGTTATGAATTAATTGGATAATTATTTAATAAGTTTATTTTAAAATAAATTATTCTAAATTATAAAAATAAAAAAGTTAAGAGATACTAAACAAAAAGTTAGGTGTGCATGGGTTTAAAATGCCAAGCACACTTGCTTAGTTTTTTTTATAAAAACAAATGGCACCCTAATTTTTTAATAGAATGAACAACGTATCATTTACCTAGACTGAGGATATGTTGTCTTCTAGTTTGAATTTCAATCTTTTTTTATTGTCAAAAATCCAAGTTTTTAGACCTCAAAACAAAAATTTGAACTTGTTTTAATCTAAAACACATCAAAAACACCATAGAAATATATATAAAGCCATTTACAATCTTAAAAATACTTTTTAATCATATTAAAAATCACAAATCAAACCGGGTCAAAATAAAATTAATAGATCTTGATCTCTGTTTTTTAACATTTTTAAATGGCAAAACTACTTTTATTGAATTCTTCTTTTTAAAATGAACTCATTGACACAAAAATCGATCATTTTATGACTGGAATATGGCCAACAAACCCCATTATCTCTCTTCTATTTTTTTTTGATGACTTTATTTCTCATCTCTCAACATTCAAGGATTGAGATGTGATAAAAATAAAGTTTAAGACCAAGCTATAAAAACATTAAAGAACATATATCAAATATATAAAAAATAAAAACTTGAGAAACCAAATTGTAGTTTTTTCATGACCTTCAACGAGAAAGGCTTTGTTTACTTGGTATTTCTCTTTCCCTTTTCAATAATAATCTGAAATTATATTTTATAAAATCAATCATGCAGGTGAATTAACATCAAAATATTCTATGATACATTGAATACGCAACAAAATGCAAGTCAAAACAAATCTCAACTACAACACTCTGCTTTTCGAAATATAATTTTTGCCTTGAACATAGATCATGCAGGTGAGAAAAGGAGTGGTTTATATATATATATATATATATATATATATATATATATATATATATATATATATATATATATATATATATATATATATAATGAACCAAGTTTTCTTTATACTGAGGCCCTGCCAAGCATGTACTCTACAAATACTTTGTAAACTCGTATAAATTGATAATTCAACATGTATTCATCTTTCTACAAATCTAAAATATTAAACTTAACATACACATCAAGATTAACTACAAATCATTAAAATGGAGATTACAAAATTGTACCTTAGACCTAACCATGAGGTCATTGTTATGGCTGTATATAAATATAAATAAGATAAATATTTAATTTTTTTTTCAAGCAATCAGGGTTAAGAAAGGAAAAACTGAAACTTCTAATTTTCAAATATAATATTATACCGAATTCGAAAAACATATTTTAAAGATTCTCTATAGTTTTTTAATACAAGCTTTTCACTGTTTTTTTAATTCAACAATATATTTTTTCTTTTATATATAAAAATATATTTTTTAGAAATGTAAAATATTAAAATTATTTTATATATTTAATTAGTGTTGTAAATTTAATTCTTATTATAAATTCAACACAAAGATTTCATTTTTTTAGAAAAGTAATGGTGATATTTATTTATTACTAGGATTCTTGGATAATTCTGAAAAGTTCAAAGGATTGAAAACACACTTTGTCATGTCTGAGGGTCTATAGCCGGAGCTCTTCAATATTCAGACATGATTCGAAGAGACATGGGTGGATGCTTGTGTGATTGGTCATAGTTCAAAACTATAATTTCCTGTTCAAGTACATAGTTTTTTTTTTTTTTTTCTATTTGAGGGTATACCAATATCAACAGTCACCTAATACTGTTAAATGTTGACGTGACTAACATAAATTATTATGTGTCTATTTTATATTGATACATAGCAAAAACGTTTTGCTCAAAATTATTGAATAAAATAAATAAATAAATATATATATATAAAGAAAATTGTGGAAGTAGTAAAATATTTCAAAAATAAATCTCGACATGATCATATATAAACAAACATTTATCAATTTTTATCAATACAACCTTCTTTCTCAGTACTTTACCTGCACCAACAATAAATGCTTAATTTATAAACATAAGTTAGGTAGGGGAAGAACTTTTAGGGGTGCAACACACATACTTCTTGAGAATAAATCTTAATTTCAAGGGTTAATTAAGAAGATTCTAAATTTCAATTACAGTAAAATATTATTTTATTTAAAAGTACATTAAAACTTTTTAAATATTTTTTACAGAACACCGTTTAAAATACAAATTCAAGCAATACCATGTTTCCGCTCGACAACAGAGACTTTTTTATTATTATTATTTTCATTCGAAATCGCTCTTCAAGATCATTAAAAAAAAAAAAAAACCCCTCATGCCATGCGTGTTTTGTCTCAAGTGGCGGCAGAAGTGCTGTTTTTGATGTCCTTTTGAAGTGCCAGGGTTTGGTAGGGACTATACATTGAAAATTGAAAGAGTACTTGCCCCCAAGTCCCAACCGACAACCTTCTGTTTCTCAATCTTCTCTGCGCTAAATGTCAGGGGAAAAAAGAGAGAGAGGCAATGCCTTCCCTTAAGAATGATTATGGATAATATTGTTTCTTATTTTAATCCAGTATTTAATTAAACTTATTAAAAATCCTTAAAGATGGAGACAACAAGTGCATTACACGAAGGATTGTTCCTTTCTGGTTCGGTAAAGATTATTATCATTACTACTACTGACAGCAACGATTTCTTGGTTTAGGAACTACTAACCTTGCATTATTCGCCAAGTTGGATGGATGTGTTTTATTCCCCGGTTTTGTTCTTTTAAAAAAAGCAAGGGCCATGGATTTATTTATTTAAATGGTTTTGAGGATTTGACCGTGAGCTCTGCAACTCCTGATATTTTAATCTCCACCTTTCAGCCACCGCTGCTTTAATGCTTCATTATCACCGGAACACATGATAATTGCAGCTGGTGCTGGTTTTTCTTGTTAATTAAGAATTTGGGTTTTTTCCATGCTGTAAGGAGCATAGTAAATCATGTCATTCTACTATCAATGGCCAAGGTGAGGTATTATTGACATGAAAATTCTAGTTTTTATATTCTTGCCTAGCAAGAGGAGTTTGAAGAAGTCGAATGCAGAGAAAAAGGTCACGATGATGGAAGCCCACAGGAAGGATGAATCCGCCATGCATTATCCCAATGTTTCCCCAGTCCTAGCCCCTCCCTACCTAGAGGTAGGATAGATTCCGATAGAGCGGCAGAGCACAGTAGGGTAGTAGTAATAGTACAATGTAGGATATAGTGCCCTCAAACCTAAAATGGCCAGGAGGGGCAGCTGTCGGATTTGGTACTTATTAAATGGGATATCTCCATGGAAGATAGTCCAGAGATCTTGTTGTCCCCGCTTTCTCCATACACTTACCTCTCAACAGCCCATTACCAAAGCACCTTTGGCTATATTTTTTGGGCAAAAAATGAACAAATGCTCACACAATGGACAGTCCCTTGTTGTTGTCAGCTTGTACCTACCAAACCAGGCACTTGCTTGCTGGGAACGATAAGCTTCACAGTTGTTCATCTTGGGACTTTGTCCTGTGAGTTCCTGGCCCTTTCGTATAACCTAATTAAGCTGGCAAAAAAATACGAAGCAATAAGTTTGCAAATTGCATTGGTGATTTTTTTGGATAGCTTTCTGCCCTGGGATGCAGAGATGTTTTATTTTGGCCTTTTCAGCTCCAAGCATAGTTATTAAATTGAATCAACTTGGTAGGTTGACCCGGAACCCGGTTAATAAGATAGCTAAACCGGTCCGGGTAAGGTAAAAGACTGGGATAAGGAAAAACATGGCAAAACCTGGTTACCGAGTTGACTCGTAACCCGGGCGACCCGGCAAAACCCGATTGAGATCCAATTTTTTTTTTAAATGTGTTTTTTCTCCTAACTAGAGACCCCTCTTTTTTTTTTATATTTTTTAGTTGGTTATTAACTATTTTTAAAGTTCACTATATAAATACTAGAAAAATATTTTATTTTTTAAATGTGGGATTTGAAACCTTTTAGTATGTATATACTCTATATTCACAAGAAAAAAAATTATTTTTTCAATGTGGGATTTCAAGCCCTTTAATATATATACTTTATATTCATAAGAAAAAAAATTATGTTTTTTAATGTGGAATAAAAAAACCTTTTTGGTTCAAATATTTCAATTTAAAAGAATAACATACTAACATGGTATTTTTTTCAATATGAGATACAAAATCTTTTGAAATAATCTTTTAAACTTCATTATTTATAATATGTATAACTCATATTCACATGGATTGTTTCTTAATTTTTTCATAAGAAATATTAAAATTTCATTTTTTTTAATTTTTTTTGGGTTGATTTGGGTTGACCCAGGTCAACCCGTGTAACCCAACGGCTCCTTGACCAGGTCAACCCCCGGGTCAGGTTTGATAACTATGGTTTTAATTTTTCTAATACAACCCTAAGCATTTCCAATAAGTTTTAATTTAGCCCTTAACTAGCCCCGGTATTCACGCTTATATGTTTTTTTTCTACAAAAAATAATCTCTATGTTCCCCAGACACTTTTTAAAGAAGGGATAAACATATGCGGTTCTGGATAAACCACAAAACTCAATTCCCAACAAATCAAATTTAATGTTGAAGGATGAAATTAAAAAAAATATTTAAATCTAAAAAAATTATCAAACTAAAACAAATAAAAAAAAGATCCGGAGTTGAAATACAAATAAAATTAAATGATAAGGGATGAAATTGAATAACAAATTCAATTAAAAAAATAAAAAAATAACAATGAAAAATAGATACTAAATCTGACATAAAAAAAATTTGAGAGTGAAAATGAAACAAAAATCAATTCTATAAATAATTAATATAAAAATAATAAAAAGAAATGAAAAAATAAATGGAAGGATTTCTTTTAAATTTTGGATGGTCAAGCATGGAAAATGAAAACTAAGTAGGAGAGAGAGAGAGAGTCTTTGGTGCCAAACTAGAACTCTATTAACAATATGTGTTGCCTGCCCAAGGATGGAGGTTCATTCAAGATGATTCGAAAGTCACATCGGAAACCATTGTTTGGATATCAGGAGACGCTTCACGCATCGTCAACATCCACACGCAGATGCGTGCCACATATACGTCTGCCACTTGTCTTTTAATAATATTTATTATCTATTAAAATACCAATTTCCTCCTCAACCTAACTAGTTATAACAAAAAAAAAAAAATCAAGGTGAAAACACGGCAAAACCCCTAGGTGAAGAGTTATAGGTTTGTTAATTCTAAGGATAAATAGTTTAATTTACAGTGCTTTTAAAACTAAAAAATATAAACAGCTCCTAGATATTAATTATTTTTTTTAAATGATAGTTTAGTCACATCACCGTGTAAAGTTTTAGCTAGAAAGGCAATATCATAATTTCATCGTGACTATTAACAATGCACATGATCTACCTTTCATTTTAGTTTTTTCTTTATTGTCAAATAGTTAATGGAAACTAAGATGACCCATTTTAAACTTTTTCCAAGGATGTCAGTTTTTTAAATAAATGAATTATTAGATATTTTCAATATATTTTCCCAAACTCGTGTAAATTAGAGACCACCATTATTAGTTATTACTAGCCTTAGTGTCTACCCTTCGTCATGAGGCTAGATTATTTTTTTTTGTAAAAAATAATAATATTTAGGTATTGAAATAGAGTAAAAAAAAACATTAAAAACTAGTCACGATAAATGTATAACAGCACTAATTATGGTTATTATCACCACCACCACGATCGTCACCACCACTACTACTATCACCACCACCACAATTATTACTATCATCAATATTATTATCACAATTATTAATACCATCACTATTATTATTATCGTTACTATCACCATTACCACCACTATTGCTACTGCTGCTGCTGCTGCTATTATTATTTAATTTGAAGGATAAAATTGAAAGTCATAACTATAAACTTGATTTGAAGGATAAAATTGAAAGCTATAAAATTTTTGACAAGGGGACAAAGGACAAAAATAAAAAATTAAAGGTAGAAAGACCGAATCGAAAACATTATCTATAAAAGTTAAAAAGCAAGGGCTAAATTTTAAAAAAAAACTTTAACAAAAAGGAAAATGAAAAAAATTCAAAACTAAAAAGACCGAATCTAAAATACCAATAAGAATGAGGATCATGGTGTATTTTTCAGGTTAGGAAAGAGAAATGAAGGGGAAAAAAGAAAAGGTTATCAATAATAATAATAAACGGACAATATTTGGATGACACTCCAAATAGAAGAGGAGATAACAAAGAATAACATAAGATGACAAAAGCTCATTTTTAGCACCTAGAGCTATAGCATATGTTGCCCAAAGAGTGTGACCGGCTCCAACGCACTGACGTGTGGACTGCACACGCTAGTAGCTTTTTCAAATTAATAATATTATTTTAATGGTAAACTATGTAACTACCCCTGACCAAACTAACAATAAACAAAACAACTGAGGTTAAAAGACCATAATACCCCTGCCCCCAATGAATTAAATTTCTTAGATTCGAGGGTACATGAGTAACTCTACTATGTATGAAAAAATACAAATACTAAAAATGCCTCTACCCGAAACCCTTTTTTTTAACATCTGGGGGTATTTTGGCTATTTTATTATTTATGAATATATTGAATCGATCAAAATACTTTCAAACAAATTCATAATGCCTAATGCACCGCCTGAAAAAAATAAAAATACCTCTAGTTTAAAGACGAGCAAGTTTTCATGTGAAGGATAAAAAAGTCACCACATTATAATTGCAAATAAAAAAATACAAGGGAGATTACAATGAATCACCTATACCTTTTAGTATATTTGTTATTTATTTATAAATTAGAAAAAAGATGGCATTCTATAAGAAAATACATGTTAGAACGTTTTGGAAACATCAAAGTTAATAATAATATGAAATGTTATATTACACTAGTTGAATGAAATATGGTCGAATCTATAGGCAAGTTATGATTATGGTGAAAATTATCATTATTAAAAGAAACTAAAAGGGAAAAGGAATTACACTGACAACAAGGGAGTGATTGGAAACGCAGGTCAACTCGCGTTTAAAAAAAAATCAATTTTTCTTGCTAAATATTAATTTTTTGTATATTTTGGATCGTTTTGATGTGCTGATCTCAAAAATAATTTTTAAAAAATAAAAAAAAATCATTTTGATGCATTTCGGCATGAAAAACACTCTAAAAAGCAACCACAACCACACTCCCAAACAAACCTATTTGTATTGTGAATTAAAATAGTAAAATATGTATTTTATCTTTCTCAAGAAAAAACTATTGGCCTGACTATTATGACTATTAAGAGTAATATGATATATATTTTTTTTTACACAGTTAAATGACTACCTTAACTTTTCTAAAAGAATATTAAACAGGAATTTAGGGGATATTTCGAACTTTTCTTTTAAAAAATATTATAAAATGACTAGATTATCCTCGAAATCAAAGTTTTTTTAACATATATCCAAAGCTTTTTATTTTCATCATGATTTTTCTATTATAATTAAGTTAACTTAGAGCAATTTAGTATCTGAATAAATATAAAATACTATTTAAAAAGAAAAAGTAGTTGGCGCATGTATTGTACATAAAAGTGTATGGGCTACGCCCAAGCTCTTCAGATGGTGTGTGTGGTGTCACCCAACTACCAAACACTAGCTTCTGCGAAGACATTTGAATTGTCTTGGTGTCTCCTTCATCCCTATGCAGTGTGTGTGGTCAATTTATTGTTATTTGTTTTGTTTTGTATCAATTTTTTTATTGAAACTTTCCTTTTCAATTTAATCCCTGAATATTTTATTAATCAGGATTTTGGTTTCATGATTTTTTTTGGATTTGCCTTCTATGGAGTAATTCTGACTGCATGACTCAGGTCATGAGTTTTAAAGGTTAGCACAGGTTGACTTAGTTTTTTTATTTCAGGTTCATTTTTATAATTGTTTTTCTTCAATCTCATTATTTAATATTGGATTTGTTGGGGTTATGCTTCGATATTTTTTTTATTGGGTTATCCTAATCTCATATACTACTGGATCGCTGGTTAACCTGGGTATAGTTATTAAACTCGGCTAAGAGGCCGAGTACCGGATCACACAGGTTGACCAGGGTCAACCCGGGAAAATAGAAGAAAAAAAAGTATGTTTTAAGTTTTAATATTTCACATGGAAAAGTTTTAAAACAATGCACATGGATGTAGGTTATAAAAAAGAAATGTGAGGCATGAAGTGTAGAATAGTTATCTTGCATAAAGAAGTTAAGAAACAATCTATATGGATGTATGTTATAAAAAAGAAATGTGAAGTGCAATGTAGTTGTCCCACATCAAAAAAAAAAAAAAAAACAATCCATGTGGATGCAAGTTATATATATATAAAAAGAAATGCAAGGCCTAAAATGTAGTATAGTTATCCCATATCGAAAAGTTAAGAAATAATTTCATGTGAATATAGGATATAAAAAAGTAATGTGAAGTGTAATATAATTATTTCATATCAAAAAGAAAAGAAACAACAGGCTATAAAAGAAGATATGCGAGACTAAGTATGTATAAATTAAATATATATTTTTTGAGCTTGTTAAAAAAAATAAAAAGAAAAATTTGGTCTCGCCCAGGTTACACTGGGTCACCCAAGCTCGATCGGGCTAATTGCTTGCTCAGGTTTTTATGATTTGAAACCTGACCAAGATCTCGGGTCACATGAGTTCTAGGTTAATCTGTCGAGCCATATCAAGTTTTATAACTATGAACCCTGGTTAATTTTGTTTTTATTGTTTGTTATAACTGTTTATTTTCTTACCTTGTTATTAAATTAGCTAAATTTATTTAATTAAATTGAATCAATTATCCAATTTTTGAATTTCTCTTGCTCCTTGAAAAATGTTACCATCAAGTAAGGTATTTTTTTACTTAAAAAAAATATTGTTCTGCAACGGCTACCGATCTAGTAAATAACTGTATTGGATTCTTGGAGAAGAGTCAAACTGAGCAGTGCCTGCACAAACATAGGAAGGCAAATGCATGGGACGGGACACTATGGCAATCAATTTTCCTGCCTTGGGCAGGCCCACGTCTCTTTCTCCAAGAGAGAAATTCATAGTCGGAGATCTTCTGTAGAAATTGATGGTTTGTTTCTGGGGAAAAAAATATGTACTGTCTCACACATACTGACAAAATGTCTCATGGACTTGGAAATGTCACACATTTATGAAGTGGTCCTAGAAGTTAGGTGCGTGAGTAATTATGAAGATCTTCGCAATCTTATTGTATTGTTGACAAATATCAAGTTCTTATGGCATTCCTATTTACAACAACTTTATTTAATTTATCACTGCATAATTGTAGCTTAGCTGTAATGATTTTCGTTTACTTTTTTTTAAAAAAAAAATAAAACAAGATTTTTTAAATTTACCGGGGGCAAGCAAATTTTATTTATCCTTTCTATCCTAACATAAAAAAAAAGACAGTGAGGTGATTATAGTACTTTTAAAGGAGTAAACAAAATTTGCCGGTGGGGTTATTTATTCAAGTGAATTGAATAATCTTAGTTAATTTAATAATATAATTAAAAAAATCAATGATAATAAAAAAAACCTTCTAAAAAAGCAAAACAAAAAGAAAAATCAATTTTTTAAAAAAATAAAAAAACTTGACTTGAATCAATATGTTAAATTCATGGCCCGATCATGAGACCAAGATAACCCCACATAGAATAAATTGTTAAAATAATGGAGGTTAACTCTCATGCAAACTAAATGATAAAAGACAGAACTAAAAAATTCAATTATCAACCAGCGATTCAGAATATGAGATTGAGATAACTACATAGAAAGAAAAGTAAAAAAATTCACAAAACTAAAAGCCTAATAATCTAATGTCGAATGATGAAATTAAAAAAAAAACAATCAATTTAAAAAAAAAACCTAAAAACAAAACCAAAGTTAAATCGAGCTAATTTTCAAAATTCATGAAAATCACCTCATAGAATGCAAATAGAAAAAATCACGAAGCAAAATCCCTAATAATCCAAAAATAAAAAAAACGAAACAAACAAACAATCAAAACAATGAGGACCAAATATGGTATAAAAACTAAATGAAAGAAAATAATGAGGGACTAAATTAAAAAATAAAATAAATTAAGAAAAGGATTAAGAATAGAAAAAATAATAATCAAAAGAATGATGACCAAATTGAATAAAAAAGTTAAATGAAATAAAATGATGCTGGATGAAATTCTAAAAAAAAATAAATCAAGAAAATTGTTTTTCCCTTTCACTTTTCATAAGAAAATTGTCTATGGATGACAAAACTCTAGAACAAAGAAGAGTAAGTGATCTTCCTACTATAGGGACTTTAGTTCTCCCAAGTCTCCAACATCTCCCCTAACAAGTGCAAGTATTCAACAACGTTGTTTTATACATACAAATACAGCTTCGCACTCTTCCATTCAATTAATAAGAAAACAACATGCAAGTCAATTACATGTACCTGATGCTTATGGGTAACTCTAGTTCCATGAAAGTATGCAAAATACCCTAACTCTCTGAAGCAGCTAAAACTCCTTAACAGACCTTAGCCATAAACACGGTGATCTCCATCAATCTTCTTCTGAGTCTCATTCTCGTTCACATGCTCCTAGTCATAAAAAACCTAGACATGATAGATATGAGATTGCACCACCTCTTGAACACCATTATCACCACGTGGGACAATCTTCACTTTGTTACAATACACTTACCTCTCCAAAGATTGTGTCATTCCAAAGGCCAATTTTAAACAACTATGATGACATTATAAACCTTATGAAGCACATATAAAATTTTAAAAGTATCATCAAGGTAGTTGTTGTTACCTTTCTTTCACACATAAAAAATCAAGAAAAGAAAAAAGAAAAAGTAGAAAAAGAAAATACAAGATATAAGAGGATATATATGAAGAAAGCTTAGAAGATTGCCCAAGTTGATGGTGAATGACCAAAATGACAAGTGAAAAAGTTTAAGAACCAAAATGTATAAGTTTGGTAAAATTAACAACCCAGTTCTGATTAAAAAGGGGCCCTATTAGTGAAAATATTTTTATTTGGGGTAAAAAAATAAAAATTTGGATAGGTAAAGACTCAATGAGAATTTTGGAAGGCTTAATTAATTTTATTAAGGATTTGATTACAAGAAAAATCAGTTTTTGAAGTCAATTTAAATGTTAATTGGAATAAATTAAAGTTTAGAGACTTGATTGTTTTTTGGGTGATTTAATTGGATGAATCAATCATATATTGGTTTTTTCATCACAATTTATAAGTTGTGAAAAATATTTTCACCTTTCAGGATAGGTGAACCCTGTCAGGGCATCTACATAAATTCTTTCTATAAGAATTTATCTTGCTATACAATCCCGTAATAAATTTGAAAGGCCAGATTTATTCATGAGCGTTAATGTTCATTTTGAGCCATAAATAGACCATCAGTTAAGAAATTATCAACATCTTTAAACCATATCCAGATCACATAATGTAGTTTACCTTAGATAAGGTGCACTAAGGCTGCTAATACCTTCCCTAGCCAAAACTAGTCTCTTACCCTGAAAATTTCAAATAAGACTAGTCCACCTAGGTCTCCTAGTATTCTTGAACTAAACAACTAGATGATGAATCCTTGATCCCAACATTGCAATGTTGCGCGCACACGTGCGACACTAGTGACAACAAAGAGTGATACCATGTTTAAGATTTTACCTATAACTTTTCATAGATTTGTTGGGCTGTGGTATCATAACCTTGATCTTGATTTCATTCTAGGTTTTCATGATCATTATCTCTCATTTCAGCACTAGTATTCTAGTTAAAAAATCACAACTGAGCTCTTTGCTATTATACAATGAGAGGATGAAAGTACCAGGACATATCTCTAAAGACTTAATGAGGAAAAGCTAAGTATAAAGAATCTTCTCAAATCCATCGCCATTAAACCCTAATCAGTGGATTCTATAACTACTTATTATAGGAACACTTGTATACTCCTTTTATGAACATGAAACAAGTAATGGAGAACCATATTCGAGTATAGAAAGCCAGTGTGACTAGGCAAGGTCACTATCATTTTTAAAAGGTAGAATCTTTACAACACTGTCAGTCTCCCACCAGAACATCAGAAGGGAACAAACACCAAAGAGCACATTCGTAATTGCCTGACATTCCTTGAACTTCTGACCACACCTCTTACCATTACACATGCTGATGTGTTGGCCACCATAAAGGAAAAAGACTTTATGCAACACCCTCCTCCCATGAAAATTGGTTCAAACACAAGGAACCTCAATAAGTTTTGTCTCTTTCATAATGATCATGAGTATGACACGGAAGAGTATTATACACTATAAAAAGAGATAGAAAGATTGATTGTCAGATGACACCTTCAATAATTTGAAAATAAGGAAATGCAACCTAAAATAACATGAAAAAATCTTCATGATGCACTGCCTCAGATAAGATTTTTTCCCCAGAAATTGTATCTATATTTTAAATCTTTCAAATAAAAAATAGTAGTGCTTCTTCATATCTCCATGAAATCTCCATAAAAAAGTCTCCATTTAAATTCTATAGGTTTTCATGACTAATTATTTAAAAAAAGAAGATTGGGATCCTTCCCTAAATCTTCTTGACCACCTGTATCCAATAAGGATTAAGGATCTTCTTAGTCTCTTTGACTACCCATGAACTACATTTCTAATCTCATACATAAGACTAACTTAATCTTACACTCATTATTTATTACTAAACTGTGTATTTGCACAAGCAACCAATTAAATTTTTTTTTTATCTTGTAGAAACATTGAAAAGATTTACATGAAAAATTAACAAAAACCAAATGCAAGGCCTATTAAATTTTTCTTTTATGCATACATATGATTTTTTCTATGCTTTTTATATGCATAGTAGGTACCTTTCCCTAGCAAACCATTATCGACATTTTCACCAATATTATGCTTGGCACATCAACCAAGAGCTACCATGGCCAACCAAACTAAAATTTTCATCAATGGCATAATCTCCTCTTTATTAAAAAATCCCTAAACCCAGATGTATGAATACACCTAATCATTCATGGTAGAGGCAATTTGGACCGGCCATAACATCACTATAAACACAACAAAGAAGTAATTTATAACCAGAAAAACCAGCTAGAGGTCATAAAAGTGAGCTAAAGCCATTCAAATCCATAAAGCCATATGAAATTACTGAAAGATACATATTTCCTAACCCTTACTTTATTTTTTTTTTCTATTCTATATATCTATTCCTTTACACTCATATTGACTTGTCTTTGAGAATTTCTTGAATTGTTTTTTAAGATGAGTAAAGCTCATCATCCAAGGAATGAAAACTTTAATTTTTATTTGAAGTTTTTCACCACTTCATTAGTACCTTGTATAATCATTGTTTTAGGTTTTGGATACAACGTCATAAAAGATAAGGTTGCATTATAGTGGTTAATTTCTTTTCTAGTACTAAAAATCTCTCTTGTTATTTCCTCAATCATTGTAAATTACAAAATTATCATGGTTTCCGACTCCAGTCAGCCCAATAGTATTGTCATCATTCTTTTTTGATCTCTTCTTGTATGTCTTATGACATTTTCATTCTTTTTTTCTTTCTTTTCCCTTTTCTTTTCTTTTTTTTTATTTGCAGCTGTCCTAAATAAAAGGGCATGGTGTAGGAGGAAAATAGGATGGAGGTCATGCGTGGTTGCTTTCAGGCACGCGCGTGTGTGTACTTTATCTTAAAAGTGAAGACACTTCAATTTCTCTCACTATTATTTTTCTTTTTCAATTTATTGGGAGCCCCAATATTTCTGAACTATCAGATAAAAAGTTGTCATCCAGTCAACTGATCATTTCATTGATTTTGAAACATCGACCCAGTCACTTGCATATTTTTAAACTCTAAATGGAAAATGAGGATACCCAGTTGCAACACTGAGTCAGGTAACTCCAGTTATGGCAATACCGAGTCAGGTAATCCAAACTTGTAATATTAATACTTGACAGTTCGATCGATACATTTCTAACAGATAATACTTCTCTTTTCATCTACAAGGAATACAAGGCCTTGCAAATGCAGGACATTGTAAAGAATTGTATTTAGGGTAGAAAAGGTGTTTGCTTTCTCGGACAGAGATAGCTGAGACACGCATACTTGTATTTTAAAGAAAGGCTAAGTACTAAAAACAATGATGAAGCACTAGATGTACAATATTGTAAGAGAGGATTATTTTCTCTTCGAATTTATTTTATACCGGGATATGATTGTTTAGCAGGAACTACAACAAATATAAACTTTCTATTTCATCAGTACATAAATCCTCAATCGAAAGCGACTTCCGAGAATTTTTATTTTATTTTGCAGCAAGATTAACCATCACAAATACTAAATTTTAAAGCAAAATCATCTTTTCTTCTCGTCCAACAATGATGGGTTGTTTCTTATTGTCCATGAGTATTTTATTCAGACAAGAGTATACAATCTCAAAACTTAATAAAGCTACCTCTGCACCCAATTAATGAAATCCATCTTCTAGCAGTGAAAGAAGAGTCGTAAAATCATGCTCATGATAATTAGCCACATAGAAGAAAGGGTAGCTTCAAAAAATAAATGATTTTTATCTAGCGTGGATGATGGAGTGGATCGAAAAGGACCCTTGTTGTTATACCATTACCATTAGCAAGTTACTCATGAAAAGATTAAAGAGAAGATGATATATTGGAACTACCATCTAAGCTAAACATCACTAGTGGTTGAGAAGAAACAACGTAAAATGATGCTTAACTTTAGAGAACATCTTCTATTAGTATTAACCACTCAAGCCATAGTCCACTCCTACTTCAATCTTTATTTATCGTTAAATAAGCTTTGAAGCACACTTGAAAAATCATTTCTCATAAAAAGAGAGAGAGAGAGACTTCAATGACACAAAGTGGATCAGAGGATTTTAAACTACATGAGTAAAGATTTAACCTTAGATTCTTCATGAAAAATTAAGGGTATCCAATGATTACAGGAGTGCAATTAGTAGCATCAACAAAGCCCACAATAATATAGGAGAATAGACAATTTTCTTTAGCGGAAGAGAGTCTCAATAATTACTACGAGGTTTTTTTTTTTCTAAAATGAAGTTGTGAATACGACGATTTAGAGACGAACGAGTTCTAATGGGGAGAATTATGGTTTAATTTACTTCTATTTTCTATATAAATTTAGTGTTTTTAATCTCAACCTGTAATTTGCGCAAGTTCAAGATTCAATTTTGTACATTACACTTAGCAATGCCCCCTGAACCTTTTCAGAACCCATTAGTTTTGTACAACACAAATTCTTCTAAAACAGAATATATGCAACTAGATATTATTTTATCACAGATATTTCAATACTTTCAAATCAAAGATGACCAAGTCTGGATTTTTAATTGAAAAATAAAATAAAATCAAGTTTGGACGAGTAGGGATAGGTCAGTGGTAAATAGTAAGTACCCCCCTCACCTTGATCCGGAGAAAGTATTGGGCCTTTTATGATTAAATCTAAATAATTTTGGGGCCTTTTATCAGTAAAAATAAATGATCTAGCCCTTTCAAAAATTGTCCTACATAGCTAAAAAAAAAGTTTTTTGGCCTTTTTATCACCCCCTAATAAACTAAAATTTTTGGGGGAAACACTTTTCATCTAGAGAGTTTATTGTTTTTCTACTAGAAATGAATAGTTTTCCCCCCAATGGTTCTTGATATTTTTTTTTCTCATTTTAGTTCTTGATTTCAAAACCTTAATGCATTTTATTTTATATTTTAGAACAACTTTTAACATGATATTAATTTTATTGTAATGTGATATTGGATTTGAACAATTTTTAACATGTTGATTATGGAGAATGAGTGTGAATATTTGAAGTGTTGAGATCTATACCATTTTGTGGCAGCTCTGAAATTATAATTTCGCCAGGGATTTAGTTTTATGGTAGAATAAGGTCGAAATCAATACTCTTGGATGGGGTTAGGAGGGTCAGGATTGATTTTTGTTTATCTCAGATGTAACAATTTAGTCTTGGTGTGAAATTTGATGTGTTGAGATTGATTTTAAATTGTTAAGTTATGTATGAATGTTTTTTTTTTTTCATTTTTCATGTTAAGTGGTAAGTTATTTTTATTTGTTATGTTGTGTATTAATGATTTTATTATTCATAGGGTTTTTCTAGAGTTTTGATTAGTGAATAATAAAATTTCTTAATGCCTTATATTATTGTAGCTTAAAAGTACTCTTCCTTTCGATTTTTTCATGTATTAGTAATTTTATTATTCATAGACCTACCTAGAATTAAATGGATCAGTGTGAATTTAAATTTTCCATTATCATGTGTTGAATTTATTTTTGTTTTCTTGTTTTGGGATATCTTTGTTTGGTGTGACAAGGGAAATCGAGTTAGATTAATGTGATCCCATATGGATCCAAGAAGTGTGAGTGGTGGTTTTTGGATCCGTTTCAATCAATATAATCTTGAATAGGCATATGTTTATCATTTGCTCACCATTATTGTAGATTTAACACCCGTATTTTAAAAGTAATGATTAAGCTTTATTACTATTAGGTTATAATAGTATTTTATCTTTAATAAGAAACACACATACATTAATTCAAGGGAAAATCTTAATGTATAAAAAAAATTAAACACCTTTATCATTACAAACAAACATGAAGAAACTTACCTAGAAACTTTAAAAATTAGTTAGGGTTTCTAGTTATCAAAAGGTGACAATTCTTTTTCTACTTTAGTCTGCATAACCCTTTTTACATATAGTTCGCATCGATGTTCCCTATGACAAACATGAATTATTTTCTTATAAAATTGATCTCTAATTCAATGCTGGATTAACGACAAGTCAAACATAAATAAAGATGCAAATATAAGTAGAAAAGAGTAAATACAACTATATTAACATTTAAGGACGTAATTGAAAATAAATAAAGTTAAAGTTATTAAGGTTGCCTGAAGCTGCCAAAACAAGGCTCACAAAGGTGGAGATTCAGGCAGTACTGTAGTGTATGGTCTATATGCCGCCACTTCTACAAGTACATGGCGACACATATTGCCTCTATTAGTGGTGTTTCTTGGCTGACTAGTTGTAGCTTTCTTTTCTCTTCCTCTTTATGCCAATGATAAGATGCACTTTTACATGAGCAAAGAGATCAGTACACTTTAAGTTTTGATTTTCCCACATCCCTATCCTCTTCTTTCTTAGTTTTCTCTCTCTATTGGTTTCTCTCTTTTCTTTTTTTTTTTATGTATATTGCTTCATTGATTATGTTATTTCTTAATGATCAGAGATGGAGTTGTCGTTGTCGATTGGTTGTGGTTTTCAATTATGTTGTTTTTAGCAAGAAAGGATGAGGTTGTTAATGACGCTACATAAAAGTGAGGTTGTGAGTGAGATCAATAATTGTCACGATGGTCAAGAACTTGGTCTGCTCTGTTGGTCGATGTTATGGCCAATGGATAAAGGAGCTGTCGATAATCCATAATAAGAATGATAGCTTTAATAAGGGAGAAAGATCGGGAGAGAGAGAGTTTTGGGGTTGAAAATGTTCTTTTCTTTTCTTTTATTTATTTTTTAAATAATATTTTTTTTCTTTTAATTTCTCTCTTTCTCTCTCTCTCTCTCTTTTCTTTTTCTTTCACTTTACTTTTTTTTTCAAAATTCACCCAAAATTTTTCTTCCCCACTCCTTTTTGTTGATGTGTAGGTCTATCTCTATTTATACTCTCCTTCATTTTTATTCTCTCTTATTATCTCACATTCTCCAATCTTTCACATCTTTTTTTCTCTTTTATTTATTTCTATATTTATCCTTTTATCCTTTAATTGATTTGAGAAGGGTTTTAAAAAAATATTTTATTTTGATCCCTTTTTTTGTACTTGATTATCATTTCAGTCATTAATATTTTTGTTGTTGTTTCCTTTCCTTTTATTTTTCATTTTTAGGAAATTTTTAAATACAAAAACAATAAGCGAAATAGTAAGAAATTATAAAATGACAGGAAATTGACTGAATGGCATTGAAAATGTATTTTTTAAAAACATTTTAGTATTTTTCATTTAAAAACCTACATTTGGAAATGGGGTAAAAAACAAGTTATGACAAATTGGAATTTTAAAAAATGACCCTCTTTATATGTTCCTTGTTCAAATGGCTTGGACATGTTCACTTTTATCCCTTTAGTTTTATTTTTCCATTCCTGGTCCTTAATCTTTTGACTTTTTATGCTTTGGCCCATAAGTTTATTTTTCTTGTGTTTCAATCCCTAGATATCTAGAGAAGAAAGAGAGAGTTATTGGGAAAAAAAAGAGAGGAATTTCTTGGATGGTAAAATTCTAGTCATCAATAACTATAATTTTAATATTTGTAGATTCATCTTTAAGATATGAACCCAATAGAGATGATTTTTGCCTTCAATGATGCCTAACAAAGTAGATCAAGGCTTGAATTATTTTTTTTGTTTGATCTTGAGTCTTTTGTCCAATTAAAATGTGTTTTTTTAGTAATGAGGTTTTAGAGGTTAATATGATGGCTTTTTCATATTTTTGTGTCAAAAATAGTTGAAATTTTGATTTTTAGGGTAAAAAACTTGGACCTTTATTTTCCAGTGATTGAGATAAGTTTGGTGGTTGGAAAATGTTTCAGATGAATGGCACATCATTTATCTCAATGGAAGATGTGTCATCTGCACTATTTTGAAAAACAAAGAGAAGTGGATGAAACGTCATCCACTGCTTTTAAGAAAAACCTAAGTTTTTTTTTTCATATTCTTGTGTCAAAAATAGTTGAAATTTTGAATTTTAATGTAAAAAACTTGAACCTTTATTTTCCAGTTATTGAGATAGCTTTGGTGGCTAGAAAATGTTTCAGATAAATGGCACATCATTTATTCCAATGGATGACATGTCATCTGCACTATTTTGAAAAACAAAGAGAAGTGGATGAAACGTCATCCATTGCTTTTAACAAAAACCTAATTGCGTGGGCATGGCCTTACAGGCCCAAAAACACATGGGCTTGATAGTTTTGGGCTAAACATGCATGCTAGCCTCTCCAGCCAAATAGTGTATGATCTTTTTTTTAATTGTTTTATTTTTATTATTTTACATTTTATAATTGCATTGACCTTAAATAAGTTTATTAAAATAATATTAAAATAATTATCTGATTATGAAATAAATTTTAAATAACATTAGAGTTTTTTATGATAATATTAACGATTATGTTTTTAATAAATATATGTAAACCTAATATGCCTAGTTTGTTTTTAAAGAAATTTCATTCATGTATATTTAATGCAAATAAAATATCTATTTAATTATTTTTTGTTGTAAATATTTTATATGGTTTTCTTGGATTTTATATTTTTTATATTTAACGCTAAAATTATCGATTTATAATATTTGATATTCAATCTTTTTTTTTAATATTATGATAAGTTTTAATTTTAAAAAATAATTATTAAAAAAAGATAATTTTTATAAGAAAAAAATGAATAAAAAAGGAAGTTTTGATTAATGAGATGCATTTTTTTACTTCTTACCTCAAATTAATATAATTTTTATTTTAATTACCCCTAGTTTTTATTTAATAACTACTATTAAAAAATATATTTTTCTAAATAAAAAATATTAATAAGAAAAGAGAATTTTGACTAAAATTTATCGTTTTTCTCAAAATCTAAATCATTATCTTTTATACAAATATCATTTTTTCCACAATTAAAGTAAAAAAAAAAACTACCCAACGCGTGTATATATTTTTTACTTTTTAGAATAAATATCAACTCTTTCCTTTAGTCTTTAGTTAACGTTATTGCATTGTAACTTAGCTTGGAATCTAACCTAGAATATTGCGCAGGCATCCCGAACTTGTTAAATCTAAATTATTTGGCGTAGCAACACTTCTTCTAAACAAAATATAATGTGAAACCGAGTTCAGAAAATGGAGAGCTCTAACATGGAGGTGAATACCAAACTCTTAGTTATATTTTCACTTTCTTGGTTCAAGGAAAGTGGAAAATGGTGCCGAAGAGGTCTCAACTACTGGGGACAGTACAAGTTGGGCCTGAGCAAATCTTTTGGAGCCCACCTGAGCTACTATGAGGAGAAGTCGTTTTTCTAGCCATTCTCATTTTTGCTTGTCTTGTCATTGTGGACATGCAGTCATGTACCTTGAGCATTATAAATCAAACCAAATTCTGTATTGAAACGTAAAAGATGGTGGCCAGATTATTGAATAAGTACCCGATCTACGAGTCAAGAAAAGCATGAAGGTTTGTCTGTTTGTGGCAAAAATTGTGTTGGGCCAGAGGATTCGTGTGGCCCTTTTCTAAATTACTGTCAGTATGCATTATAAGATTTTTTT
This sequence comes from Populus nigra, assembly GCF_951802175.1. Lineage (NCBI taxonomy): Eukaryota > Viridiplantae > Streptophyta > Magnoliopsida > Malpighiales > Salicaceae > Populus > Populus nigra. The sequence goes on from NC_084852.1 coordinate 39,993,631, forward strand.
TCAAAAGAGACTCTCCAAGCATTTGATGCTTGATCAAGCTATGTGTGCTGTGAGGAATACTGATGAGATTGAGAGCTCCTGAAAAACAAGCACTGTGCAGGTATGACATAGGAGCTAAACAATCAAAATAAGGCTCAAAAGATGAATTTTCATGGTAAATTTCTGAAGGCACAAGACAACTCCTGGTTGAGTCTTTCTTTTGAAGTGAAAGATATTGGAAAACCAAACTAGAATCAATCAGTCATGCATAAAGCAAATTATTCAACCTTTATTAGGAAATCTTGAGAGTGCATATATACAAGTAGACCTGCAAAACCATTGCTGGAGAAGCATATAGACTTAAAGTTAAAAATAACGAGCCTTAAAGGAGTGACATGATCTCTTTTTAAGGAAACATGAAGCTGCGGAAGAACCTTAGCTTGCAGGTGCACGATCAGTTCCAGCTTGGAAAATACGGGTGTCCTTTGGTTTGCTTTTATTGTTAAATATGAAGCATGATGTCGGGATTGGGAGATTGAATTTTGGAGTGATTATGTTCCCCTTCATAAGTCACAACTAACATGGTAGGATCCTCCAAGCTTCTTTCTACATGTTTTCTCGCAGGGCATCCCCTCGTACTGCTGCATTTGTAGTAGCTTCTTTGACACCAAAGAATGAAAGATGTTAGTAAGCAATAAAACTTCTCCAGGTAGCTTTGCTCTTAGATACGCAAACATGTGAACCTGTGACTGCCAATACAAGTACGGCTTTGTCTGGGACATTGCTTTGGGTGCGAAAAGAAGAAAACAGTAATAATTTGTCTCAAGCTTCATAAATCACAGATGGTAAGCATGAAGAGAAATGATGAGCTAGTCCAGTCTATCCTGTTTGATTTTGTATTGTGATATTTTGGGTTAATTGAATACAGGGAAAGAATGAATTTAAAGTTCTACACAACTAAATCAAGTTAGTTGCAACCAGGGCGAGGGAAAAAAAATAATCTCAGAAGTTTCCCTCTCCCAGCAACGAATGAGAATTGGCAGAAGGCAATGTCAGGATGGAAAAGTACCTGGGATATGGAGATCCTTTTATTGGCTTCTGTCCATATTTTCTCCAATAGTGATCATCAGGAGGTATGTCAGCTGGTTTAGTACTTGAAGCAGGGACCTTAATTACTTTCTTGACCCTCAATTTCCTATTGGATAATACATCGAAGATGGAATTAGAATATTTCCTCGACAACAGATGGAAACATTTTGATTCTTGAACAAAATCAAGTACAAGATGATATCATGAAAACTATCATCATAACATGAAGTAAAAGTCTCAAAAGGAGTATCTCCAAAAATCACAATCCCATAGTTTCCTCACTATTTAAAGTCAATTCAGAAAGAAACAAATTAGTATACATAGAATACATGACAAATCAAAACAAGGACTTACCTTCGCTTTGAGCAGTGACATCCACCGGTTGAGGCTAGGCATTTCTCCTCACTTTTCACTCCGCTCTTGCTCTTGGAAAATATAGAGGCATCATCTTGAGAAGGAAGAATTTCTGATGTTGAATGATGAATTATCCTGCCACCTCCATCTAAACTTGAAAAGGATGTGCTTGGCTGTAAGAGGGAAAGGTTGAACCCCAGGATCAAATTAGTTTTGACGTCTACGTTGTCTTTAGTCTTCTGTTTTTCCCTATACAAGTCGATACTTTTGGCATGGATCAAAGAAGTAGTTGACTGAATACTCTGAAGAGGGAATAGCTGCCTATTGGGTTGAGAAAAGTTGTGGTCAGGGCTTTTAGACACAGAGTTGGGACTATCCATCAATTCAACTGGGTTTATATCATGAGAATGTGGCAAAGGACCTTTCCTGATCCTTTTACACCCTGACTGCTCTGATCCATCAAGGAGTCTAACTAGATTTCTGAATTCATTTACTGTATCTTGAGCAATCAGGCTTACTTCCTGAATGCTTCTTTTCTGATTTTGATCAGAAATACAGCTAAACAGATGATGAGCCTGTCTGAAACTACTTTGAGCAACCTCAAGAACTCTGAAATCCTGTCTGGGTCTCTTTGAAACACAGACACCTGAAGCTTCCTTCATATTTAATCTGGAGTATAGGCTACCCTGACAACCTATTATCTAAATCTACCTGATAACAGGCCTCCAAGGTGGCTCAAACAAAGCATTTAGACAGCGAGAGCCTAACAACCATGGATGGCGAGATGAGCCATAATCTTATAGACAAGCTATATTTTTCTAATAGCAGGTGAACCACAGGCAATTAAGTAAGCAAAATGTTCAAAACCCAGTAATGAAGATATATATATTTTTTATGCACGCAACTGATATCCAAAGATAGTCAACGGTAGCTTGGGTTACAGAATCCGTCTAATCAACAGACAACTGAATAATCCTAAACTAAGTTTGAAAATTTGAGACAAAGGGGCAAAAAAGAAAAAAGGCTTTATGGATCATTTAGTAATTTTGATACAATAACGCAACAAAAATCACTAAAAAATCATAAAAAAGAAACATATTTCTCATCAATTATAGAAGATGATGTTTCTTCACTCCAAACTCCGACTGTAGCATCAGAGTAGGACATTGAAGTAAGTTATTAGCAACAGTATTCATAGAGATGCAATCAAGAATCTACAACTTGCAGGATGAAACACCAGATTACAAGAGAGTAATACAAATGAAAGAACAATTAAACATGTGGTGTTCTTTCTCTCTTCTTCTTCCTTTCCCTCTTGGTAAATAACAAGCATGTAATGTTTATTCTTACATTTTAATATTTGTTTTTTTTAATTAAAAAAAAAACCTAACATATTTATGTCTGATTAATCTTACTTATGAAGGCATGGTCTCAATATAAATTCAATAGAATTACCTCAGGAATGTGTTGGTATAAAAAACATGAAATTTTACTAGTTGTTTAGTCAAACTTATTAGATATCCATTTTTTTATATATAAAAATATTCATCATCCCATTATATATGTGGGTTGTGGGGGCAAGTTAGTGCATAAGAAGACACAGAGATTCAAATATTTAGGGAAGAATTTTGGCTGCATGTGGCCTCATTCCACTTCCCCATGAATCTAATCCACTAACCAGCCAGCCGAACATTGCAGTTGCAGCCACTTTCACTCAAGAACATGGACCATTAGCATATATCCTTTTTGGGTTCATCATTGAAGAATGCTTGTTCCCGAAGGATGGCTTTCGGTGGATTCATCTTCACTCCTCCTATTATTGCATTGTTTATTTTCCTGTCACGATAAAGAAACCATATCAGAAAGCACACACCAGTAATCTTACCTCCAACGTGGATCAGGAATGGCCTTAATTATCAAGAATCACCCTATCATTGCTGATATTAATATAGTTGGTGCTCATAGGGATGTAATGGTTAGAAACAACTTTACCCCCTGACAATGGCTTTAGAAAAACTTTGCTCCCTAATATACAATCAAGAGGCAAGTTCAAGTTGACCGGAAAACAGAGAGAGAGGCTCAAGGCATCCATCCAAATTGATTTGATGTGTTCTTTTCTAATCTGATTCAGTTAACAACTAGCCAACTATGCTGCAAGTCGGATTTCAAATTAATTTCTACCACAAGAGAAGAATGTGCATGCATTGTGAAAGTGTTTGCTAGCATAATTGAAAAGTTAATGTTTTTGTTTGATAAAATAAATTAAAAATTATACAACCAATAAATTATAAAAAAAATTATTAATGATAATTAAAAACTAAAACGAGAAGTTGAGAAATAAATGCATATGGAGATATATGATTCTTTGAATTTTTTTATTTAATTTTATGGCAATAAAAATGAATTTTTATAAGAAAGTAATATTTTTTATAAAAATGAATTTTTATTTCATTTAAATTCTGTATAATTTTTTTTTATTGTTAGTATAAATTCTCCTTTTGTTATTAATGTATACTTTGAACAAAAATATATATATTTCTTCGAGTTATGTTGTATATTGAAAAAAATTAAAAGCAATTAAAATCAATACCTAAAAAATTCAATGATTTGAAATAAGTATAAAAATATATTTTTTCTCAAAATCCATTTCCCTTATTGATATGTTACTTTTTTATATATATAATTATTTCAGCATAAATATTTCTTTTTAAATCATAATTTATTATAATTTTAAAAGCAAGTTTTGATATAAAAAAACGATGATTTTGATAAGAATAAAAAACTTGAGAAAACTTTAAAAAAAATAAAAAAAAATACATTTCAACCATATTTAAAATATTATGCATATTATATTCACATATAATTTTTCAAAAGGCAATTGTTAACGCTACTATAAAAGACACTAATATTATTTGAAAATAACATGAAAAGAGAAAAAATGTGAGAAAATATAATGAAATAATTTGAAATATTTTATTTTTAATCATAATTTAAAAATAATTTTATTATATATAATTTTATTAAACATGATAGAAAGTATTTTATTTTTAATCATAATTTAAAAATAATTTTTCATATAAAATTTATTATAAAATTGTGAATTGAAAATATGTTTAATAAAAAATGACCAAAATCTATTTTTTTATATAAAAAAAACACAGAATGACACTTCCCTCGTCTTCTCTAAAAAGAGAAGCAAAGGTGAACGACTGAATTTGAGATCTGGGCATGTGACAGCCAAAAGCCATACCCCATGCTTTGAAAATTAAGTTATAATATTTTCCAAATTGGGAGTAAATTAAGTTATTTTATCTTATTTTCCATGCTGTCTTTATTAGAAAACTTTTTTTAGAATTTTATCAATGAGACTACATCAAATGAGTTTCCAGTATTTATTTATTGACATGATGTTTTTGTATGTATTAACAATCTTTATTTGTTGAACCATTCAATGAATTTAAATATGGAAGAGAAATTTGGTCTCTACCAAATTCACATATTTACCCACCCAAACATACTTATTCAAATTCTAATTATTTGAATTAAAGATGAAATTTTCTTTATCTTTTTAATCAAAAGTCTCTTTCTTTATTCACATCTATGTTTTGACAAACAAAAAAACAAATATTTTTACTAGAAGATTGTTTTTTAAATAAAGATTTATTATCATTGCAAAAGAAAATTTCAATAAAAATAACAAAAAAAAAATTATGAATCAAGAATCAATTATTTTTACACACTTATATAATTGTTTTTACACTTAATTCAAGGACGAGCAAGTGCATCTGGCTTGAATGAAAAGTCCGGGCATGCATGCTCTACTCAAATTAATTTATATTTTTTTTATTTATGTGGGGTGTCTAGACCAACCTGCGCACACCTCGACTAATCTCTATAGGTCTTAAGTTAACGATCATTTAAGCCTCTAGTGGCTATCAATATTCGCAACCACATGGCTTGAACCTGAAACTACAGGGGAGCAAACTCCTTGGTCCAATTTATATTTTATTATATTGTTTAATAACATGATTCATAGTTAAATGATTTCTATTCTAATTGATTTTTTAAAATATTAGTTTATTTTAATTGATATATACAAGTCAAATTAATATATAATTTTTCAATCAAATTATAATTTAAAAATACAGTTTCTAATCTAATTGGTATGATGATATGCCGCGTGTTAACTAAATATTACATGACGATTTAATCTTAGATGGATTGCTTTTGTGCTCCATTAAATGATTTGTAGTCTAATATAGGGGTGTTCACGGTTCGGTTCGGTTCGGTTTTTATCAAAAAAAGTAACCAAACCGAAATTTTTTTTTTTTAAAAAAAAAACCCGAAACCGAACCGAAATCGGTTCAAACCGACCGGTTTCGGTTCGGTTCGGTTCGGTTTTTTATAGCAAAAACCGGTTCAAACCGGTTTGGCTCGGTTTTTTCGGTTTGGCTCGGTTTTGCTCGGTTTTGGCTCGGTTTGGCTCGGTTTTTTCGGTTTGGCTCGGTTTTGGCTTGGTTTTTTCGGTTTGGCTCGGTTTGGCTCGGTTTTTTTCCGGTTTTTTTTCGGTTTCGGTTCGGTTCGGTTCGGTTCGGTTTTTCCGGTTCCAGACTTAAAAAACCGAAACCGAACCGAACCAGTCGGTTTTTTCAAAATTTTAATCGGTTTAATCGGTTTTTTTTCACGGTTCGGTTTTTTCGGTTATTTTTTTTCCGGTTTTCTCGGTTTAATCGGTTTTTCGGTTTTTTTGAACACCCCTAGTCTAATATACATACATATATATATATATATATATATATATATATATGCAAGTCAATTTAGTATATAGAAATCTAATCAAATTTTAATTTAAAAATATGATTTTTGATGCAGTTGATATAATAATATGCTACATGTAAACTATATAATACATGGCATGCCAAACAAAGAAGAAAGTTTTCATTAATCCTAGGTGGATCGCTCTCATCCCTTCATTCAATATTGTACTCTTAGCTTTATTATATTAAAAAGAAATTAAAAGGCAAGTCAAAAACATTGTTCATTGTGCTGTATATTCTCTCACATGTCATTGTGTACTGGTTTAGAGTAGTATTTTTTTATTTATTTTATTTAGATCCTTAAAGTTTTTTCTTCTCGATAGATTCCTTAAATTGCAAAATTTAAAAACAATTGCTTCCTATTTATTAACCAATAATAAAATTGAAAGAATGAGAATCAAGGTGGAAAGGCACCGAAAATAGATGGGGTTTCAAAATTGATATGAGATGTTCACTTTAGTCTTCTAATTTTTCAAATGATACAATTTCAATCCCTTAGGTTTTTAAAAACTCAATACTAGTACAAAACTGTATTTTTATTATTTTTTTAGTTCATAGTTTCAAAGAAGAGAGAGAAAGATGTCAGATTTCAACATTCAATAAAAAAAAATTTTTAATTTTGATTGACATTTATTCTTGCCATCAAAATAAACAATTTTAGTGTCAAAAAATTCTATTAGATGAGAGGAATTTCATTGAGTTGTTATTTTCCATGAATATTGCCTGAGATGGTAGATCTAAACTTGAGATTATTTTTTTTGGATTTTGGTTGACTTTGAGTTTTAAAACTTATTTGCAGGTGTTTTTAAGTTATTAATAAGTTAATCAACGCCTTCAATGTATTTTTTAGATGTTTTAATTGAAAAACAAGGTTTTAGGCATAAAAAAAATCCCATGAATTTCCATTTTTTTTTAGATTTTGGTTGACTTTGAGTTTTAGAACTTATTTGCAGGTTTTTTTAAAGTTATTAATGAGTTAATCAACACCTCTAATGTATTTTTTAGATGTTTTGGATAAAAATTAATTGAAAAACAAAGTTTTAGACATAAAAAAATTTCCATGAATTTCCAACGACACTCTGATCACTGGATTCTAGGATTGTAGACAACACATATCTATGTCTTTCTTATTATATATATATATATATATATATATATATATATATATAAACATGGGTATATAATGCGACCTTGAGCGTAGGTCAGGCTTTTTATTCATAAACCAAGTGCGCAAGTCCAGACGCATGTCTAGCCTGCTTTGGCATGGCTCGTAGCTGAGTGATGGCCACTAACTAGTGTGTTTGTGTTACTAAAAACATTAAAACATTTGGGATGGAAATGTTGTTCAAATGAATAATGAAACACTTCAGCATCCTTTTTTTTTATTATTATTATTATTAGGTTTTTTTAATAATTATAATTAAATTTTATAAAACTCAAGCTTGGTGGATGATGAAATGGTGTTTGAAATTATGAACATACGATACGAGATGAAATAAATATTAAAAAATAATGAAAATACAATATAGGAGTAAGACACAAATCATCTTTTCATGTTAGGATTAAGTTTGACATTTTGTTTCAATTGGTTTTATACAAGGCTTTTATAATATTAAAAATAAATTTTAATGTTGAGTTAATGTTTAGTTTGGCAATAAAATTTAATTTTATCTGTTTAAATCAATTAAAACTTTAGGCCAATTTCAAACAGAAATAAAAATTCGACTTTTTTTCTAATAAATATTTTTTTGTCTCAGCTTTCGACTTAATTTTTAGTTATAATTAACACATTTGTTATTATTTATTACAGATATAACTCTGGTTATAATTTTTCTTGACAGTAAGAAAATCATTAACGCGGCCCGCACCGTTGAGAGAAGGAAAAAAATCATCAAACTAGTACATGTACAAAAGACATTCCATGTTCTTTTAAAACTTTTAAAATCCAGCAAACTTAACTGAAGAATGCACGATCATCTTGTTTTAAGATAACCTTTCACTGTTAAAACAAAAAAAAAACAAAATTCCAGCGGGGACACGACCAGATGTGAGCGGTCAACAGTCAGAAAGTTCGGCCGGATGTTTGGCATACAGCAGCATGCCCCCGATAGGCAACAACAGATGAGGTATAAACAGCAAGAAAATCATTGATTGATTACCAAGATGACTACTGTTACAGTCCCCACTTACATGCCTGCATCTCGGAGAGTGAATTGTCCGGGAGAAAACGTTTCCATGCGGTGATAAAATCATAGAATCCGTTGATACTGCATGAACCATGAAACTACAGAAGCTATCATTATATATATGGCAATAATCGCAATGCACAAAATGAGACTTCTAGTATCCGCTTCTATCCATCGAATAGTATAGCACATAAATAATAAATATCAACTTTCTCTCGATAACTTTCTTTGCCATCAGCAAATTTCAACTTTCTCGCTTAATACCGCACCGAGGGAAAACAAACATGTAAATGTTGCTCTGATAAGAGGGAAAAAAAGAAAAAATGAAGCATTGAAGGTGCTGAAGATAGGTGTGCGTGAAGAAAAATATTGCTCTAGTAAGACTTGGAATAAAATGTGATGACCAACCATCTATTTGAAGCACTGGGTTCTGTTTCTAAAGCTAGGAAATGAGATCGAACTATGTGTGCTGCTATATATGCAAAGATGTTCTATAGACCTAGAATGGATATGATCAGTTATCAAGCTGTTAATGACTTCTAGTTGAACTTCGTTGAACTTCTTCTCCTCCCAACATTATTGAGTCTTGACCGTCTACTTCTCACCAGTGGAGACCAGTTCTCTCCATTTGTTGCCATCTTGCCTCTGATTTTGCGGTATTCTCTTGATCTTAAAACTCCCTCTATAATGTTTATATCCTCATGAATTTCATGTCTAGAAAGAGATGCCAGAGCAGGCAGTATCTCCTTCTGGAAATCTTTCATTCTCCTTCCTCGTCTCAGTTTAGAACCAAAATCTTTTGTTTCCATATCATTTACTTCATATGGCTTTGAAGTCACTGAATTTTCATCCACATTGCTTTCCGTTAGTTCCATAACCATTAATTCAAAAGAATCGCAAGTATACTGTGGCTGCTCCCTCGTCTCTTTTCTCATCTCCTTGGACCCTTCTTTGGCAAAAGAATCTTGATAGCAAATTAAATTCTTCAAAGACATATCTACAAGTGATTCAGCTGCTCTTTTCATCAAAACATCAACTTCAGCTGATTCTTCTTTCTTGTCGTAGCATTCATTTTTCAAATCACCACTGTCAGAAGTTCTTAGGTCATGCTCATCTGATGAGACACCGGCAACTTGTGACCCTGAGAGGGTTTTCAAATCAGTGTTCACATCACCAGACATACTGCCAAGGTGCACTGTCTTTCCACTGTTTGAATCATTATCATAAATACCAGACTTGCATGAAACAGGAGATTGATTGCCATGTCCATCATTCTGATACTGATCAATACATGAAAAGACAGCATCTTCCACTTGGCTCTTCTCAGAGCTCAGTTCTCTAGTATCTGAAGGCATTTGATTTAAATCATGTAGAAGACAATTCGCGAGTTTCGCCTTCATCACAACATTATCATTCTTGTGGTCGCCAGTGTACCTGTCGATGTCTTCAGAAATGTCTAAGGGGGGGCTGGGTATGGGCTCTGGGCCTGTAAGTTTTGGTAAAGTACCACTTATTCCATCCTGCTCAGAATTTCCGGTCCAAACATCTGTACTCCTAGTTGTGCTGTTTAAATCTACTTCAGTAGCATTTATGAAATTATTTTCTGCAAGCATGTCAGAAATTTCATTTGAGCAGCTATTGACCTGTTTCTCCCAAAATGTGGTTGGACAGGTTTCTTCCTGCATGCTCCTAATAACTACCGCAGAGTCACCAGCTGATCTAGCTGGTGAAGGACAGGCCACTAGAGAATCATTTGAGAAACATGACGGGTCATCAAAGTGAGCTTTGTTGAGGTCCAAATCAGCGCCTTTATGTGAAGAGGACTGTTTCATTTTGGTGGAAAGATTATTACACAGGTTATCATCATGGCACTCCATAATTCCTGCTTGCAAGATCAATAAAAATAGCTAAATACATGGTGGCAAAGCATTTAATTATTGCACAAGATCAAAATCCAGAAACATAAATTCATGCACAAAATGCTATAACTAATTTCAAGTGGTTGATTATCAGTACCTTCATTAGAAGAGGTCTGCTCTTGGCAGCATTCACTATGTTCTTGAAAATAGCTGCTTTCTGAAATCTCGACAGATGGATCTTTCTCTGCACTAGTTAAGAAAATTAAACTAGAGAAGGCAGAAACTTTTTTGTACTTCCCTGGGGAATAAGTTTCTGGAGTAGCACAGCCAACAGAAGGTGTGCATTTTGCACTTTCATCTGATATCCTCTCTTCTGATTCCAGATCAATCACGGAACAGTACTGATGAGTTCTCTTATCAAACCAAGTCCGCAATGTACCTTCTGTTCTTCTATAGTCTTCTCTGGTAGTCAGGGAAAGCTTCAACTCCTCTGTACCTGAAGAGTAATTAGCAGAGAGAGGATGTTTAACGTCTATTGGTTCTTTTAAGGGATGATTCCAGGCATGTCCTCTGTTTGGGCGATCTTCCTCAACATGGTTGATGAGTTTGTTAGCAGAGAGTTGAAGATCAAGAGGCCTCTGCTTAAGTCTATAATATGTATCTTGGCACCCATGCAACAACTCCTTGCTTGCGAAAGGTGCTGAACCCACCTGAAAGACAAGCTCCTACATTAGCATTATGAAAGTGTGTATCGTCATTTTTGAAAAGCTCTTTAGATGTGGTACATCATAAGTCTGTTCTTAATGATACAACAAACACATCTTCTTTGAAGGACCAAAAAGCCACGAACAATCGAATCAAGGAGCTCATTGAAAGGAATTACATGTAGGTCTCTACTAAATGTATTGCCAACAATTATTGTAATTGTTAGTGGCTAGACTTTCATATGGCATGCCATAGAAGACTGGGGCTTGTGCCACAAAAACACCGAAGAAGCCAAAAAACCATGATTGAAAAAGGAAAAAAAAAGAAGAAACCCTCATCTCCCTCCACAAAGGATTACTTTCAATAGCAAGCTTATAGTGGCTTCATTTACCTTGGAAATTGAGGAAATTCCTGTTTCTTTCACCAATGGTTCAATTCTTGAAGGGTTCGGAAAAGGTGGTAGAGATGGTTGTACATTTGCATCCCATGAATTGTATCCACCACAACACTTACTACCAAGATCCTTCATCAGTGTTTTTTGCGTCCTATATAGCTGATGGAGTTCATGGACCTGAAGAAAAATAAGTAACAATAGAGATAAGAGTATTGCAGCAAACTTCTATGCTTTATGCCATCAACCATGACCTCATGATTCACCCATAAGACAAGCCGTATTTAGCAAGTGTAATCAGAGCTCCGCTTAGTTTATACACAAGTAGTTCAAACTACATGATAGAAGTGAACCAACATTTTAACCAGACTCAAAGGAACCATATGATGCCGGATTTAGCTAAAAACTTATCATGATGCAATGTTGAGGTTAATACCTGAGTCCTAAATATAACCTCCTGCTTGAGAATTGTCTGCTTTATAACTCCTTTAAATGAATCTGCGTGTCGCTGTACAGAGTTCAGATCGAAATCTCCTTGCATCAACATCTTCTTGCCAGGATCGAACAAGTCCATCATATCACACCACATGTTGTATCCTTATAAAGCTGCATTTTGCGATGATTTGTCTCTAAAATCTATATTCCATCCAGCAAATTCAAAAGTAGATTTCTAGTTATGAGATGGGCAGCGCCAGTAAGAACCAAGTTGCCATCCATTCGCCATCCCTGCATTTTTTAAAGAATTGATACTATGAGATGCACGGCATCAATCAAGCAACTGGCCATTCTATGAAAGACTAAGCAGCACCAATCAAATAAGCTTCCCCTTCTTAAAACACTTGCAAAATCAAGATAAATACCAAGCGGCACTCATCATTCACATAAAAAGTAAGCTCCAGAGAGGCAATTTATGCATAAAATAAGAAATGTACATATCAACTGCATGCCGGACAACAGAAATCATCACCAGAGCCTCTTACATCCTTGCAGGCTCGAGATTCTGTTTTCAGCACACCCAGACGTAACAGACCACCAACAATTAGGCATGTCCCAAACAAAGCAAATATATGATCCGACTCGCTCTACCTTAATCATTACTCGCTAGCAAACAAAGTTCAAATTCGTAGAAGCCAATGCATACATGGGCATGAAATTTGACCAACAAAAACCCAGATATGACTTTACATTTGGGCACTGATGATTTCTCAAATTTACTGTTCATGCAGCCAGCCCCAAATCTCCCAATGACATCCAACCCACAAATGAAAGTAGCTCATTTTTCCAAGCCACAAGGGATGGCTCTGATGCCTTCATATCCAATCAAAGTTTAATAAAGCCTTTGGATGATGAGACTCATGTGCATTGAAAACTAAGCCAATTCTCACCAAAAAAAGAGGCCCAGTAATTGTCATTTAATGACATGGATTTGCATATCATCAACAAAAATAACTTTTGTTAATGACTCATGAACCAAGTAGAATCTTAACAAGTGTTCTTTGGCATGTAAAGTTTATAGCTTGAAAACATTTTAGCACGATTTATACAAGGACAATCAATACAGATCAAAACTCCACTTCCATCCAGCTCATACACAACGAAACACTATTATACAAAACCCAAGACACGCACAAAAGAACAAACATTACACAACAAAAACATGATATCAACAAACAAACAAAAAAACTCAAATCCCAAAATATGTAAAAAAAAAAAAAAACAGAGATAGAAAAAGAAAAAAGAAAGTACCACGAAGCAAAGAACCCATTAACATGGTAATCTTCTACTTCTTCTTTACAAACCCAGATGGCAAAAATGAAAGTAAAAATCATACAAAACCCATCATGAAAGACAGGACAAAAGGAAAGAGAATCAGATCAAGGAGAACCCAATGAGAAAGATGAATTCTTTTTCCTCTCCTTTTTCTTTTTTCTTCTCTCTCACCGAATATAATGAGAGAGAGGGGAGAGGAGAGAGGGTGGGATTAAAGATGAGCTACTAATATAGGAGTAGCTAACAGTGAGGGTTGTGTTACTGTACTATCATTTCTTTTTCTGGGTTAACTTTCTGTCTCTTTCTCTCTTTGCTTGCCTAGTTGCTTTGTTGGATGATTGTGATTCCATCCCTCTCGCTCTCTCTCTCTCTCTCCCCCTCTCTGTGTATGTGTTGTGTATATTTTTTTTATGCCAAAGAGATTTTTGGCTTTTAAAGAGACTGACAGTTTCAACTGCAAAAGCCATGTTGCTGCTGTTGGATATTTATTTATGTCCTTTTCATTCTCCTTTTTACCTTTTTGTCCCCATATTTACTGTTTTCTACCAGCAAGGTCCCCTGCACCACAGCAGCTATGCCGTCGCCGGTTGTATCAGAAACAAAAAAACTAATAGTAGAAAACTAAAACGATTTCCACTGTAGTTAGTATTGTTATCACATTCACAAAACTGGACCTTCCATGTATTTTTTGGTAATTTATCTTGGTCGTTGAAGCTTAATTTTGGGTGATTTAATCTTAATTGTTATAAAAGCTAATAGTATTGTTATAAAAGCTAAATACTGTTGAAAAAAATGTAAATATATCATTGAGAGGTTAACAATCAATCTTCATCCAATTACATGCATCGAAATAATGACTTATTTCATAATTTTAATTGTATTATAATTCCCAGTAATATAAACCATTCAACGTTTTCAAAGTAAACCGGTATCACGACAGCTCTTGCTGTCAATCTCTGGAGTTGTTTTTTTAAAAGCGTTTTTTCAAAGTAATACAAGTTTAGATACTATGAATTATACAGAAAATTTTATATACAAGACGATATATATCATTGCTTTGAATTTTGCGTATCTGCTTGTATCAATTTATTTATTCCTGAATCGCCCAAAATTTACTATGTCTTTTATTCACGTTGTGTTTTAGATATGATTTGAAATTAATTTTTAATGAAAAACAATTATGTATGTAAATGTTAGAGGAAGTTTAGGAAAATAACCGAATAATGAATTAAAGGAATTGTCGGGCAAAATTTCAAAATTTTAAAACTTTCACCTCTCTTATGCTTCTTCCAAGGCCGGCGGCAACACATGAAAAGAAAATGAGGAGAGCAGGAAAAAATTCAAAAGAATTCTTATATAAATGCTTAGGAAAAGAGAGATTGAGGTTTAAGTTGGGTTTAGGGAAGGATTATACAAAAGAAAACACTAAGATAGATTTTGTAGAGAGAGAGAGAGAGAGAGAGAAATTGTTTAGAGAATAAAGTGATAAAAGGAGAAGAGAAAGAAGGAGAATTTGGAAGAACATAAATTGATTAGTGTTGGAAACTCAAATTACAACTCTGGAGGATGTTTAGAATGTGTTTATATCAATTTGAATAAAAATTTCTTGATTTTCATTATAATTCTTACAAAATTGAATTAGGGTTCTAGATTGAAATTTAAAGAAAATGTAAATTATCTTGAAATTGAGTTTTTAGGATCATTACATGAAATGAAATGAATAAATTTATGATAAATTAATAAAGAAATTGAGTGGAATGAATGAATTTATGATGAATTAATAAAGAAATTGGGGGATTATTGAGACCCTAAGTGGCTGCCATGTGTAGAGTAATGAATAGTAATTTTTCTTGATAGTTTTTATAAATTGTGTTGTAATTGGGTTATAATTTGATGAGCAAACCCGCTAAACTCGTGAATTAGGTAACCCGAGTCAACATTTCAAAACTGTAAATCGGATAATGGATTTCATAGGGATTAATAACTTATTTTTTTTTTTCTAAACTATTGTTTATTTAACCATATGATAACAAAAATAGATGATTACAAGATCGAGCGTCAAACCAATATTGAAATTTTTTTAAGACTATGATAACCTCCTAGAAAGCAAAACGAACTAAATTATGGAACTCAATTTTCAATTAGTCTAATATTGAATGATGAAATAAAAAAAATGAATTTTTTTTTTAAAAAAAGTTAAACTCGCCATTCCCGTCAACAGACCCATGGACTTTCTAAAACTTAATAACATGTATTTTTTTCAAAAATACTTTTTTAATTGTATGATAAAAAGAAAAATAGACAATTACATAATTGTGTTCAACTACAAAAAAAAAAATACCCCGTTAAACCCGCAAATCAGGGCAATCTGGGTTATCTTGTCAAACTTGCAAACCGGATCATTGACTTCACAAAGTTTAATAACCTAGTTTTTTTTAATCATTTTCTATTTAACTAAATTTGTTTAAAAAAAATAGACTATACAACAATGCTGAGATATTTTTCTGATATCAACTCGATGCTGTAGTATTTTTTTTTTATATTGTGATAACCATATAAAAGACAAATTAAAATAAATTATCAACTCTAAATCCCCATGAACACATCATTTAATGACTAAATTAAAAAAAAATCAATAATCAAATGAAAAAAATGATCAAAATGTAAAAGAAAAAAAGTACCATTATGAATTATTATTATAATGGTTATACATAGTGTTAATGGGAGTGGAGAAATAATGTTTTCTCCAAACTTTTTGGCTTTATATTTAATTAATTTTTTTATATATAGTAAAATAACATTATGGATGAACTTTCTTATATAAAATTAAATTAACTTGTGCTTAGTTTGAATCCCATTCCATGTTGAAACTAACAAACGTTTGAGAATTTTATTTTTTTATGGTAAAATATAAGATTTAAACATATATATTAATTACGAAGTCAATTATTTCGATTTAGAGTTCATAGATGATCATAAAAATTAGTATCCAATGTTTTATTAGAAACTTCAAGTAGCTTGACCAACCTTCTTCTTTCTCTATCCTTTTTCTTTGTAGTTTATTTTTTTTAAGTGAAAGCAGTGACTTCTTTTCAATTATTAATATCAAGATCATATTATGGAGCATATTAGGCCATGCCAACCTACTAAACACGAATCTTTTTTTTTTTTTTTATCAAAAAGCCCGACACTTACCAGAGAAAGAGGTTCTGGGCCACCTTGCCTGGGGTTATGACAATGACTTGTCATAGGATGTTGTTCGCCGGAGTCTTAGACCACCAGTCAAGCCGGTCGTTCCAAAAGATTGCACAGGCTAACCAAGGTGCTGTGTTTACTAATTTTTTTTTTTAATAATAGAATTAAATTCATCTATTTCAAGATGTTTTAAATTTACATTAATATATTAAAATAATTTAAAAACATTAAAAAATTAATTTTTTAATCAAAAACAGGTCCAGACTTAATCTCAAACACTCTTGTCATCTCACTTATTTAAGATACATTATTTTTTTATTTAAAATTAATTTTTTATATTTTTAATTTGCTAATTTAAAAAAATATTATTTAAATTTATTTCTAAATAAAAAACATTTTAAAAAACAACTATTATTATATCACCAAACAATTGCTACAGTGAAAATGAGAGCATTTTCCCAGACCTCACAAGATGTCTCTTTTATTTTTCATTTTTCGTGCACGAGAAAACCATTGAAGCAGGTGCCGACTTGAGGTTACATTTCAACTACGTGTTAAATAAAAATACCTGTGTACCGAAAAGTAATTTGGCTAGATCCATTATTTGCACTTTGTATTTTTATCAATTCATTAAAAAAGTCCTTTTGTTATCAACTCAGGCAGTTAAGCATATTTATTTTCAATTTGATTCAACCGAATATAATTTTTCAAAATTAAATACTTATCTCAATTAATCAATTACTTTTCTTCATTACATGATTTACTATTATCAACTTTCGTTACAGTTCTACTAATACATCACCCATCTAACCCTTTTTATTGAGTTTTTTTTTTGGATAAACTGTATTTAATTGACTAAAATCAATTAATCAAACATACAAGTATTCAATTAATCAAATTAATAAAAAAAAGAAGTTTTTTTTAAAAGAATTAAAGAAAACAAAGGGTGTATATAATGGCTTCAATCAAGGAAATTCAATAAAAATACCAATTAAATTGGAAATAAACTAAAAGCCATTGATGAAATACCATGCACGTTGCATCGAGGCTTGTGGTCCAGCGGTATTGGCAAGGTTTTCTTGTCTCTGTCTCCTGGGTTCGAGTCTCAGTGTGCACACTTGTCACTCCCGCGGTGTCTTATCTGTCTACTGGGCTTGCAAGGTATTCAGTGGGTCCGGGGATTAGTTGTGATGCGCGTAAGCTGACCCGAACACCCCGGGTTACCAAAAACAAAATACAATGCATATTGTCGCACCTGACATCGCGGCGGCCCTAAAAATTATGGTGGTTATAAAAAAAACATATTTATGGCATCTTGCTCTTTTAGAAAAAAAAATGTCTTGTCTAAGGAGTTGCCACCTACAATTACGATCACTAGGAACCCTAACTGGTCGTTAGAGATTCTATGGCTCGGGATTGGTTACGTAAAAGGGAAGATATTATCACTCTTTAAACGTTCTGCCTGAGGCAGACTGCATTGCTGGTTTTGTCTTAAATTGCTAAATATTTATTAGTTTATGCTATGATAATTTGCTTATAATATTCCTGACTCTGACGCCAGTGAATATTCAACTACGGACACTTCCAACTTTAGCGTTGGTAAATATTACGTAGCTATAAAATAAATTTAGATCAATATTTTTATTCTAACTCTAACGCTAGTGAATAAACAAATAAAATAAATTTATTGTTACGCATGCACATATATTTTTTATTTTTCTAGCTAAATAAAATAAAATATAATGAATAAAAATAATATAATTTTAAACCAGTATTTTTATTCCTGATTTTGGCGTCAGTGAATAAACCAATAAATTTATATTATTTTTATTTATACATACATATATTTTTTTATTTTTTTTATTTTTTATGTTTTTGGGGGCTAGGCCCAGCTCAGCCCATGTGGGGGTTGGGCTGGACCCAGCCAGCCCGGTCATTGATCCAAGCCAGTAACCCGGCTGGGCCAAACCAAACAGAGGCACGCGTGGGGGTCTCCACGCGTGCATGCACTGTGCGAAGGTAATTCATTTACCTTTGCGCAGTGCAATCCTCCTCACAAAATGAGGCAAAGAAGAAAAAAAACGAAAGCTGACTTACCTGTGCGCAGAGACGCGATGAAGGATTTTGGGTCGTTGCCTTCTTCCTCCGATTTTGTTCCCTTCACCCTCTGTTTCCGATCCTCTTCTCTCCTGCTCTTTCTCTCTCTTCTGTATATTCTTTTCGCCTATGTTGGAAATGGCTAAGACAGTGGCCAACCTTTTCTTTTTTTGCTTAATTTTTGGGGATGAAAACTGGTTTTCGTCCCTCCCCTGCTGTTTTTTTTCGGTCACCAGTCTCCTCTCTCTCAGTCTTTTTTTTGGTCGGTGTTTGTTTCTCTCTCTCTCCTGCCGGTTCACTCTCCCCGTTTTTCCCCAGTTTTTTCCCCAGTTTTTTCCTTTTCTCCCGTTCTTGGCTTTTTCTTCTCCCCTTAGTCCCCTCGGTTCTCTGGTTCCTCCCCCCGTTCGTGGCTCTTTTTTTTCTCTTCCCTCCCTTGGGTCTTTCCTTTTCTAGTTCTCTGTCCAGTCTTCTCTGTTCAAGACGAAGACAATGGTGGTAAAAGCACGAGGTGTTGCTGGTTGATGGACCAAAATTTTCTCCTGGTTTTGTTTCTCTCCTTTCGGCTTTTTCGTGTCCGGGCTTAGCTTCCCCCCTGTCTACTGGGTTTTTTCCGTCTGGGATTTTTAGCCTCTGGGTATTTCCCCCCTCCTTTTCAGTCCAATTCCCCCAGTTTTTCTTCCCCCTGCCGTTCATGGCTTTTTCTTCCCCCCCGCACTCTCTCATCTTCTCTGGCTTTATAGCCAGATAATACCAACCATTTGAAACGGCCTCCCTTTACTCCAGTAACGGCTCCTGAGGAGGAAGACGAAGAAGGCGATTGACAAATTCTAAAACGGCGCCGTTTGTGTGGTGGGAATATTCATTTTCAATCTGGTCACTGAAGTTCTGAAATCATGTAATCAAGTCCCTGGGTAAATTATAATTGGACCCCTCTATTTTCTCGCCTTTTACAAGTTAGTCCTTGGACTTTAATCTATTGCAATTGTGCCCCCAATTAACCCTAAACTTTGCTATTTCTTCAATTAAGTCCTTGATTTCATCAATTTAGTTAAATCCAAGTCCAATTAAGTCTAAAACTTATCAATTCTCTAATTAAACCCTTGATTGGATTAATTAAATTAACTTCAAGCTTAATTAAGTTTCACAACTTATCAATTCTTCAATTAAACCCTTGATTGAATTAATTAAACTAGTCAAAAATTTAATTAAATCTTTCAACTTCCAATCATGTTGCCCTTAACTTAAAATTTAATTCATTCTTCAATTATTTTATTTTTACTTGTTTTTTCATCATTTTTTCAGTAAATAAAATAATTAAAATAAAAGGGTCAAAAATTAGATTATGACACACATTGACACATATCACTATTCATCAAAAAGTGTAATTACTTTTTTGTCACTCCAACAAAAAAACATGTTAACTTGCTTTAAGGGGTAATTTGATTTTTTTTCATAGGAGATACTAGTCATGCAATTTTTTGGTGCCGGTTTGGTCCTTTTGTCTTTTAATAGTACAATATTAAAGCTATATTACTTATAAAAATAAAAAAAAACATAATTAAAGGTTGATCATGGTCAATTTGATATTTTTATATTTTTTTGGGAATAATGTTAAGACTTTCACACCCTTAAAAGCAAAAAAAAAAAAAGAAACTTGCAACTAGAGATATTTGTATATTTTTAGGTTGTTTTTTTAATTAACAGGGTGATCGGGGTTGATTTGGTTTTTTATATTTTTAAAAAATAATATAGAGACTTTCATACCTTTAAAAGCAAAAAAAAAAATTAAAACTTGCAACCAGGGGTATTTGTGTATTTTCAAGTTATTTGTTTTTTTGTAATTAATAGGTTGGATTGAGGGCAACTTGATCTTCTAATATTTTTAATATTAATTAAAAAGTTGCTAACACGTGCAACGAGTATGTGGTGTTGTCTCATGTCCAAACACCACCTTTCTAAGTCGACATTGGAAGTGGCTCATTGTGTTCTTTCCAACGACGTTTGGCATGTGATCAATAGAGAAGTGATAAGGCTCCGATGAATTCTCTCTCTCTCCTCCCTGTTTTCTTTTTATTCTCCTTGCCAAAAATGAATATGTCATTTCATTTATTTTTTGTATCTAATTTAATTTTCATTCTTTTGATTGTTATTTATTTTGTTTTTAATATTTTTAATTGTTTTTTTCTTCTTCAATTTCATTCTCATCATTTGATTTCATTTAGTTTTTAGCCCTTTTCTAATTGAATTTTATTTTCAATTTCACCCCTTAATATTTAATTTTGAATTATTTTTGTATCAAATTTAGTCCACATTTTTTTTATTGCTATTTCTTTCGTTTTGAAGTTTTATTTTTCAATTTCATCCCCTAATATTTTATTGATTTATAATTTTGCTTCGTTATTTTTTAGAGTTTGCCTTCTATGGAGTTGGTCCCGAGTTTATGAACAGGGTCCCGAGTTTCAAAGGCTAACACAATTGACTTTGATGTTTTTTTAGGTCTTTTTTAAGATTGATTTTTTTCTGATTTCATCATTCAACATTTAATTTGTCAGGAGTTGGTCTTCATGTTTTTTTTGCTTTCTTTTCTATAGGGTTATCTCAATTTTATACCCATAGTCATAAGGTTAGCGTGTTAACCCGGGTTGACACATCTTTTTTTTTCATTGTTTTTTTCTTAATTAATCTTCTTCTTGTTTTGTTTTGCTTTTAAACATTAGATTGTTTTAGAATTGAGCTTCGTACTTTAACCTAAATGGGCTCAGAGTCATTTTCTTTTACCTTTTTTACAATGTATTTTTTTCAATTTATTTATTATTGTTATATTTTTAATTTGTATTATGTAAATTAGCTTATCTTATTAAACTTGGTCAAATTAATAATCCGAATCTCAAAAACATTTGTTCCGAATAGCAGTGGAGCACCCCCTCTTTCTATTTCTTTCCTAGTCTTGATTTAGATTTTATTTTCTAACACTCTTGACTTCAAACCATTTTACACATACTAGATTAGAGTTATTCAATTGCATTCCAATACATGTAGAATGTTTTCATTTTAATCTTTTATTTTTTCAGTCATCAATTTTTTTTTTCAAATTTATCCATATATATTGTGTTAAATAGGGATCGAACTTGATAATTTGTTTTGGTTTTTTTTATCTAATTATCAAGGTGTTAAAAAACATCTTTACATTATGTTTGCACTTAATTTTACAAAAAGAAGAAGAAGATATGTTTGACAATAAGGAAAAAAAAGGGCTTTTCCTTTTCTATTGATATTTCTACGATGTTCGTCTTATTTTTTTTTATTTTGATCCTTTAAGTTTTTTTCTTGGTCCTGTCATTAAAGTTTTTTTTTTTAATTTTATCCTTACACATTGTGTTGATTAGGGTTTGAGCCTGGTAATTTGTTTTGATTTGCTTTATACAAGGTTATCATGATGTCAAAAAAAGTCTCGATATTAAGTTGATGCATGATTTTGAAAAAAAAAATGTTTTAATTGTTTTTTAAAAAATAAAAATGGGTGGATCAAAATTGACCATGAAGTAAATAAAATGGGTTTTTTCCTTTTTTTTTATTGTTTCCAACACCTTTTGTAATAAAATAGCCTTTGGAATTTGTCAAACTTTATTTTCAGTCCCTTTATTTTGAACATTTTATTTTTTGGTCTAACTTTATCTTATTCACACAAGTTTGAGAGAGGATAATGTAGTTAGAAAACAACGAAGAACATATAAAGTTTTCAGTTTGTCACATTTTGATGACAAAAAAAGTTGATCTTAATGTTAACGAGTTCTATTTGATAAAGAGAGTTCTATTGAGATGATTTTAGGCCTTGATCTTACATGAAAAAGTAGTTTAGGGATCAAGAAGTTTTATAAATTTGGGTTATTTTTTTTGTTTTTAACCATTTGTTTTTCTAATTTGATGTCATGAACAGGTTTATTAAGGTATATAAGGAGTTTCTTAAGTTGATTGAAAATTCAACTTCATAATTTGTTTCGGTTTATTTTTTATGGGTTTGTTGTCTCGGTCAAACATCCTTGCATTGGGTTAATGCTTGATTTTACGAGTCTCAATTTTTTATTATCATCTAATTAAATAAAAAAATATTTTTTTAAAAAAAATGACTATCAAACTCAGTTAAGTCCATGACCCGAGTTGTTAGGGTTAAACCATGAAATCTAGATAACTCTAATATATTGTCATTTCTATATTTATAAAAAAATATGTTATCTTGCATTTTTTAAAGCCAAATTATATTTTTGTCGGTCATCCAAGTTGTTTATGGACCTGCCAAGTCGACTTGGTCATATCGGTGCAACTTTTACATGATTTAATTTAAAACCCGGACTATGCCCAGTTGGTTTGAGAGGTTTCAACGTTGATCTGTTAAGCCGAGTTTAATGATACTGTCATAGAGTTCCTTTCGACCTGAGCATTCATTTTTTACATTTAAAATTTTATGGTTCGACTCGCAGTGTAGCACAAATGGGTTATCTACTATGATTTGGATCAGATCAAATGTTTAAATCAACCATTCAATTAATTGATAAATCAAAAGCAAGAGAAACCTCATTTCTCTCAAAATCTAATATCCAATAGAACTTGTCAAAATTAAATTGAGTCAATAATAAAAAATGATTATTTCCTTTGTTCTTGAACAAAAATAAAATAAATATAATGTACATATTCTTCAACTGATAAATTGATTTGATAACTTATTAATCTCAAACCATCTAGATTTGACAACTATATGTAGTGTTGTAACTAGATAGATGACTTGTACTAAGTCGTGAGTTGGACCAAAAATATTTTAACGTAAAAGAAAGATATTTAATTGTTGTTAATGTGTTTTTAAAAAAGTAAGAAAAATCCATGGTACACAGGTCATAAATCCAACCAGGTCCAATAAGTTGGTTTCATTTAATTATATAATAAAAAAGACAATAAATTGACTAGATTTTTTTTAAAAGTGAGCATGATGACATATATAAAAAAGTGTTTTTCAAAAGAAAAAAATTTACGAAGTTCAATTCCTAGATAATCCAATGATGAATGAAAAATTTGAATTTTTTAAAAAAGAGACCAAAATAGCAATCTAAGTCAACTTGAGTTAGCATGCTATACACATAATATAGGTTGTGAGGCCAGGATAACCTCATATAAAGCAAATTAAAAAAAACTATGATGCCCAATTTCCAATACCCAAAAGTAAATGAATAAATAAAAAAAGCCAATTAACAAAAAGGAACAAACAAAACAACAAAACTAGGTAAGTCCACTAAACCATGTGAGCTGGATCATTTGAATAAGATAACTTAATAGAAGGGAAAATGAGAAAATTTATGAAGTTTGATTTTCAAACTAACCTAATTTTGAAATACAAGACAAGAAAATATTAAACTTAAAAAATCCTAAAAAGACCTTAGTCAACCCGGGTTAACCTGTCAAACATGCAACCTAGATCATGAGACTAGGATAACCCCGTAGAAAGAAAAACAAAGAAAATCACAAAGCTCAATTTTTAACAAAATGAATGTTAAATGATAAAATTAAAAAGAAAATCAATATGAAAAATGATCTAAATAAAAGACCGATGTTAACCCGAGTTAACCTTTCAAACTCATGACTTAAGTAATGAGACCGATATCACCCCATAAGAAAAATCACATAGCCCCACTTCTAACCAACCTAATGTCGAAAGATAAAATTGAAAAAAATAAATTAAAAAGGATCTAAAGTAAAAAATAACAATAAAAAAAATAAATATGAGATTTGAAACAAAAACAAAATGATCGGACATCGTTAATATTTTGAAAGATCAATGTGAATTTCAATGAGAGAAGAGAGAAAAGATCGTTGGAGGCTTACCACCATGCCCTTGTAGACATGCGTTGCACTATTGAAAAGAGCTTGCCACACCACTTCTAATGTAACTGTAGAAGCAAAATATTCCACCATTAGAGCATATGCATGATTAATTTCTTCACACGCTGACACATATATTGCACATGTCCACCACTTTTCTTTTTCATCAAATATTTTCTTTTACATGTATAAAACTATATTTTCATTAGAAATAGAATTAAGGCCCCGTTTGTGTTTATAAAAAGTAGTTTTCTGAAAATTATTTTCTAAACTTTATTGTGTTTATTTACTTTTAGGAAATTTGATCAATGAAAAATACTTTTCAGTAAAAGAAAATTTAGTTTGGTTTACAGGAAAGTATTTTTCTTTTTATTTTGGATGGAAAAAACTTTTCAGAAATTGTGAAAAATTCAAAAATATCTTGTTGATTTCATCAAATCTGATCTTCAATATTTTGATTGTTATATATTTTGTTTTGAATAATTTTTTTATATTTTTTTAATTTCATCCCTTAGAAGCTGATTTAATTTGATTTTTATATCAATTTTGGTCCTTATTCTCTTATTGTTATTTTTTTTTCTCTTATTATTTTTTAATTGAGATTTTTTATCTATTAGATTTGGATTTTTTTATCTATCTTTTGATTGTTATTTATTTTATTTGAAATAATTTATGAAATTGGATTTTTTTTAATTTCATCCATTTTCAACTTTTTTATTTATTAGATTTGATCTTTATTCTTTTAATTATTATTTTTTATTTAAAATAATTTATGAAATTGAATTTTTTTCAATCTCATTTTTTTCAACTTTTTTATATATTAGATTTTGTATCCATTCTTTTAATAAACATGAAAAAAATTAAAAATTTATTTTACAGCTCATTTTCTATGACATAGCTAAATACTGAAAAATATTTTTTAATTTATTTTAAATGATATTATCAAACATTAAAAAATAATTTATTTTCTAAAAATCCACTCAATTAACTACTTTCCATCATAAAACAATTGAGAAAGTATTCTAGGAAATCTTCTTTACTATACTTTCAAAATTTTCAGAAAACATTATGCTATAGAAGTTATGTTTTTGTGCAAAACTAAAATTTAGTTGATTTTTACGATAAATGAGAAATAAAGAGGTAAATATATAACAACTTGAATTAATATATATATATATATATATATATATATATATATATATATATATATATATAAAAACTCAAAGGCAGTGGAGACGCAACTTTTAATACACAGTCAGACAACTAGAAGCCCGGTTTGAATTAGACAATAATGTCAGGCCCATGAACTGGTTCAGTCACCACTCACAGGTCACAACATCGAACGGGAAAAGATAGTAACAACAGATGGTCACGTGCGGGTCCGGATGGTCGGGGACCCTGCTGACGCTAGCATTTCTCAAGTGTCCAAAAAACCGAACTCTCTTCGACAGGTCACCACAACAACACCGATCAAACATTTATCAATGCCACCACCTCAACTTCCTCCACCAATCTCCCGCCACGTGGCGGTGATCGGTGCCGGAGCCGCCGGCCTTGTTAGTGCCCGTGAGCTCCGGAGAGAGGGTCATGATGTTGTAGTCTTTGAAAGAGACAACCAAGTAGGTGGCACATGGGTGTACAATCCCCGAGTCGAGCCCGACCCGTTAAGCCTCGACCCGAATCGACGCATAATTCACTCGAGCCTCTATAGCTCTCTCCGGACCAACCTCCCAAGAGAAGTAATGGGTTTCAAAGATTATCCCTTTATAGCAAAAAATGATAAAAAGAGAGACCAGAGAAGGTTTCCGGGCCATCGAGAGGTGTTGTTGTATTTGCAGGATTTTGCAAGTGAGTTTGGGATTGAAGAAATGGTGAGGTTTGATACTGAAGTGGTTCATGTGGGGCCTGTTGAGGATAATATTGGAAAGTGGATTGTGAGGTCTAAAAGGAAAATAAGTGATGATGATAGGGAGGTTAGTTTTGGATTTGATGTTGACGAGGAGATTTATGATGCTGTTGTTATCTGTAATGGACATTACACTGAACCTCGTATTGCTCAAATACCAGGTAGTTTTTTTTATTTTTTCTCTTGAAATTTATATTATTTAGGATTGGTTATGGTTTTGGTTGTTTTGTCGATTGAGGTTAGTATAATTCAAAGAAGAATGCTCATGTTTGGGTTGACAGGTGTTTTGTTTTTACTGTGGAATTATGGGTTGTTCTTGATGATTAAGCTGGTTTGATTGGATTGAAACCACTTTCTGCGAGTGTTTGTTTTGGATTCTATGCTCTGTCACGTTTCATGCTTTGTGTAGGTGGAACTCTAGAAACGAAGTAATAGAGTGATCTTTTTACTTGTCTTATTTTCAGGGATCAGTTCATGGCCAGGAAAACAGATGCATAGCCACAATTATCGTACTCCTGAGGGCTTTCAAGATCAAGTATGTCTCAAGTTTCTAGTATCATTTCATGAACTCGTTTTCTGTTACTCTATACTGCACATATTTTCTAATAGCATTCGGCTTGTGTGCATGAATCTATAGTTTCATGGTCGAGAACTATCTGAATGCTTAGTTTATATATGTAAGTGTGTAGAGATATGCAAATATTAGCACAAGGGAGGAAATGTTACTAGTTAGGTACGAGATTTTCTAACTACTGTATTCGTTCTTTTGAAATGAAAGTCCTATTGTAATGATAAAGGTCTTGAGCTTGCACCAAAAGGGTTGATGGTTGAGTGAGTCTTGAGGATAGCTTCATGCAAAAATATTGATGGCAAGATTTCTTCCTGAATTTTCCTCTTAGGATACTGTCTTGTTGGAACCATAATTGGGTGATAGTTTTTTTTTTCTTTTTTTTTGTTCTTATGAAAAGTATAAATGATCTTGATTAGATACAAAGTATGAGTACTATATGTCATGGCACCACCTATATGAGATAAACAAGAATGAAAGGAGTGCAACAACTGATGTAAAGAAACCTGAAGCGCTTGGGAAGATTGGATTACGATAAATTGTTAACATGATCTTGCCCCACTCCTGTGCAAATGCACATTATCAGTTTTGTGAAAGATGCACAATCCTTTATTAATAGTTTGCTGTGAAATCTGTAGCTCTTCAATTTTGTCTTGGGTTTGTGATCATTTCCTTTGTTTATTAGGTTGTTGTGTCGTGTGTGATCATTCTTGATCCTGCTTCTCGTAGGAACCTCCTTTTATAAGAGATCTATTTATACTTCCTGGCTGATCAGTTTTTTTTCTTCTGTTGGAACAGGTGGCAATTTTGATTGGAAGTTCAGCTAGTTCTGATGATATATCCAGAGAAATTGCTGGAGTTGCTAAAGAGGTCCATGTTACCTCAAGATCAGTTGCGGACGAAACATATCAAGAGCAGCCTGGATATGATAATATGTGGCTTCATTCTATGGTAAAAGAACTCACCTAGATTTAGATTGGGCAACTGTCATGAGAAGTTTGTGGAGGAAGTTCTTTGACTCTGATCTGCGAGAAGGGCTTCTTCTAAGATGCTTGTATTTATTAAAATGATGCAGATAGAAAGTGTGCATGATGATGGTTCTGTGATCTTCAGAAATGGGAGAGTTGTCGTTGCTGACATTATTCTACATTGCACTGGGTACTTCTCAAATATTTCAATGCTAAATTATGCATACTGCTGCTCATAGAAAATAAATGATGGCTGAATGTTTTGTTACAATTGTTCTTGCCTGTAAGGTACAAGTATCACTTCCCTTTTCTAGACACCAATGGCATTGTGACCGTGGATGAAAATCGTGTGGCCCCCCTGTACAAGCAAGTTTTTCCACCAGTTCTGGCCCCATGGCTTTCATTTGTTGGGTTACCGTGGAAGGTTCAACTCTGTTAATGTTTTATTCCTTTATTTTGACTGAACATTAAATTGCAATGTTAAAATAATTTGTCCATGGTTGATGCTAGGTTGTCCCTTTTCCCTTGGTTGAACTTCAAACCAAGTGGATTGCTGGCGTTTTATCAGGTCATATTGCACTTCCGTCACCTGAGGAGATGATGGAAGATGTTAAAGCCTTCTATGAGACACTAGAATCTTCCAACAAACCCAAACACTACACTCATAATTTGGGTGGTTGTCAGGTATGCCTTCTGTATGGTGTACTTTGTATCCCATTTTCCATTTTCCATTTTCCATATCAATTTTTTAGCTTGTTCATCAGAATGCATCAGTAAAGTCCAATGGTCATCAGGGTTCATAGTTTGAAGGTCATACATGTAAATAATCCTCTTTGAGTTTGTTAGATGAACGATAAGGATGGAGAAGTCATCAAATCTTCACTTTATTAGTCAATTTACCAATGATAACAGAATCTCAATGGCAATTGTAATTGGTCTGTTGTGAATATGATCTATACTTTCTGCACTTTTCAGCCATTACTACCGTGTTGAGCCTTAACTCGTGCTGATTTATTTTCCATCTAACATCTAATGCGTAGCTTCAATACACATGATTGAACATAGTATTTAAACACCACACCCAATTGAGAAAAAAGGGTAAATTGCTTATCTATTTCTAAAAACACCTCGTGTAAAAATTTTTATCTTGACCTTTGTGAAAATGAAGGACAGTTTTTATAGGATTTCATCAATGGAGTCAGGAATGATTTTGACGAAGACCAACTCCGGACTTTTGATCCTATTATAGTCTAGGAAATAGAAATATAGGTAAAAGCAGATATTTTCTTTGAAGTTCGTAGTTCTTCCGGTCCTCTTTATTTATGGCATAATTCATATCTCAATTGTCTCTCCACTTTTACGACCTCCAAGGCATATATTTATATATATTTATGTGTGCGTGTGTGTTTTCATGGATCCTTATATTCCTTTTTTCTTCTTCTGAGTTTCGAGATCCTTGCATTTCTGATTGTACTTGTGGTGATTTGTAGTATGGCATAGCTTTGTGTGTTCACTTTTCCTGGTAACGTGACCTAGATCCCTCCGTCTGCAACTTTTGATTATTCATGGTGATGTATTAAACCAAAAAGGTTTCATAACCCATTAGGAATGTTCCCTTTATGACACTGTCATCTCCTCGTGATGTCTTAGAGTTACTTCCATTAATAGATTTTGGATCTCATTTTGCAGTTTGAGTACGACAACTGGCTTGCTTCTCAGTGCGGTTGCCCAGGGATCGAAGAATGGAGAAGGCAAATGTATGATGCAGCTAGCAAGAGTAAGCGGCTCCGGCCAGAGATATACCGTGATGAATGGGATGATGATGACCTGGTCTTGGAAGCCTACGGGGACTTCACAAAGTACACTTGAAAAAGTTGAAGCAACAGCTGCATCTCTCAATGGAGGTGTTCGAAGGATAGGAAAGGAAGACGATAAATTATTAGGCTGGCCTAATTGTCAACATCTGAATTTGTGGGATCAATCATAATCTTTGTTAATTTGGACTTGTATTTCCATGATTCGCAGTTCTTTACGTGAATAAAGAATCAATGAAGATATCCATATCCATATATGAATAAATGAAGCTCTTGCCTTTCTCTTTCTCACGCAGCCTCGTTTGTTTAACACATAATAGCTGTCATGTCAACCAGACAATAATTCATCCATGGCACCTAGGAAGAAATGATAATCAACGAAGATTCCAAGTACCTTTGTACTTGTAATTTGTTTGCTACTCCACCGGCTGATGTTGTGCCAGTGATTCAATTTGGAGGCCTCTTGTGTTTCATGTGCTGATGTGCCTGTGTGCACTTTCCCTATAAATCCTTTCGCAATCGTATTATCTATTGGGTTTAATATATATTTTAGTACGGATATATATATATATATATATATTATAATAGTAATTATATAAAAAAAAACCCACACATTCAAGTTGTGTGGGTTTTTTTCGGTTTAGAACTTCAGATTAAAAGG
Organism: Populus nigra; assembly: GCF_951802175.1. Classification (NCBI taxonomy): domain Eukaryota; kingdom Viridiplantae; phylum Streptophyta; class Magnoliopsida; order Malpighiales; family Salicaceae; genus Populus; species Populus nigra. The sequence continues at coordinate 40,023,858 of NC_084852.1, forward strand.
ATTCGAGTTGTGTGAGTTTTTATTGGTTTAGAACTTCAAATAAGTTGTTTGGTTTAAAATTGTAATTGGTTTTATTTATTTATAGAATTCACATAAAAAAATATTTTTTATTTTTATAAGATATAATTTATGCTTTAAAAAATTATGTCTCAAAAAGAAATTACAAAATTAAATAATATTTTAAAAGGTGTGGTGAAATTACTGTAATTTTCCCCAAATGTTTTTAATTTTTTTTTGACTTTACATGTTTTTTTCCACAAGATTGTCTTTTTTTTTTTTAATTTTCCTCATATTCTTTTTTGTTTTTTTGGGTTTTACATGTTTTTTTCTTTTCCTTTTTTTTCCCCAAGATTGTCTTCTTCTTTTTTTGTTGTTTTTTTATTCTTTTTTGTTTTTGTGTTTTTTTAAATTATCTTTGTCGATTTTTTTTAATATTGAACTGGTTAAAAATTTAGTTTTGTGTTTTTTTAAAAAAACATTATGGATTGCTACAATGTTTCCTTACATGATTTTTTTCTTTCTTTTTATGAATTTTTTCTTTTCTTCTTTCAAAATGGTCTTTATCGATTTTTTTTTTCATATTGAGCTGGTTGAAAATTTTGCTTCATAAGTTTTTTCTAAAAAACACTTTGCATTGCTACAATGTTTCCCCACATGGATTTTTCTAAAATTATCTTTGTCGAATTATTTTTTAAAATACCGGGCTGGTTGAGAATTTAGCTTTTACTTTCCCCATATGTTTTTCTTTCTCATTTTTTTTTTTCAAAATTGTCTTCTTTTTTTGTGTTTTTTTTTCAGAATTGATTTTGTTAATTTTATTTTTTTAATATTGAGCTGGTTGAGAATTACTGCAATGTTTCCCCACATGAATTTTTCCAAAATAATCTTTGTCGAATTATTTTTTAAAATACTGAGCTAGTTAAGAATTTAACTTTTACTTTCCCTATATGTTTTTTTTCTCATTTTTTTTTCAAAATTGTCTTCTTTTTTTGTGTTTTTTTTCAAAATTGATTTTGTTAATTTTTTTTTTAATATTGAACTGGTTGAGAATTTAGCTTTGTAGTTTTTTTTCTTTAAAACACTATGAATTGCTACAATGTTTCCCCACATGTTTTTTTTCCAAAATTATCTTTGCTGATTTTTTTTATATTAAGCTGGTTGAGAATTTAACTTCATAGTTTTTTCTTTAAAACGCCTCAGATTACTACAGTGTCCTCCCACATGATTTTTTTTTAATAAATTATCTCTATCAATTTTATTATTTTTAATATGGAGCTGGTTGAGAATACAACTGTAGATTTTCTCATGAAACATTATAAATTGCTACAGTGTTTCCCTGCATGGTTTTGTTTTCATTTTGTTTTTTTATTATGATTTTTTTTAAAATTATCTTTGTTGATTTTTTTTAATATTAAACTGGTTGAGAATTTAGTTTTATAGTTTTTTTCTTAAAAATATTATGGATTGGAACAATTTTTTTTCATATATATTTTTTTATTTTTTTAATTTTTTTTATAAATTTATAAAAATATACAAATATACCACAAACCCGTAGCATCACAACAACATGGCTTCTAGTGAATGATCTAAATGTTGTTCTCTCTAATAATACTAGCTGCTTTTAGATGAATTTTAGAGTTTGGAGAGACTTAGCTTTAATATGTTTGGTAGGGTGGTAATGATTGTTTTTTAAATAACTTTTCGTGTTGAAATATATATAAATGATTTTTTTTATTTTTTAAAAATTAATTTTAACATCAACACATCAAAACAATTCAAAATATATAAACTGTATTATATTTTAGTAAAATAAATAAATAAATAAATTCCCAAACGGGTTTAAAAGTATAATTTACACTAATTATTACAAACTAGTAAATTACTAATGTTTTATGTTTGTACCTTACCTTTATAAGTATCTTCTGCTGTCACTTGATATGGACCGTGTCAAACATGCAAACATCAAATGCTACTTCGCTCACCTCTCGCCACGTAGCTGTCATCGGTGCCGGCGCCGCCGGTTTGGTGGCGGCACGTGAGCTCCGGCGTGAAGGTCACCAAGTGGTTGTCTTTGAGAAAGATAGCCAAATTGGTGGGACATGGGTGTACACTCCACAGGTCGAAACCGACCCTCTTGGGCTAGACCCGACCCGACATATCGTCCACACCAGTTTATACAAGTCCCTCCGGACCAACTTGCCGAGAGAGTCGATGGGCTTTATGGATTATCCATTCGTGACCCGAGCGGGTGAAGGGAGCGACCCTAGAAGGTTCCCGGGTCATGCAGAAGTGTTGAAGTATCTGCAAGATTTTGCTAGGGAGTTTGGGATTGAAGAAATGGTGAGGTTTGAGTGTGAAGTGGTTAGTGTGGAGATGGTTGATAATGAGAAATTGAAAGTGAAGTGTAAAAGGATGAGACCTGATGGTGGTGATGATGATCTGCTAGATGAGGTTTTTGATGCTGTTGTTGTTTGTAATGGACATTTCACACACCCTCGTATTGCTGAAATCCCTGGTATTTTTAGCTTGTGCTATTTTTTTTTTTCCTGGTGATTTTCTATTAAATTGAATTATGTGTTTAAAATATCGGGCAATACCCGTGTTTTTATTTTGGGGGATATAATATCCATCTTCCTGTCTTTATAAACTGGCATGACATATTACAATAATACATGATGCATCCTCGAAAATGTTTTGTAATGGTGTTTTAACTGTGTATTTAATCTTCTAGTTTGTATTCCTTTCAGGCATCAACTTGTGGCCCGGAAAGCAAATACATAGCCATAACTATCGTACTCCTGAACTCTTCAAGGATAAAGTATGTCTGAAGTTTTATATTTCGCTTTACCTTATAGAGTGCTTCTACGGAATGTCTCTTGAAGTTGTTTTTTTAAACTTAATTTTTTTTTACGGCGTAATTCTCCTGTTTGAATTGGTTAGAAGCCAAACTTATTTCTTGAGTTATTGCAATTAAATGGATAAAATTGATCGGTTTTCCTAGATGACAGAACCTGGGAGTACCTCGACTTTCAAAACTTAACCACAATTGTCTCACAAGCCAGGCCATAGGGGACATTCTTCTTCTGTACATTTTAAGATGCTTTCTGTAATTTTTATGTCAATATCTGTCTGTTTGTGTGTGCATTTTAATTTTCACTCATATACTCTTAACTCCGTTATCTTTTACAATGCATTTTACTTTTGTGCTGATGTTTTTTCATGTCAGGTTGTAATTTTAATTGGCAGTTCTGCAAGTGCTATTGATTTATCCCTTGAGATTGGTGGAATTGCCAAAGAGGTGCACATTGCATCTAGATCAGTTGCCAATGATACATATGAAAAGCGGGCTGAATGTGATAATATATGGCTACATTCTATGGTAAGAGTAACCCATGTTGAGATTGAATCCGGGAGGGCTATCATTAGAAAGTTTGCATCTAAAGTGCTTGCGCCCCACCCCGGGAAATTTTGCAGATAAAAAGCGCACATAAAGATGGTTCTGTGGCTTTCCGAGATGGTAACAGTATTGTCGCTGATATTATTCTGCATTGCACAGGGTAATTTTAACTGTCTTTGATTTGGTATGGTTTAGGAACTCTCTCTCTCTCTCTCTCTTTTCATGTAGATCCATTCTGAATGACATATTTAGGCAATGCTGTTAATGACTGAATGTTAAATTTGCATTTTTTTCATGTTTATCAAGGTACAAGTATTACTTCCCATTCCTCAAAATCAATGGCATTGTGACTGTGGATGACAATCGTGTTGGACCACTCTACAAGCATGTTTTCCCACCTGTTTTTGCCCCGCAGCTTTCCTTTGTCGGACTACCCTACAGGGTTGAGCTCTGCTGTGATACATGTCCGTTTCTTTTTAGTGGATGCTAGCCTTTATTGCTGAAATTAATCCTTTGCATACCATTTTGCTAGAGTTTACCTTTCCCAATCTTTGAAATTCAAAGCAAGTGGATTTCTGGTGTTCTATCTGATCGAATTGTGCTCCCTTCACAAGAGGACATGATGGAAGATATTAACACCTTCTACTCGTCACTTGAAGATTCTGGTGTGCCTAAGCGTCACACTCATAGCATGGGGGACGCAATGGTAAGCCTTGTGTTTGTGCCTGTAGAAATTTTATCCTTCTTTCACCATAGTTTTAGTATGGCACCTGTTTCATTGCTAGAAATTATGTAACTGAACAGGGCTCATCCTAAAGGCCTTGCACTAATAAAAATCATTAGCCATCACGTGTTGTCTTCACTCAATATGTTAATGATAATTAACAAAGATCTTTTCTTTTTTTTCCATTTGAGGATAAATTATCCCTGCCTCAAATGTGGAATCATACTTCACTTTGTCAATTTTTTTCCAGCAATCCCCACCCGTTTTGGAACCTTCATTTCCAACTAAAGGTTTTTTGCATTTTAGTCTGCCACATAAATCAACTGAACAAAAGACCAAGTTCCAAACTTAGTGGCTAAACTCAACAAAAGCCTATGTTCTGAGCTTAGTGGAAATAAGACAGGGACTCATACAAATGCCTTTGTCAAAACTCTTTGTTGCATCGAGCATATCATTGCTAGTGATGCCAGAACAACTTGCCTCTGTGTTTTTCATAACAATGTGATTTTTTTATGGTGCGTTTGTTGCCAATCTTCAAGTTTTTTGGCTTAACCACACTTGGAATTTATTTTGTAGGGTGTCCATACTATGTGCATGTTTTGCAACCAGAAGCATGGCACATTTTCTTAAACAACCATTTCACACATGCTTTTATTACCTGATATACCTTTTTATTTGGGTTATAATTTTTGCAGATTGACTACAATGCTTGGGTTGCTTCTCTGTGTCAATGTCCTTGCTTTGAAGAATGGAGAGTACAGATGTTCTATGAAACGGCCAAGAGATTGAACGCCAACCCAAAGACATTTCGTGATGAATGGGAAGATGACAACCTGGTCTTGCAAGCCTGTGAAGATTTCAGCAAATACATCTGAAATAAACACCAAAGAGAGTTACAGGGGAGCTCATGATTTTCTCTATATAGTTGTGAACTAGCCTATTTAATAAAAGACTAGCAGAGTTCCTTTTCTTTTTCAGGTTACTGATTACCAAACTTTAGAGCAAAGATTCCAAGAGAAACGCCCAAAGAGAGCTGTATGGCAGAGTGGGATACCAGAAAGGAAAAATACATTTGGGCATGCATCTGCATGGTTTTATCCTTGTGCATCTTTCCGGGCCTACGCCATTCACATTCCCACTCTCCCTTCAGAGTACTGTCAGCGTTGGCTGCGCTGAAGTAATGCCCTAGGGCTGCCTCAGCCACATCTACCGGACCATCAACCTGTTCAATTCAGAAATAACAATACACGAACTGCAATAGCCGAAGAGAAATTTTGGAATCTGAGCAGTGACTAATACTTTGAACATAAAAGTCTCAGTGAAGTTATCCCCTATTTGTGAATTATATAAAAGTCTAAACAAGCTTTCAATTAGCTAGAGTCCAGTTTTGTTTCGAAAAGTTCCCAAATTTTCAGTTTTTTAAGTCGCAACTTGAAACAGTAGGAAACCCAACCTGCTGGTTGTCATCAATTGTAGCCTTATTTTTTGGTTATCACAGAGATGGCAAGCGTGAAACTATAGCAGAAAATACTAGAAGCAGAACAAAGCTACATGGTGGAGATGACATGCTATAACCTTTCACAAACAATTAATTCATGCTGAAATTTCGTCATCGACTTCTTCCACCCAAAGCACAAAATAATTTCATCTGCTCAAAGCTAATATAACTAACACAAAAGGCAATACCTTCTAGCCTTATATCGTGATAGGAACTTAGCGTCTCGGAGAGGCTGAACCTAATCAACATGCAACACATAAAATCATTACATCAACAGAAAGCTCAGGTGTTGACTTAAAAGGAAATATCAAACTTGTATAAGAAATTGAAAACAGAAGAGGTCATAATGTGCCTAAAGATCAAATTGAATACCAGATAAGTCTCAAGATCAATTTGTTATTCACTGTTGCTAAAACAGAAAAACAAAAACAGAGAAAGACACTGACAGTTTTTACTACACTCGATGTAGAAAAACTCCCTATCATTTCATTGCTGCAGCCAATTCCCAGCTATATGCACAAGGAATCAGAAGCTTGACTGATGAAGCTCAAAAAAACTTCTCTTGGACGTGAGCTCTCTTCACGGATAATACTAGGTTGGAGATGTGGGTGTTACCTCTAAAATAACACTCCAATGACTATGTCAGTGTAGTGTTTGAAGGGTGTTGTTTATATATAAAAGAAAATGTAAAGAGAGTAATTGTATATATATAATTTTGAATGAGAAAATTGATCCCTCTCTTATTCATTTTACTTTTTTTATATATAGCTTACCTTAACAAAAATATCAGAAGTAGCTCATTATGAATTATAAATAGTTAAGACAAGTATAGCTTTTCAAACATATGTGTCACACTATAATAGTTGAATAGTGTAGGTGAAGCATAGATAAAGGTATAGTTTTATTAGCGTGACATTCTTCTCGACATATGGGTTGTCGATATGAATAATAATAAACTAGAGAGAGAAAAAAATTGGAAGAAAGAGAAAAAAAAGATTGAAAAGAGGTCTAAAATGAGCCAAACCGAGATGGGCTCGGTTAGACCAGATCAAACATAACCTTAGGTTTAGCTCAGTTTGATGGTCAAACCGATCCCAAAAAAGGAAAACCATGCCCAAAATAGGCCCAGTTGAGTTTGGTTTGACCAGGTCAAACTGGACCCTGTGTTGGACTTAGTTTGATCGTGGTAAAATCAAGCTTAAAAGAGTCAACTTGAGCAAAAAAAAAAAAATAAGAGCTCGGTTGGGCTCAGTTTGATTAAAGTCAACCAAACTTGAAAGGACTAAACCCAACTCACGAGCTTAATACAAACTCGTACTACATCTTTTCTTCTTCTTTGAAACCCGTATCATCATTTACCTCTAATTTTTTTTTTAACATTCTGTTAAAAATTTGACTTGTAAATATTGAACTATAGTGTGAGTAATGAATTTTGATAGCGGGTAATGTATGTTAAATCATGGTCCACCCTAAACAAAATAATGCTTGACATGTGAGTTTGTAAAAGTAGGGGACATGAGACATTACCGTGTGACCTACAAAAGTAGGGGACATGAGACATTACCGTGTGATCTGTAAAAGTAGATCTGTTGAATGAATGATGTCATGCCAAACTTGATCATTTCTTTTGGTGAGTTTGAATGCACTGTTTTATTGGTAAACACCAATATAAATATCTTGTCATTATCTTATCTTCACAACATATAGTTTATTAATAATCTTCAAGAGTTTCTAAATAAACTTTTTTGGTTTTAGTGTTTTAGTATAAGATTACTACTTTGAAAAGTCAAGTGAGGAAAACCTTTTCTCTTATTTCTTGCTTTTCATTTTTAAATATGTCATAAAAGAGGACTTGTTGGCTTAATGATAATTTTAGCAAGGGGGATTCTCAGGCTAACAAAAATGGTGGATCTAATCCTTCCCACACTACTGGTCATAATAAAAGAGTTGGTCTTCTCGAGATGGTGGAACGCATTCATCTTCCAAATCTTAAACAACCCATACCTTCTAAATTAATGACTCGTATGCTACTACAGTTGCCATAAATGACATTATTAAGATAAAACTAAGAATGCCAATATGATATATGGTTAGGATTCTTTTTTCTTGCGAGAGAATTAGTAGAGAACATGATGCTCCTAATATAGAATTGGAGATAACTGCTCTTTTATTTATGTTTAAATTTTGATATTCATTACCTTTATATGGCTTTGTAAAGAAGATGTTTGAATATTACTACTTATGGGTGAGTTAGCTGTAACCTAATAGGTAGATGTTGTTGGCAGCTTTTGATAAATATGTAAAATTTAAAGATCAAGTTCCTACTTTAGGACTATTTAGGTATTGTTTTACTTTATCAGGTTCTTTGAAAGGTAGAAAATGAGTGACTTGGTTTTACACTTTTGTTAGGAGAAGGAACCAAAACCTTTTGAATGATATATTTAAAGGTAAATTAGTGAAAAAAATAGAGATACAAGTACGTTGTGGTTAGCTATGAAAGATTGACAACCTCCCTAGATAATGTATGAGGATGTTCCTCAATTTAGAATGTGACTAGTAGAGATAACATTGCTCCTCCTTTAAGTTTATATAAGATAAAAGCATTTAAAAAACTCCTAAGTAACCAAAATATCATATCTTTTGGCAAGCCAAAGGGTTATCTTTGAAAAAAAAGTTTATATGGTATGAATATTAATTATTTATTGTCTTTTCAATTTGTTTTATTCTTATACTCATCCCTTTTATGCAATTTTGTGGGTGATCCAGGAAAATTAAGGAAAAGTAGAGCTCGAAAATCTCCTTCCATTAGTTCTATATCAAAAAAGAATGAGAAAGCATTAGAGGAAAAGGTTGAGCAAGCAAAAGAAGAGTTGAAGATTGAAGTAGAGGTTGAAGATTTTAAGGAGAAGGTTCTTCATGATGCTGAGATGAGGTATATAAAGATTGAAAAGGAAATTGAAACCATATTTTCAAGCATATTAAATGATTGTGCTGATTGATATGTTTTTTAGGCAAATCCTCCATAAACCTGGCTTGTCAAGTCATTTGATCAAATAAACTATCGAGCTGGAAGGGTATGAACTATAATATTAGCCTAGATCAATTATCAAAGGCCTAACTTTAATCGATTTCATTGTGGAATGCTCCTTCACCAAGCCATCTCCTCTAGAGGTTGAAACCAATATAGTGGAGGACCAACTCGCCACTAGACCTTGGGTGTTACATGTTGATAGAGCATTTAACATGAATAAAAGTGGAGTTGGGTTTATTTTGAATAGCTTTAGGGGGGAACCTTTGAATATATAATCCGTTTGGAACTCCCGTCCTTTAACAATATAGCATAATATGAAGCTATCTCAGGAGGCCTTTGTTTAGCAAAGAGTTTAGATGCTTAACCATTTATAATGTTTAATGATTTTCAATTAGTGGTGGGATAATATTAGGAGCTATATAGGGCTAAAGAGCCTTTCATGATAAAGTATCAACAGAAGGTGCTTTCACACACCAATTCAAATAAAGAAGAAGGAAAGATGATTTATATCTCTAAATTTCACAAGAAGATAATAGCCAAGATAATGATAGTTGGAATTTAGTGGAATTTCCACATCAGGTATAGATTGAGGTGTTTGAAAAACCAAATGTGAAAGAAAAAATTATCATGATAGTTGGAGAACCCCTCTCAAACAATACTTGATTAATGAAAAGCTACCATCATAAAAGGTCAAAACCATCATGCTAATTAGAAGAGCTGAAAGGTATTGCCTCTAGAATAGTGAATTATATAGAATTTCTACTACCTCTCTATCATTGAAGTGCATATCATATAAGGAAAATGAGTATGTGTTCAAAGACATCCACAAAGATATATGTGGACTCCATATAGGGGTGAGAGCCTTGGTAACCCGAACAACTAGAACATGGTTTTATTAGCCTACACTCTTAAAAGATGTTGTAGAAATGATGAAGAGGTTTGACAAGAGCTAGAAATTTTCTTCATTGCCCCGCTAGCCTTCTACTAAGTTAACTACCATTTCTTCTTTATGGCCTTTCTCACAATAAGGAATGAATATATTGGGACCATTCTTAAAAGCCTTTGAAAAAAGACAACTTATTTTGGTAGCTGTTAAAAACTTCACTAAGTAGGTGGAGGTAAAGACACTAGTAGAAATAACTACCAGCAAGGTCATCTTTCTTTCATGGAAGAACATCATATATAAATTTGGACTTACACACATGCTTAATACTGAAAATGACACTCAATTTGACAATAGAAAGATGAGAGAGTAATGTTAAAGGCTCAAGATTGAGTGTAGGTTTTCCCTCGTCTCTCATCCTCAGATAAAATGACAAACTGAACTCACCAACAAGATATTGTTAAATAGGTTAAAGAAAAAGATAAAAGAGGCTAATGGTGAATGGTTTGAGTTATTAGATGAGACTTTATGGGTGTACCAAATAACTCATAAGATTTTTACTTGTGAAAAACTCTTCCTCCTGACTTATAGAACAGACGCAATGATTCAAGCAGGAATAGGATACCTTAACTATAGGAATTCTGCCCTCTGCACATTCCTCTCCCTTTTTCCTTTTTTTTTTGTTTGTTTTCATCACAACCTAGGGGAGACTATTTTCAATTGCAGTAAAGATCTTGTATTTTCTGAGCTGAGAGTTTTATCTTGCAGGGAGCTTAGATGTTATTTTTTTAAAAAAGAAAAGTGTTTTTTTTTATAATTATTTTTATTTTAAATTTTTATTTTTAATATTTTCAGATCATTTTAATATGCTAATATCAAAAATATTTTTTTTAAAAAAATTGATTTATTTCCGAGCGAAAAATATTTTAAAAAATAACTGCTATCACACTCTCAAACACTCTTTTGATATGGATGAAATCCAAGATTTTGATTTCTTCGCGCGGTGGCAATCTTGAATGAGTCGTGTATGTTTGGTTTTTAGTTTGAAGAGTGTTTTTGAAAAGATTTGAACTTATTTTATTTTTTTCTTCAAATTAATATTTTTTAGTATTTTCGGATTATTTTGATGTGTTAATATCAAAAAAATATTTTTAAAAATAAATAAAATATTATTTTAATATATTTCAAAAAAATACCTTTTAAAAGAACAATTATTATTACAATTCTAAATTTCAGCATATTAACTCGAACAAACAAGAAGATCAACGCGGGTGAAACTGGAAAAGAAAACCTGAATTCTTTTTGGTTCTTAGCTGGTCATGGTGGGCTCTGAAGTCTAGAACTCGGCAGACAGTGAAAGGAAGACCTTCTGCATTAAAATTGCAATAAAGAAGGAAGAAAACACCGCATTTTTTGGTGGAAGTGATTGGAAGATCGTCCTCTATTTGACAGTGATTGTCTAGTTTTCTTGCTTCAACTGTTAGATTTCAGTAATCTAACTAAAATTTCACAATCGCCTTCATATCTTTCTTGCCTACCAACCTACCAAGCCGCCGGCATCCTTAAATTTCATTTATATTCAATAACGTCAACCATAATATTATAAAGACATATCTACCCACAAAAAATAAAAGTGACTAGGAATTCATTGTGCAGTTTCTTATGGGCTTGAACAGTGAAATTATTTTCCCCCTTTTTCTTTTTATTTTAATTGGACCCTAATTCTTTTTATTATTCTTTGTTTGTTTTGAATCCTTTTTATTAGTTTTTTTTTTAATTTTATTTCTTAGTATTTTATCTTATTTGATACCTATATCAAACTTGATCCTCATTCTTTTAATTTAATTTAATTTTTATATCAAATTTGACCCTTGTTTTTTTAATTTTTTTTTTCAATTTTATTTTTTAATATTTGATTTGGTTAAGATTGGGATTAATTAAGTTTTTTGGTGTGATGATTTCAATCTCATGACTCAGATCACAAATATGAAATTTTAACCTAGATTGATATCAGTATTTTTTTTCACCGATTTTATTTTTTAATTTCATCATTCAAAATTGAGTTTATTGAAGATTAAGCTTCTTTATTTTATTTTATTTTATTTTTGCTTTCTATGATGACAACCCAACCTTACGGTCCGGGTCACACATTTTCCATGCTGGCTCAGATTAGCTCGGGATTTTATATCATTTTATTTTTATGTAAAAAAATTTCCTAATTATTTTAATTCCTTTTTTTTTATCTTTTTTAAAAATTGATTCTACTTTTTTTTTATTTTCAGCCTTCAGCATTGGATTGTTAAGGATTGTGCTTTGTTATTTTTTTATGCTGTCATTCTGTCTCACGATTCGGGTTACGAGTATGAGATGTTAACTCAGGTTGACAATGGTTTTTTTAATTATTTTTTCTTTACACCTGTTTTCTTTTTTGCTTTTAACCTTAGACGTTGAGTTTATTAAATATTATGTTTTTTTCCTATATGTTTTCTACGAAGATGTCCTATTTTTACTACCGGAGTCACAAGTTTATTATGCTAACTTGGTTTGGGTTGGGGTTTTTAATTTTTAATTTTTATTTTTTTATCTTTGTCATTTAGCATTAAAATTTATAACCCGAGTCACATAAAAATTTTGATCTGTCTAACTAGCACACGAACCGCCTAACTAGTAATCACTAAAAGTATACAATCAAGTTTGAAATCAATTCTATTCCATCACCTTATGACATTGGAATGAGATTAAAAAAAAAAGTAAACATGTTTTGAGCTTTCAATTGAAAAAAGTAAAATAACATCCGAATCATCAGTGGTTGATATGATAATTAGTAGAAATTCTTGAGCGGTAATTAAGAACATCTTTAATTAGATTGTTTTTCATAATAATAATAAAGATAACTTTGTTAGATCTTAACATGGTACTTAAGCATTGGACATTACTCAAATGAAAATTAAACAAATATTTGAAAAGACAAAGAAAAAAATAATCAGGAGAGAGATAGTCAATGATGCAAAAAATGAACTTATTAGCTAAACAAACTCTTCCAACTACGAAGGAGAAACATTCAAGTGGGGAAGGCATGGAAGAAACCCAAACTATCACCGTACTCGTGCTCTGCGTGCAAGACGAGGAGGAAGACTTTGAATTTACATGGTGTAAGATTAAAACGGTTTGTTTTTGTATTTTAAAAATATTTATATTTTATTTATATTTTAAATTAATATTTTTTTAGCATTTTTAAATTATTTTAATACGTTGATATCAAAAATAATTTTTAAAAATAAAAAATATTATTTTCATATATTTCTAAATAAAAAATACTTTAAAAAATAACCACAACTAATTAGTAAATACTTTTTAAATATCTGCCAAACCCATGCAACACAGACCCTTTGGCCTTGACAGCTCTGAATTAAATTTTAGGAAACTTAAAATTTATAATTAACAAAGAATCAGCATTCAATTTATTGAAAAGTTTATTGTTACAAATCGGATCTCAAGAGTTACGATTTGCTACAGAAATATTGATAAAGCCCATATTACCAAAATTGCCCATTCATGTATTATTATTATTATTAAAAATAATAGAGATAGGAATAAAAAAACAAAAAATAAATTTTAATTTGACGTGTAACTGGTTCCAAACATATATTATTATTATTATAGCATAAGCTAAAAGATGTGGTGGTTTTAATGTTTCCGGTATCATAAAATACTATTTATTTTAATAATATTTTTTTATTTGTATTTTTATCTAAATCTATATTTCTTTCTCTGATTTCATATTTTAACACTTAATTTATTGGAGATAGAGTTGTATAACTTCTATAGTTTGCTTTATACGTGGTTAGCTCGATCTCAAAATCCATGTCATGGTTTCAGCAAGTTAACTTGGTTGACTCAAGTTTTTCTTGTCTTTTTCTAATTGATATATATTTTTTTAATTTCATCCTTCAATATTAGGTTGACTGGGAATTAGACTTCATGATTTATTTTAGTTTGATTTTTATGAGGTTATCTCGATCTCGTGACTCGGGTCGCGGATTTGAAGGGTTGACCCAGTTGACTCGAGTTTTTTTTTGGTATTTTTTCAATTTTATCTTTCAGTATTGAGTTGATTATAAATTAGGCTTTATGATTTATTTTGATTTGTTTTTGACAAGGTTCTTCCAGTCTTATAACTTGGGTCACATGTTTTACGGGTTAACTCGTATAGACTCAAGTTACTTTGTTGTGTCCTGTTTTTATATTGATTTTTTAAAATTTTAACATTTAACAATATGTTTATTGAAAATTAGACTTTATAATTTATTTTGATTTACTTTATATGGGGTTATCATAATTTCATGATCTTGGTCGATAATTTGGCAAGTTAACTCATGTTGACTCTTGTCATTTATTTATTTATTTTTTATGATCTTATCCCGATCTCATGAATTGGATCACGAGTTTAGCAAGTTAATTTAGGTCAAATTATTTTGTTATTTGTTTTAAATTCCATCCTTTAACATTTAGTTGATTTAAAATTATGCTTCATAATTTTTTTGATTTGCTTTATATAAAGTTATTCTGATCTCATTACTTGAGTCGTTTGACGAATTAACTCGAGTTGACTTGGGTTATTTTTAATCTTTTTTAATTTTACCCTTAAACATCGAGTTTGCTTTTCTCGGGTCGCGGGTTAACTCAGGATTTTTTGTTTTTTTTTAATTGATTTTTTCTTTTGAATTTCATCCTTCAACATTTGATTGATTTGGAATTAAGTTTCATTTTTTTTTGCTTTCTATGAGATTATCTCGGTCTCATTACCCGGGTCACGAGTTTGGCAGATTAACCTGTATTGACTCGAGTCTTTTTTTATCATTTTTTAATTGATATGTTTTTTTTTCAATTTCATCATTTAACATTTGATTGATTGAGAATTAAATTTTATAATTTGTTTCGATTTGTTTTATATGGAGTTAATCTCAATCATATGACTCTGGTTGCAGTTTTAACAGGTTAACACGAGTTATTTGTTTTTTGATCTCTTTTTTTAATTGATTGTTTTTCAATATCATCTGTCAACATTGGTTTAACCGAGAATTGAGTTTTATTTTTTTTTTACTTTGATTTGCTTTTTATGGGGTTATCTCATTCTCATAATTCAGGTAGAAGATTTAGTTGGTTAACCCGAGTTGAATCAGATTAATTTAATATATTTTCATTTCAATATTTTTTTTAAAATGTTGTCATAATTTTTTTTTATCAAACTATATTTTTAATGATTTTTTAAATTATTTTTGAATTTATCAAATTATTTAGTTGCGTATAAATATTTTTTTAACATTAAAAAATAATTCAACACGCAAGTAGTGCAGAAAATGATACAGTGTATGAGCGTATTAACTAGCCCACGGAGACAGCCTAAAATTCTTGGTGTTTGGTAATAGCTCAAATAAGATTAAAGTAGGAACCTCCGTTAGCTTATGTGTCAATCGCTTGTAGTTTTTTTTTTCACCCAACAAACAACCAAACCACTTCGATTGTATCAACAACAAAATCAAATCTTTAGAATTGAGAAGCAGCATTGCTCTGCTCTCATTGGTTTCCTCTTAGGAAGAGGGGAAAAATATTGGAGTTTCCTCAATTTGGGTTTGGCATCATCGCCCTCTCTCTCTCTCTCTCTCTGTTTTGTTTATCTCTTACATCCTCGGACTCTCCTAAGACTAACCCAAAAAAAGAAACGTGAATTTTTTCCCTTGCATATCTAATAAGCACCATTTTTTTTTTTTATATATATATTTTGTTGAAGTCTCATGGGCTATAGCACTATGTACACCTGTCTTCTCATTTTGTTGTCTCATATATAAAGCTTTAACAATACAAGATCCTTGCTTTGTTTTTTCACTCTTCAAAAATAAAAATTTTCATTTTTTGGTAAGAGAGTTTTTTTTTTTAATGGCAAATGCATCTGGGTTCTTTAGTCCTTCAGTTCCAAGCCTCAGAGGGAAGATTAAGCCTTCAATAGGGGTTATTGGATCTGGGATTTGGTCCACTCAAAGAATCTCAAAGAGAGTGGTGTGTTCCGGCACCATTGAAGGCTCAGAGAAGATTTCTTCTTCTCAATCTCAACTGCCAAGGTCAGTGTTTTGGTTATTGAATACTTTTCTTGGCTTCAATTGGCAAATGGGTCTTTAATGCAAGTGGGTTTTGATTAGCAATGGTCTTGGCTGTTTATTTGATGGTGAATATTTGCATGAAGTGGAAAAACTTTGTAGAGTTCGCAGCTTAATTGCTGTTGCATGAGCCTTGTAATTGAAATTTCAATTCCAAGTGGGGTTGACTTTGTTAATTTCGTAAGCTTGAGGTTAAATATGGTAATAGTGTGCAAGTTTTGTTGAATCATTAGCTGGATATCAATTGCAAGGTGATTTTTTAGAGGATGGCTTTTCTAGGATATCTTGAAGTGACGGTGAAGAAGGATTTTGGTTTAAGCATGTCGTGGAAAGTTAGAGAGCTGAAAAAACTATCTATTGAGTTCATAGAAAATGAATTAGTAATGGAGTTTACTGATTATTGGTTGTACATGGTGGTGCATGACATTCTAATGTCATGTTCTTTTTCAGATGAATCAAATATCAAAGCAACTTGAATACTGGAACGATATCTCTGATTGATATAGCAAATGGTGAATAGTTAACTTAATCGACAACATTGAGGTTTACATAGCATCGTACTCTGCAAGCGAGCAATGACTAATTTGAATTGATCAGCTGCCGTAATGTGTATCAGTTCTCTGGCATGCTAACTATCTTGTTCAAATAGTCTGGTTTATAGGAGGCTAATGTAATGGCACTTCAATTAGTGAAAATGGATTTATCGTCTGTCAAAGCTGCGTAGGTTGTATGCCAGAGTAGTAGGGATTGCAACTTAGAGTTTCCTTTAACAGAACAGGTTATGACACAGACGGAAAGAATCAGCAAGCACAAGAAACACACAATTCACCACTCAAAAACCCTAATTCAAAATTTTATTACTGAATATTTTTCTCTTCTGAGTAGTTTATTGAAATACAAGGTAAATAACCTACTTATTATAGTAGTCTTGGGCCTAAACGGAATAAGAAAAAATAAAATTGCTAAACTAAATAGGAAAAATAATAAAAATACATTAAAGAAAATTAATTTTCTAAACTAAATATGAATCAAAATAGCCAAATGCTGCTTTGTTTCCTCTCTGTCCTTGCGACTTCTTATTGATATTTTATTCGCAGAGTGCATTTGTTTGGTAGCCAGCCAGATAAATTTCAGATCCTCTGTTTATAGTGATTACTGCATTGGCTGTAGGATTGAGTTAATCTTTTGGATTGATTTTCAGATAAATCTAATCACTCAGTTTTTCTCCATTCTGCACTATTTAGGGTGATATTTTTTGTGATATCTAAAATTAAATTCTTTCTCCATAACTTTAACCAACAATGGAATGCGGTTACTTAATTTACTGTTTTAAAAGTTTTGCACAATCATGCTTTACTCATTAAACATATAACAATCTTTGGCTCAATAACCAAGTTGATCATAGGTTGTTCTTTCGGCTAGATCTTCATTTTTTACTCCTGCATGTGTCTTTCATTGCTTACAGAGACTCAATGGTGTCATCATGAATAGTGTTTGGAAGAGTAGCTAAGCTTTTATTTGTGAACCACAGATTTTCGGTGCAAATCATAGATATATTCATTAACAACATAGTCTACTTAATTTCTTTGTGGAAAGGCGTGAGTAGTTGGTTGAAGCTTACACTTCATGATATGGGGATTATATTCTGGTTAACAAAGCTTAATTACCATGAACTCTGTCATGCTTGAGTTCTAAAAGATTTATCGTTTTGGTCTGCTACTGTTTGTGATCTGCAAATTTTTGGCACTCTGGTTTTTTACTCAGGCTATTAGTGTCACTCTCAACCATGAGTCCTGCCTGGGCAAGAGGCACCCTCAGGCTGGATGTTTTACATGATCTAATTTAATTGTTAAAAATAACCTTACTTAGTTATTCTATTTCCACAGGCTTGTCAGTAAAGGCTGCAAATTAGTTGGATGTGGCTCAGCATTACCAAGTCTTCAGATTTCAAACGATGACCTTGCAAAAATAGTTGATACTTCTGATGAATGGATATCTGTTCGCACTGGCATTCGTAATAGACGAGTTATTACAGGTTGGTTTTCAACTGCATGCATTTCAGTGTCATATATTGGATAGCTAGGAGCATTCTGGATGTCTCAGCTTGCTTTACTGTGGTCTCTTAATTACAATTCTTAAAAGGTGCACTTGAGGCTAGACAAAGGGCAATCATCTTTTGATGTCTTTGAGGGGATTGCTAGATTTTACCACTTCTGGGTCAAAGTATGATTGTGTGATGCCATTTTTTATTTCCTGCAAGATGATATCTTTTGAATACATCAATCAATCGGGCATCTCTTGCAGTATTTTATTTTTCAGGGCAAATTGTTTACATATCATAGTTGCTGGATCACATAACATTTTGTTGCAGTTGGTAGTGATCAACTTATACTTAGACTTTCCTTGCATTATTGCTCATATCATCCATACAATGATTTTTTTACTAAGTGGAAGGTGCATTTACTTTTTTGGCTCAAGGTATCCCTTTTGTTGCAAATATCTTAACAGCTGGGTCTTGTCATCACTGTTACAGGAAAAGATAGCTTGATTACTCTATCAGCAGAGGCAGCAAGTAAAGCTCTTCAGATGGCAGGGGTTGACCCTGATGATTTGGACCTAGTCTTGATGTGCACTTCTACGCCAGAAGATCTTTTTGGTAGTGCTCCTCAGGTATTGGATTAATAGGATGCATAATCCAGACTGTAACAAGTATACAGATCAAACTATTAATTTTCATACTTGAGGTTTGGCTTCATGGTTGGTCAATGTTCAGAATAAAGTTGCATCATGCATTCATATGCATCTATCTAAGGATGGTTTTTGGAAATGCTCAAACAAATGTGCAGTCACACATTTTCTTGTGGAACTCTTAAAATTTGCTGACTATTGATTTCTTTGCTCTTTTACTTGTTTGTTGTTTTCTATCCTTATCTGTATTCTTTATCTTGATATATTTGGTTTTTTAGATGACATCTATTTTGGTTTACATGAATATTAAATCTCAAGAGGGTCATGCTATCTATTATCAGTGGGGCGAGGGCTTAATGTAAGCTTTGTTTGATTTGAGAGATGGAGAAATTAAGAGAAATAGAAAAATGGTTTTCAACTCATATCCTTGATAGGAAGGATGAATTATCAGATAAAGAGAACACATGTTTAAGTATTTTGCCATCATGTCTTTGTATGTGAAATTCTTACAATGCTACAGAAAAAGTAAAACTTGTAAAATCTAACACCTTCAACTGCAGCTCTTCCATTTTGCACTCAAAAGATGTGGTTCAAATGCCAAACATAACCTTAAATATTTTCATCCTGCTTTGCTTCCTCTTTGCCAGACAATGAAAAATTAGTTTTTATTCCATCATTTTCTCTCCTATTATTAATCCTCTTGCATTTTCCTTCTTCCAAGCATAGAGTTTAATCTGCACCAGTTAACTGCATTGTTTCAAATAAATGAACATATATCCTGTTTCAGGTCTCAAAGCCTTGTTACATAATTTTCCATGGATGATTGTGAGCTGCACGTTCCTGGCTATCACATTGGGAAAGAGCAACTTTAAATTTTTGCATGGCATAAATACTTTGTTTATGACCTCATTTGACTAGCTTCTTGTTGTGATCAATTTAAGACTCTCCCATGCTCTTTTTTTTTTTGAATTCTCAGGTCCAAAAAGCTCTGGGCTGCAAAAGAAATCCCTTGGCTTATGATATTACAGCTGCATGTAGTGGATTTGTGCTTGGCCTAGTCTCCGCTGCTTGTCACATTAGGGGTAACAAACTTGTTTGCTTTTCTGTTATGAGTCTTGGCTATTGCTTCACTGGTTAAATGATATGATTTTGCTGATGTCACTTACAGGAGGTGGGTTTAAGAATGTATTGGTTATTGGTGCCGATACTCTTTCTCGGTATGTTGACTGGACGGATAGAGGAACTTGTATTCTCTTTGGGGATGCTGCTGGTGCTGTAGTCGTACAGGTAATGTTCTTTTTTCTCAACTTTTTAGCCTGTACTTCTAGATGAGTAATTACAGTAGTTCAAGTATTGAGTCATGCTATTTTGGAGTAATTTTCTTGACAATTATGGGTGGGGTTGTATGTCCATGACTTTCAATTCTAACTTACGTTGAGAATTAGTCATATTAACCTATGCTTGAAAGTAAC
Organism: Populus nigra; assembly: GCF_951802175.1. Taxonomy (NCBI): domain Eukaryota; kingdom Viridiplantae; phylum Streptophyta; class Magnoliopsida; order Malpighiales; family Salicaceae; genus Populus; species Populus nigra. Next base: position 40,043,706 of record NC_084852.1, read on the forward strand.
TAAGAGTTGTTAAGCTCCTTCCATGATTTTGGTATGGTTGTAGGTTGCATCGACATTTTAGTTTCAAAGAAACATAGGAAGAGAACCAAACACTTCCTGTTCAACTGTCTCTGTATCAGACTTGTTATTAAAGGAACTGATGGCTAGATTCCATCTTCCCTTGAATTAAACAGGTTTATGTAAGATAGATTCATAGTATGCTCAGACAAACCACAAGATTGTTATATTGAATTCTAATCCTTGTCTTCTGCTCAATGCATGTCCTCAATTATCAAGCTTCAACAGCACTCAGGCTGGAGAAAAATCTTATATCAGTTTTTATGTCAGATTTTGTTTTGCTGAAAGTATTTATGAACTCAAAATCCACCCACTATGAAAAACTGTTTAATTTGATAGCTGCTTGAAAATGGGAATAGACACGTGTGTGCAATTATTTTGACATCTCTATAATTCTGCAGGCCTGTGATATTGAGGATGATGGTCTTTTTAGTTTTGACGTGAACAGCGATGGCCACGGTGGAAGGTAGTGCTTTTTAATTTTCCCAAGTGAACAAACCCCATACTTCTTCTGGTATGTGATGCAATGTGTTTCCTCCATTTTTGGTTCAGACATTTAAACGCCTCCATCACAGATAATGAAGTTGATCATGCAGTGGGTTCTAATGGCTCAGTTTTAGACTTTCCTCCTAAACGCCATGCCAACTTTTCCTGCATTCACATGAATGGAAAAGAGGTTTTCCGCTTTGCTGTTAGATGTGTGCCCCAGTCTATAGAGTCTGCTCTTGAAAAGGCTGGTCTCACTGGTTCGAGCATCGACTGGTTACTGCTCCACCAGGTATGAGATATGACATAATTCATTTACTAGGTGTAGAACTCTGATTTTAATCTTAAATACAACCACGCTATCGACCTCCAGGAGACTTTTTTAAGACCTGGGCTTGTTAACACTGCTGTTTCTTATTGTATCTGGTATATGATTCTGACCTCATTATTTGTTCTGCAAAGAGGTGAATTTAAAATTCAATTTTAGCATGATATATCATATTTCATCTGCATTGTGAGAATGGTTCGGAAAACGTGTTTATGGTTCAGGACCTTTCAGGTAGGGTGATCATGAATGGAATAGACAATGATTTTCAGATTCACTTCCATTTGTGCCTGTAGGCATTAGGAAGTGTTGAAAGCAATCGAGAATGGACTCGATGTCCATTAATTCATTAATAATTGGATATTTGATTTGCAATATGAAAGGTGTAAATAAGCTGCTGTTGATAAGTCAAGCACGAGGTAGTTTACAGAGACAGAATTTCGAATGAAATCATGTGCAAATTACAAGAGGCTTCTGCAATCTTTTGAAGTTTTATGACGGAATGCTTACAAGTAACAGAGATTATTTCTACAGGCAAATCAAAGGATCATTGATGCAGTGGCAACACGCTTAGAAGTCCCGCCGGAAAGGATCATATCAAATCTGGCTAATTATGGTAACACGAGTGCTGCTTCCATTCCATTGGCATTGGATGAAGCCGTCAGAAGTGGGAAGGTGAAATCAGGCCATACTATTGCAACTGCAGGCTTTGGAGCCGGTTTAACTTGGGGTTCTGCAATCATCAGATGGGGGTGAAATGTTACACTTCCAACCAATAACCGTACAGAAGAGAATAGAGACTTGCCTGTACCGTGCAGTTCCCCAGTTCTCCCATCGAGTTCCATGTGTATTTTGCAATTTGATTGTCATCTTTTTGTTGCTTTTATTTTTTGCACATGCTATAAATTTTCTTTCTTCAATTAAATTCCCCTTTGTACCATTGTTCTTTGTCTTGAATTTCCAGTGACTGTTGACAACCAGATACGAGCATCTCTACATAACATGCCCCAAAACATGAAGTGTAAAGGTAAAATAGGATAATTTCCTTCAAAATTGAGTAGCTTAAATTGTTACAAATACAAATTATCTAAAGTTCTCTCCACCTAAGCAATAAAGGTGATTAAAAGAACAAGAAAAGAAAAACACGAATAAATAATAATTACAACAGCCAGAAAATAACAGATTTCTGGTCATTGATCAAAGTCCCTTGCTTTCAACCTAGAATTGATCCTCTGCAAAGCACCTTCAACTGCAATGTCAAAGGCATCCTTTCTAGCTCTTAAACCGGATGAACTCCCATGCTTCCTGTACAAAACTCTTGGTATCAATTCTATAACTCTCTCCCTCATCCTCCGGACTTCATTTCTCGGTATCCCTGTCAACACATCCAAAATCCTCAACCCTTTAAACACAACATCCTCCTTTGGTATAAACACAGCGAAGTCTCTATACATTTCCTCTGGCAAATGCCAACCATATTGTGACTTCGCAGATTGTTCTTCAAAGAAAACTGGTATACACCCAGCAATAATCCCATCAAAAGTCGACCTCCTAGTTGGTGTGTCCCCTGGAGGCTGCAAACAAAATGTTGCTTGTAGCATCGGCCTCATATACCTTATTGGATCATGCTCACATATCCCGTTGGAGCAATCCACTATATCACAAACTTTCCTCACCTTCGGGTAATCGAACCCTTCGACATTATTGACATAAATGTCACTACTGCTGCTAAAGCTGCTGCTTTCGCATTCATTCCTGATACTCCTCCTGATATTTGGAGTGGAACCAACACCACCCCCACCTGCAAAAAGCATCAAAGTCGTCCTTTTCGACGCCTTAACGCGTTTAATCCAAGACTCAAGAAATCCTAAATTTGGAGGGTGAAATGATGTCAAATAGGGCACAGCCTGTTCTTGCCAAGGCCAAGCCCTTCCTTCAACAATCAAAACAGTAACATTATAAAACTCTGGCAATTCAAGAAATGAAGTACCCCAAATAGGAGGATCAACATCTACAGATTGAGAGAAATCCCAGGCAGGCCTTGACATGATCAAGAAATGATCAGCCCCATGATTCCTTGACCATATCCAACCTTCATTGTCTTGTAAATAATCATACAATTCAAGCCCATGTTCCATGCTGCTATTCACTTCAGGACCATACAGATACCTCAAAGCATCAATTGCTGCATAGTAAGGTAAGTAAATGGCATTGGCTTGATTGGGATCTGATGTTAAACAAGGGTATTCAAGCATCCTATGGTGGAATATAAGTTCCAACAACAAAGGGTTTGTACGATACCAGGATTGAGACTTGTTGTGTGTTCTGGGCCCTAAACCATGGTTTGCAAGGTAAGGACAGAAATTGTTAAAAAGTGGGTATTCAGAACAGTTTGCAAGGAGATCAAGATTGAACCTTGGCGGCAAACTTCTGACGTGGATCCAACGGTTACTGCAGCCTCTTTCTGTGTCTGTTATGTCCTGAGAAATGATTGAATCAATGGAGATGAGAAGGAGGCAGAAGCATAAGAAAGGAGTGGTTTTGCAGGCCATGGAGATAGGGAGAGAGAAAGAAGAAGAAAACTTTTGGTTAAGAGGAGAGTGAGTAGAGAGAGAAACATAATCATATTTATTATTTAATAATGTGTTACATTTTTACTGTGTTTTAATAATGCCTCTATATGCGCCTCTTCACTATTAAAGAGCTTGTGGGTTAATAATGGTATATCACGGTTTAAATCTTATTTTTTATTTTTAAAAATACGACTCAAGACATCCAATAAGCTTCTCATTAATTTTCATGAAGGTATAGCCTTCATGATTTCCGGGGTTATTTGAAGTGTGATTGTAATTATAAATTATAAATTAATTTGTTTTTAAATCATGTTTCCAACACTACCTAGTTCATTAGATCTAGCACCTTTCTTTGAAAATAAATAAATAAATAAATTATTTATATATATATATATATATATATAAATTAATTTTGTTTGTTCTCAAATATCAACTTATAAGAGGGTAAAGTGGAATTCTTAAATATATGAGGTCTAAAATATAGTTTTCTCTTAAAAATTGGAGTGAGACAGAGACTGTTTTAATAAGAATTTACAGGGAGATGATGAAATTTGTAATTGCGAGAATAGAGAGTAATAAACTACTAATTCAAGAATATATATATATATATATATATATATATATATATATATATGATTTGTAAATGGATTATAACTTAATTGATATTAATAATAGATTTCGGAAATCTCTCGGATAACAAGAAAAACTACAAGTGGGTTTGACTCCACAATTTTGTCGGTGGAAAAAGGTTCCAACATCTCGCGATAAAAAAACAAAACTACAAGTGGGTTTGACTTTTTAACTAAACAATTTTGTCGGTGGAAGATTGCTGTGGTGAGCACCAACTCCCACCATATGCGGCGGCGATTTCTATTACTTCCCTGTGAGGTGCTCCTCTTTTTCTGCGCCATATTAAAAAAGGAAAAACAGTAGATTCTCTTTGTGTCCATATTTTTCGTTACAAGAGATGATTATGGTGAAGATGTGAGAGCAACGCATTTATGTTTTAGGAATTTCAGCATAAGCACTTTGCTTCACATTCATATTTTGTCTTCCTTTATCATTTTCTTTTATCCAACTTTAATGGTAATTAAATTAGTCTATGTTTTGACAAAATAAAAAATATTCTTCATGTATTATAAAATATTAGTTAGCATTTTCTAATACCATCTATTTTTGTTGGTCAAGATGACCATGAAAGAATTATAAAATCCCTAACTAGTTTAGACATCGCTGATTATTTTTACTCGTTCGATGTTGCGGAGCCATGTTTGAAACCTATTTTTATTTAGTCTTATAGAAATTAAAATAAAAATTTATAAGAAATTTAATTGTTTAAATTCTCAAGTAAAAAATGTATATTTTCAAGAAAAATTCTCTTTTCTTATTCATGTATTCCTTTTTTTTTAACAAAAATATGTTCTTTTAATCAAAAGGGAGGTTTTTTAAATAAAATTTATCATGATATGAAATTATAGTTAACAACTATCTGTATCCTCATCAGCTTTTAAAAATAATTAATCAAAAGGGACACATTTTTTTTTACTTATAATTATAGTTGTAATTATGATAAGAGATTATAGTTATAGTTATAATAGAATTATAATTTCAACTCATTAAAATTTACTAATATCCATCTAATATTTTAATTAACCTGCATCCTCATCAGCTTTTAAAAGGCATCGCTGATCTCCATAACTACCTACCTGTAGTCATCCCTGATCTCCCTCCACTGCCACACTTGAAAAATAACTACCCACCAAGAGGACCTTTCTAACCATTCCATTATTCTCTCCAAGAAAGCTCATCAAGATTCACTCTCATCTTCTTCTCCAAGATGCCAAGCCCCTTCTCTATATTTTCTCGCAGCAACAACACCAAACAAGCACCTATCCCATTCAAAGACTACTACACAAACTGGTTCAACACTCTCAAGAACACACTCCTCCCTCTCCTCCATCATTCCCTTTCCAGCTCTCCTTCCTCTCCCACTCTCCTCTCCTCTCACCTCCACCTCATCCTCCACCACCTCCTCTCTTACTACGAGTCTCTTGACCTTGCTGCCACCACCAATACCAAGAATCTTCCTTACCTTCTTTACCCTTCTTGGAGAAACCCCCTTGAAACACCCTTCTTGTTTCTTGGTGATCTTCACCCTTACGTATTCACTAACCTCCTCAGGTCATTTCTTGATGAAGCAGACAGTGATGAAGACACCGAAAATGACCGTAAAGTTTTAGGCTTTGATAGGCCTTGTCATGTGGTGAGGGCATGGAAAGACCCTTCAAAGCATTTGATGATCAAGATTGAGCAAATTGAGCGTGGACTAAGGTTAATGGTACCTGCACTTCTTGATAGAGTGAAAACAGCACAGTCAGGATTTGCAGGGAAGATTGCAGAAGAATGGGTGAATTGTGAGAGAAAGGAGAAAATGGATGTTAGTGAGGCAATGAAGGCTGAAATGGAGGAGTTAGTGACTGTGTTTTTGCATGCTAATAGGTTAAGAAGAAGTGTGATATCAGATATTGTTGCTGCACTGAATGTTTATCAGGGGGCTTTGTTTCTTGAAGGATTAGCCCAATTTCTTGTTGGGTTTCAGGACAAGAATTTGCTCCGTGAATTCGAAAGATGCAAGACTCCTATCAGTGAAAGAGTTGGCCTCTGACTAATTTATCTTAAAATCTTTTCCTGGTCTGCAATGTGTGCGAGTATTGAAAGACTCTGCCTCTTTGGAACTCCATGGTAAGATTATTAGTTCAGTTCAATTTCTTTTAAATTCTTGGGATTTGAGACTAAATCTTTGTTGGGTATTGTTTTTCTGTTGTTATTGCTCCTGATAAAATCTATATATATTGTTGGCAGGGCATTGCCGAGAAGCTTGAGTACCAGTTGTAATTCTTTAACGGGAGTGAGCATGACTTTTCTGTTAGATTCTATTTCTAGTGAGTGATTCATTCAATTTTTCTTCTCTTGAATTTGGTAAAAACTGTTGGAATCGTGATTCATTTGTGATGTAAGAAGATAGACATTCGATGAATGATGAAAACAAATATCATGATTTCTATACGGAATTAAAAATTGAATCTGTTCATGTAATATTTGGACTATTTTATGAATTGAAGTTGTGAATGGCATGCAGAAGAAATTTCAGCACTGTTTCTACTGCGTGGCGTGTTGAGGTTTTGAAATTCTTGTGTATGTCTCTGTTGCCCCAAAACCTGATTGTCTCTATGAGAAAGTTTGAAGGCAATTTCCTTTTTTCAAGCCCCTTCCTGACAGGGGATTTAGAGTTAGAAAACAAAAGATGGACTAGCTGCCAGTAGATAAACCTCAATGTATTAGCCATTTCTTAAGGCTAGAGAAATTGAAGTGATCAGCGTTCTCTGCTACTGCAATATTTTTTCTGTGTTTAATTTAAGATTTCCTTTGTTTCAAATAATGGCCATAATCAGGTTTTGGGCTGTTTTCTTACGCCCTCTTTTACAATATACATGCTGGCCTTACAGGGTTACACAAAGGTGTCCTATAGGCTAACTTATAGCAAATAAAGCCCGATTGATTTTCAATCTTAATCTGGATGTTCCTCCAAGTTGTTAGCCCACATAGTCAACATTCCTGTTTCTTTTTCTGCTTTGTTTAGTGAACTAGTTACTAGTTAATCAACAGTATGAAATGAACTTGTGATAGATTTTGTTGGGTCTCTTCTAAGTTATAGAAGCATCACTAGCATTTAAACCATGGCAAAAAATGGAAGCAAGACATCAGTTCATGTTCACTCTAGCAATTATCCTAATCTTTTATGACAATGGCTAAGAAGATGGGAATTGATTATGTCCATGGAATACAATTTAACAGCTTTGTATTGATAGGAAAATTGCAATCACTTTTCAAGAAAACAGGGGGAAAGGGCTGTTATTGCAGGAGATAGGCCACCAAAATCCAAGGCTAGAAGGAGATTTTGACGGATTTTCTTTTTTTTATTATTATTATTATTTCTTTGATAACTTTGATGAATCTTGACAGCGAAGATAGTAAAAAAAAAACAAAAGAAATTTGCAGAAGTTTTGCCGCATCTTTCCCTAGCATGAGTTGAAAGGAAATTCATCTCTTCTAATCCTAATAAGACTGCTAATGAGTGTTTAAAGGGGAGCTCTTATGTAAACTAGTAGGGGTATTGTTTCAAGAGTAGTTCTTTATTAGTGAAAAATATTTAAAGTTATCACCTGAATATTGTGTGAAGCTACATGTGACTAATAAAAATGCTTTGGGCACTTGCTTTGATATGTATATTGCTACACTGCAACTATGCATTAATTTATTTGTTGCTGGCTGGGAGAAGATAATCTCAGGTCCCAGAGAAGTTCTGAGCTAAAACAGGATTAACTCGAACAGAATATTTTAATCATGTAAGTGAAGCTCTCCCTATCTAAAACAACCGTTCCGAAAGTACAAATCAGGAATCCTGTGTCATTTCTGACTCTCTCTCTCCATTATCAAAATCCGAAAGAGGTACGTAATACAGTAATAGCATGTACTTGTATTCCTTGCTGTGTATCTGCAGTGTCATTTTGTGAACACAAGAACATTTCTTTCGATAAACAACTTCGAATGCCTAGATTGGTAACCCCGATTATCTGAACACACAGCCATTCAGAATTCTGGTCGACCCTGGTTTGGATGCTAGTTAGTCAGCAACCGTGTTAGTTTTTGCAGTTACTATTTTAAAAAAAGCTACAAATTATAGCTCTTTCAATGATTTCAAAACAGAGTTTCCAGAATCCGTGCAAAACTGTGATGCACCGAAAAAGAAAAACAAATGGAGCTTTATTGAGCGTACCCTGCCGCGTACTAATCTGCAGTGACTCTCTCTCTATATATGTGTATGTATGTATACTCCATGTACAGTATGTTGTCTTTGATTTGATTAAAGACCAAGTTGCATATATAATTAACGTGCCTGAGTCCATCTTAATGGATTTCAGCAGTTGAAAATCATGTGAGTGATTATTTAAAATTATCATTCTTGTTCCAAATTCTTGCATGCATCCGTGTCCGATCTTTAGAGATTATCTCTTATGGCGAGTTGGGGGAGCAAGTTAAAAGGTTCTTTAGGGCTGCTCGCAAAGCAACATGTGCTACTGTCTATGAAATCAGTTCATAGACAGCAAGTTGATCACAAAATAATCTGTTGAAGCATCATCAAGTGGGCAACCTCAACTATAGTTAGTAATCTTTGATTTTATATAAAGAAAATAAAATGGATCTTTTTAAAACCAATATTCAGTTGTTAAGTGTTTAACAATACATACAGGAAGTAGCAACTTCTCAGTTAAGGGTTACAGTCATGCTTTGCTCAGGGTTCTCAACAGGGTTCAGAAGTAGTCCTCTCATTCCTTTTAACTTGTTATCCTTCATCCATACTGACCATGCTTTCTTCTTGTTTCATCTCTCTCTCTCTCCCACGCGCGCGCGCGCGCACACACAAAATAGATACTACTACTGTGCAATGAATTTGTTTAGGGAATTAAGACAGTTCAGATGTTGTCTTCCTTCTCTTTAATAACTTATCCTTTAACCAAATTGCTTATATTCTATTCTGTCAACCAAAATAAAATTGCTTACAGCTGATCTTCTAGTTGTCCTTACAGGATGGCTTCCTCTCATCTCCTCTCTCTCTAAAGGATTTTTCTTTCTTTGGTACGTGTGTGTGACTCAGTGTGACAGAGTTCCTCACAAATTGTTAAATATTTTTTTCAAACACAAACCAGAACTGATCAAGGAAAGTCTTCAAATCAATCCATTAACTATCACCAAGGGCCAAGGACTTGCTTTGTTAGTTTTTGCCCTCGACTCTAGCTACAGTGTATAATGGGACTCCGTCGTGATGCCTAAACTTTTCTAAAAAAATCGGTAATATCTGTCACTCCTAGTCTAATTATTATTAAATAAGAAAGCTAAGAACATGTTTCACGAGAGCTTGAAACCATTTGGTTAGATCCTTCCATTAATAATTTTACAGTAGCATTTTTGTCACATGATGAGAGTATACGGTGGCAGACTAATTAACAAAGTGGCCGCCAGCTTCAAGTCCAAAAAAAAAAAAGTTATAAGAAACACTGTGACCTATGAGTGAATATTCTACCGTGGATTCAAGCAGTGTTTTTCGTTACCACTGTCTAATTCTCGCATGTTTTTTCACGCAAATGAGAGAGTTTCCAGCCATGCTTCTCGGCCCCGCAAGGCTTCTTGACGTCTTTCCGGCGGCTTTGTTTGGTTTAGGTTCGTGTTAAGGCGTGCCAAGAACTTTATTCAGGGGGTGGTAGCTTTGGGTTCCTGAAGTTGTCGCGTTTGATTTTATTTTTTTTGGCGGGGCTGGGTTCGGATGGCTTGAGCCTTCCTCTTCATCGAATGGGGGTGTGCCCTCATTGTGAATTAAAGGTGTTTGAAATTGAGTTTTAATTTATTTAATTTTTTATTTAAAAGTTTTTATTTTAAATTAATATTTTTTAATGTATTTAAATTACAAGGTTAAAAGTAAATTTAATAAAAAATACTTCGCTGCCATGTTTATAAACACTGAACACCCCACTTGTGATGTACTAGGTTGTCCCCTGTCCACTAGAAAAATGGGGATTGGTATAATTGGATTTCATTCATGGTTGCTTGCGGACAAGCTGCGTGACCTTCGTTCTGCCTTTTCTCTCTTGCCACTGTGCTAGTTTCGTTGGCAAGCTACAAGATAAGTGTCTCTTTCTTTGATTTCGTTTGTTTTTAGTTTCATATTGCAATTGCTGGTTCCTGGGCTTTTCACGTCAGTTTCTTGGGTGGGATTGATTGGGACGTTGAAGAGCTTTGGCTACTGTGCGTTTTTATTTTTTGTTCTGTCTTGGGATTGAGTTGCCATCTCTGTGAGAGGGTTTTTTACATTTGGTTTTCCTCTTACTAGATAGTTCAATCCTCTAAACCTCTGTTTTTGCTCCTCGCGCTTTTCAACTTCGTAATTTTGTGCTTTCTTTGTAGTTTTCTTCTGAAATTTTCATTCCAGCTCCTATTTATTTTGGGTTGTTGGATTTTCTATTCTTTGGAAGCCTGCTTACGCTTTGCTTCTTCTTTTTTTTTTTGGGATTTCAGTTGGTTTTCTCAAGTTTTGGATCCCTAGCTTTAGAGGGAATGCTTGGCTGGGTTGAATATTCATGACTCTCTTCAGCAGACCAGCTCACTGTTTTCCAAGGTTTACACACATAGTCTTATAAGTTTTTTTTTTTTTCTCTTATTGGATTCTTTTTTTCTCTTAATGGATTGTTTTTTTGTGGTGGTTCTGGTGTTGAAAATGGATGGTGTAAGTTTCACATTGTAGATTTTGTGTGTTTCTCTCAATGGAAATCTAACTGCATTCATTCTTTTCCTTGGTTGCTTACCCAATATCTATTTGGCTGAGGTTTTTGGAGGAATCGATCTTTGTTTCTTTGACTGTTTAGGCTGAGTTGGATTGTAGGTTTGTGTTAAATGAATGGGTTTTTGTTTTTTATATTATGTTAGAGTTTTGTTGAATAAACTTTTATTAAAATTATGTGCATTGATTAATCATATGATATTAATAAATTAGGCTTGAGTTTTGTTGTGTTGTTTTTGAAAAATTTCATAGTATTGAAATAATATGTTTATATGATAGTATCATTGTTTATATCGACAATTGTATCATTTACAATGGAGAAAGTAATGAGTTTCTAATTGTTATATTATATATATTTTTTTTATTGAGTTATCAAGAATGTTATGTGACCGACTTGACTGTAATCTGTTTGAAATTAAAGCTGAAATTACTTAGAGGATGCAAAATAAGGTTAGTCTAACTTGTTATATCGGTGTATCCATTTATATTGATGGAAGTGTGAATTACATGTTTGGGTTTACCAATAATGAGTTGCATATTTTAGAGCTCTACTTGAATAATATATCTAAATAAAAAAAGTTTTCTAGTATGGAGTTTACTTGGATGCCAAGTTATACTCAATTGTAGATATGAAGGATCGATTGGTTATGAATGCTCAAGTATTTATACTATATTGAGGGCCTTGAATCCACAATGTTGTAGGCAATGTAATGTCAATATTCCTCCCAACATTGCTTGAGAACTTTTAAGCCATTTTTAACTACAATGTAATGTCAATAATGATGCATTAGTTTGGCATGTCTTAATACATCCCATATTATGTTGATACATGTGATGAGTAGTATGGTATTAATCGTCAAGGTAAACGAGAAAAGAATTGACTAGTGATTCATGCAGCTTACCTGGGTCTTTGGGATGCCATAAGAGATCATATATTTATGGAGTGACATTTGATAATTAATCTAAAAGGCTACATGGTATGGCATTTTCCCATAAGATGTTGATTTATTATACCAATATAGTCGTGTTTCCCGAGATGCCAGGAGAAAAGAATTGACTAGTGATTCATGCAGCTTGTCTGGGTCTTTGGGATGCCAGGAGAGATCATATATTTATGGAGTGACATTTGATAATTAATCTAAAAAGCTACATGGTATGGCATTTTCCCATAAGATGTTGATTTATTATACCAATATAGTTGTGTTTCCCGAGATGATAATGTAATTCAATGCAATTACAAGCTTTTATATTGGAGACATAATCGTTTGATATGCAATATTTTTATCTATATAGTATTTATTAAATATTGTTAATGTTATTATATATGATAATTGTTAATTATTCTTTAATGTATTTATTTGGCGTATTACTTATAACATGAGGCTTGAAAAGTAGCAGTCGCTAACTGTGAAGGAGTTAATGGGATGGGATAGGCCTTGACCAACAATATGCTTAATTTGTGTCATGGTGGACTTTAAGAGGTTAGGGGAGGCTAAGCGTCTTGATGCGACCATAAAAAAAATGAAATCACTTATCATGAATAAGGATATATAGTTAAGGAGGCAGGTCTATCCACGAGTGTTTGAAGTCTGTTTATAAGCTAGGAAGATTTTGGTGTTAACCCCTATAAGGGTGCTATAGACCCACCCTTAAGTTGGATGAGTTAAGGTCGTACAGGTCCAGAAATTAGCTAGTGATTTATGCAGCTTACCCAGATCTTTTGGTTGATAAGAGAGATTAAATATTTATGGAGTAGTATCTGACAATTGATTTAAAAAGCTACATGAAATGATATATTTTTCATAACATGTCAATTTATTACACCAACATGGTCATGTGTTTCTGAAATGTTTAAGTAATTTGATGCATTATGAGCCCCGGTATCTGAGACAGAATTGATTGATATGCAATATTTTTATTTACATAGCATTTATTAAATATTATTAATGTTATTATAGATTACGAGTGCTTATTATTTTTTTAATGTATTTATTAGGTGCATTATTTATAATGGGAGGATTGAAGAACATCAGTTGTCATATGTTAAAGATTAGATGAGATGAAATGTGCCCTTGCCAACCATAGTTTTGAAACCCGACTGACCTGGCAAGACCCGGTTAAAAACTTGGTTGCAACCCGTTGATTTTTGTTTTTTTCCTAAAACAACGTCGTTTTGATTTAAAAAATAATAATTGACCCGGGCGACCTGATGACTCGATCGAAACCCGAGCCTTGGACTGGATCGGGTTTGAAAACTATGTTGCCAACAATACACTCAATATGTCATAGTGGACTTTAGAAGGTTAGGAAGGCTAAATGTCTCAAAATAGCTTTAGCAAAAAATGAGATCACTTATCATGAGCAAGGACATATATTTAGAAAGGTAAGTCCATCTAAGAGTATTTCAAGACTTTCTATAAGCTTAGGTGATTTTGGTGTTGGTCATTATAAAGGTGCTACATGTATGTTCTCAAGTTAGATGAGTTATGGTTGTATAAGCTCTTTCATCTGTTAGGGTAACTTTTAGATATAGTTAGAGTATATGCTATAATGTTATAAAAATTGAATCTAGTTTAAATTTAATCAAATGTGTGTGAACTTTATTTGTGTTTAATTTTAAATTGTGAATTTAATGAATTATAAAACGTGTTTATGAATTTTGAATTATCAAGTTGGTTTTTGTTTTGCAAGAGTTGAGAGATTGAAAAATTATCATGATGATATGTTTTAACGAGTTATAAAGATGACATGCGACTTATCAAACCATGTTTGTTTTGTTATTGTACCAGAGTGAGGAAAAAAAACACTATTAGAAAAAAGTATTATTTCATAGCTTTTTTTACATTGTTTTTTTCTTTATATATTCATATTTTCACTGATATATATATTTGACAAAATTTAAATGAGAATGCCTTACACCCACCATAAAAAAAACACTTTTTTTTAAAATAAAAAACAAAAATAAAAAAGCTTACAAAACATAAAAACATTAAAAAAACCCTAACTCATCTAACATGAGATGAGTCGAGGTTTTAATGATAGTTTAAAGTATTTTTTGGTTAAAAATATATTAAAATAAAAAATTTTATTTTTAAAAAATTATTTTTAATATCAATATATTAAAATGATTGAAAATATATATAAAAAATTATTTTAAATAAAATTAAAATTTGAAAAAATACAGTTTTGACTGCGTCTCTAAATATACCTGGTGAATCCACGTCACTCGTCCTTCTTCTTCTTCGCTTTCTTTCCTTTCTTTTATCTGAAAATGACCATTCTCACTCCCTCAAAGCCACCGTCAGTCAAGCCCCCTCCTTTTGCTCTGCCCCCTCCAAATTTAGTTAGAAGGGAAAAAGGTCCGAGTCAGCGACAAGTCACGTCCCAGTTCATGACGTCATTTCCACGTCATCAGACAATTTTTCTCTCTCATAATGTTTGCTTGAAAATTGTGGGTCCCTTCCTGAGTATGTGATTATTATTATTATTATTGAGCCATGGAATGGGGAACCTCTGTGAGTCCCCATCTAAAGTACGTTGACACGTCATCACGTAACGTCGACGACCCTCCGCCAGCCGTGTGTATGTTTTGTGGATGCGGGGCCCATATTTCGTGTTGTCTTTTAGGCTGAAGACAAGGTCTCGCCTCGTGTATCTTGCGTGGCTGCACTCTCTCATTTATAATCAATCAAAGGTCGCTTGTCAACCGCCTCTTTTATTTGGTCTACATGGTCATTTCACACTCTTTCTTTTTCTTAGTGATGCGTGCACTTTCACAATGGCCATTTTGTGCTGTTAGCATACAATGGAAGATGATTTGGTGAATTAAAACAGCAGCCAGAATTTTTTTTACCTGAAGTAACATAGTTTTAAAATATCACAGTTATAAAATATAAAATTTAATTGATATTTTAATTGTGAAATATAATCGCCATTGAATATGATGTTTATGCTCATGGATCATGACAATAATTAAATATCACTGTTTAGTAGTCACCGTAGATCATCCTATAAAAATCCCATAACAAATTTTTTCTACATCTAAATGTAACAAGAAGGATTTTTATGAGATTTATTATTAAATTAACAACTATAATTTCAATAATTATTTAGTTTGTTAATCTTACATTTTAATTTAGTTAATGATTTTAGAGTATGAAATTTTCCAATCTTAATAATATGTTAGCAAAAATTCCTCTATTTAGAAAGTCTACCTAAAATTCCCCCCTTAAAAATATATGTAAATAACTACAATAATCAAATACAATAAATTCTCACATTTTATAATCACAAGTAGTCTTGTGCTTACCATTCAAAACACAAATTTTAATTATTTTCATCATTATATTTATAAACTTTAGATTTATATGAGAATGTTTTCATGAGACGAAGGAAAATAAATAAACATGGATGCATACATACACATATAAAAAATATATGAAATACTTAAATAATACAATATTTTACTAATTAAAATCCAAAAATATATTAATATATCGTCTATTAGACGATTCGGACTCTTCAATAACATAATTGCATCTTGCTCAGGCTCCGGCCTCTCAGTCTTCATTATCTACCATGACATCATCAAGAGCTAACATCCCTCCAAAGTTGTCAAGCATATTGCGGTAAACATTGAACCATCAAAATGCATATATGTGTCCTTCGTGTTCTTCTCCAATATTAAGAAGCACAAAAACAGTTTATCAACCCTCCTGTAGCAACAAGTCAAGCTAATATTAATAAAACATTAATGTTAAATTAAAATATTTATAAATAAAACACATCATTTAACATATATTAATTCTAAAATTATTTAATTACTTATTGTTTTTTGAATATATTGGGCATGTTACTCGTATTGCATGTCTATAGGGGAGGAACTTATCCCTAGTCATAAAAAATTTCCTCTTATTGTATAATTTTTTGATTGAGAATTAAACTATTTAACACGGGTTGTATAACCCAAGCTAGACATAGGGTAACTAGGGTTGTTTGGGTCGAGGCCCAAACAACTCAAATATATTTTTTGGTACATCAACAATTGTTTGAGAAAATTGTGAAGATTGCGCTACTCCTAGTAGCACGACCTCTCTATCTATGCTATTTTTATAATTATTTTTTAAAATATTTTATCTTATTAATTTTATTTTGATAATTTTGCTAGTTGTTAAAAAAACTCCACTATACGATATGGTGACAAAATGTATGGAGTATATGTTTGATATTGTGGTGCATGATATTTTTTAAATGTGTTTTCTTACTTGAGAATGCATTAAAATAAGTTTTCTCGTATTTGTTTTTAGTTTTTAATATCTGCACATTAAAACCATAAAAAATACTAAAAAATCAATTTAATACTTTTTCAAAACACACTTTTAATATGGAACAAAACATAATTTCAAAGGCAAATATAAACATTGCCTTTAAATAATCAAGTAACACTTTATAGAGATTTTCCGAGTCCAGTAACTAAGGCCTCATTTGACACAATGGTTAAACCATCATTTTATTAATTTATGAATTGTTTTTACTTTAAATTATTTTTTGATATTTTTAAATTATTTTAATTAATATACTAATATCAAAAATAAATTTTAAAAATAAAAAAACATATTTTTTAAATAAAAAAATATTTTAAAAAATAACTCTTACCACTGTAAAATCACTCCTGAAATGTTACTTAACCAGCTGAAAGCCTGAAATGAATAGATGATGGGGCGCGTGAGTATCCACGAGATTCGTGCTTCTCTAGCTGTGAAAGGAAACCGGCTTTTATCGCCTCTTCGGATTTTTTGCATTTATGCCGGGTTTTCTAAGGTTTTTTAAATTTTATTTCTAATATCTTTTTTGTATAATTTTGTTTAAAAACATGATGATATTATTCGATAAAACTTACTTATCTTTCACTTATTTTGAAATTAAACTTATCCCTACCTTATCCTTTTCATGAAATGGCTATGGTTATTGGTATATATATATATTCCTACCTTTCTTTTCGTCGTGTTCATATATATATATATATATATATATATATATATATATATATATATATATTCCACACTTTTGTTAAAAAAAATATAATTCTATAAACAAACAAAAAAAAAATCAAACCTGACCATTATGTCAGTCAACATTCTTAACAAGAACGATCGCATTTTGGAAGAGTTTTTCTATCCTAGTTTTGGGTTACTAATATAGCATGATTGATTTTAAAAGCCCCCAAATCATGCTATATATATAGAAAAACTATATAATTGGTCCTTGCTTCGCTACACATCAAAATATATAAATTTTTAAAATGTAAAAAAATATATATACAAATATTGTTAATATATTTTCTATTTCCAAGTAAAATTTTAATTTAGAACTCAAAATTTAATGTATATTAAGTAAAAAAAAATCAATCGAGACAACAATATTTTCAATTGACTTAGATCAACTCAAGCTACGTTGCCAAACCCGCAACTCAAACCGAATAGAAATATGAACGAGAAAATCATTAAAATATTTCTTTGATTATGCTTAGAGTGATATTATTTAGAAGCTATTTATAGAATAAATTAACTTTTTTTTATATATCTAGCTAAACAAGTATTTTTAGATATCATAAAATTCTGAAAAAAACTCAAGAACCTTTTTTGATTTATTTATGGGTTCCTCACATTTTGTTTTGATGACTTTACTAAGTATTGAGTTATAGAATTATACTGTGAAATGTGAATTTAGTATATGATACATATTTGTCTTTTTTTTTTCTTTAAAAAAAAAAGTAAAAAGATATGCTTTGCTTTTAAATTCAAAATTTTACTTATTTATTCACTGGCACCAGAGTCAGAAATATTCGTATTCACTAATGTTAGAATTAGGAATACCTTTGTTGTTCGCTAACGTCAAAGTTAGAATTATTGACGGTAAAAATTAAAAATTATCCTGAACCTCAATATTCACTAACATCAAAGTCAGGAATACATACCCTTTTTGTAATATTTACCATCACCAAAGTTGAAAATACTTGTAGTTGAATATTCATTGACACTAGAATCAGGAATATTATAGAAAGATCATCAAAAGCATAATAAAACAAACCCTTAACAATTTAAGATTAAATTAGCAATGCAACCTATCTTAGATAGGATATTTAAGGAGTGATAATATCTTTCCAAACCAAGTGATTGGGCGTATGGCTTACAACATATATCAACTAAGAATCATCAAATATTGATTTCCCATTCATTTATATAATTTTTTTTAAATAAATTAATATTACATGTTAAAATATTTTTATTAAAGAATAATAATGTTTAACAAATTATTAACTCTAAAACTATTTTGCTTTTGAAACAAAGCAGGGTACCCTCTATTTTTAAGTGCTTATTGTAGGGTCTACTTTCATTTTAATTAAAATGACAAGTTTTTAATAATTTTTTTATTGCACATATCAATGATGATAGTGTTTTATATATATAATTATGTTTTAAAATTCTTTTCTTTATGAAGTTCTTATGTAATCATATTTTTCTAGCATGAGTTTTGGATAGTATTTTGTTACTGTGGAAAAGAAATGAGGATAGTTTATATATATATATATATATATATATATATATATATATATATATATATATATATATATATATATATATCAACTCAATTAAACATGTTTATATTTATTTTGTTTATGTCACCAAAAGCAATCAAAATGAGTAGGATGAAAGGGCTTTCTACCACACATTTTTATTTTTATGTTTAAATATAATTAATTAATATGGAAGTATCCATCACTCAAGATCTTATTGATTTGCTCGGTATTTTATTCATTTAAATTAAATATCATATACAATTTTATATTTTACATGAAATTCACATGACTTATAATTTCATTTTTTTATAATGTTCTTACTTAAAAAAAGATTAAATCGTGTCAATTCTGATATGATAATTAATTAATAAATTCATGTAGTCTAAGCCCTATATATCCTAAGATAATGGAGTTGATGAACTCCTTTCAAACAGCGCAAGTGACCAAGACCGCCATTAAACCTCCACCTGAAATCGGATTGAAGCAAGGAGATCGTAAAGATGGAGAAAGTGGAATTTAGCTAGCAAGTGAAAAAAACAGGGCTCTAAAAATGCCACCGGTGCATGAAATAGACGGGAGCGCTAAATCTGGCCGTGTTTTGCAACATGGACCCCCAAAAAACTGACATGTGGCCTCTTCGTTCCTCCTGTTTTCTCAGATGCCACCATTTTAATACTCCTGTGACCTGTCCCTCTTTCTCTAACCTCCAGATATTACTGTTTTCTATGCAATGCAACTGTGTAAATGAGATTATGTTCAATAGTGTCTTAGATATTGCTGTTTTTTTTAATATATTAAAATAATATTTTTTATTTTTAAAAATTTATTTTTTATACAAAAACATTAAATAAATAATTTAAAGTAAAAAAATAAATTTAAAAAATACTGAAACTACGATTCAACAATAATGCAAAAACAGGCCCAGAAACATCAACCCTCCTCTTCCACTGCTACCGCTGCTTCCTATTTTAAATTACTCCTGTTAATCAACCAATTAACCCTCTCGTACTTTTTATTTTTTATTTTTTTTATTAATAATGCTATTATTACGGAATTACCTTTAGAATCCTAAAGATCTCGACAATTAATTTACGCGCAGATCCTGTTTTTCATAGATGAAGTTATTTAAGTAAAATTAGCAGTTTTCTTTTTTCTTTTCATTTTATTGTGAATTCCATTACTCAAACCAAGACGAGTTTACTTTATATATAAAAATATAACAAGAAAAAAATTAAAAAAACACAAATCATTAAAATTCATTCATTATTCCATCCAATATTTCGAAGGTTTTTTTTAATGTTTAGCAATTTTATTTATTAGATCAACCTATTATTCATACCAACTAAAATTGTGCGTACATGTAACTTATATATAATTCATTAACAGATGCTGTAATAAATACTATATATAACAAATTATTATTATTATTATTTATTAATATGAGTATTTCAATCTGCTTACACGTATCTTAATTAATTTTACGAATTCTAAAATTAATAATTATATAAATTTCTAATGATATTAAAATTTATAGTAAACTAATGACTTCTAAAAAATAAATTTAAAACCTGACCAATTAATCTATATTACTCAAAATTAATATATTACAAATTTGGTCCATATAGTATGAGTTCGTATTTCATATAAAAAAAAATTAATTAAATGGCCCCAACATTTATGAAGGGACCAGTGAATTTGTGAGGGATTACGACATATATATATATATATATATATATATATATATATATATATATATATATATATATATTGAAGGTTGTTTTATTAATGGGAAGTTATTTTATTATTATACTAATTAATTTATTAATATTCAATTTAAACAGATTCTTCATTAAGGGTTTACGTTTAAAAAGGGGAAACTAGAGCGGTGTTTCCTGATTCAACAACCTGGTTGTTTAGGGTTTACCTTGTTAAGCACGTCTTCTATGGCATATGAAACTCTATAAATACCCATTCTTTTCGCCTTCGTTCTCTTCCCTTCCCTTCTTTCCTCTACTTTCTCTCTCTCCTCTGCAACTTTCTTAATTATCAGAGAGGTGATTGTTTTCTTCCCTTTCCATTTTATGTATGTATATATACTAGTCAGCTCTCTCTCTCTCTCTCGGTTTCACTCCCATACATGATTTTATTTTTGCCTATTTAATTCTCTCAGCTCTTTTCCCCCCCTCTCTTTGTGGGATCTTCAGGTTTTCGGTTTTTGATCTGAGAACTGCATTATAGAGATCAGTCGTTGTTTGATAAGAAAAAAATAAAAGAACAGAAAAAAAAAACAGGCAAGCACTTTTGTTAACACGTGGATTAGGTACGACTTCTGTTGTTTTTTATATATATTTATTGTAGAATCTGAAGATATTTTCATGTTTTCATGTGCATTGTTGTTTTAACTTTGTGTCAACAATATTGACAAGTATGAATCCTTTTTGTGAGATCTGGCTTGGCTGTCATCTCTTTCTGGTTAGACAAGCAATCCCGATGATCTATTAAGGATGCGATCTTTTTAATCTTTTTTTATTTTTCTTAAACCTTAAATCTTGGGAGATAAGTGTATGACTTTTGAATGCCTATGGTTGGTTTTTGGTGAAATAATGTTTCCTTACTATTGGATCTCTTGGATATGTGTTTTGTATTAGTTTATTGATCTCTATAGCAGGTGATCTTGAAAGCCAAGCTGCTCGTTTCTTCATTTTACCATAAATTTCTTTTTTTGTCGGTTGTTATGATTAAGGAAACTTAGTTCGTTGAGGTTTCAAAACGTGTGCTAATTAATCGCTTTTCTTGATGTGATACAATGACCCTGTAATGGGAAAAGAAAGCTCTGTATGCTGTTTACACAGTTTAGATTTCTTTTCGATGCTGTGAAGTTGTTTTCGCCTGGTAATAGTTGTGCGATAATGACAGATTTTGTTAATTACATATTCGGGATTGATAAAGTCTCCCACCGGTGTTTCACACATAAAAGAAAACCCAAAAACAACAAAATTGAACACGTCGATTTGGAGGGGGCTAATACGAGAGAAAGGTAATAAATTAAAAGAAAACATTAGCTGAAAGTTTTTACTACGTATTTCGCTGTGGGGTCGGATTGTATGGTCTTCTGGTAGTTGATCGTTGCAGAAAAATGAAATTTTCGTTTTGCAATCTGTACATTAATTGATTTGATTTATTGAAGAACTATGGACATTGAAAATGATGTATATTAGATCTACATGTGGAATGGCCCACGTAGTCTCGCCTTTGTGTCATATACACGTATACGTACAAGACCATTTTTTTTATTGAGAGATCTCGAGCTACATGCTCATTGGCCACACAGATATCATTGTATCATCATCAAATTGGAAAATCCCAGAATTATTTGTCATCTTTATCTTCTTGATGCTCGAGTGAATCTAGATGAACAAATCATCGAAGTGGAAGAGGTGGAGAATTTTTAGAGATAATTTAAATTATATTAGCAAATTATCAATTATATACTTGGTTCTGGGATTTTATAATTATTATCGTGTCTGTAGCGAGTATTGTGCTGTCGAGTATCATCGTTACTGTAATGTTTTTTTTGGTTAACAATGTTAGTCACTTAGAGGTCGTGAAGAACGTAAAAATAAGGTTAACGTTTTTGGTTGTTGCAATAATGAAGCTTGATTTTCCCCACCTAAGCAAACTGGATGTGTTTTGGCCTGTATATCACGTTTTACTCAAGTTTTGATTTTTAGGTGATGGGGATTTTACTTAATAGGAATTGGTTTCATATTTGTTTTGTTTTGTTGCGTAGTTGCTTTTCGTTTGCATTATTTGCTCCAGCAAGAAAATTCATATATTTAAGCTGATATATATGATAAAATGTTAAAGTAATAGGTTGCTGTCTCTTTCATTTTATTTTCTTTACATACCTGTCCTTTTTGCAGGGCAAAATAGATAATGTCCATTGGAATTCAGCTTTAAGAACTTGTCAGGGTATTATATGATGTGTTAGGCCTATGATCTTGACATCTTTTTTAAATAAAATGTTGTGTACATTTAAGACTCGAAAATTCTAATATCAATGTCGGTATCAGGATAGCTGACTTTGATATCGATGTGGACAAGCTATTCTCTTAGCTTCTACCATTAATGGTGGTCAATATCTGAACTTTGGTACGGTCAAGTTTTGCATTTCTTGAAGACAAATCGAGTCCATTTTATTTGAATGCGGGCAGTTTCAATCTGTGTAAAGATTCCAGACGCGTTTGTGCAGCAAGCAAAGTTCCCAAGACTAAACATGCCTCTTTCATTGATCTTTTGAACAGATATTTCTGGTGCATTTTGCTGGAACCATTCTTTTATTTCTTGAAAATCCTAGTGCTAATAATGTTCTGCCACCCATCAAATGTTGTGTAGCTTTGGAGATGACAAGGTATGAATTTAGATTCTGTTTAGGCATACATTCATATTTTGATGTAAATTTTCATTGAAATTTAATTCTTTGCTGTGATGGCCAGTTCTCAGGAAGTGCTTGCTTGATGAACAGCTTTCCTAGTAGCAGCGACAAGAAAACATTGAAGAGGTGGTTTTTCATTGATAAAAGGGTTGGGTAAAAGGCATTTTTTATAACGTGCACAAATTATTGTTTGGTCAAGTGTTTGTTGGTAACATAATTCATTCTTCACAAGTACTACCAAGTAATTTGGCTACCATGGATATCGAGTCAAACCATTCTTCTCCTGTTCTCACTGATCCTGCTCCAATAAACAAGTCAAGGCTCGGCATCCATTCTAATTTGTTGTCTTACGCACCATCGGGAGGATCACTATCCTCTAGCAAGTATAGAAACATTCCTAGAAAAAAGCCTGGGAAACTTGATGAAGTCTGCTCGAACGCATGTCTGGATGCCATGAAATCCTCATCACCCCCTCGCAAGAAGCTCATTAAGGATGGTGCTGACACAGCTTACGGCACCTGGATGGTAATGCTTGCTTCATTGTTGGCCAATTCGTTTGGCAATATGCTTAAAAAATCAGAATTTTTCTAGGCCACAGTTGCGCTCTTCAAAGTATGTATGATGGGTGGTTTATGTTCTGCTTGTGTGTCATTTCTTTTCTTTGTTTTCTGATTGTGTAGCTCAAGCATCCATCAGCACTCAACTCATTTGAGGAAATTGCAAATTTTGCCAAAAACAAAAAGATAGCAATGTTTCTAGACTACGATGGTACTCTCTCTCCAATAGTAGATGACCCGGATAATGCCCTTATGTCTGATGATGTAAGAATTGCTCATAATTTGCTGGATGTTCAACATGTTCTTTCTTTTTTATCTTTTACCATTTGGTGTTTGCATCTTTAAATTGAAAATTGTTTTCAGATGCGTTTTGCAGTAAGAAACTTCGCAAAATATTTCCCAACGGCGATTATTAGTGGAAGAAGTCGTGACAAGGTTGGAGGAGAATTCCCCATTATGCACATGTTCTATTTATTTTCTAGTAAAATTGTAACTTGTTGCCATTGTGCTAAGCTATTCTATTTTTCCAGGTTTATCAGCTTGTAGGACTAACAGAATTGTATTATGCTGGTAGTCATGGGATGGACATCTTGGGCCCTGTACGAAAAGCGGTGTCCAATGACCATCCAAACTGTAATGAATCAACTACTGACCAACAGGTATCAGATTACTGGCTCTTTGTGTATGTATTTCTCCTCATGTTTCCAGCAAAATTAGACTCCAGGGGTTTTATATTCTGTTGAACCTTCTTTTTACAAACTAAATAAATTGTTGTACTTTCTGTTCGAGTTTCATAGGGCAAGGAGGTGAATCTGTTTCAGCCTGCTAGAGAATTTATACCTATGATCGATGAGGTGCACAGTGTTGCGTTTCATGTATAAAACATAAAATTCTCATCATTGTTTCAGAGGGTAAACTGACTACCTTGAATTTCACCCAGGTATTTAGAACCCTTGTCGAGGATACTAAGGGGATCAAAGGTGCAAAAGTTGAGAATCATAAATTTTGCGTCTCTGTACATTTCCGTAATGTAGATGAGAAGGTAAGACACTGTTGTTCTATGGATGAAATATCCTTGTCATTGAGACATCTACCATTATATGACTTTTCGTTTGGCCAAGTTCTAAGATGTGTCCTGCTTCTACTTGACTTCAGAACTGGCAATCTATTGCACAATGTGTTCAGGATATTTTAGATAAGTATCCTCGTTTGCGAAAAACTCATGGACGGAAGGTATTCTGATTGTTTGCTAGATACTGATTTTGGTGATATGATTTTATCTATATACTGCTTTCTTGAAAATATGATTTTGCACTCGCTTTGCTGTGTATTCAGGTTTTAGAGGTCCGTCCAATGATTGACTGGAATAAAGGAAAAGCAGTTGAATTTTTGCTTGAATCTCTAGGTGAGATTGCTGATTCTAAACATCCTAGGTGATATAGATTTGTTTTTCCTTAGGTTATTAACCATTTGTACCTCATATACTGAGGCGCAGGTCTAAGTAATAGAGATGATGTACTCCCAATTTATATTGGTGATGATCTGACAGATGAAGATGCATTCAAGGTATTGAAAGATCATTTAATCTTGACAAGATTTTAATTTTCATGCAGGGGGAAAGATTTGTGTTTAATTCTATGTGATAATTTGGTCTAAAACCAGGTGCTCCGGGAGGGGAATCGAGGTTGTGGAATTTTGGTGTCATCTAGACCCAAAGAAACAAATGCAGTTTACTCTCTCAGAGATCCATCGGAGGTTCAAATTTTTATCATTTGTCTTCCATAAATTTTCCATCTTTATCTCAATCTCCTTTCGCTTTTCTTGCCAAATCTTATGGTGGAAACTTGACAATACTTCAGGTGATGAAATTTCTCAATTCCCTGGTGACGTGGAAGAAGGTGGATGCATCCTGAATAATAGGAGGACCATCTGATGACATGCAGAGATAATTTAGAAATATGATTTTGAATATTTTATAGATATTTTGCATAATAAAGAGGCTGCTGGTGCTAGTGTTGATTATTTTGCATTTTGGACCAGTAATTTAGAGCTGTGGTTTTAAATTACTGTCAATTTACCCCCCTTACCTCGTTTCAACTTGTAAAGCCATTTTTGCTTTTAAGTTTAAGCTTAAAGGTCTATTTATCCAGTTGATTCTTTATTTAAAATATCAGAGATGTTAAGGTTGAGCTCAAAGCAGCTGTTTCTGAAAGATGCTATGAATTACAGTCTTTATTAGTCTTGCTACTGGAATCTTAGCTGCGGTCACTGTGAGCAGTTACTATACTGCAATTTTTGGTGGTTTTGGACTTGTCTACATGCATGCTATGCAAACTCCCCATCTGTTTCGATCGCCGCTCTCCTATTCCCACTGGTTTTCTATTTATGGTCTTGACTTTATGGTAAAATGGTTGCTCTGTATCAGAAAACTGTTGTTGTCTGAAGGTAAAATGAGTTCTTACCTTGAGTCAACAGCAGGAGCAAGCGCAGGAGCTCACTGCCATTGACAATCGATTCCTATTCGTGCTCTACTAATCAAGAAAACTGGATATTATTTCCTGCTGCAATGAATGTTCTTGGGGATGCTTGCTGTTAGGGAATGATGACCTCTTTTTGCTGACAGCTGATAACAGGGTATTTGGCTGCTGGCTACTTTGATACTTTTGGGGTGGCTGCATCTGTGAGCCTCCAATTTCCTGTTAATAGTGTTGTTGCAATTGACTCGCTGTCATGGCTAATTATTATTATTAACAGAATCTAAGTCCTGCGGAGAAAGTACTGTAGATATGAACAGTCCTTTCTCCACTTTGTCCATGCAAAAAAGCCACTAAGAGGTAATTTGATTTTTTACAAGGACACATTACTCATTTGCAACATTGATTAGGGACAAAACCATTATTTACTTTCTTTATAAACAGTACTTAATTAACCAATAAACTAAAATATTATTATTTTGTATTTATTGGTCCCTTCCAAGGCGTTTTTCTTCTTTGTATTTATTGGTAATTTGATTTTTTATAAATATAAAATATTAATAAAAATAAAAAGTGGTTGGGTAAAGTATAAGAGTGTGGTACAGTTTATATTTCATATACAATTTTATTTTTTTATTACTATTTATTTTATTTTTTTATCTTTATTTTATTCCTTCAATTTCATCCCTAGTCATTATATTGTATTTGATTTTTATATCAAATGTTATCCTCATTATTTTGATATTTTTTTAATTCTTTCACTAATTAAATATTATTTCAATTTCATTCCTCATCATTTAATTTTAATTTTTTTTATATCGGATTTTACCTCTATTTTTTTTAGATAATTATTTTGTTTTGGATCTTTTTATGGTATTTTTTCAATTTTATCCCTCTGTATTTTTTTTTAAGCCATGATTTTTAAAAGTTAACATGGGTTGACTTTAGTATTCATTAAAGTCTTTTATAGTGTTTTTTTTCTTTCAATTTTGTCGTTCAATATTTGATTTTTATGGAATTTGTTTTCATGTTTTTTTTTGCTTTCCTTTCCATAGAATTATACACATTCCATGCCCATGGTCACGGTGCTAATGTGTTAACTTGGGTTGATTTAGAGTTTTTATTGTTGATTTTTAATTAATTTTTTTACAGTTTCATGCCTCAATATTTTTTTATTGAGAATTTTGCTTTGTTGTTTTTTTGTGTTTACCTTCTGCGCAGTCAATCTCTGACTCATGACCTCGCTCATGAGTTTCGAAGGTTAACACTGGTTGGCTACGGTCTTTTTTATGTCCTTTTTGAAATTTAATTTTTTTTTCAATTTCATTCATCAACATTTTTTTTAAGAGTTGGTCTTCGTGCTTTTTTTTCACTTTTCTTTCTCTTGAGTTATCTCAATCATGTGCTTAACATAGCAGGGTTATCGGGTTAAAGTGGGTTAACCCATATTTTTTTAATTATTTTTTTAGTTTCACCATTTAACGTTAAGTTGTTTTATAGTTGAATTTCATAATTTGGTTCAATTTACTTTTGTTTGAGACTCTTTTTACCTTTTATTCACACAAATAAATCGTTTGATTAAATAAAAAATATATTATAAGAAACATAGTTATTGAACAAAACTTAGTACATGACCTATGTTGCGAGATCAAATATTTTAATTTTAGTTATTTCTTAATCAAACATCGATTTAATTAGTTAGATAGGTGTATAAGCATTTTAATTTATAATTAAGAATTTTTTATATCCAAAAATACATTGAAAAGCTTGCATGTTTATTTTTTTACTGGAATAAAATGTTGACCTATAAGGAATTGCGGGTACAAAACTAGTAAGTACATTTAAAAGATAAGGGAAATCTACTATGCAAAATGCATTATGAATTCCCTTACAAAACACCGTGGATGGTTCACACTTTTTTTTAGTTTTTTTTTATTTAGCCTTTATTGGACTGAATTGTAGGCCAATTCTGATTAATTTATTAAGGGAGAGTAAGATTGAAAGATAGGAAACCAAAGTAAAAAAAATAAGATAGAGGAAATGAATGGTAATTTGACTTTAAGGTGAAAAATGAAAGAGTTAGGGTTTTACCATAGTCTTTTTAATTTAAGAGATAATGATCCTTTTTATTTGCTCTGATAGATAAGATATCATGATACTGAAATTTTGTTAAACTTATTAATAAAGCTAATAAGGATTGAAAAACTATTGTTCATGTAAACTCATACACACTGTTCATTAAAACAATATAATGGTGGATTTTCTCTTCTCATAAAAAATCCTTGAACTAATAGTGCATGATGGTCATAATACAAATCCCATTTAGTTATTATCTAGTTGTTTAGGGGGTGAGTTGGCGTTGTTACATTTTAAAAGTATAATGAAATGATTAAAATATAATTGGATATAAATTAAAATACCATTGGATGCAAAAAATTTAAAGATAGAGTCCAATGGCACTTATGTCTTTTCATACAGGATTTTGATAGCAATCAAATTAGGTAAGGGGTAATTTGGTCTTTGAGTAAATATAAAACATATTAAAAAATAAAAGTAGCTAACGTGTGTGATGTAAATGCTGGCATTTAGGAGGCACTTGTGCCCTTCAAGAGGCGTATGCGACACTTCATGGTGACAAAAAATAAGCTTTCACTATGTTATTCAAAGCGTCGCGTCATCCTCTTCCTATTAAGGTAGCACATGGCGGCGTTGGGTTGACACATCGATGTCGATGACCTTTGTTTCTTCTTCTCTCACTTCTCTCTCTCCTCACCTTAGAAACCGTGTTACCAATGGAAAGTTTTAGAATTGTCCTTTGATTTATGAGGATATCAACTTCGATCATTATTCTTTTGATTTTTAATTTTTATTCTTGGTCCTTTTGTAAAATTTTGAATTGTTTTTAATGACATCCTTCAATCTCAATTTGTGATATGTTATTTTAACCACTTTTTTTCTTATTCTTTTGATTATTTTTCTTTTTAAGTCTTTTGTTAAATTGATTGTTCTTTTTAATTTTACCCTTTAATAAAAGAATTATTTTTATTTTTTTTACTTTGATCCTAATTCTTTTTTTTTGGGTCCTTTTGTTCAATTAATTTTCTTTTTAATTTCACCTTTCATTCAAAAATGAATTTTATTTTGTATTTAAATTTTAATCCTTATTGTTTTAATTGTCTTTTTTTTTGTTTGGGATTCTTTTATGTAATTGATATTTTTTTCCATGTTAATTATATAACATTTAACTGGTTAAGAATTGAGATTTGTGGTTTTTCCAGATAAAGTGCTTCTAGTCTAATAATTCATGTCATGAATTTGAAAAATTAATATTGGTTGACATCATTTTTTTTATCTAAAAAATCACTGTTTTAAAACCCAACCAACTTGGTGATTTAATCTATGACATGGATGAACTGGGGTCTAAGCCAAACCAGATTTTAACAAAAATAAAGGTATTAAAAATAAATTATAAAAATCTAGAAACATTATTATAAATCAACATATGCCTGTTTTTCATTGCATCTAAACCATTGTTTTATTATTTCTAAAATTTTTAAAATTAAAATTTTAATATTTTTTAAATAATTTTAATATGCTAATAAAAAAATAAATTTAAAAAATAAAAAATATTATTTTAATACATTTCAAAACTAAAAATATACTTTTAATTATAATTTTTACCCTTTTTAAACATGTCACACAGTATCTCTATCTCATCCACGTTTTAGGAGAACAAAGAAGGAAGAAAGAAGTACAATACTATATATACAATCTCTATTCTCGAACAGAACATTAAAGAAACAAAACAAAAAGAAAATGTCACTCTCCTTGCAATCTCCGCTCTCTTCTGCTCTATCCTCCAAATCCTCCATCCTCCAGGTAATCACTATTGTGTAATTAATGCATTTATTTATAGCTTCATCATTCATTTATCTGATCTTTGTTTTGAAAACAGAAAGGAGGAGGAGGAGGAGGAGGAGGAGGGAGACTGAGGTTACTCAGTGGATCACTATCTTCAAATGCTATTTTTTTCAAGCTCCATAACCCTTCATTTCCTCAAATTCGTGCTTCTTCTCTTGATGCTGGTCTCTCTCGCTCCATATCCCGTTTTATTAAACTGCAACTCTTTACTGATTTTGGATCCCCCCTTTTTTATAGGTGCTAGCACTGAATTGGATGCTGTGTCTAGCTTGAGTGAGATCGTGCCTGATACTGTCGTTTTCGATGATTTCCAGAAGTATATTTGTTGTTTTTTTTTCCCTTTCTTTAACTGGGTTGCTTTTATTGACACCCCCCGCTAATGTTGGTTGTTTTATGTATATACAGGTTTCCTCCAACTGCTGCTACTGTTAGCTCTTCACTTCTTTTGGGTATCTGTAGCCTGCCCGATACAATATTCAGAGTAAGCAAACATTTAGTATCGAATTTTGGATTCTTGTTTTCATTTTGATCGATGCTAGTGTGAGAAATAGATTTTAGAAATTTGGTTTAATTGTAGAGTGCTGTGGACACCGCATTGGCTGATTCAGGGTGTTCTTCTCTTGAAAACGATGTGCTGAGATTGTCTTGTTTCGCTAACAAGGTTTGTTTTGTTGGATTTTTATGATTGCTTGTTAGGAAATACATGTAATGTGAACTTTGTTTGTTGGATTGATGACGTGGGTTGCTGGTGTTGTTATAGGCTTTGGTGAATGTTGGAGGTGATTTATCTAAATTGGTACCCGGCCGAGTTTCAACTGAAGTGGATGCGCGGTTGGCTTATGACACCCATGGCATTATTAGAAAGGTAACACCTTTTAACTTTTATAGAAAATGATCAAACACCAATTCGGCTGTTGGTTTTAGTAATTGTCTTATAAAATCTTATTTCTATTTCTGATCGTGTGTTTTGGTTTTACATAGCTTGTGGATTATGAGCATGCTCGAGAAATATCAACTTTTGTGTAACGGATGACATGATGTGTTATGTGATAGTGGTTGTATACATATCATATGTAGGTGCATGACTTGTTGAAGTCATACGGTGAAATTGATGTTCCTCCTGAGCGATTGTTATTCAAAATTCCAGCAACTTGGCAAGTGGGTATCTGAGAATAATATATTTACTAGCAATCTTAAGAATTTTTCACATTTGAAACAATAACTTTGATGACTCTTTTTATCCCTTTCTTCCCCTATTACTTTGTCTTCTCGCAGGGAATAGAAGCCTCGAGATTGTTGGAGTCTGAGGGCATACAGACGCATTTGACTTTTGTTTACAGGTACTTGTTGTTCGCTCAAGTAGATCTATGCAAAAATCCGCAATGAAATTATATTGAACTAGCAAAATACTGATAAGTCATTGATGTCAAATTAGCAAGTGTGATTTATTTTATCTATTGGGATAAACTTACATGTGCACCAAGGCGAGTGTGCATACTGTTTCAATCCAGCAATGTTTTAGGATTTTGATGACATTGTCTGGAAGTTATGACATTTGAGGATGCATTTCATTTCCTCATTTTTTCCCCATACAAATCTTGTACTTTGTGCTTTGAGAACTTCAAAGGAGTAGATGAGACTTTGTACATGTGTTAATTTGCTGAATGATTTGCTCAAGCTGCAATTTTATTTCCTAATAGAGTTTGATCTGTTGTTTTAGATTTGGATATTTTATTGTCTGACTTAATTTGAATGCACAGCTAAATTACTAGATTTTCATTCTCATTGTATGAGTAGGTTTTTTTTTTTTTAATGCTTTGTGGATTACCTGCTTATTTTTGGCATTGGATGTTTTCATTTTTTTTTTTCATTACATCTTGTCTCTCAGTCACTTTCTGTAATGTTTTTGCAAAAGTAACTTATTTAGATGAATGCTGTAGTCAGAGTCCTGATATTCAATATCTCATAGGATGACAATACATTTTTAAGTTTCCTGAACATTGATGTTTTCTCATGTTTCTCAGCTTTGTTCAAGCCGCCGCTGCCGCTCAAGCTGGTGCTTCTGTTATTCAGATTTTTGTGGGACGCCTTAGGGTAAGCATTCCTTTCTACTGAGAGATGCCAATATTTTCTGCTGAAACATTAGTTTATTGTGAAAGTGCATTTTTATATCTTCTAGGATTGGTCACGGAACCATTCTGGTGACCCTGAGATTGAAGCTGCTCTGAAAAGAGGAGAGGATCCTGGGTTGGCACTGGTTAGTCAAACAATAGTTATCTCTAATTTACTGATTTCTTAATTTGCACTAAAGTTTTAGCTTATTGATTTTCACGTACCTAGTCTATTGATGCTTTAATACAAATATGAATGATGATGATCAACTTATAAATTAACACCACCATTGCTTTTTACTGCATCCCCAAGATCTTAGTAGCTAGAGAATTTAAAGTTATTCTTTGAAGAAAAAAAGAAAGACTTTTTACATACTATAGTTACTCATTTTAGGTGACAAAGGCTTACAATTACATCCACAAATATGGGTATAAATCGAAGTTGATGGCTGCTGCAGTTCGCAACAAACAAGATTTATTCAGTCTCTTGGGGTAACACACCTCACTTTTTCCTATCATATTTAGCTGGAAAATTGGATTGGGCAGCTAGACATCAAGATCAGTATTTTATCTTTATGAGTTCCGCCTCCTTTTCAGGGTTGACTATATCATTGCACCATTGAAAGTAATGCAATCTCTGAAAGAGTCTATAACCACTCCTGATGAGAAGTACTCTTTTGTTCGGAGGTTATCACCACATTCTGCTGCTGCTTACAGTTTCAGTGAAGAAGAGGTCTGCTTTATTTCCATCTTCTCGTTTCTTTCCTTGTAGATGCACAAATTCCAATGTTAAATTAAGGCAGCATAGCAGAGTGAAGCAAAATGCATTTCTTGAAAACCACATGAAGAATTGTCAAAGAGGGAACAAAGCTATGATTTTAGGTTTCACGTGCATGTTGCATCTCGTAGTGCTGTTGGATCATGCAGTGCTTACTGAACCTATCAATATAATAGTATTCTTCTAATATGCTACTGTTATATCTAGGTCATAATCATCATGCATCACCAGTATGCTAGAACAACCAATGAGTCACATTGCTACCATTATTCTTGTATCCATTCTTGTCTCCATTAACACAATAGACGCACGTGCTTTCCATTTTATGTACATAAACCTATGCTTGCAACTATCTGCATCCTGTTTGAGATTGAGTCACAGATTTTTTTTTGGTTTATTTATCAACATTTGTTTTCTGTAGGGTTTTAGAAAACCATGACCAAAGGAGTAAGATTTGGTCACAAAAGAAATCTGTTCATTTAGAGGGTGTTTGTTTTGCAGAAACCAATCTGCATTTAGGGAAATATTTTACAGGTGACAACATTATTATAGAAAATAAATTATTTTCCGATGTTTGGGTGTTTTAAATGAAGATCATTTATGCGAAGAGCCGAAAACTTTTTGCCAAATAGAGTTTTATAACTTATTTATTGATGTGGATCCCAATTGAGTGTTAGCATGTGATGGTTGTACAGTATTTTTTAACTTGTTTATTTATGTGGATCCAATGTAAAATGTTTTCCTCTCTTGAGAACCGTAAGTCATTTTCTAAAGTTTAAAGGTACTCAAGGTTGCCATCAAAAAGGAATTTCTCCCGCTCAGATTTTGATTTCCGAAAAGGTGTTTCGAGTTTGACTATAAGTTATTTTCCGCTTATCAACTTTTCCAACCGGGAAAATATTTATTTTCCAGAAACAAATGCCCCCCTCAGTTGTATCCCAGACATTTAGCTTGGATGAGGAAAAAAAAAAAAACATTTAAATGAATTATAGCAGTTTTCTTCATCTTAGTGAGCCCGCTATATCAGTTACTGCTAAATGATTTTCTTACTCATCTTCCCTTTCTGCTCAGCTTATTAAATGGGATCAATTAAGCCTTGCATCAGCAATGGGGCCTGCATCTGTGGGGCTTCTGGCTGCTGGATTGGATGGTTATGTTAATCAAGCAAAGCGAGTTGAGGAGTTATTTGCCAAGATTTGGCCTCCCCCAAATGTATAAAGCTTTCTAGTTCATATCTGAGAAGATCTCCGCTTCATGGAATAAATGAAAAGGATAGTCTTGGGCATTTTTCCTTCAATCTCCTTGTGTTTCCCTCCTTCCCCCAAATAAATGATGCTTGGTATTCGAATGTAACTCTGTTAGAAATTTGTCTGAAATGAAATGTCGGAAATAGTATACTTTTTGAAACATAAGGAGATCAATGAGCAACATGTTGCCCCGCAATGTTCACTACCAAGTTAGCATATTGACATGCTAATTATCACATCACTATACATGTTCTTTCCTTTTCTTTTTTCTCTCTCTCCTTCTTCTTCTTCGAAAAAATAGACAATCCAAAAATAAAATACATGCTTTCATCAATGCTAAAAAATCCAAATACGCTACATAATTCCCCGCACTATTCTATGGTGGGTGACGGTCATTTAACTCAACTCAGCGGGTTGAATGTAAAATCTCTTGATATGTTTGTATAGAAGTTGCTCTGGTGGATGAAAAAAATTTAGATGATTAGTAAAAATATAGGTTTATTTTAAAATTATTTTTAAGAGATATTTTTTTTAGAAAAAAAACATTAAGATAGCAATATAATGGATCAACTCGAGTCATATTTTTTATCTAGCCTAAGTTTCAAATTATATTGTATAGAAATTGCTTTGGCGTTATCCGGTCGACTTAATGAGTTAAAAAAATTTAGATCTAGTAAAAATTTAGATTTATTTTAAAAATATTTTCAAGAGATTCTTTTTTTAGAAAAAAAAATAATTAAGATAGCGATACAATGGATCAACTCAGGTTAACTTAGGTTGGGTTATGAATTCCATTGAGTTTAATAATTTTTTTAAAAAAACTATTTTTATTTAATTATATAATGAAAAAAATAGATACTTTTAAAATCAAATACCAATTTAATACCGGAATATTTTTATGATATAACAATAACTCTATAAAAATAAATTGAAATAAATCATGAAGTCTAATTCTCAGTAATTATGTTTTTTTATAGAATAATCTTTTATTTAATAATATGATAAAAAAATAAACGATTTTAAAACTGAGCACCAACTTATCGCCGAGAAAGTTTTTTAAGATCATGATAACTCTGTATAATGAAAGCCGAAATAAACAACAAAGTCAAATTTTTAATAAATCCAATATTAAAATAAGAAAATGAATTTAAAAAAAAATATTTTACTTCCAATGACAACAATAGTTGTTATTGCTAATTACAAAATCTATAACACAATGAAAAACAGATATATGAAATCGAGCCTATCTACTTTAAAAACACTGAAGATGTTGAACAATCCATATTAATTTCTCAGACAGCATCTACTTCTTTCCATTTCTCGGACTTCCAATTAACTTATTTGAGCCTTTCTTTTTTCAAGTTTCTCTTTGTATCTCACGAATCTAAGAATAATCTTCTACCACAAAATTAACAACAAGGAAGCCTTATTGAAGATAAAATCAAAGTTATCAACCTAAGCCGACATATTTTCCCAGTAATAAAACAGTGACTGATCCGCATCAAATCACCCACTGATCGGCAATTCGGATGCCCCATGGCAGTG